>NC_138510.1:46766827-48244327 GCF_964252035.2 Podarcis erhardii | reverse complement strand
GAAGAGGAGGGAGGAAAGAAAAGAAATATGGTTAGTGCCTCTGCTGTCATAATGGGCACTGCAGGGAGGGGGGGAATCTGCATAATCCACAACAGGTATCAATAATGGGACTTCAAAGCATCAAAGGATGTCGGACTTCATTTTGTAAACAAACTACATCTGTCCCAGGCTGCTTTCTAATGCAGCCTGTTTTACTGAATCCACATGATGATCTGGGGCACGTGGCACAACAGGAATGAGGAAGAAAGGAGTGGATGGTATGAGGCTTCTCTCAATAGGTAACTTCTTCAACTTTACAAATCAAGGAAGATGTGCAGGAAGTGAGAACAGACCGCCCTGTTCTGTGGTTCTCCAAATCTGATGCCGGTCTGGGCACTGGCAGCAACATTCTTTTATACATTGCAGAGTTACTACTGCAAACAATGCACTAGATCTGGTCACTGCACTCTTCTGCCTGCAGAGCTATACAAAATAAACAGTGTGTTGCTGTATGTGGACAAGCTTAGGCTTCTTGAGTTGCGTGCGCATAACTCTTAGAGTAGTGCAAGTGGAGTAAAAAGTACCTAGGTAGTAATGATTCTTCGGTATTTGTGAGGGGCTAATTTGCACAGTCCTAAGTGGGTAGTGCTGTGGGTTAAACCAGAGAGCCTAGGACTTGCTGATCAGAAGGTCGGCGGTTTGAATCCCCGCGATGGGGTGAGCTCCCGTTGCTCGGTCCCTGCTCCTGCCAACCTAGCAGTTCAAAAGCACATCAAAGTGCAAGTAGCTAAATAGGTACCGCTCTGGTGGGAAGGTAAACGGTGTTTCCATGCGCTGCTCTGGTTAGCCAGAAGCGGCTTAGTCATGCTGGCCACATGACCCGGAAGCTGTACGCCGGCTCCCTCGGCCAATAAAGCGAGATGAGCGCCGCAACCCCAGAGTCGGTCACGACTGGACCTAATGGTCAGGGGTCCCTTTACCTTTACCTAAGCCTGGATGTAGATAAATGGGGCAATAGATCTTTTGCAGTTTTCTCCGTTTACCTTTGGCTCTCTCTTTAAAGACTCAAGGTGGTAAACTGGACCTGCATACTACTGATTTGCCCAGTCTTCTGGCATTGCAGAACACGAAACCACACTGGTTGGAGGTAGAGTGGTTCAGCAATACAGGGCAGAACTTATGGGCATGCACTTAAAATGTCCTCTCAAATAGGTTTGCAACAACAGTACCGCAAGGACAGAGTTGGGAAACCTATTTTCTGAGCATTCCCTCACCCTAGTCAGATACTTTACTTACTAGGCAATACCACTGATGACTGTTTGCATTTCTGTTCAGATATGCCTTAAATTAAAAGCTTTGATGTGCTTTGAGGTTTGTCCCTGTCAGCTGTAGGCTTAGGGGGCAAGATACATTTGCTCCTCCCCTTCTTAACAAAGGAGACCATAACAATATAATAATTTTTAAAAACTCAACAACACTGCCATGGGCATTCTTTGAATATTTGGCAAAATCTTGCCATAATCTAACAAGCATCAGTTGACTAGCATGCCAGCCCTAACTCTCAGGCAATGTATTGTCTGTCTTTTGTGGAAGACATGCTATTGACTAGAATTAAGATATATGTAAAAGTGTTCTACAGTTACATCTGGTCATCATATAATGTGTGCTACTGACTACAAGGACAGATCCTTTTAAAAAGATATTTTCCTCCATTCCATGCTGTTCTTCAACTGTGAGAGTTTTTATTATTAACTGAATTTTGGGTGTGGGGCACTTTATGCACACAATTTAATCTTCTTATAAACCAGCCAATTATTTTCTTAGTTTGGGGTAGAGGAATGAGGGCATGGTGGGAGGGACGACACACTATTTATGAGTTTTCCCAACCTGGTAATGGCAGCTCCTGCTTTGTGGACTCTAGAAAAGGAAGGGAGAGTATTTTGGACTAAATAAATTTGAACAGCTGAAAAGATTGGAATTTCTAGGTACTTTCCTATGCATAGGCCAAACCAAAAGAATAGACAGAGAACCAGAATCAGTTCAAAATACCCTTCAACCACTAACCCTTCATTAAGACCCCCCTCCCCCCTCAAAAACCCAAATCACAATACACAGAACACACAGAGGAAAGGGTAATAGGAAAGGTTAGCCAATCTCCAGTTACAGAAGAAAGAAGAAAAGAAAAGCCAACCACAGAAAGAAAGGCAATCACAGGATAAAAGCTCTCCAGTTTTATCCCTGCTCAACTTCCTTGGCTCCTGGTCCCACGTTCTTAGTCCAAGCATCCAGAATCAGCAAGAGCAGGCCTATGATGGAAGACACTCATCTCTGGTTCTGTGCATCTCCATCCTAATCGCCTTGTACCATTGCACTGGCCAACTTAGCCAAATATCCTCCCCAGGTATTAAAGATTGTTGGCCATATAGACTGGAAGTATGATACACTGATTGCACAAATTCCTATGCCTGCTATATGAGCCTCAGCTGCATAAATCCATCAGAATTTGTACCTACAAAACTTTGGGGTTTTCCCCTCCTGTATACTTCCCCATCCTCATCCAGTACAGAATGCTTTCCAAAAGTCTGGCTCTTCTGCTTTGGGGTGGGGTGGGGGAATGTGTTTTGGTTTTGTTTCATTGAAGCCTTAGTCTGCTACTTTAATGGTCAGCCCTGCTTGATGCATCATTGAACATCAGTAAGACTTATTTGAAAAACTTTTTTTTTTAAAAAAAAAAACACCCTGCTCCAGCACTACCTAGAAAATCTTAATGCTACAGAGTGGTAGATAGTGAAGTAGCACAGCAGAAGGAAATGGCTTCTTCTGTTGAATGGAAACAGAAGGAGAAGGGTGTTCTGTCCTATGCCTCTACTGGGAGGTACCCTTCCACTCAGTTGTTGCTCAGCAGAAGCGGCTGCTTAATACCACGACTGCACATTTCATGAGCCGTCATGGATCCTACTCGGCTTCCCTGATTTAGGCAAGGGTCCAGTTCCTGTAACAACAGTGGAGCACTTACATGGATATACCAAAGATGGCAGGTGGAGTGTGGAGAACTCTAGAAGTTCTTCTTGCTATGTCACCACCTGAAGGCTCCAGATGTGACTGGAAATGCACTCTCCAAGCTGACAAGGGACAGCTTTACTGGACTGTTTAGAGGTGGCTTGTCCTTGCCAGATCCTGCCATGCAGAAGTGCTCTATCGCTTTTTCCTTCCGATTCTCTCTCTCACCTCAGCGGCATTCTGAAAATTATCAGGTCCCAGGAACAAAGGGAGGGGAGCAAAGACACAACAAGCAGGGGGGAAAGAGTGGCAACCACAGAGCGCAGCATGTTAGTTGCCAGCATGGCCATGGCTCAAAAGGTGGGAAAGCCGGGGAAGCGCGTACCTTCAGCTTCGACTGAATCTCACGAGATTTCCGTCTGGCTAGAACCTGCAAGTGGCTAGAGACCTGCAGAGAGAAAAGCAGAAGGAGAGGGGGGAAAAACAGCAGAGCCGTCAACCAGAGGAAAGGAGAGGAAGGAGAGGGGGCTGCCCATGCTCACACACCACGGACGCATGGGCAGGGTCTCCAACGTACCTTAATGCCAACCTGGTACTCTCGCACCTTCTTCCGAGCTAGAACCTGTATGTGGCTGGACACCTACGCCCCGCCAAGTCATTCAAAAAGGAAAACACAAACAGAATGAAGACATGATCCCAAATTGTTTTGCGTGACAAGAGTGCTTCAAGCACCTAGGTTGGACACACACGCACACACACGCACACACACAATACACAGTCAAACAAGCCTCTGAAGCCATGTGAGGTTCCAGAGGAGAAGGATCTGTACTCAGGATGAATGGCAGGTAATACAGACTGTAATGATATGGCTAACCTCTCAATGGGAGGAAATTGCTACAGACCCACTGAATGCCATGGACTTGAGCATAGTGTGCTATATTTGGGGATTTTATCCTTTGCAAATAGCAATTAATAGTGTAAGTGTAGCTCACTCTCATGAGAATTATATGCACTACTGATCATCATGCTTTTAGGAACCACTCATGCTTCAGTCTATAAGCCATTCCCAACAAAATGTTTTGCTGATCCAGATCTGTACCCACATGACTCCTCTCCATAGCCATGTAAATCCAGATGCACTTCTTCAGTTCTCCTAATTGAATTGATACACAATCAAGCATTGAAAACAGTTTCCAATCTGGGTCTCAAAAACCTAAGTGCACAGTCCCCTGGTTCTTAAATATTTTTCAGCTCTTCATTCAGACAGCAATAACCTCAGTACTGCCGCTAAATTAAGCAAACAGAACCACAAGTTTACCTATTGTGATCCCTCTAGAACAACATGCCTTACACAGACACTTTTTACCACTAAGCGATAATATATGGCAGTGTTTTTATGCATCCAAGGCTTTGAGAGCAGAAATTGTCTATTGGACAAGTGACCATGGCTCTGAGAGCTGTATGAACATTTTGGGTAGAAACCCAATTTCTTTTGGGTTTAAACCTGACTCCAGAAATAATATTCAAAGGAACCACTAGACAAAGCTCTTTGTTACCAAAATATAAATCAGAATCTTGCATATGATCCACAGAAAGGAGATTTGACAAATCTGAAGACTATATGAGAACACCCAAGACTACACCAACTATTTGTCTATGTTAGAGACAACCAATGGAGACTGGTGTTTCCTTGCTGTGTAGGCTGTTGTCTACTTTAATTGCCTTTGGATGGATTTAGTTTTATATCAGAGCACTGCTCCAATGATTTAGCATTACTAGTCACATGCAGTGAGTCAAACAATAGGAAAAAGACAAGTTAAGTCTACTTTCTTTCATAATGGAGGCTATCCATGCTCTGCCATTGAAAAGGGCAACTCTCATTTGCCAAAACAAATGAGTGTGCTACTAGCAAGTCTGAGCTAGGGGCAGCCTTCACAAACCTTGTGTCATCCAGATATTTTGGGCTACTGGCTAGGGCTGCCAGGAGTTTTAGTCCAAAACATCTGGAGGGCACTGAGTTGGCAAAGGCTTCCCTAGATTCACCAGAAAGTGTTAGGACTGCAGACCTTGAAGCAGAGGCCAGAATGACTGTATAATAGATACATATAATGCATAGCACCTCTAAGTTTAATTCCATAAGATCTGCTTCCATCCAATCATAACTACTGCCTGGTAAAATCAGCAAAGACATGGATCTGATATTTCCAACTTTGCCCTAATGCAGGACACAATCCAGAAACAAATAAAGGGGAGCTGGTGATATCTTAATTGATGGATTTTAGAAGGTTTCAGCTCTCCCATCAATGACTTTCATTAACATACCATACAATGTGGTGCAGCAATCAAACTGCTAGCACATTTGCTAAGCTAAGCAAGATCTGGTATGGTATCAAACTGGATGGGGGACTGAGTGTTGAGATTCCTGCATTGC
Source organism: Podarcis erhardii (assembly GCF_964252035.2). Classification (NCBI taxonomy): domain Eukaryota; kingdom Metazoa; phylum Chordata; class Lepidosauria; order Squamata; family Lacertidae; genus Podarcis; species Podarcis erhardii. Next base: position 48,238,917 of record NC_138510.1, on the reverse strand, counting down.
AGGGGGTTGGACTAAATGACTCTCAGGGTCCTTTCCAAGTCTTTGGGTCCTTTCCAAGTTTGATTTGATAACATAATACACTACAAGTAGCTAATGAGAACTAGGAGTTCCAGAAGGAATTCTACGCTTGCCCACCATTGAAGTCTAAGCACCATGAGCTTCTCTTACATGTTTGTGGGGAGGCCAAGATACAAGGAATAACTCTTTGGCCATGCCTTTGGTTCTGTGCCAATTGTTCATTTGAGTATTTAAGAACAAGCCAGCATACAGGGTACGTCCCACCAGGAGGCAGTCCTAGAGTTACACGAGAGTGTGTTTCCCATGCCTTTTGGAAAGATGTTACGGATAAGCCTTTGGTCTGACACACTGTCAACTGCTCCATGAATTCTGAGATTACAAATTCTGCAACCATTTAATGGATTGCAGAGCAGGAATGTGTTGACTATTACAAAAAAGAGGGACATCTGCCATTGCTACAAAAAAAAGGAGTGCCTTCATGAGGATTCTTTCAGGTTCCAGGCAAAGTCTTTAGCTACGTTTGCACATCACACTAAGCCAAACTACAGCTTAGTGCGAATGTGCAAACATGCTGGCTCCTGGCAAGCGGATCACATTCACTTTGCTCCTCTCCAGGCTTTTGAGGTCTTAAAAGTGTTGTCCAAACCTGGGGTCATGGTTAAGGTCTACCATTCTTAACCACATTCTATAGCCAAGTTTTGTCCTGTGGTTAAAGAAGAAATACTTTAGACCAGGGACGTCCAACTCCCAAGAGACTGCGATCTCCCAAGAGTAAAAAACTGGCAGTGATCTACCCCTTTTTTTGGGGGGGGGGTTCAGGTCAAATTGCAATCATGCGCAAATGGAGGATGGGGAATACAGGGTGTTTCAGCCCAAGGGCTGCATTTGCTCTTGACTGACCTTTCAAGAACTGTATGCCAGCAGTGGTTGTGACCAAAATTGTTGCTGCCACCTCATTCCTTCTCTCTTCCTCTCCTACTCTCTCTGCCCCACCCCTAACACAGCATCAAGACCAGTAATGGTGGTGGTGGTGGAGTTAACTTGATGTAGGACAACCCGAACATGAACACAGCATGATAAGAAGAATCAAGTAAATAGATCTGTCACCAAATTGCTGATTGCCTGGGTGGGCAATGCAGCCCTTAGGTCGAGTGGTTTTCACTTCTGCCCTGAAGATTCAAAAAGCACCCACAGCCAACTGGAAAGATGGAAGCTACAATTATGGATGCATAATTGTTGCTAGGGGCCAACTTCTATTTTTGAAAGAAAAATCTTCCCCTTCACCACTCCCAATGCTGTGCAGCATCTCTTATCAAGCTCTAACTATGGTCCTACTTCAGGATTCTTCCCAGTCAAGTGGTGGAGACAAAATGATTATTTACTCCTTTAAGGGAATTTGGAAGGGCAATAAAAGGGCCAGTAAAGTTTGCTGTGGTGGGAGAATATGAAGTTACAGAGCTCCTATAACTCCAACTAATTCTGGAAGGAGCATTTTTTTAAGCCTTCACCAATTATGAGTGCTTGCAAGAGAGAGAGAGCGCTTGCGATGCATCAAGGCACCTGCGAGTTACAGTTGCCATTACACACCCCTTGGCTTTATTCAGTAACTTCCTACCAAAGATCCCAAAATATTGAAGCCAAGGTTAATTCTCTAACTTTTAAGGCAACTATCACCTATGTTAGGAAAAAAAGAAACTGAAGCAGGGATCTCAACCATACCCAACAGACTGGAGCCAGAAAAAGAACTTTGATGTCCCAGATCTCTCCAACATATTTACTACTAGCTCTGATGCCTCATCACACTTCTGAGTGGTACACTGAATAATGGCAATGGAACAGGCACACACACACGGACGGACACACACACACACACACACACGTGGGTGATTTCACGAGGCCACTTCCTCCTTCAGTCATCCTACTGCAAGGTTGATTTTTTATTTTATTTTTAAGGAAAGGGCAAGAGCTAGGTACATTTTTACCTGTTTCCTTGTCCTTGTTTTCCCCGTCCGTAACTTGATGTACCTTGCTATCAATTCATTGCGACCTAAGGGGATAAATGAATATATAAATGACATGACGAGACAGCTGGAGCTTTGCCTTCCTTCTCCGACTACCTGCTGAATAAAGGCCGTCCCCTCTGAGAGGTCAGAACAACCTTCTGGAACTCTTAACTCTGAGAAACCAAGAACCACAAAACAACTGGAGCAAGAGGCCTAGCTGAATGACATTTTACCAGAAGGTGGCACTAACACAACAGTTGTCCGAATGAAGGAGGTTAGCCAGAAAGGCAGCGCCCCCAGCCCTGGCTGTTTATACACTGAACAAGGCACCTACAACAGCACACCACGTGGATGGCAAAGGAACACGAAATTTAATGGTGTGAGCACAGAAAGCAGGGCACAAACACGGGACACCCAGAAACCTAGCAGGGAAGGCACCGCTCCCATTGTGTCAGCTACAGAATTTCCTCCCACTATGCTGGGAGAGGCCCAAGAGGCCACTGCTGAGGGCTGTGCTGGGAACCGGGCACGCTTCTTTCCTAATCCCAAGTTCTCACACGTGTGCTTCACTCCAGAAGCTTACAAGGGTCCTTTGGCCACGATCCCAATGGGAAATAGATCAAAATATTGTGACCTATCAAGGAATTGGCTATGATATGGAGTGCGCGCACACACACACCCCTCCCAGAGTTTTGGGTTCCATTTTGCGGCACTACACAGGACACCCAAACCCATGGGATATTTTAAGTGGTGCTGGCCTTTTAAGAGAGAACTTCCCAACCGCCACCTCCTCCTCCTCCTAATTTGAAGCAGAAGAGCTTTTGCTCCACATTTTACAGGCCAGCTGTGGCCAATCTAAATTCAAACGTCAGAGCAGCTGGGAGCTCTCTTTTCCCCTCATCCCCTCCCCTCTGAACATGGTGGGGGTGAGGGGGGGGGAATGGGGCGGGGAAGCACGCCAGATTTATTTTAATGGACCAGATGGTGGTGGCTGAGGCTTCCTGAAATGCCCTTGCAGCTAACTTAGAAGATCTCTAAATAATAATATATTTATTTTTTTCTTTAAAAAAGAAAGCTGGAGCAACTGTGGCTGCCCTGGCGATACCAATGCCCTGTATTCCTTTCATGACAGCCACTGGATGTCCTCTCTGAGAACAGGCTTCACTCTTTGAAATAAAGACACGCAACAGCCCCTCACCCACTCCTTTCGCTCCCCACCCCAACACACAATCCCAGTCTTGGACAGACAAGGCCAGGTGCTCCACAGGGTCAAGCAGCACCACGTGAGAGGGACAGAGGAGGATGATACCCTATACCGGAGTAACAATGCCCTTATAAAAGCCAGCTGGCTCAATGCACATCCCTTGATATCTGTAGCTCCTGGCACGCCTTTAAAACAAACAAACGAAAAAGCAGGCCCCAGAGGCCTTGGTCTCTCTTACTGGGGGACCCAAATAGCTCTGCAAACCACTCAAGTACCGGCGTACTCTTTACAACCAAATCAGCATGGTGCCGCTCGACTTAGCTGAGGAGTCATGCCTTCGGTGTTGTGGGTCCAATTCTATGGAACTCCCTCCCCACTAGAAATCAGGCAGGCACAATCCCTGACGAATTTCAGGTTAAAATCGTTTTATTCCAGGAGGCCTTTGCACCATGAATTTTGTTCTGCGGGGCTTTTTTCCCCCCAGCTGGATCTCGCCAGAACTCAGTTCTGGCACCTCTCAGGTGGGTGCCATTGCCATTCTAAGAGAACAAGGGAGGTGTTCATGGTGAGTTCCGGCACCTCTTTTTCTAGAGCAATAGCACTGATGTTCCGCGATGTTTCTTTTATGTTTAAGCCTTCCACGTGGTATGTTTCGAATTTTGTAAGCCACTTGGAGATCCAGTCAGTCAGTCAGTCAGTTTTATTGCACATAGCCAAAGGCTGCCACAATGTACACAGAATCATTCAACAATTAAAAGAAAATATACTGGATTGATACAAAAAAGTAAAACGTTTATGTTATCAAGACATTACCTACTCTAAACAGAGCTATAAAAGTACCTTAATATACAAATTAAGACATTAAACAATAAAATTTATAAGCTAAAATTATCACATGGCTACATATATTAAAAATATATATCCAGGTGCAGTCAAAAACTGGGTATATTTTTAAAAAGGAATAGACAGACCAGGAATCGGGAACCTTCACCTCGCCCTGTGGAGGGCTGCATTCCTTCAGAGGTGGGGGACTGAAGCCAGTCAGGGACCGAGCCCAAACTAAAAGTGGGTGTGGTCACACCTGCACTCACTACTGTTGGGAAAGGGACAGATTGCAGAAGGCTTTCTCCGCTCATCCGTCCATCTCCATTTTGGCTTTCACTCCATTCCACTTATATGAAATGAAGACAAGGCTGTGGGTGCCCTGCAAGTAAGGCCTCCGACTCCAGAAGGGCAAACAGCTGTATTTGTGGGGGACCCTTCCCCTCATTCCCCCCCTAGGCACTACACTAATGTGGCCTTATAAGCAATTCACAAATATTTTATTTAAATTCCAGCACTGTCTCTCATTTGTGCACGTGCGCACACGCACACCTGATTCACAGTTGTGGAAAATGAGGCACAAAACTAAAACAATCCCCATGAAAGCGTACCACTCATGGCATTGATAGTCTCATTGTCCACTCACCTGTGCATGCTAGGATAAGACAGAGGGCCCAGTTTTATAGACATAGAAAGTGGTGTTTCTGGTGTGATGAAGATACAAATGTTGCTGTGCAACTCAGCAATTCTTCAGCCTTTTAGACTAGCAAAAGTATTATTTGACATTGTCTGTCAACTATTTATTGATTCAAAAAGGTGATGGGTTTCCAGATTAGACTGCCCATTAAACATTGAAATAACTGCACCCAAAGGTGGCCAAAGTCAATTCCAGAGCAATAGATGGTGGGGCTGCCATAGCTTAAACCCACAATGAAGTTTTGCCTCCAGTCTGGACTATTGCAGGCAGCAGCATAGCATGGGAGCGGCAGACAAGCTAAAGGGCTGACTCCTTGTCATAGCAATGCCCTCCTACCCTTGGTCCAGGTGTGCTTCAAATGCCTTGATGCTTGCAAAAGGTTGGCCACCCATGACCCACAGGCCATTCTGAGAAAGAGCTATACAGTGGTACCTCTGGATACGAACGGGATCCATTCCAGAGCCCCGTTCGCATCCTGAAGTAAACGCAACCCGTGTCTGTGCGTCTCATGATTCGCCGCTTCCATGCATGCATGTGACGTCATTTTTACCATCTGCGCATGCGCGAACGTTACTTCCGGGTCGCCGCGGAGCACAACCCGAAAGCGCTCAACCTGAAGTAACTTCAACCCGAGGTATGACTGTACAAATAAACTGGGAGATACAGGCAATTTTGGCTAAGCAGAGTTCAACAAATCTCTTTTTCCTCCTACTTGCCTCCCTATATTTTGTATGCATAATTCATTAACTGATCCTTAACTAGAAAACTTCATTGTTTTTGACTGGCTCTCCCCCACGTGGGATCTGACATCACAATGGATCAAAGGAACGCTTCTTTTCAGAGGGGAAGTGTTTTAATTGACTCAGGATGTCCAGGTCCTGTGCTGACTTAATCATTGTTTCCATGGATGCAAACTGCATGCCCACCGCTTGGGAGAAAATAATTTTGCCTGTTAACGCTCTACAAACCTTTGCAATTCAATATTTTGCCTGTGGACATTTTGCTCCTTGCTTTTAGAATTCAACATCTTAAAAGTCAATTCAGAGTACTACCAATAGGTCCACTTCTGTTTTACAGTGGTGCCCCGCAAGACGAACGCCTCGCAAGACGGAAAACCTGCTAGACAAAAGGGTTTTCCGTTTTGGAGGCACTTTGCAAAACGAATTTCCCTATGGGCTTGCTTCGCAAGACAAAATGTCTTGCGAGTTTTTCCGACTTTTTTCCCCTTCCCCCCCCGTTTTCTAAGCCGCTAAGCCGCTTATCAGCTGATCCGCTAGACCGCTAAAAGCCGTTAAGCCGCTAATAGCGCTAATCCGTCAATGGGCTTGCTTCGCAAAACGAAAAAACCGCTAGACGAAGAGAATCGCGGAACGGATTCTTTTCGTCTTGCGAGGCACCACTGTATTTCTTTAAAAAAGGAAGCTACCTTTATAGTGTTACCAGATAGTCTCTCTTACATGCCCAAACAAATCTTATTTTTGATGTGATACTGAGAAAACCAAAATAACATGGCCAGAAAGCCACAGTTGAAGAATTGTGTGCAAGGATACAGAATCTGGGCTTGCTGTGATTCTTCAACAGCTTAGATGAATTGCTTGTTATTTGCTGCATCTCATTCCCCTTTCCTCTTTGAGAGGGGTAAGAAGGAGGCAGGTTTCCTGCCTGCAAATTTAATATTTTGCAACTGCTTGTAGCAGCAGTGCCACTGCATGCAACCATATGCATACTCATGTGTGTTAATAAACACACATGGGATCTGAGCCATTCCAAAACAAAAGACCATAAAGAAGGAGACCAGACCAACACAGACTGTGAGATGGGGAACTAGGCAGGTGTGTAAACTGAAGTCTTTCTAGATCAGCGTTTTAATGGTTTTAGAAGCACTTAACCCTGCACTGACAGCTTTCTGATGTTCATTTTACGAACAACAACTGACTTTTCAACTAACTGATTGCTATACTGGTTGAGAAATGAATTAATGGACTGACTCATGGTTTCACAGCACTAGTTGGATATCTTGTCTTGACTTAACGTCGCTCACCATTTAAATTCTCCTTTTTAATAGTGCAACCCTAGGCATGTCTACTTGGAATTAAGTTTCGCAACAGAGTCCAATGGTGCTTGCTTCCAGGTAAGCAAGCACAGGATCATAACCATTGTACATTAATTGATCATTTCACTGGCTGGACGGATTATAATATTGACTGGGTTAATTGTTTATTGCACCTTCATAGGTGTGACATTTGATTGGTTACTATGCTGCTGGAAGATAAAATGGAAAGAGACACTAACTTTACTATGAATGAAATATCAACTTGCTTCACTCTATATATGCTGCTGAGGCCACTAATTCTTTCCCCAACTTTGGCTTAGTGTGGGGGAAAGGGAACAATGCAATTACAAGGAATGTGGAAGAGATCCCTAGCCACAACCATGCTATGTTTGCCACTTTGATTACAAGGCTCCAAACTCCCACCATTATCTTTCTCATCAGAACAGCAGCAGCTAAACTGAGATTTACAACAGAGCTAGAGATTTCAGCCTCTTTTTATCTTTCGGCATGTACCCTGAACAGAGGTAGCACAGGTCTCTCCAACTCAAGAAACAAAAAGTATTTTTGATGTTCTTCCCAACTAGGCATCGGCCGGGAGGCACAACCAGTGTTAGAAACTCAGATATATAAGTTAGGTGCCAAATGGTTCCTTAAACCAAAGTTACAGTCGCCAAAACGGAATGTCTTGTTGCCATTTGGGGGCCAGATGATTCTAAAGTCTTGTTTTTCAAATGATGGACTGATTGTGATAGATTCTCAGTCAAACATCTGGCCAGTTCAGAGGACAACTTTGAGCTAGGTTAAGCACTTTGAGAACTTAAAAGAAGAAAAGTCACTTGATCCAGGGTGAGTCCATATTTATATTGGCATATTCCAACCTCTTTTTCTTATCTGTGACATGGACCATTCATAACGTAAGAATATTCTTCACAACTATGAGCACTGCAGTGGGGTGGAGTAAGTGAAGACATGCTACAACAATTAGCTATAATGTTCACTGCCCCTGCTCAGGCTGCACAGAAAAGCATTTTGGTTTCTGAAATTCATTCTGATTGTGCAGGTAAAATATAACGGATAGAATTCTACAGGATGGGCATAAGTGTGTGAAAACAGTCAAGATCCAAGGAGGCAGGCACCTCTAGACAGTGGAGATGTCAGGCACCATTCTGGCACCCAGGCATCTTCACTTGGTCGCAAGTGGCCAAAAGGCAGATGCAAAATGTGCCTGGCGCCTGGCTAATGTCAAACACTGGGCATGACACAGTCAAGCTACTGGAAAAACACATCAGCCTATTCCTGAACTTCTAAACTATAAATGAAGTTTTAAGATATTGAAGCACAGTAGAGCAAAAGGTCAATAAAAGAAACCAAAATGTTGAATTCGCTCAGGTACTTGCTCAAATTATACAGAGGTAAACAGGGTAACTTACAGGAATTGCAAGCTCAGTTACTACTAGTAACACTTCATCACACACTCAGTACAGAGACAGAGCTGTAGGTAAATACACCTGAAAGCTAACTAGTCTGACAAGAACAGTTTAGGAGTAAACAATGGGTGTTAAGACTCTAGTTCTGCTATGCAGCAGGGGGTGGGTGCTAGGGAGGTACAATGATGGGATGGAAACAAACAGATTGGTTTTTACAAAGCAGGCAGGACCAATGTGTGTGTGCTTTGATGAGCATAAGGAAATCCTTAAATTGGGATCCTGAAAAGCAAAGCATATACCCAGGTGATTGGTACAAAACCATTTTTACAATTGATGTCAAGAACACAAATCAGTGCCAGTGTTTGCTGCTTTTTAGGTCTGGGCCCCACTGGGAACAGCAAGGGCACCAGGACAGAGAAATGTCTCCAAGGAAACTACTGACTCTGGATGAGTCCCTTAACAAAGGAATGCCAACAGCAGACAGGAACCTTTAAGATCCTGGATGTAGAACAGAATTGCGAGTGCTGTTTACAAGAAAATTGAAAATAAGTTGTTTGGATAGGTAGGAAAGGCAACAGAAAGAACTTCTAAATTCACCCAGCACTTTCACTACAACCAACTGATGATTTGCTGGAGTGCTCATCATTTTAGTATGTAGATGAACTGATGGGAGATAAAGCCAACAAGCATTAGCAGTCTTCCTCCTGTTCACAATGCCCCTTCCGTCCAGTCTATGGCAGTGTCATTTTCGTTAACTTGTTGAAAGAATTTCCAGCTCATCTTATTACCGTAAAGTTTCCTGGTTTTTCAGTGCTCCCGATCCCACAGGACTTTGCACATATTAATTATACCTGTGAAGGATACCTCCCTGTGGATGTTTGTGCTGTGCTGCACACACGGGCATGGGTGGTGGTGTGGAGAGGAACCCATGAGATCAGGGCATGGGCTACTCAGCATGGCCCCCTATTCCTTGCTGTCATCTTGCTGAATATGGGAACTGAAACAAACTTCATAGGGCTTAGAGAGATTGTTCCTCTGAACCAGTCGAATAGTTTTGTGTCTTTCTGTCTAAAGCTAAACATTTCTAGTCCATGTCAACACATATGGGCGGATGAGTAGAACTACCAAGGCATGCCTGTCTCTAAGAGCACACCTGTTTATTTCACACTCAAAACAGTCTTCTAATGACAAGACACATAACTGACTGTGAGCTAAATCTAAACACAATGAAGATGTCTTTGGTAATTGTCAATATAAGGTATAACCTACCCAAATAATGAACCTATGTCTAGGATGCCAGCCACAACCACTGCACAATTTTCTCATTCTCTTGCAAGCAGATAAGAACCATGCATACACAAGCAACATTTCTCACTGAAACGAGGCACAAACAATTACACGCCTACTTCTCCGTAACACATTCTTCACTGTTGTAAATCACTACGGCCAAGTAGAGAGACAGCAGAATTTAAATATGGAAAAGTCCTGCTTACGCAAAGTATTAATTGTATATGCTTGGAGAAGTCAGGCCACAATCCCCAGAATCCTTCCACGTGTTAAGAAGCAAACTAGATGTTACATGAGAGGTGTGTGCAGCCGTCTGACTTCTTTAAAAATGAACAAAAGCCTTAAGAGCCTTCAGTTAAGAATAGTAGAATGGGGAGGGGGGTACTTTATGGTCCAGGTACCTGTACTATTCTTCTCCATGAGCAGAAGTGGGGGGAAATGAATGGAGAATAAAGGGTTACACAAAGTTCCCCTCCACCCCTCTTCCTATCGAACTGTCATCTCCTGATGGCTGCTTGTTGTTCACAAGAGCAGCAGCTGCCCTCGGTGTGTCTCCTGTGTACCATATCAGCTTGGCCCTAAAACACAAGAGGAACCCACCTCAAAGAGTTCCAAAGTGAGCACACTAGAAGACTGTAAAACCTTCTTTAAATCAGAAGCTGTATATAAGCTGGATTAAAAGAAAAAGAGCACTGGCAGTAGCAAGCACAGGCAAAGAAACCCCTTTTGCAACTTTTCTCTCCCAGTGTCATTTTGTGTTCCTATCTGTGCCATGAAGATAAAGAGTCAACTGTGAAGCTCTGTGTGTGTGTGTTCTTCCCACTCCAGGGCACCTGCCATGGCTAATTGTCTCCCTCTGGTACCGGCAGGCACTGCAGACCTGCCCCTGCTCAGCTGTCCCGGTCCCGTGATTCACCAGAGGCTGTGCCATTCCCTCCGAGGGCACGTCCTCCTCCAAATTACTACATTCTCCAAATTCCTCTTCCCTGACACCACCACGTGAACCAGTTGGACAGCTCTGTTAAAAATAACCTAGTGGGGCAACCTTCCAGCCAATCAGCAGCAGGCAGCATACCAGCCCAGGCGGAGCGCAACTCAAGTTACACCTGCTGTCTGGGGCAAGTGCGCAGCCTCCCCTGTGCCTGGCTCAGCTCCCTTCCTAGCCCAGCGGAGGAGAAAGAAATGCCCCTTGCCATACACGGACCAGACCCTTCTGCTCTCTCGCTTGCTCTCTCTCCCTCTCTGGCTCTTGCACACTGGCCACCGTTCAAGTGCTATAGGTTACCACAGGTCACAGCTCTCCCTCCTTCCCTTCAACCGCTCTTCACAGCAGCTGGGAGATCAGTCCCTGTGTCAGTAACCGGCTCGCTCTCAGCCAAGCACGACCCATTTATCGTAGGCGTTCGGCTCGCCTCGTCAGTGTTCTAGGATTCCTGAGGCATCCTGCTTCCAGCACCTGCTCTGAAATGAAGCTCTCTTTGACCTTCCAGAAGCCCTTGCGCCCCTGCCCCCCCATCTCATCCACCCACCTACCCAAGGCTGGACAGCTACGAATGGAATGTCTCACCACCAAGTTCAATCTAGACCAAAAAATATATATACCCACAGCTGAAGAACACCATTCTGTTAGTCTAAGAGCACCACAAGCAATGGTGCTTTAGCAGTCTGCTGCTAGGCTTTTTGGTACAAAGCATGGCATATTCTTAACAAGCAGTTGGGGCCTTTTGCAGAAATAATTTCTAAGAACTGTCAGCCAAAACGCTCGGAAAGGCCAGGCTGCATTCACAGAACACCCTTCGTGATTATCCTGAATGGCTACCCTACTTCTGTATGGACTGCACACTCTTTGTGTATCAACAACACCCATTTCTCACAGAAAGGGTTTTGCTAAGCGGCATTGCAGAAGGATGCCCCAGACGCAAACTCTACTTTTTTATATATAATCTTTATTTACAAATTAAAAATTGCACATAATCAGATACGCTGTTCTGTTATGAAAGAAAAAAAACACACAAAAAGAAAATAGAAAAGAAAAAGAAAAACAAGAAAAAGTAGAAGAGAGGAAAAAGATGGAAAAAAATAGGAAGAAAGTTTAATGAAACATCTTATCAACGACATACAGGTTTTTTTAGGAAATACAAACCATCATCGACATTATTTTAAACATATAATTCCAGTAAGCAGTCCTTTTATCTTCACCTTGTCGATTTCTCCTCACTACTCTTACTCTCTTATCTGTGCCTATTCTCTGGTTTTATTCCCTGATTTGTTTAAAATCATTCGTGGGGGGGAATAAAAAACCTCTACTGTTATTTAATGCAGAAAGTATTGTTGTAAACAAAATCTCACAATTCCTATCACAGTATGCACCTATGGTATGCATGTGCGCACGCACACTGGAAATGGGTGGGCTTGTTCATGTGAATACAGTTCATGTGAATACAGTGAATACAGTGGATATGCTCCACTCTAAGGAGGAGTACCTACTCCTGCTCCTTCTTCAATGGAACTTCACCACTCAGACCCAGTTCACACAGCACTTTTTTTACTTCACGCAATCAACTTTCCTTGGGTTTGTGCTCACATAGGGAAATATTAACCCATGAACTGGGTGTTCTCTGAGACGGCCGGCAGCAATTCCCAAGATTTGAGGTGGCACTTTTCCCATGTCCGTTATCACTAGTACATGAACTACATTTATCCACATAACTGTATGCCCAAGGAAGTTTTGAGACCAGGGAGCAGGGGCAGGGGTGGTGCTATTTTGTGCGAATAAGTCCTCATGTGTGAACAGGAACTAAAGTACAATTTGTTGTTGTTGTTTAGTTGTGTTCAACTCTTCGTGACCCCATGGACCAGAGCCCGCCAGGCACTCCTGTCTTCCACTGCCTCCTGCAGTTTGGTCAAATTCATGCTTGTAGTTTCGAGAACACTGTCCAACCATCTCGTGCTCTGTTGTCCCCTTCTCCTTGTGCCCTCAGTCTTTCCCAACATCAGGGTCTTTTCCAGGGAGTCTTCTCTTCACATGAGGTGGCCAAAGTATTGGAGCCCCAGCTTCACGATCTGTCCTTCCAGTGAGCACTCAGGGCTGATTTCCTTCAGAATGGATAGGTTTGATCTTCTTGCAGTCCATGGGACTCTCAAGAGTCTCCTCCAGCACCATAATTCAAAAGCACCAATTCTTCGGCGATCAGCCTTCTTTGTGGTCCAGCTCTCACTTCCATACATCACTAAAAGTGCAATAAGGATTCATAAAACTGGAAGTTGCTACTTGCAAGAGCAGAAACTTGTAACTTCACAGCAGAAAAACTGAGTGCTGCTTTCTATGTTATTTAACCGTACTTCCATATTTATAAGCACACAAAAGCATCAGGTGAAAGATGGTCAAGAATGTGCATATTTAGACTTCCGGGTTGGCGCCTCCGGTAATGGCGGAATTCCTCTGATCGGGAGGAATTTGCTTTGTGGAAATCCGGGTCTGGCCGCCACGGCGAAGGCGGAGACCCACTAAAAATCACAGGCGGGTGAAGCCTGTGAATGTTGGATTCGGCTGGCACCTTTTGCGCCTCCCCTACTCGCAGGGAAACCCGGTTTCGGGGATCTGGAGCGACATGGGGTGAGCGGCGCGGTGCTTCGAATTGATTGCTTTTTCCACGGAGCGAAGCCGCATAGCTGTTGCCGGAGAGCGCTGACTTTTTCCTGTGGACAATTTGATCTTAAAGCAACTACCCGTGAGTAGAGTGAAGAATTGGATTTTTAAACGTCTTAATTTGGCACCGAAACGGGGAGGTTCAAAACAGGAAGTCCGCCTTCCCCTTTTGTAAATAGACTGAAGCAAAGAGGCTGCAAGCTAAAGTCTTGGAAAGCCTACTGTGAAGGACTAAATTTCCATCAGTAAAAAATATTAAATCCCCCTTGGAAGCAGGAGAAGAGGGGGGAAGTTTTGGATTGTATATGCTTGCAGGAGAGAGTGAAGGAAGTTAAAATACCACCGCTCCGAACCTGGAAATGGGCTGCTAGTAAGACTGACGTCTTTTGGAATGCTCATTGACTGTGACTAGAATGCTCACTGACAGTTAGTTAAATAAGAGAAATACATTGTTTCCAATGTCTCCGTCTGCGTTTAAAAAGGAGTAAAAGTAACTGAAAATTGAAACTAACTTTATTGTTTGAACTGTGTCTAAAAGGACTAATACAAATAGAAACTGTTTCCCTCTAGAGGAAGCTTTTGAAACTGTTACAAGAGCTGATCTGGGGGAATTTCCAGCTGCAAGATAAAAAGCTGTGAAACTCTGGGACTGACCTTGAATCGGTTAAGAATGTCGATAGAAGAGGCCTTAGCGGTCGCATTAAGTAAGATAAGTAACTCACTGGAACAGCTTAACAAGAAGGTGGATGTGGTAACTACCAAAATTGATAATTTGGGACAAAAAGTGAACATCAATACAGAAACTATTCAGAAATTGATACAGGAATCTACTTTGACATGGCAAACTGCAGAGAAGGCTAGGGAGAAAGTTGTTGCCGTTGAACCTAAAGTAACACAGTTGGAGAGAGAGAGAGTCCCAGCCTTACAGATGCAATTTAATGACCATAAGTCGATGCCTTCTACGACTGAATTTAAAGAAAATCAGATTTTGAGGATTAGAGCGCTACTTGAACTGGAGAAGGAGAGTTTGATGGATTTCATCCACGCAGGAATTTGCTGATTTTTGGGACCTGGACTTGGGTCAAGAAGAGATTAAAATTGTGAGGGTCTTCAGACTTGGAAGAGGAGGGAAAAAAGAGAAGAAAAAAATAAGAGACTGTTGGAACTACCAGAAGAACCTAGAAGAACAACAGCCAATAGTGGAAATTTTGAAAGACGTCCCGAAATATCTTTTGGATTTTGGGTTTAACTACGGAGATTTGGTTGCCCTGTTGAGAAGGAACAAAATCATCTCTAGGTGGGAGTTTCCCCGAGATCTACTCTTCAGCCTCAAAGGAAGGAAAATAAAAATAAGATCAGTAGAAGACAAAGTAAAGCGCATGTATAAATACGAAGAAGACTTGCAGAAGGGACTTGGAAAAGAGTTAAGAGCATCGGACAGAAGATTACCAGGTTGATGAACTATATGGAATTGGCGGAAATGACTGGCAGAATCCGAGACCAGGGAGAAGAGACGGTGGAAGAAGATTGGAAAAAGTTTAAAGACTATTTATAGAAATATTGTAAAATTGACGAATGTTGGAAAAATGTTGGAATGAAGTTATATGGCTTTAGTAGAAATGTTATAAGGAATTAAGTATAGATAGATTATTAGAGTATTAGGGAAAAATAAGGTTAGAATATCTTAAGATAAATATAGGACAGAAAACAGAGAAAGATGGAAAGGAATTGCTGAAACAATTAACAGAAGTGGAATACAAAAAGGGAGGTGTGAGGAGGTCGTTGAAACAAGTAAATGAAAGATATGACATTGAAATTGTATGATGTGTGTTAAATTGTTTTTGTTTTGTTTTGTTTAGCTTATTGTGTTAGTGTTGTGTAATGTTTTTATATTGTATTGTATTGTTTTTTTTTCTTTTTTTCTTTTTTCTTTCCTTTTTTGTAGTGTTTAAAAGTAATGAATATTATTTTTAAAAAAAGAAAGAATGTGCATCTTTATAACATGTGGCCCAGTAGATATAGGTGAATGACATGCAACAGGCAAACTGCCAAAGCTGAATGCCTATATTTCCAGGTCATAAAGCTGCCCATCTTCAGCCATTTTACAATTGTTCCTTAAAATGCAAGCAGCGAAAAACTAACATATAAAGCAACCATTGGCCACAACACTATAAAAATCAGGACTAAGACTTTACAATAAGGCAAACAATTTTAACCATCCAGATTAACTTTTAATTCAATTATTCAATATAAATAAGCAGACAAAGGCAACAAGTAGTAGAGTAGACATGCAACTCTATTTTTACATTGTTGCCCACGACTGTTTGCAATGGTGAGCTGTCTTTGTTCCTGATAGGGACTGTCCTTCCAAATACCACAAGGCCAGCTCCGACTCATTCATTATGGACAGCAAGTGTCGCACACACAAAATGAAGTTTAGAACAAAGTCCTGTGAAGATGGAACTCACAAGACCCTCTCCAGCCTGTGCCCTGAACATATGGCGCTATCAGTGTTGCTACTTCACATTTTTTTACCTAGTCCACATGAGTTTGTTGCAAAGTCTACCAGGCAAAAGAGGAAAGCTGCAACATTCCAGGCCATAGCAGATCTGTGGCAGAGCACCTGAGTGATTCAAGCTTTCTTCTAACCAAGTAAGGTTAAGGATGGGCACAAGTGGGGATCAGAGATCCAGTGGTCCTTTTCCAAACCAGCTTCTCCCATCAAGACAGGTCTTGGAACAAACAGGCTATTGGTATTGCAGCCAATTTAAAATAGAGACTTCCCTCTCCTCACTCACTTGAAAAGGTAAGTGCAGATGGCGTGTCCCCTTTCCTTCCAGTCATACTCTGGGAGAGAGGCCAACTAAAAAAACCAACAACCTCTATGCTGCTCTACTCTTATTGCACATGCAGTCAAGAAGAGATTTCTAGAGAGTGAAGAAAAGCAGAGGTGGGGTAAAGTGTAAAACAGGGTTAAAAAAAAAGACCGGGGGGGGGGGAGGGGAGAGCAGCCAAATTTTAAAAAGGCAGAAGCAGAACAGGGCTGCTGTTTCTTTAAGCAATTGCCAGATGTCTCCAAGTGGCTGGAAAAACCAGTTTGTACACTTGGGCTTGATGAACAAAGGCCAAGCTCCCCAGCGGCACTCCAGCTATTCCTGGAGAAATCTAAAAAATGTGCCTCTTCAGAAACCTTCCACCCCTGCCTGTCAGAGAGACCCTGGGCCATGTTGGGGGCGCAAAAGGGGAGGGGAGGTGCAATGTGCCATCTCCCCTTTAGGCAGGCTCCTGGTAAGAAGGCATGGGAAACAGTTATGGCAGGAGCACAAGTACTCAGCTACATTAAAAATAGAAGTAAAGTGGATAAAACAGGGGTCATTAATTTGTCACCTGCAGGCACACATGTGCCATTAGGGTCTCCTCTCGCAGCTGAAACCAGGCTTGAAAGCAGCATTCTGTTGTAGACAATATATTAGGTTGTGGAATGTGCTTGGTTGTGTCTTCAACAGTTTCTCTGGTTTGCAAAAGGGTCTACAAGTCCAAAAATGTTAGCAACCCCAGGGCTAAAATAACTACTCAGGCCAGATTTCAACATCAGGCGTATGCATTTAGTGCCAGGGCTCAGCACTAGAACATGTGAAGAATAACAAAACATGCCACTGAACACAACAAGTTCTCTCAAAATGGGTAACCACAACCTACTCACCTATGTTTAGGATTGGGCCAGGCTTTCCAGGATATGGATACCTGCAGCACTCCCATTTTTAATGGTGAACTACTAGGACTACTGGGATGCGGGTGGCGCTGTGGGTTAAACCACAGAGCCTAGGGCTTGCCGATCAGAAGGTCAGTGGTTTGAATCCCCGTGACGGGGTGAGCTCCCGTTGCTCGGTCCCTGCTCCTGCCAACCTAGCAGTTCGAAAGCACGTCAAAGTGCAAGTAGATAAATAGGTACCGCTCCGGCGGGAAGGTAAACGGTTCACCAGAAGTGGCTTACTCATGCTGGCCACATGACCCAGAAGCTGTACGTCGGCTCCCTCGGCCAATAAAGTGAGATGAGCGCCGCAACCCCAGAGTCGGCCACGACTGGACCTAATGGTCAGGGGTCCCTTTACCTTTACCTTTACTAGGACTACTAAAGGTGACAACGTAACTTGAGGAAGACATCCCTTACCAATTCTAACCAATCATTTTCAGCATCCATGCACTATGCTGAATATGTATATCTATTCTCCCAGCTACATGGGAACTGTTTATCCATGAGCATTTTGGACAATATGGAAACTGCACGACTCTGTCCATCTGCACCTTTGTGCATGGAACTGGGAAGCCTCTCTTCTTCCATGGTGCACATTCTGTAGGAAGGAGTCATGGTTGGAATCATGTCAATGTCAGAATCACAGAGTTGGAAGGGACCATGAGCCCAATCCTGCAGTGCGGCTCAAACCCATGACCCCTGAGGATAAGAGTCTCATGCATTACGATTGAGCTATCCTCTAGGGTTATCACAGTCTTACAGGAGCTGCACACAGATAAAGTTCCTCTTTGGGAGGCTAGTGTCCCAGGAGGAGAACAGCAGTTACACTTGGGGAGGCTCAAACAACGTTAACCAAAAAAAAGAGAGAGAGAGAGAGGACAAACAATTATGCACTTAAAACAACAGGCAATGTTCTCTTCCGATCCCTGACTCATTCAGCATGGTCATTAATCCAGTGTTTGTCAACAGGATGATCCATTCCTATGGAGATAGTGCTTTGAGGTCACAAACATAGAATTATGACATCACAGCAGGAGCTGATGAGTAGGAAGCAGCAATACGTGTCTGTTTACAACATTTCACTCTGCAGCAACACGAAACAGTTTGGGTGAAACTGGGCCTGAACCCTACGATCACCGATGCCACCACAACCTGAGGCACTGGCATAAGGGAAGATATTCAAGCCCTATCTGGCTATTCAATCTCCTCACATTTAAGCAAGACACAATGGGCACACTGCCAAGCTTCACCCCTGCAACATGACAACCCCTAGACAATTCAGAACCTTCCACAAGTTTGAGGGCAACTGCCTGAAACAAAGAGCCTCTTTTCTTCATGGAAGCACCCAGCATGACCAGAGACAGTATCCCACTTCAGATCCTCACCCTCAAACTTGTGGAAGGCTCTGAATTGGGACAAGTTAACACAGTGGAAGGGGCAGAGCTTGGCAGTCCACCCCTACCTCTCCTTCTGTGTTTACTTAAATGTGAGGAGACTGACAGAATTACTTAACTAAGCTAATTATGGTGGCAACATGGATTTATCACATTCAAACCAATCAGGAGTCAGGGACCTTCATACTCACCCTCCCTCCTTTACTTTTTAACTGCTTTCTTAGGTGTGGTGGGCACAGAGTTCAGAAATGTATCATCTCAGTGGCAAAAGGACCAAAGCTGCCTTTTCTTCTTCACCTCCTCACCTTGCATAAAAGTATCTAAAGCAGCCTTTCTCAATCTGTGGGTCCCCAGATGTTGTTGAACTACAACTCCCATCACCCCTAGCTAGCAAGGCAGGAGCTCAGGGATGATGGGAGTTGTAGTCCAACAACATCTGGGGACCCACAGGTTGAGAACCGCCGATCTAGAGCAATACAGGATCTACAACCCATTCCTTTCATAAGCGAGAGAACTTGTGTTGTGTAGTGTATGAGCCTTTTTGTCTTTGTTACCCCATTTCACAACAGCAACTGATAAGGCATAATCTCCTCTCCTTCCTCCCTCCCATTCCAGATGAAACCATTTTTACACTGAGAGCTGGTTCCAACAAGATGCCAGGGGCCAGCCTGAGAAAAATTCCTATTCATATGAGTGACCTACTCATCTGAATGACCTAACATTGGAGCTGTGATCTCGTGTGAGTCTGTAGCTCCTACGTAACACTGCTTACACAAGTAGAGCACTTCTGTTTTGGAGGCGGTGGCTGAAGATGGCTATTGGGTTTTTACTGGAGCCAACTGATGCAGGCTGGTTATCTCAAAGCTTGGCATAAAACCATGACAATTAAAATCTACAACAGAATGTGTATACTAACTCAAAAACAGAAAAGGAATTGCAACGAATTAATATCTGACAACTGAGCCTTCTTCAGTTAGCCGAGCTCTCATGCTACACAGGCGCTGGGAACCTGTGGCCCTCCAGATGTTGCTAGACTCCAGTGCCCATCAACCCTAGCAAGCAAAGCTGATGGTCAGGGATGATGGGGTGTGTAGTCCAACAACATCTGGGGAGCCACAGGTTCCCCGCCAATGCACTACAGTAAAATATCTCTAAGTATTTCTGATTGTTTATGGTAGTTTATTGTTGTAAGTCATTTTGGATGGGGATGGCCCAGGAAATCAGTCTAGAAATATTTTAAAATAAAGCAGTAAGTAAGCATACCCCGGGGGTAAGCTAAGGGTATGAATTTGTAACATTATTATTTGTAACAACTTAATGAGGGCACATTAAATGCACAAAGAAGTCAACTGAAAGATGGGAGAGTTTGTTCCATTGGAATTCCAGCGTGTTTCTATAAATGCCTACTCAGGAGTGAGAGAGTATAGGATTGCAGCCCTAGCCTATCTGAGGTCATAGTATCATAATGAGAAGCAAGAAAATCACAGACGCAGACCCTGTTGTGGCATTTAATAAAACCCCAATACAAGGAAGGTGATAAACCTAAAAAAAAGAGAATAGAGTGTTTTGCTTGCGAGAAGATACACCATCTTAAACACCCAACGGCAGGCATGTGGGATCCTCAAGCAGACGAAAATCAATCTCTCCTTTGACAGGAATGAGCTTACCAAACCAGTCAGTCAAGCCAGGCAGAGAAAAGAGTGGGAGGGAGAGGAGAGATGAGGCATAAGGGAGTGGGAGGGATATATAGACCTAGGGAAGTACAAAGGAGATGTGAGTCAACAATCTAGGGAAGAAGAGTTCAGCGCTACCCTGGAGTTCTTTATCCACTCCAAGACAGCCACCTCCACAAACACTTCATCTCCCCTCTCTCAGGATGGTCTTTGGGTAGTCCATCTCCTTTATTAGCAGCCAAAGAGATCAGGGAGATAAAACACAGCAGGAACCAAGTCAGGCACTCGGACTGGAAAGCAACCTCCTGAAGTGCCAGAAGCAAAACACACTTTTAGCATCTAAGGCCTGTGTGTCAGAGGTACATATTTTAAACTTAAGAATGTTTATAAGAAGCAAATTCCTACTCCCCCACCTGGATCTCCCTAGCTAGCAGCTGACGGGATTTGGTATGTGCCTGCAAAACAAAACATGGTGGCTATTACACCATAATATTTTAGGCTGTAAATAGATGATAAATAAATAAGGAAGACATCCTCAATCAAATCCTCAGATACAGAAGGCAATGTGGTATAGCGGTTTTAGCTCTCATTGCTTGGTCTCTGCTCCTGCCAACCTAGCAGTTCGAAGGCACATCAAAGTGCAAGTAGATAAATAGGTACCGCTCCCGCAGGAAGGTAAACAACATTTCCATTGCTCTGGTTCGCCAGAAGCGGCTTAGTCATGCTGGCCACATGACCTGGAAGCTGTACCCCTCAGCCAATAAAACGAAATGAGCTCCCTTGGCCAATAAAACGAGATGAGCGCCGCAACCCCAGAGTCAGTCACGACTGGACCTAATGGTCAGAGGTCCCTTTACCTTTTTAGGACTTCTGAGACCCAGATACAAATCCCGATTCAGTCACGAATCTCACCTTGGGCTAGTCACTCTCTCTCAACCTTAACCTACCTCTCGAGATATTTGTAAGTAAAAATGGGGAGGGAAAAGATGAAAATCACGCTGAACGACTGCAAGGAAAGGTGGGATAACTGTGAATAAATAAATATCCAAAGCTGCGGCCATCTGAATGGACAATGTGCAATGAATGGGTGTCCTGCATGGAATCTGGTTTAAGCCACATGAACAGAGATGCATGACACGGTCTCACTCACCATACATTTTGCCCTCGTCCGAGAGAATAATCTTCCGCCGGCCACATGGCGGGTATATTGCCAGCGCCTCCTGGAAGCTCTGTTCAATGTCTGGACTCCACACTCCTTCGGCATCATTGTCCAGGCTCTTGTCCATCCCCTCCTGTCCATCTTCTCGCCCCTCCCCGGGGCTGCCGCTGGCGTTCCAGCTGTTGGACGCTATTGTGATGGCTGCTCTGGGCTCTGACCCTGAGCCCCAAACGGCAACTCAGCAACCTAAGGGCAAGAAAAGTTTGCTGATTAATCAACCACGCCTGTGGACTCCTAGTTCTCCTTTATAATTCTAGACTACACAACTGTACTCTTTCAATCAAAAGTAAATGGAAAAGTGTGAACGGTCAGTCTTTTCTTTCTCTCTTTTGTTGGGGGCTTGATCGTCCTTCAAAAGCATTATAAACATGAATCTTTTGAACACACACAGAGAGAGATTGGCTCTGGAAAACAATATGGCCAAGTGTGGGGGTTTTTAGTGTTTGACATACAACTGGTTTTCTACATATACATGTTTCACATCTCTCTGTGTTGATGTTCTCCAAGCCACAGAACATACAATCCAAAGCCCATTGATTCATTCAAGGCTACCATTATTGCAGCCACACTGTGATAGTCTTACAATAATCTGAACATTTGACTAAGGAAACGAAGAGACACTGGGTGATATTCAGTGATGTGTATCCATTTACACACTGGGACTTGTGGCTTCTTTTCTCACTTCCCCAGCCCCCAAAATCTGTTTCGGAGGGTCCCCTAACCTTCTGAAGCAGATTTGGGGAGAGAGATGGAAGAAAAAGAAAGAGAAGCCATTGCATGAGAGGACAGCTGCTTGTGCTATATTAGGTGTCACCCATTCTCTCTCTCTCTCTCTCTCTCGCTCTCTCTCTCTCTCTCACACACACACACACACACAAAATCCCTAACAAGTTACTTGAGCTGAAGCAGGGATTAATTAAACAGCCTCACTTAGTATAAGGGAGAGTCAGATAACCCCCCATGGCACACAACACAACATTTTTTAAATGATTGTTTCTTTGAACCCCATCGCACACAGCATAATACCATTTTCTTATTATTTATTTGACTTATTAGTCTCTCACTACAAGATAGTCTCTGAGCGACTGACCAAAAGATTAAGAGCCAAAAGCATAACATAAAATCAGAAAACAATGCATTACAATAAAAACCATTACAATAACCCACAAAACAACACGACAGAAAACTTTAGAAGCAAATAAATAACAACAACAACAACAACAACAACAACAACAACAACAACAATAATAAATGTTCAAATGCAGCCACACTAAAACATGTGCTTTTTCTCAATTTCAATCAGGTTTTTCCACAAGTGTCTTTTTAAAAAGTAACTGACCATAATACTGGATCATAGATATTAAATACTGATTTGAATGCTGAATCATAAGCATCTATCAAACACAGTGGCTTGTATAATAAGAAATACTTTAAGAATGAGGCTGGTGGGAGGGGATTTTCCTGCCCTCACCCTGCAGTCCCCTGAGTTTCCTGAAAAGCATCCTGAGAGTCAGAGGACCCTCCAGAATGGGGTGGGATCAGCAGGAAGGAGTAATTGCTCCAGTTTCAGAGCGCTGTAGACAAAAAGTGTCTGCACTCAATTTGAGGTGATTTTCACCTCATACCACAGTCTTTCCCAATCAGAAAAAGTGGGGGTAATCAGGAAAGCCCCTGTCTATTACTACTTCTGAGAAACCAGGCCATTTTGGTAAAAACAACTTTGTCATGAAAAAAACCATGAAGAAAAAAAGATCTCATTTCTGAGGTTAAGCATTATAAAAAAGACACATTACCACATATTGTATTTATTATTGCCGGCTTCCTACTGGACCCGGGACTAAAAAATAATCACAGGGACCAGGAACCAGGATCTGCCATCCTGCATCATGATCTTGTACTTCTGCTTTATGTAGAAGATCTCTAATTCTCTAATGAATATTGATGACTCTACCTACCAAACATAGAAATTTACTTTCCATTTCATGGAGAGACACTAATGCATGGGTAGGCAAACTAAGGCCCGGGGGCCGGATCCGGCCCAATCGCCTTCTAAATCTGGCCTGCAGATGGTCCGGGAATCAGCGTGTTTTTACATGAGTAGAATGTGTGCTTTTATTTAAAATGCATCTCGGGGTTATTTGTGGGGCCTGCCTGGTGTTTTTACATGAGTAGAATGTGTGCTTTTATTTAAAATGCATCTCTGGGTTATTTGTAGGGCATAGGAATTTGTTCTTCCCCGCCCCCTAAAAAAATATAGTCCGGCCCCCACAAGGTCTGAGGGACAGTGGACCGGCCCCCTGCTGAAAAAGTTTGCTGACTCCTGCACTAATGTGTGCAATTACCAGCCCTTACCTTTGGTAAGTTCTAAACACTTATGGCCTGATGCTATGCAAGTTGACTTTAAAACTAAATTCCACTTCCAGTGGGAACTTACTTCCAAGCAAATGTTCACAGGGTTGCAGTCTTAATCTTGCTTGAGTATCAGAGGACACGATCTCACTCAGTATCAGAGAGAAATAAACAGAAACCAGTCTCTTGCTTCTAAGCAGATATAATTCCACAGTGCATGTAGGCTGCATGACCGCAAATTTCTTGTTATGTTCTTAAGTTGTATGAAGATTCGTTTTAATTGAAAACCAACATGTTTTAATCATTCTAGAACTTAGTAAGCAGGAATCAGTGTTAGAAACTGAGATATGAAAGCTAAGAGCTAAATGGCACCTTAAACCTAGGTTATGGGCGCAACAACGGAATGTCTAGGCACGCTTTTTTAATAACAAGAATACAAAGCTGAAAATGAATGAACTGCAGCTAAAATATTATGCTCATTTTTCACATGCTTTAGTCCTTCCCCTGCCCACCCCCCTAATATTCTTAAGAGGGTCTCTTCTCCAGTCTTCAGAGAGTAGCTGGAAGTGGAGAGGCAGAAAAGGTCCTCCTTTCCTTCCACTCTGCAGTTTTAATCTGAAATCTTAGGCGTGGTGCTGCGCCCAGAGCTCAGAAACTGATCACGCTAATGAAATTCCCTATCGCAAAATGCACATAGAACAATGGGAGTTTTGAACCCTGGCAGGAACCCCTGAATTCCAAACTGAAACTTGACTTACAGCACAATCCTCACCAAGTCAACTTAGAAGTAAGTCCTGCCGAATTCCATGGGGCTTACTCCCAGCTAAGTGCGGACAGGGTTGTAGACTTAATGGTTTAAAGCTGGCCCTTTGCTTGGCTTTTCCTCCCCTTATTTTCCAGGATACAATGATTTGGCATCTCGGGGAAAGAGGAGAAAACACAGATACAGACACACACAGCCTTTGGGACTCATTACTCAGAGGTGCTCTCAATGGCCCAAGTCTTCAGAAACATCTTTGGGAGATGTGTGCTGGGCGCAGACTCCCATCCCCAGCCAGGCTGTGTCAGTGGGCCTTGAAATAGTGCCTGCCACTTCCACTCCCACTCCCCTTTGCTCCCCCAGAGCAGCTAAGTGTTTTGCAACAACATGCTCTGCGGCAGCCCCACCAGCTGCTCCTGGGGGAGCTGAGAACAGAGAGGTGTCTCCTTTGGCTAGAGAGCTTCCCGGACAGAGCACAACAAAGGTCTCCAGTACAGACATCTCCTTTTTAAGAAACTGCCGACAAGGAGCTTGGCTCAAGTGTTTGGTGGTGATTCCGCCCCTCCACGCACACACACACTCCCCAAGCAACTTCTTTCCTGCGGCTCCGAGCTCTGTGATGTCACCCAGTCTCTCCCCTGCTCCCCCTCCCCTTCCAGCCCACCCCACCCCTTCTTTGGGAACAGTGTAGCCAAATAAGGAGATCAGAACTGGAGCAGCTAGCCAAAGGGAAAAGGGGGAGGGATGGAGGGGAGGCTTGCTGTCCGCACAGGGCTCCCAACACACTCTTATTCATAGTCAGTCCGTCTCTCTCACTCCCTCTCATACATACACAGAACTGTGAGGGGTGCCCAGGGATCAGGCTGCCAGCGAACATTCAGGAGGGCACAGGATATGCCAGAAAAGTTCAAGAGCAGGCAAAACATGTGTTCGCAGAAGACGCTGTGGGTACATTAAAGGAAGGCAGCTCTCAAGCAATCTGGGACACAAGCTTCGGTCGCCAAGTTGGTTTTGCAGAACACCAGACAGTTTGTTCCATCTCAACAAAAACCACACACACACACACACGGGCCTCCCTACACAAGTCCCAGACACAAGTGCAGCCAAGTCTCAACGTCCTATTGCTACTCATAAGATGAGTAGGACAGGGTCCAGATTTTGAGTCCTCTCCAAGACATCCTTAGCATGCCTACAACTCCTTGAATTGCTCTCACTCTCTCTTTGAATAAAATCACCACCACTGTGTGGGCGGCAGTGGCAGGGGTGGGGGGTGGGGGGAGTGTGATTGAGCAAACAGGCAATGGTGGTAACAGCTGCTCCACTGACTTGCTCCTGTGTTGGGCCCTTTGCTGGGATGCGGGCCTTAGCAGCTGTCCCAGCAGTGCCCACCAATATGACTGGCTCTGCTTACAATCCCCCTGCCCCACAACTTTTCTCTAAAGTGTCTACAACAGGAACTGCTGGGAAGAAAGAAATTCTCAGGCAATCGTTGACATCCGAGGTGAAGCTCCCTCTCAGGAGAAAAGTGTATACCTGGCATTGTTTGGATGGCTTTTCGATCCAAGTAACCTGCCCCCAAATGAACAGCTGTGTCACCATTCTAAAATACAGGCCCAATGTGCACATGAAAATAAGCCAGGCTTTCCGGCTTGTTGGGCATGGGCAGCGTGGTTTATTTCTTCCACCAGCGCTGGGAAAGGAGCGAAGCAGGAGTGATCAGGCAGCATGCACAATAACACGATCAGCCAGAAATTTGACTTGTTGTGATGTGTGAATGTAGACAGGAAAAAGGTTGGCAAACACGTCTGCATTAGGAAAAAGTAATGCATAAAAGATCTTCAACAGCAGCCCCCTCTCACATGCCATTACAAAGGTGATTGGGAATGTAAGTGTGATGGGCCAAAATTTAGAAAGCTATAGTAATTGCCTTTCACTCCCCCCAAAAACCCCTCTACCAGCACCTAGTTATCTGCCCTGAATAAACAGTGATTCCCTCACCCCAAAAATACTCAACAGGCATCTTGGAGGTCAGTTTTACAATGATTTGTTATGATTCGCACAAGGAACTTTGAAGGGATCCTACACAGAAAACGGGACCACTTTTTACACAAACAACCTCTCCAACAACCACACCAACTTGGTATGGGCCCTAATCAGAATAGTAAAATGAGTTTTGTGCTTGTAGGTGTACTTAAGCCAGGGAGAGGGTAGGAGAGGGTCTGTTCTGAAGGCAAAGAATCCTAGCCTTGGGGAAAAAAGAAGAAAGATTAAGATGCCTATTCCCCCCTCATTAGATATGCTAAGGATTGCCCCCTCAGTATTAAAGGACTTTGGGGGTGAGGCAAAATAGAGAAAGCAGTGGGGAATGCTCTGGGGTACTGCCCTATCAAGGGACATTTCATGCAAAGTTGTCACCAAATTCACAAAATCTCAAAGCCACTACCTTTCCTGGCTCCCATACACTCATTATCCTTCCATTTAAATTTAGACACACATTTCTTGCATATTCTGGGCATGCTGACTGGCGACTTTCAATATAAAACTACACTGCTACTGCTATGTCCAGGCAGAATAACCATAGGAAAAAATAGCAGTTTACTAGTGTTAGTCCTTTTTTTTTTACCTTCTTGACGGAGCGGTACCTATTTATCTATTTGCACTCTGACGTGCTTTCGAACTGCTAGGTGAGCAGGAGCTGGGACCGAGCAACGGGAGCTCACCCCGCTGCGGGGATTCGAACCGCCAACCTTCTGATCGGCAAGTCCTAGGCTCTGTGTTTTAACCCACAGCACCACCCGTGTCCCACAAACAGTCCTGGTGCAATATTCATAGGTCTGCCTCTGGGTAGACCTATCCAAATCATGGGTGTGTGTTCTGAGCATGCTCAGAGCTGTTTCCTTGGAGTCCACCCCTTCTCATGGTTCTTGGCATGTTCTGGAAATCAGAGAAACAGCAGGGTGCATTTCCTATTTTGTAAAGTGTTTTTGTTTGTTTGTTCAATATTTTTTGTGACAGAGAGAGAGACAGAGTGAATGCAAGAATGGACACTGGTCCATTGGTCTATTTTTGTAATAAATTTTTATCTATTTTTTACTTAAATTGTTTTGCATTTATCTTTGTGAACAGGGGAATTGGGGGGACAATTTGCTGATGGCTTGTGCATGTGTTGCAAAGTGCTCTTTATTAACCAGTGACCTGCATTCATTCATGAGACGCTACAGCAGCAGCTGGGTGAGGCAGGACATGCTGATCTGAGCCATGTGCCATTTCAGAGTATTTTTCATACTACATTGGTACCTCAGGTTAAGTACTTAATTCGTTCCAGAGGTCCGTACTTAACCTGAAACTGTTCTTAACCTGAAGCACCACTTTAGCTAATGGGGCCTCCCGCTGCCGCTGTGCCACGATTTCTGTTCTCAACCTGAAGCAAAGTTCTTAACCTGAAGCACTATTTCTGGATTAGCCGAGTCTGTAACCTGAAGCGTATGTAACCTGAAGCGTATGTAACCTGAGGTACCACTGTATTTCAAGAAAAGGGGGGGGTGCGTGCGTGCGTGCGCACCCCCACCCACCCACCCACCCCCTACTCTACGCTGTATATGCAGATATCTGCTTCCAATAAGCCACTCCCCCAGCTTAAGTTCGGAAATCTTGAATGCTGAAAGGAGGAAAATGCTGCTTTTGGAAACACCAGACAAACTCTCTTACACAAGAGAAGCTAAATGGTTGTACTCAGGAACTTGGCTGGAGGAAGGACACTGAACTTTCCTCCTGCCTCTGGAAATTCCTTGATTTGGGGGGTGGCATTGCCCCACTCAAAAACATTGTGATTGCAGCCAGTTAGGTTGTAGCAAGATACCATAAAACCAGTGCAATTTCATCTGCATAGTCCTACTCTGATTATAAGTCTCTCTGTGTGTATATTCTATCTACTTCTCCCATTGCTCAAGTGAAAAACACAGAAACACAAAGACAATACAGTTCATCTGGAAAATCTTACTCTTAAATTCTTTTTCATAACAGGGTGTGAAAACCGTACACTTTAGATACGAAGCCTTAACAGCACCAGAATACTGAAAAGGAAATTTAGGATTGCTACGAGTATGGGAAGGGCTTTTCCAGAAACTTTGCTTAATTGATGGAATCTGAACATTGAAACTACACAAACAAGCAAGGCCTGTGGGCAGCTAGCTGTGAGAGGTAGTTTGGCAAGATTGACTGAGAGGAGTTGAAGCAGCAGCAACAGCCCTGTGGAATGTCTTCCAAATAATTTTCATTAATGTAAAACAAAATCTTTGTTTTCAAGTTCCTAGAGCACTTGAATACAACACCAACTGCAACAGCAGCTGCCACAGGACTATCTATGAGGAAAAAGACTTCATGATACCAATTGCAGAGACATAGACTTGGGGCCTGGTTAACCCACTTTCAAAGAGATTCCAATTAGGACTTTTTACAACAGCTTTGAAGTTTAATCTTGAAAGAACACAGGTTAATCAGCATCAAATCATCATTATGCCACAATTATGTGTCACCACATGAACTACCTCCCCATCAGATGTAGGGGGAAATAACTCTCCCGTGTTTAGAAGAAGGAACAGGAACACAGCAAGGGTAGTGCAAGTATCAGAGGACATTATATATGAATCTACCATTATATATGAACCTACCTCTGTCACAAGAGACTAGGGCCCTGCGGGACTTGACATCTTTCCGCAGGGCCTGCAAGACAGAGCTGTTCCACCTGGCCTTTGGTTTGGACTCAGTATGACCCTTATGTTTCCCTCCCTTGTGGTCTTGATTTATTGGCTACTTTTAAAATGAGGCTGCATTTTAAATTGCATTTTAACCTGTATTTTAAATTGCCCCCCCCCCCCAATTATGTTTTTACTGTGATTTTATTGGTGTCAGCCACCCTGAGCCCAGCTCTGGCCGGGGAGGGCAGGGTATACATAAAATAATAATAATAATAATAATAATAATAATAATAATAACAACAACAACAACAACAACAACAACAACAACAACAACAACAACAACAACAACCTTGCTCAGTCTACTGTCTATTTGAACTGGCAGCTGTTCTCCAAGACCCCAAGCAGAAGAAGTGTCTCTTAGGCTTGCAACAAGAGATCCTTTTAACAGGAAATGCTTGGGAATGAACCTGGAACTTCTTAATGCAGTGCATAGTTAAACTATGGGACTCACCTCTCACAGAAGGCAACTTAGGTAGCTTTGAAAGAGGATTAGGCAAATTCATGGAGGAGAAGGCTCTCAATGGCTACTAACCATGAAAACTATGCTCTGCCTCCACAGGCAGTGATGCTTCTGAATACCAGTTGCTGGAAAATACAGGAGGGGAGAGTGCTCTTGTGTTTGGGTCCTGCTTGAGGATTTCTCATGGGCGTCTGGTGGGCCACTATGAGGTCAAGATGCTGGACTGGCCTGATCCAGCAGACTTCTGCCCTTAGACATCTCCATGCAGAGCATGTAGCGCAACCACTCAGCTATGTTTCTCGCTCTTCCACAATTAAGGGGCTGGAAAAGAACAGCAGCGACACAATTTGGGACCAAGAGGGTTATGTGAAGCCTTCTGAAATCTACTTACAGCTTTTGCAGCAGCAGATACAAAAAAAGAAAAAAAAATAAGCTGCAGATCCTGTAAAGCCTGGTCCTTGCTAGTCTAAACTTTCTATTTCCTGGAGGGTGGGTGCTAGCAAGCAAGCAAGTCAAGAATTAATCCAAAGCTCCACCCAAACCTTACAAAACAGCAACAAAAAACAGTACAGAAACTGACAGTGTTGGGTATGTTTTCCCCACAAGTGTTTTGTGCTGCCTGTTTTGAAATCAGTGGAGAGCAGAAAGAACCCCCAAATGATTAGAATAGAGCAGGCTGACCAAACTTGGCCTTCCAGCTGTTTTTGAACTACAGTTCCCATCATCCCTGACCACTGGTCCTGTTAGCTAGGGATGATGGGAGTTGTAGTCCCAAAACAAACATCTGGAGGGCCATGCTATGGCCATGCCTGGAACAGAGTGGGGGGGGACATGCTGCCCCCACCCTTTCCATCATGTCACCACTGCAAGAGCCACTGCACTCCACAAACTGGAGTGGAGAGCCTGCTGTCTTTGTGAAGGTGTGGCGTTCTGTATCTCTCACACAGAGAGTATAGTGGGCTCTCTGATATAAATGTCGGACCTCCAGATGTATGGAGAGAACTGAAGCAGCAATGGGGATTAAATGGAGAGGATGGAACTGGCCAGCACATCCTTGCTCTCCTCCTCCTTGCCTGAGAAGAATGCCTGAATAGACATTCACCGCCTCACAGTCTTCTCTGAAGATCATGGGGGTAGCCAGGGGGGTAGCTCCCCCCCCAAAATCAATAAAAAATACATGAAAATACATAGCAAACTGAGATTCTTCCCCCCTAACAAAAGGTCTGCCCCCCACAACAAAAATCCTGGCTACGTCCATGCTGAAGACCAACACCCTTGCAACATTTTACGTTGCTTCACTATTATGCCTCACTCTCTTAATAATTATTTTGCACTTCCTTCATCAGGCTTATGGGGCTTTCCCTTTAATAACACTTAATTATTCAGTTACACCCATGTCCCATTGCCTGACATACATGGTGCAGCTTGCCTAAGGCAGAGGTCATCAGCATGGTGCCCACACATACACAGATGGCTCTGGTGCCCAGAGGGTCTCTCCCGCTGTCCGAAATCAGGCATGAAAGCAGGATTCTTTTGTAGCCAATAGAAAAGGCCTTGATGCATGCAGTGTCTACAACAGTTTCTTCCATTTGCAAATGTGTCAATGGGCCCCCAAAAGACTGGTGACTGCTGGACAAAAGAGGTGGGACCCTGAGATGGAATTGTGTGAAGGTGTTAAGTATAGTTTATGCTAAATGATATTAGTAGATAAAAATTAGCAAAAAGTACCTAGGCTTTTGTTTATGATTAAACATTTACGATTAAAGAATAAGAAGCCTCTGATAAGGCAGAAAGGTATGACAATAGCCAGGACCTTGGAGACTGCAATATCTCTGTCCAGGCCAAATCACACAAAAAGCTGGTACTTCTCAGTTGAGTGCAGTTATACAGAAACGGTGACAGGCACTGCTTGAGGCATTGACTGTGCCCTCTTCCTTGTTCAAACTTCCATAACAGTTTATACAACCAGCCTCACTGGTTGTGGTGATGGAGCCTTGAGTCCAGCATCTGGAAGGCACCAGGTTGGCAATTCCTGGCCTACATAATACACCTTCTAAAATATATATTCTAACATGGGAATTCCCCAAACCTTCAAGCTTTTATACTGGATCTTTCTGAGACTCTTGTGATGGCACCATAAATGGCAAAATGAAAGAAAGACATACTTTGAAGAGCTCTGGGCAAGGCATTCATACAGCCTCAAGGAAAGCTCTCCAGATTTCATGTTCTGGGGAACATTTAATGTCTCTAAATCCATTTTCTTTGGATTCCACTTGACTAATCAACATTTTTGGAAGGAGGGGAAGTCTTAAAGAAATATTGCTGCATTGTTCAAGGATTGTCCAGCACAGTGCATTTTCATAAAATCTGTAGTGTGATGTCACTGGATACATTCTATTTTGTGGTTTATTACTTTTTAAAAAAAAAAAAAAAAAGGTACAAAATTTCTTGAGATTGATTTGCAAAGGAACCTCCCCATGTTCATCTTTCTGACCAACTTTCCTCCATTACTTGAATGTCTTTCCCATATGTGTGCATTTGTGTGTATAGACACACATACATAAGAAGCAGCTTGTGTGCACAGACATAATTCACCAAACACCTCATTAATTAGTTCTGCTGAATTTCTGATCTTTCTCCAAAAGGGTGGGGGCAGTTTCTGATCTTATACAACCCAACATCCACTTATCCCATTTCAAAGTTTCATCTCCTTTTCTTGGCCCATCACATGAATGACTGATTATGGGGTTAATTACCTAACCCGGAAGAACTACCCTTCAATTTCATATTCCACAAGAAAGGACAGTGATAGTTCAATGGCAAAAAAATCAGAAGCAGTGTATGCTCAGAAACTTTATGTCAACTATTAAAGCCTGCATATAAACAACACACCAATATTTGCATTTGAGTTACTCAAAGCACTTCATAAACATACATCACAGCACAAGGACATCTAAGAGGATATAATATTTTTTTCTGCTACAAGGAGCAGTATACATTCTTGTCCAAAACTGGGGGAATGAAACAGTTACTCCACCAGTTCTCTCCAGTGGCTGGTTAATCAAGTGTGGCCAATCCTATCATCACTCTTCTTGGATACAAAAGCTCAAAAGCTGGTCCTGGGGAAACCCTTGCAGTCCTCCCGAACTCTAAACTAATGAGGGAAGAAGGAAGGTCATACCTGACAATCTAGCTTCAGAGATGTTCTACAAAAGCTTTCCCTCAACTTGGTGTATTTCAAATGTTTTAGACTCAACTTCCATGATCCATGATCACTGGCCATGCTGATGATGGAAATTATACTCCAAAGCAAAGATTTGGAGAGCCCAAGATTGAGGGCAGCTGATTCTGCAAGTGACAAGACGCCTTGCTGCTTTTGAGTCCTGTCTAGGTTCAGTGCAAGGTCACCCTTTCTTAGGCCCTAGAGTAGGGAGGCTTGCCAGTGGTAAATGCACTATAGACCCTTGCCTATAACTTAGAAAGAAAAGAAAAAGATTTACCCACATGGTTCGGAAATTCTTGATCATCCTACTCACACACAACCCCCTTTCCACTCCAAAACAAACCCTCTAGAGACACATTCTTGTGATTTTACTCATCTCATGCTTACAAAATCTTGTATCTGCAGCAGCTAACAATAACCAGGTGTAACATAGCTGTCATGAGTTCCAGTGAGCATGGGTAAATTTTGCAAAGACACTGTAGGAGGACAAGGTCACTATTAGAGGATTCCTTCTCTAGACCTTCTGCATACAGAGAAAGGAGCACCAAAAAACAAACAGCAGGCTGAAGGAAGGGTCACCAAAAATGTGGGAGCTAAAGTTTTTCCACTAATGATTCAACAACATAACAGAGAGTAGACATTTAAAATAAGATTAAAGGAAAGCCACAAGAGACAGAGGTAGAAGATTAATATACAATTCAGGAGCATGAAATGGTAAGGGTATATCAAAGGAATTGCATCTTTCCAGGTGAGTTAATTTCATTTGTTGTGTTGGAGATATAGGCCAGAACCTACACAGGAAGAAGTTCTGGAGATTGGCCTTGATAAGACTCAAGGGAGGTGGCATCCAGTTCCAGTAACAGATTAGTGAGTATGCTGCAGAGCTGAAATCCCAACCATCACACTCTTGTTTCTATCAGCAGTACAGAAGAAACAGCTTGTCATCAGGCCTCCCAAGAACTCAGAAAAAATAATTCAGGTGGCAAAGAAGAAGGGGAAAATGTGTTTCATGGGAAAGGGAACATTAGAGCCAGATATGAGATTATATTATGAGGCATCCTGTCTTTGTTGGTTGAAGGAATGGATGATATTAGAGAATTCACATATTCTAGACTTAGAAGGTCATGACAATATTTTTGGTTGGCATGCTTAGTTATGGTATGAAAAGGTGAAAGTTCATAAAGGATTTACAAATCATATAATTGGAGGGAAATGTATATTTATTAGAGGTAAAAACACCACTTTGGCTCTCACCGTTGGAAGCTATAGCGGTAAAGAAAAAGAATATGATAGAATGGTGGACAACTTATAGAAATTTATTAAAACAAGAGGGAGGAGAGTATAAATTAAAAGAATTTAAGGAATTATCAGGGAAATTAACAACATGGATACAATATCATCATTTGGGTAACAAATATCACAATTGGAGAGAGATCTGCTGGAATGCAATGTAAAAGTGCTATCTAAAATGTATAAAATATTACTGGGAGGCAAAGGACGAGCAAGTAAAATCCTCAATGATATATTGGTCATAATATAGATATGGAAGCATGGGGACAATTGTGGAATATGGATATAAAATTTAATGCATTTTATGGTCTAAGAGAAAATTATATGAAAATGATATACTGATGGTATCTAACACCGAGTAAATTGGCAAAAATGTATAAATCTAAATCAAATAAGTGTTGGAAATGTACCGAGAAAGTTCTTTTTATCATTTTGGTGGCCATGTAGTAAGCTTACTGGGAAATGATATATAATGAATTGAAAAGGATGTTTAAAATAACATTTGTTTTTTTAAAAATCAGAAGCTTTTCTTTTGGGAATTATAGGGACAGAACTACCTAAACTGTATAGAAGCTTATTCCTGTATGCTACTACAGCAGCAAGAATGTTACTGCCCAAAAAATGGAAAGAAGCAGAAGTCCTAGCAAAGGAAGAATGGATACAAAAACTTGTGAAATATGCAGAAATGGCGAAACTAACCAGAAGAATAAGAAATCAAGATAACAAACTTTTTATAAAACAATGGAGATGGTTTATTGAATATTTACAGATAAATTGTAAACAGATAAGAACATTGGCAGGATTATTATAATAACCTACAGTTTTATAAGGGTATATATTTAAAGTAGACGAATAAATAAGCAAATTAAGTTTATTTGGATATGCAGAAGATATTAAAAATAAGGAAAGGCAGAAAAGGGGAAAGGAAGTCAAATTTTGAAATGTTGAAAGGATTCTAAAAGTAGTGAAATGTATAAACCTGAAAAAGCATTTACACACACACACAAAACAAGAACAACAACAACAACAACAACAACATTAGAGCCATCAACAACAACAACAACAACAACAACAACAACATTAGAGCCATCTTGCTGCATCTAGGCTCAGTCCCCAATTATTCATTAGGGAGTGACGAAGAGAGATGAAGCATTCCCCAAGTCTGCCCAAGTATATACAGTTACAGATAGGTAGCCGTGTTGGTCTGCCATAGTTAAAACAAAATTAAAAAAAATTCCTTCCAGTAGCACCTTAAAGACCAACTAACTTAGTTGGTCTTTAAGGTGCTACTGGAAGGAATATTTTTTTATTTTGTTTCAAGTATATACAGTGGTACCTCTGGTTACGAACTTAATTCGTTCCGGAGATCCATTCTTAACCTGAAACTGTTCTTAACCTGAGGTACCACTTTAGCTAATGGGGCCTCCTGCTGCCGCTGCGCCGCTAGCACACGATTTCTGTTCTCATCCTGGGGCAAAGTTCTTAACCCGAGGTACTATTCCTGGTTAGCAGAGTCTGTAACCTGAAGTGGTTGTATCCTGAGGTGTTTGTAACCTGAGGTACCACTGTATGCCCATGCTGAATTAGCCCAATTTATGCGATTTGCTGAAGTGATGGCTAAATGATTTAAAAATGGAAGTGGAACATTAACACATGCAAACCGTTTTGTGAAAATGCCCCATTCTTATTTGATCAGAGCTCTTGGGTGCCTTTGAAACTTGAACATCTGCATTGGTATTTTCCACTCACCTCACCTTCTCCATCATGTGATTATGTGCTGATGGATAAATCTGGTTTAGGGTTGGGGAGGGATGAAAATGGGTGGGAGGCTAATACTGTTAAGAGAGCTGTATGTATTTGAAAATACCCGGGGGCGTATCCAACACTGCAACTCCACTGAAATAACAGACTTCTGTGCATGAAATGGTTCTCTCTTTTCCACTTCTGTCCCCTTAAACCCCAACCCCATTCACCCTCAAAACCAGCTCTGCAAGGTTGGACCAAATCTTGGGGAAGTTTGGAGGAGAAGAGGAAACTGAATTCCTGTTGCACCAGTAGATCCCCTCTTATGCAGAGCTGAATACAATCCTAGGTTAAAATTTCTGATTAAAATGATGGTAGTGTTTTCTTTATCTTTTTAACACTGTTCTCCTTCCATGGGATGTAGAAAGTTCAATTATCTCAGAGGAGCTACTTCTTCTGAAATGTGATCAGGTAAGACTTCCAATCAACTCCTTCTTCTGCTTACCCACTAGGGGTAATTTCTACTGTACACAGTTTTGCCAAAGGAAACTTATCCTGGCAACTTGAGTCTGCAGTAGGTATTTATCACAGCCAGGCTGGAGCTCTTGACATTTTCCCATTCCTTGCCACAGTTTGCTCTTATTTGTTATGGTCCCAAGTGCGCAACTAGGCACATGCTTTCCTAGAGCGACACTGAAGAGCAACATCTGCATTAAAGCATGCATGGCAATGCTATTTAAAGAACTGCTGGTGTAAGCATTTCTTAGTGCAGTTTGATTTTACTGTCTTCTGAATGGGTTGCCGCTGCTTCAGGTGTTATAATTTGCTGAATCAGTTTGTATGAATACTACTACTACTAATAGTACTACTAATAGTACTACTAATAGTAGTAGTAGTAGCACTTTGGCTGTGACTGATCTGTTAGCCAGCATGGGGATATTATTTATATTGAAGGTGCAGGACATAAATCACTTTGCATATAACAGTTCTGCAAAACGTATGTGATGGTAGTGGCACTCACGTGTTGTGGTGGCTGTTCCAGCCCCGCACCTTGGAAGACCAGAAAGACAAAGACCACATCGGAACTCTTTCTGGCCTATCTCAGTCCGCATCAGCCCTCCGGAGGCATTCTCATAGAATCAGAGTTGGGAGGGACTCTGAGGATCATCTAGTCCAACCCCCCGCAATTCAGGAATATGCAGCTGTCCCTTACGGGGATCGAACCTGCAACCTTGGCGTTGATCAGCACCATGCTCTCTAAATAACTGAGCTATCCAGAGAAACTAGCACATTGTGTGAGCCTGGTCATGCAATATTTTCTTGTTTGGGTATAAGCAGAGAGGGCAAACACTCCTTGTGGTGGAAGGCCTCCTCTTATCCAAAGTTGTAGAAGAAAATATATACTACAGTTATAAAGGAATCCATTCAAAACCTGTCCAATCCTCACTTTTACCTCTGCCACAGATCAATGGACAGATAAATAAAATGATTTAATCATCTATCTACATACAGTGGTACCTCAGGTTAAGTACTTAATTCGTTCCGGAGGTCCGTACTTAACCTGAAACTGTTCTTAACCTGAAGAACACTTTAGCTAATGGGGCCTCCCGCTGCCACTGCGCCGCCGGAGCACGATTTCTGTTCTCATCCTGAAGCAAAGTTCTTAACCTGAAGCACTATTTCTGGGTTAGCGGAGTCTGTAACCTGAAGCGTATGTAACCTGAAGCGTATGTAATCCGAGGTACCACTGTATTGGGATGTAACCACTGGTGGGGCTTACTCCTTTACAATCACAAAGTCCTTTTTTCTAGTCTTCAATTTAAGAAACCAATTTTTAAAATAATGTCACTTAACAGCTGAAGTTTAGCAAGAGCAATAGGCCTCTCATACACGCAGCTGAACCAAACTGCCCATTTAACCCCTTCTTCTCATCAGCAACAAGGTGACTTAAGATCTGGTACATAAATCAGATACTAAGGGAGACAGTCATCTAATCAGCTCCATCAGCAAACACCCTGAACAAGGACTTCCATTTGCACAATGGGGCTTTCCCTCCATCTCCTCAATGCCAAATTGGATCAGGGCAGGGGGGTCCATGAGAACCATAGCCAACCAGTGTCCATTTTATTCTTTAGTTTATCAGCAGCAAGACCATGAGACCAGCTGGAACCAGGTCATTTCTTATGGTCCCCATATAGGAACTGGCCTTTTCCCTCCCTCCCCCATCCCTTAGGTCTGCATTTGAAGAAGGATAAAAGTTCACCAACATGTCTCAACAGGAAGCTGCTGCCTTAGAGCTACAGAAGCAAGCTGCACCTCTCTCACTTGCGGAGCCAAAATGTTTCAGCTTACAGGTTGGGTGTGATCTCCCCCAGCATAAAGTTTCCTCCTCTAGACACCACACACACAACAACACTGAAACGCACGGGGGAGGGAAGAGAAACCAAACTGCCCATCCTTGCTTGCGGAAGAGTCTGAAGACAATGGAACTTGACTTTTCCTGAGCATTCCTAAGACACATACCCAATCTATTCAGCTTCCGATCAGCGAGGGAGAATTCTAGGCCTGGTCATAGGACAAAACTATTTAGAAGAGCAACCTGGAGCTGACAGAAATAAGCAGGCTTGTTTTCACTGTATATTCTACAAAAAGCTTTGAGACATTAGCTCACATTTGGGAGTAAATGTGATGAGTACAGTCGTACCTTGGTTGTTGAATGCCTTGGCACTCGGGCGTTTTGGCTCCCGAACGCCGCAAACCCACAAATAAGTGTTCCAGTTTGCGAACGTTTTTTGGAATCCAAACATCCGTTTCGGCTGTCGGCATTGCTTCCGGGGCCAATCAGTCAATCAGAAGCCACACCTTGGTTTGCGAACGTTTTGGAAGTCAAACGGACTTCCAGAATTCCATTCGACAACCAAGATATGACTGTACTGGTAAATTCCTTCTCCATGTCTCCTTAGTATCACAGGTTCAAATCTGCACCAATTTTCTCATTTTTAATAGACATCCCTGCAGTTTAATGTCTGAGGATTTACAGGAGGACTAGCATACAAAGCTTGTACAGTGGTACCTTGGTTCTCGAACGTAATCCATTCCAGAAGACTGCTCGACTTCCAAAACGTTCAAAAACTGAGGCACAAAGGGCTGGCTGCAAGTTCAATTGAGAAAATTGAAAAACACACAGCGGAAGCTGCTCGACTTCCGAGGCGCGTTCAAAAATGGAAACATTTACTTCCAGGTTTTCGGTGTTCGAAAACTGAAATGTTCAGCTTGCAAGATGCTTGAAAACTGAGGTACCACTGTATTTGTGAATGAGCGGAGAAGTTTCACACACATGTAGTGTTTAGTTTATCAACTGTCCCCCTTTATTTCATAAATGGGGAAAAAACTGAATCAAGCATCAGATGAAACTGAGTAATTGGCAAGGCACAAATATGTAACTGCCCCCTACAAACATGCAATTCAAACATTTGTTAGTTTCTTGTTAATGTCATTAATGTTGTTTCATTTTCATTTTCTAAGACTTGGGCTCTATGGTAGCAAAAGGGCAGGATCAGAATGCCTTAAAATAAAATAAAAAGCAATCGATTTTGAAGCTTAACTGCCAAACTGTCCTT
This sequence comes from Podarcis erhardii, assembly GCF_964252035.2. Classification (NCBI taxonomy): domain Eukaryota; kingdom Metazoa; phylum Chordata; class Lepidosauria; order Squamata; family Lacertidae; genus Podarcis; species Podarcis erhardii. Next base: position 48,199,515 of record NC_138510.1, on the reverse strand, counting down.
TGTGGGGGAACACTGAGCATTCTTTGGCAGAACCTGAGGTGTCTCTAAATGAAGTTTGAAATTAAACACACACAGCGCCAAGTGGAATAATTAAACTGAAAGTGTAACCTGATAACGCTATATGATGAAAGTTGTTCAGTTGATTCAAGAGGATCTGTGACTGCTGACTGGTAGATACTCTTTTTCCAGTTTGAAGAAAGAAAGAAAGAAAGAAAGAAAGAAAGAAAGAAAGAAAGAAAGAAAGAGTTCAGAGCATCTTATTTTAGGGGAAGCAAATGGTTCTGCCATTCTCAGGGAGCCTTTATTGCATGTATTTACAGTTCAAGAGGACCACTCTGCTGTCAAATTCAGCTCACCAGTCCAACTGCAGTAGCTTGTGAGCTTGGTACCTCTTACACTCACCCCAGAGGAGATAATGAAAGGTTGTCTACAGGCAGGAGGTGGTCTGTCCTGGATGAAAAGAGCACAGGACAAAGCCTTAGCCCCAAAGAGATATTAACAAGTAGGCCACAGTTACAACAACTGGGATTAAGAATGAGTTGTTCGCAGCCAAAAAGGTACAACTGCAGGTTTATAAATTTTACTAATTTTCGAAGACAATTGTTTCACAAACCCCATTGTGCAGGAGAACTCAAAGAGAATGTTTCTGCACCTGGAAGAGATGGCTATCCATCAACCCCAGAAACTAAAGAGGGCTGTGTTCATGTTCAGTTTATGGGCTTCCCAGAGGCATCTAGTCAGCCATGGTCAGAACAGACTGCTGGACTAGATGGGCCTTTGTCCTGATCCGACTGAGTAGTCTGAATGTTCTTAAAACCAGCTACAAACATTCAACTTTCACAGTACAGTGGTACCTCAGGTTAAGAACTTAATTTGTTCTGGAGGTCCGTTCTTAACCTGAAACTGTTCTTAACCTGAGGTACCACTTTAGCTAATGGGGCCTCCTCCTGCTGCCGTGCTGCCACCATGCAATTTCTGTTCTCATCCTGAAGCAAAGTTCTTAACCCGAGGTATTATTTCTGGGTTAGCAAAGTCTGTAACCTGAAGCATCTGTAACCTGAAGCGTTTGTAACCCAAGGTACCACTGTATTAGCAGACCCATTTGCACAGTACTTGAACAGAACTGCTGGGCACCAGTGCTGCCGTGCATGTGAAGGCCACCAATGGCAGAGGTTCAAAAATAGCACAAGGGAAAATGAGCTGAGCGACTAAGCCAGCCTGACCATCTATCAACTCTGTATTGGAATAATGCACACTCTTCTACAGGAGCTATTGGATACCTTTTCTACACACAGAGGGGGGAAGGCAACAGCCAAATAGTCTAAATAAAGCAGGAAACATTCTAATTCTAATTCTTAAGGAACAAGAATCAAGAGTTGACCTCCCACTCCCATAAGAGAAACCTTTCATAACATAGGGTCTTCATTAACTCAGAATTTTATATTATAAACACACGTCGTAATTTAATCCAAACTTTTGTACTACCTGAGTCTGCGGCTCATTACAAGCATTTAAGACAAAAAAACCCCCGTCAAAATATATACTTTTCTGGATTATTATACGTTTTTAGCCTCACAACAAACTTGTGAGGCATGCCAATGCTATCCCAATTTACATACGATGAGTTTAGGAAAAGCAAATTTGCCCTGGGGCCCATTCCTGAAGCAGAACTTGAAAACAGGCCCTTTAAGTTCAGCTCTCCATCCAGTGTCCTTTCCACTGAACTGTACTGGCTAGTCACCCACCATGCTGATCACAACATCAATACACTCTCTGCTTTGCCAAACAACAGCCACATTTGACATCCAGAAAAGCTGCTTCTCATCAACTAGAGTCCTGGGGGTTCTGCTGGTTCTGACAGAGCTGATAGTGATGAATCACAAGGATTTCATGGCATGGGGTGTGAGAAAACCCAGTCTGCACCTCCCCCCTCCAAGAGAAACCCTGGCCTAACAGTGCTAAGGGTTTTCAGAAAGCAACTCCCTTCCATACCAAGCATTTCAGTTAGGCAAGGAAAAGTACAATCTCAAATGCAGGTTGCGGACTCTTGACAGGAGGAAACAATTTGCAGGCACGCAGAGGCCTTTGCGAATGTGCTTCTAATTTTGGGAAGGAGAGTGTTTGCCAGGGGCATTCTCCATGATGCTACATCCGACAAAGCATGACTCCTCGGTGCTCACCCGCCCTTGCTCCCAGCTCCTGCATGCTTGTTTTGTCTGTGCGCTAATGCGTTTTTATCCATCCACATACATGGGGGAAATGCGGAGGGGAGACGGACACAATGAAAGTGGAAAGGGAATGATTTGGTTATAGAAACACCTGCAAAAGGTTGCACAGCTCAGATTGGCCCTTTGGCCTATGAGCATTCATTTCTCCAGGGGATGCAAAGAACAAGAACAGCCGTCCCAGTAGGCAAACATCATTGCAGACATTACTGAAAGATCTTAGATTGTTTTTGTACGCCACAACTGCCGACCTGACCGGAAGAAGGAGTAGTACCAAGAGGAATGGAAGAAATTTAAGGACTATTTAGTTAAATATGCTAAGATAATTTAAATAGAACTACTTGTGAGTAACAGATTGGCCCAGGATTTAAATATGTTAAATTCTATAATACTATGGATAAAGTCAAAATGAAAAGAAAGAAAGATGTCAATTGAACAAGTAAATTTTATTTGAAAATAGTATTGGTAAACTGCTACAATGCATTACAGTACATGGAAACTCAGCCAGAGGGGTTTGAGGAAGTCACCTAACAATGGTAACAAAAGTGGGGTTATAACAGTTAGGATAAATGTTTGTTTGTTCTTCTATATTGTAATGTTTTTCTTGTTTGTTGTTATGTTTGTTATAAATTTGGAAAATCAATAAAAATTTTTTTGAAAAAAACAACATCATTACAGACATTACAGGCTAGAGACTCTTTTCAGAAAAAAGGGCAAAAGAAGCAGTAAGCCCATTGTTTTCCTTTATTTTTACTCTGAAAACTGTGAGCGAGCGAGATCTGGTAGCTTAACTGTGCCTGAAGTTCCACGTAGCCGACATAGTAGATATTAAGCGCACAGCCCCTCAAGAAGCTGTCAGCAGCATGAGCTTGTAGTCGGAACAGCTGCCCTGTAGGAAGTCAGCTGATCCTTTGATGGCAGGATACAGTTGAGGAAGGGCCCATAGCACAGCGGCCTTGGGCCACGCAGAGATTCACTGCAGATCCCGTTTCACCAGTACTGCTTCAAGCACTGGTGAAAAATGTTGCTCGAAAGCAACACTGGAAGTGGTCTCTTCCAAGGGAGTTCAGATCCCTGCATATGGCTGCATTTGCAACATCCAACTGGATTTCCAATTGCTCAGCTATTGTAGCTTCACCCATCCTGGTGTCCGAATGATGAAGCTACAATAGCTTCAACAGACTCTCAAAAGTACAAATTTCGCCATTCAAGGAGGTGAACTGAAAACAAGACATACACAATCTGGAAATTGTTTTAGACAGTAGATTTTGATCTGAACTAAGGTGTACTCATTATCAGTTTTGAGCCCTGCCTCAAGCAGCGATTGGGTATATAATGATTGGTCAACACTAACCACTTATTGATGAATGCTTGCGATATTTAATGTAGAAACTCTGTGTACCCTTATATCACTGATCAAGACTTTATCAGATTCACTTTCTGGAATCAACCCTCAGACCACAAAACTGCCTCCACAGTGTCTTTGTAGCTGCCTTATTTTGCAATGACTCACTCTCAAGTACAGACCAGATCATCTACAAGCTGCTTGTGCCATTAAGCTGTTACCTGACCTCTGTACAGAACTGAAGAACAACCAAAAATTGTACAAGCTTTCATGACTTCCCCAGTGCTTCAATTGACATAAGCAACCACAGCACATTCTACAAGAGTCAGGTGGTTAGTGCTGGAATGTGCTTCAGAGATCCATACACAAATTGCATGGATACAGGACTCACTAGATCTAAGACGTACCAGTGCCAGTCTGAAAAAGCTCCTCCCTTGGCTTCCTTAGGCAACCTGCTCTGCTCTTATCATTAACTAATTTTCGCCCTCCCTGCCACCCACAAAAAAACAAACTGGAAAGGTTAACAACTCTGCTTCACCTGCTTATGAAAATATTTGAAATCCATATAGGCTACAAATATTATTTATTTTCTACTTGCCACTTCTTCAAGATGAGAACATCTATTCTCTCAACCTTTCTTTACATGCTCTGAATCTTCTCCAATTTGTCTGCAGCTTCCTTAAAACATCATACCACAGAGTAATTTTTGTAGTACAGTGGTAGCTCGGGTTACATATGCTTCAGGTTACAGACGCTTCAGCTTACAGACTCCGCTAACCCAGAAATAGTACCTCAGGTTAAGAACTTTGTTTCAGGATGAGAACAGGAATCGTGCTCCAGCGGCGCGGCAGCAGCAGCAGGCCCCATTAGCTAAAGTGGTGCTTCAGGTTAAGAATAATTTCTGGTTAAGAACGGACCTCCGGAACGCATTAAGTACCACTGTAGTCTACCCAATGTCACTAATTGTCATCTTCTACCTCAAAATATTTTGAGAAAAGCACTAATGTTAGGCACCTTAACGACTGCCTGGGTAGCAGAATAAATTTCATGATAAACAAAAGCAAACAATAACCAGTGGCTCTCCAAATCTGCATAGTCCAAATCATGCCACACAATGAAGATTGCTGTTTTAGCACAAGGTAGCTTTTAATTCTTTGAATTTGAGGGGGTTTCTTTTGCTCTGTCTCTACATATATGTTTCATATTTATAAACTCTAGCCTTGCCCCCAAATCAAAAGGCAAAATTTACTCCAAAAAAAGCTACAAACACCCACTAGCCTCTGCCTTCATTACTTGTATATTTTGTTCACATGTCATTTCCTCAGCATATCGAGATCACTTAAAATGTTGACCCCTCCCACATGCCAAACGGTATAAGAACACTCATACGCTATTAATTATAATCAAATAAATGAAGAGCACCAGACTCATGGCAGACACAGAGTTCTAATGGATGTCTCCTCTCAAAGATGTAAGGATACTGAATAATTAAGAGTTATCCACTGGGATTGTGTATCACCCCTGACCAACATGCAACTCAAAAGGATTAAGCATCATTTATTGATTCCTTTAAGAATTACAGAATAATAGTTGCTTGAAAACTGCAAATGCCATCTGTCCCCAAAAGAAACTGGAAATATATAAAACCACAACTTTTAAGTCTTGCACTCTGGTGCCCTCCAAGCCTGAAACATGACCGAGCAGCAAGGCCTCTCAGCCAGTTCAGGTAAGTCAATCTAGTTATGGGTTTAGCACTCCAGCCGCATCTGTTAGAAATAATGATTCTCAGTGCTGCTCATTCAACTGCACAGGACAGGACCTTGTGTAGCCCATATTTTGCTGCTTATAATCTTTTCTCTTGTACTCACTAAGGACTGTTTCTACACCATTGTCCAAAACATGCACCAGCCCATGTTTCTTTTTATGCCACAGTCCTACGTATAATTATATAGCCATATGTTGTCCACACGCCATAGATTCAGAGTATGGAAAAAGAGGAGACTCAGTTAACGGAATGCTACAAGGGGCTACAACTTCCCCCCTTTGTGGAATTGGCATGCCAGTGAATGGATTGGTAATATACTGTCAGTTGACCACGCATTATGTGGCCACAGTCAAATGCTCCATGAAGCCTGCTGCCTATTTAGTACAACTGCCTTTAAAAACTAACAAGTTCTTTTAACAGTTGTTGTTAATTAAATTTACTTCTGTTTTATTTTCTCTCTTTAATCATGTTGTAACTCTAAGTTGACACTGGTGTTCCAAAATAAAAGTCAAAGAAAAGAGCTGTTCAGTCTGCTGTTCAGTTATACAAACCTTCCTCCCCAGGAATTCTGAGGTTTCTCTCCCCCCGCCCCCCCATATTTTTATTTACACCTTAAAACATGCTGTTACTTCAGGTGACCCTCTGGGCTGCTTGTACATTAGGGCTGGCCCTGTGAATAATAAATACATCTTACTTAACTGGTGGTCTGTTTGCTGGTGGAGGAGCCAGAGCTTCCTACCCAGTGAGTTAGCTCCAAAGTTTAATGACTTGTTGCAAAGCAATTTGAGAACAAGCAGTGATCCACAAGCAGGTTTTTTTTACTCCTCTCATTGCATCTTCTTGTAAATTCTAGTGAAGGAACTACTGCCAACTTCTCTTTGTCCCATGGAAAGAGACAGCATCCAGATATACCCATCTGAAGTTCATACTTTTAGGAGGAGGTTAACCAAAGTCTGGCCTGATGTTTATAGGGAATGGGGGTAGCTGCACTTAAAATAAATAAAAATTAAAAGCAGCAGAGACCACTATGGGAGATTTCTTTCCTAACATTTCAATCATATGGATCCATGCTGTGTGCCAGATAGATATCAGATCTAAACTGGACACACCAAGGAATTCAGAGCTTTACAGTCCTCAGGTTAATTCAGATCCCTGCAGAATCTGGAAACCGTACCAGTACCACTAAGCAGACCAGACACCCTTGTTGACTACAGAAGTAAAGGCAATGTTCTAAGAGGAAGTGAAAGTTGTTCATCAAGTGTTATTTACAACTCATTGAATCCATCAAGGGTTTTTGTCTTCCACCACTGTATACAGATCTTGGATGGAACAATCCTACTGAGGAGCAAAGGTGAAGCCTGCAGCATCCTTCAGTTTGCCCAGCCCCTTGCTCCCCTGTGAGAAACCCTGATTAATTTCTCTTTCCTCTATCACTTCCTGTTCTTTCCGGCCTGGCACAAAGCTCAGGAAGCAATCCAAATAAGAAACCGCAAGAGGCCACGTGGCTGGGAAGCCGCAAGGGACACCACGGCATCAGTTGGCAGTCTTAGAAGGACTGCGAAGTAGCGTCAGCCTGGAGAGAGACCCAGTATGAAAAAAGGCTTTCAATCCCACCATATTCTGCTTTGACAATAAGCTGAATTATTTCCGCCTGTCAGCTACCGACCAAGATGAAATGGATCATCTGGGGGTGACTCCCTGCAACTGGTTTGAGATAAGGGAAGACCAAGGAACAAGGCAAAAGCAAGAAGGATGCTGCCCCTTTCCCTGTCAAGTATTGTGGCCGCTTCCTTTTCTACTACATGGAATGAGGGATTATAGTAGCAAACACAGAACTTGCTTTAGCATCTTTTAAGTTTACTCCTGCCCAGAGCAGCTGACCAGGTAAGAGCCCGTGGGAGGTGGAAACATGAGAACATTCAAATGTTGGGCACCCAGCCAAATATGTTGCTCAAGCTCTTAAAACACATGTCTTTCTCCTGTAGCCATCCAGGAGCAGGTGGGAGTGGGGAAGAGCACATTTCTGCTTCTGAAGTGGGTCAGTTAAAGGATCCGCAGTCACTTACTCCTGCCTCTCTCCCTGTGAGACATGGGGCATGTCTAAATGCTTAATGGAGGGAAGGTTTGGATATATTCAAGAAGCACATGGAAGCCATAGAATTCTAGAGTTCTAAAGGCTTGCAGGGGGCAGGAATGAGGGGGAAAAAGTTTAGGACAATTGTGATTTTCTGCATGAAAATATTCAAATCTATGGTGTATTGCTAACATCCAAATAATACAAGCCACTACAACTGTGTTCTACCTTCACCATCAGATGCAGAATGCCATGTCCTGTTTGCAGGTTTTTCTCATGGGCACCTGGTTGAGATCAAGATGCTGGACTAGATGGGCCATTGGCCTGATTCAACAGGCTTCACTTAAGTTTTTATAAGCTTTCTTGTGGGTTACCACAGGGTCAACTTCTTTTTTTGTCAACTTTATTCCAACTGGCAAAGGGGTATACTTAGGTACTTTAGAAGCAGAGCTGCAAGCTGGTGCACTCTAATTCTGAGTACAGTGGTACCTCGGGTTACATACTTAATTCGTCCCGGAGGTCCGTTCTTAACCTGAAACTGTTCTTAACCTGAAGCACCACTTTAGCTAATGGGGCCTCCAGCTGCCGCCGTGCCACCGGAGCACGATTTCTGTTCTCATCCTGAAGCAAAGTTCTTAACCCAATGTACTATTCCTGGGTTAGCGGAGTCTGTAGCCTGAAGCGTATGTAACCTGAAGTGTATGTAACCCGAGGTACCACTGTATTCAGTGTTAGACTGAAAACTGAAGAGTATGCATTAGTTTCCAACGGGGAAGAGGCAGTGTTTTGGTGCCCAGCCCAGCTCCCTAACCTTCCCCATTATTAGCACAGGGTAATTACACAAAATAAGCTATGCTAATCTAAATGATTTGCATAAATATATATATAAACCAGCACATAATGCTCTGTTTCCTGGAGAAGAATGTGGATTTATTTATTTTCATTTATTAGTCACTTCCCATGAAACATTCCAAGGCGATTAATAATAAAAACCACCAGCGATAAATAACACACATAATAACATTTTCAGCACTGGGATAAAAATCTCCCCTTAAAAGGTTTCTTGAAAAAGAAAGGTCTTCAATAGGTGCTAAGAAGACAATAGAGACTATGCCTGTTCCAATTCAAAGTGGAAGGGAGTTCCAAAGGTGAGGTGTCACCACTCTAACGGCCCTGTACAGAATGGATGTTGTGATAATATTGTATCTGCAGGAGACCCTCTTCTGTGGACACTCAGTGATGTGCTTATATAACGGACGAGACAGTCTTTTAGGATCTTTATGTGCACCATACACTTTTCTTGAGGACACTACAATTTGGGTGGCAACTCTCACACAAAGACTAGCCTCTTATCGAGGAACCATCAGGGATATATTAATTATAATATCTAAAACATGTGAAGCTGTAAGGCCAAAGTAAATATAAGTTTAAATGTAGTGCCTCTTTTTACATTATGTGCACTGGTTGCTGATTTATTTCCGGGTCCAATTCAAAGCTCTGGTTTCTGCCTTGAAAGTGGCCAAACGCTTTGAAGGCAAGATGCCGATAAAGACTGTCTTCAATCCTTCCCACTCACTGTGGACATCTGGGGGGGAAAGTCTCTTGTGTTTGACATCCCTATCCAAGGCACAGCTGGCAGGCACAGCCTTGGAACTCCCTGCCCCAGGAGACTGGTTTGACCCTCCATGCTTTCCTTTTTCCTTTTGTTAGGGGTTTGCCCAATCTGTCTAATTTTGTGTATTTCTCTGTTATTGATGTGCTGTTGTTGTTTTATGACACTTACAAATAAAGAACAGACAACAAATATTATACATATCTGTAAAGTGTGTTTTGACTGTTCAGTGTGTTTCACATAAATTTGCTGTTGTGCTTAAACCAATCCTGTAAGGTAGGCCAACAGTATTATCCCCATGCTGTAGAGATAAGAGGAAAACGCGTCTCACCAAAGGCTACCTAGTGAGTGCAACTCAGACATGGGACTTCCCAGTCCACACTCATAACAACTACAACTATGTTAATTTTTATTGAAGACAGGAATGACCTGCTTATATGAAGAATAAGCTAGGAAAATAAACTGATTTAGTTATTTCTACAAACCCTACTAGATACTGGAAAACCGAACACGGGAGAGTCACACAGGCACTAATGCATCCTATTTAGCATTTAAGTTTAAAAAGTTGGCCTGTATCAGCTATTTCTAGCATTGGCATCTGTCTGCAAGAGGTTCCAATGACAGGATGCCATCATATACCTATTGAAAGTCGGTGACATTTCAGGCCATTGAAATCCTGCACCCTGTAAAATGTGCTTAAGCCCATTGACTTTAAAGGAACTCAGAATGCATAACTCCACGCAGGATTCTGCATCCTAGATGTCTCGGACATTTGAAAGTCTTCCAAAGCACAAGTGCATGCACACACAAACACTCACCCCTTTAGAGATCTAGCATCCTCCTCCAAGGATGCAGGTTTCCTAATATCACTCTTCAATTTAATTACCAGCCTATTCTACAGAAGCAGGCTATTGTGATGAGAGGCATGCATTGGGTCCCTTCATACAGAACCAGATAATCTGGTCCAGAGGGGGCCTCTGTATAGGTAATATTCACAACAACAAACTAACTGGAGTAAGGCAGAAACAAGAGGGATCATGCTCTTAATAATATTGCTAGAGTTTTCCCCATTCAGACAGTAGATATAGATATGCTTGTTAGGATCAAGCCACGTATTGCCTTAAGTTTCACATAATTTTTCACTTGCTTTTTCCTGTTCAAGCAGGAAAAGCAGCAGTTGCAATCAGGAGAACAGGTGGGGCAAGGAGGTACAGTGGTACCTCGGGTTACATACGCTACAGGTTACATACGCTTCAGGTTACAGACTCTGCTAACCCAGACATAGTACCTCGGGTTAAGAACTTTGCTTCAGGATGAGAACAGAAATCATGCTCCGGTGGCGCGGCGGCAGCTGGAGGCCCCATTAGCTAAAGTGGTGCTTCAGGTTAAGAACAGTTTCAGGTTAAGAATGGACCTCTGGAATGAATTAAGTACTTAACCCGAGGTACCGCTGTATTTAACTCTTTCCCTGCTGGCTACTTTACCTCTCAAATTTGCACCATCGAGGTCCCCGTATCTTTTCCTATGTGCAGAAAAGCAGCTTATGGAGACAATGCTTGGTTTATAGCTCCACAGAACTCTGTCTAACATGTAATATGGCCTCTTGGGTATTACACAAGTTTTAATCTCCTTATAGTCAATTGGTAAACTTCAGTGGATTTTGTTAGGCAGGGCAACCACCATTTACAAACAACACAAACTATTTAGCTTGAAGTGGTAAACCTAGTCTCCCCTTGACACTCACCATTTTATGTAACCCTAAAGTGGCACAAAACCACAATCCTTCCCAGCCTTTTGTTGCTGCTGTTGCTGTTACAAACCATTCACCCTCACCAAACACACACTTAAAAACCCTAAACTGGCAGCTGCAGCCCATACATAGTTATTTGGAAGTCTGTCCAATTGATAGCAATGAGACTTCCATTTATTTATGAAACGGAATGTATATACCACTTAATTTTAATAAAACCTCAAAGCAGTTTACGAAAACAAGACAGCAACATTACCAATAAAAGATAGATAAAAACAGGTATTTAAAAACCTTCAAAAGCTAATTAAAATAAACAACAAACTGAAAACAGAACAGCACATTAGTAACTCTTCTAGAATAAGCTTTCCTAAACAAAAATGTTTTAAGCAGCTGCTGTGCTGGAAAGGATACAGCAAAGGCTCCTGCCTGATGTTAATAGACAAGGGGTTCCAAAGTGCAGGTGCCATCACATTAAAAAACAGATTTCCTACAATTGAGGAACAAGTATTCCGTGGTGGCTGTAACAAGCCAGTTCTGCAGATTGAAGCAATGGAGTGCGCCCATATGGGGTAGGGTGATCTTGCAGGTCTCAAGCTGTTAAGGGCTTCATATACTAGTAACAATTTGGCCTGGCAGCAAATTGGCATCCTCTACAGATCTCTGAGCAGAGGTGTAATATGTTGGCAGGGTCTCACTCCTTTCAGTAGCAGTGCTGCAGCATCCTGCACTAGCTGCGGCTTCCAAATCCAGCACAAGTGAAGCCCCGCATGGAGTGCACTGCGGTAATCCATCTTAGAAGTCACCAGGGCTACTGATGAGAAGCATTGTGGTTAACTTAAGCCCCATTCAGCCAAGTGTGGTTTTAGTTATGAGTAAACACGCAAGAGGATCAGGATGTAAGTCAAGTTTGTTCTGCATGTATATGCAAAGCAAAGCTCTAGACGTGCCATGGCTTATACTATTCTTGTAAGGAGCACGGGCAGATCCATGGATGTTCTGGTTTCTAAGCAGGGTTTCTAAGCAGGGTTGCTACAGAGTTGATGTTATTGTTTATGTACAGGTGGGGACCGACTGACGTGTGACCGCCGATGTGCAGGTCGTTTTGGACCCGGAAGAGGGCAGAGCAGGGACATAATGGGGTGGGCTCATGCATGCTCTGTTGACATGGGGTGGCATGAAAGCAACCCTAATGCAAATCGAAGGTTGCCTGTATTGATATCAGGCCTTTTAGGGTGAATTCCTCACAGAGAGGCTTAAAGAAATTAATAAATATTAGATATCAAACAAAAAAAGTTGTTAACAAAACCAGCAATTTAATGAAAAACGTAAGAACTAAAAACATGAAACAATTTTTAAAAGCCACCAAAGTGTGGGATTATATACATACCTCCTGTGGGAGTAAAATCCAATTATATGGGGCCAACATTGCAATATACCCACCCGTTGGGTTTTTTTCACCCATCCATTAAAAAAAATTCAGTACATTTAAAAGAAGCTATAACGTCTTCCAGGGAGCCAAGCTCCCCCTTTTAAAAAGAGGTGGCAACGCTTCTCCTAAGAGTGATGATCCTTAACTGAAAATCCTCTGTGGACAGCTGGTGCATACTGCCAAAGTTACGCTGGAGGTGGGTGGGAATTAATCACGAAATTAATTCAGAATGAATACCAGCTCTCTGTTTCTGGCACAGCAATCACATCCATGGATTAAAACTGCTACTCCAGCTTTCTAAAGTTTGCCTTTCACACGTCATTCCATTATTTTGTTACAGGAAGATGTTCAAAATTGCTACATACCATTGTTAACACTGAATAATTTCACCTAAATTGTCCTCTCAACCACCAATCTAAATGAGAGTTCACAATCCTGTGGGAAAGGGAGAAAGTTCAGCTTTTAACCATTTATTAACTACCCTCATCTAAAAGAAAGGGTGTTTACAACATGTTAAAGTCTTTTAAAGCTAACCTCAGACTCTTGTCCCATAATGCACCACATTGGCACCCTCACAACAGTCAACAAACTCAGAGTAGAGCCTATGAAGACCCTTAAATCAGTTTAGGACTCAGGTTCAAGGAGATCAACTGAAGTGCAACCCTAACTAAGAGGCCAGCCCTGTTGAATTCAATGGGGGCGTGCTTCCAGGTAAGTGGGGTTAAGATTGCAGCCTTAATTAGGCTAATTTCCCCTTAGTATAGAGCAACACTTAGAGAGGCATGTTTTTGCAGGCTTCCATCCAAGCTTCATGACCAAGCCTGAGGGTACCAAAATCAGACAGAACACTGAGCCAATGGATCTTCATAAGCCCATTCTGTATGAAGTATAAAGAAACTGGGCACAAACTAGCAAATTCCTATGGAATAGGAAAGCTAACAGCAAACTCCACTTCAAAAGACACCTTTCTCCATTCACATAGTCTCAGCAAAACGAGGTGGTTTATCTATCTATGCAGATTGCATGAAATTTCCCATGTCACACATTCTGCTAACGCTTTCACAGAACCTCAGCTATGCCATAATTAATCCAAATATGCAGGTGCATATCATGTAATGCACATTTCATATGCAAGAAATCATCCTTGGGTGTCCTGGGCAAATGCATAAGTTCTATCCAGCACCTTTCATATCAAACACTTCACTGCGCAACTAAATGCCCATGAAGCTTGATGTGTCTCCTGGACACGGGAAGGAAATTCATAAAAAAGTCACATACTCTTTCGCAATACAAACTCAGTTCAGACACTAAACAGACTGACTTAAATAGCTATCTGTATATTTCTGCAATGCTAAGTTTATGCTTCTAAAAGGGGGCAGCAATTGGAACATTCTTTAGACATTCATAGCATATCCTTTTCAGATGGTCCTGAGATTACCAATATAATAGCCTGTCCAAAATCTATAAGAAGCCACTGGGTGAGGCCATGAGGAAACATGGAGTTAGATGCAATCAAGTGGATGCCAGTTGTCCCAATATCTCCAGTGATACCCAGAATCTCACAATAGTGGGGGGTCAGGTATGGGTGAAGTAACTGAGGCTGAATAATTGAGAATTCTTAATGGCCTAAGGAGATTGGAATGGACTTCATTGATGGGGGTACAGATCCTCTTTACTGACCCCTAAAGTAACTTTAGGTAGTTTATGAACAAGTTAACAAGCATCAGTCCTAAAACAGTTCCTTGGGGAACTTATAACCTTTCATGGTAAAAAGTGCCCATTTATTCCTACTTTTTTTCTTGTTCTTTAACAGCAACTGATCCAGAGAACCTGATTTCTCTTATCCCATGACAGCAACATTTACTCTGAGCACCACTTAGAATTAAGACCAAGGTTGTCTCTCCTCTGATCGGTTCCTTTATCAGCAATTCTGGAGTACAATCAATTAGGGTAATTTTACTTTTTTGCTGTGACTGGAACACACATTTACTCATTAAGTCACCCATTATGACAACACTTTCTCCTATGGATGCTTCCCTGATTTGAGATCAACCCAAGCCTTTTGGTCTTTGCATGTGTGATAACACAACGCTAAATTACTTTTGGGTCTGATTCTGCCACCCACAGTGGTTCTGTGAAGGAGTTGGCCCCTTTTGAGATTTCTAGTTTATTTGATTCTTATGCCTTTCCTGCTTCTGGGAGGTGGGGAGAAGTGGTTAGATGAGCTGGCACGCAAAATACCACCCATCCTCCACTAACTGGAAGTCATTCTCTGCCTGTGAACTCTGAGCATCTTCTCTGGAAGTTAGTGACTATTATGAACAGCTGGATCTAATTTAGGAGGAGATGGGAGGAGACAGTCATCAAGCAACAATAACATATCTCAAAGCTTTCCCCAAACTTATAGAATTCACGGCACTTCCCAAATAAGAGTGCTGCTGCGGATTTATGAAACAAACTGAAGTACAGAGAACTAACAAACAGTATCTGGATTATATCATACAGATTAAGGCTGCAGTCTCATTTCCATGTATGTGAGAAAGCCTCACTGGACTCAGTGTGCCTTAGTACTGAAGCAGAGAAATACAAGGTAAGAAACGGCCTTGAAAAATAAAATTGGTTTATTTCAGCTTCTCTTAACCCCCTCCTACTTCCAAGTAAGATCAACTAGAACAAAACACCCAGTTCAAAACAGGATGCTCACACAAGATAAAAATGTGCTAGTCAATATTCAGAGGATCTACTCATGCTAATTGTGTCGTGTTAGTATAAGAGCAGTTCTGCCAGGTCAGACCAAAGGCATCCTTTTCTCACAATGGTCAACCATATGTGTATAGGAAGCCCACAAGAAGGACCCGAATTCTACAGCACATGCCCCACTTGTGATTTCCAGTGGAGGCAGAACACAGCCTTCATGGCTAGAAACCATTTTGTATAGCCTTATTCTCCATGAATTTGTCTGATCCTCTTTTAAAGCCACCCAAGTTTGTGCCACCTAGGGCTGCCATAAGTCCGGGTTGTTGTTTTTCTTTAAAAAAAAAAAAAGGCCGGGATTCGGGCCAAAAAAGGCGTCCGGACAGATTTTTGCTGAATCAGCAAAATGTCCATGAAAACCCATATGTATGGCAAGTAGAGCTCTCTTTAAAAAAAAAAAAAAAGCCTGCCGAAAAGCTCAACAACTTTGACCAAAAAAACACAAAACAGAACTCTATATAGTGCCACCACTATATCTTTGGGGAGAGAATTTCAGGCTTTAACTACTTTGTGGTACCTCCATGTGTCTGTCCTAAATCTTCCAACATTCAGTTTTATTGTCTGGCCCCTGGGTTCTACCCAAATATCACAAAGTTGTAACTTTTCTTTTTGCAGTTTCAAATTTTGATTAACTTTTCAAATTTTACATTTCAAATTGAGCACCATACATTCATTCACTTCCCTCCCGCCCCTTCCAGTGTTCATTTAACTTATCTACCATTCCTGTATATTTTGGTATATCCATCTAATTCTATTTTCCTATCTTACATCACTTCAATATATATTATGCGGTTGGCCAGTGTTTTCAACTGTACACAACTGTTTTCAAAAATTCGCGGAAATTTCCCCCCACTCCTCTACAATTTCGTAACTTTTAAAGTGGCTCTAGCCCCTTGTTCGTTTTAGTTGTCCTATTCTGAAAGGTGACGAGAACTGTACACAGTATTCCAAGCGTGGTCCATTTGTAATCCCAACGGGGAATTCACATTTCTCACAGTTGCCACACATTGGTGCACATTTTCACCGACTTATTCCCTATGACCTCCAAACTCTTGCTCCTGTTCAGATCTATTAGTGCTTCTGTGTAACAAAACAAAGTACAGCAGAGCAGGAGTAGGGAACCAGTGGCCTACCTGATGTAGCTGGACTACAACTTCCATCATCCCTGACCATTGGCCAATCTGGCTAGAGCTGAAGGAGAGCTGAGAGTCTGACATATGGAGATTTCCCACCCCTAGAATACAGTACAGGCCACAGGCCCTTGCCTTAATGCCTATGATGGCAGTTAGCTCGGTTGGCTAGAGCAGGCATGCCCAAACTCGGTCCTCTAGGTGTTTTTTTGGACTACAACTCCCATCATCCCTAGCTAACAGGACCAGTGGTGAGGGATGATGGGAATTGTAGTCCCAAAATATCTGGAGGGCTGAGTTTGGGGGTGCCTGGGCTAGAGAATGGTGCTGATAACGCCAAGATTTGATCTCTATATAAGCCACCTGCATGTTGCTGCATTGGAGGGGGTTGGACTAGATCAGGGGTCAGTAAACTTTTTCAGCAGGGGCCGGTCAACTGTCCCTCAGACCTTGTGGGGGGCCAGACTACATTTTGAAAAAATATATATGAATGAATTCCTATGCCCCACAAATAACCCAGAGACGCATTTTAAACAAAAGGACACATTCTACTCATGTAAAAACACGCTGATTCCTGCTGATTCCTGGACCGTCCGTGGGCCGGATTGAGAAGGCGATTGGGCCGGATCCAGCCCCCAGGTCTTAGTTTGCCTACCCATGCACTAGATGACTCTTAGGGTCCCTTCGCACTCTACAATTACATGTGGTCTCATCTCCAAGAACTACCAAAGAATAGCAACATTAACTCTCCGCTAAGGGGGAAGGGACGCGGGTGGCGCTATGGTCTAAACCACTGAGCCTAGGGCTTGCCGATCAGACGGTCGGCGGTTCCAATCCCCACGACGGGGTGAGCTACCGTTGCTCGGTCCATGCTCCTGCCAACCTAGCAGTTCAAAATCACATCAAAGTGCAAGTAGATAAATAGGTACTGCTCCGGCGGGAAGGTAAACGGCGTTTCCGTGTGCTGCTCTGGTTTGCCAGAAGGGGCTTAGTCATGCTGGCCACATGACCCGGAAGCTGTACGCCAGTTCCCTCGGCCAATAAAGCAAGATGAGCGCCGCAACCCCAGAGTCAGTCACGACTGGACCTAATGGTCAGGGGTCCCTTTACCTTTACCTTTTAAGGGGGAAAGAAGAGGAAGAGAAATGGGTGCACATTTTCCTTAAGAGTTAAGAATTGATTGACTGGGTTTCTGTATTTGTGCTTGCTCTTTAAAATGTTCAAACAATTCATGACACTCACGAAGCTGCTCCATGGGCATAGCCAGCAGGGGGCAGCTACCACCACATCCCCCCTCCCCAATTAAGTAAATAAATAAAAATACAGTGAAACCTTGGTTGTTGAATGTAATCTGTTTCGGAAGCCCATTTGGCTTCCGAAATGCTCGACAACCGAGGCGTGGCTTCCGAGTGGTTGCAGGAGATTCCTGCACTCAAGCAGAAGCCGCGTCGGACGTTTGGCTTCCGAAAAATGTTCAAAAACCGGAGCATTTACTTCCAGGGTTTTGACGTTCAGGAGCCAAAACGCTCCAAAACGGAGATGTTTGGGATCCGATGTTTGTCTGTACAACTAACTGACCAATTTTGTGGCACATAACTCAGTTCTGCCCCAGCCTGCCCCCAAAACTAAATCCTGGCTATGCCCATGAGCAGCTCTGCACCAAGACTGAACTATTTGGGCCCTGAAACTGTAGGTATTCGATCAGAGTTTTTACTGACAAGTGCCCATATTCAGCAAAATAAACTGATTATATGCAAAACTTTTCTATACCAAAACAAAAACAAAAACCACCCACTGCTTACATTTCAAAACTACTTTGTAGCCAAATAAAGAAATATGAGACGCAACAAAATATAGACATTGAACAAAGAATGGTTTTAAGCAGTGCTATTTTTCTAGAAAAAGAGGTGCCGGAACTCACAATGAACGTTTCCCTTGTTCTCTTATAATGGCAATGGCACCCCACCTGCAAGGTGCTGGAACTGAGTTCCAGTGAGTTCCTGCTGAAAAAAGCCCTAGTTTTAAGCAAAGAAAGACTCAGGTGAAGAGTGGGTCAGACCATCAGAAACCTAAAACACACTATCAAAGATCACTGAAGCCAGTTGATTGTGCATACATGTTATTCTACATCCATACAGCCAATGGTATACTCACCAAATAACTACTGTAAGGCAACAAAAGTTATTTACTGCAGGTAATTGACTACTTAGAGGACATTTTTATGGTTTGTAACTGAGAAAAGTATGGTATATGTGTTTGGCTCCTGAAAACATGCTCAAACACATGTACCGCAGACTGAAAACTCTAGGTTGGACAGAGATCCTCAATATCTACAATGTGATCAATAAAAATGTTAACCCTGTGCCAAGCTATTGAGAAGCAGCTGCACTAAAACAGTTTAGGGAATGTATCTGAAGAACAACCAGTTTATGAAAAAGCAGCTTATTAGAGCTAAGCGACTGGGGGGGGGGGGGGAGTGGCAAAATTACAAATAAATTGCCCAAGGGTTCAGTAGAACTCAGACAAGGAATATATAAAACTGAATTGTGACTTTTCATTAACCCACTACCACAACACTTGGACTCGCTACCAAAGCAGACCTGGATGTTAGCCAGAAATAATTTCCATCTGTTAAATGAGTATTCCTTCATATATCACACTATTCCTACAAATGTAACTGTGTAGGGCAACCAGAGTTTATCATGGCATGTGAAGCGTGACACAAAAATATACGCATGCCATTAAAATAAAATCCTAGAATAATATTATCATGGTGTTAAAAAAACACAATAGGTAAAGATGCTCTGAACTTCAGGGGTAATTCTAGAATGTATGCACAGTAATCAAACGAGGACTCCTTACTAAAAACTTAAAATTGTTCATGTTACAGTAGTCCATAAATTGGCTCCTCTGACATGGCACCTTCTATTAGGAACATAAGCACATTTACAGCACAGAGACCAATTCTTAGCTTGGCCTCTTCCAATCAGCTGCAAACTACATAGACATGGGAACCAGCTGAAGCCAATGGATCAAAAGATGCAGCGGACTGTCAAACCTGCTTATATATTGAACTGATTTTACGAACCATTACTCTCTGGCACTGGATGATTGAAAGACTGAAAAATTAAATAAGTAGGCAGATATTAACCCATGAGCCTATCTTGATGGAGAATTGATTAAGGCAACAAACAATACCACAACTATTGGGGTAAGGGTGCCCATGTGTTATTGGACTACAACTCCCTCCATTTCCATGCTGGGAGTTGGGAGTCCAACAATATGTGAAAGAGCACAAGTTCCCCATTAAGAGGTGTGGTCAGAAAGCCAGCTTTCCCTGCTTACTTTTGACACCATGGCTACTTCTCACTAGAGTAATAAAAACAACAGGGGCTCACTTGAGACCACAGTGAAATTCAGAATTGCATTTTTGCAGCGATTTGGCAGCATTGCACTCACACCACCTCCAAAAACCAGAAGCTAAAGCTTCTTTCAAACTCAGATCTTCCAATTCAAATTCAATTCTTGTTGAAGACCTTAACAATGTGTCCTGCATCAAGAAGGAACACAGAAACTATCTAGCGTTGATACCCCTGTATTGTAGAGAATGAGGCCTTAGTGATGGGAGGGGTGTGTTTCCTCAAGACTGTGAGAGGTGGCTTACAGCAACCTTGCAATGAAGTGCAGCCCCGTCACCCATGTATTTGAGGCCAATTGATGAATGGCATTTCCATGATGTAGTTCCAAGCATCAATATTGCGGACCGGTTGGAGGAGAGAACAAACGTAGTGGCTTATGACAATCCTGCAATGTAGACCACTGGTAATATCCCCAAGCTGAAGATTGCTGGGAGACTTACAACTATCCTGCACTATGATTTTAGACAAGGGATGGGATTGATAGCTGCTAATTTCACAAAGAAAGATCAAATGGATGACGATCATCCAGATTTCCAAAATAATTATTGCACGGTACATGCAAGTTACCCTGATGCATACAAACAGCAGAACACCTGCATAAGATACACAATAAACTTCATTTGATATCTAAATGTGTCTAAATTGGCACACATTCATGTTCAAACAGCACAGCAGACACTGTCCTGTACAAAATATACCTCGGAGGCAGTAACAGTAAATTTAATTACATTGCCACCTCTACCACCTCCTCAGCCTTCTCCCAACCTAAAGTCAGCACTCAGCTGAATGCACACACTGCTTCATTCACTTGCATGCAGATACATTGTGCTTTTCCACTCTTGCAGTGTAAAATGGAGAGATTCCAAATCAAATCTGGATGCCAGAGGAGAGACGTTACTCTAGTGTCACTTTCTATAGCTTATAGCAGGAGTGTGGAACTGATGTCAAACAAAGAGTCACGTTCCTTCGTGGCCAGCCTTCCAAGAGCTGCATGCCAAAGGTGGACGGGTCCAAAATAAAAGTGGTTATGGGAAATGTGGACAGGATCAGAGATGGTAATGGGCAGGGTCACACACACCCCACTCACCACTTCACATACCAAGCACCCACCATTTACAGTCGTACCTTGGATCTCAAACGGCTTAGTAGCCAAACAAATCAGATCCCAAACACCGCAAACCCGGAAGCAGGTGTTCCGGTTTGCTAACGTTTTTCGGAAGCCAAACTTCCAACGCGGCTTCTGAGTGAGTGCAGGAAGCTCCTGCAGCCAATTGGAAGTTACGCCTTGGTTTTTGAACAGTTCCAGGAGTCAAACGGACTTCCGGAACAGATTATGTTCAAGAACCAAGGTATCACTGTATGCTCATATGCACACACAAATATACTCTACACACACATTCATTCTTACATGCACATTTTAGGGGCTGGCCATTTCCTGTCGTGTTATATCAGAAGCATATTTCCTATGCTTCTGTTATAACACGCATAAAGAACACTGTTAATTGATGGGTGACTGGAAATCTCTGAAGATATTAAGAGATGCTACATGGCAGAGCAATCCAAACTGAGCCAGACAGCAGCAGGGCAGGGCAGAACAGCGTCTCCACTGCCGAATCCATGGCCCGAGCGCTCATGGCAGCTGTAGCAGAAGGTGGGGAAAGGGCAGGCAAGGCCTGCTTTATAGACTCTGTAGCAATCACACTCAGGTAAATCCCAATACTGTCAAGTGACAACAGTGGATCCTGAGTCAACCCCTCCGTACCCCTAGAATGCCCCAATTTAGGATTTTCTGTGGGCTACTGCCAATGGGGAGTTCACAGGTGCAATGGGAAGCTGCTCGTAGGCATCTCGCTCCTCAGGCAGAGGCCAGTGGAGCTGTTTTGGGCTGGGCAGAAGGAGATTGTTTTTGAGTTTGTTTAGCGATGGGATGGAAGAGGCTAAACTAGGGTGGTCTCCTCCTCTATTTCCACTGCAGATTGTCCAGTCCTAAATATGAGAATTCTAATGAGAACCAAGCCTGTTTTAACACCTCTATCCCTGCTCCTCCTAGGTAGTTTCCTCTGCAATGAGGCAGCAAGCCTCAGAAGTCCTTGGGGATGTCACTGCAGGAGTCCTATGCCAGAAAGTCCACAAGTCCTATGCCAGAAACGAAAGAGCAAGTAACTCCTTTAGAAGGTACTGTGTCAAGTGCTGAGGATAAAAAACCAACCAAACAGAAGGTGCATTTCCAAAGCATATGCAGCCCAGTCGCTCTGCATCAAGCAGAAACACACACACCATTTATATTATATCCTCATTTCATATGAGGATCAGTTCATTCAAACGGATGGCGCAAGCCTGAGGTGCCTCACCCCCCTCCCCACACAAACAGATACACCACAACTGTAAGGCACCCAGAAATACTTTTGTAAAATCTATCAAATTGATAGAAATTATGAATTTACTATTCTACAGTTAATAAAACTTAATGCAAAGAGCAGTTACACCGCGACATCGTGCCTCACCCAATAGTTGTAAGAATGTGAATAAAACTTATTACAAGCTTTGAAGAAAAGTAATCCTGGGAGTAACAAAAGTTTTCATAAGCTTGAAGGTGGAATGCAAGTACAGAGTTCACCCCATGGAAAAGGTAGGCATTAATATTTCCCATGTACCAGTATCATATTCCCTTTATATTCCCTCTATTCAATAAAAGGTTTGGGGGAAGGAGGCTGAAAAATGAAGTGATGACACATGCTGACAATACCCATTTTTTATTTTAAAAAAAACATCAATGCTTTGCAGCCGCCTTATGGCTTTATTGAAATACCTCTCAACACTAGCGGTCAGAATTAGGAAGCAAACCAGGAAGCTGCCTTACACCAAATCAGACCCACTGATCCATCTAGTTCAGTGTTGTGCATAGTGACTAGCAGCAGATCATCATGGCTTCGGGCAGAAGTCTTCCCCAGACATTCCTGTAGATGCCGGAGAATGAACCTCAGACTTGAGCTATGGAGCCTTTCTCCAAATTAAATAGAGGCTGGAGGCTTGCCGAGGAGGGATTAAGCCATTAAGGGCTCTGTCCCGCCTGCAACAGGAGCGCACTTCTATGTGGGTGCTCCATGAGTACTCCTCTTAGGTTTCTGTGCTGGTCACAGAGGGATGACACGCTCCATCCATCTTCCATCCATCCATGCTCACGTGCATGTCTGCAGCTCTTTGTCACCTATGGCTACCAGGCGGATGTTTAAATACACCACTAGAAACATGTGAGGGTTGGTATCAAAACTTGTTTTTTCTTGGAGGGGGTAAATTTATGGAAATAACAACTGGGTCCCTTGAGCTTGGGGAAATATTTTCAACCTCAGAAAGTTTAATCAGATTGACAACAAGGAATGGATTGCAATATCATCATTTTTAAAATTGCATGCTAGTCTCTTAGTGTTGGATGATACAAACATGGTAGTTGTGTTACATGACATTCACCTCATTTAAAGCATTGCAATGATGAATATCAAAGTGATTTACAATTTAAAAATGCAGAACACCATATGGTAAAATCCATATAAGCAAGTTTAAAACAAAATATTCCTTCTACCACGGGTGGCAAAATGGTTAACATCAATGGTTGCATTCAGACACAAAAAGAAGCTTTGTCTGAAGTTCTCACACTCCCTCTTCTTTTCTGTTTCACATTAACAGCAGTTTAATGTCTTGTCTGAACCCTAAACTGCTGTGAGAGTAGTATGAGTAGTAAAAAGAAGCCAGCTACATAAGTTATGGTTAGAAGTGGGCTTGTTTCAACTCACCATTGTTAAGATAACCACCGTTTTTGCAGGTTTAGACAATGCAGGAAGCTGCAGTTAATCTAAAACAGAAATGAAAGCTTCCAAACTCCTCTTTAGAGGGGGGTGCATGAGCCCTGGGGAAGGCTCGTTCTCACAACACTAAATTATGGTTTGTGTTATATGCAGACTAGTCCATTGTCTAGGACCGACTTGCCCAACCTGATGCCCTCCAAACAACCCTGGTTGTTTTGGGCTGCAACTTCCCTTACCAAGGTTAATGGTAAGGGTTGATGGGAGTTGTATGCCAAAACATCTGGAAGATACCAGGATGGGGAAGACTGATCTATGCACAGGCAAACACAAACACTGCCTAGTATGTTCCCGCCTGCCATTAATATCTTACAAGCAATATCACACAACTAGAGGAATCTTTATAGATGGATTTGACCTGCTTAACTTTGCATAAGAACACAATAGCCCTGTTTTTAGATTACGTACACATGTTGCAACATGTGTCATATGGGGCATACCTCCTGAAAACATTTGCTATATCTACGGTGTATATATAGGTGCTGCCCAAGTAATTTAAGACACCTTCTGAATCAATTAAATTATGTTAACTGATTAACCCATAAATCAACTAAGTGTTTCAGCCCTTGTTGTTATTGGAGTTTTTCTATTATTATTATTAATATTATTATATAACATTTTAAAGTGTTTTAATCATGTTCTAGCATGTTTCGGCAGAGACCTAAAGTTATAAAGACCTGTGTCACATACAAGCAGTATTTGTGGCCCAATGTGGCAGTAAGTAGATATGTATTCTGGAGATCTGGATTAAAAACAGGACCCAGTAGAGCATCCTGTTCATATCACCCAAAGGAGGAAAATCTAAATATCTTAGCACTGACATCACCTAGCTGAACTTCACCAACGACTTGTATGGGGGTGGATTTAGATTACTGCCAGGTGTTCATGAAAATCCTAGTCTTAATTCAGTGCTTTTTTTAAAAAAAAGAGAGGAGTCAAAAATTCACTTTCAATATTTTGCCTTAATTATTTTCACTGGAGGGTGCTGGGGTTCCACAGAGTTCAATTTGTCCTCCCATAATGTTTAACATCTACGCAAAGCTACTAGGAGTGGTCATCAGGAGATCTTGTCTGAAGCGTCACCCATACACTGCTGATACCCAGCTTTATCTCTACTTCTCATCAGACAGGTAGGGCTGTGGTTGTCCAGAACTAGTGTTTAAGCATGGTAATGGACTGGATGAAGGTCAACTTGATCCAGACAAGATGGAGGTATCGTTGGCTGGTGGTTCATCCACCCAGGTGAATGGTGTTCAGCTTGCTCTAGATGGAGTCGCACTCTTCCCAAAGGATCAGGCTCATAGTCTGTAGGTACTTATTAATCCAACATGGCCATTAGAGGCTCCAGTGATCTCAGCAGTTTCTGTTTATATCCAACTGTGATCGTACCTGGAGGGAGATCACTTGGCCAAAATTACCCATACTCTTGTAACCCTGTTCATAAGTTATTGCAACACAGTGCTGTCTTTAAAAATGCAGTTCGTCCAGAACATGGCCGCAAAATCATTAACAGGGACTGGATTACACTTGTGCCTTGTCAGCTAAACTGGCCCCTTGTCAGCTTCTGAGTCCAATTTAAAGTGCTGGCTTTTACCTTCAAAGCCCCCAACACCTTGGGACCAGGCTAACTGTAAGACCATCACCTCCCATACACATCCACCAAAACTTCAAAAGGTCTAATCCAGGTGCCAATGGCAAATGAAGTGAGACCTGCAATCACCAGAGAGAGGGCCTTTTTCCAGCCCAGAGGGGCTGAGGCAACCCAGCCAGATGGGTGAGGTATAAAGAATAAAAGTTTTATCTATCTCTAATTACAGAATCTTCCCAGGGAAGCTTTTTTAGCACCAGATTTGTGGTATTTTCACCACCAGTTGTAGGCCTTTATGTTCACCCGGACCTTTTACGTAACTTTGGTAATCTGGATCTATTTTTTTAACCCATTTCTAATCTGAAGATGGGGGTGATGAGTTCTGTTCAGTTGTATTTATGTAGTTTCTGCCCTTTAATGGTTTCGTGTTTTCCTTTGTATTAAAGTGGTTTTTTACTTAATCATTTGATGTTGTGCAGAACTTTGTCTTACTGGATAGCATACAAATGTCATAAGGTAGGACCTTCTCAGAAGCAGCGCCTTCCCTGTGGAACGCCCTCCTTTCAGATGTCAAGGAGATAAAGAACTACACAAATTTTAGAAGACATCTGAAGGCAACCCCGTATCGGGAAGTTTTTAACATTTGATGTTTTATTATGTTTTTATATATGCTGTAAGCCACCCAGAGTGGCTGGGGAAACCCAGCCAAATGGGCTGGGTAGAAATAATAAAGTAGAAGTAGTAGTAGTAACAAACAAACAATGAACAAACAAACAAACCTATACATTTTGGTTGAAGAGGCTGGGATCTCCAGATAGCAACAACAGTAATTTATTTTCCTTCATACTACATCCCTGCACAACATTTACTCATGACATTTATTCTGTTGCCCAGTGTTGCACCATTAGGAGGCAATATCATCAGACTTACCCATCGCAAATATACATATTTCATCATGTATATCTAATTTCTCTCATCCTACAGTGCCCCTCATTTGATAGCACAAGGCTGTATAAGATTGTGCATCATACTGCAGACATAGGGAACCTCTGGTGCACATGCCAAATTAAGCCTAGCAGGGGTTATTTTGCTCTTAATATTGTTTATTGTTGCGGTTCTCAGCTGCCTTGGGAGCGTTTTCTTTTTTTAACTTAAGGGCAACAATGGCTTGCCATGGGTAACGAGGTGAGTGTTAAATTATAAGGCTGACCATCTTGAGTGCATGCAGGAACTGCTTGTGGGTTTCCCATAGGCATCTGGTTGGCCACAGTGGGAACAAAATGCTGGACTATAAAGGCCTTTGGGCTGATGCAGAAGGGTTCTTCTAACGCCCCTCCAAAATCCTGACAGTTACACCACGGTCCATTACTGCAGAAGGTAGAGGACATGTGTGAGTGCATTCAATCATTTTGACAGGAAAAAGAGTCAAATGTCTTTGTCCCCACTCAACAGAGTTAGAAAACTAGAGTGCTCCTAGCACCACAGGCCACAGCTCAGTGACAGAGTATCTGTGTTGTATGTAAAAGTAAAGGTAAAGGGACCCCTGACCATTAGGTCCAGTCATGACTGACTCTGGGGTTGCGGCGCTCATCTCGCTTTATTGGCCGAGGGAGCCGGCGTGCAGCTTCCGGGTCATGTGGCCAGCATGACTAAGCCACTTCTGGCGAACCAGAGCAGCGCACGGAGACGCCGTTTACCTTCCCACCGGAGTGGTACCTATTCATCTACTTGCACTTTGACGTGCTTTCGAACTGCTAGGTTGGCAGGAGCATGGACCGAGCAACGGGAGCTCACCCCGTCGCAGGGATTGGAACCACTGACCTTCTGATCAGCAAGTCCTAGGCTCTGTGGTTTAACCCACAGCGCCACCCGCATCCCGTGTTGTATGCAGCAGGTCCCAAATTCAATCCCTGGCATCTCCAAGTAAGGCTGGCGGACCCCCTGTTTGAAATCCTGGAGAGCTGCTACCAGTCAATGTAGACCAGGCATGAAGAATGTCCAGGCTATGGGCCAATCAAGAGGTTGATAGATGAACTGTCAAAGCTGGCTCAAAAAAGTTCCCCATCCTTGGTGCATTCTCAAGCATAAACCGAATTCTTCCAAATGTACTCACCTGCGTCAAATGATGGTGTTTCTAGAGGAAATTAACTATTCAGACTGCAGATTAAATGGCCTTACTTGCCTAAGGTTAGCCACTTTTCAAAACACATTATTTTTATTGGAATTATTCAATTAAAAATGTATTACGATATTTTTTTTTGCATAATACACATAATACATGCCAGTCAATTACAGGAAAAGGTTGCACACCTTTTCACTGGTCCTGGCTCTTGTGTAATATGGCTTGTAGACATGAGCAAGCAACGTGCTTATCTCCGTGCTATGAAAAGTGTCACCTGTTAATGTCTGCAAATCATAAGAAGAACTTTGCTGGATCAGACCAAAGGCCCATCTAGACTAGCACCCTGATTTCACAGTGGTCAATCAAATGTCTGTGGGAAGTCCGCAAGCAGAATATGAGGGCAATCTCTTGTTTAATTTTTATTGAAGCCTACCCTTACACTTTGCCTATATAGCAAATAAATACTAGTTTTTGCCTAGTCCATTGGTAGCCCTATACCTGCCTCCGATATCTAGGCCTATCACTGTTCAGCATCCCCGATTAAGGTTCAGTGAACTCAGCATTTCTTCTGGTCCAAGGTAACACAGATACACATGGAATTAGATTATATGAAGGATGCACCTAAAATATGGAATATACATTTGGTAATTGTATGCTGCGGGCGAGGGGAGCCATAATGGTCCCAAATCTCAGGCTAGTAGTATGATTAAAGAAAATACTTTCTGGTCTTAAATATTTTTTATTGTAAACCACATTGATATTTTTTTTTAATGAAATAGTGATCTATAAATATTTTTATAAACAAACACACACCTGCAGAGTCACAGGTCCACAAACCCCTGCCACAAAGGAACACCAAGTATTTCATATTATAGACATTGAAGAACAAATCTGCAGATGGCCTTTTCTGACCTGTGTTATTACAATGAGACTGTGAAAGGACCTAGTAACCAGCACTCTATGAATCACATCCAAGTTGGATCAATTCAACATGCATCCCACTCAAGAGTTTGCTCATATGAAGCAAGCCAGATAACAGCAAGGGGGAAAGCTCTCATCTGACATGTCTATATTCCCAAACACAGCAAAAGTAGGGGAGAAGACTCCAGATCCTTGGCACATCCAGTCTCTGCTCTCTACTGAAAGTGCAATTAGGGATGGTCAGTTACTTTCAATAGGACTGGTGGTTTCTATAAGACAAGCACAGGTCTCACAAGGAAACTAGACCAAGAGCTGTCAAACTTGTTTCACAAAATGTATCAGATTGTGACAATTGCCATTACAGTACTTCTAGCTCAATTTGAAGTCAGACTTCTAGGCAAAAATCACACTGTCCCTGGCAGTTTAAAATGGTTGTGCTCTTACATTTGGGGATGCTTAAGACCAAAACCCTACGTCTGCCTGGAAGTAGGTTTAGCATGAGCATGTAGGCTGCCAAAGAAACCAGTCGCTTTGCTCCTCCTCCTCCTCTGATGCACTGTGTAAACTAAGTCATGATTTGGCTTAGCACATTGTCTGAACGGAGACTCATGGTTTGTCTCACTGTAGACAAACCGCAAGCTGTAACTAAGATTTGTACTTTGGTTTACAGCTTGTTGCTCTTCTGCAGGAGAGAGACAATAAGTATTCTGCCTTTGAAAAATATTAAAGCTAGCAGCTATTTGACTCCCTTTCTGTAACTGGAATATTAATAAAGTGGAAATAAGTTTTAAATGGTGCAGCGGGCATGTAAACTACCAAACACCAACTATCGCCTATCAAAATATACAGCAACTTGTCTACAGTAGCATTTTAATGCGTTTTAACTTCCAAGTTTAAGCAATACTTTTAATCATGTGTTGAGTAATGTAAAAACTTTCTAACCAAAGCTATAAATCTTATAATATGAAAGCCAATATGTCTGCAAAATTAAAATGGTGTAGTGAAATTATGGTTTCACATCCAAGAATTTCACAGCTTGAAAAGTTTGTTTTCTTACCAAAACGTAGGAAGTTTGGGCTTAAGTTTAGTAAGATTTACAGTCACTTCTTCAGGTTCAAATTGGATTTGAAACTTGCTAATGTGGGAAGTCAGTGGATTTCAGATCCCCACGACACATACGTAGTTTCAACACCAGTGTTAACCCTCCATAAAGAGAACATTTCTGGAGGCACAGAGACCCACAGGCATGCATATCATTATGAAATCTCCGACTGACCTTTTATGACTAGACCTACAGCCTTATATAAATAAGAAAGTATGGAGAAGCTATAAATGACCCAATAATCACCATCTTGCCTTGCATGTTAATATACAAACACTTCTAAGGTTAAAGAGCAGGGCTACAAAGGCAGAACACAGCAGTTGTTGGTGCTAAATGTAATTACTTTGAAACAAAAGGGAGGGAACTTCAAGCTTGTTCTTAGGAGGTTTGGGGTGGGTGATATCCAGTAAAAACTCAGAATAGCTCTTTTCTGCTTCCATAATACAAATACATAATAATAAACCATAATATTTCTAGAACAACACAGCAGCCTAATGGCTTTCTGGAAATGAAATATATCACTCTGAGTTTACTAGTAAACATTTGGAGGATATCCGCTGGAACTGTGATTGCAATTATTAAGCACTCACTCAAATCAATATATTACAGCATAATCCTAAATACGTTTATTCAGAAGAAATTCCTGTTGTTTTCAGTGGGGCTTACTCCCAGATAAGTGTGTATACTGTTTGAGTACACCCATAGGAAATTTGCACTGATTTATGAGGAAATTGGGGTACACGCAATTATACGTGGCTGTATGTCTTGCTCACAATCACCATGGGAAAGTTGAAACCTTGCCCACAATCCCTTGCCTCAGTTTCCCAGGACAGGTAAGCGCCTACCCCATACCTAAAAGCAAGTAAAAGCCCTATTATCTTTATGTTTCATCATGGCACAAACTTCACAGCTTAGACAGCTTAAAAGACAATGTTGGAACAATGTCCCCAAAGCAGCATGTCTTTATTTGGGAGGTTATATTTCATGCAGTAGCATACAGTGCAACCCAGGTGCTGTTTTCGAGATAGCTATTCCCTTGAACAGTGTAAGCTCTTGCATGTCTAGGCCTGCAGGACCAACCATACATCCAGCCCTGCAGAGCCATGACCAAACAGCAACCTGCCTGCAAGGCCTCACCACCAGAAAGTGGCCTGGAGTACAAAGTGCCTCCCTCTTAGAAGTCCCATATACAAGAGCTCCTCAATAATGCTTTGCCTTATTCAAAGGAGGCTACGTATATCACAGGGAAACTCTCCAGTTTCCCTCGTTAATGTTCCCCTGCACATCCATAAGAACTCTACAAAGAACAGGCAAGCGGCAGCCTCCAAAACATTGCAGCCATTGAGAAAACTATTAAATGGAAGGGAGAAAGGGCCTGACACAGTCCGCCTGCCCTGGTGCAGCAACCAAAATACCATGGATTATGACAGACAATAGGAAACCCTCAAGAGACCTCTCTTTTTAGTTCTTTGCCCTCTGATCTCACAGCTTCCCTATTTCTTTGTTAAACCATTAACACTGTAGGTCAGCTGCCCAGAACTAATCAGTCAGAACTGGATCCCCTGTTATGACTGATATAGAGTGGATATTTAACACACTGGTCAAGCCCATCCCATCTTGGGTTTTCAATATTAACACAGTTGTCATATCCTCTCCCTTCCCCGCTCCCCAATTAAATTGCTCGTCCTTCTCCCCACCCTCCCCTTCTCTCTCTCTCTCTCTCTCTCTCTCACACACACACACATCAGTACTATAAACTTCCAAATGTAACTTTCCGCAATACAACATAAATCTACACATACAATGAATCTACCAAAGCATTTGTTTTTACGCACATGACCAACGAGTGAGAAACACAGCATTACGCACATAACACACACAAAGGTAATTAATTGAGGAAATGTGTTTGTGCAATCCATGAGTTGTCAACACAGTGGCCCTATGGCCTAGGTTCAAGCTGGCGATAGATACAGGCACACTGGAGAACAAATCCTGCTTCAAAAGACTTCCTCTTGGATGTTAATAAATAATATGAATTTTATAAGATTTTTAAAAACTCACAACGTCCGTAAGAGCAACACTGTGATGCCCGAGAGACCAGAAAGATTATATAATCTATTTTGATACAGAGATATATACTCTATTCTAGTTATCAATATACAGTCTGGATCATACACACGAAAGCCCTTTTGGCAGACGGACAGGCTCTGATTACAACCAACTGGGACGGACAAAGCATAACTATATATAAGGAGGAAATTAATCCAGCTCTGTTACAGGCCACGGACTTCAAAACTTGAAACGGAGCAGGAACCATGACTCGACGTCAGGCATCTCTGAGTGTACCCCCAAAAGGACAGTGTAGGATTTGTTGTTTTTCCTTTTTCTTTTAAAAGGTTTGGAGCTCCCAGCCAAGCGAGCCCTGAGAGCAGGGAAACTTGTCCCCAAGGAAAGAGTAGCTGCCCAAGACAGGCTCCATAGACATAAAGTGGTGGATACAATGTTCTTTCCCAGAGGAAAACCGCAACAAGGCATGGCTGAAACCCGGGGGGGGGGCAATGGGGTAGAAAGAAAATGGGCTCCCCCCCTTCAACTTTTCTCTTCCTAGCGTGACCAATTCCATGGGCGGGAGAAAGGGGGGGTCGAGGTTTGGGTCTGGGGGTGGATAAATATGGGAAGGGGCAGGGGGCGGTGAAACTCCCCCCGCAGCTCGGGACATCTGTGTGGAAAAAGGGGGCGCAACAGAGACGAATCCTCTCCTTCCTCTCCCGGAGAGTTTCCAAGGCCGGGATGGGAGCGCTCGCCCGTCCGCCCGCTTGCTTGCTTACTTACTCCGTGCTCCGTCCGGGGAAGGGTGGGTGGTGGTCCCGCCGGTGCAGCCGCTTGAGGCTCTGGATCGTTTGGGTGAGGGGGGGGGGAGAAGGTGACAGGGCAGCAGGAAGAGGGGGGAGGCGCGGCTGGCTGGCTGGGTGAGGAATCCGCCGCGCACCGAAAGGAGCTCTAGCCGGGCGCCGAGCAAGAGCGACGGGAAAGTTTGTGCGAAGGAGGGAGGAGCAGAAACTTGGAAAGGGAGAGAAAGAAGGAGGGAGGGAAGGAAGGAGAGCAGGAGCCGCCAGCCCCCGCCCTTCTCGCCGATGGACAGCCTCCTCCTTCCGCGACCATCTCTGGGGGGAGGAGACCTGAGGAAGAGGGTCGTCCCCCCACCCCGCGCCTTCGCTTTCTCGGGTGGTGGTGGGGGGGAGTTTTTTCTGCCGGAGGCAGGACGGGAGGGAGGCTGGAAGGAAACTGGATGCGTTTACTGGAAAAGGCTGGATCATTAGGGCCAACCACCTTCTTCTAATAAAGGGGGGGGGGAGTCTGTTTGCAAGGGGGAATCATGTCCGGTGGGTACATAAGGCGGAGTGGACTTCGTGGTCAAATGTTGAATGGGGCCCCAAAGAGTTATCTTCCTTCCCTTGAGGGAGTAATGCATGGCTTGAGACCGAGCGTTTGACTTCAGCCGCGAAGCTCCAGGTTCAAATCCCGCTTTCACTAGGAAGTTCAGCGTGTGACCCTTCGGACTGATACTTAAACAGCCTTAGTGGGCTGTTGGGATGCGGGACGGCGGGGTGGGGAGTGGAGAGCGAGCGAGGTACACTATACACACTCAGGACCGACTTCCTTGCAGGGAGGCTTGGCTCTAAAATGTGCTTTTTAAAAAACGGGAGAGAGATCCAGGCCTACTTTTGAATGTAGCAACAGGCGCATTTGCGCAGCACTCCAAGGCGAGTTTGTTTTCCTTGTTAGCATTGCATGGGATTTGGAGGCTGCAGGTTTGGAGAACTGGGTTTTGGTGTGGTTTTTTTACTCTTGCGTGAGAGGAAGCCGTGGGATGAATGGTCTCTTTGGGGTAACTAACAGCAACTTTTCCAGAAGGGGAAAAGTGCCAATCACCCATTCCCACCACCCTTCTGAGTAATACCCCTCCCCACCTTCCCACTATTTAGAAGGGTCTGGTGACTTCTGTTTCAGTGTATCTGAAGAAGTGTGCATGCACACGGAAGCTCATACCTAGAACTAACTTAGTTGGTCTTTAAGGTGCTACTGGAAGGATTTTTTTTTATTTTCCAGAAGGGATGAGCTGCAGTTGTGGGGGCGCCTGCCTGCCCCCTCTCCCAGGCGCAGCCCAGAGGAACGCCTGAGCGCGGAGGTCGTCCTGGGCAGGCAGAACCTGTCTGCGAACAGGTTGGGCGGGTGGCGACCGCCTCGTCTCCCCTTTAGCCCCGGGCAAGGAGGGCGCAGGGGGGCTAAGCGACCCGCCCGCCCGCCCGCCTGCGTCGGGGGCGGGCGGAGGCGGAGGCCCGGCTGCACTGGGAGTCGCCCTCCGCTGGAGGAGGCGCGTTGCCGGATCTCCGACCAGCAGCCCCTCCTGCCCTGAAATCTCAGCCTCAGCGCTCAGCTGCTGACGTCAAGGGCGGAGGAGCGGCCTTTTCGCTTCCCGCCGGCCATGGCGGCTCCTCTGCCGAGCCTCCCGCTGCAGCGACTCCTAGGGGTCACGGGGCGCAAAGGACGCCGATCCTTCGGAACCGCTCGATTGCAAACCGACCAAGCCGCAGTCGGCAATAGAGGAAGTCGGTCAGACTTTTCAAATCTTATTTTCTTCCTCTCTTCGCCAAGGGGCGGGCTGTAGGAAACGGATCCGACATGGGGTGGGGTGGAGGGGGAAACAAAATCTCCTCACGCGCGCGCTCCTGCTTCAGCGGCCGCCCGGCCTTTTTTTCAAACGAGCGAAAAAACGCGGGTTATAAAACGCAGAGGCTTAGGAAGCGATGCGGAATTTGCGGCACACGTGCAAATGCAATCGGTTGAATGGGGCGTTTTAGGATTCTGAAGAACAGTCGCGCTTGGAAAAGTCGCTTTTGAAGTACTGCATTTGAGCACGAAAAAGAGGTGTCGCCACTTTGCTTTTTTTGTCCGTGTTTCTCATTACGTCCCAGCCCGTGACCGTCCCTCTTTCCACCCTCAAGTGTCCCAGAGTATCCTGCGCTCTCCTTGCACACCTCTGCCCGTTCTCCTTTCCAGACCCTCAGCCCGAAATACATCTAGCCAATGCATCCCCCCACTTCCTTGACACATCGCTTCATAAAGCCCATCGATGAATTCCATGGAAGGCCATAGCTGACGAACCTGGATGCCTCCCTCGGGAATATTGCAGACCGCTTCCCCTGAACGACCTACTTTTATAAACAAAAACAATTTGTCTTTCCCCTACAAGTCCTTTTATTTGTGGAGGCAGAAGGAAAGGCAAGCAACTAGTACTGGTATTCTTCCCACCTGCTCCATACCCTTGCATACCCTCCAACAGTTCTCCGATGAAAATATGGGTGTTCTAGTCAATAATAATAATAATAATTCTACTATTTATATCCCTTCCCATCTGACTGGGTTGCCTCAACCACTTGGGCCGGCTTCCAACATACAAAAATAATAATAAAACATCTCTGCTTATCCTCCACTTTTGAAATTCAGTTTGCTCGGAGAGGTGTCTCTTTTGCTTGTGTGTTGTTGTTTCTAGCTCTTGGAACAGGATCCTTCCTTGCAATGCTACTCGGACCTCTTCAGGGGCAGAGATCACAAACAGAGATTTATATCGGGCATTTTCACCATCTCCTACCGGTTCGGAGGCCTTCCCCTAGTTAAGAGTCACCTTAGTGACACTGATGGGTAATAGATTAAGGATAAAGGATGGACAATCAACATGTGGAACTTCTACAATGATCTAAGGTGTGCTCACTTAGCACCCCACATGAGGGACAGCAGGATCACACCCACTGGTCATGCCACACTGCCATACTAACTGGTCCAGACCCATGGCAGCTGCACGTGCAGTTCTAATACGCATGCATATATAAGGGCTCCTTCATGCAGGTAGTTCTGTTTGCACCTGGGGTCCTTCACACTAACACCAAATGTGAAGCCACTGATTACAGTGGGATGGGGGGGCATGGCCAGCATGTACATTCCTCTGCCTTTCATGCATGTGATGATTGCATGGGAGGGTGTTGTGTGTGAACACCCCATTAGTAACAATCACTGGTTAGATAGAGGCTTTAAAAAGTTGTCTGTTCCAGGCCCTTGTGCCTCATGGATCATCTCCTTTTAGACTTCAACCCATTACCCATTTAGGACATGGGTGGCACTGTGGTCTAAACCACTGAGCCTCTTGGGCTTGCTGATTGGAAGGTTGGCAGTTCAAATCCCTGTGATGGGGTGAGCTCCCGTTGCTCTGTCACAGCTCCTGCCAACCTAGCAGTTCAAAAGCATGCCAATGTAAGTAGATAAATAGGTATCGCTGAGGTGGGAAGGTAAACAGTGTTTTCTTGCGCTCTGGTTTCCGTTATGGTGTTCTGTTGTGCCAGAAGCGGTTTAGTCATGCTGGCCACATGACCCGGAAAGCTGTCTGTGAACAAATGCTGGCTTGATCGGCCTCAAAGCAAGATGAGCGCCGCAACCCCATAGTCGCCTTTGACCGTCCAGCAGTCCTTTATCTCTTTCTTACCTTACCATTACCCATTTAATTTTGGAATATGATCCACTGAGTATTTATTCCTGAGGACTGCATGGTTAAAGGCACATTTCAGGTGCAGGTTTTGATGTTGCTTTGGGTCAACACTCTTTTCAGAGATCCATTTTGCTTAATGGCTGCTTCTCTTTTTCCCCTTACATTTTCAGGATCAGCTGTTTTCATTTCCAAATTATAAAATAAAAGAGCTGTATTAATAATGCTATAAATAATATTTCCATATAGCTGCTATATCCTAGGCAAAAAATAACTACAGCTCCATAGAAATAAGTACTTTCTTTTTTTTAATGAATATTTATTAGAATTTTCAATAATAAACATAGACACAAAAAAAGGGAAAAAAAGAAAAAGTACAAAAAACTTAAAAAAAGACAGTTAAAAACAGATAAAATTTCCGTTACTTATTTTCATATAACTTCTTGCTCAGACCTCCTCACTCCTCCCCTTCTTGTATTCCCATTCAAGTTATTAATCCCGCAAATCCTTATTACTTATTTCTCAACCTTCACTTAATAATTTTTACATACTGTTGTTTTACCTTTCCTCTTTCTTCCATTAAATTACTTTTGCATACCTTATTTTCATTTCATTTTGACCGTTCTAAAAACCAATTTTAACTTATCTAATCTTAAACATCTTATACATCATTTCTTATTCTTTAACATATTTCTTAAAGTCGATCAATTTTTCCCTTCCACGGCTTTCCCAGCTTCCATACAAATAACAAAACAAGTTAAAACAAAGTAATTAATAGTTATGTACCCTTTGGATTACCAAACTCCACCCCCTCCCTTTCCCGGTTTTGGTCCCCAATAAATGTTCATCAATCAATACTATTTAGCCTGGAGATCTCACGTCCGAGGCTCTCAAGTCATCCTCAGTTCCTCTCTGCCGGCCTCTTGGATAGTCCTTTAGGTTAAGCCCCAAGGCTCGGAGGGGCTCTGACCCAACAAGATCCATGTTTTTTCCAGTTGACCCTTCATTTTTAAAATTAGTGCTTATGAGGTGCTCCACTCTCAGATTTACAATTTCCAGCTCAGTCCAAACTTTCCACCTCGAATTTTTATTCTCCTTTGTTGTCTGCATGTCAGACCCCGAATTGTAACTCTCCCTTGACATCTGCAAAGTTACCACTCCTCCTTCCTTTTCTTCAAAAACAACATGTGTCTCTTCCATAATCTCATGGCTCTCAGATTTCTCTTGTTGTTCATTTGTGTAAACTTCTTGCTTCCACTCCCTGTCAGTTTCAGCAATGTTATTTACTGCCAGGACCAGAGTGTTCACGCTTGTAGTCAAAACATCGGTCTGGTCTTGTAACTTTCCCAGGAGAACCAGTATTTTATTAAGTTCAGTCTGATTTTTACTTCCTTCAGTCATTCTTGTAATGTCCCTACCCCCCGCAAGGGGGATTTTGGTTCTTTAATGTCTTTCAGTTTAAATCCAGTAAACAAGTTAGTTTGTATCAACTCTCCCTTATTTTCAAGAAATTGCAACAAATATAGCCAGCAGATGCAACAAAGACAAAGTTCCCTTTTTCCTTTCCTTTTGACAGCTAATTTGACAGCTGTCAAATTCTTCAATACTTCCTCAGCAGGCTCTCTCACGGGACGCCCCCGGGTTCGGGGGGGTGAACTTTAGCTCCTAACATTACGTTTATCCTCCGGTAAAATTCTGTAGTGTCAAGCCATGAAGGTTAAAGGCTTTTTTTTTTTAAAAAAAAGAGAGAATTCTCTCGACCTTAAGTAGCAAGCTCTTTGCTTTAAAATATTTACAAAGAGGGGGGGCGAATTCCTTTTTGACCCTTCCCCACTCGTTCCTAATTCAGCAGAAATTTCTTTAAATTCCAAATTCCATATTTACTCACGGGTTCTTATTTTTGAGTCCAAATGTTCCAAGGAAAAAGTCAGCGCTTCTCCGACAATGGCATGTGGCTTCGCTCCGCAGAAGGAGCAATCTACTCACAGCACCACGCCGTACCCCGTCCCCGTTCCGGAGCCTTTAAAAAGGCTCCTTTGCGGTTTGGGGGGGCGCAAATAGTGCCCGCCGAGTCACCACGCTCACAGGCATCAGCGCCTGTGATTTTTAAGGGTCCCCGCGTCACCGGCGCGGACAAGACCCGATCCTGCGGAGCTCGGAGGGAATCCGCCATTAGTCGATGGCGCTAACCCGG
Organism: Podarcis erhardii; assembly: GCF_964252035.2. Classification (NCBI taxonomy): domain Eukaryota; kingdom Metazoa; phylum Chordata; class Lepidosauria; order Squamata; family Lacertidae; genus Podarcis; species Podarcis erhardii. The sequence goes on along the minus strand of NC_138510.1, from coordinate 48,161,687 downwards.
AAGTCTAGAAATAAGTACTTTCCCCTGAATAGTTCAAAACAATTTCTTTCAAAAAATCTTTACTGGATGTAAAATGCCTTTAAATTCACAGAGACAAAATTCATGATGTAATGCCAGTAAAGGATCCCTCTCCCTATTAAAAAAGGTTGAGATTAGTTATTTCTAAGTCTCTCTGCAGCTGTTTCCAACTATATCATTTTACTGTGATCTGTTATAAATGATGCAGTCAGTTCAAAATGCCCTAATCACCTTTCTAATCAATTAATGCCCAAAGCCAGGGTAAAGAGGTGCATCTTCAGTATTCGCCAAAAGCTACCGTATATAGTGAAGGCGCCAGATGTCTCCCAGGCCACCCCCCCCCCCGCCCCCAGAGCTTCTGAGGGCAGTGGAACAACCAAGAGGGTTGTTGGTTGTTGTTAGCAGATGAGATGGTCTGTAGGGAAAGAGGTGGTCTTTCATGTGTTTGGGGACAGTCCTTCAGGGCTGGAATGAGCAAGGCTAAAAGCTGCAAAGGTCTGTGTGATCAGGAATACAGAAGTTGAGGGGGAAGAAACAGCAAGGCTAAGTGCTGGCAGGCAGGGAAAACCGGAGAGGTTAGGGGAAAGAAAAAGAAAGAAAGAGTCGAATGACGCTGGGAGGAGGCAGCAATAGCTATTTCTCTGCTCTTTTCCCTCTAGTTTGCTATTATCGTTATGTGATTCAGGGTAAAAATTAGGGACTGAGGACTCGTCAGGTTGATCAGTCAGTATATGCTATCCCTGTGCAGTTTAAGTCCATTTTCAAAGACAATTGCGAATTCCTCCTCTTTTTTATTTTAATAGGGCAAATGTGTGCTCTGGCTCAGAAGAGGCAGAAGTATTACAGCCTTAAGGACACTAAATGTGAAGAAGTTCATGCAACAGCAGAGCACTGCTGGGGGGGGGGAAGGTGTGTTGCATACACCAGTTGTTGTTTTTACGGTTAGATTTATGTTCCTGGAATGGGGAGTTCTTGGCCCCTAAAGCAATAAATAAAATGACCCCAAATGACACAGGCCAGGGTGGGGGAGTTGTGTCAATCATGATCACCCTTCATATAACAGGCAGGATCCATTAGGTGCTCCTTTGGAATGGGAGATTACATTCTAAACAGCAGTCACAATTGCACACAACTGCTGCACTGTTTGGGAAAGGATCGCCTATTTTCCCAAGTGCAAATTAGTATGCTTTGAATGCCTAGGAAATGCAAATCGCCCAGAAAGAGAAGTGCTAGCTTGAGGGAAGACCTCAAAATCACATGCAACAAAAGAGTAACAACCAGTTAGGTGTTTTTTTATTCTGGATTCCCATAGTCAAATGGAGGTGCATTAGAAGGTGATGCGTATTACCTCCCTTACTTCAGCTGGGTAAGCCAGCCCAACTGTGTATATAGGCCCTCTGGCCCCTCTTTTTGCTGATGTCTACCCCATAGTCTTGCCATGCTGGCTGGGTGTGATAGGAGCTGAAGTCTATCAACAGCTGGGGGGGGGCACAGGTTCTCCATCCCTCACATTCCTCATGGGAAATAGGGAAAGGAAAGAGAACTTGGAAGCCAGTGCCTTTGAGGCCCTTGCAAAAATAGGGATGGCAAGGCAGCAATGAGTGGGCGAAGGAGAGGGCGTGGTAAGGTGTGAGATGTAGACACAACAAGGTCAAAAGAAATTAGGTCAGAGCTGTTGTTACTGTGAAGGGTTATTGTACAGGACTTCTTGTCCGCCACTTAAAAACCATGGTAATTAAGTTACAGATAGGTAGCCGTGTTGGTCTGCCATAGTCAAAACAAAACAAATTCCTTCCAGTAGCACCTTAAAGACCAACTAAGTCAATTCTTGGTATGAGCTTTCGTGTGCATGCACACTTCTTCAGATACACTGAAACAGAAGTTTCCAGACCCTTCTATATGGTAATTAAGTGGTGTATGAATGGCTGAAATAAAGAAGAGGCATGAACAGAATGGACTGTAACAGAGAAGGGGAACTATGGCCCTTCAGGCATGGGTTGGACTATAACTCCCATCATCCTTGACCTTTGGGCCAAGCTGGCTGGGCTTGATGGAAACTCATTCAGCAGCATATGGAAGGCCATGAGTTTCACATCAGTGTACTGGAACCCTAGGTAGCAATATCAACACAAAATCATTTTAAAACAACATTTGGGTTTTCTCATTTTTCAGTCTTGGTTGATCGATAACATTTATAAGTTCACCCTTCATCAAAAGGGCATAGGGCCCATGAGGCAAGGTGAGGCGGTGGCACGTCCAACTCCTATGCTTGTTGGCCACCACCTCCTCCTCCAATGTGTGCCTGCACACTCTTCTCATTGCTTTCTGGTTTTGCTGTACCCCCCTCCCCAAATTTTCCTTCTGCAATTTGTTCTCTTTGCTGTCCTGCATTCCCTTTCCTTCCTCTACCTCTCAGGAGTCATGTCAGTTTTCTGTGATACAGCACATGGGATATCCAATAACACCAAAGTGGGCTTCTTCCATGACAGTCTGCTCAGCTCCTCCCTGGGATCTGAGTCAATTGTCCCACAGCACACTGAGCCCCTTCTCAGAGTCCAGTTCTGGCACTTCCCCATTTTCCTCCTCTGCTTCAGACCAGTCCTGCCAAGATGTCTCCATTTCAATAATGGCAAAAAAAAAAAAAAAAAGCGTCCCAATTTGGATCACCCGGATGTTGGAGGGTATGACATAGGATTCCTTCCCACACTGCAGTTAGCAGGAAGCATGGCCAGTGGGGTCAGTAGGGATGGCCAGAGCTAGCCTAAGGAGCTCGGTAGCTCCGTCACATATGAGGGGATTTATCTAAAACCCCTTAGTATTTATTTCCTTGAAAAACAAACAAACAAACACTGGTTGAAGCTGCACATGTGAAAATGTGTGTGTGTGTGTGTGTGTGTGTGAGAGAGAGAGAGAGAGAGAGAGAGAGAGAGAGAGAATGAAATGGATTAGGCTGTTAGCAAAAACAGCAATGAACAAGTCTTAGTTAGTTGGGTTAAACCCAAAAGCCATTAGCCTGCCATTAACTCAACCTTATGCAGAAAGAGTGGGCTGAAAGTGTTGTAATAACAGGCCTTCTGGTGACAGTACCAGGACTCATCTGTTTCTCACTGATCCAGAAACACCACCCAGGCATCCTATTCCTGTACATTTCATGTCCACAGAGACAGGTTCTGGGAGTGGGATAATGCAACAACTTCCTAATTTCTTTTTTTATAACACCTTTTTATTTTGTTAAAGTTCTAGTTTTGTATATCACTTCAATATTTTAAGATATTAAGCAGATTTGAAGTGTTTTAAAATACATTCATAAAGTCAGGTGTGAATTTAAACGATAATGATTATTTTCAATAACAAAACATGGAATTAAAGTTTGTCATTGCATTTTCTTCAAGTTATTTTGAGCCTTATTTAATTTCCTACACATATATCAATTCCATCCGTCAAATGTGTAGCATGTTGGGGATGTGCTATTATACTATGTGTACATGTCACTTGAATAGGTCACCAGTTGGGACTTTGTGCCACTTGCCCAAACAGTGAAACTGTCAACTATGCAAGTACATATGTTATACATATATGGAATTTATGTTGTGTAAAGCAACCCAAAGTTGAAATTGCTTGCAAGCTTGGTTGTTTGCTCTCCAGCTTGAGAAGTGTAAATGTAAATGTGTGAAACCTCTGGAGGCGATGAAAACGTGCAAGACTTGAGTTGGCTTTGATTGAGATAAAAACATTAATCACATCAGTTAGTCAGTGCCCAGTCACCATCCTTTCAAATTTAAGATAATTATGCTGCATGGAAACAACCTCAAAGCATTTGTGAAGCTGACATGATACATGTTTTCTTATATTACAGAGAATTGGGAAACAGTGCTTTAGGTGAAGAACCTGTGGCCCTCCAATGTTGTTGAAGCTCTACTCCCATCGGCCCCAGCCAGCATGACCAATGGTCAGAGATAATGGAAGCTGGAGGATTATGGATTCCTTGTTCTTGCTTTAGATGGTAGAATAGAATAGAATAGAATAGAATAGAATAGAATAGAATAGAATAGAGTATCTACAAAACTGGACCCAGTTGTTGATAATCACTTCTTGCATATTATACATATTCATTTTAATAAGAACACACAGAAATGTCTATGCCAGATTTCCAATCATTGCAGAGTATGAAGTGGTGCTAACTAAGGTAGAAGCCAGAAGAACCAGATTTCATTTTTGTTTCCTAAGCTTTCCTCTTTAAGTCAGTAATTTCACTGGGTAATACAGTGCATACATCTTACGGTTTCCCTTCTTGAAGAATTACCCAGGGATGCAATATCTTGGGTTTATTTCCCAGTCTAAATGCTGCCCCAGTGAGAGATGGGTAGGAACTCATGCGAAAACCATTTCGTTATTTTAATCAGTTGAATGTCCAGTTTTCTTTACAGAGGTATTTGGTTAAATTGAACATTCTAATCATCCTTACTGCTGTTCACTTTTGTTTGTTTTATGATAGAGTCATTAATCCGTTTATGATATTTATTGGACCTGTTTTTATGGATTCTGCTGTGGGTGGGTGTAATTTCATTGTTCCCTGCTGTGGAACTGAAATATTCAATGAAGAGAGGGCTATAAATACTAGCACTACCATCACAAATACTGCTGCTGCTACTACTACTAAATGCACTTGTCAGATGTAACAGTGAGCACTACTACCACTGCTGCTGCTGCTATTACTGCTACTGCTACTACTACCGCTACGACTATTAAATGCACTGAACAGACCTAACAGTGAGCGTGGTGCTTGACAATGATTGTCCTACTTGTTGACATCCCTGTCCAACTCCTCTTGCTTGACATATTCCTGGCTAACTCATGAGGCACTCTGTGTTTCATTCTGCCTTAATTCCTGCCATGTAGGAAGCAGCAGGAGAATAGCAGGAAGTTGCAAGAGTCAGATACTGAGAAGAGGAAGGGCACTGGCACAGACTCTTGGACAGACCAATATAGCTCTACCGTACAACCAGAAGCTATGAACACCGAATGACAGTAAAAGGTTCCTGTCACTTTTCCTTGCAAAAGTAGGAGACTGCTACCTCCTTTCTTACATACCCTCACCTCCCACTTCGGTTCCTCTTTTCATAAACAAAGCCTATCCTTTGGTGGCTGCTTATAAATTCAGGGGTAGAAGACACTACAGAAGAACAAACTGTGTGTGTACATCTCTCAGGGTCAGTTCATGTCATCCAAGGATAAGGGTCTCCTTGCCCTTCTTGCCTGTTTTGTCATGCAGATTTATCCACTGGCTTCTGGCAACAGTGGCCTTAGGCTGCTGGGAGTTGAGAAATTCCCATCTATATTGCAAATGAGAAGCAGGAGGTAGCCAGAGATGGTGGTTCTGTGATCAGGTGCATGGTGGAGTGGGTTGCTAGAAAAACAATTTCTTCTGATCCATCCTGTTGTTTGGGGAGGCATTCAGAAATGAGAGTGTGCCAATTGTTTTGCCCCTGTTGAGGCTATATTTCCGAGGGAAGCTAAGCAGGATTAGGCCGAGGCGTTTCTTGGTTGGAGGAGGCAGCCATCAAGGGAAGAAAGCATCAGTGGGAAGGCCAAACAGTTGCAGGAAGTGCTTGGTGGCAGTGACTCAGAAGGTGTGGTGCTCTTCTTTGTGAGTCACTTTGCGACACTTTGCAAGAGTATCGATGAGGGCTTTGATTATTTTTTTCCAGAAGTTGCTGGGAGGATACATGTCCTCATGGGGGTTCCTGTGATGGTTTAATTTATGAATGGATGTGCTTCAATTTGGTTAGGATGCTGGAGTGGTTTAAGTACCTTCAAGCCTTATTTTTTTCTGGGTTTCAGTTGGATAGAGTGAGAGCCTTTCCTTCCTGTCCTTATACCTTTGTGTGGTGTTAATTGTGGGATGGCAGATGTCTTCTAAGCCATGATGAGTCATCCAAGTAGGTGTGGAAGGAAGGTTGAAAGATGTTTTGTACAAGTGAGCTGTAATTAATTGTTATTGTTAGTCTTATTAATTGCCAAAAGGAAGACACCTAGCAGGCAGAGCCTTGAAGGTTTCTGACATCTTTCCCCCTCCCCCTCCATCTTTAATATGGATCCAGTGTTGTAATAATTTACAATAGCTAAGCAACTCCAGGATTAGCACTTTCCCAACCATGCTGGAAAATAGGAAGACAGATAGTGAGGGGGGAGGGACCCCGCTGCGCCTACAGCACAGCTATCTGTATGTTGTTTTCCTCCACTGGACTCTTAACCTTTCTATAATGTGTCTAGTCTGACATAATCTAAGAGTGTAAAGCAGGTAAGATGATGTAAACCTAAAGAAAAAGCAATCAGGCTGTACAGAATAAGTTGAACTCGAGAAATTCTGATTCAAGAGGAAGACAAAAGGAAACTGCTTATACACAGCCAACAGAGGGGGCCTCTAGATACAATAGGGCTAATTTGGGTTACCCGTTGGGAAATTAGGTTTACCTACATAGGTGCTTTATCATAGACAACACTTGCACTTTTTAAAAATCCCTCTCCTAAAATTTCCATTTATTTATAAAGTTTATATGGGGACAACACTGGGAAGTTAGTGCTCTCCTCCTTAGTAAAAATTCCTTTGTGCACATTACTCCTGAGTGATGAGGATGGAGAAATTATTTTTCACGGTCTAGAAAGGTATTTGGGGATGGTTTCCCACTTCCACACCCCAGCTTCTACTCTACACACCAGTTTGTGCACCAGTAAAGTTTCCAAACTATCGCTGTTTTCAGATGGGATCCAGGCAAATTCAAGCTGCACAATTATAGTTGATTGGGAGGCCTTGTGCAATAAACCCATTTCCTCAAAAGATCAGACATTTTTCTCTAAAGAAAGTGATGGGGAAAAGCATTGGGGAGTATAGATAACACTTGTTTTGATGCAGTGTCATTTAACCTTCCCAAACACAAATGAGAATAAATGCTAATTAAATAGTCAACACGGCCTAATCTTTCTGCAAACAAATCAGGGGAAATGTTTTTTAAAATGGTCTATTAGAATCGACTTTTGTCTTAAGTAAAAAGAAGCCTAAGTATGTTTAACAGCATTTATTAGCATTATTCCCTTGTTACCCTTGGCTTCCCATCGTAAGTTTTTTTTTTTTTAATAAATATTTATTAAGGTTTTTAAATATAAAACATAATAAACAATCTTACTTCTTTCACAACAATTTCATCACTTCTTTGGGCTCCCTCACGTCTCCCGCTCCCATTTACATCGTTAAAAAAAATTTTCCAAACAAATTATCAACTTGTTTACAATCTCATGTCCACTCACACATATAATCTAGCGCTTCTTCCAAAAAGTTTTATATTTTCTTTAGTCTCACTTATCATCAAATTTAAATCTAGTTTAGTGGTGACCAGTTTTTTATAATCTAGCATCCTTCTTAACATTCAACCAAATTACAATGTTTTTGTAAATACATCTTGAATTTCTCCCAGTCTTCCTCCAACTTCTCTTCTCCCAGATCACGGATTCTGCCAGTCATCTCGGCCAGTTGCATATAGTCCATCAGCTGCATCTGCCACTCTTCCAGTGTGGGTAGATCTTGAGTTTTCCAGTTTTTTGCGATGAGAATCCTTGCTGCCGTTGTTGCATACATGAAAAATGTTCGATCCTTCTTTAACACCTTCTGGCCGACAATGCCCAGAAGAAAGGCCTCTGGTTTCTTTGTGAAGGTATACTTAAATACCTTTTTCAGCTCATTATATATCATTTCCCAGAAGACCTTCACCTTAGGGCATGTCCACCAGAGGTGAAAGAATGTTCCTTCATTTTCTTTACATTTCCAACATTTATTATCAGACGAATGGTATATTTTGGCAAGTTTAACTGGGGTCATGTACCATCTATATATCATTTTCATAACATTTTCCTTCAGAGCATTACATGCGGTGAAGTTCAGCCCAGTGGTCCACAACCTTTCCCAGTCCTCAAACATAATGTTATGTCCAATATCCTGTGCCCATTTTATCATAGCCGATTTAACCATTTCGTCTTGTGTATTCCACTTTAGCAGCAAGTTATACATTCTAGATAATACCTTGGTCTTTGGTTCTAACAATTCTGTTTCTAACTGCGATTTCTCCACCTGGAACCCTAACTTTTTGTCATTTTTAAAAACTTCTTTAATCTGAGCATAATGTAACCAGTCTCGCACCTTATCCTTCATTTTCTCCAAACTCTGCAATTTCCAATTGTCTCCATCTTTTTCTAATATTTCCCAATATTTTGGCCATTTGGCCTCCATATTGGGTCTTTTTCGGGCCTTGGCTTCCAGAGGTGAAAGCCACCTTGGAGATTTATTTTCCAATAAGTCTTTATATTTTGTCCAGACATTAAACACTGCTTTCCTGACAATATGGTTCTTAAAGGCCTTATTGATCTTAACTTTGTCATACCATAAATATGCATGCCAACCAAAAGCATTGTTAAAACCTTCCAGATCCAACACGTCAGTGTCTTCGAGAAGTAGCCAGTCTTTTAGCCAGCAAAAAGCTGCGGCTTCATAGTACAACTTTAAGTCTGGCAGGGCAAAGCCCCCTCTTTCTTTCGCATCTGTTAATATCTTAAACTTAATTCTGGGCTTTTTGCCCTGCCAGACAAATCTAGATATATCTTTCTGCCACTTCCGGAAGCACTCCGTTTTGTCCACAATCTGTAATGTTTGAAACAAAAACAGCATTTTTGGCAATACATTCATCTTAATAGCAGCAATTCGGCCTAACAAAGAAAGCTTCAATTTTGTCCAACTATCCAAGTCTCTCTTAATTTCAGACCAACATTTTTCATAGTTATCCTTGAATAGACTCAGGTTTTTTGCTGTTATGTTTACCCCTAGGTACTTTACCTTTTTAACCATAGTTAATTCTGTTTCTCTCTGAAACCGTTCTGACTCTGTGTCTGTCAAGTTTTTTCCCAACACTTTGGTTTTCTGTTTGTTTAATTTAAATCCCGCCACCCGACCAAAGTCCTGTATCAATTGTAATACTCTTTTCGTACTAGATTCTGGCTCCTGCAGGGTCAAAACTAGGTCATCTGCAAAAGCTTTAAGTTTGTATTGTTTCGCTCCGACCTGAATCCCTTCCACCAACCGGTCCCCTCTAATCATATTCAAGAGCACCTCCAGAACCGAGATAAATAACAAAGGGGAAATCGGGCAGCCTTGTCGTGTTCCTTTTTCAATTTTGAACTCTTCTGTAACCACATTGTTAACTATCAGTTTGGCCTTTTGTTCTGAATATATTGCATCAATCCCATTCTCAAACCCCCGTCCCACTCCCATTTCTTTCAAATTTCCCTTCATGAATTTCCAAGAAATATTATCAAAGGCCTTCTCCGCATCTATAAAAATTAACACTGCTTTTGTATTTATGTCTGTTTGCAAAAGTTCCAAAATGTCAATAATGTTTCTAGTGTTAGCAAACATATGTCTACCTGGGAGAAAGCCTGCCTGGTCTTTATGAATTACTTCATTAAGAACTCTTTTAAGTCTACTTGCCAAAATGTCTGCAAATATTTTGTAATCCACATTCAGAAGGGAAATGGGACGATAGTTTTTGAGTTGTGTCTTTTCAGTTTCAGATTTTGGTATCAATGTGATAAAAGCTTCCTTCCATGATTCCGGCGCCTTCTTCCCTTCCATAATTTCATTGCAGACCTCCATCATTGGTTGGATCAAATAATCTTTTAATGTCTTGTAATACTTGGAGGTCAAGCCATCTGGCCCTGGAGATTTGCCCAGTTGCATGTTCTGAATAGCTTGTTCAATCTCTTGTTGTGTTATTTTGTTATTCAGGATTACTCTGTTTTTTTGTGACAACTTTGTTAGTCCATTTCTTTCCAAAAATTGTTTAATCTCAACCTCATCTTGCGGCCCTTGAGTGTATAGTTTTTTGAAGTATCTCTGGAAGCACTTTCTAATTTCCATGGGGTTCTGAATGTTTCTTCCTTCAATTTCTAGGTTTGTAACTGTGTTTAATTTCTGTCTCTTCTTCAACTGCCAAGCAAGCAGTTTCCCACATTTATTCGCCGATTCAAAAGTTTTTTGTTTCATTAATTTAATCTTCCATTCTATTTCTTGGTTTATCAATTTGGAATAATGTGCTTGGTATAGTTTAATTTCTCTCAGAATCGGCTGTGACTTCGGGTTTGATCTTAATTTCTTCTCCAATTCTTTAATTTTCTGCAAGATCTTATCTTTCCTTTCATTTTGTGTCCTTTTCTTTACGGCGTTCTGTTGTATCAAGAACCCCCTCATCACAGCTTTGCTTGCGTCCCAGATAGTTCTTTTTTCCACCGTAGTGTTCATATTTATTTCAAAATAATCCTTCAGAGTTTTTTGGGCCTTCTTAATAATCTCCTGGTCTCTAAATAAGCTATCATTCATCTTCCATCTAAAGGAGCCGGTTGGCAAGAGTGTCATATCCATCTTCAGCGCGTTATGGTCGGAGCAGGTCTTTGGGCAGATTTCCACTTTTCTAACCTTGGGTGCCAGACCTCTAGTTATCCATATTTGGTCGATTCTTGTCCAAGTCAGCTGGGCTTCAGAGAAGAATGTTCCCTCTCTTCCCAGGGGGTTCTTAACTCTCCAAATGTCAATCCAGTCCATATTGTCAGTCATTTCAAAAAAGGTCTTTGGTAGTCTGCCGTCTTTTGTAACATTTTGATTTTGTGACTTATCCATGTTAGTCGATACGACCCCATTCATATCTCCCATCATAATGATGTTGTTGTAGTCCAGATAGTCCAGCATAATCTCATGCAACTTCTTGTAAAATTCCGATTTCCCGTCATTTGGTGCATAAATTCCTAATATCAGGATCTTTTCTCCTTGATGTTGTATCTCAATTGCTAATATTCTTCCATGTTCATCTTTAAATAAAAATTTAGGTGACAGGCTCTCTTTTGCATATATCACCACTCCTCGCTTCTTTACTCTGTCCGAAGATATAAATTCTTGGCCAAGTCTTTTGTTTATTAACACCTTTCTATGGAGCCTAGTCACATGTGTTTCTTGTAAGCAGATAATGTCCAGTTGTTCTTTTTTTAATATATGAAAAATTTTCCTCCTTTTTTCCGGGATGTTACAGCCATTAATATTCCAACTCAAAAGTTGCAGAGACATCCTGAATAAATCTGGTTATTTTTCAAGGGGTGGTACCTTGTTCAAAGGATCTTCAGGGTCCAAGGGTGCAGTTGCCTCTGGTGTTTCAGGCCCTGGAAGTTGGTCAATTCCTTTGTGAAGGTCCTCTCCGTATACGTTCAGAAATTTATCTCTATCTTCCAATGTTCTGATTTTGATCTTCTTCCCTCTAAAGGTAAAAGATAGTCCTTGAGGAAATTCCCACCTAAAGATGATTGAATTCTTCCTTAGTAATCTTGTCAACTCCAGATAGTTAGATCTAAGATCTAACAGTTGTTTAGGGATATCCTTGTAGATCTCAATTCTTTTATCCAAAATGTCCAGTGACTTTCCGTAGTGTAGGCCCAGAATCTTGTCCCTTTCCTCCTTTGACCTCAATGTTATCAAGCAGTCTCTGGGCTTCTCTTTCTTTATAAGTCTTCCGAGCCTAAAAGCTGAAACAATTTTAAAATCCTTTTCCTCTAGACTCCAAAATTTGGAGAATTCTTTGGTCAAAAACTCAGCTAGGTTGCCTTCTTCCACTTCTGGTATTGCTCTTATCCTTAAATTGCTCTCCCAGTTCCGCAGTTCAATCATAGATAGATAGGTCTGGTGTTCACCTACTTGTTTGCAGAGTGGTCTTACCTCTTGTTCTAAATTTTCAAGTTTTTGGCTGGTATCTTCAGCCAATTTCCGATTTTCCCCTGCAGCGTCCTTCAATTCTCCAATTGCTTGAGTATTCTGTGCAACTTGTCCAGATAGTTTATTTAAACATTGAGTGTTCTGGTCAATTTTATATGTTTGCTCATCGGCCTTCTTGTCCAAAGATTCTACTTTCTTGTCCAGAGATTCTAATTTTTCGAAAATTTTCTCTAAAATAGTAGTGCTTGCCCCTGAGGCCATATCTTCAAATTGTAATTCCTCAGTTTCTCCCTCCCCTGCCCGTGGCAGAGAGGCAGCTACCTCCTCAGAAGGCAAAGTAGGCACAGATGATCTACGTGCCTGTGAGGCTGCGGTTAAAGTTGTCAAAGTTGTTTGTTTAGTTCTTCCTCTCCTTCTTGCACCACTCATTCCAAAGTTATCTAATAGTCAAGGTCAAGCTGAGTTGTTCCCATGAGAAAGCAGCGGCCCAGATGGTAACAGTCAACAGAGGGCCGGGAAAAGGAAAGTAAAATAGAAGTCACTGCTATAAATCCCAAGTCCTCTAGGGGGAGTTTAAAATATTTCAAGGAAGAGATCAATTTCAGTTAAAATAAAGTCAGATTTCTAAGTCCAAGAACCTTCAATAAAAAAAAATTTCCAGCAGAGTTAGGGTTTAATACAGCAACAGTGTTTCAGATGGTGCAAACTAGTAGTCCAAATGCCTCAAAGTAGCAAGTTCAGACTCTCTCAGATTGTTTCAAAGTTCAGATTCAAAGTATCCATGCAAACTGCAAACTGACAGCTCAGTTTCTCAGGCAGCTCCAGCTCCTGGGGTTTTTAGTTAAAATGTAGCTCCAAAAGAAGAAAGATATCCCCATGCAGCTAAAATTCATAAAGTCCAGTGCATGAAATTGTTATTCCACTTAAAATAAAGTTCAATGGGTGCTCAGATCAAATAGTTTAAAAAGTCTCTCTTTGCCTCCACTCCTCCAGCTCTTTGCGTTCAAGTTCAACAGGAGCGGAAGACGGACTTCCTGTTTTTCGTCACTCCGCTTTCAGCCAAATTTAAAGCTTTAAGGTTCCAAATTGCATACAGTCAATTATTTACTCACGGGTTGTTGTTTTCAAAGCAAGAATTTCAGGAAGAAAGGTCAGCGCTCACTGGCAACAGCTACGCGGCTTCACTCCGCCGATTGCGGAACGACCCTCAGCGCCGCAGCCTCCTCCGCGATCCGGAGCCCCTTACGGGGTTCCTTCAACGTTTTGGGGGCCGCTACTGGCGCCCGCCGGGTCCCAAGACCGCAGGCTTCTGCCACCTGCGGGTTTCCGTTGTGGGTCTCCGCTTTCGCCGTAGCGGACGACCCTTTCTCGGACGGAGCTCCCTTCCCGGTTAGGAAAGGGCAGCCATTACCCTTCGCGCCGCCTCCGGAAGTCCTCAGTAAGTTGGACTGTAAGCTTTTAGAGGACGGATCTGTACTTTGTTTTTGGTGCACTGTAAAATGCAGCAATTGCCTTTTTTTTTATTACCAGCAGAATTATCTTTAGCATACAAGGAGTGTGGCTTTGTCCTCTGGTAGAATCAATAATAGAATTGTAGTATTGGAGGGGACCCCAAGGTTCATCTAGTCCAACCCTCTCCAGGGCAGGGATCTCAACTAAAGCATTCATGACAGATGGCCATCCAACCTCTGCTTAAATACCTCTAATGAAGGAAAGTCCCCCACCTTCTGAGGGCATCCGTTCCACTGCCAAACAGCTCTTATCGCCAGAAAGTTCTTCCTGATGTTTAGTTGGAATCTCCTGTCTTGTAACTGGAATCCATTGGTTTGGGAACTATCCTCCAGAGCAGGATAAAACAAGCTTGCTGTGTCTTTTATGTGACAGCCATTTAGATATTTGAAGATAGCTATTGTATCTCCTCTCAGTCTCTTCTTTTCCAAGCTAAACATACTGAACTCCCTCAACTGTTCTTCATAAGGCTTGGTTTTCAGACCCTTGATCATCTTGGTTGCCCTCCTCTGCACACATTCCAGCTTGCCAATATCCTTCTTAAATTGTGGTGCCCAGAACTGGACACAGTACTCTAGGTATGGTCTGACCAAGGCAGAATAGAGCAGGACAATTATTTCTCTTGAGCAGTACACTGTTGATGCACCTAGAATAGCTTTAGCACTTTTTTTTTTTGCTGCTGTTGCTGCATCACACTATTGGCTCATGTTAAGCATGTTAAGCTAGATCCTTTTCACATGTACTGCTGGCAAGCCAGGTGTCCCCCATCTTATATTTGTGCAGCTGACAAGTATAGAATCTTACATTTGTCCCTATTGAAATTCATTTTGTTTGTTTGGGCCCAGTTCACCAAGGTCACCTTGAATCCTGATTCTGTCTTCTGCACAGAACTTTGGTGGGCCCTGCCCCTTCAGCTCCCATGGCTTCACATAGATAACACCCCTGCTTAGCAGGAAGGAGGATGGGGACTATACTAGAATTAGCTGGCTCTGCCTGCCATTGGCTAGGCTCTACCTACTGTTTTGGCTACCTGCATTCCATCTCACTAGTCTCAATGGGCACTGGTCGCCACTGGTTTTGAGAGGTTGCCCAGCTCACCCAACAATCCCACAGCAGTACTGAAAGTAAGCTGTTAGACGCCAGAGTTACAAATAACAGTGGTACCTTGGGTTACATACGCTTCAGGTTACATACGCTTCAGGTTACAGACTCCGCTAACCCAGATATAATGCTTCGGGTTAAGAACTTTGCTTCAGGATGAGAACAGAAATCGAGCGGCGGTGGCGTGGCAGCAACGGGAGGCCCCATTAGCTAAAGTGGTGCTTCAGGTTAAGAACAGTTTCAGGTTAAGAACGGACCTCCGGAACGAATTAAGTACTTAATCTGAGGTACCACTGTATACAAATCCAAATCGAATAAATACCCCAAAAGCAACTTATACATTTACATCTAACTAATTTAGATTAGTAGCTAGGCAGACCATGATTTTTTAAATGTCAAGAAATTGGAGCTTGTCCCACCACTTACTCTTTTATTGATGGTTATCAGTGGAGAGAAAAGAAACCCCAGCATCCATGTAAAACTTCCACATGTAAATTATAAATTATCAAAGAGAACCCACCACACCACCAATAATCTAAAGAAGTAAAATTCCCCTGGGATTCAAAGAACCAAACAATGGCTAGTCTTGACTGTTAAGTATATATATACACAGGAAGTGACTATTTGATAGCCTGAGACCATTAGCTGGTTCCAAATCCCTTGGCAGTAAGTAACTTAACAGAGACTATTTTTCCTCTGTTTTGTTTTGTAGCGTCCTAGAGTTATGGACCTTCCAGAACACTGCAGCGTAAAGCAGCTGTTTTGCTGGGACTTGAGCACTTTTTCTTTTACAAGGCAAATGCCAAGGACATGTGTGTGCATATGGTGTTGCCATCTAAACCTACTCTGTGAATACGTGCTCATGCTTATTGATTCTGTAAGTTCTTCCTCTTCTTCTTCACCCAGTTGCATGTTGGAAACATTCAGCAATACCAGTTAAGCTGTTCTTTCTGTTCACACTATCTCATTTGCTTTATATCATCAGACAAATTCTTGTCCGCAGCATACAGTCCAGATAGAAGGGGCTTTGTTTTGATTCCGCCTCTCTGGCCCAGACTCAGGACAACCTGGCCATGATGTGCTACTCGCAAGCCAGCTTCCCATCGAAGCTGGATAGGGCGATGGCAAAAGCTTGCACAGCACACAGTGGGTAGTTGTAGTCCAGGGTGAAAGTATCATCAGCTACGCGGCCAAACTGCAAGACGATGTAGTCCACTGTAGGAAAAGAGGTGAACACACCATCATTTCAGCAGATGGACCAAAAATAGGCTCTGCTACAATGCCATAGCCCCCACCCCAAAATGAGTAATGACAACTTCTGGTCCTCTGTGCCTTCCAGTTGAAAAAGACTCTTCACCACTGGCCCACTGTCATAAGAAGAATGGGGTTCTGGAGAAAAGCCCATTTCCAGAGCTGCCAAACTTTCATGCTCCCCCCCCAAAAAAAACCCCACCTTGTAGCATTTCTATCTTGACCAGAACCTTTTGATGTTATTATCTTGGCATAGCTGCCTCCAGACATTTGAAAGGAAGTTGGATGTTCCTAAGATGTCGTCACCAGAGGTGACTTCCCAGAGAATGCCTGAAGAGAACAGGTTTTCTACCATATGGCTTATATCTCTATTTCCAGTGCTAAGGGAGTATGGCTCACATGGAGCTGAACAAAACCTTTTTATTCCGGACCCTCCTATTCAAATGCTAAGGAGAAAAGAACAGGATGGGACAGGGAAGAGAACAGCAGAGTTCAGGAGTTGACTGGCCACCTGCTGGGCAATGAATGCCTGCTGCTTCTTCAACAGAGCTACCAAGTAAGTACATTTCTTTTTTCCAGCTGGGTGGACAGAGCACAAGACCCAATATGTGCTGCCTCCCCCCTAGAGACCTGCCCCCTCACCAGAATTCCTAACCAAGACATTTGTGGCATTCTAGAGGTCTCTCTGACTCACTGCTTCGGTCATGACTCCCTTTGTTACCAGTGAGAGCAACAAGAAATCTGTAAAAATAACTGGGGCCCTGAGCAGGTTCTTTCTGTCCTGTAATCCTACACCCGAGACAGTAACATCCCCTGATTGGGCTGGACAGGTGACAAGCAGACAAGTCATACACTCGGCGAAATTGCTTGGCTGCCTATGTTTGTTGCTCTCATGTGAATTCTGCAGGGTGCTCACAGCCCCAGCACTCACAAGGGGGATGGAAGTGTCAACGTTTTGTCCTCTTTTTGTATCAAGAGTTGCTTCTTTGAGCATCAACCAGCACAAGATCAAAGCATGCACATGTGTGTGTGTGTGTGTGTGTGTGTGCGCGTGCACACACACACACACACACACACACACACACACACACACCACAAAAGGCTTAGGCCCAGATTCTTATAGTCACACAGCAATGTGCACACCCCATCAGATTTTTAAAGACTGTGGATCCTGCTTGCATAAACTCTCAAGTTTGCAGCTGATTTCAGCATGTTGGATACATACTGGAGAGACTTTTGAGCTTGTTGACCACAAAGCTTGGGCTATGGTTTCCAACGTGGTCCACCTGTATACTCTCCTTAGGAGGATATAATGTGGGCCAAATTAAGTGAGACACAAGTAGCAGTTGTGGGAATAGCTTTTAAGAATGGAATAGGAACGCTAGGAGGGTGGGGTCTAGATGTTGACCCTGGTGGTAGGGAGGCTTTAGCCTAGTGTGGTCCCAGTCAAGGCTAAGCCCCAGTGCCTATCACCCCCTGCCAGGGTCCTGATCAGAATTAAGATACCTCAGTCCTGCTACTTACTTTTTAAAAGCCGTTCACACAACTGCTCATTTCATGAATAACATTTCTTCCAATTTGACCTTGTGATCCCCCACACAGGGCACCCAGCCGAGGGGGCACAAAATTGAGAAGCCTCCCAAAGTGGCTTGGGCAACCCAGTCAGGTGCGCAGGGTACAAATAATAAAATTATTATTATTATTAAGATTCATTTGTGGGCACCAAATTTTGGTCTTGCTCAAGGCACCATATTACCAGAGATTATCAAAGTCGATCCCAGTCTTAATTTTGATCTTATTTAGTAAATGCATCCCATATTATCTCATTTAGCAACCCCTAAATGAATTGCACGTTCAAGGATGAATCGGAGCTTGAAAACTAGTTGGCAGCCCTTGGCAAGATCAGGGGCTCTTAGCTTAATCACCCTTGGATTAATGATTGTGTATTTGCTGTTATCCTTAGAGGGTGTTCATAGAGGCATAGGAAAACTTATATTATGAGCTATGTAAGTGACCCAAATCAGCATCAAAGGCATAAGGGATCCTGGAACCCCTTGTTCTGCCTATAGAATATGCTAACTCAAAATATCAACACTGTGATTCGAAAAACACCCTTTAGATCTTTATTACATAAAGAAGTCTTAACACTATTTGCACATGCCTCTTGAGTGAAATCAATGCAGACCTTGGCATCTTGTACCCCAAGGTATTTCATGACTAATTGGAAATGCCAGAACAGTTCTTTTGAGTTGGAGGCTACATATCAATTTGGCAATTAGTGCCCAAGTGGTACCCGTTATTGGCCATTTTGGATTAGCCCCATCAGAAACTGGATGACTATCAGGAACACCTTGTGTACGCATCAGAGTTTACGAGTGTCTCATAAATTAACACTCAAAAGTTTGAAGCGTACCCAGGAAGAATTCCAACCTCAAACAACTTAGAGACAAAACCAGACGAAAGCTTGGCTCCAAGTCATTCAGCAGTTCCAAGGGGCTTAGCAAGGAACCCAAACCCTTATTATTCCTGTCTTCCGACTGTCATGCTCCCTCTCGTGGATGATTTGTGCATGCCTCGCTTCCTGTCTACATTTAGGCAAACTCCTTAGAGAGTTTGGTGGCTCGTTCAGGTCTGGTTGTAAAACTTAACACATTCCCAAATTGTGATTACAGAGTACAGGCTTCAGGAAGGTTCTTCTCACAGCAGATAGGTCAGATATCCTTGTATCTGGAAAGTGGACATTCTGGTTTCCTCTGGCCTAAATTACACAACAACTCAGACAACTTATTTCCAAACTCTGCTGCCTTTTCTTTTTAGGTCAGTCCTGGTCCACACACGTACTCTGTGACATGGTTGGCATTTGGGGGGGAAACACAACCAATTGCACATAGGCAACTCCATGTGACAAGTCATTCATGGGAAAGAGCTTCCCATGCAATCACAGAGATTGTCAACATGCCACCATAAAACTCTCTCTCATCTGAACCTTCTCCTGAGTGTTGGTTTCACACAGTTGCAGTTTCAAGTGGCTCCTATGCCACAGATGTGTGGTTCAGACATGAAGCGGTCACCTGAGCATGCCATTATGTGTGGCAAACAGTCCTTTTGAAGCCATTGTGTGACCACACAGCCCTCATACAGCAGACACAATTTCAAGTCTGCTTTGACACTCAGCTAGCATCTGAGTTAAAAGCATCTGCTTATCCAGCTTTCTGCATGCCTTGTCTCCAAATCTGATTGGTTCTATAACTATTGTTAACAATGAACCAGTATCCCAAGCAATTTATTTGCAAAGCATAAATGTGAGAGAAAAGCAAACCCCAACATAGGTAATATAATGATGCTGTCATTATACCTTTCCTTTCTGCCCCATCTCTCTTCAGATTACAAGCTGTTTGTTGAAATGGAGAGTATAATACAAGGACTACCTTTCTCCACACACTTTATTGCCTAGAGTAGCAATAATTCCAGAGCCAATCCTGGTTGACCTCCTAAGTTAGCACAATGTAGGATTGCTCCATCGGTAGAGCATGAGAATCTCAGGGTTGTGGGTTCAAGCCCCACGTTGGGTAAAAGATTCCTGCATTTCAGGGGACTAGATGACCTTTGTGATTCTTTGAGGTCTGCCTTCACTCTTACGGGCCAAGAGAATTCCATAGGACTTACCGTCATTGCTGTGGACAATCTGGAAGTTCTTGACGGAGGCATGAGTAACTCTGCCATGGAAGTTGAGCACATAAGACTGGGTCTCGTCATTCCACACTGGGGCTTTGTTATGCAGTTCGATTAAGTTGTCCATTATCCTGTTCTGCCATCTGATGAGCAGCCCATCATTATCCTGGCAAGAAATGTGAGAAAAGCACAAAATTAAATCATTTCCAAACACGCTTCAGTGCGAGCTGCAGCATTTGGTTTATCTGTCTGTGGATATACCTTTCTGGTTCCCAGAGATAAGGGACCTTGTATAGTATTACAGTATAGTGTTATACCTCACTATCATTTTTTTTTTTAATGTGGGAATGAGAGGACTGATTAAGAAATACGGTGGTACCTCGGATTACATACGCTTCAGGTTACAGACTCCGCTAACCCAGAAATATTACCTCGGGTTAAGAACTTTGCTTCAGGATGAGAACAGAAATTGTGCAGCAGCAGGAGGCCCCATTAGCTAAAGTGGTGCTTCAGGTTAAGTACAGTTTCAGGTTAAGAATGGACCTCCAAAATGAATTAAGTACTTAACCCGAGGTACCACTGTAAAATAAAATAAAATCAGGGTCATAAATGGCACCCACTGCAACACTTATACTGAATGTGGGCTGAGATGCAAATGGACCCACCTATCGCAGCTTCCTCAAGGCCACCAAAACAAAGGTGCAGGACTCTGAATGTGGAAAATCACTTGCAATTCCACTTGTAACTTAAAATAGCAAAACAGTGATTGGGTAGCACTAGGAACATCCTATCATGATAGGATACTAAGGTTCCAGTATATTAAGGGTGTCATGCTATGGTGAGCATCCCATCAGTGCAAGGATATCAACTTGCTAGACGGAATGACCCCTTTTCCTTCCCCTGTTCTGAGGATTCTTCCGACGCCTCTGAGCCAATTGGGGGGAGGGCCTGCAGGGAGAGGACAGAGGGGGAAAGCCCCCTTTGTGACAGTGGAAGACCTCACACGGTTTGCACTGAGGGGACTTGTTAGGTGTACTCTACCCCAAGTGTGTACACAGCACTGAGAGACACCTGCCAATCCTTCCAAGGTCTTCTGCCCCTCCTAATTTTAGTTGCACATATTTTTTTGAATGGAGATCCCTGCCCCCTCTGGCCCTGGGGGCCCTTTTTATTGTTCCATTGGTGGTGCCAGGCTGGCTGGAGACCACAATTCTGGCACTTAGGCATCAAAATCTCCTATCTCCCTTTCCACAGATTGCCTCTAGGATTGTGTCGTAGATGCTTATCATGTTGGTAACTTACATTTCGGGGTCGGATTGGCACCCTCTCATTGTCTGAATTCATTCCAGGGATAATCACTGTCATTTTTCGAGGTCCCTTGAACCCTAATACATTTGTCTCCTGAAACAGAAACCCCAGAATGCTTATAACTCAATCACAGTCATATATCCTCAAAACATGATTAATTTGTTTATAATCCCCCAAACTATCTGATTCGTAACAGCTTAAAGCAGCTATCTTGTCAGTCTCAAGCTTGTGCTACAGCTTTGCCATGATAGTGTTGCATCCTCCCAACACATAAAAATAACATTGCTATAACATGAAAAGAAGTTAGATACCACTGATTTTTTAAAAAAACAACAACACAAAACCCTTCCTTTCTCTGCCTTCTTAGCCTGGCAAGAGTGATGATCAGTTGTCAGCATGTGGTGATGATCAGTGACCAGTGATGATCAATTGTCAGCATGTGGGATCTACCTTTTTTCTCTCAAATAAACCCCCCAAGGTTTTGTGTTGTTTGTTTAAAGAATGTTTTTATTATATGCTTCACAGTTTATTTTGTGTATGGAGAAGAATGGCTGTTTGGCAATACACTCTAGCTGAGAACTATTTGTATATCTGGGGGGGGGGACTAATAAAAAGTACTTAAATTATAATAAAGACCCAAGGTCCACCAAGCAGAGTCAGATGCAAAATAGTGGCTCAGGAGAGAAGAAATACATTTAGAATTAAAGAACAGGGTGCCTCTGAGCACATGCTGCTCAGCTCAATAATTTGTTTTCAGGGCCAGGATCTATCTTCTGCCTGTCCCTAGCCTAGAGAATGGAGGAGATATTGATGATATGAAGGTGCTTGCATCTGGAGATGGCAAGCATGATTGTTCTGTTAGGTAAACACTATTGCTTATTATTTCCGCTCTAAGAATTCTGGGTAGTGCAGTTTAACCCTATCAGAGTTATAATTCCAAGCAACTCCTAACCAACTACCATTCTTATAAGGGCATGAGCCTTGAGAGAAGCCCTGGAGCATCCATGTCCGCAAAAATGGAGTCGGGTGTAGCTTGTGCCAGCTGCAGCATTTGCTTTACCTGTCTGTGAATGTAGATACCCTTTTGGTTCCCAGAGGATAAGGGACCACCCTTGGCTGGACTGAAATATGGCAGGGTGGTTTAAAAAGTAAGCGGATTGGACAGAGACTTGGCTAATGTAACACATGCCTTGGAAACATCTAGGTTAGATTTGAAAAGGCATCAGCGTATGACAAGCATAACTCCACCCCCAGCCTTGAATTATCCCCAGCCACTCCATGCAATGTAGACCCTGCAGATTTTACCTGCATTGGGTAACACTAACTGGTCGGCATTAAGACTCTGTTCCACTCGGGAACAGTTTTTACAGCAGACAAAGAGTTCTCAAGCCTCCCTTGGGAAAGATACTCACAAGCATATTCTAGCCCAGGGGTAGGCAACCTAAGGCCCGGGGGCTGGATGCGGCCCAATCGCCTTCTCAATCTGGCCAACGGACGATCCGGGAATCAGCGTGTTTTTACACGAGTAGAATGTGTCCTTTTATTTTAAATGCATCTGTGGGTTATTTGTGGGGCATAGGAATTTGTTCATATTTTTTTTCAAAATATAGTCTGGCCCACCACATGGTCTGAGGCCCACAGCTGATAAAGGTTGCTGACCCCTGTTCTAGCCACTGCAAGCAGCTGCCCAGGAGATTATGGCTAGAAAAGATGGAGTGGCACAATGTGGTTCCTTACATAAACAACAGCTGCAAGCTCCTGGCGCACATTTGACCAATCCGAATTTGCTCTGTCAGGATTCACGCCATTATCAAACACCGAAAACCGAGTGCCCATCAAATTGGATCTAAGCGCAAAACAAAAAACCACAACAGCAATCAGGCAAAGCAGAGGAGGGTTTCAGAGTCAAGGAGCCACTTTGCACAATTACCCCTTTTCTGTTAAAATAAACACCGTAACATTGAGTTAACTAGGTATACTGTGCATCAATGTGGGTATAGTCTATATGTGTGTGTGTGTAAGAGAGGGAGGGAATATGGGAGTGGGATGGGATAAGGAGGGAATGGAAAGGTCACTCAATCAGGGCATCTTCAGTATTTCCAAATGCCCAGGCCTATTAAATTGCGACATGTCTCTCCTCTGGATAGAACCGGCTAAACCACTTCTGCCCTGCCCCGAGGGACAATCTTGATACCAGATCTGATAACAGGGTGCGTCTGGCTTGCTGGGCTAGGGGTGTAATTATTGACAAATCTCCGCACCAGGGGAAAGAGAGGCCACACTTTAAGGGAGAGGCTGTAACTTGGTGGCAAGCTCAGGTTTTGCATGCCAAAGATCCCAGGTTCAGTCCCCAGCATCTCCAGGCAGGGCTGGCAAAGACTTCTTGATCACTTAATCTAGATGGACCAATGGTCTGACTCTGCATAAAGCAACTTCCCGTATTCTGGACATTTTTTATTTACCTGTGATCACCATCTGCAATGTAAATATGCAAAGACTACCCTACCCTACCCTCACATATAAGCTTGTTTGCAATCAGAGTCCTGCTACTTGGGAAGTCAGTATGGGCTGCCCAAATAAGCTAAAGTAGCACTTAAAATGTGGGACTTTAGCCATGCAACACTGTAAACTGCCACGCACATTTATGGTGCTGTATACACAATAATGAGGGACGCGGGTGACGCTGTGGGTTAAACCACAGAGCCTAGGACTTGTGGATCAGAAGGTCGGTGGTTCGAATCCCTGTGACGGGGTGAGCTCCCGTTGTTCGGTCCCTGCTCCTGCCAACCTAGCAGTTCGAAAGCCCGTCAAAAGTGCAAGTAGATAAATAGGTACCGCTCCGGCGGGAAGGTAAACAGCGCTTCCGTGCGCTGCTCTGGTTCACCAGAAGCGGCTTAGTCATGCTGGCCACATGACCCGGAAGCTGTACGCTGGCTCCCTCGGCCAATAAAGCGAGATGAGCGCTGCAACCCCAGAGTCGGCCACGACTGGACCTAATGGTCAGGGGTCCCTTTGCCTTTACCTATACACAATAATAGTAATAACCAGTGGGACCTGCAACAAAATATTGTAGTGTGGAGAGATCCCTCCTTAATAATTAGAGTTGCTTTTGGAGTAATTCCAAGCAAGGAAATCCCAGTTCGTGGCACCTTGCAGCAACAGAATGCATAAAGCAAGCCATCTATCACAGAGATGGGGAATTTGAGACCCTTTTTTATGTTGTTGGACTCCAACTCCCGTCAGCCCCAGCTAGCATGGCCAATGCTCAGGGATGATGGGAATTGTAGTCTGGAAACATCTGGAGGGCCATAAATAAAAGGCTATCTCATTGGCTCCCTTCTGTGTAAATGTGCCCCAACTAGGCAGAAATTCGGAACCCATCAGAAATGAATCTTTCCCAGACACAAAAGCCAGCTTGTTTTTAATCAGCCTTCCTGTATTTAAAGGGAACCCTATTTTGTGTGATGGCATTGCTCCCTGCAGAATGTCTGAACCACATCTTGATGTCAAGCCTAACCTCAGCTTTCCAATGAAGTTCTCTCCATCCCGAGACAAGTCAGTGGGATCCATGGAAATCAGATAGTTAGAGGTCTTGCTCTTTTTGCGCTTGCGACCAGCAAGTAGGAAGACCTGCAAGAGACAGGTGGAAGTAATGGCTGCTGCAGTTTCTGTCTGTAATGCATACAAAAATCCCAAGCTCCACATTTATTTATTTATTTATTTATTTATTTATTTATTTATTTTAAGTCCTCAGGTAGCTTCCACGCTACATGCCTTTAGGGCTGCTGAGGCATTACTTTTCCACAGATGGGAAATGAATTAAGGTGGTTGTGCCACAGGGTATTTAGTACAGAACTGTGTTATCTGGCAGCGCCCATCCCCATGACCCTCCTATGAAGTTTTCATAAAAGTAAGTCCCATTTGACAAACATCTCCTGAGTCTTTAGTTAGAAGCATCCTTCTTGCCTCTTCCATCTCTAGTTGCTTCAGCTTTAGTGATAAATTACCCCCTTCATTAGGCAGTTTCTGTTCCGTGCACAAGGGGTGGAGGGGGTTTAATTACTGGTTTCCTCTTGTTAAGAGTCTTTAAAATTGTGAAATAGCTCCGTTTCACAATTAGAGAAATAAGAGAAGCCAAAGAGCCACAGCAGCAGTGAGCGCATATTGGTTTGCCAGAGACAAATTGGGCAGAGGCTCCCGTTTCCAGAGTTGTGTGCATTCTGTAGATAGGAATGGAAATCAGCTTAAAGCTTTTTATCTCAAGAGTGGTTTGATTCATTTCCTCCCCTATGTACAGCTGCACTTGTGAGAAGAGATCGCTGTGTGTGCCTCTCCAAGCAAGGGAAAACTTGAGCAGCCTTGAGACTGTACAGTGGTACCTCAGGTTACATACGCTTCAGGTTACATACACTTCAGGTTACAGACTCCGCTAACCCAGAAATATTACCTCGGGTTAAGAACTTTGCTTCAGGATGAGAACACAAATCGTGCGGCGGCAGCGGGAGGCCCCATTCGCTAAAGTGGTGCATCAGGTTATGAACAGTTTCAGGTTAAGAACGGACCTCCCAAACGAATTAAGTACTTAAACCGAGGTACCACTGTACTGGGAGAGTGTGTGTTGAATTTCCTTTCTCCTTTCCCTATGGCTCTGAGGCCGCTCAGGCTTCCCCAGCAGCTTCTACATACATAACAAAAGAGAGAGTGCGCATGTTTTGCAATTAATGCATGCATTAATTTGGCCCTTGGAAAAGAAGTTGACAAAGGATCTCTGCCAAGAGGGATATATTCATCAGCCCTTTTTACCCATCCTTCTAAGTGGCTTTGCTGCAGGGCCATCTCTGTTTCTGCACAAAAGGCAACACTCCCACTGAGCAACTCACCTTTTTGTCATTATCCAAATGAAGGTAGTATGTAGGATAGAGGCCCCGGTCCATCCCCTTCTTGTCTCGAGTGACCCGACACTTGATGGTCACTCCTTGCGGAGCTGGCTGTAGCACAAATTCCTCCAGATTGTCCACTTCAATAACTGGGGAAGGCGGTCTCTCTTCCTTCTACAGTCCAGCACCAAGAAAGAGAAGGGAGGTTTGTTTCAAGGACATTGTTCTGCCCCAGGCTTTCCAGCATGACCTCTACTAGTCACCTGCTGTGTTTCTGTTTCTTCTTCATCATCATCATCATCATCATCATCATCATCATCATCACATATATGGCCTCATCCCCAACCATGTCTATCCTGGTTGCTTGGTTGGCTAGTTTCCCTGCCCCGCGGTCTGTTGCAGTAGATCTCCTGCTACCTAAATTCCACTTGCTTAAAAAGCTCAAGTGTGACCCCCCTGATTCTCTGAGCAGAGCATCCTGGGACAAAGGGCCAGGTTGCCCTGGGAAGGAGGTGTCAGGGGCAACAGTGGCTGGTCTCTGTGGGAACTGAGACTGGCACACTCTCTGAAATCACATGCCCTCCCCATCAGGGAATCCATGGTTGGCTTCTCAGATCAGGAATGTCATAGAGAAAAGCCAGATGGCAGGAAAGGTGAACAGGGTTGCAACCTGGGCTGGAAATTTGCTTCCCCAGCTGTAATTTAATTGTCTATTCTGGAAGCTGGTCCTATATAAAGAAAACTGAGGAAGACAAGCTGGGGAAGTGGACAGTGTGCCTGTACAGTGCCTTTGTTTCAATGCACAGAGGTGGCTAGCACTGTTAATAATACACCATAGCTTCATTCCTGCTTTTGGTAAAGATTTGTAGTCCCTCCCCCACAAGAAATGACTTCGCTAAAGAAACTGCTCTGACTTTCACAAAGCACCTTCTTTCAAAGAGGATTTTGAATCCCTCACATGCCCCCTAAGAGCATTCCCAGCTATCTACCTTCTTGGATTTCTTTGTTTTTCCTTTCTTGTTGGTGTTCTTTTGAGCTACTGCTTCTGTGGGCTCATCCTCACTTTCATTTTCAGTGGCTTTGGGAAGAGCTGCAGAAAAAAAAGAACACTCTGCTTAGTGGCCACCCAGTGAGTATGCAGACTGGCCTTTGTCAGAGTCCTGGTGGAGCAGGCTGGAGACCCATCTAGTTCAGCATCCTGTTCTCTAGTCTAGCATCCTGATGACTTGGACTTTTCTGTATTCAATCTGTGAAATGGGGGGTGGGGCTCCATACATTTTATGAAGTCCCCTAAGCAATTAGCAAATTTCCTTTTAGAACAGGAACCAGTAATGGATACAAGATAAACTGTAAGACAACTCTGCTTATTTCTGGGGGTGTAACAAATTAATGAACACAATTGCATCAACCAAAGTCAGGCTACAGTAGCAGTAGCAGTAGCAGTAACAGTAACAGTTGTTATTGTTATTGTTATTGTTATTGTTATTGTTATTGTTATTGTTATTGTTATTGTTATTGTTATTGTCTGAGCATGTCAACAGTGGGGCAGCAGCATTCTGCATTAGCTAAAATTGCTGGACCAGCTGCAATGACTGTGTTTCAGTCTTAACCGAATGCACCTTCTTGCTCCATCTCCTTACCCTGCTCACTGTTTGCAAGGGGCTGATGCTGCACCTACCTTTCTTTTTAGTTTTCTTCTCCTTGGCGCCTTCTGCCCCCGCCTGAAACATGGAAGCTGTGCTCTTCTTTTTTTCAGTTTTTGTTGGCTTGGTGCTAGAATCTGAATCACCTTCTGTCTCACTATCTTTCAGATCTAGTGTTGTGAAGAACAAGGTTTTTAAATTGTAGAAAGGAATCAGGCTGTATTTTATTTTTGGTAATGATATCTTGCTATATCCTAATGCAGGGGTCAGCAAACCATGGTATGCAGGCCGGATCTAGCCCAATTGCCCTCAGGATCTGGCCCATGGACGGTCTGTGGATCATGTGGATTCTGTTCGTTAAATTCTTTTTGTTATTTTTTTTCTGCACCGCCATTTTTTGGGGGCACCATTTCCCCCTCTCCCTCTCACACACTGCGGTGCCTCCTCCCCCCTGGCTTCTCCCCACCCTGCATAGAGGAGGAAGGGGCCTGGGCTGAGCTGGCTGAGCACCATTTTGGGCAGTGCCTCTCCGGAGCCAGCCAGCCATTTGGGCTGCTCGTCCCACCGCCACTGCCACCAGCCTCTGCCACTCACAAGGGAAGGCACAGGAGCCGTGGTTGGCAGAGCACAGCACAGCGCCTCTCCGAAAGGGCTTGCTGGCTCTGGAGAGGCGCTGCTCTGCGCCCTGCCAACCACGGCTCCTGTGCCTGTCCTTGCAAGTGGCAGAGGCTGGCAGCGGCGGAGGGGCGAGTGGCCCGAAAGCAAGGGCAGTCACAGGAGCCACGGTTGGCAGAGCGCAGGGCAGCACCTCTCTGGAGCCAGCCTGCACTTGCACTGGCAGCACCATAGGTAGGCGGGGCGAGGGGAGGGAGGAGGAGAGAGAGTCCTCTCTGCCATGTGTGCACACAAGGTCTGGGGAACTGGGGAACCAGCCCCCTCCAAAAAAGGTTTGCTGACCCCTCGCCTAATGGATATCCCCGGGTCTCCCCCCAAACCCTCAGGAAGTGCTGATTAGCAGAAGAGTGTTTCTTAACATCGTATTTGCAAAATATAAGCATTGGCAATAGAATAATTCTACACCTTCATTCTAAATAATGGAGCTTGGTTGCTTCCTCGCTCAAAGTTTTGGAGACTTCTCATGCCTCAAACTAGGAACAAAAATACATACTTAGACTCGCATGGGGGGTGGAGGAGTCTCTCCTATCAACCCCAGCTACCATGTCCATGCTGGCTGGAGCTCCTGGGAGTTGTAGTCCAGAGAATCTGGAGGGAATCAGGTTGGCATAAGCTTCTTTAAGCCTTCTTTAAGAGGCTACCAGAATTGTTTGGGTTTTCACTACACAGCTCTAAATAAACATTTTGGTTCCTTCCCTAGTTCATTTATCTTTGCATGGCACCATGGCATCCATGTAAACTTAACGTTTAGAGGGGGGGGGACAATATAGCACAGAATGCTTGCTTGACCCATTTATAAACGTCCTTTTTCATTTCATTTCATTTATTTTTGCCAAAGCACCTTAAGGTAGTTTACAATTTAAAATGCAAATGCTACAAAATACAGAACAGAGAGTTCTCTCTGATGATACAAGCTCTTTGATCTGGTCTTTTGGATCTTCTGCCACCCCCTCAGGGCATGCAAGTGTTATGTAATCCTAAGGAAGGTGGGGTGGGACTTTTATCATCCTTCCTCTGGAACCTTGGAAGTTCAAACTTGATGTTACACAAACACCTTATAACAAGAGCCCTTTAGCCTTTGTGGTGGTGGTGATGGGGGGCCTGGAAAAACCACCTCAGTAGCGTACCATCTAGAGCAGAGAAGTGCTAGGGGAAGGTCCTCTCCAGAAGCTTTCCCTCCCCCCCCCACTTCCCCCAAACCACTATGCAGTTTTGCCCTGGGAGACCCAAATTATTTGAGAGGAATAACAACTCTCAGCACCCTTAACAAACTACAGCTCCTAAAATTCCTGGAGGGAACCCATGACTGTCTAAAGTGGTATAATCCTGCTTTAAATGTACGGTCACCAACAGCTAAAGGGAATCCTGCAGAGGGTGGAGCTGGGGGAACCACAAAGCAGATCTCAGTGCAGGGGGGCGGGTTTCACCTTTCTTTCTAACTTTTTTCTCCTTCTTGTCCCCATTGACTTGGAAGACAGACACTGGTTCCTTCTTCAGCGTCTTGACAGTTCTTGTCTTGACATCAGCTTCAGCTTTGTCTCCTGTCCAAGGGGGAAATGATTAATAAAGGGTTTCATCAAGAGGTTGGAGAAGACAGCGACTGGAAAGTGGCTGAAGAGAGAACAGTCAAGGGAGATGGATTGGGGCAGATGGGGCGGAGGAAGATACAGCAGGGGCTCCTCCAGGCTTCAATTTCTGCCACGTTTCTAGGCAAAGATTTGAGCTTCAAAGCTGAATGTCTGAGCAGTGTTGTTTGTTTGTTTGTTGTCTTGGCGCTTTCCCCAGGAAAACCCACATTTTACCGCTGAATCGGGGCAAATGACAATTGGGTTTTCTATAGATGGACACTTGCTCTGATTCAGTGGTGAAATGCAGGTTTCCCTGGAGAAAGCGCTGGGACAACAATAACAACAGCTCCTCTTGAACGCAAAGCTTTAAAGTGCAGGCCTGATCCTGGAAGATGCAGTGCAGCAGAAGTCAATGAGACTCAAATAATGGAAACAATAAAAATGGAGAAACATTGCTGAAGAAAGGTAAGAGTTTTTATTCATTTAGTGCTCTTGTGCCTGCTATGAGCAAAAAAGGCTGAATCAATCAATTAAGACAAGACACTCCCTGCCTGTAGGGTTATAATCTAAAAGTCATGAGACAAAAGGAGAAAGGCACAAGGAGGGAAGAAGAAAAAAGCAAACTTGGGCACAAATTATTTTAAGATAAATGGTATTTCTTGCAATGACCAGCTGGAATGGAAATAGTTCAGGGGCAGTAGGAGGTGGTTGATGGAGCCTGGCTTCAATCTAAACATATGGGTGATGAGCAGATAGCAAGGAAAGGGGGAAAAGGATGGCTATAGGATGAGAAAGGGGGGTGATTGCAAAACATATGAGTCTCAATTGTAGCTCACCCTCAAATGCCTTTCCTTAACCATATTTCCTGCAGGACATAAAAGTCATGTGCCGTGTGTGTGTGTGTGTGTGTGTGTGTGTAACGCTCTCCCACAGGAGGCAATGATGGCCACCAAGCTTGATGGCTTTAAAAGAAAAGTAGACACATTCATGGAGGAGAGGGCTATTGATGGCTACTTGCCATGATGGCTATGCTCTGCCTGCACAGTTGGAGGCAGTGATGCTTCTGAATACCAGTTACTAGAAACCAAAGGAGGAGAGAGCGCTCTTATGCTTGAATCCTGTTTATGGGTTTCCCACAGGCATCTGGATGTCTACTGTGAGACAGATTCCTGGTCTTCCTCACAGAATTACGGTTTCCAGGGGCTCCTGAGGAATAAGAAGTAACTCTTCAACCAGTATCTATGGCTTAAAAATGGCCACTAAAAGCCACTGACCTTTACTTTTGGGCTTCCTTTCCTTAATGCCGGCAGAGGGAACATCTTTGTGGATCTTCCTTTTGGGTTTTTTTGGAGGATCTTCGCTTTCTACATCATCTTCCTCCTCTTCATCATCATCATCATCATCTTCTTCATCAGAGTCCTCTAGAAGTTTGAAATTTGGACACATAGCAGTTAAGGAAGGGAAGTGAGAGGAAACAACCACATCAATTGATACAGCAAATGTTATTATGAACAGAACCCAGTCGCATTGCACCTTGATGTATACCTTTAGTTTTGGAGCTGAGGACTTTGACGCTGCATAAACAATCATTGTTGTTATAACCTACGTCCCTGTAATAGTAACCCAAAGGAGGAGGTGGAGATTCCAAGAGGTTTCAAGGAGGAAGGTGGTGGTGGTGGTGGAAAGAGGACTGGCAAGTTGCTTATGGATTAATACTAATTATGTTTCATTAACTATTCATTTTATCAATAAGTGCACCTCTGCCTCTTCTGCTTCAGAACAGATGTCTCTGTGACCTTTCTGTGAACTGTACATAGTGTCCTAGCCTATTTCTTTGATGCAGAACAATTTAAGAAAAACGGCTCCCATGAATGAATGAATGAATGAATGCTCATTTCATTTCCATTCACACAATTTCCCATTCATTATTTTTTTTACCATAACAATGGATGAGCAAATGAAGTGCACACTTTTAATGACAAATGGGCAGCCACACTGAAAAACTGAAACTTTGACATGTGCATTTCTGCTCTGGGAGACTTTTAGCATAACAGCCTCTGCCCTTTACATACTCACCCCTCAAATCTCTTGAAGAAAAACATTCAAGAGCTGGAAATTAGAGGCAGGGAAATGGAGCCGCTGCTGCTCAAAACACTGGCTGGAGCACAGAATGGGGAGCACCATACCTTGTTTCTTTTTTGATGCCTTGGTCACAACGAGATGAGAAGAGGCAGCTTCCTTCTTCTTCCTGGGCTCTTTGGTGCTTTTGGCAGGTGGGTCCTTCTCACCTTCTTCTTCTGGCTTCTCTTCCTTTTTCTTTCTCACTTTTCTGACAGCAGCTTATGACAGAAGACACCAGAGTCAGATATCTTCTGACAAAAGGCACCGGAGTCAGGATGGATGAGAAAAGAGCACTAGGGGTGTGCATACAATGGCAGATAACAGGAGGGAGGGAGGCTGTAGCTCAGTGGTAGAACATCAGTTTTACATGCAGAAGGATCTAGATTTCATTTCCAGCATCTGCAGGAAAGATTCCCTGACTGACATCCCAGAGAACCTCTGCCTATCTGTGTAGACAATATTGAGCTTTATGGACCAAGTGTCTGGTTCGGTACAAGGTAGTTTCCTGTGTTTCTATGAGGGGGAGGGGTGCAGTGATGTGAAAATGGCCTGTCTGAAAGCCAGTCTTAGGATTCGTGAGGCTGCACATTTTATAAAGTGCAAGGGTGCCTCCAAGACTGTCAGTTACAGATAGGTAGCCGTGTTGGTCTGCCATGGTCAAAACAAAATAAAAAAATTCCTTCCAGTAGCACCTTAAAGACCAACTGAGTTAGTTCTAGGTATGAGCTTTCGTGTGCATGCACACTTCTTCAGATACACTGAAACAGAAGTCACCGGACCTTTCTATATAGTGAGAAGGTGGGGAGGGGTATTACTCAGAAGGGTGGTGGGAATGGGTGATTGGCAGATAGCTGCGATGAGCCTGTTGACGACTCTTAACGACTGCAATAGGTCTAACAGGAAAAAGCAAGGGGTGAGAAGGTGAAAAATGGCTTTGTCATGTATAATGAGATAAGAATCCAATGTCTTTATTCAAACCAGGTCTCTCCATAGTTTTAAGTTTGGTGATAAGTTGCAATTCAGCAGCTTCTCTTTCCAGTCTATTTCTGAAATTCCTTTGTAATAGAACAGCTACTTTGAGATCTTGTATAGAATGTCCTGGGAGATTGAAGTGTTCTCCTACTGGTTTTTCTGTCTTGTGGTTCCTGATGTCGGATTTATGTCCATTTATTCTTTGGCGTAAGGTCTGGCCTGTTTGTCCAATATAGAGAGCTGAAGGACACTGTTGGCATTTTATGGCATACACAATGTTAGACGATGAGCAATTAAATAGTCCCGAGATGGTATGTGTGATGTTGTTGGGGCCAGTAATGGTGTTGTCCGGGTGTATGTGGCAGCAAAGTTGGCATCTGGGTTTATTGCAGGCTCTGGTGCCAGTGTCCGTGTTAAGTCTGGTTATAGTATTATTGTGGGTTAGGAGTTGTTTAAGATTGGGGGGCTGTCTGGAGGCAATGAAAGGTCTTCCTCCCAGAGCTTGAGAAAGAGAACTGTCATTGTCCAGGAGAGGTTGTAGATCTCTGATGATGCGTTGTACTGTTTTAACTTGGGAGCTGTATGTGATGACTAGAGGTGTTCTGTTATTTTCTTTTTTGGGTCTGTCTTGCAGCAAGTTCTCTCTGGGTATCAGTCTGGCTCTGTTGATCTGTTGTCTAACTTCATCTGCTGGGTATTTTAGTTCTAAAAAGGTTTGCTGTAGAAGTATCTCAAAGTATCACAAAGAATCTCAAAGTAGCTGTTCTATTACAAAGGAATTTCAGAAATAGACTGGAAAGAGAAGCTGCTGAATTGCAACTTATCACCAAACTTAAAACTATGGAGAGACCTGGTTTGAATAAAGACATTGGATTCTTATCTCATTATACATGACAAAGCCATTTTTCACCTTCTCACCCCTTGCTTTTTCCTGTTAGACCTATTGCAGTCGTTAAGAGTCGTCAACAGGCTCATCGCAGCTATCTGCCAATCACCCATTCCCACCACCCTTCTGAGTAATACCCCTCCCCACCTTCTCACTATATAGAAAGGTCCGGTGACTTCTGTTTCAGTGTATCTGAAGAAGTGTGCATGCACACGAAAGCTCATACCTAGAACTAACTCAGTTGGTCTTTAAGGTGCTACTGGAAGGAATTTTTTTATTTTGTTTTGTCCAAGACTGTCAGTATTCTGCAGGAGGCATTCACACACATACTGGGGAACTGGATTTAAAGCGCCCTGTCTCCCTAGCACAACAAACCCACTTTTAAACAGCATCAGACCTGTTGTAGTTTGGAAAGTGACAGAATGCATGAACAACTATCAAAGAAGACAGAAAAACATGCTTCAAGCATATCAGGATGAATACCAATCAACGCTCATTAAAGAGCAGTTGTAATCGAACCTCCATGTAAGCTTTGTGCAAGCAAATCAGGATGATTGATGCAATAAAGAGGTCATCTGGAGGAGCCCCAAGTAACTCACAGAACTGGTGTTTTGGGAACAAGCGCTCTCACAGCTGGGCCATTGGGAGAGTGGCAAACACCTTACCTGTGTGAGAACAGAGTTTGCCCTGTGCTCTCATTTGAGGAGAAGGAATACCAGGAAGCTTTGGCTACATGTGGTAAAAGGATGATTTCACAGGAGCCAGTGGTGTGGGGCTGTGTACAATGTCCTTCTGGCTGAGCTGCCTGCCTGTGGTGTTTCTGCCCTCTCCTGGATGAAGCAGATTAGGACACTGTGACTGCACTATGGCTGCAACATCAGGGCAAGGGCCAAACTGAGGGCTTATCCCTGCTCTTTCCAGGCACAGGTTTCCACTTTAAAGCTCTGTGTCTGAGCACCCTTTCTTTTCTTTGGGAGCTTTCTCTTTGAAAACTGGCTAAACCAGAGCAAACAGCTATTCGGGCTTTCCACCGATTTTGCTCCGATTCAGTTTTAAAGAGTGGGTTTTCGTAGGGAAAGCTCCAGAGCAGGAAAAAAAAGGGGTGTTTGTACATGGAGTTTTAAAATGTGGACCATGCCGAGAAAGTAAGGAGGAAAGGTGCTCCAGGAGCATGGCATAAGTGGGCTCATGCCAAATTCCTACAAAATGGGTATTTAAAGTACTGTAGGAGCGAGTGGGAGGAGGAAACTAAGCTCATCCCAATCCAGTCTTTCCTTCCTGAAAAGCACTTCTCCCCAGCTCCTTTGTTTTCCGGTGGGGTTTACTTCTGGCCTCCTCATCAGCAAATAGTGAAAAAACAAACACACGGAGGGAAAAGCATTAGCTTCTGCCCCAGCCACTATGAATGACAAGGTTGTAGATGTGGCACCATCATAAGCCCCTCTGGGCAGTGGCTGGAATTAGGGCTGCAGCCTAAATCACCTTTCACAACCCAGCCATGAAAACTGCTGCCACCTCAGCCAGCCCCTGTGTGCCTGCTGGCTGATGGAGACAGCAGTAGGGCTGGCATGAAACTTGTTTGTGGACCAGTGCTTGAGATGACACTGCCATACTTCTGGTTTGGCTGTGGGGTGCAGGATATCCTGTGGGGAGGTACCTGAAAAGGGGAGAGCCCATTGCTCAGTA
The DNA here is from genome assembly GCF_964252035.2 of Podarcis erhardii. Lineage (NCBI taxonomy): Eukaryota > Metazoa > Chordata > Lepidosauria > Squamata > Lacertidae > Podarcis > Podarcis erhardii. Next base: position 48,126,603 of record NC_138510.1, on the reverse strand, counting down.
TTAGATCATAGGCTTTGCATGCATAGGGTTTCATAACTGGTAGCATGGTTGGGAAAGACTCTTGGGGGAGGCCTTGGAGATATGGGAACAAGTGGTCTGGATCACCATATGGCAGCTTCCTGTGCTAATATACCACAATTCCTGGAACATTGGTTGTGTCCCTTACCTGGTCGGGGGGCACTTGGCTCTTCCGCGGGGCTTGATTCCTCCTGCCTTTTCACTCTGGTCTTTTTTGGCTTGGCCTCCAGTGAAGTAGCCTCCTGCCGTTTCTTCTTTGGCTTCTGATCCAGCAGATGAGGCTGCATGAGGGGACATGGGTTGTGAAAACTAATGGAACATCTCTCTCCTGAAATGACCCCCCAAATGACCCTCTTCCAGACAACTGCTGAGAGTAGCCTGGTGACGTGCTGGCTTGTTCTCTGATAGTAGGTTGGGAGGCTTTGGGGAAATGGCTTTGGGCTTTTGGGGAAATGGTAGTCCAAAGCCTACACAGCAAGCCCATAAACAGTTCACTGTATCTTGTTTTGATAAACTTGTGCCCCATTCTTGTTAGGAAGGGGCCCCAGTTTTGAGAGAAGGAAGCAAGCCCTGATGGTTACCATGAGAACAAGGTGTTGGACTAGATGGGCCATTGGCCTCATCCAACTGGCTCTGCTCATGTTTTTAGGTTCACCTGACAGGTGTGTTGAAATCTTTACCATCTTGTTGCCCTAAGCTCTGCAACAGAGAAGAATTCCAAGGTCCTGTAAACTCAGGAGAGAGTGGCATAGTTTAGTAATTTTAGACTTATGTGGAGGCTCCATCTTTAGATGACAGTAGCATGCCCTTCTTTCCAAATGTGGTAAGCTAGCCCTGCTGCATTTGGGGACCTGGACATCAGCCTCAAAGTCCTGCCCTGATTGAACCACTAATCCAAAACAGAGTGAATGGGCACCAACCACCACGGTCCAATAAAAAGGATGAGGGCTGTGTATGTTGGGAGCAAAGAGGGACCAAGAGCATTACTATTCCCACCGCTCTTCTCTGCCCTGATATTAGGCTACAATGGAAAGAAAATTGTGCAGCAAAGTAAACTGATGACAGAGTGTGGGGAAACACTCTCACATTCAGGTGATTCATATGGGCAGCACTGATTTATAAGCCAAAAGAAGGCTGAGCATGACTCCCCGTGGTCATGCACATCTCCAGGACTATTATTCCTTCATCTTCCTAAGTAAGTATCCTTCCTAAGGGACTGTCCACCTTTTTCATTTTACGAGCTATCTGGGCCAAGTCCAACATTTTTTTTAAAAAGGAAAGGCCCACAATAAGAGAGAGCAGGGGCTTTGAAGTTGCCCATCAATAGAGTAGGCCAACAAAGGGCACAGATCACCAGGTCTTTCCCCACTGTAGTGAGATGTACTGCATTTCTAGTTAAATTACAGTAATTATTTCTAAAATTGAATCTGTATATACGAATAAGCACATGCTATTTTAATGCAAATCTTGTTCCTCTCCCCCTGCACCCATTCAGCAATAAGTGACTACCTTAACATATTCCTGAACTTAATGTCTTTCTTGCCACTCAATTTACATTTTGAGTCTTTGCTATTGAAATAATCCCAAGGTGAAAATGCTAATGGAAAGGGAAAATAAGCAAAATGGTTAAGCTGGTTAATTTATATTGGGTGCGGATTTTTTCCCCTTCTCCAGCTTGGCATCTGCTGGTGAGAACATGAACCAACCACACAATATGTGTGCATATGCAACATGCTTACAAAAGCAAGCGAGTTGAGTTGGCCCTGAATCAAAACCGTCAAGTAAACAAAGCACTCTCATATTTGCAAAGCGCAAAAAGATGTAGTAACTCAGATCTACTCAGAACTGAACAATGCAGGGAGGAGTAGATGAGACACACAGCCCTTAGTTGAGGAGGGCCTTGTAGGCACCAGGATAGTAACTGGGTGTGTGTCAGAATAAACAGACAAGCCCCATGTGGCCAATATGCAAAACCAGTCCGCTCCTGCCAATCCCACATGCTTAAAACTCATGAATCATGCCTTTAGAATGATAAGATTGGTAAAAACGAAAAGAGATTTAGGGTCTTTTTTATGTGGCTTCTGGGTGTTTTTTGTTGTTTTTGTTTGTTTTAAATAGGGAATAAACCATAAGCACATTATCATGGTGAGGTGTCTTATAACCATCAAGGCTAGAAGTGGCTCCCCGTCTGTGGAATGCTCTCCCCAGGGAAGTTCGCCTGGTGCCTTCATTATACACCTTTAGGCGCCAGGCAAAAACATTATTTTTAACCAGGCCTTTGATTGATCTGATTTACATCCTATGCCCTTTTAAAATGTTATTGGGGGGGGGTATTGGGTTGCTGTTTTTATTTTTATTAGGTATTTTGTGGTTTTATATCTTGATTTTATTCTGTGAACTGCCCTGAGACCCCCGGGTATAGGGTGGTATATAAATTCAATAAATAGTAATAATAATTTAAACTGAAGAGAAAAGGGGGGGGGGGAGACTTTAAAAAAGAAAACAATACTTTGTTTTGCATTTATCTCAAGTCAATGATTTTTTAAAATAATTGTAGTTAACAAATTTGCTCCTATCACCCCAATACTACTGGGCACGTTTTAAATTTCACAACCAAGCAACCAACGAAAATGTGACGAAACCACACAGCTACTGAACAATGATGAATAGGGCAGAGTCAAATACACCCATCTCAATTATTTTAGGCTGCATCACAATTAGCACCACTAGGTGGCTCACTGATACCTATGGAGAAACTAAACCCTCTGGTTTATGTAGTGGTAAAAAAGTGAATAAGGAAAGGTGCTACTCAGCTCTGTTGAGTCATCTGGAATTTTTGCCATTGGGTGATGAATGTGTATTGCTCTCTAAATATGTTGCAGAAAATGCAAATGCGTATGCTGAAATAGCATGTGGGGATTTCCCAGAAAACTGCAAGGTTAAAGTCAATATTGCCATATGCTCCAGTTGTTGGTGTGGTGTCCTCTATCCAGCTGCCAGTACATACAACACCTCTCTGAGGTAATGGTTGTTGGGAGTTTTAACAAAATTGCAACTAAAAACAGCAACCCACTGGTGTGTACTTAAGTCATGATATCCAGGCAGCTGGGAGGAGTGCAGTTGTTGTGCCAGTGTGTCTGAATGCAGTATAAGGAGACCTCTGAACCTAGTCAACCCATGACATGTTATTGTCAGTTGAAGAGACACAAAGAACCATATGAACCAGCTACTAGTTTCCTGAAATACTGAAATGGCAGCACCACGACAATGTTTTTGTAGAAGGAAGTAAGGTACTGATTTATAAGTGGTGCAGAAAAGTAGGAATGGCTCACTGTGGAAATGCTGAAGAACTATTTGACTCAAAAAGATATGGTGGCTAATCTTCATGAAGGATTTTTTTTAATACCACCATTAGCAACTGGTGTGACTGCATTCTTAGACATCTTGCTGTGCTAATGCCCAGTCCTTCTGTGTTAGGCTTTTTACGGGGACATCACCACTTCAAAAACAATAATAAACCAACATATCACCTCTCTGAGGTAATGGTTATTAGAGTTTTGAGGGAAGTTACTTCACTAACATCACATTAGTATACTTGTTTATTTAGAAGTTATTGAATCCAACAGGGCTTGCTCCCAAAGGAAGTGAGCATAGGATTGCTGCCTAAATACTCTACTGTCACTTCTGAAGTAAAATATCCACTGAATATTCAATAGCCAAGATTCATGGTTAACATTTGACATCCAGTTTTCGGTAACAGTACTTCCAGTTGACAGAATGTGAAGTTGAAGGGAGAGAGAAAACATGAGAACATTTACCTCAGCTTCTCACATATAAACAACATAGCAAGAGCAGAACCATGTTACTAATTTAAGGCAGAAGCTGTGCTGGAATGTTCCTCACAGAGGTAACATCTGTAGTGTCTCCTCACCTACACAAAAATAATCTACTGAAGACTTCTATTTTGCAGTGGTGGTGGATAAAACCTTGACCTTCTTCTTGTGCAGAGAAAAGCTTAAATTGCAATAAAATATGCCTTCTTAAACTTGACAAGCAGAGTTCATACAACACTAATCTCATTATAAGGTTACAGATAGGTAGCCGTGTTGGTCTGCCATAGTCAAAACAAAACAAATTCCTTCCAGTAGCACCTTAAAGACCAACTAAGTCAGTTCTTGGTATGAGCTTTCGTGTGCATGCACACTTCTTCAGATACACTGAAACAGAAGTTTCCAGACCCTTCTATATAGTGAGAAGGTGGGGAGGGGTATTACTCAGAAGGGTGGTGGGAATGGGTGATTGGCAGATAGCTGTGATGAGCCTGTTGACGACTCTTAACGACTGCTGTAAGACCTATTGCAGTCGTTAAGAGTCGTCAACAGGCTCATCACAGCTATCTGCCAATCTGCCAATCACCCATTCCCACCACCCTTCTGAGTAATACCCCTCCCCACCTTCTCACTATATAGAAGGGTCTGGAAACTTCTGTTTCAGTGTATCTGAAGAAGTGTGCATGCACACGAAAGCTCATACCAAGAACTGACTTAGTTGGTCTTTAAGGTGCTACTGGAAGGAATTTGTTTTGTTTTTTCTCATTATAAGGGTTATTTATGTGTTTTTTTTAAAAAAAAACAGTTTATTAAGTACTACAGCCTTGTACCCGGCACTGCTTGGGAATCCTAATAATTAAAAAAAATAATGAGTGCAGTTTTGAAAGATTTAGCTCACCATCTTGATTCAAAATGGAATCTAATTGTATCCAAACGTAGATAAAAATGTGCTCTCAGGTACCATGATGCCAAATTTTGTTGAGTTATCTTAAGAGGTGCCCAAATGCAGAGCAAACAAAATATATAGCAGAAGACTGACATACGATAGAAGGTTATATTCAAAGCACCCCAATAAAAATAACAACAGTAATAATAACAAGAATAACACAACTTACCAACCAGGTCCCCAATTGATGGCAAAGAGGGAAACAAATAAGAAGATGTTTATTAACTTGGTCAGGTTAAAAAAGGAATACTGCTACTGAGAAAATATTGCACTCCAATATGGAGAACTCTTGGCATATGTAGATATAATTTATCTCAGCATTGTTACAATATGAGCTTCTTACTCAACAGCTGAAGGGTCATAATTTCCCTCTCTGTGTTGCATTAACGGGGAGAGTGACTTCCTTCCAAATACAATATTCTAGGAGCAATCCTGTCCCAGCAGGCTGAGGGGAAGCATATTTACTCATTTTTATTGTATTCATTTATTTTTTAAAATTGGACTGTAGCTAGTATATGTAAGTAAAATATGTAAAGAAAATAAATGTTTTAAACCCACTAGGGAGGGATTGCATTGTTCAGTATTTTCTTTCTAAGGGGCTTAACGAGTGCTTGTGTATAGTGATCCATTCCTTCAGTCTACCTTGGGAGCATTTTCACATTTCCTTTAAATGTTGGAAGATGTTTAACTCTGCCTGAACTGGCCACCTCATCTGCTTATGGAAGTGCTTAGGTAACTAAAGCCCTATGGGGATTTGCATTGTACAGAACACTGACCATTAGACAAAGAATGATACTAGAAGACCTTTTGTAAGGAATGGACCCCCCCCGTGTGTGTGTGTGTGTGTGTGTGTGTGTGTGTGTGTGTGTGTATAATGTCCTTGACAGGAACACTCCACGTTGCAACATTTTGTTGCAGCTCCCGCTTGCTGTGTAATAAAAGGAAGGCACAAGTTGGACGCGAGTGGAGAATAATATGTCCCACCTTTTTTCCTTATGTCAACTAAAGGCTTGTGTGTCTCAGTATTTTCAGCTGCCTCTTATTTAAAAGAATCATCTTAGAGCCTCAGCAGCTTTAAACTTTCATATTGGCTTCCAGAAAGGCCATAAGCTGCAGACACACAATATGTATCCTTAATCATAGAATCATAGAGTTAAATCATAGAATCATAGAGTTGGAAGAGACCACAAGGGCCATCGAGTCCAACCCCCTGCCAAGCAGGAAACACCATCAGAGCACTCCTGACATATGGTTGTCAAGCCTCTGCTTAAAGACCTCCAAAGAAGGAGACTCCACCACATTCCTTGGCAGCAAATTCCACTGTCGAACAGCTCTTAATGTCAGGAAGTGCTTCCTAATGTTTAGGTGGAATCTTCTTTCTTGTAGTTTGGAACCATTGCTCCGTGTCCGCTTCTCTGGAGCAGCAGAAAACAACCTTTCTCCCTCCTCTATGTTCCTTTCCCACTCAGTATTTTGCTTCCTGGTCCAGGAATCAGTCAGCATTCCATGGCCACTGAGCATGCTCAGTCCTCATTGGGCTGTTTTGTGTATCACTCCCCCTATTGGATTTTTTTAAAAACCAGTCCTTCTGCAAACCTTGATTCCCCCACTTCCAAGCCTGTTGATACCTTCCTTTTTTAGTATGAGTGGTCACATTCTAGCTACATAAACAATGGCACTCACTGCCCATACATCAGAATTAGGGGGAAGGATTAAAACGACACTAGACCTCAACTAATCTGTACAGTCAGATGCATATACATACATGTGCCTAAATGTGGGTGTATTGAACAATATATTGCATTTGAGGCATCAGTGGACAGCTCACCAGTATACCGTCTCACACAGAGAGTAAGAAGACCATGACAAATATGGCTGTGTTTACCTATGAAACACTGGCAGTATAGAACGAGTATTGCGAGCCAAAAGGTGCTCATAAATAGCCTGTAACAACAACTCTGTTCTTCTGAGATTGAGGTCACTCAGAGCTACGGTGCAGAGGAAGAAGCAGATGGATCAGATTAGGTGCCCTGCATCTAATCCCATTTATCGAGGGCTATATATATGATTGAACAAACGGGAAGTCATGTATCTTGCACAAGAAGCATTTTGAAATAGGTGCTAATGCAAAACTGCAACCTAGCGCCTGGAGACACCCATGGTCTTCTTGTGCCACACTATTGGTAAACAAATTATTTCATTGGCTCAGACTGGCTCATCCAACCCTATACCTAAGCAAGGAGGAAACAGGACATGGTCCAAGATCTGACCTGGACTAGATGATTCTACAGTGGAGTCACTGGGGGGTAATGAATAGAGATCTGTACTGGAGAGAGGTGGGTTCAAATGTCCACTTTAGCCATGAAGATTACCGAATGTCCTTGAGCTAGCAACTATCCCTCAGCATAAGGCTCACAGGGCTGTTGTAATGATAAAATAGGACAACCTCCTGTGTATCTGTTGCCCCAAGCTCTTTTGGAGGAAGTGTGCAGGACAAATGTAAGAAACAAAGGTTTGGGCTTGGTTACTGTGACCCCACTGGACCCACATTCTTCAAGCACATTCAAAATGATGTTTTTGAGATAAACCAGTCTTCACTGAGATATGCTTTGAAGCATTTCTTGCACCATATACCCTCTTGAAGCATGAGCTGCAGAAATTTCCTGCACCTTTGTCCAGCTTCATGGTAATAATTAGGTCCAGGGACCTCACCTTTGCTACACCCTTGTGCAAATTAATTGAAACAAAGCATATTTTCTATCTTACTCGTAATCCTGTACTCAAAATGAACACGAAAAGTCAGTTGATCATTATGGTGTCAGAAGCCTGCAGCCAATAGAAGGAATGATGCACTCGCCACAATATATTGAGGTTCTACTAAAGAGAGTTATTTCAGAGCTGGAAAAGATATCCCTGACGATACTGGGATATTGCAGCAGGACCTAGTCCCCTGTCACACATCAAAAGTGGTGAAGAAATTCATGCCAGAGCAGCAAATACAGGTACTTGATTGGCCAGGGAATTCCCCGGACGTAAATCCCATTGAGAATTTATGGACTATATGCAAAAGTCACCTCCTTGCTGTAGACTGTACGACTATGGAGAAGCTCATTCAGGTGCTGATTCAAGTGTGGTACAAGGATCCGAAAATCAACAGTGACTCTTCGAAACTAGCAGACTCCATACCAAACCATGTTCAAATGCTGCTTAAAAATATCAGAGGTTATATCCATTACTAATGTACATATATGTGAGTTTTGTACAATAAAATACTAAATTCATTGTTTGTTTCAATTTATTTGCACAAGGGTGTATTATGTAGCAACCACCTTTCTCAATTATTATTTTTCAAAATCATCAGTTGCTCAGAAGAAATGTAGCATCACTTCAGTTCATTGCTAGACATGGACAGGATCTCGCACACCGGCTCAAACAACTAACATTAGCCCCTGCTGTAATAGGAGCCCCAAAGAGAAGCCAGAGCTTAGACAGACACATTGCAGCCTAGAAAAGAAACCAGGTAATAAGGGTGGTTGGGACAAATTTTCCTACCTGCTTATTAAGTCTCTGCTGCTGAGGGCTCCCAGGTTCCTCACTTGCACTGAGGGAAGATGGAGAGGAAGACAGGGAAAGCAAATATAAGGCATTAGGCAGACTTACTTTAGGTTATTACCTGAACATATTTATGGAGGAATTCCTAGCCATGTCATTATATCCTCCAATAATTAAATGAGCCTGAGCACAGCCATGGTGCCCAGAAACTATGTGTGATCCTTTCTCGTGTCAGCAGGTGGCATTATAGCTTATCTAGGGTGCTTCCAGAAATTCACGGGTGCTTCCAGAAGGGATTTTATTGTGGAATCAGTGCTACTCATGCCCACAAGTTTTTTTGTATTTTCCACATGACTGATATGATGGCTCTCCAACACAATTCCTCAAAGACAGTGTAATTGCAGCTCTGAATAGGAGATAGTTCTAGTTCCTAGGCTGTCCAATGTGGAGCTTCCTGGAGGAGCCACTTCTGTCACTGGACTATGATGGCTAGTGGTCTGACTCCTTGGGATGTCAAGAGAGCTCTGAAGAGAGATGCCCACCATAGAAACCTCATTACCCCAAACAAGCCAATAGCTGGAGCAGAAGGCAGTTGCCCTATAGCTAGCTGGAAGGCAGCCCTCAGTGGATGGGGCATCCTGTTAATGATGACCTAGCCTCATTATAAATCCAGGACTTTGCTAAGGCAACTTGGATCTTTGGCTTCAGCTGCATGAGTACTCTCCATGGTCCTGAACCCACACCTTGGACTCCCTCCAAGGTGCTGGCACCTTTTAAACCATAAACCTCTGACCTCCCCTTGCTTGGGCCACCACACCTTGTTGTTGGTGGGCATCCCTGTGAATCACAACAAATGCCAGTAAAAATAGAGATTTCTAGGATGGGGTCGAAACCCATCACACCAATAATACTTTGCATTTATATCATGCTCTAAAGAGCTTCACATCCATTGACTTGTCCAAATCCTTACATCAGCCCTGTAGGTCTGGGATGGGGAACCTGTGGCCCTCTGGATGTTGGTGAACATCCATCTGCACCAGCAAGCATGTGGATGATGGGAGTTGTAGTGGGATTTACTGATAAATACTGCTAAACTTCTGGAGGGTCACAGGTTCCCCATGTTTGCTCTAGGTAGATTAGCAGATGGTGGCAGGGGGAGGTTCAGGCTGAGAACTTGTGCCTTGCCTGAGTGACTAGATGGGTTCATGGTTGAGATGAGACCCCCACCAGGGTCTTCCTCACTCTCTTACCACCACTGCGTATTTAAAAGTTACCCCCTTCACAATATACCCAATTTTTTGGTGCTGACCGTTGCCCAGTCAGCTTTTTAGCTATTTACATATCTGCACTATTCAATAAAAAAGTAATATTTTGTCATGTACCCCAACATTAAATTTAATATAGAATCATTTCAAGACAATTTCTTGGAGTTTTGTGAAGATGTCAGAACAGCATAGAATGTGGTTAGCTTTCATTATATTGCACACCACAAATTTGACACTTTCTGGTGCAGGGGTGGGTGCAGTTTTTCTGTAAAACCCATCCAAAACCCTACATTACATTGTTTCATGACTCAGCTTAGTAAATGTCCTCTGAGTATTGCTATGGCCTAAAGGTAGGTTAGATATTTCTCCATGCAATAGCCTTGGTATTTAATGGACATGTAACAAAGACAGCTGGGAAGTACCAATAAATGCAATATCATTCTGAATGGCTCTTTGAGTTATTTGATATTTGATAGATGCATGTAACTCCTAAAAATTAGAGACAAATCTCCAACTGTCCCAAATAACTTATAAGCAGTAGCCTATCTTTTAGTTGGATTTTGGTTGCCAGAGCCTATTGTTAGCTATATTTCTGCACTGTTTTGAATAGTACTTTTAATTGTTTTTATGGTGCATTTATAAATTGCCATGAGACTCACATGAAAGGGGATTAATAAATTAATAAAATAATAACATTAACTGGATCCAATGAGAGCCAAAGGGGCAGGGCCTTGCAATTCAAAGAACAGAACACTGGGATGAACTTTCGTTTTTGTTTTGGTTCTGCTATATTCCCTTAATACCTATAAATTAAATGGAATTTAAGCTGCAGGAGGGGAACACTTGGTGATGCATATATATTTCATACCAAACTGTATGATGGAAGAAATACTGATTAAAGTATAAATCAACCCCCTCCCCTAATGAACAGTATTCCAGGATTCAGATTACGCCTCTTTAAAGTACAACATATTCCACAACATAATTTAATGTAAAATTCAATAAACTATAATGTACAATGCTAAATTTTTCCTTTACAGAGATCATTGCTTTGTATAACCTAAGATCAAAACAAATGACTCAATTAATTAGATCCACATTTCATTTTTCTTAATTTGCCTAACTCTTCTTCGGCAAGGATAATAATATCGTATTTCTAAAATCTCATTACAATTCAAGCCTAAGAGCTAAGAATGTTTTCAAACACAAAAGCTTAAAGCGGTTTTTGTTCATTAGATTTATATTCAGGCCAGAGATTGATGCAACATTTCCATGTGACTACCATAGGACATCTAACCCACTTGGTCCCAATGTGCCAGAAAGCTGATTGTGTTCCCAGTGAAGGTGTCCAGCATACAGAAAATATGTGTGTTCTTCCTCCCCTCCAGCAGATTAATTTTTTTTAAAAAAATTATGATCTTCTTTGTCTGCCCTAGAACAGAATATATCACCCTGCACTAAGAGCTTCCCCACCATGCCTACCATGGTGAGGTCAGAAGGACCGTGGGACATTCACTGGGCGCCTGCTGAGGTTCATGGCCCTGAAAGGGACTCACAGCTAATCCCTGAAACCTCCCAACCCTGCTCTTCCTTCTCCTTCTTTCTGCCCTTGCCTGTTCTCCCATGACCTCTGAGCATGCAAGCAGTGACTGAGCAATATCCTCCACTAGCCTTGCACTTGCCCTCTGGGGAATTGTGTGGATGGAGCCCAGTGGAAGAAGCCAAGCAAATGCATGGCAGTGACGGTGCAGAGGCGGAGGAGGTGGTGAGCCCACTTGAGAGCAGGGATGAGTGGGAGCATCTTACTTAAGCCTACCCGCCCACCCCCACAAAATAAAGACCCTGAAGCCTGCACTGAAGGACCTGATAAAATAGGGCCCCTTCTCACTTCCTGCTCAGGTTGCTAGGAGTCGTCCCTAGCGACTATCTACCCACACCTAAGGGTGGAGGGTCCTTGTACTTACCCATCTGATGTCCACACCTCACGGAGGATGTCTGACTGAAGGGGCATTGCTAGCAGCCAGTCTCTCTAATTTATTTCAGAGGTCCTTGGTCCAGGAGAGAGCAGGAATGCAGACCTGGGATTCAAAGCCACTTCTCTTGCAGACCTGTGGAAAGATGGCTCCTTCCTCTTTCCTTCCCCGGTGCTGCCTTGATCAAAGAAATCTGTACAAGAAGCTGTTTGCTGTGAAAATCAAATGGAAGACTTCAATGCAGCCGGCCTGTGGGTGCTCCCCTTTGCCTTTCCCATTGCCCTGTCCTTGCAAGGCAGCTCTAGCACTTCGTTCTGACTATCTCCCCCCACAGTTTGAAATTAAATCCTTGATTTATATACACTGTGCAGCGGCATATAACTTCAGCATGGGCTTCTTGGACAACTGAGAGAGAAGTTAGCGATGCCTCCGTGAAGCAGGTGATGAGAGGGAGTTGGGAAGCAAAGGAGATGATTAACTTTTTTATTTCTTCAAACTAGGTAATAGGATTTCAGGGGCTGACGGACTGCCAGCCAGGCCTCCTGGGAGATCTGTAGAATGGAACATCTGTCACTGTAATTCATTTAAACAGGGCCATGGGAAGATTATTGTAACTATGCAACACTGTGTCTGCCTTGCCAAGGACTGGTGCAAAATGTGTGAAACCATAGATCCAGGATGGAACTTTGCATGCCTGTGTGCCAGAGTCTCCCCGCCCCCCCACCCGCCCCCCGTTCACAGCCTAGGACAGCTTTTCAGTTGCATCTCTCCATAGCAAAACTGTATACACACCATACGTTTAAGACATATGACTTTCCCCCCAAAGAATCCTGGGAACTTTAGTTAAGGGTGCTGGGAATTGTAGCTCTGTGAGGGGGTAAGCTACAGTTCCCAGGATTATTTGGGGGGTGTCATGTGCTTTAAATGCATAGTGCATACGTAGCCCAGGATGCAAATGGAGGAAGAGTCTGATGCGGGGGGGGGGGCTGACCCTGGAGTTAGATCCACAATATCTGAAGTCATGAAAATAAAACAAATGGGGGCAGGGGAAATGTCCAAATGAAAGCATATGAAATTTCAGGTAATTCAGTACATAGGACAGTGAATAAGATTCTCTACTACTGGCCAAAACAGATGTAGATCGGAATTTGAAATGCCATAGATTGCTTTATTAGCCAAAGCCTGGGAGAAGAGGAATGTTTTTGCCTGACACCTCAAGATATGTAGCGAAGATGCCAGGCAAGCTTCCCCATACCTGCCTAGAACTATTCTTCAGTTTGTATGCTTCAGTCTGTTTCCCATGCTTTTCATAAATCATCTACAGAGCCTCTTATCTATTTATATAAGATTGAATAAGTCTTGAAACCAAACGTTTCTCCCTGTCTCCACCATTTACCAGGTTAGAGTGTTGGACTAGGGCCTGGGAGACCAGGGTTAAAATCCCCACTTGGTCATGAAACTTGGGCCAGTCACTGCCTCTTAGCCAAACCTACCTCACAGGGTTGTTGTGGGAATTTAATTAGGAGGGGGAGGACCATGCACACCACCTTGATCTCCTTGGAGAACAAGGTGGGGTATAAATTCTATAAATAAATACAACATGATACAATACAATACAATAAATGGCATTCTAATGGAATGTACAGTCAGTTGTAGAAATGCTGTTCCTCAGCAGCACTGAAGATCCTCATGCGAAAGCAGCCTCTGTTTATATTTGCCTAGCAGAAAACAGACTTAATAGCCATGTGTCCCAACTGAAAAGGAAATCTGCTTGCTAGGCTCTCTTCCCAAGGAAGACTAGAACCTTTCCCTATATTCTTTTCAAACCTCTCTGTTTTAGACTCTTCAGTGATGGTGAGAGTGTACTTTATATGATGAAGCATTTCTGCTGAAGTGGCTCCATCTGGAGATTAGGGGAGCTATTCTGAGAGCTTCAGCAGAGCTGTGCTCAGCCTCTCCAGTGCAAGATTTCAGCCCTGATCGCCTTAGGAGAGATGCAGTCTGACCAACAAGGGCTATAGAGTGTGCTGCAACTTCCTGACACATTAACTCCATCCTGACCTGCTGCTCTAGTATAGCTAGGTAATAAACAGACTCTCCGCTCAACAAGCTTACCCCAGTTTTGAAGATGATGGATAGAGCCGAAACAAACACTCACAAGTATTAATACTCCCCCAAATTGCCATTTTCTCCCAAATTATAAATGAGAAACACAGAATGCCAATTTCATATTTTGCAAATGGAATTTGTACCTTATAGTTCAAATGCATCGGACTTGACATCTCCTTATTTTCATAAGGTTCTCTTGTGAAATCTCAAAAAACTGTCAGCTGTCAAATGCTAAATACTGCTGTGTGTTATTTATCAAATACCACCAGGGTGTTTTCCATTCCAGTTCACAGGATTTGGAAAACATTGCCTAACTCTGTGCTATGAAGGCCAGATCTTCCACACATCAGCTCTCACACAATCCAGATGACAGCATGTCAGGCATGGAGTCAGTGCATCATAAAGCCAGATGACTCAACCAGACAAGAGAAAGTTGCTCCTTACAGTGGAATTCCCTCAACCTCCAGCATCACCGGATAATTTGACTGCAGATGGAGGAAGAGCTCTGGTAAAACCCCACCCACCGAGTCTTCCAAAAGGGGTGTGTGTGTAAGAAGCATGAAACTGTTTCAAAGAAAGAAGTGTTTTGTTGGAATTGGAGAACTACAAATGGGCTAAGAAGAGTACTGCCCTATAAAAGCCCCCTGGCATGAACACATATTGAAATGAATCAGAGCAATGGAGAACCCCGTAGTTCACCAACATTTTGTTAGGTTTCTGTTATGCCACTGTGCAGTGCTTGGAGTCACAAGACTCTGTTTACAATCCAGACTGTTGGAAGTCTCACGGGAGATGGGAGACGGATGTTGATGTTATTGGTTTCCTGTTTCTTTGTTCCAGTTGTTCTCTGCTTTTTACAGAGAGCAGATGCATATTCTTTTCTGTCCTGCGTAGTTAGCAATAAAATGTAGTGATGTGGCACATATTTCGGCTCCTTCTGCTGCTGTTTGGATACCCTGAGTAATGGGGATGTGCCTGAAGCCTCATCAAAGGCCTAGGTCGTTAATCACCATCAGAGGAGATTCCGGAGACTCGGAGGAGTGGCTCAATCGAACGGAGATTTCGATCCATTTTAAGGCGAGGGGTTTCAAAGCACAACGGGGGACAGGGGGACGGGGATGACTGACTTCAGTATACTCTAGGGTGAAAATGTGAACATATCCATAGTTAACCTAGTACAGCGAGAAAGTTTATGACAAAAATATATATGTATTTCCTATCAGTGGGATAGATATCACAGTGCTTGTTACTGAAAACAAATGGTTTCAAACTCTATCATTCTAGGATAGATAGATACCAGAGAGTTAAACTAGTTTCAGTCACTTCTCCCAAGGCAAGCCCATGATGGAGCTTTGTGAGGGAATGTGGTGTGTGTGTGTGTGTGTGTGTGAGAGAGAGAGAGAGAGAGAGAGAGAGAGAGAGAGCGCCTTCCCTCCCAACCATATCCCCAAACTACTATTCCCAGGATTCTCTGGGGCAAGTATGTGGAACTTGTGGCCTTCTAGATGTTGCTGAACTGCAGCTCTCATAATCCTTGACTTGGGCCACGATGGCTGGGGCTGTTGGGAGTTGGAATCTAAGCATATACAGAGTGCCACTCCACTCCCAAGCTTTAGAAGAAATCTGGGCACAGAACTGACAGACGGAGATTGGCGGAGCAGTGCCCCATCTGCACGAACCATTTATCACAACTGTGATTCACAGCCTTGTTCTCATCACCTCCCTCTGAATCTTGGTGAAGATACTGAGATATAGTTACATGCATCTTCCAACTTCTCTCCTTCCATGGAATTAATTTACAGCAGCCAGCTTTTGGTCTTTTTTTACAAATAGTTGCATCTTTATCCCACTAGGTGGCAGTTTACTACCATCAACTTCAGCTGCCTACAAGGAATTTGGTGGTGTGTGGGCAGAGGTGAGGGGGAAAAGCTGAAGAACCAAAGTCCCTTCTGTACAATGGCAGAGCAGTCGTTTTCTGTCCTTCCAGCTTAGAACAATGTTATACTTACAATTTCATTCTGAACTTGGCCCATGTGCTGCCTTAATGTTTCGGGTGGACACTTCCTTCACACAACACC
This sequence comes from Podarcis erhardii, assembly GCF_964252035.2. NCBI lineage: Eukaryota > Metazoa > Chordata > Lepidosauria > Squamata > Lacertidae > Podarcis > Podarcis erhardii. The sequence goes on along the minus strand of NC_138510.1, from coordinate 48,110,832 downwards.
TACCTGAGGACTAGGAAGCTCCATTGACAGTGCAGCCAGGTCTGGTTCCCTTGGGTTTCCACATATATCTTAAGTGACTCCAGATCACAATACCTCAAGGACTGCCTCTCCCCATGTGAACCAACCTGGGGCCTGTGATCATCATGTGAGACCCTTCTTTGTGTGCCTCCTTCCATGAGACATCTGGAGGGCAGCAGCACAAGAACAGGCCTTTTTTGCAGTGGCTCCCTGCTTGTGGAATATTCTCCCCAGGTAGACTCACTTGACACCTTTGTTACCTATCTTCAGGTGTCAGGCAAAAACATTTCTCCCAGGCCTTTGGCTATTTAAACAATCTATGGCCTTTAAAACTGTGGGGGGGAGGGAAGGGATGTTTATGATTTTTGTTTGTTATCATGCTATATGTTTTTGTGTTTTTATATTGCAAACCACCCTGTGATCTTTGGATGAAGGCTGGTATAGAAATGTAACTTAACTATCTTCAGACAACACCCTGGGACCTTAGACCAGGTATACGGAAATTTTGACTTTCCAGATGTTGTTGAACCACAATTTCCACCAGTCCCAGCAAGCATGGTCAATGGCCAGGGATGGAAATTGTAGCTCAGCAACACCCGAAGGGTCAAAGGTTCCGCATACCTACATCAGACTAATGTGTCTATTAGCAGAAGCAATGCCTTAGGCATGCAGCTTGAAAATGTGATTCATTCCCACACTGTTGAGTAACTATAGCTGCGTAGATTAGCAAAACAATTCCTCTCCTGCCACACCATGACTTGACTATTCCATTTACATTCCCCCCCCCCTTAATCTTTAGAGGCTGAGTCCTTAGTTTGGGGGACCATTCAAGAAAGGGACCACTCTTTGCACTTCAGCTTACAGGCTCTTGCATACCATATTCCTGCTTTTGATGTTGAGAAAATATCCCCCAAATCCTGTTTTATGGCGGCTGGATATAATGCAGGGGAAGATGTCTAACAGGATTGTGCAAAGGGAGAAGGTGACATTGGGCTTGGGCTTTCCAAGGCAACAAGAACCACATCATGAATTTGCAGTATCCATTTACTTCATTTTCAGTTCTGACCACATTTGAATGGCAGTTGCTTTTTTAAAAAAAGGGAATCTAATAAAAGATCTCACAGTCTTGACTGGCACAGCAACAGTTTTTCTCTATCTAGCTAATGGGCTGCGAATGCCTTAATGATGTATTCTCTCTTGTCAGTCTGTCTCTCATACACAAACATCTACCTCTCTTGTTTGTATTGTAATGCAGGACTGAAACCAGATCCATTTCTAAATACTGCAGGCAGTGTTGGTTTTACAATGAATCTCAATGTAATGCCATGGAAACCCACTTCAAGTGCAAGATGATTCTGTGGACCAGTGCTGCTCTTCCATCACCTTGGGCATGAGCTGTGTCGAGAGTACAACTCAAAGGGAATTGGGTGGCCAATAGGCTGGATCGTATTTGATTACTGTGCACTTGACAACGGACATAATTGAAAAGCATCGCTATATAAAAGCTCTGCCTGTGGCATATGATCTGTGGTTGCCTATTTACACAATGGACATAGTTTGGCGACCTGAACTAGATGGGCTCCAGACTCTACTATAACCCCAACTTGGCAGCCAGAATCTCCATTCTTCTTGAAATAATCGTCTCTACAATGTGACATTTATACTCATAACGATATTGTTACCTGTGTCCAGTTAGTCCTCACATTCTTATTCCTGTGTGTTGTAGCAATTTATTCCATCGACTTCTCCCTTTTTTTGTTTTGTTACATCGGCTGTTGTAAATAATAAGAAATTTATCTCAGTGGGACTTCCAAACATTCATAGGATCCTGCTGTACATTGGTCATGCAGTACTCTCCACTCTACAGCACAGAGTGTAATAAATAATATATATATATATATATATATATATATATATATATATATATATATATATGCTTTCGTAGATTTTCACGGGTACAGGAATGCAGGTTTTGGTGTCCTCGGGTGTCTTCCCGTGTAAAAGTTGGGGTGTCTAGGCGACGTTTCGACGAGGTCTCACTCGTCATCTTCAGGCTGGTGCTTTCGGCTTCTTGTTACTGGAACAGAGCTCTGTTCCAGTAACAAGAAGCCGAAAGCACCAGCCTGAAGATGACGAGTGAGACCTCGTCGAAACGTCGCCTAGACACCCCAACTTTTACACGGGAAGACACCCGAGGACACCAAAACCTGCATATATATATATATATATATTTATACCCTGCCCATCTGGCTGGGTTTCCCCAGTCACTTCAAGCAGAATATTAAAATACAATGATTCATCCAGTATTAAAAGCTTCCCTAAACAGGGCTGCCTTCAGATGTCTTCTAAAAGTTGGATAGTTGTTTATTTCTTTGACATCTGATGGGAGGGCATTCCACAGGGCAGGCGCCACTACCAAGAAGGCCCTCTGCCTGGCTCCTTATAACTTGGCTTTTCACCGTGAGGGAACTGCCAGAAGGCCCTTAGCGATGGACCTCAGTGTCTGGGCAGAACAATAGGGGTGGAGACGCTCCTTCAGGTATACTGGACAGAGGCCGTTTAGGGCTTTAAAGGTCAGCACCAACACTTTGGATTGTGCCCAGAAATGTACTGGGAGCCAATGTAGGTCTTTCAGGACCGGTGTTATGTGGTCTTGGCGGCCACTTCCGGATCACCTTCAAAGGTAGCCCCACGTAGCGTGCATTGCAGTAGTCCAAGCGGTAGATAACCAGAGCATGAAACTACTCTGGTGAGACAGTCTGCGGGCAGGTAGGGTCTCAGCCTGCGTACCAGGTGGAGCTGGTAGACAGCTGCCCTGGACACAGAATTGACCTGTGCCTCCATGGACAGCTGTGAGTCCAGAATGACTCCCAGGCTACGCACCTGGTCCTTCAGGGGCACAGTTGCCACGTTCAGGACCAGGGAGTCCCCCACACCCACCCGCCCCATCTCCCAAGAACAGTACTTCTGTCTTGTCAGGATTCAATCCTCCAACCGCCTCCAGACACTCAGAATGAAGTTACTTCAAGTCAGTAGCTTCTTATTATAAGTGTAGAAAAGAAATATGGAAAACAGCAAACCACAATATGGTGGAAAAAAGGTCAGATTTTATTTCATGTTTTTGACACAAGTAGGGGTAAAACAGTTTCCCCAACACTGATAAGTGCTTTAAGTTTCTGTAAGAGGTGTTCTGAGAAGGCCCCACTCTCCAAGGATATGAAGACCATTAGGGCACCCTTGGGACAACCCACCTCTGCCCCACCCCAGCAGTGTGCGATCTTAAGCAGTATGTAATTGCCTTTCTACTCCATTTAATAAAAATTGTTCTCATTCATTACCTTCCACTCAGCAGAGTCGTGCCACATTAGAAACTGTATTACATTGCTCTGCTATGTTTTAGTGAGAGACATACGGTAGTTCTGCCACACCACCCTTTGCCACTTTAAATTGCACTGGAGGCATTTTCTTCTAATAACTAGACCCTGGTACTGGAAAGAAAACAAAACAGGCAATGCCAACAATGAGATTCGGAACAGCTTCTGTTGTATGTGTACATTGGAAAACAATTATTTTGTGTGATGCCCAACTGGCGGAGAGAGCTTGTTTATGACTCTTTTTCACTGTGCAGAAAAGAAAATAAAGGTGGGTGAAAGCCGGAAACAGGTGGCTTTTTTCTTTTTTTACTGAATGACTTCTAGTTTCTAGCTATTATGTGCGCATTACACAGGGATTTGCAATATTACTGGACTCCAAGTATATATAAGAAATAGAGGGTGAAGTCTTGATCATCAGTTTTGACCCTCTCATTCTGCTTCAGGTACACTATGCATTTTTATTTTAAAGTGGCACATATACATTTAGTCATTCTTCCTCAATTTATTAAAAATGTAAACATGCAAGAAAGATGCAAAACTGCTGTGAGGATTGATGTGCACATATGTGCAATGATCAGGCCACCGGCACTTGCCAATCTGCACAACGCAGCTGGCTTTTCTTTGCTTCAAATCTAACACTGCGGTTTTATGGAACTGGTTTTTAAACATTTGCCCTAAAGAGGAAAATATATGTTTAAATTGAATATGGCCTCTCTACTCTAAAAATGTTATATGCCTTCACCCTCAAAACGCATGAAAACTGAACCCTTCCACAGATTTAATGCTGCAGCTGTGCTCCTTTGTTCCAGTTACTGAAAAAGAGGAAATAGATATCACTTGTGGCTATAGACTTATTTTGCCTCCAGCAGCATGGAAGAGAGAGGATTCAGATGTCTGCCTGAGTAGCAATACCTCAAATCCAATTGGTGAGAAATAAATGGACTCTGAAAAACCTGTAGCTTCAGGTCTGAATGAAGAGAGAAAAGACAGTGAATGAATTTCACCTTAAGGCCATGGTGTCTGGGGCTTCTGTTGCATTTGCAACAGGCTTTGAGGACACTTCAGAATAAGGTATCTTTCCCTTCCTCTGTTCCTCTAAAGTGCTGAAGCTGGACTGAAAGCAACTTGTAAAATGCTATTTAGTAGCCCTGCCCTTGTATCAATGGAGCAAGGCATTTATTCTCCTGAAGAAGGGAGGTACAGAGTCTCTGGCCTGGAGAGGTAGGTGGCTTGCTCTGCATTTTTTCCTGTAAATGGTAATTGAAATTCTCAGTCGCCTCTCTCTTTCAAGGCCACTTCATGTTATTTTCCCCCTTGACGGGGAGATATGCATTCAGGTTAGAAAAGCTGCATTAAAAAGTAGCATGTGCTATTTCACTGTGGGGGGTGAAAACCAATGTGGCCTAGTAAAGAGAGTATGGACCAGGGTTGTGCGAGATGCCCAAATTTAAAGTGCGGTAAATTAGTAGTACAAATACAACACATCAGAACACTATCGCATGCGCAGACAACCTGGCTTCCCAACACATATGCCCACTGCACTCATGCAACCACCTGTGTATTTTTTACACCCGTCCTGTAGTTTGATATTTACCTGTTCACAAGGGGCAACTAACCATTTCCCCTGGGCAAGTACTATGGCAGCTAACTGCTCCTGCCAATAGCTTCCATAGTTCTGTGCTGTCCCTTTCGGCACCAAGCATGCAGCTTTATTTCCTGGTATTAAAGTTCATAGTACTTTGGGAAGAAACAGCACACAAGGCCTGTAGGCTCTGTATCATAGCTCTTTGCATACCAGAGACCCAAGCTGTAAGGGTTGCATGGGCGTAACTCCAACTCTCTATTAAACTGTACCCCCCCCCCAAAAAACCACACAACTTCAGCTCCTATAGTTTGTTCTGTGCATTATGTTACTAAAACACCAGTTGCATGTGAGCTGGGAGGGGATGGACACCTTCCCCCTTAGTAATTTAGATGGCTGCTTTATACAGTTTCCCCAACACTTGCATTAACCTTGTATTATATATATGAATGAATGAATGAATGAATGAATGAATGGTCTCACATGCCACCAACCATTAAGCAAAGTGGCTGCCTCAGGCAGAAGTTTCTGGGTGTTGCAAAAGTTGCCATTTTATTCCAGCCGATAAACATTTGTGGGATTTTCTGCCTCAAATGCCAAAATAACCTGCCTGCCTCGTGTATGCACCTCAACTTTTTGGGGGTGTGGGTACTTGATGTTCCACCTCAGGCAAAAAGGTGGGCCAGCCCTGCTCACAAGTATGCATTCTGAATCCTTAAATAATTTTCAGAGTTTACAACATAGTTTCTCTGAGTGTTGCTCCTCTCTGAGCACAATTCTTTGCTGCACACATGCTTGGAGTGGGCTTTCTGATTCTCCTCAATAGAGCGGACAAGAGAAGCCCTACCTGTACAACACAACACATAGAATCCTGGGCAGGAAGCACATTTTTATATATGCAAAGCAAAGTCACAAGGTTATGAAAATTGCCTTAAAGGATTAAATAAAAGTTCATTTATTTCTATTCCCCATAGTGACCAGGTAGATACTGATGGAAGGATCACAGGAACGGCATGGTGGCGATGACTTTTCTCTGTTGTTTTTCTCCAACCTCTGTTAATTTAGAGGCACCTTATCTATGATCATGGAAATTTCCAGCTAGTTATTCTAGCTAATAGCCATTCACACCATCTGTACATCCATCTAACCCACCCTTTTAAACCTTCTAGGTAACTTGGCTCTCCCTGTTCCAAAGTTTTCAGGATATGTAGTGGGCCAGAAAGTTAACAGAGGGTCAGAAATCCCTTGTATACTATCGTTGTAACATGAGACCTCTGGTAAAATAGCTGGCTACAGTGCTTCATTTTCCAGCTACCAGTAATACATCAATACAGCTGTGTCTTGTCATCTTCTGTTTTTTGTGTTTTATTTGAAGAAAAACTTTCAAACTATTAAGGTGCAAGACACATTTAACCCACTGGGATGATTACCAACCTGCTTGTTCTTTCAGGTACTGATTTCTTAACTAGGAGCTGCAAGGTCATTCTAGCCAGAAAAGAAATTCCATGCAGAATGCAGAAACTTTGCTGACTCGGAGGAATTGTGTTGCATCCAAAATTTTACACTACCAGAAAACAAATAGCAACACAGTTATGGGTCCACAAATGAACTTGCCTGTGGCAAGCAAAGGGAGGAATTAAATGCAATGCTAAGCAGATCATTCCAAGCATGAACAATCTGCCCCCTTCTCTCCATACACTGTTCTGAGGGTTCTCCTGACCTGCCCCTAAAGCCAATTTGGGGAGGCACAGGGGAGGAGAGTGGGAAAGGCCTGCTACACTAGGATGGGCTTCTGCTGGCAGATCTCATGGGCTGAATCCTACCCATAACTTTTAACCTTAGCAGTTGCAGACACCAAGGGACAGAGTGCTAGGTATTTATCTCTGAAGTCACACTGGAGTTCAGAGGTGCTCAGAAACAGTTTTTACTCCTTCTGAGTTCCTCAGAAAACCAAGTCCATCATTACTGCAGGCACAAGCCTGTCCCCTTTTCACAAGTGGGCAACAGGCAGGCTCAGTGGTAACCACACAAAATTTATGTATCCCTGGGTGTGAGCATCATGGCAGCGAAACAAAATAGCAAGAGGGGGTAGTGAGTCAAGCTAAATTTGTTACTAATTCTGGCTGTTGAATTAAGACTTTGAGGAAACCGGTGAAATTTACAAAATGTCTAGGTTTTCATGATGCCAGGACAAATGGCTCTGGATCAAAAGAGAAAGAGGAAAAAGTGCCTCAAATAAGACAGTATTAAGAATCTGAGTATTTGGCATTGCCTGCACTTCAGATGGATCTGAAGTGGACATTGAGTAGAATAATATATTGTAAATGGTGGGTGTGAAATTTTGAAGCTGGCTTAATACAAACTGTGACTGGATTTTTTAGTCCGCTGTTACAACACAGATACAATGAATACATAATTATGACTTAGCAGAGTAAAAAGGCCACCTGAATTGGTTAGTCACCCCATACAGGCACAAGAACTAGAGAGGGAGCATAGAAAATAGAAAAGGCAGTGCATGGTCAGTAATGTTTTGGCACATTAAGAAGTCATTTTAGCAAGTGGTCTGCTACTGATTCTGCTTTTTTTCTTCTCAGCAGGTGATTCTAACAGGTAAAAGGTGGTTTTTGGAGTAACCTACTGCCAAGGAGAGCCACCACCCTCTGATAGCACAGGATAATTAGATTCACCCGGCAACAAGCATTCAGCTGTTAATAATAGGGTGTGATCCTTTCTTTCTGATGAAGCAAAAAATTACCACTTCAATGCCAAATACCAAAGAGGGCGTAGAAGTCACTTCTTTTTCTTTTATAAGAATATCCTTAGCATAACCTAATCTAGGTACTACAGAGTTTGGGCTAGTGCAAACAGCTTGGAACAATACAACAGAGGTTCTAGTTCAGCGTGGAATAGAATTTTAGAAAAGAGCCAATTTAGTTTGGAGCATGGAAATGAACATCAAATGGCTATGTTCAAGAACAAAATGATAGCCACTTAATACTGAGGTAGATGCAGTTATCTTGATGTTCCAACAGATATAAAACTAAAAATAGTCTACAGATCTACAGGATTGCAAAACAGGAAATTGCTTGAACATCCACCTTTAGAGGTTCAAGTTTCCAAACCACAGCAGGCACAAGACATAAAACTGTCAGGCATCCTCAGCAAAGTTCTATGATTAGTGGGCAATTTGATGATAAACAAGAGTAACTGAGCAAAGATGTAGTGAGAAGAGGAAGAATTAGTTAAGCCAAGAAAAGGGTTGCTTGAGGAAATTATGGAATGCTCACCACATGACACAGCCACAAGAGAAAATGGGGGAAAGGCTACAATGAATTCTGGCAGAGGCTGATAAACTAAGGCTGTAATTCTAACATCATTTACCTGGGAATAAATCCCATTGAATCTAACAAGACTAACATCCGAGTAGATATGGTTAGGATTGTGCTTAGTGACTACCTTGTCCCAGACATAGGTTTTAGGAGAGTGCAAAAGTGAACTTAAAATACAGTATGGAAGTCTACAAAACTTGGAACATATTTTGAATACTACATGCCCATCATTCTCCTTATTCTGAAATTCTATCTTTGGAGGACATAACATAGTAGCTTCTACTGCTGCTGCCTACTAGGGAGGGGCCTTTATGGACCAAAGCCAGGTCTCTTTTAGATGAAAAGTCTTTCCTGTATGGTCATAGCAAAACTGAAATTATAACTACATAAAATGTGTGCCTGGTACCATTTCACTTTTTAAAAACAAACAAACAAAAAACTGTACTGAGTTGTTTGCCCTTTCTTGCATTTGTAGCAAGAACATATGGAGGACTGAGTCAGTTTTATCACTGGAGGCAGATAAATTTTGTCACGAGCAAAAGGTCAAGGCTACCAATTTGGTCTCTCTTCCTAGCACTGCAAATCACCAACATCATCTGGGGAAAAAACCCCATACTGAGAGCCCATCCCCAGGGCAGATTTTATTTTCTTTCTAGTTTTTTATGGGCGAGTTTAAGACTTTCACAATAAGCCACGTGGCTTACGTAAATATCATAGAAAACAAAAATGAAAATGATGACGTGCAGTCTTGCAGAACTTGCTCCCTGTTATGCCAATTTGGTTCATGTAAGCAGAGTTTAAGCCTAAGATTTGGTATAGAAATGCAAAACGCTTGGTATACAGCAAACTGTTGTATAAGCATTATGTCATGCGGCCAAATTGCTATTCTGTGAATGTTTAGTACGATTTTATCCCTTCATCTCACACTATCCTAAACCAACAAAATTTGTAAAATAGTAATAATAAAAATAATTAAAAAATTGTCCAGTAGCACCTTAGAGACCAACTAAGTTTGTTCTTGGTATGAGATTTCGTGTGCATGCACACTTCTTCAGATACACTGAAACAGAAGTCACCAGACCTTTATATATAGTAAAGTCTGGTGACTTCTGTTTCAGTGTATCTGAAGAAGTGTGCGTGCACACTTAAACTCATACCAAGAACAAACTTATTTGGTCTCTAAGGTGCTACTGGACAATTTTTTTATTATTTTTTTTATTATTATTTTTATATATTTCTCCTGCATCAGACCAACACGGCTACCTAAATGAATCTACAACAAAATCTGGGTATGGAAAAGTGCTCAGCCACTTTCACTACGTAGAGAAATGTACAACAATTTACAGGTAAGGATTGGCTGTTGACTGGGTTTTAGTTTCCTTTAAAGTTGACAGAATAACCAGCAGGAAACTACCACACAAATTTCAAGTGCTGAACTCCATCAGAAGAGAACACCTGCCTTTTTTCCCTGTTCAATGACTGTTTAGGGACATCCTCATGTCACCAGGAGAAATGGCACCATACCATAGCTGGTTTTATTTGAATAAGTTACCAATAAGGTTTTAGCTTGTTTAAACAACCAAACAGTGAAGTAGAAAGGAGAGATGGAGAAAACTATGCTTCCAGCAGGACCAGGAAGAGATAGGAAAAAAGAAAATGCATTTTTAAAACAGATACTAACAGGAAAATATGTTAAACATTTGTTAATTCCCTTTTTTAAAATTAGAGCATTTTTTAAAAAAAGTTTGTTTAAAAACATAGCAGTGTTGTCATTCTGGTATATAGGAAAGCAAAATGCCCTAGTCTGTAATGGTGCTATAGCAGTATATGCTGTGGATTTGTTTGCATTCCGTTACAGATCAGTAAACTTGCTGACCCAAACTCAGAAACATTTTTTTGCACTTAAAATCATCATAATTTCAGTGGGACTTGAGTACAATTATCTTTCTCTAGGAGTTGTGTTTCAGTGCTGTTATGTATTTTGAGAAACAATGAAGATTGATATGATACTTCATCTGCAGTGAACATTTGCTGCGCTGCTTTAAGCTAAAATCATTTCGAAAAAGCCATTGGTTGGATGCAGAATGGACCCTCTTCACTTTATAAAGCAAACAAAAACAAGACAGTGGCACAGCTTCTGTGGGGAGAAATCCAAGTAAGAATTTGAGATCGAAATCCCAAGAACAAGCACAGAATTTTAAAACCAAAGTATTATTTTTGTTTCTTAAGATGCTTATACTGTGATGGGAAAACAAAACTGGATTGCTAATAGGACTAATGGCAATAATTTCCTTAATATTTTCATTACTCGCTGTATTATAATCTCAGGAAAGGTATCTATAAAGCCCCTAAAAAAGGACTGAACACATAATCCAAGTCTATCACTGCATACCTTTCCCACAAATCTGCAAGACAAATCCATAAAAGGAATCAGGCTACAGTACTTGAATATAGATGTGGCCTCACGCAACTGGTGTTGTGGGGAGAAGGGAGTTCCTGACTCAGTCCAGGTGCACCTTTCATTCTACCTGCAGAAGTTTATTGGGTGGGGATAGAAAAGATACTCTTGCCTTGAAGGTGGCATGCTCAGTCATCCATGGGTCAGGGACCTTTCCAGCAAACAATCATTTAAAAATAATAGTGAGATTTGGACTGCTCAGCTCCCTGAGAAACCAGTTTGTGCTACAGAAACCCATTGGAAATATAAGACAGACTGAAAAAGATCCCAGGAGTCTGGCTTTCAAAGCCATAAACTGCTTTCCACATGGTTCTAGTAGGGCCAGAGGGATGCCTTGCGTTGGTAGCAGCTGCATCTTTTGTTTTGTTTTTGTTTAAGACAGACAACATACACCCATGTGGTGCTACTACAGTACACCAAATGCAATGCCAAAATTATACAGCTGACAGCTCCTAAATGCTAACTCATTTTATAGAACCCTGTTCACTGCCTTTAGAACTGATGCAAACTGATTGAGTTCTCTTTGAGCCACCTCAGTAAAAATCTTCTATAACCAAGACTCGTGTGTGTGTGTGTGTGTGTTTGTGTGTGTTAAAACCATTTGTTCCACTTGGAGTGGTCCCATACTGTCGCTCTGCTCATGTTCCACTGCCGAGAATGCTCACAGCAGTGGCTGTGATTTTATAGTTTCTTGTGAAGCTGCTGAATAGGCTTTTTGCTTCCACAATAACGCCTACTGTAACAACCTTTACAATAAACACTGTTGAATTCTGAGTTCTTCAGAAACCTGTTTGAATGCAGGCAGAATTCAGAAGGATTGTCTTTCTGCTGCACAATCATACGTGGCCCTCTGCTTCTTCACCTTCCGTCACTGTCTCCTTAAGCCCAATTTCAGAGCAAGACTTTTCTTCTCCCTCTCCTGGGGGTTTACTGGCCTCCTCCTGTAACCAACAGCAAACACACAATGTGGAGATTAGTGAGGAGGTAAAAGCAGAAGTTCTTAAAGCATAAATTCAAAGATTCTCAGAACTTTTAAACTCCAAAAAAAAAAATATGCAAAGGGAATTGCTTCCTAGCAGTATTTTAGAAATACCATTCCATTAATTGCTGTAAATGAAGTTGGGCACATGAAACTCAACATGGGAAATGAATGTTTCAGGTACCTACAACTCTAACAACCTCTGAAGTTGCAACATGAATGTAGAAAGGGACGGGAAGATATGCCTCTGTAAACTGCCTGTTACCTAAACCCCACTCTGAGTGTACGAGGAACTGTGAAATGGTAGAAGCAGGTGAATCCTCAATGCTTACAAAACATTCTAGATTTTATCTGAAGCCATCTCTGATACACAGAGGTGAACAGCAAGAAAAACCTCTACTGCTAGAGATAAGAAAAGGAATACGATGAATGCATTCATTTCATTATTAGTCTTTGCTAGCAGTTGTAAGGGTTTCTGGAAAACTTTCAGATTATAAAAATTGTTTGTCACAAAATGAAAATGCATCTGGAGCTTACAATATTGTATGCATATAGATGTTGGTTGTGATTCAGAAGCTTCACACATGCACCTCTATAAGGAAATAGAGAATTTCAAAGCCTATTAGCCTGGATGAGCTATATAGTTAAGGTGCCACTGAACGGTAATCTGAAATAAATTAAAAAATTGTCCAGTAGCACCTTAGAGACAAACTTAGTTGGCCTCTAAGGTGCTACTGGACAATTTTTTTAAATTTTCTTATTTATTTTGACTGCGTCAGACCAACACGGCTACCTACCTGAATTGGTAATCTGAAAATTATTCAACTATGGGCTCACGGCTGAGTGTCTACAATCTGACTTAAGCGTCTCCTCAATTGTGCCATTTTTTGTGCCCCAAATGAGCATTCATCATAGGACTGAATACCCCTCTGTAAACAAAGGGGGGGAAACCCCTCTGTGGTGGGATGCTGGAAGATGTCCCTGAGACTCTGAGCCACCTCCTCCATGTGCTGCCAAGCCACCTTAATTTCCCCCCAAGAAGAGAATTCTAAGAACCCACCACCACCTGTGGAAACTATACTGGGTGGTATTCCACTAAGTTTTATTCAGAGTAGACACACTGAAATTAATGAACATGACTAAGTCAGGTCCATTAATTTCACTGGGTCTACGCCAAGAAAGCTTTGTGGAATGCCACCCAATGCATTGTTAATATTTCTGTATAATTATATACCACACCCCCTCAGTATTTTGGCATGGTTAAAGTTGGACAGAGGTTGGAAGGAGGCCATATTGGCATGGTGCAAACCTTTGCATCTCTCTCTGCGAATTTCTTGAACATGTTGGCATATATTTTTCGGTCACGTTCATTGTGCTCCTTTGTCTTCTTCTGACACACAGTGATTTGTGACCTGGCTGCCTTGTTTTGTGGATTCACTTCTAGCACTCTCTCAAAGTCACACTTTGCCAATTCAAATTCATTCATGAGTAGTCGTGCTTCTCCTCTTCTGTACAAGCCCTTTTCGTTGAGCTGGTCCAGTGCTAATGCCTGCAAACACACACCCACACATTTAACATAGCTAAAATGATTCCACAGACAGAGACAACAAGAATGAGGAAAACGGGACTCAAGAAGAGGATGTGGGACAGAAAGAAAATGTGTCAACTGAGTATGTCTGCTCAACATGGCTAACCTGACCCAAAAAACCCACCCCCCTCACACACATAAACAAACCTCACTACAGCCAACCCAAGACAACCAACCGCACACTCTAGGCCACCCCAACCTCTTTCACCACCAAGGAAATACAACAAGCGAATAGAAAGAGAACCCACACAAGTGACACTGACACAAAATCCCACACATACACTAAGTAGAAGAATAGAAGCATTGCCCACCCCATGCACCCTCCTCCTCTTTTCTTTCCAACCCAACAGTGCACACAACACTAATGTCTCAGAACAAATGAAACTGATCTGTAGAAAACACAACTTCAAAAAATAATTATTATTTTTTTAAAAAAAAACTGAGTATGTATGCTGGACATAAAGTCCTGTGCTGAGGTGTTATTACAGCTTTTGTTTTAATTAAGGTTGACAACATTAGAAAAACAACAACAACCGCATATAGAATCATACAGCTGTGACCAGGACTGCCTTATAGAGGCAGGATAACCTAGATTCTCAACTTCCATTTATGGAAAATAAAAGAGGAACATTTTTTCCCCAGTCACATGGTTTTCTAGAAAAGCCTGATTCTGCCAAGTCCAATGAAAAAGAGGGCTTTTAAGTGCTCAAGAGCAAGGACATGAGTCACTGACACAGGAATAGGTAATATTCTAGAAAAATGACTTTAACCCTTAAAATGCAAGCAGTACAAAGCATATCCTTTTATTTTAATGTCTCTTATATGACCAACTGGTGTCATCCAAAGATTACTGTGCATGCACAGGATGCATTTCTATGTGCACATGTGAGTGTGGGGGAGAGAGAATTACTCCACCACCACATACAGCACTTCATCCCTAATAAAACCTGCAGCAGAATGGCATACCATGTGGGGGGCAGAGCTGCGGAAGGGGCAGGGGAAATGGTCAACGCATGCTGAAGTGCTTCTACATAATAATCTTGGGAGCCACACTAGACATATCAAAATGACAAAGCTGAGTTTCTAGACATACAGCTTATTTATTGACTTTAGTAACAAAAGCTGTTTTTTTTTAAAATAGTGAAGTAACAATTAAACCTCACGTACTATATATCTGCTGCATACCCTGAATTTTTGGCATTTGAACTTCTTAATCAAAAATCCAAATCCAGATGCCAGATGTTTTTATCAGATGTTTCTATGGTGCCTCAGTTATTGAAGCTCTTATTTTTACATCAGTAACTGATTATTGAATCAAGCATAGAATTTTAAACCCAACAAGGTAATTTTCTCAAACATCCTGGCACTAAAATGGTGGAAATCTCTCCACTGATCTACAAAATGGATTTGTCTCCAAAACTAGTTGGAAATGTGTATGTTGTAGATGACAAGTCATCTTCAACTACAAATAGAACATTCAAAAAAGAGTAATATGATACAGTGACTAAATGCAAACGGATATTATGCTTAAAGCTTCCAAACAGAGGCCCAAAAGAGAGCTTACAGGCAATGTTTAGATGATGACTCACAAACCCCAGATATTTATAGTTGTACCCGTAAGCACATGCCTTAAGTTTGTATAATTATTTTACTAATTTAAATGTTCTGGCTCATTTTTTAACACTTCATTCTAGCTGTGTGCTGCATTCAGAGACCTAAAGCACATAATAGCAGTTCCATTCTGCAGACTTCTAGCCAAACCCAGAATGTGGTCCGTTCTAAAATAATATCTATGCATGCTTAACTGATGGAAAACAGTATGCAATGCAGATAAACCCTGCTGTAACAACACGACAGTATTAAAGAATAAACTTATGGAAATTGTAGCTATTATGTGACTGACATTAAAACTGAAAAGGCCCCTGTTTCATGGCACCCCTAAAAATTTGCCTCGAGATGCTGTCATAGTTCATGTATTACATGTACACCTGAAGGTGTTGCCTAAGAAAGTTCTTGCAATAGCAACCCCCAATTTGTGCAGGGGTTGTGTTCTGGGTCATTGCATGCTACGTCGGGGTGCATATAAGTTCACCCCACCCGCTTTCCCTGCCACTTCCGGGTTTGCAGAGATGCATGTGTGCATGGTCGTGCATGCTTTGAACATGCGCAAAATGGTTGTTGCCTGCATTGTGTTCAGTTAAAGAATCATACATTAAGGATCATATGCAGTTCTTCCCAACTCAGTTTACTACTCGTGTTCTCTGTAGTCAAAAGGGACATTCTAGAAAGGACAGCCCTACTCCTGTAATGATCATGAACAAATCGTAGAGAAGTCAGAATATTCACAGTGAAATCCTATACATGTCCTGTCTTTTTTTTACATTTTTATTTGCCTTTGCTTTGTGCTTTCTTTCACTCATTTTTTTTTTTTTTACAAATGTCAATAAACAAACAAATAAATGTCACCGAGTTCAATGTAGCTTGCTCTCAGGTAAGTGGGTATAGAATCACAGCCATAATGAGGAATCATTCCTCTCAGTGTAAACGGTACAGTACAGGGACTGAACATCTAATGGATTTGTTAAACTTAACTCTTTGCATATATTTGCACTTTGCTTCCAAGATGCCACAAAACTGTTGTATTCTGCAGGCAATGGCCACAACAATCCATCAGCACAGGAGTATTTATAAAGTAAGGTCTATTTCTAAATCTATCAGATAGTAGTTTGTTGCCTTTTCAAGCTTTTTAAAAGATAATTTGGCATCTGTCTCTAATATGTTAAAAGAATCAGGGTCAAAGGTTGTTTGAAAGAGATATAGGGCAGGATATGACCACCACCCACCACCAATGGCCTCCCAAACCACACATGGCCAAATGTCTCTTTACCTTATTGCAATACTCAATAGCTTTCGTATACTCCCGCAACTTCAAGTTGCACATGGCGAGGTTGAGGAAGGCTGCCAACAACAACGATTCTGAAGCTTTAGATTCCCTTTCTGATAAGCCATATTCCATTTCTAACCAGGATACAATCTTCCCATATTGAATCATTGCCTGTAGGTACTTGCCTTCCTAGCATGGGGTAAAGAAGATCAGATTATGAATGGTAATGAATGTGAAATATATTTGACTATGAAATTTGTTATAATTTCAACAGCAACAGAATGAGAAGAAGGAAGCAATACAAAAGGGCTAGATGGGAACAGTTTCAATGGGAACCGAAAGTGTGGAAGTCAGGAGAGTATTGGCAAGCAGTAGTGTCATATAGTCTGGGTGCTGTCACATTCTGCCAAGACTACCATGTGCCTAGAAAGAATATTTCAGAAACCCTCCAAACCACCGCCAATATATTTCATGCCATCTCCACTCCCAGCGTCAGTCCAGCTTACAGGCAATTCCACCTTTGGAATAAGAAGCTGAGGTGGAAAAGAGGCATCATTAGGGTTGCTTGAGAGTCACAGTGCTTCCGAAAATGTCATCATTGGCAATTAAACTACAGGGCATTTATCAGAAGAAATTCCAATTATTGATGCTACTATTTCTAGACATGTTGACACAGACCTTGAAGTACACAGTCCCTTTCTCTTTGACGATGCCAGCCTGCTCTAATTTCTCTTTGGTGTCCATCTCCCAGGATTCTTTGGCCTGAAAGCAAACATGTATAGCAATAATTAGGTAATTATAAGGACAACAAACCCTGCTTCTTTCTTAGAAATTGTCTTCAGACCCCGAGACATGGTAAACTTCACAGAATCTCACTATTTCCAACTTTGACATTATTTGAACATATTATTTCACATAATGCAGTAGTGTTAGCAATGGGATCAGTGGGTAGGAAGGAACAGAGGGTATTATACACAAAGGGTAACCCAGGAAGCTGCCTTATGCTGGGTCAGGTCATTGTGTCCATTTAACTCAGTATTACCAACACTGACAGGCAGTGGCTCTCCGGATTCCAACAGGAGTCTCTCCCAGTTGGGGATTGAATCTGGGGTCTTCTGCACAGAAAGCACATGCTCTACCATCAAGCTATAGAGGATACTAGGTAAGCTACATCTGGCTTTAGAAATTAAGAGCAAGTTTCAGAGTAACTAAATATTTAAGGCACTGAAATTAAGGCTATGTCTTGCAAATGGGTTGTTCCAATCCATTTATTCTTCACACACATTTGGCATGTGAGGGCTTCACTCACTATATTCATTGCTATTTTGCTGCTTGTCATGCAGACCACTGGGCAGAGATCGGTAGAAAATATGCTGGGTGAGTTTTTTTGTCCCTCCTCTCAATCTCTTTCTTTTCCCCAGCAAGTTTACAGGATTAAACAGCAACTGTTTTACTCTTAAAAAAAAGTTTTAGTTTTGCACAATTCTGATTTAGCAAAATTGCACAGTATCTGTAATAATAGAAACAAACCAGGCATGTTTAGTGCTCTGAATGTGTGGAGGGCATGTGCCAAGTTTTCTATAAATTAAGGTAATTCCTCTTTCCCACTCTTCTCCAACTAATGAGCAACTTCACCTCAAAGGTGAGTCTCCTGAACCTCTTCTTGCCATTTTCCCAAACCTCTGTAATGATGCTTCCAGACTTGTTATTTTCAGGTGGGATTCAATCACATTCCAGAAAAATAAGTTTGTTTTGGAGCTCTTGTACAACAAACCCTCCAAAAGCGACAGGAACATGCACTGGAAAGTGTGTGATTACTCTTGTTTGATGTGACATCATCTATCCTCCTCACAAACAAATCAGAATGAATACTCAATAAATAGTCAATGTCATCTAACCTCCCTACAAACCAGGATGAGTGTTCAATGAAGAGTGTCTTGTGCAGGATCAGAGTGTGATGGTGGGTGAAGTAAGAAGTGGTGAGGGGGGCTTCCTGCTTGCCTCTTCCTGCTGTTTCCCCCCTCCCTTCCCCTCCCCACCACCCATCATCTTCAATAGCTATGTGCAGCAGGGCTTCTACCTACAGCTGTAAGAGACTCTTGGAGGGGATTGGAAAAATAGTGAGATGACACTCAGGACTGACTAGATTCCCCTCTCCATCTCAGCAACATGAACAGATCCTCAGGTGCTTTACATTTAAATTGAATGTTAGTTGGAGAAGGCAAAGAGAGAGGTACCATCTTAATTCAAAGAAAGATTGGCACACACATTTCCCCACCTCCATTCAGAGCATTAAGCAGCACTACACATTTGTTTTGATTATTACAAGGCTTGTGCAAATCTCCTCCATGTGGGGAGCAACTGGTAGCAGAAGTGTGGCAATGGAAGCTACCCACTGAAATATCACCACACATGTGCCAAATTATTCCCCCACCCAAAAAGCACTTAACAGGTTCCACACCAGCAATGACTGCAGATGCATAATAATATATTTATCAGATTTTTCCCAGTAAGGAGAAATCCAGATTAAAGGTACTGGCTGACACTTCAATGAAGATAGCATTCTGCGGATGCTGCCCTAAACTTGGGGACCCACTTTACAAATGATTATAGCTCTGCTAAAAATCACACTGTCTTGGGAAGTGTGATAGGATGAAAAAGTCATGAAAGTGTGAGAAACCTCTACAAATCTTTCAAGAGTAGAAAGCGTGGAGAAGAAACCAACGCCTTCCTCCTGCAAACATTCCCCAGTATAGACTATAAAAGCACAGCTCCACCTTATGTACATCGTGTTCCTTTACTATACTGTACAGAGATGGGTACATTCTCCAGCACCCCAAAGAGGGCACAGCCTGTTTGGCAATTCTGCCCTGCCCTCCTCTTAGTGCTGTTTGGCAGGACATGATTTTTTTTGTCTGCAGCCCAGGGAAAAAAAAGAAGTACAAAAGGAACAAGCCCAGAACAAGTATTGGACCCCACCCAAAACAATAAAACAAACACACTCACAAGAACACTGTGACCTTAGTTGACGTATCTGCCTTACCAAGCTTTGTCACAAACATGCAGGGGCAGGGAGGGGGAGAGAGAACAGGACATCCTAAATGTTTTCATTGCAGAAGAGATATTGTAGGTAAATGTCAGCCGTGTGTGTGTGTGTGTGTGTGTATTATAGCTGTTTACAATTGCAAAAAAAAATCCCATTCTCACCTTTTCAAAGCTTTTCAGTGTAACTTCATACACAAGTTCAGCATTTGGCCCTATGCCAAATTTAAGCTTCCCTGCTTCACCAAATCCATATCTAAAACAAAGCATGGAAACAAAATACTAAACAAAAACAGCATAGGATGAGGCACTTAATTCAGCATTCTGAATATTTGCGCTCACGTGGAGATAACAGTGGGTAGCTACACATCGGCCCCTGGAAACAAAACAGATGTTGCCTAGGAAACCAGTGGCCAAGTAACTCATCTGTGGCAACACACACAGCTTGTACACACTATACTAGGCTTATCATTACTTCCTTTGTATTCAGATTAGATACTATTATATACCTTGCTTCCTACTCAATTTTAATACCTTCTTCAATGGAACATGCATTTATTTTTCAGTAATGAGATTTTTCACAAATGTCTTAGGATCTTCAATAATCACACTAAACTTTAGAAGGGTAAATAGATAATAATATTTGGAATTATTGCCTAAATTCTTTCTACTCCAACCCTTAAAATCTGCCAGATGTGAATTATGTTACTTTATTTTTTTAAGAGAGATAATACCTCAGAGGACATATGTAAGATTCCTACTATTAGCTAGCAATAGAATGTAGTTCTGGCACTATTAATTGCAAGAGCTGTATTACGATAGAAAATCATTTAACAAAAACACTTTACATGCACAATTGGTTTGCTTTAACATATTTTAATCGCCTCATTTGCGACAAAGGTTAACACAGAATATGCATGTGTTAGTAGCTTAAAGCACAGCAAGGTAATTTTCTCCCTTGCATTTCAATTTGCATTTGTATGTTGTTGTATATACCTGAGAGGGGACAGTGATGTCGCCACCCATTGCACTTTACCTGTTTGGTTTCTTGCCTATATCCCGCAACTCCTATTCACAAAGCTATTGTCTACACATGTGCAATAGCTGACTCAAATGTACACACCAGAGCTTACGGTAACTGTAAAGTTTTCCTTTCAGATTGAAGCTGCTTTGAGATAAGGTTACCAGACATCCCCATTTCCCGGGGACAGTCCCCGGATTTATAAATCAGTCCCCATACAAAATCCATTAAAGTTGAAAAGTGTCCCCGGATTCATTGAAAAAAATCTGGTAACCTTACTTTGAAGGAAAGCTGATCAAACAGCAGTATTTTATTTTTTAAAAACTACAGTGGTGCCCCGCAAGACGAATGCCTCGCAAGAAGAAAAACTCGCTAGACGAAAGAGTTTTCCGTCTTTTGAGGTGCTTCGCAAGACGAATTTCCCTATGGGCTTGCTTCGCAAGACGAAACGTCTTGCGAGTTCTTGCGAGTTTTTTCCCTCCCCTCCCCTTTTTCTAAGCCGCTAAGCCACTAATAGCCGCTAAGCCGCTAAACCGCTAAACGCGCTAAACCGCTAAGCCGGTAATAGCCGTGCTTTGCAAGACGAAAAAACCGCAAGACGAAGAGACTCGCGGAACGGATTAATTTCGTCTTGCGAGGCACCACTGTACAGGACTGCTCTGCATTGTGGGTAACTGTGTGTGTTCAATATCCAGCAATCAAAACACTCTGGCTCACTGGAGCCACAGCCACAGAACCTGTGGAAAAATAATGTCTAAATGCATCTTTGCTTACATTAGAGCTGAATGCTGTAGAAGCTATGTAGTGTGTGCATGTGCAAGAGACAGACAGTAGTGGTCAGTATGGTGAGGCAGAGCTGTGGAGTTGCCCTCCCAAAACCAGCACTGCTACAGCTTACCTGAATGGGACCAGGACAGAGCTGTGTGGTGGTGGTGATGTTGTGGCTGTGTAAAAACATTGACAGGAGCACAATATTGGCTCTGTCAGTACATCCATACAGCATCAACCTCACAGCTGCCCTGCTCAAGCACCAGCTCGATAAGCTGCAGCAACACCTGTATTCAGAGGGTGGCTCCACATCTCTGCTTTATCACACCAACTACTGAAAATATTGAGAGAGACGGGAGAAATCTCAAGTTTCTTACTGTGCTCCAATATGTAGGATACAATTTTCTCCCCTTTGCATCTTCTCCAGAGCTTTGTCAATTCCAATGGGAATGTCATGGTCTTCTCCTTCTCCAACCGTGAATGCTACATCTCTGCAATCAAACATCCTGCCATCACAGAATCCTTTCAGATGGACTGTATGAGAAAGAAAACAACAATGCACTGTGAAGCACTGTTTGACTGCAAATATTTTGACAGGCATTAAAGCATTTCATGGCTAAAACACATTTTTGTCAGCATTTGGGCCCCAAAATAAACCCCAAAGCCACATTGCCCATGACTCTCTGCAATAGAAATTCACCAGGAGACTTCTGTGCCATCTTTTAAATGCCTGCTGAATATTTTTCTATTCTGTTCCATTGATTTTATTGTTTGGTTTTATGTCTTTATATTGTTGTAAACTGCTGTGATGTATTAAACATCAATATATAAATGCATTTCTAAAATGAAACCTCTAGCCAACAGAGTTGAATACTTCAGATGATTTCTATAGTCTTTGAAGTTTTCAGAGTCTAGTAAAAGTTTTTCTACAAATAAATTAGTTTAGTCATGTTGTGGCCCAGTTTTCAGAGCCATTGCATAGACATCACAGCTCCTAGCACTGGCCAGTAGGCTCCTGATGTAGTACTGAGCTTGCAACTGGTGTTTTTGTATTTAAACTGGGACACAGTGTTGCAAAAGCTACTGGCACTCTGCTCCAGCATAAAAATGCTATACAAGGGCACCTGCATGGCACTGGCGGAGCTTCATGCTCCGGTACCACGGTGTGGAGAGCAGGCGGGGGCAGGGCTGGCACGTGTCCCGGGGGCGTGGGCCACCGCCCGCAGGGGCATGCCACGCCACCTGCAGGGGCATGGCACCCAGTGTGCGGGGGGGGGGGAGCTGCAATGGCACCCTACCAGGATCGCGCTGCCGGGGGCGGTGCGCTCCCCCCCGCACTCCTCTTCCTCCGCCAGTGCTGGCAGGGAAAATTTCCTCTGTGACCCTGTGCAGCAATCCATTTGTAAATCTTTATACTTCCTGTTTGTGACTGGGCCAGATTGTGGTGCGAAGTCAAATAGTAAAATTACAGTAATACACCTGCACAATAGAAATATTACCTGGATTAACAAAGCTATGTGGACATTCTGACTGAACATCTGTTTGCATATATAAGTGCCTCCAAGAAAGAAAGAAAGAAAGAAAGAAAGAAAGAAAGAAAGAAAGAAAGAAAGAAAGAAAGAAAGAACAAGTGCTGTAAAAAACACTATGTTCCCATAAGGACTAACTGTGCCTTTCTGGAACAAGGACAAAGTAACACATAATGGTTAGTCTGCTTCCTGGTTTCTAAGCAGCTCTGCTGGATCCAGATATTGAGTTTTGACATGCTGACTTGTAAATCTAAGATTGATTATTGCAAAGTGTGCAAATATTGTTATAGCTGTATCTGCTAGCCACATGCAATAAGAGCTACAAAGTTTTCTTTAAAGGAAAACTACTTGATACTTAGTGCTAGAACACAACAAGGTAAAATAACACATTCACTCTCAGATATTAAAAGAACTGACTTGAAAGATATGCAACAAACAGTTCTGTGGCACATCTTAAAGATGAACAAATTTATTGCAGCATAGGTGTTCGTAGCCCAGAGCCCACTTCATCAGGTGCATGAAGTGTTCTCCTAAACCAGCAGAGGGGAATGAAATTGGGGGGGGGGGGAGCAAACCACAATGTGTATATATACCAGCCAGTTTGGGATAGTACTTCATGAAAGTTTATGCCACAAGACTCTTCATCTTCATCTTTAAGGTGCCACAAGACTCTTAGTCTGTTGCAGCAAATGAACACACACATCCCTCTTCATGTTCTGAAAATATATAATCAGAAACAGAGGGGGATCCCACTGGAATGCTATTCAACAGTTACTGCTGGCCTTGCACCCTGGTTTCTTAAGGTGAATGATTGGTTCACCATCATCCTGCTTCTCCCTCCTGCTCCTGCAACCCCACCAAAAAAGAAAATGAGAAAATCAATGAAACTGAATTTTCCTGAACATGTTTCCCTTTTCTCACAGGGCTGTTTCACTGGAATTCTGTTCAAATAAGTCATTTTCAAAATCATACTTAAGTCAAAGTTCTCTAAAAAGTCAATGACACTTTTGCCTATATATGGGCTGCAGAACACTTCCCTCCATAATTTTTGTCCAATAGTTATTGGTATAAGTTACGTACATATGGGTATGATCTCCTATGCTTACACATAAATATGTTAGTGCTTCAGAAGCTCAGCCCAGTTTTCATAATATCAGTTATAGAGATAGCAGCTTTCCTAAAGCCATTTAGTTAGTTTGTGACATAGGTAAAGTTTGAATGGAAGACTCACATCATTACCTAAGCTGCACTAGATACCAACTTTTATTCTTCTTAAAAGAGGAAACTGCTGATCTCAAAATATAATTACAGAAACCTGGAGAACTGAATGTAAGATTGGAAAAATGAGAAACAGAGATAACCTATCCCTAGATGCCATATAAGATGGCAGGTAAAGACATGGCTGAGTTAAAGAAGGTTTGCAGGCACCACCATGAGCTTATTGGTGGCATCTGTAAAGTCTCATGCATGGACCTATGAAAGCCCTGTGAATCAGCTGATGGTCAGGGTTCACATAGCTATGTGTTTCTGATAGCTAGAGATCTCTGTAGTTTCTCCAGAAAGCAAGGAACAACAAGGTTCATCCTTTCAACTGTACTTGGAATGGAATGCTCACATTGTACTTGGTGCACTGAATAAGTCGGAGGGCAGGCAGCTGAGAGATCAGCACTGTTAGTGCCTCTTTCCAGAACATTCATAATAGCTGGAAAACCAGCCCTGTGAACAGCAGGCCAGTCTCTGAATTTAGAGCAATATTTCATTAAGTTGTAGATGGTTAGTCATTCATCACACACAGGGCTACAGGAACTGTATTATCTACTCAGGTTTCTACTGGAGAGCAGCAAATCAAAGAACACAGGCTGTGAAGAAACAATTTCAATCCTGGCACACTTCCACCTCTTTGCCTAATGCTTCTAAACCTTTGGCCTTCTCGCCCCTAAGCCAGCACTGTATGTTCAACCAAAAAATAAGTTTCTCGTGTAAATAATAATAAAAAGAAACCAGAACAACCCTCTCCCTTGACCACCATTTGCATAGAAAGCAAACATCAAGATTTCTAGATGTCTGCTGATCATCAAGCATGAACACCACGCAGAAACAAAAAGATAACTAGATGCCAGAACTCAGCAGGGCATAATGCAACAGTATTGCAACCATCCATCATAAGCTTCATTCACATGAACAAAGACAAATCATATCAGGTATTTCTGAAGGGTGAACTTCACCTCAGTCCTAGTGACATGCACAGAAGTATATCCCTCACTTTCTCCCTATGTAGCAATCTCTTCAGTTCTGTCCTGCTTTCTACTGAAGAGACCCTGCTCTTGAAGCAATTACCTACGGTGAATGGCAATAGCTCTCTGGGGTTTCAGATAGGAGTCTTTCCCAGCCATAGAATCATAGAATTGTGGAGTTGGAAGGGATCCAAAGGGTCATCTAGTCCAACCCCCTGCAATTCAATGCAGCCCTACTCAGGCGCATGCAGAGGGTAGGGGGCAACTAGGTACACTTGCCCAAGACTTCAGAAGGCTAAGCTGCCTCAGACAAACTCTGCATGCACCTGTCCCTATCCTGGGGATGCCAACACTGAACCTTTCACATGTAAAACATGTGTTCTGTCACTGAGCCAAAATAATATACCGTAATAAACATATGATACATTATAGTATAATATAATATATAACTGATATATAATATTATATAATTATAAAATGCAAAACTGATTTATAAATACTAAACATTATAAAAGAGCATTTCTGGAGATTAAGGACTTCTTTTATGACTCTTTCACATATAGTATATTGCCCAGCAGTGTGTAAGTATGCTCCCTATGGTAAGTCGCTGGGGAGTGTTTGGAAGGATTCCAATTACACCAGCAACATGGGAGTCTTTGGCCTCCTCAAACTGATGCTCAGTTTAGATGGGTGATGTGATTGGGTGGAAAAGAGCCATGCAATCAACTCCTCCTAGGTTTCCCTTTGTTTTTCAACCAACATCGTCAAATCTGTGGCTGGGTTCAAAAGTAACAGTCTTCAGCCAAATAAGCTCCTTCCAGAGTTTGTTAAACTACCATTACCCAGCTGATGATACAGGAAATCATTTCAGTTTAAGAAATGGAAGAAATCTTTGTGAAAGCTGGGTGCACAAGGGAAAGAGTAAGGAGGGAACACATGGCACACAGCTCATTTTCGCCCAAATAAATCATGATTTATTGCACTGAGATCAATGTGCCTGATCATGGTCTATGTCTCAACGGTTCTCAACCTGTCCTCAACTCCTCCCACCCCTATTATCCCTAACTGACACACTGTACTAATATTCTTTCTCTCAGTTGCTCTCAATCATACACTGCGCAAAAAGTAGCAGCAAAAAACCTGAGTTCCTGTATTTGGGATTCATTCGGTGTGAACTTTGCTATCTCTATGTCCTCAGTTCTCGAAAGTCCTCACTAAGCCATTTTTGGAGGGTTTAGATTTGCAAACTTTTATACTTCTGCATACCCAGGAAACCCCCTAACTGTACAGAAACATGTCCCTTATTTTAGGGTGCTTTTCTTTTGCTTCCAAGTTGATAGGCACTTTGGACAACCCCCATTCACTATTAGAGGAAGTGATTTCATATGAATTGTATAAACATGATATCAGAAAAACTCCACAACTTGATTATCAAAGTTACTTAAGTGCTGCCTAAAGCAGATCATTTGGATAGAATTACACTTGGATTACACAGTCAGAAACTCTAGCCAGACCAGGGAACATCACTTCAGCTGCTGAGCTAACTTATTGTTCTCTCAGTGCCTAGAGCAATTTTGTTTTGAAGAGCACAGAACACTGTGTTCTGAATGTGGCTGGCACATGAACTCTGTGCACTGACAGCAATTTGTACTCTGATTAAAACAGCAGAGGGGCTGTAACACAACTTGGAATGCAAATATTCAACTGCAGCCTGTGTTTTAGGAAGCAGAGATGTGAATTATGCCCCATCAGTCAAGCTAATAACACTGTCTACAAAAATCCAGCTCAAAGGCTTCAGTTCTGCTCCATGCATTCTATTCTATTCTCCCATTCTAATTATAGCAGTAATATAATTGCCAGGAATCTTTGTATCAGCTCCCAAGTTAATATTGGGTTTTACTAAAACTGAGCAGAAACACTATCAGTTAAAGCACAGTTGCCGAGGTTTTACCACCTGCTTGGCTTCTAAATGCAATCATAACTACTCTTCTGGTTTTCTGCCAACCTGCTCTATTCAAGTCAAATTATCAGCACATTTCCACTTCACAGTAGCTGACAATGAGTCTGAAATGCGGCTCTCAATCCAGAGGCATTTATCTACTAGAACAAGAAACAGAGGTAGCAAACATAAATTTAGTTTCTTCAAAACATCCCATCTCTACTTCTGCTTTACTGACAATATGGGGACCAACTGGGGGCAGGAAGGTGGGCACTTGGTATCACTGTCCCTTAACGTGCCCAATTTCCCCTGGGTTACACTTCATGTATTCTGAAGACTGCTGCAGATGGCTTTATTTTCATGATTCTCACAAAGCAGCTGTTCAATGGGAATAAATTTAATCATTAAATTAATATCTCTGCTTTAGTTTAAGAGTCATGTTATTTTCGTGAACCACACAACTAAATCTATGATACTGAAAACACTTCTGA
Organism: Podarcis erhardii; assembly: GCF_964252035.2. Taxonomy (NCBI): domain Eukaryota; kingdom Metazoa; phylum Chordata; class Lepidosauria; order Squamata; family Lacertidae; genus Podarcis; species Podarcis erhardii. The sequence goes on along the minus strand of NC_138510.1, from coordinate 48,083,596 downwards.
ATTAATAAACTAATCAGGAAAAGAACAAATTGCTAATAAATTTACAGTTCAGTTCTGAACATGACTACTCAGAATTCTCATTGGGAGTTGAAATCCTAATTGAAAAGCCTTTTGCTGTAGGCATACTTTATTGCAAGGAAGTCTAATCTAACTCAGTGGGACTTGAGTACACACACGTCGGATCATACTACAAAAACTTTTCTTATTCCGTGTCAACAAGCAAGTATTACTTAGGCAGATAAATTACTCGTTGCATAATAAACTGTAAAACGTACTTCATTAGTATACAAATAGCAACCTTAAAAAAGGTGTCTGCAGCTTACCAATGAAGTTTCGTTGGTTTGTTTTTCTCATGTGGGAGTTGTGGTCTGGCACAAATGTTCCAACCAAGAGGAAGGGAGGGAGAGCCTTTGGGAACTTCCAGCTTGCTAGAAAGAAGCTTCTTGGAAGACTCCACTAAAGTACCCTACTGTTCCTGCAACAACCCCTTTGGACATGTTTTTAAACTTGAAATAAACCACAGACTTCAACAGCTATTTCCTGTAAACCTCAATCATCCGGGATTTAGCCAAGTGGGGAGGGAGGAAGAATAGGTAGCCTTATTCCCAAAGGATAGAAAAGATTCAGAGGCAACATAAAACTGACAATATGCTACCTGGTTTTAGATACCTATCACAAATGTGCCTGCCACTACATGCCTTACATGAGTTCAGAAGAAAAACCTATGTGAGATTGCAATCATAATCATATACAAAGCATGGTTTTGAGATTGATAAAGGATGCTGTATGGTGTGTCCCAAAGCACTATCATTACAATTATGCATCCAGAACAGCAAGCTGTCTTATTCCAGGTAAGATTGCTGGTTTATATAGTTCTGTGCTGCTGACAATGATTGATAGCCGCTCTCCAAGGTTTCAGGAAGGAGCTTTCCTAGCCCTACCGGCAGATACCAGGGACTGAACCCGAGGCCTTCTGCTTGCCTAGCATGTGCCCTACTACTGAACTTCAAGATCTGAACACTGTAAATGAGGACACTAAAGCCTGGATTATCCGTTTTTATACCTTCCAGCTTTCTTCTGTTTATCAGTTAGAAATCCTGCAGCCAAAAATTTACAGCTGTAGAATTTAAGGATGGTTTGCAGTCATTACCACAGGGGTCCTTATGACAGAAAAAGGATTACTATGACTCAGAACTCAGGTGACCTACCAGCAAATCCTTCCCTCAGCAGCTAACTGCCCTCACTTTATAATATTTTCCATTAAGGCATGGGTGAGGAACCTGTGGCTCTTCAGATGTTGTTGGACTCCATTACTCCCAGCTAGCATGGCCAGTCATTAGGGATGACAAGATCCGTAGTTCAGCGACATTTGATGGGCCACAGGTTCCCTACCCCTGGGCTACACCCTCAGAACCCAGTAGTCCTGGTGCTTATTCAGTTGGATTTACCAAGAAAAAAGAACCGGTGTGTTCTAAACTGAAAGCAGGAACTGGATAGCAGAAGAGGAAAGGTCTTTGTTACAGATTCTAAAACAAAAACACAACTACAGATAGGTAGCCGTGTTGGTCTGCCATAGTCAAAACAAAACAAATTCCTTCCAGTAGCACCTTAAAGACCAACTAAGTCAGTTCTTGGTATGAGCTTTCGTGTGCATGCACACTTCTTCAGATACACTGCCAGTGTATCTGAAGAAGTGTGCATGCACACGAAAGCTCATACCAAGAACTGACTTAGTTGGTCTTTAAGGTGCTACTGGAAAAAACACAACTGTTTTTCAAAGCCTATTGAGTGTTAATACTCAGCTTTTCAAACAAGAACCGTTCTCAAACAACAACACCCCCATTGCTTTTGTAAACTGAGAGAAAAATGAAGCTTCATGTGGAACATATATTTGGTAGATTAGATGTTCATCAAAGCCTGCAAGAATATGGGGTGTGCAAAACTATGGAGTTAATCAAATTGTCTGAAGCTGCCAGTTCCCCGGCAGATGAAAGTAACTGAAAGTGCTTAAAGTCCTAGATGGGTCTTTGTTAAATAGGTCAGAGCCTTAAAAGAAACATTTCGTGGTCATCAGCAAGCAGGTGCACATTCTGATCTGTACTGAATTTCAGCTGTGACATGAACAGAAGAAACATGGAATTCTGAAGAATCAGGGGATGAACCCCATGAAGTAAGTGGCTACTTCAAGCTGATAACTAAGCTGAGAAAGATGAAAAGGGTCAGGTTTCAAGAATGTACCTGGCGGAGGGTAAAAAAGGAATAGGCAAAATTGAGAAGAAGATATTAGAAAATAGGGTGACATGGGGAAATGTAGCTGTACGAATCTGGGCACATGAGATCAGGAGTAAAAACTAATGGTTGAAAGGTGGTTCAGCACAGTGGCTAAGCAACTGAGCAGTGAAATCAGAAAATCTCTGGTTTGATTCATTAGGCCTCCTTTGACAAGCTACTCTCTCTCAGCCTCAGCTCATCTGCAGTATAGTGGAATAATAATACTGATTTTCTTTACAGGGTTGTTGTAAACATTACACTTGAATCCTCTAAACAAAGCTAAGTATTATTATTATTACTATTATTATTATTAGGTTGGAAGGACAGGTTTTGGAGCTGATGTTTGCCAGGGCAGTTGGTTCACATATTTCTGTCTCTATGAATAAGAGCTGGTAATGAACAGAGATAGCAAAGTACCCCTAGATTTCAAATGCTCCAAACAACTGACATGAACATCCTTGCAGTCCTGCATGCAAACCAACACTCACTTTGTACAGCAGCTCCTTCGTTGGGATTGGAGTATCCTTCACCTTTCTGTTTGATTCTGCGGATGATTCCTCCATTCTCAAATAAATCCTCTCCCTTGAAATCTAGCAGCTCAATCTGAAAATAATGTAACAACAATAAGACCAAACTTCAAATGTGTGATAATCCACAAGGGTTGGAACACACACAAACACTGGATCTATGGGCTAACTCACATGGGCCATCCTTCTAGTCAGCTGCTTCCACTACCACCCTACACATGACAAAAGGCCTATATGAATTATTCACTCCATTCGTAGCATCTGCTCCCATATTTCTCATGGATAGCCATCTCCTTATCACACAGATTTACCATAAGCAACAAAAAATCATCAACTGCAAGCAGAGTTCTCATGTGAATCCAGCCCTGCACTACGGCTCTTAGAACCAATGAGTGGGGATCAAAATATGCCCAATCTACAAAGAGTTTGACAAAACAACGAGAAAGAGAAGCAAGCTAGTGAAGTCCCACAATATAGCAAATGCTACCTTATCTGCATAAGGCCTCACTAGAAAAAGTCATAAATTGTAGAAATCTGGAAACAACTTTCCCCCAGATTTAGGGTGCAATCTGTCTACTACACTGCATTCTATAAAGAATTATAAGACACAGTTTTGATGTTTTGTTTGTATATACAGTGGGACCTCGGGTTGCGAACATGATCTGTATGGGAGGCACATTCGCAACTCGCAGCGCCGTGTCTGCGCATGCGTGTGACGTGATTCAACACTTCTGCGCATGTGCAAAGTGCAATTTAGTGCTTCTGCACATGTGCAAGCACCGAAACCCAGAAGTAACTCGTTCCAGTACTTCTGGGTTTGGCACATCCGTAACCCAAAAACGCGCAACCTGCAGCATTCTCAACCCGAGGTATGGCTGTATTCCAATGACTCTGAGGTGACTAAGAGCTTGCAGGCACAGCAGGCATATGAGCAAATCACTGTGCTGCTCCCCCTGGAGGGTTGCTAGGTGCTCAAATATCCAGGGCGCAAACCAAGAGGGTACCAATTGGCAAAAATGTTGCATATGTTCATTTATATGGATATATATGTTAATTTGGAAATAATTATTGGAAGGCAAATGCTGTGGAGGAGTGGGGGCAAGGACTCCTGCTGTGGGCAACTGAACTCCCATATGTCTGCTTTCTGTCTTTGCTACTATGCAACTTTCTGGCTTCAAAATACAGAGAAATGGAAACGGTTTTTGGAAACAGTTGTGTGGGGTTCACTTTTTTCAGGAATCTTTACCACCTGTATTTGAAAAGTAATTACAGTGGTACCTCAGGTTACAGATGCTTCAGGTTATAGACAATTCAGGTTACAGACTCCGCTAACCCTCGGGTTAAAAACTTTGCTTCAGGATGAGAACAGAAATTGTGCTCCGGCGGCGCAGTGGCAGCGGGAAGCCCCATTAGCTAAAGTGGTACCTCAGGTTAAGAACAGTTTCAGGTTAAGAACGGACCTCCAGAATGAATTAAGTTCTTAACCTGAGGTACCACTGTATTATTATTAGTAGTATTCTGGAAAGAAAGAAGGAGCTGGGAAAAGCAGTGAAGGATGGTTCCTTCTTAGAAACTAAGTTCCTATGAGGTGGAGAACAGTGGCAAGCCAGCACTGGCTAAAAAGTAAAAAGTACTCAGTGCTTACCCAGTCTTTGTCATTACCGCATATGTTAAGAACAGAGAGTCAGGCTGACCCAGAATGTCTACCTCTGTTCACCTTCTGCCACAGCCTGCAGAGCCTTAATGTGCCCCTACTGCATAATGCTAATGAATTTATTCATGAATCACAACTCCTCCCATTCCATCATGATGTCCACAAAATTTTAAAGAGTTACAAAATTGGATAACAAATACTCTCCCTCAAATCTGCATTTTCTACCCCAAGCTGATTTTCCAACATTTGAAGCCTATGCCTACTCACTCTCCAAACTGCATATCCCATTATAAAACAGTGACAGCATAGGATTTTCTCCAGTCAGCAAGGTTCTCCCCGCTGTTACATTTGAACAGCAAGCATTACCGCAGTAAGAGTAGGGTAGTTAGAGGGTAGAAGAGTGAAAATGCTTGCATTGTGCCTTAAAATGTTTGCACAAGCCCTAAGCTTTGGGGCTAGCTATATATCACACAAAAAAGCTAATAGGGCCACAATATTAACTTCAAAAATACACACACACCATTTTGGGACAGGAGGGGATGATTCTGAGTAGGCAAAAAGAGAACACAATTCTTGTCCTCCAAATCATAGCTTAAAATTCTCTCCTAAACAGCTTTTCTCCCCATGGGGTCCAAAATGTCTGGGCTCAAGTAGAGAAACAGCAAGCACCAAAATAATTAAGTACCCTTCCCTTTTGTTTTGTGTCCCTTGGAAGCTGTTTTTCTTTGAAAGAACAAATACAGGTAGGTTGGTTGATATTGGGGTTCAACATGTTTCCACATAATGTGTGCTATAGCCCCTCTGTCTGCATCCTTGCCAACTCTTCCAATTCTGGTGGGCAGAAATAGGGAGGCAGAGAGATTACTGGGAAAGAGGTGAAGAGTTGCCTGAATTTAGTTTCACCTTCAATGGACTGATGATTAGCCTTATCAGAATTAACAGTGGCACCCCACTTTATTTAGATCCAAAAAAAAGTATACGTATTTTTCCTGGGCTATCAATCAAAGTGGTCCCCAACTGCATTTTAGCCTTTACCGGAAGATTCCCATGACAATATCCTATCTAGTTAATTCAGGGCCTCTCCCAACACCGTGGAGTTTAGTGGATGGATTCATGGTCATTGCTAGTTTGCTTCACTTCTGCCTATAAAACATTGTGCTGCACATCTGCTATTTCTGTACTGGCAAATTACACTCACTAGGTAACAATGTACTTAGTCAAAATAAAATAAGCAAATAAAGATACACTTACCTCAAAGAAGAGTGTTGCATTTGAGGGGATCTTTGGGACACTGCCAGCAGAACCATATGCATATTCTGGTTTACACAACAAGTGGCAGATCTCCCCCCTTTTCATGGTGGCAACCCCAATATCCCATGCCTTAATAACCTGGCCTAATAACAAGAAATTTCAATTAAAAAGTTTCAGTTAGTAAGCTTACCAAAGCAAGACACAGACACATTTTTTAAAAAACCATTTACAATTTGTGATCATTTAGACATGTACAGTGTAGTAGTCAAATAATCGAACTGTTATGCAAAATCCATGATACTAAACTGTGTGTCTCTATTGCTTCTGCATCAGATAATTGCTCGAGTAAGTTGAAGATTATTTTTGTTTACGTACACTGTTATCTGAAAACAAACCAGAATATCACACAAGGAATGTTAAACCATCATTTAGCACTAGCAGCCTTCACTTGTCACTTTTAACCTTGGTTATGATTTAAAGGTGAGCACACATCATGCTGATTCCCAGTGCAAAAACTGACTGCTTTGCACCTCTCTGCTCCTGCCATGGCTGCTGAGTGCTTAGCATTATGTCTGAACCCAGGTTCAAGGTTTGTTCAGAGAGAGAGAGAGAGAGATTATCAAGCTTGGGTTCAGTTTAGCCCTTGGCATTACAGAAGGACTGGTGAAGGAGTGAAATAGCTGTGATTTTCACACTGTGCAGTAGCAGGCTGCATGTTCACTTTTAAACCACATTTAAAGTTTATGATTGAAAGCATGTGTGGAGAAGATTTTTCAGCTCATGGGCTGTGGTGCCATCTAGGCAACTTTCCAGGGTGCACATGGGAGTGGTAGGTGGGGCCAGAGGCAAAAGTGGGCAAGACCAAAGCAAATGAGAATTTTACCTTTGCAAGGTAAGCTAGTTTCTACACACACTTACACACCTCTCTACCTTCCAATCAGGCAAGCAAGAAGCATGATCAGATTTCAAGGACACTTTCAAGGAGAGTATAAAGTAGGGTCTGGGGTGGGGTGTGACCTGGGCAGAGTCCAGAGAGGGCTGGAAGGCTATATATGGCTCCCAGGCCTCAATGTTTCCCATCTCTGGCCAAGGCACCTATCATTTAAGAACTAGAGCAAGGCTGGGGACAAAAGAAAAATCAACGTATCCCAATGGAAAGCAATTAACATGGAGCACATGTTAATTCCCAACATGGCCATATGAACAAATATCATAAGAACAGCTTGCTGGGTCTATGGAGCTGTAGCTATTAATTTTTGGTAATCCATTTATTCTAAAGAACTCCAAAAGCATAACAAAACTTATAAAAGCAAAAGCAAAGAGGCAAGTAAAGCAAACCAATACTTTTTGGAAACCATTAAATGCTTGCCAGAAAGCAATTATCTCATTTCTGATGAAAGATTCTCAGCTTCAATATTTCATATACCAGTTAGGCAAGGATTCTACAAAGCTGGGCATAATTATAGAAAATGTCTCTCAGTGGAACACACTGCAGCTGAGGAGTAGAGCACACTCTCAGGGGGCAACTCCTCCCGTAATAATTTTTTTTTGCATTTCTTCCAGTTTACAGTAACTGCCAATTAATATGCTCATTCTTGTTTGAATTTAGGTATAGAAGACAAACTTGGGAGTTTAAAACCTCTAAATAATAATCATAAGACTCTAAAGGGTTTGTGAATTATTAGTGCTACTTCATGAAAACATTTGCCCTAATAAATCTCTTTCCTGCATTGCAGGGAGTTGGACTAGATGACCCTTGGGGTACCACCCAACTCTACAATTCTGTGATTCTATGTTAGTTTTTAAGATGCCACAATCCTTAACATGCTGTTGATGCTACAGACTAACAACGACTGTGTGCTGATTAACACATACTTTGTTTTACTACATTCTGACAAATCAAAGGAAATAGAAAGATGTCAACACTCTCAATGCGACTGTGTCCAGAGAACAGTAAAGGGAAACAAAAAGTGAACATTCTGTTAATGATCAAAAAGGATTGTCCTAGAGCAGTGGTCTGCGGATCCTAGGGTGTCCATGTAACCCACCCAGGAGGTCCGTGGCACCATTCACATAAAAAATACTACCATAGAGATACATTATCAATTTTTTCAGAAGTAAGGGGGTCCATAGTTTGGCTTTTGAAAAACAGGGGCCCACTTAGCTAATTGGGAACCACTGCTCTAGAGCCCTAGAGTTATAATTTAATGAGTAGTAACTACACTCTTTTAATCTATTATTTTCTTTCTGCCACTAAACAGATTCCTAGTTATTTGGATTAACTATAGTAGGACTGATGAGTACATTTAGAGGTGCCCTTTCTGGTAGCAGGTGCCAAAGAAGACTGTTGCCTGAGACTTAGGAGAGGTGCTGCTAATGACCTCTTCATATGAAGAATGAAGGCAGCTTCATATGATCACACAGGTTTCTGCCATTGAGATGGCAGGCTGAACAACGAGATTCTTTTCCTTTGTTGCTCTGTGATTAGGTTTGAAAAGTAATAGCAAAACAAGACATCTTCCAATACTCAGCTCTTTCCCTGCTTGCTCTCAGTCACACAGTCTTTCTGAAAACAGGATTATAAACCAACTGTAATTTAATTGGCAAGAACCCATTTTATATCCCTAAGGCTCTCTTTACCTTTCTCCACCTTTTCCATTCTTTACCTTTGCCCAGGCTGAAGATAAATGGCTCATTCCTGTCACGGCTGGAATCAAACTTTTTCCCATTGGCCAGCTTTCCTTTGTAGTGGACATAAACCTTATCTCCAATCATGGGAGACTCATCCTTATTCCCTGGCCTCTTCACAATCTAGAATGAAGATATGAAAAAAGAAATTGATACCAGAAATAAGAGCTCATGTGCATCAGCTAACCTATTCCAGAGACAAAACAAAAAATTCCTTCCAGTAGCACCTTAAAGACCAACTAAGTTAGTTCTAGGTATGAGCTTTCGTGTGCATGCACACTTCTTCAGATACTCTCTATTCCAGAGAGTTTTTCGTGTTAGTTCAGTACACTGATTTGTAAATTTGCGCTCTACATCCATATGCGGGGAATGAGGGATATCTGAAAATCTATCACTAGATTGCAAATGAGGAATTGTATATGGATCGCTTCCTAGAAATTATACTACTTTCAATCCATTCACAGTTGTATTTGATGAACCTCAATCTATTGGTTTTCATTGTTTTCTAACCCAGAAATACAGGGTTGATTCATACAACCAAAAGCTGTTATTATATGTTGGTCAATCAGCCATATGAGAGCCAATAAAGATAAACAAAATCGCAGTAGACAGTGGCACACATTACAGAAGGCCACACAAAGTAGATCTAGAAGAGTTTCATTATACACCCAAATCTCTGTTCATCATATGATGATGCCTAGTCTACCACATATAGCAGAATGAGGTAAAGAGCTTTACCCACTCCAGGCTAGGTAAGGTAGGTTGTGATTCCTTAAGGACAAGCCTTTTAGTTGTAACATTTAATATGTCCAATCATCTAGCTCCTCCTCATCCTTTTACATTTACCATTCAGGTGCCAATCTAGACCTCCAAGGGCTGCCCCCAAACTTAATTTTCCAGGAAACCCAGTCTGAGTATCTTAAGATTTTCAACCAGTTTTTGATAGCCAAGAATAAGGTAAAATAGAGATGGAGTTTTAAAACTGGCAGAACCTGACAAATATTATTAACTAATTGTTACAGTGGTGGGGAGGGATACATCAGTGGCACTTCATAAGACTATTTCCTAATTGCCCAAGGCCCCTAAAAGAGGGATGGGTGTTGGTCCTAATCTGTATTCCTTCTCCTTGACTCCAGGTTTCTTTTGACTTTGAGATAAGCTTTGGAAGTCCTTTATGATCTGGTCTTTCAAATCTACTGTTCCTTACATAAGGTTTTCAAAAACATTTTTAACATATTGTGATTTTCTTTCCCCCTCTGTTCACAAGCCTTTGGAATGGGTCAAGTGACGAATAAAATAAAATGAAATGAAGGTGAGGTAATTGCAAAATAAATGTAAAGCACTTATTATTTGCTCCAATTACACCATTCAATGGATTTATCACACACTGAGAATTTTTGTTTTATTGTATTATGTTAAGCGGATATTTTCACAGCAGAATAAGAATCTCTGCATTGCTGTAATGGGAACAGTAAGATACTGGTGTTTGTCCAGGAGCTAGAAAGGAACATTTAATTAGCTTCTTCAAAGCCTCACCTTCAGAACTCCTCTGTCTTTGTTTGGTGTGATATCCTCGCCTTGTTCAACAAGAGTTGCTTTCTGGACATCTCCTTCCTTCTTTGTAGCCTCATCAGTTGTCATGGTCTCATTTCACAGACACAACCTTTAGAAACACACACAGATAGAAACAATGAACGAAGAATGATAACCTGTCCTACTTGGGTTCCAAAAACCCTTAAAGTCTGGTATTTATTATGTCAGCATTGTAAATAATAAAAGCTGAGCCAGTATAAATAGAGTAATAAAACTTAACTCCTTATTGGAATCCCTGGACATTCTAACAGAATAATTCAGAGGCAAATACTCATGAAGTAGGAGATTATAACACACATGAATCAATCAAATTCATTAATCTGTGTTTTAGATATTCTCCATTGTACATGGAATATGTGAGAAGAAGTTGGCCCAGTTATGCTCTCTCAACCTAACCTACCTCACAGGGTTGCTGTGATGACAAAATGGGAGTGAACCATGTATGCTACCTTGAGCTCCTTGAAGGAAAGGCAGGATATAAAACGTAATAAACACAATAAGTAGGCCTAGTCTTCTTATTACCGTAGTCAACCACATACTCTGTCACTATACCAAATGACTTTTCAATGTATTGTCAAATACCACTTAATATTTCTTAAGAGAGTCTGAGCAATCCAAATTCCTAACCAAGAACAACAAGGTGGTAGCTCTAACCCCATACTGCCCACGCCTGCCAGCACAAAAGGTGATGGTGGGTTTTCACCTGACTGGTACAGCTGAGTAGCCAAAGGATTGGGTCCCTTGGGGAATCCCATGGATTGAAAGCCTCCAGCACTCCATGCCTGCCATAACATGCCCCATTTTGAGGCTGTTAGCTACTACTGGTGGTGCAACCATGGACAATACCTTCGTATCTGCTGTGGCAGAGCATCCCCAGCAGTGATTTTCTCTACTAGTCTCAGGCCTACACACATTAACCCCTTCAGCCATCAACATCAGAGGGTTAGTATTATACCTCAAGACTAGCTCTTCTCAATAAGAAAACTAAACCTTATGCTCTGAACTACTCATTGTTTAATGGTAACAGCACAGTTTGTACCAAAATGGCCAACCAACTGGAATTACACCAAACCAGACTGTTTCCATTCTTCTCCACCCTACCACCACCAAACTTCAGCACGCAAACTTAAAATACAGTATTTGCATTCTTCAACAGACATGTGTGGTTAAGAGTGTATATGTCTCTGGACACTCTCAACTGGACACAGCTCCTACAAGGAAGACAGGCAGAAGGTAGATCAGAATCTACTAGTAGATGTATGGATGATCTGTGGTAGATCAGAAATGTTTGTGACTCCCAGTATAATAAGAATAGTAAGCAAAAAAACCACCTAGTCTGCCATAGCCTAAAATCAACAGCTTTTCTCTCAGCCTCCATGTTCCTCATCCGTGGAACAGAAGTATTAATTGGTTGGCTTTGATCAGGTTTTCTGCAGCCCTGCTGCCTAGTTTTGGAGTGCTGTTAGAATCCCTAATCTATAGCCAGTGCAGACATAGATTTGGACATCCATAAACCAAGCTAGTGGGAAGGTGATGAAGCAGGTTTAGGAGCTGAATAGATATAACAAACTAACCTACTGTAGATACCTCATTAGATATAACAAAAGAGTTAGTAAGCTTAGGGACACAACTTTATAAAGATTGTAGGACACAACCTTAAGTTTTAAAAATCTGTTTCCTAGCAAAGTAATCAGGAAATGCATGACACAGAATTAGGAAGCAGTATTTTACACAGAGCAGACATTCAAGTAATTATGACTGTGAAACTTTCCTTTGAAAATATAGCCAGAAGGAAAATTCATCAGTTCAAAAGGCATTACATACAACCTGAAAGAAAAGGCATTCTGAAAGAATGGACAGCACATAGAACTATATTTATTATAAACTGTCTTTTAGCTCTGTCATATATGTTTCTGAGCAACAGTTAACACAAGCTTGAAAGAGTACAGAATTTTTTATTTTTTTAAAATCTATACTCCCTCTATCTAGACTGAGGCTCATTACAATCCACTGTACTTTACCAGTGAATGTTGATGTGTTAAAGCTTTATTTAATTGTGACTCTTTTCAAGATATTTCCTGACATTCTGAATAACACATGAACTATAAGATAGTTTTTTAGAAGAAGCTAGTTGTTGGTTTTTTAATGCTGATCATAAGCCACCTCAAAATGTAAAAAGTGCAATGCTATAACGTACTTAAACAATAAACTTAAGTGTGTGCACATGCGTGTACACACACATATATTTGGGAACTGCAACCACAAATGTTTTTAACTGATTTCACAATTTAAAATGTTAAAAATTTAAGGCCAGAAACTCAATATTAGGATCTTTGAATGCCTTGGATTGATGTTTGGAGCTGTTTTAGTGTGTTTCTAATTTTGAAGTGGTTCCAGGAAGAACACAATGTGCCTTCTTTGGTAGTGAGTCAGGTATCAAAATAACTGACTAATGTGGTAATAGAGTAATAAAGATTTTTCTTTTCAGAACACCACAGCTGAGCTTGCAGGAAAAAATAATGGCAGCCATGAAGAGCACAATATTACTTAATGTTATTTTTGTTCCAGTGAGATAAGCTTAAGGTGTGTATTTTGTAATAGCAAGCATCTTTGTTAGAGCCAGGATTATGCTCTCCAAATAGGTAAATCTCAGGATGTCAATAGATTAAACCCCATTTGGTTCCCCTGCAGTATAAATCCAGGGGCAGCATGAATCCAGAGTGCCTTGTGCAAAAATACAAATACAAAAATAAAATATGGTTTTATGGAAACAAGTGTATCTGAGCAATAGTAGTTATGATGACAGCCTCACATATGAGATTTTCTTGCACAGATATAATTTTCATGCATGTCAAAATGTGTACACAGTGCCAAGTGTTAAAGTTAATGAATGAGTTTATTTGCTACAAATTCATACATCAGGAAGTTAGGTATTCCCAGGTTGTCTTAATGAAAGGAGTCTTGATTAATTCTTCATTGCAAATGGTAGAAAGGGTTCAGCAGGTTAGCAGATGGTGCAGTATGAAAATAAAAAAACTTGCATGTCCCTATATTATCGCTATACTCAGCTAAGCTCTCAGATGGGGAGAAAGTTCTGTAATCGGACTATAACCACCAAGAATACTCTGCATCTCATGGCTACCCATCATGGTTCTTAGATGCCAGGGGCAGGGTGGTAGGTGTATTTTGAAAGTGTTGTTGTTGTTGTTTAGTCGTGTCCGACTCTTCGTGACCGCATGGACCAGAGCACGCCAGGCACTCCTGTCTTCCACTGCCTCCTGCAGTTTGGTCAAATTCATGCTTGTAGTTTCGAGAACACTGTCCAACCATCTCGTCCTCTGTTGTCCCCTTCTCCTTGTGCCCTCCATCTTTCCCAGCATCAGGGTCTTTTCCAGGGAGTCTTCTCTTCTCATGAGGTGACCAAAGTATTGGAGCCTCAGCTTCAGAATCTGTCCTTCCAGTGAGCACTGAGGGCTGATTTCCTTCAGAATGGATAGGTTTGATCTTCTTGCAGTCCATGGGACTCTCAAGAGTCTCCTCCAGCACCATAATTCAAAAGCATCAATTCTTTGGTGATCAGCCTTCTTTATGGTCCAGCTCTCACTTCCGTACATCACTACTGGGAAAACCATAGCTTTAACTATACAGACCTTTGTTGGCAAGGTGATGTCTCTGCTTTTTAAGATACAATATATTATTTGGCAAAGTTTACAACAGGGCTGGAAAAACTATTTTCTGGTGAGGGTCTTGGAACCAGAACCAAGGGTGGGTGAGCCGACTTCTTTTCTCATTCTTAATGCCATTCTTCTCTTTTTCTGCCACCACTTTCTCCTATTTTTTCTCTTCCTCATCACCTGTTTGATATTAGGTCCTAAGCATGTTTGGATTATTGGTGCTGAATATCAAAGTAAATTATAGAATAATGTAGAAAATATTCTAAGTCTGTGACTTCCTGTTGCATATATAACATTCTTAGGTGGATTTTTTTTTCTAGAAAAAGAAAAGGCTCAATAATTTGTATGACTGACTTGCAAAAATCTGTTTAGTCATGAATGCATATTTTCTGAATTGTAAGAACATTAGCACAGATGGGTGCTTTGTTTTGCTACAGTATACTGATTACCAGCCATCTCAATCTGGAGAGAGGAAACTGTTAAATGAGAGCCAATATTTTCAGTTACTTGTGCTAATGTGCTGGCTGTATTTGTGAAACAACAGATATGCAAGAAGAAAAATGACAGAATTCTCCTCTTTAGCACTTTCTAAATGCATTTTTCTTTATCTGGGTTAAAAAAGAGAACTCTAAAAGGTACAGAATTCTTTCTGGGTCAATAACATATGATGCTTTGGCATTTGTGTGTCCTGGTTAATAATCAGACATGGTAGTTGTTCACACTCTCTCAAATACTACCTTCTCTAGTAGGGCAGGTTTTGATTTTTCCAAAGTTCCTTAGTGCACCTCAGTTAAGCAGTATATTATTTCATTTTCAGTTAATACTGTTTGTCTATAACTACACTTTAAATGTGGACTGGCCTCCAGATGTTGGGTCACAGACTTTATAGAGGTTTTCAAAATTGATTTAAAGAATATACAGGCATATTAAGTTTAGGGATCATCTGTAACAAAGTGGGAGAACAAAACAAATGAGCAATCAGCCCCCTTCTATAGTTCTATACATGAGTTATGTAGCTGCATGAAGCTAATTTTTACAGCTTATAACCAACAGGAAACAATTTTCCCAACAAATTGATGAAGTAGGGAGAACAACAGGCCAAAACCCATTAGCAGAATCTGGATGTTAGGGATGACAGATTGTCTTGAAATAAAACTTGGGTCTCGCCAATCAATCATTTTCATTATTAGAGGTTTTCATATGCTTCTATAAAGGACCATTCACCCACTGGAAAAGTAAATTGGGGGTTGCTCCTCCCTTTTTGTATACACTCTTACAAGTGGACAGTTTCTGCTGTAAGCAGGATGCCACAATATTCTTCCCCCCTTCCCTGCAACTATCACACAACCAGAATCCACAAACACCACAGTTAGCAGGTACTACATGAACAACCAAACCACTATAACATCAGCCTCCTGCTTTCTGCATAAACTCTAGATAGTGATGGCTAACCCATGGACCTCAATATGTTGTTACACTATAGTTACCATCATCCACGTCATGAGAAAAACAGCTGGTGGAGGGCAGCTTCAGGGGGAACCTCCACTCTTAATATATGATCTATTACCGTATTTTTTGCTCTATAAGACTCACTTTTTCCCTCCTAAAAAGTAAGGGGAAATGTGTGTGTGTGTGTTATGGAGCGAATGCAGGCTGCACAGCTATCCCAGAAGCCAGAACAACAAGAGGGATTGCTGCTTTCACTGCGCAGCGATACCTCTTGCTGTTCTGGCTTCTGAGATTCAGAATATTTTTTTCTTGTTTTCCTCCTCCAAAAACTAGGTGCGTCTTGTGGTCTGGTGTGTCTTATAGAGCGAAAAATACGGTATATATTTTGGGAAATGGATTGTCTGTCTGTCTATAGATTGTCAGCTCTCAAGATATTGTCATCAAATTTGGCATGAGAATTCTCAAGGTGGGATGGCAGTTTTCATTGATGTTGGGACACTGGCCGCCATTTTGAATCAAGATAGAGGACCAAAATATGACATTGGTATGACTTTGCCTGTTTTTTGCTTCAGATCAGCCGTATCTTGAGACATTATTGCCAAACTTGGTACAAGGGTCCCAGAGGTGGGGGCAGCACATTCTGGCACTACTGGGACACTGGGTGCCCCTTTGAATCAAGATGGTGGACTAAGACATCATTATGGTGTGACTTCACCTATTTTTTGGCAGATATCACCAAACTCAGGAGGGTTCACAAGACTGGGTTCTTCATTGACCATTGGGTACCGGGTGCCATTTTGAAATCAGATGGTGAACCAAGTCATGACTTTGGTGACTGGCTTACACAATTCTGAAGGCATGACTAAGTGTGTATAAAGAATACAGCGGGCTGACTTACAATTTTGTGATCAAAATATTTTGGTAGGTGTGAATTATTATTTGACCAGTTACTGTACTTGTGTAGTCCAGTACATATCAGTTTGCCAGTGAAATAGGACCACTCAGAAATGTGAGGAGGGGGGATATAAATGAGTAAACTAAAAGAAAATTTAAAACCCCCAGAAGTGGCACAAAAACGACCTATTTTCAGTGGTTTCCAGAGCCTACAGTACGTTGAGAGATTAGGATTAGGTGCTTTATGAGGCTAAAAATTCATCTCCCTGCACTCTGTGAAGAAGCTGCAGGAGAGAGGAAAGAAAATGATATTATTTTTTCCACTCTACAAAATACTCCTTCCTTTGCTATACTATACAGCAAAAAGTGCTTGGGCAGCCAGCCTAAGCATGAGCCCTTTAGCATTATAGCACAGTAGGGAAAGTTAAAAGAGGGTGGAAATGGAAATATTGTGATATTTTAAATGAATGACAGGGGCATCTGGAGGACCGGGTCTAAAGATGCTATGGTATCAGAGTGCTGGGTTCAGAACCTTTGAAGAGGAAGGGTCTTGTTTCAGTTCTCTTGAAGTTGCTTGTAATATGGCCTAGTCAATCACTCTGTTGACTTGGATGGTGCAGCTGCAGCAGAGAAAACCAACTGCCTGATGGCCACATGCAAAATGCTTGCTAATATGAAGCTCCCCTCCCCATTTTAGCAAGCAGTTTTAATGCAAACTGTTTTGTGCTAATGTACAAGCCCTGTTGAAGATGAACTCTCCAAACCGGTCCTGGGGATGGCAACATCCCTTCAGAGGTGGTTATCATAGCAGCCCATCAGTTGATGGGCAGTTACAGCAATCCCCTTTGCCCTCTGTAAAAGTTCAATCACCAGATGTCATTATGACCAATCAAAGTTGACCTGCAGAGAATGGAGGATTTGGGGATCTGGCCCAGCATCTGGATCAATTCATGGAAATGTGATATATGAATGAACACCTAAGGATGTCCTTATTAGATGACACCATTTTATTTGCATTTTAGCAATCTGAGTTTTCCATAATTCCATATCCACTCCAACAACTGCAGGTTAGGATGTGCATTTCATGCAAAAAGAATAGAGGGTGGGAATAGTTTATATTTTCCCAGACTTCAGCCCTTCTGCTTATGAGTGCAAAAGATAGAATAACAATAAGAATTCCCTTGCTTTCTCCCTCTCCCTTCTCTTTCCTGCCCAGTAGCCTCATTGTTTTCAGATCTTTCTGGTCAATTCTTTTCAAAAAAGAATGGCTCTGATCTGTTTAATAAATATATTAAATCTACTAATCATGTATTTAATTATATATATTAATTGTGTATGTTCAGTAATATTATCTACAGTGCAACTTCGGTTTTCAAACGTCTCAGCTGCTGAATGTTTTGAAAGCCGAACGCCAAAAACCCAGAAGTGAATGCTTCCGTTTTCGAACGTGCCTTGGAAGTCAAACAGCTTCCATGGTGCATTTTTCCATTTTCACTATTCACTTTGCTGACAGCCCTTTGATTTTCGGTTTTCAAATGTTTCGGAAGTCAAACGGACTTCTGGAATAGGTCATGTTCAAAAACTGAGGTTCCACTGTACAGTATGTTGCAAACACTTTAATTTATGATATGGAAATTTAGGGGGAGAAGGAAGGCTTTACCCACCCTATTCTTGGAACGTTTCCTAACAATGGTCTACACTATTCTTGTAACAATATTGCAGAGTTTACCTGCTTGCTGCTTGCTCTCTTCTCTGAACAAGATTTTTACGGAAGCTGGGCTTCCCCTTCATAAAATAAAATTAGCCAACAGCAATCTGTACTTCCAGATTTTTACAAGTTTGAACATTATATTTGGTGCTGTAAACTGCTACAAATGTTTAATAATACATGGCTCCCCCCCCCCAAGTTTTCCTTGTTTTCTCATCAAGCTTAATGGGATTCAGAAACAATTTGGAATTTTAAACTGTCCTAGCTCCCCCAAGTGGCAGTATCAATTGTTCAAAAACCTATGGAATACAAAACAAACACTATCGGGTTGCTTTAATGGACCAATCCAGTTATGTTTTAATCAACATTTCTCAACATGAATGCAACAATGAGATTGTGTATCAATTATTCATTTAAGTAACATGGCAGGCAAGGAGGGAGATTGTTTCATATGAAAACAATTAATCATACTGATAGCATTCTTTATTACACACTAAAAGACTGATTTGACCTAGAACTGTAAGTTTCTGCATTAATTAGGATCTGACATTCTATGACTACAATCTTATGTATATTTTTGTGGAAGTGAGTCAGATTTTCTTCTGTAATAATTACCTCCAAGAAAATATTCATAGAATCAAGCCATATAATAATGTTTCCTCTCCAATTTGTACTGAAACCCCACTTTTAAACCAACATCAGATTGATCTCATTCAAGTTGAAACCAGATCATTATCTTCCCTCTCATCTCCACAGTCATTAGCATTATTATCTTCTATTGTAACTGCATTCCTTACAGGAGAATCCTATGCTCAGCAGCAAGTTCTGCTGTGTTCAGTGGTGCTTGGTTTGAAATAAATGTACAATAAATGTAAATGATTGCAACCACAAGCTCCATGTTGCTGAACAAAAGAGAATGGGTGGAATCAATAAACAACTTCTCAAAATCCAGTATTTCTGTTTTTCATTCAGTCTTAGGAAGCTGAAACAGCTGAATATATTCATTTGTTGACTGGGCCAATTAATATAATTACAATACTGCTGAACTTTTCCTCTCATTCCTAGGACCAACAATGTATCAAAGGAGTGGAGAAAAACATGGATTTGTTTGTATGCATGCTTGCCAGGTAAAATCATTTATCGTGCTTGTTGAATGAATCTCCAGAACTAGTTGTATTCCCATAAGATGGCAAACAAATGATTCTAGCTGGTTAACATGCAAAGTTATAAATATTCACAATTTGATAACTAAGCAAATTGCAGAGCCAAGTTTAGACAGAGGGCGTGAAATAGGAACACTAGTTCACCCAGGAGGGCCAACAGTGTGCGTTTGTTTATGCGGAAGCAAGTCCCACCGAGAACAATGCAAATAAAAATACAAAATGCCACATACACTATGCAGGACACACAGAGGGACTTTTCCACATTTCTCTAAAGATGCTACCCTGAAATACTGGGAGATCCTTCAGAGCAGCACAATAGGAGAACCACCCTAAACAAATGCACAAAAGTGCCACATATGCAAAAGCACTGTGTGGGTATTCAAAGGTCTCTGAATCCCTGCCTATATGGTGTGAGTATAGCTACCATTCTAATGCAGATGCATAAATTATGAGTAAAGTGTTATTTATTTAGGGAGCTATCCTAACTCTCCCTCTCCAGAGCAAAGGAACCACTGCTTTTCCCTGTACCCAGGGTAGCCACCAGATGTCACACACACACACCCTACCTACTTATAGCTCAGGTTTATACATTTTTACTAGGAAACAATTATCACTGATTTCAAAGAAGCCTAGTCTTACTAAATTTCATTTAAGTCAATGATACCTACTTTTAAGTAAATAAATGTATAGGCTCAGTTGCTGTGGAAAAGGAAATCACAATTCCTGCCGTTGTTGCTCAGAGCATTCTTTGTCTACTCACAAATCTCTCACTAAAAAGGAGTTAGTTTAACAGTGGAGGCTTCAATATGCATATGAAATGGTAGAAGGTGGGGGACTATGAGCTGGGAGACAACAAAATTGCAGATTACACGTGTTGACTGTAACTTCTTAGCCAAATCTTGTGCTACAGGCCTCTAGTATTTAAAAACGATTCCCAATAAGAAACTCATCTGATTCCTTCTATACTGCCTTGTTCCCAACACTGGCAACCTAGCAATCCATTCACAAGCATTCCATGATCTGCTGGTGGATTCAGATAAACTCCCTTAGAAAACTAAAGCATAGATTAAACAATAGTCTATTAAAAGATATTGATCCACCTTTATATGCACACTGAGCTGTGTGATATTACAAATAACCTATCACTTCTAATCAAAGGAACAAAGTAGACCAGTAGGACCTATATCAATACTAACTGTAAATGCAACAGTCTCACCACCCCTTAATGACTCACCTAAGACCCTGTCATTAAAATTCACTTTTTTTTAACATAGTGTTTTTTATCTTCAGCAATACCATTTGATTTCTGACTGTTTTGTTAACCATGTTTTCAGGGATTTATAACGACTCTCAGAGTTGAAGCCTTGAAGAAATGTTGCTTAGAAGCTCAACCGTATGTGGGGTTTTTTAAATGCCATTTATAAAAACAGTTTCCCTACTGTTGATGAAATCCAAATGATAGCTAGAAAGCAGATTTTCTTTATTTTTCTGGGGGAAATCTAAGGCAACTAGTCACTTCCAAAGTTCTCCTGTGCATCAACAGCAAAGGGCCTGTATACTTTGGACTTTCACCAATATCATTTTCCCCAATTGTGCTTTATATTTTTATTGATTCAAATGCATATGTTGTGTATCCTAAAAGCTTAAGACATGTAATAGTATATTAAAGCCAGTGGCTTGAATTAATTAATTTTATAATGAATTATTTTAGAGTGTTGTTTGTGCTGTACTTTTGTACTGTTTTATTGTTGTTAGCCGCCCTGAGCCCGGCTGGGGAGGGCGGGATATAAATAAAATTTATTTTTATTATTATTATTATTAAACAAAAACATAGACATACCGTTAAAATAATACTACACCTCAAGCCATCTACCAATTTAACCCATACCAAGAAAAGTTAGTTTTAACAGAAAGATGATACTACACCAAACAAGGAACTTCTGAAGAAAATAACTGCAGAAGTATGAAGCAGCCACTAGTATTGCTTTCTGGAATATCTTTCAACACAGCTGCACAGCACACAAACAGTACAATTAAAATGCAGTCCTAGTCGGTCTCTGAGGGTGCTAAGAGAAGAGAGAAGAGAGTTCACAGTAAGGCTTTCTGTGTTCAATAGGTCTTAGCCTGTGGGCCCTCTATGTAGCCTTTCATTTTCATTTTTAAATCATTTTATTCTGCATCCATTATGATTTGTGTTCATATCAAGGCAATTATCTCATTTTCAATACCATTTATGCCTACAGAAGTTTTTGGGTGGACATACCGCTTTGCTTCCAATCAGTGCATGTCCCGTAGCTTTCTGCTGAATTTCCGTAACTTTTTATACCACAAATATTCTGTGTGGGGTTTTTTTGGTCCTGTTTTGATTGACTATAGCACAATAGTGCCCCTACAGGTGGCAACAACCCAGTGCCATATGCATCTTAGGACCAGGCAGGATGTGGATGGTTTAGTAAAAAACAACAACCCAACACTAATGCATTATTATTGCATCAATGGCATGTTGCAGAATACACCTACAGAAGACCACTAGTCTGAAGGAGCCCCTAGATATGCTGGTATATCTTTTAAAAAATACATATTACCACATTGCACAATTGGCACATAGCCATTTTATATTACTGTACTTTTAATTCTATATTGCCACAAGTAAATCCATTATTACATTTTAGGAAGCTTGAATAGACTACTTTTCAGCAGCTCATGTCACAGGAAGCAGCTGAAGTTGCAACTGAATTCTATTCCACGTAGAATTCTGCTCTGGAATCTGGTAACAGAATCTGCTTCCGTGTAATAATAATAATAATAATAATAATAATAATAATAATAATATACCCAGCCCATCTGGCTGGGTTTACTCTGGGCAGCTCCCAACAGAATATTAAAATCACGATAAATACATGAAACATTAAAAACTTCCCTGAACAGGGCTGCCTCTCAGGTAGTTGTTTATTTTCTTGACAACTGATGGGAGGGTGTATCCAATAGATGTCCATGATATTCGAGTGGCAACATGATCTAGTTGCGATTCCTGCATAGCAGGAGGTTGGACTAGATGACCCTCAGGGTTCATTTCAACTCTACAATTGTATGATACTATGATTCACTGCAATAGCTGTGTTAGATAGAAAAACAACAGTACCGTATTCTCTGCTATACAAGATACTGTGCTTTCAAGATTTGAAAAAATGCTACCTTGAAATAAGATAAATTTATTGCATATTGACTGGTTGAAAAAAAAAAATAGTAAGCCCTTTAACATCACAGTAAATGCCTGCCTGAATGCTATGGTTATAATCTGTATCTTCCTTTTATAAATTTGTTGTCCTCACTTATTTATCCACAAAAAAGGGAAGTTCCCACAACTCATAGAATTACACTAAAATTTTGAGACTCTTTTTCTAGCCATTTTAAATCTTATTTTGGTACCTTTTAACTATATATCTGTGAAGCTTGACAACATTAGACTGCCTTCTCCTATCAAGACTTTTCCCTCTCATTTTGATTATATACAAGTTTCAAACCTTTCCCATCAGGCCCCTTTGCTACTTATGTGCACATATACCCATAAAGGTGTGAGTATATATTGTGGGTTTTTTAAGATGTAATTTTTGCAGTGAAAACTAACCATTCACACCCAACAGTGTGAGACAGGAATACATGATCAAAAAGAGCAGACCTGCTGCCAAAAACAGTGGACCCCAGCTCTTTCACTCTAACCAGATGGAGTGAACAGAAACACCGGAATTTGGATGCTGCCATTAGTTAAGCATCTAAAGCACCTAAAGCTATTACTGGCTTTTAAAAGTTCTTTTTTTAAGAAAAATAATCTATTTAATCATGTCAGGTTTTTACTGAAGTATATACTCACCCATGTTTCCATTACTTTCTCAACTGTAATGAGGTAGAAACTCACTTCCCCTCAAAAATATTTTATTAGTTTTCAATACAGTAAAATGAAACTTTCTTCTTAAAATAAGAAATGCAAGAATCCTTGCAATTTCACCATTCCCAATCTCAATAATTCTCATGCATTCTAATTGTATTACAGTGCTTCAATTTTGATTCAATAGAAACATCCTTTCAGTTGGGTCAGGAAAAACATTTCAGGGCGCAGTCATGCTCAAGATTTACCAGCTGAGGTGCAAAAGAATTTGGCAGCATCCCAGCTATGTTTGCCAAACACTAGATATGTTTCCACAATGACAGATAAAAATAATAATTTAATTGTGCACTCCTGGCCACCGCCCAAACCTGGGTGTTCTAGGTTCAGGGATGAATCCAGCAGTATACTCAAACTGCAAACCTACGTTTTCAGGTGGGGGGCAGGAGGGATGAATCCCTATCCAGCACAAGTGCCTTTTAACTAACCAGGAACAAGTTCTGTCTTGTCTAGATTAAGTTTCAATTTGTTCACCCTCATCCAGTCCATCACTGACACCAGACACTGGTCTAGCACCAAAACAGTTTCCTAATATTTAGGTGGAATGGAGGGCAAGGATTCCATACACAAGTGGTGGCTCTCACCTCTCCAAGGAGCCTGTCTGCATCCTCAGGGTGCACAAATTGTAAGGTATTCTTTAACACAGGACAAGCAGGGGCCAGTTATATCCACAGGACTGGTGTCAACTATAGCATCCACAACAGATACGCTGACAGAACACGTGAATAGGATGGACTTATGGGTGAGGCAAGGATGGCACAGGGAAGAAGCACAATTATGCTATACAGTGGTACCTTCGGGTTAAGAACTTAATTCGTTCCGGAGGTCTGTTCTTAACCTGAAACTGTTCTTTACCTGAAGCATCACTTCAGCTAATGGGGCCTCCCACTGCTACCGCGCCGCCAGAGCACGATTTCTGTTCTCATCCTGAAGCAAAGTTATTAACCCGAGGTACTATTTCTGGGTTAGCAGAGTCTGTAACCTGAAGTGTATGTAACCTGAAGCGTATGTAACCCGAGGTACCACTGAACCCTATATTCCCTGGTCATGTTCACACCATACATTTATAGCACGTGGCTTCCCCCAAAGAATCCTTGAAACAGTAGTTTGTTAAGGATGCTGGGAACTGTAACTCTGTAAGAGTCAAACTACCGTTCCCAGGATTGGGGGGAGCATGTGCCTTAAATGTATGCTGTGGATGCAACAATTCACTCCACAACTATAGCCTCTTCAACTATAGCCCCTTCAACAATGCAACTTTACACCAACCCTCCCTTTGGCTGCTTGTAAAAAATGTATTTCCCTCCCTGGGTGGATCCTGAGCAAGAGCTATGTGTGCTCTCTGCAGGTCCCCTGCCAAAGCTATGTGGGTACTGTGTTGTGTGGGCTCTCCTTCCTCCCCTTTGGTGCTGTATTTCAAAATGCTGATTGCAAAGAACATAAAGGCCGCACTATTGGCATGTCCAACATTTTAATGGCATCCTTGTGTGTGTGTCCCCCAGCTAAACGTACCTTGGATATGGTGGCTCTTCTGCTAGCATAGCAGTGGCGTATCTCCACTTCTAACATACAATGAGTACTGTATAGGATTGCTCTGCAAAATAATTGGATGCATTCATAACGTTTAAGGAAACAGAATAACATTTTAAAGCACCAGCTCTGTACAAAGATGAAATACAGTACTTTAATTCTGAGCCACCAGCACAAAATATTTAGGAATGGGGGTGAACGGAAATTTCCAGAGTTGCCCTCAGAACAGATTCAAAGCAAAAAGGCCAAAGGAAAGTCATGTTTCAAATACAGCTCTTTTTTTGTTAAATATATAATTATCTAATTACATAAAGGTGGCCATGTTTGTTTTTACCGCAAGACACTGAGTCTTATGGCACCCTGACCACTAACAAATGTAGTATGGTATAAGCTTTTATGGGCCGGACAAACAAGGAAGGATTATACTTCATGCGTTTGATGAAGTGGTTCGGCTGCACAAAACCTTATACTGTAATACAATTGTTAGCCTTCAAGTGCCACAGGATGCTCTATTTTTTTAATGTATTGTTCCTTGGCCAACACTTAAAATATGGATTACTTATGTCTAGTTTCTAAACAGATTTATATGAAAATAAATCTAAATTATTTCAGTTAAAATATATTTGTGCAGAACTAGATTGAAAGGATCAAAACTTTCCCAGAAGAGAGGGAAACTCAATGCACAAGAGTAGGAGAGAAGCAAAGAGGGTTGATATTGGAGGAATGCTGTGAACAATCCTAGGCTGAACCAGATGGCCACAGGAGCACTTATCAAGAAGAAGAAGAGTTTGGATTTGATACCCCACTTTATCACTACCTGAAGGAGTCTCAAAGCAGCTCCAAAGGAGTCTCCTTTCCCTTCCTCCCCCACAACAAACACTCTGTGAGGTGAGTGGGGCTGAGAGACTTCAGAGAAATGTGACTAGCCCAAGGTCACCCAGCAGCTGCATGTGGAGGAGCGGAGACGCGAACTTGGTTCCCCAGATTACAAGTCTTAATTATCGCTCTTAACCACTACACCACACTGGCTCTCAAGGTATCAAGGTAGTGGCAGTTGCCCCTAGGCAAACAGGGAGCTAAGTCCAACCATCAAAAACAGGCATCAGATGGTTGCGTAGGAGACCAAGAGTGAGGCACACCTATTGCCCCTTCTGAGCCCAAGGAACTGTTTCTTACCAGCACAGCACTGAAAGTACAATATTTACAATTTCAGTTAAATGCACAAGATTGTTTTCAGTCTACCTAACGCAATGGGCCTCCTTTATCTATACCAAAAACAATAATCTGGTCAACAGTTCTGAGTTTTCACTACTTCAAAACTGCAGCACTCAGCTCCATTGGTTTCTCTTTCATTCCAGCTAAGATGACCTACTGAGATCCTCCCTAGAAGAACCACAATGCATCAAGGGCCCAGAGATGCATTTTAAATAAAAGCACACATTCTACTCGTGTAAAAACATGCAGATCCCTGGACCGTCCGCGGGCCGGATTTAGAAGGCAATTGGGCCGGATCCGGCCCCCAGGCCTTAGTTTGCCTACCCACGTATAAGAACATGTACTCGTTGTAAGCCAAATCCCAGGCCTTCGCATAAAACCAGTTGCTGCAGCCTTGTATACATCTTGCATATTTCTTAATCATAATCAATCCTATAAACTGTGTCTCCATAGTGACTCAGACGGTTCAGCCATTAAACGGTATATGACTGGAACAAATAAAATAACAACTGGGTTGCTAACAAAACAGATGAATGAATTAGTTGTTCCATCTCACTTATGCTAGAATAAAAAAGCACTCAGAGAAGTTTCCACAAAACAAGTTTACAATAACTTTAGTTCTTTCGAGTCCCCTTATACTTTGTAAGGCACTCTTGAGAGCACAGAAGCTGTGAAGGGGAAAGGTGCTTTATCATTCCACGATGAATTGATTTTCATCCATAACTCCTGGCCACCAATCTGCCTTTATCTCCTCCCCCACCCCATCCCCCAATTCTAGACACAAGTATATTTTGACTTAGAGGTTACTGACAACAAACTGCATAGAAACGAGTACTCTTCATAAAGTACAACTAGTATACTTTTGTATTCTACAGAAAAATTCCTGGCAATTTAAACACTGAAATGCATGCTCTTATCCTTCACTTAGTATTGGTTCCTGAAGGATGCACATCTGACCACTGTCAACAGGTAGTTGTTTTCTACCTACCAATATGTTTAACCTAAGGATGGGTAGACCTGGGTAATAATAGTTCTTGTATTTTCAGAGGTTGGGAATCAGCCATTTTTATTATTCTTGTTCCTGGAAGGCCACGGTACAACCTGATGCCAGCATAGCAGCTAAATACTCTCATTTGAATGTCTGCTACCTCCTCCGCAATTTCATCTTAACACCATGACCATATGCAGATTCCATGGCTAAAACAGCCAAAAACAGATTTCTCCAACAGATTGCCTTGTTTACCATTATTTTGTGAAATTTCCTTGGCCTAATAAAGGCATTGCCCTAATACAGATTTTAGAATTTTCCTATGAGACACGGCTCATGGCTATCTTCACTTTTTCTCAGAAAGAGGTTATATAATGAATTTTTTAAACTCAAAATGTCTGTTAAACTTTACATTAAATTCCATCTTCCTAAAAGGAGCATGAATAAAGTGAAAATGTAAAATGATGGATCACACAAAAATAACTCAATCAATTAGCATGCTAAGGATCCATGACGTTAGAATACTTTTTTTTGAAAATAATTTATGTTGCTCTTTGAAAGGCACTATGAAACATGTTTCTAAGGATTCAAATCAGAAGTTTATTCTTGTATGTTTAGATCAGAAGATAAATTACATAGCCTTTCAGTTTTACCTTTCATAGTTTTTACAATCCCTTGTTATCAATACATGTGCCTATTTATTAGTAGTATGTTCATCAAATAAAAAATAAATGCAATAAACTAGCTACTGAAGTTTACTTTTAGCATTTTGCCATTTGTGACCAATATAATCCAGCCTGGATTACAATAGTGTTGAGAGCAACCTTAATTCTTCTAGTAGGGGTAAATTTATTTTAGTATTTCTAACAATTTGTACAGGCTTTTGTCCACCTAAATGTGTGTTATAGGATTGGAAAGAGGATCCTTTAATCCTCTGGCTTGCAAATGCTCTATGGCCCTCCTATGTCATGATTTTGCGGTTGTATATTGCTTTGTTTGTTGACTTTATTATTTCATTTTATTGTACTTTTATTAAATATTTTGTTTTAACATGTTGTTTACCACTTTGGGGGCTTTGGGGCAGAAAAGTAAATTATACACACATATATTGACTGTAATAATAATAATAATCCACAGGTTTGTTCTTCCTTTTCAGAAACCATTTTTGGCGTGGTTCTCTTGCACAGGCCGGCTAAAATGATTAGGAACTCCTTAATAGGACTAATGTACTCTCTCTCTCTCTCATATACTACAGTGTTTTCCTCTTGCTAGAAATTTCAATGGGATTTTGACATTAAAACTTTCTAGTGGATTAAGGGCTCCCTCTTTTTATGCATTAGGGCATTTCTATGGAGACTCCAAATACTGTTTTGGTAAAGTATACAATGTTGGGAATATGATGGTGTTTCTACCTCCACTATATAAGGAGCCTTTGTACCATTTTGGAGATGAATCTACACGAAGCTTCGAAAGGCAAGATTAGACAAAAAGTTTAAAAAATAAACATTTTTAAATACAAGTGGGAAATGCCCCTCTAATAAATGATATATTGCAGCTTTGGACAGATACTGCTGTTTGGAATAAATAAACTTTGTCAACTTTTCATTCTCAATTTCCCAAAGACAGAACCCTGCTCATTTATTCTGAGTTACACTTATAGCTCAAAAACAAAGAAGTCAGGAGCCCATGAAACAACAAAATACACCCAGACATCAGTTCTTGGCAGGGGGTTGGACTCGATGGCCCTTGTAGTCTCTTCCAACTCTATGATTCTATCTCAAAACTTCCAACATACCACTTTAGCAAAAGGGTGCTTTTCTTCCAAAGGTCTTTTCTCAAATCTTTAAGTAGGTCCAGTTGCCTAGCTCCAAATCAGCCATCACCCAAGTCTCCGATAGTATGAAAAAAGGGAAGTAACATGAGAGCTTAAATTCCTTCCCCCCAACTCCATCTCCACCTCCTCCTTACATAATGAAGAGGAGACACTAACGGGGGGGGGGGGAGCTAATAACAACATCACTACTTTCTCTCCGCAGTTCTGCTCCACTGCAATGACTGAGGCAGCAGCGTTTGTATTTATTTTTTAAAAAACACTCTCTAAACCCGGGTTGGAAATGCCAGGTGTCTTGTCATCAGCATCCGAAGAAGTGATTGCTCGGTGGTGGTGGTGGTGGTGGTGTTGGGGGCGAGAAGCGTCTTCACCCTCGCCCTGCTCCCACTTCTTTCATTATTTCCATCGCCCCCTCCACCTCCCGACCCCAAAATACACACGCAGCATCTGCCATTGTTCCTCCCCTCCTTCCCCCCCCCCTTTTAGTAAGAATGGGGCTGTTTTTTTGGGGGGGGGGGGTTGTCTTCCAGAGAAGAGGTGGGATAGAACGGCGGCGAGTGAGAGAAATTCGATTTCCAAGTCTCCCGAGGCAACGCCTGGCTGGGGAAGTCGTGGCGGGGAGAAGAACAAACAGGGCTAGGATCCTACGGGGGAAGTGAGCGGCCGGCGCCTGTTGTGACGGGGTTGCGGGGAGAGGGTGTGCGAGGCGCGCCATGGTGGCAGCCAGTGCCTGGGCTGCCCGGAAGATTTCCCCTCAGGAAGGAGGGCGAAAGGGGCCTCTCCGAAGGGGCCGGGGGCCGAGAGAGAGGCTGAGGCGGCCCCTTGAGCGGAGGGAGACCGGGCTGGAGGTCCCGCCAACCCAAGAGCAGCGCCCCTTCCTTCCCTCCGAGGGAGCGAAAAAAGCGCGCCAGCCAACGCCGCGGGTACCTGCCCTCGCCACCGCCGCTGCCGCCAGCTTCTGCTGCTGCTTCTACCGCTGCCGCTGCGTTATCCGACCGGGAATGACATGAGCTACCGGCGTTGGCCGCGAGTCCCCTCCGCGAAGCCCCTCCTCCTCCTGCCTACTGGCCCTGGCGCTTGCCCGTCTGGGAGAGCGGTCCCCATGGCGCTTTCTCATTGGGCCGCTTCTCCCCGCCCGTATGTAAATAGCGCCTCCCGCTCATCCACAATCAAACTGCCCTGAGGGGAGTCCGAAGTCTCGAGTTCCCATCCTCCCTCCGGGAAAATAAATAAGAGGCCGATAGATCGAGGGAGGGGAAGCCATAGTCCCACCACGCACCCAGTTCCCGCCCGGCGCTACAGCCCCGGGTCCTCTCAGGCAGCGGCCCGCCGAAGCCGCCTGGCCCCCCAGCGAGTCCCAAGGATGTCCCGGGCAGCAGTTCTGAGAAACCCCATATATCGCAGAAGGCGCTCTCTCGCCTCAGGCAACCCGGTTCTCCCTATGTAGAGCAACTACTACCGCATTTCACCCTCACACCACAACCCCCCTGTGTACTTTTCCTGCTCCTCTCTGAAAGTTTAACAAGGGATCGAAAAATGTAGGCTGATTGAGCAACTGAACCTCAGTCAACCCCACCGAAGGAAACTTTTTAGCGACTTGAGGAGGCAGGTGGAGGGCAGGAAACGCAGCAGACTTCGGTAACTCTCGCGAAGAAGATCATTGCTGACTGCTTTGAACTCTGTAATTTGATCTGAGGAGAGAGAGAGAGAGAGAGAGAGAGAGAACCCTTCCGACGGAACGGCTCGAACACAACTTTTGCCAACGCCTTTCAAAATAAGAAGAGGAGAGATCTCGCTTTCGGCTTTTCGCGTCGGGAGCTGGAGAGGAGCGGACAAAATTATGCTGCAAACACCAAGGGGATGGGGGGGGGGAGAGAGAGAAAGACCTGAACGGTGCGGCGTTTTACATAATATCTCGAGAGACTGTATTGATACGATGAGTTCAGGGCCGGATTTAGGTTTGATGAGGCCCTAAAGATGCTGAAGGTAATGGGGCCCTTTATATGTCCAGCTGTCCTTTGTCAACAACAAATTGTCACTGGTTTTTTTGTGTTGAATATATGAGCTATATGGTAATTTATGGACCTAACAGGTATCTAAAGCCATTTGCACATAACAAAATATGTAAGTTTTGTTTTTTATCTTATATTTTGGAAATGTACATCCAGGTGTTTTTTTTCCTTTAATTTTTTGGGGGGGCCCTAAGCTATAGCTTCTTTAGCTTATATTTAAATCCGGCACTGGATGCGTTCCAGTTTGATAAGCTGCCCCCCCCCCCTCCTTACCCAACATTGAGAGAGTCTCCTTGCTGGGAGATCGTTTCTGTTTCTTTTGAAAGGAACCCATGCAGGGCAAACGCAGCACGTGCACAACTTCAGCCACGACTAAATGGCACCCGGGCTCGAGCCGGCTAATTCGACTATCTAATTAACGCAGGCAGGCGGGATTGCATCTCCTCGATTCCCCTGCAAGGTGCCAGCCATGAGCCACTGGCGACTTTCCTTCTCCCTCCGCTCAGGGAGTTGCGTCGCCGGGCCACTCTCGCCGAGCTGGGCACTCTTCTGAAGGGAGAGGAGGGCGGCGGATCGCGGAGCATGTGTACGGTTTTGTTGTTTTTTTTGTTTTTCCGGGAACTTCCACAATGTTACGAAACCTCGATCCGTCTCTCCTGGCCAAATTCTTTCTAGTGGAGACCACTTCTATCGCTCAGCCTAAACACACACACACACACACACACCCGCCTTTTCTATGAATGTTTACGACCAGCTTCTCCAACACAAGAGGTCACCTAGCGGCTTGGTTCTCCTGAAAACGGAGTTGGGAGATCGCGAGCAAGCCGGCCGTGGACTGGATCGATCCTGAGGAGGACCAACACGGGATCCTGAGGGTCATCAAGGGAAAGCTGGCTGTTCACGTGACGACCTCTCCTCTCTCTCCTCCTCGCACCCCCCCCCCACGTGTGCATCTACATTTTTTGGGGGGGGGGTGTTCAGATGAAAACTCGCCCCACCTCCCCAAGGAAGGTGGTAAGTTTGTGGGTTCCCGTTGTCACCCAAAGCCAGCAAAAACACGAACTGCTGTCCTTAGCTCACCCGTGTAGATGCGAGTGTGGTTAATTGCGTTTGCACATCTGCTATGTCACTTAGCAGAGAACAACAAGGAGCGAGGATGGAGTTAAATGCTCACTGA
This sequence comes from Podarcis erhardii, assembly GCF_964252035.2. Taxonomy (NCBI): domain Eukaryota; kingdom Metazoa; phylum Chordata; class Lepidosauria; order Squamata; family Lacertidae; genus Podarcis; species Podarcis erhardii. The sequence goes on along the minus strand of NC_138510.1, from coordinate 48,052,028 downwards.
AGGCTGCTTTTCCTTGGTTATGTGGGCTTAATATTAGACTGGCAGCAATATTCCAACGCATAATTCTTTCCTAGTTTGTCTCCTCTTGTGTATGTGTATGTAATATATATATGCGCCCTAAGGAAACACATTAGGAAAGAATTATGTGTTCAGATGATACATAATACGACTAGAAAAATGACCTCTCAAAAGTCAAATGGTGGAAAAAGCAGAAATGCAATGGCTGTATGCTTGTGGTGACCCCTATATATTTTTCCTCTAAAGGCTCAATTAAATAATCTTGCAGGATTAATTCTTTGAGTTTTGGACAGTTAACTGATTAAATCTACACCCATTTTCTTAAGAATAAAGGAATCCTTCCAAAGGAAAACTTCCCAGTGATGTATGCTTAGGTTACAACAGGCACCATACTGGGATACCTCTTCTAAGTTGACCAGGAAAAAGTGGGTAGGAGTAGCTTCAAAAGAGAAGATGGAACCTGCCACCTGCAGTTTTGTAAGATTTTTAAAATAGGACTTGTAAAAAAGCAGGTGGCATTCCCAATAATGAAAACACACACACACACACACACTGTGCCCAATTACTTTTTTTATTGATCAAAAGCAGTTGATGAATCTAACTGCTTAGGCAGCTAAACACTGCAGCCTTCTTTCCAGTAATCATTCCCCTGATATGATCATTTTAATCTTCAAGGTGAGAGTGCTGCCCTTTGTGTAGCCAAAATGGCACCACCAATATGCAAATGAGAGGTATCAGCAAATTTGGGGGAATCTCAAGGTTTGAGAAGTACAAGTTATCAGATATGCTCCCTCCAACAGCCAAATGAGAACTGAGCAATGCTCTGTGACTATAGAATGCTGACCAACTTTTTTGGGTGAACAGAAAAACCTGTGAGTAGGGGATGGGATGGAATGGAGAATTGAATGGTATGGCCTGGCATCCTGTGCAGGGACTTTGCTTTGAGTGTCCGTATGCAGCCAAACAGTACCATCCCCATAAAGGAGGGATGTGTCAGCAGGCTTGTGGGGAGTACAACAATCACAAACAGACCAGTGAGGACTGAGTGTTCTCTATGTACTCCCAGACCAATGAGGGGGGGCAGAAAACCCAGACAGGAAGGGGAATGGCATGAAATGGCTGGAATCCTAAATAGCAGTACTCCATACTGCAACATTTTGTTGCAGGATCCACTTGCAAAATTGACTTAAATTTTAACTTCTCACACAAAATTGCCAGTACGGACAATGAAACTAGTCTTTCTAATTTACACAACCAATTAGAGTTCAAAACGTGTGTGGAGGCTTAAACTGGTTATTCCTGCATCTATAATATAGATGTAAAATCTACATACCTTTGACTAGGTCAATTTCATTTAAAAACAGCTGTATTTGGTACCAGGTAAACATTTAGACGTGCAGCAGCAGTACAAGATAGGTTCATAAGGCACGAGTGTGCAAAGCCTGAGTATGGTATGTGGTGGAATTGTTGTAAGATTGCTTTGCCGTCACCCGACTTTCAGCTTAATCCACATGTTTGCATCATTACAACACAGCTGAAAGTCAACTTGCACATTAGGTATACATGCTGAACTTTGCATGGATCTGCTCAAACCACATTCCTAGCACACCAGTCTGCTGGATGTGTGTGTGGCATGGGCATAGCAAGGGGGGGGGGAGCAGGGAGGGGCAGCTGCCTCACGCAGGGTAAAACAATAGAAATATACTTAACTAGCTGACCAATCACACTGGTTCTGCCCCCCTTAACAAAATTCCTGGCTATGCCCATGGTGTGTCTCTCACTGTTTTTCAGTATCACTGGATTCATGCAAAAAGTTGTCTCTCCCTAACAAGGGGGGGAGAGATAATCAAACTATGCCCAGGACTGTGGATGTATATGCTATGTGAGTCCGTGAATCTGGTACAAGATTCATCACCTAGCATGCCAAGAATCTCAGCTTTCAAAAAGCAATTTTCTCACTTTGAAGCAATAGCTGTGAATTCTGATAAGAACAAGAGAAGCCGTCATGGCCCTAAGATGGGGACCTTGGCGTAGAGTGTTGAATGGCCTCATGAAGAGAACTACATCCATTTCAGTTTCAGATGCAGCAGTGAAAGGCACATGGCATTTCTTGGACCAGAGAATGAAAACCCCACCACCCCTGTCCTCTGCTCCAACTCTCCTACTCTCCTTCCTTAAAAACACCCTACCATCTTTATCTCTCCACAACACCTCTTTATTTCTGCTTCTCTCCACCGACATCCAACCCCTCTCTGCCTTTTCCCCTCCCCAAAGCCAGGCCACATGACCCATGTATCTCTATCTTGCCTATGGGGAAGTGCCATAGTGCAGTGGCAGAACATCTACCTTGCATGCAGAAGGTCCAAGGTTCAACCCCCAGTTTCTCCAGGTAGGAAACACCCCTGCTTAAAACCCTGGAGAGCTTCTGCCAGTCAGTGTGAGCAGCTTTCTATCTATGTATCCACCAACAGAGAGGAACAGCTATGGGGCGTGAGGCTCTTCCATCACTGGACCACCCCCAGCATCCTCTGCCTGAATCAGTCACCTCATTCTGTTTGTAGAGCCAATCTTGGCTTACTCTGTCCCTATTCCAGGAACCCCGTGGCTGTCTTTTTGGCTCTTCCTGTCTCACACGGCAATGTTTTACTTTTCCCCATGGCAGCAAATAGCAACCCCTCATTTACCTAGGAGAATGGAAAAAAAAGGCTCCTGGGGGCCCTGCCCTCCCCAGCCAGTCACCCAGTCACTGCTGCCATTAAGAACCCTTCTGCTGTCTGCATAGTCCCAACTTGAGCTCGATTTCATGGTCAATCTAATTATGTGTGGCAGAATGTTGGTGAGCCTGAATATGCAGAACAAGTGACCCCCTAGATCAGTGTTTCCCAACCTTGGGCCTCCAGATGTTTTTGGCCTACAACTCCCATCATCCCTAGCTAGCAAGACCAGTGGTCAGGGATGATGGGAATTGTAGTTCAAAAACAGCTGGAGGCCCAAGGTTGGGAAACACTGCCCTAGATGTTCATATATTAGCCCTAATGAACTCAGATGTATATTTGGTTGTGAATCCATCCCATCTCAGGAAACTTGCTGGTCTTCGTGTGCATGGTGCCGAGTAAGGAGCTCAGGAGGGGCAGGGAAGAAAGCCCTGATTAGTTTGCACTAATGAAGTTGGCTGGGAGCTCTGACGAATTGGATAACTCCTTTGTTGGCATAAGGCTTTGTTCACACTCCCGTTGGCAGTGCACCCGCTGCATTTCCAGTGCTGGGTTTTTAATCCATGCACACACAACGTTGCCCAAAATGCACAGTTTCTTATGAAGTACTACTGTTTGATGCATTGTTTCTCAAACCAGCTTCACACTGGTTGGAGCCCTTAAACTATCCTTACTTCATCTCCAGCCAAGGTGTGAACACCTTTGCAGAGGGCAAAGGCATCCTTGCCCTGTCAACGCTTCCTGGTGTGTGCAAAAATAGAAACAAATCTGACACTAACAAAGCCATGCTGATGTGAACAGCTTCCTTCTCTGCCATTCACTATGTGGTCCCAAGGCAGGCTCATATTACTAATATTGCTGTTCGTTTATTCATATAGAACAAAAAAGTACCCACCCTCTCCAGATAGCCCATGCTCTCTAAACCAAAATTAGATGTAAGCTCCGATCTCATCTTCACTGATCAAGTGGAAGGAGGAAGGGGATTGTGGTCCCTGACCCCAGTTTTAGCAATAAGACACAGTGGCGTAGCGTGGGTTGTCAGCACCCAGGGCAAGGCAAGTAATTTGCGCCCCCTAACCCGTGGATTTGCGCCCCCTAACCCTAACCCCCAGATGTTGCGCCCGGTGCGGCCGGCCCCCCCTGCACCCCCCACGCTACGCCACTGATAAGACATAGGAAGGGATCTCTGCATATACAGATAGATGCCTTGGCTTTGTACAAATAAACAAATTACTACTTATCAGGGATATAGAAGGAGGAAATGAATTTCATTCAGGTTTTCAAGGAAGCAACCACAGCATAAGAAAACGTGGTGGTCCACAAAGAACAAGCAAACTAGAATAGTAATTTGGACTGCAAAAACAGAAAGGTTAAGTATAATTGAGCCAGTCCAACTCCTCTCCTGAGGCAGCTTACCATTGTGGATGTTTTAGGAGGTGGCAATGAGGAATTTTGCCTCCTTCCAAAGGAACATCAGCTTTTAAAAAGGATGAATAAGGCATTTCCCATAACTACAGAAATATCCTACCTAGAGTGTGCTCTCTCTTGCTCTCTATTTATCCATACATATATTCAAGAGGAGCATCCCAGTTCCTATGGCAATCCATAGAAACAGGAAACAGTTACAGGAAACATAGAAAGGACCAGCCAGTTAGTGTAGGGAGACCATAGGTCATGCATCCGGTACAGCAAGAATGCCCCTGGCTAGGGCCTCCTTTCCCTGTCTTCTTTCAAATGTAAATGTACAGAACTTTCTAACTCTCTTCCCTAGTGAGTAATCATTGCAGGGATGCAGATTTTGGTTTATAGCATGCCAGCAGTTTCATGGCACCCGTCCTGTAGATATTCCGATAATTAGATCTATGCTTTCTTTGAACTTCCACTGTTATTTGAAATTAGTATGTCTTTTAATATGTTTCATTTCACAGTATTGAAATGATGAGTAAGTGCAGGTTGTGCCATTTGAGTTCATTGCAGCTACATACATTTTAAGCTTCCTGTTCTACTTCTACCTTTACTTCAGCTCCCACGATGTAAATGCAAAATGTCTTTTTAAAAACAAAAACAAAAAACCCTGTTTGCTTATTTATAAAAACATTTATAGACCAGGGTGGTGTACAACAACATTGAGAGATCAAGACTCTGTAATTTTAAAGCTCATTATTTGTGTGGGGTCTGGAGGCTTTGTAGGGAGATTCATAGTGATTTTAAACATTTCATCCCAAGCATCTGGTGATTTGTAGTCTGTGTAAAGTATTTGCCAGTCTCCGATTTTTCTCATGATTTGCCCCAATAGAAACTGTACTAGTAGCTCATGCCATCCCACACAATACCACACCCTGTATCAATTTGCATTGCAAAATTAGTACCTCACAAAGACACTAGTCTTCCCATGGTGTGTCTTAATGCTAATAAAAGGTTTTAGGACAAACATTTCCCAAAGCGTTTCATCTTGGCCATTGGAGCAGCTCTGCTTTGATCTTGGACAGTGCAAGCCCTATGCCTGTTTAACTTGGTAATGCATGCAATGGGATTTACCCCATAGTATAAGTGTGTTTAAGATTATAGCTTAAAAAATAAAATAAAATGGTTGCCATGTACTTCCACTTATTCACCAATGTTCATAACAACAGTTTTTATTTTTATTTTTAACTTGGCACATCCGATATAGTTTGCAAAATTGCTGTCCTCATATATGTTTCCATCAATGATACCAAAACTTTTTTTAAAAAAGTTGTTAGCAATATCCAAGATGGGTGTATTTCTAGCGGTCTATTCCTTTGGCATTTTGTTTTTTTTTAAATGTACACTTCCCCCCTGAAAACCACATCCATGGAGTGCCACTGGTGGGAATTCCACCCACAGAGCTTCTGCCCATTCGGCGGGCAGAATGGGGAGCTCCATGCTAGCAGAGGATATTAGAGTTAGGCAAAAGTGACACCTCCGCCCAGCCCAAACCTTTCCCCTGACCCTGCCTAGTACAAAGCAGGGTTGAATTGCAGGCTCACTGCATTTATTGCAGCCTGCTCTGTGGTTTGGTGCGGTTTCTTTTCCATTAATAGGCTGTTGGTTGCTGGCTGCTTTAGGGTCCTTTGGGCCAAAAAGTGGTGTATAACTAAATCATAACGTATTAACATAAGCATGGACAATATTCAGCTAATGTACCTCCTTTCAGTGCAAGCTTTTCTGCTTATGCAACAGGACTCTTCCTCCTCTTCCCCACCTGCCCAGAGCAGATTTGGGGAGGAAAGGGGGGAGAGTCCTATTATTTTACAGGAAGAAATCCTTGCACCCACGAGACACCCGGCTCCGCTCTACTTTGGATACAACCCCATATGAATAAGAAGTGCACAACAGGAACAGTTGAGGGAGCTGGGTATGTTTAGCCTGGAAAAGAGGAGACTGAGCAGAGATATGATGACTATCTTCAAATATCTCAAGCACTGTCACATGGAAGATGGAGCAAGGCTGTTTTCTGCTGCTCCAGAAGGTAGAACCCAAACGAGTGGATTCATGTTACAAGAAAGGAGATTGCAACTAAACGTCAGGAAGAACTTTCTGACAGTAAGAACTGTTCAAGGAGGTTGTGGACTCTCCTTCATTGGTGGTTTTTGGGCAAAGGTTGGATGGCTATCTGTCATGGAAGCTTTAGTTGAGATTCCTGCATTGTGGGGGGGTTGGATTAGAGGATCCTTAGGGTTCCTTCCAACTCTACAATTCTGTGGTTTTGCAATCTAATACTGGCTGTGCTAGTATCACCACAAAGACCTTTTCTAAGTCCCCCAATTGCCAATGGATTATTATCTCTTGACATTTCCATGTTCAGCCCTTAAATCTTCTTCCTTCCATGCCAGTCATGTCCATCTAGAACAGATTATACATTATCTGGGCGGGAATCATTTTATTTCTCTTTGCTGTACAGCGCCTAACCAACCATTGGCACTAAATAAATGTTTCTTAGTAGGAGTATGTACTGTAAACAGGATACAGTGTGCAGAGCTCACAAAGAAATAAGAAAGAACAATGCACCGAGAAACAAAATGTTAAGGTCTGCATTGGGACAAATGCAGGTGTCTAAGCATTTATTATTAAAAACGATTTGAGGCAGGAGGCGGAAATGGGGCTTTGGTATTCATTTAACCTGTTTATGTTTGTGTGTCTGTTTAATGCCGGGCACTTTCATTATCCAGGCAAAGAGTCAGCAGGCGGAGCTCCCACACTAGTATGAAAGGAGCCCACAAAAATGATGATTGGTTTGCTCTTTAAAAGTTCTCCATGTGTTATGGAATTTTGTCTTGAGCTGGCCTTTGCAATTCAGACAGCCCAGCCTAACTATCTGAAAGACAACTGCGCACACATTTCATTCTTACCTAGTTCCAAGCCCCTACTTAATGGTGCCGATTTAAAGGGAAATAAAAATGGCAAAACCCACATTAAAATAACAGTGAGATTGACGTAAACTGACAAAAGCCAGGAAATTCTCTGTTAAGGCAGCCACTCTGTCCTTGACTCACCCTATTGTGCCTGTGTATTGCAGCAGCCCGTATGTTATGTAAGGTTGCACGGTTCCGAGATGTGGGCAATACTTATGCTAAAGCAGTTGAGTGCAGGATATAACCCATGCCTCGGGATTGTTTTCTTCCCCCACCTCCAGCTGAGCAGGGAGCAGGTGCGAAAGCAGAGCAACCCACTGCTCAGACTCAGGTGCCAGCACAGTTGACCCACCATCTATAGTTCCTCCTCCATCCTCCCAGTTTTGGTTTTAGGTGTGCTTCAGTCCACAGACACTATCTTTCAGCACTTGGCTCTCTGGGCAGCCACCAACAGCAACCCTCGTGTATTCCAAGCAGAGCAGTTGCATCTTCTATGAGTCATGAGCCCACTCAGTGCATCCTAGGACCTTTCCAGATATTGAAGCTACCAGTGCTGACATCATCACCCCACCACTAAGCTGATGCTAGCAGTATGACATCCCACTCAACATGAGGGAAGAAGAATAAATTGGCTGCAGGGAGGGTAGATTAGCCGAGGAAAGGAGAAGGAGTCATTTGTCCTAAAAAAAAAAAAAAAAAGAGGAGGAGGAGGAGGCAACCAGGAGCAGAACTGTACTCTTGAACATAACTTTTGGGCAGCTAAATACAATAAGCCACTACATTTTGAGGTAGCAAAATTGTGGTGCATTACTTCAGGGGAAAACAGAAGCATTGTAGGCAATGGTCACTTTCCATATTCCAGTTTCGCTCTCTACATCTCTAGACTAAGGGAGTGAGGCATCCCCACCCACACCATTGCAAGAGACTATCTCCACAGGGCATTATGAAGCCATTTGCCCATTCTATCTGAACTGACATCCATCTGCAGAGCCTATTTTATTGGTGGAACCCGTGAAAACGATAGGAAAAGGTTGTGTCCTTTTCTCCAAGAGGCCAGAACATAGCATGGCACACAGCTGGCCAGGTTCTAAACCTGGGAAGCCAACTGTGGCATCCCATGGTTGACTCACATGTACAAGGCAAACATTGGCTCCATCAGGAAAAGATACGGGGGCATCTGTAGATCGAAAGAGCCAGAGGTTTTGTCTGCCAGAGGTCAGCAAATGAGTGGGTGGTTCTTAACAGTCAATGGGTAATCCTGACTCAGGAGGGAAGCACAATAGAGTTAGTAGGCAAAATAAGGAGCCAGTTAGTTGGGGTTATCAATTTGCCCCTGGCCAGCAATTTTATCCTAAGTCAGATATTAAATGTTTAAATAGCCATACGTTTCTTTGAGACCAATGCATATTGATAAGCACATACACATCAGGCTATTTTAGTCACTGAAGCTTTTTCAGAATTGCCAGTGAAGATCTTTGTTAAAAGCTGGTGTTATATTATCTACCTTTCAGTAGTCAGGTACCAAGGCTGAACTGAGCGGTTGTGTTACCATGGTTATTTCACGACTGTGTTGCTCCAGAACACTTAGAGCTGATTCAGATGCTGAGGAAAGGCACGTAATGCTGTTCTCATGGGACTGTACCACCTCGGAATGCACATGGAGATCACATGTTTGCAATCAACGTGCCCTCACATTAACAATCTCCCTACAAATGTAAAGCAATTGTACCAGTTTTGTCTGTAAACAAAGAGACTTGGCATCAGGGCTCTGTTAAGATGCTTGAATCCAATCTTAGAGCACATATGCATTGCACTTTTGAGAGTGGTCAGATGAGCATTCAGGCCATCTACACATTGCTGTTTACTATGGCTCCACTGCACTCCCACTGCTGGTGTGTGAAGCCATGTGTGCATGATGTTAGCCACAATCCATATCTATCCTGTAGTTTCTTCAGAAATACTGGTTTTTTTATATGCTTTCCCTCAAACCAGCTTCCATCCAATTTGAAAACATAAGCCATGTTCACTTTCCAGTTAAGATGAGGTGTTTACATTTGATATAGACTTTGCACATGGGCAGATGAGAACTTCATGGGGGGGGGGCTGCAGTTGTGAGGAAACCAAACTAGCAATACGCACCCCCTGTTCCCTCTCTGGTGTGCACAGCAATGTACAAATGTGACTTGAAATGAAGCAAGGGAAACCGACCTTGTTGCTTTTTAAGTTACTAATGTGTCCACAGTCCAATTGTGCATAGTATTCTTGCAATGAAGGGGTGGGGATCCTTGGACCCTTTAGGTGATGCTGGACTACAACTCCCATAATCCCCAACAACTGGTCATGCTGGCTGGGATAGATGTCTGTTGGTAGTCAGTGGGTCACCATGTGACTTCAACCCAATGCAGTCCTCCACCTGGCATGGCTGCTTGCAGATATTTTATACAAATTCTAAAAACCATATAACGAATCCCTGTCTTGGGTATTTAAAAGCAAAAGAGCCAATGAGCTTCCTTAGAGGTTCTCCAGGTTAGCTAAAGTTCATAATACTTTATTGCCTTGGGATGGGGGCATAGAAAGGAAGCTCTTTATATGTACAGACATTCTATTTCCCCCTCCTGTGGAAATTATGCATACTAATGCAAATTCCCACAAGAGGGTGGGGGTGGGGGACACACACCAGGTTTTCTGTGGTACAAGCCGCTGATGCAGAAGATTAGCACTTAGTCAGTTCCTCCTCCCTTCCACTTGAACTCTTGCCAAAAGCACGATAGGAGGCATAATAGTTGGGGAAGAATTAGAGTGGATGGAGTGCTTCTTCTCCTGTTTTTAGAACTCTGGGTTTGGGTGTGCAGTTCCAGGAAGGGGGGTGGTGGACAAAAAGTCATATCCATTTCCTCTTATCAGCTGTAGCTGGGAGGACCACTGGATGTTGGGTGTTTATGGCTCATTCTCAGGCTTGAGACCTCTGCCCCAGTATTGGAAAACCCAAGAGGAGGAATGGGATTGAATGAGGCCCATCGCTTGCACACAGCTTTGAAGAAAGAGGATCAAGAAGCCAAAGTCAAATGCAGGGGTCGGCAAAGTTTTTGTGGCTTGGGCCTGTTCACGGTCCTGCAGATGCTGTGGTGGGCCAGAGTGTGTGTGTGTGTGCGCACGCACGCACGGACGCATGTACGCACGCACAAACACTATTTCTGGTGCTCCTTCCGGTGCAGAGGAGGCGTGCGCAGCTTCCCATTGGCTGCAGGAGCTTCCTGCAGCCAATGGGAAGCTGGCCAGCGTTGAGGAAGGCGGTCCCTGCTCTGCTCCATGCCGCTTTAGTGCGGCTCACGGGAGTTGACCAAGCAGGCGGCAGGGGTCCCCAAGTGGGTGGCGGGGGTTCATGGGCCAGTTAAACAACCCCCATGGGCTGCTTGTGGCCCATGGGCCTTAGGTTGCCAACCCCTCGTCAAATGCATTCCTCCCTCCACCCACATCACAGTACAGTGTGGTGGGGATGTTGTTTCTTGTTTCATGGCTATCAGCAGTGCTTTCCCCAAATAAATAGGAAGCACCAGCTAAGCTGGTCATAAAACCTCTATAGATGGGAAAGCAGGTCTGAAATTGCATATGGTCTGGGCAGCGGTTCATAAGAGCACGGCTGAGTACTCACCTTTAAAGCACATGGCTTCCCCCAAATATTCCTGGGAACTGCAGTTTGTCAAGGCTGCTGAGAATTGTGGCTCTGTGAGGGGTAAACTACATTGCCCAGAATTCTTTGGGGGGAAGTCCTGTGCTTTAAATATATCGTGTGTATGCAACCCATGTCTCTATTTAAAAAAATGAATAATAGGAAACTTGTTTCATTACTGAGGATTCCTACTAGGAACTTAATCCGTCCAAAAACAAAAACCTAGTTCCCATGGTTCTCTTTGGGGAAATTCTGACAGTTAAGCCAATTTCAAACTGGTTTGAATTGTGTAAGCCTTTTCAGAGAGTATAGATTGAGAGTTTGAGAGTGCATTGAAGAATGGTTGTAGCCAGAGATGCACATTCTATTTTCCACCACTGCCACCCCCTGTCCTGTCCTGCAGTGGTCGCTCAACAAGCTGGTTTTGCAGGTTTCTTCAGACCTGCACTTCAAACGTTACCCAGGAAGAACAAAAAGTAGCTTCCAGCAATATGACTGCAGTTGTTGCAACAGACCTGTGTACCTTTTAATGTGGCTGTCGCAGCCTCCCCCATGCTAGTGACGCAGTCAGTGCCAGATTTACGTATAAGCTAAACAAGCTATAGTTTAGGGCCCCACTCTCTTGAGGTAAAGGTAAAGGGACCCCTGACTGTTAAGTCCAGTCACAGACAACTGGGGTTGCAGCGCTCATCTCACGTTACTGGCCGAGGGAGCCAACTTTTGTCCCCAGACAGTTTTTCCGGGTCATGTGGCCAGCATGACTAAGCCGCTTCTGGCGAAACCAGAGCAGTGCATGGAAACGGCGTTTACCTTCCCGCTGGATCGGTACCTATTTATCTACTTGCACTTGACGTGCTTTCGAACTGCTAGGTTGGCAGGAGCAGGGACTGAGCAATGGGAGCTCACCCCATTGTGGGGATTCAAACCGCCGACCTTCTGATCGGCAAGCCCTAGGCTGTGGTTTAAACCACAGCGCCACCCGCATCCCATCCACTCTCTTGGGGCCCCCCCAAAAAATTAAAGGAAAAAAAACCTGGATGTACATTTCCAAAATGTAAGATAAAAGCAAGCAAGCAAACAAACAAACAAACAAACAAACAAACAAACAACAACAACAATTTTTTAATATCCCGCCCTTCTGGCTAGGTTTCCCCAGCCACTCTGGGTGGCTTCCAACAAAATATTAAAATACAGTAGTCCGTCAAATATTAAAAGCTTCCCTAAACAGGGCTGCCTTCAGATGTCTTCTGAAAGTCTGGTAGTAATTGTTCTCTTTGACATCTGGTGGGAGGGCGTCATCAATCCTAAATGTGGCCCTGGATGCAGTAGTGGTAAAATAAATGTTTCTTTCACAGCAATGATTCCACGTATCCCAAAATGAAGTTTGGCTTCCACGGATGCCAGCATAATTGCCATGTGCATGCATCTGGCCCTTCAAAAAAGTGGGGACATTTCAAGTCCCATCCACCTTGCCTCCACTCACCCCAAACTGTTTCACTTCAGCTTTGCCCACAAAGGACCCTCATGTCAGGTGGGAGAGCTAAACGAAGCGTCTATGTTTGGAGACATTTCTCAACAAAACGTTGCAGGCAGACCTGTTGCCTGCCGCACTAGCATAGCCATTAATCCATCAGCAAACATAACAGGACATGGATCTGCATTAATTTGCATATGCTAATATATAGATAGCAATTCTTTCTAAGTTTATATCATTTTAATAGAAATAGAATCCATCTCACTGTAGTGGGGAACAGAGATTGTGACCACATATGAATCTGTGTGCCTCTAGGTGCTATCTGCTGATGAGCAACTTCAAAGCCTCCACTCTCTCTCTCATTTATCTTACACTAGACCAGGGCAGGGAAGCCCTTCAGCTAGAGGACCTCAGCCTGTAAAGTAGGACACCTAACCACCCTACTTCATTCCCTGCTGATAAGCTTCTCAGAGAGGACTTTCCCTGGCCACTAATGCTAGATGGACCCTCCCAAGACCAGAAATTGGAGCTGTGGCCAGAGGCCCCAAATATTAACTCCCCCCTCCCCGCAGTTCTCTTCCCATCCAAAAACAACCACATTTGCAGCAATGCCATGCTCTGAATTGCTTCTCTCCCTACCCTCTCCGCACCTAGCCTTGTTTGCAAAGACAGGGGGAAACAAATTCAAGGTGCCTCATGAAAGAATGTTGCTCACATGACTTCTTCACACAATGCAATAATTAACTTATGGAATCACTGCCAGAAGGTGAGGTGATGGCCATTAGTTTAGATGGTTTTCTCTCTCTCTCTCTCTCTTTTTAAGGATTAGGCACATGCACAGAGAGTAGGTCTATCAACAGAACTTACCTGTAATCACTCAGCAGATGCTCAATACTCAAGAGACTGTAGAGAAGATTATAGAGACAAAGAACCAGACCTGGCATCAGCACCCAGAATGACCGGGCAAGTGGTGTGATCCCTGAGGGTTCACCATGACTGATACGGGCACCATTTTATTCATTATTATTTATTTTTTTAAAGATTTAATTCTTTTTTAATTTTTTCTTTATTTTTGTTTTGCCCTTAAGACAGCAGTTCAGTGAGACTTACAGCTGAATCAGCAGCTGATTGTCTGGTATTCTGTCCATTCAAATTGCGAAGGCAGGAGGAAGCTGGGCTCACCCCATTACTGGATGTGATGGGGCAGGATGTGAGTTCTATTTTTATATTGTGTCTGCCAGCAGAGGCGGGTGGCCACTGGGACTGGCAGGGCGGAAGGCAGGCAGACCAACAGGACGTGGAGTCAGACCCAATGACAGGCAGAGCCAACCCTGCTTTGGCTTCCATCCTCCTGCCTTCTGAGTTCCACAAGGACAACATGGAGACTAAGGAGAAGGGGGAGGGGTAGCTGCCAGCCAGTGCCACCCGCTGGACTGGTTGTAAGTTAGAAAGCAGGCAGGTAAGGACTGGCTGGGGGCCAGACTGAAGTTGAGGGGGCACTGCCCCATTCACCCTAATAGTCCATTGATGTCTACCTTTACCACCAGAAATGTACACTTGTATGACAAATTTCAAATCTCTCTATGTAAAGAAAGCTATTAGATCTTATTACAAAGCCAGAAACCTGATTTCCCACAAGCTGGGTTGGTACCTACCAAAGAGTTTAACTTAGCCTAAGGATCTGTTTCCAATATGACTCATCCCATGGATATCCTCAGTACAGGGGAACCTCAGGCTATGTACCGTCCTCCTTACAAATGCTTTGGGTAACAAGCTCCACTAACCCAGAAGTAGATGCCCCTAGTTGTGAACTTTACCCAGGGATGTGAGCGGAAGTCGCGCACCGGCGGCACGACAGCAGCCGGAGGCCCCATTAGCGAAAGCGCACCTCATGCTAAGAACGGTTTCTGGTTAAGAATGGACCTCCATAATGAATTAAGTTCATAACTGGAGGTACCACTGTAACATTAAAGAATAACATGCTATTGAACAAGTGCCCACCCATTGATACTGCAATCCAATTGTAGATACCAGTATATGTGAACAGACTTCTGAGCATGTATCATTTGCTGGATCAGGTATCCAGTTGTAAACTGGATGTGCATTCATACATGCATCAGATTATGTGGTCTATTAGCCCCACCTTGCCTTCGATGGAGTACTTTCAAATGACCCCAGGATGTATATCTTTATCAATATTCTGGCACAATCACACATAAATGCATTTTTTATTTATTTTTTACTGAAGATGAGAGCTGTTTCTCTGAACTCAACGTGGTTTGGGCCAGGTTATCTTAAGGACTAGGGTGACCATGTGTCCTAATTTACAGAGGACAGTCCTCTATTTGAAGGGCTGTCTGGTCCAGGTCTCATTTAAAGGTGAAGCACTAAGCAAAGAGAGAGTAGGAGCCTGGAAGCTGACAATCAACAGTTAGCACATAGACAGCAGACTGAGAATTCATGCAGGACATGTAGTCTTCCAAACTATGATGACGTGTGTCTTTATTTAAATGACAGCAGTTATTTCTACATTTGTGTGTGTGTTAGCATAGTCAAATTTTATACAAATAGTTGCATTCTTTTGTCCTTTTTTGGATGATATGCACTCTTTTTTTACATTGTCCCCACATTGCATGCCTCTTGTTGAGCTGCATAAACTCTAATCCATCTTTTTATCCTGACTAATTTTGTTGCCCCAATCCCATGGAAAATCTAAATTGCTGTTTGTTGCCCTTCAGCTTTAAAGAACGGATTTCTGCAGGAAAAATTCCGGGGGCGGGGGGGGGCGGGGAGAGTAATTGGACACAGATCTTTAAAACAGGAACCTGTGCCTGGAAAGCGTGGGGCAAAATTTAAGTGTGGATAAGCCCTAAGAGCTACTAGGACAAATGGCTTGGCTTTCACATTTTCACATAGGCATGTATAGTAGTGCAGTTGTGTAATTTTTGATTCCAGACTTCCACAGTGCTACAGAGAACCCCCTTTTTAGATGATAATGTGTATTACCTCACTTATTCAAAACATGGTAAGCCATCCATGCTTTTTTGGGGAAGCCTTCCTGCTCACTCTGCTGAAAGGCAGCCATGGACACCTGCCTCAAAGTCCTTCCCTGGCAACACCACTGGGCATAAGCCTTGGTCCTTCGCATTTTAGAAGCAGAGCACTATTTTATCCTTCAGTAGCCAGTCCATTTTGTTGGCATGTACCTGTGCTGCCAACAGCAGAAAGACAGAACAAAAGAGAACCTATTAAATTCTCAACCAAAACATCAACTGTTTCAACGACTGGGGAATTGGCAAATAGTTCATCTCTATGTATCTGCGCATTGACATTTAAAACATTGCATGTCACAAATGGATCTATATATCTGAGGGACTGTATTGCAGATGGGGTGACATATGTTTCTCCCACAGAAGAATGCCTAGTGAATGTTTATTTTCCCCCCCCTGAACTTCAAATGATAAAAAAAGGTTCTGCTTTTAAACAGGCAGTGTAGATGTCTCTTGCATAGTCTGGATAAACTATTGCCTCATTCAGGCACACCAATGTTGTTTTTTTCTCTCCTTGTACATTTTTCTAAAAATATTTGTTCTGAGGCTGGTATCTGAGTGTGCCAAGTTTTAACCCAAAATGGGGGGAGGGGGAGGGAAAGTATGTTCTTGTTTGCGCAAGAAATCCTTTATGTTTTGGAAGTTTACAATGGGGAGTGGCTACGTACTCTGAACTGTGCAACAGTACTGCCCTCCACTGCTAAATGGAACCTAGGCCTAAACACGTCAGTGGGTATAGGCAGTGTTTACAGCTAGCTGGGGCCTCCGAATTACACAATAGCCTGCCTACTCTTAGCACATTCTGTACCAGTTGTTGAAAGCATTGGGTGCAGCTGCTCCAGATGACAATTTAAGTGCTACAATAGATAGGTCTAAACAATTTTCAATTACCATTCTTGCAGGATCTTCACAGCCTTAATAACGGTGCAGGAGCCCCATCTCTCTCTAACCCTTATTTACACCATTGTCAGTAAAACAGGGACAGGATGTACTAATGCAGAGGGGGATTAACGGAATGGGCTAAAATGACTTGCAGCCGCCTAAGCTTGCATTCTTTCTCCCATTAAGACTGTTTTGGAGGAGCAAGGAAGGCTCGCGGTATTGCATTTCTCAGATGAGTGGGATGCATTTATGGTGAGAGATGTTTTTAGCTGTGTGGCATAAGCTCTCAGGAAGAAACTTGAGTGACGAGTTTGTTCCTGCTTCCCCTATCCCAAATATTTACTGGTGACAATGTAAAGAGTACTTTATGTGCCGTTGCCTGAAGTGAATCAGTATGGGTAATCTGTGTCATCATAGGCCCGGTGCTTCCTATGAACAATTCTCATCTTGTGCTCCTGTAAATTGACTTAGCTTTCAGCATCACTTGGATTGAAAGAGAAGCAGCAGTTGTTACAAAACCACAGTTGATAACGTGTCCTTGTTTTTGTGTTACTGATCTGCTTATTCCTAAATGGTAACATTCAAGATATTAAAAGGATAACAAATAAAGGACATATGTTGAAAAAATGCAATTAAACTCTGTTATCCAAATGTTGCAGGGACTCCTTATCACAGCCTTGAATGTCTCCCGATAAATTCCGCAGCCTTTGTTCAGAACTGTACATGCTGTGTTCCAATTCCCAGCCACTCCTCCCACACACATTCACGCACGCACACAAAAACAAAGGAAATCCAGATTTTGCATTCAGAATTAATTATATACACCAGTGACACTGACATCTTTTGGGTTTCCACCTCATCCAGGCTCTTTGTTTTATCTAGCCATCACTGTGCAACCATCACACATTGTGATTCAAACAAATAACATCACCCTAATTATGCTTTTCTTGTGGGCAAATAACTATTTACCAGAACATGAACCACTGTCCAAGTTGCTAGTAAACTAGGATGTTCACTCCAGCAAATGTAATTGTTCTGGGTGTTTTCTCTGGATATTGTCCTTGCAATAGTGAGGCCCCTTTGAATAGAGCTCGTCATCACTGCCACTCATCCCATAAGACCTTTCTTTGCTTGACTGTGGTGTTTTGAATCCTCTGTTAGTTTGAAGAGACTTTCAGTTTGTTTTTTTCCTCAAGAGGCTATGTGTTTACCTGCTCCAATACTTAAGCACTGACTTGAAAGTATATATATCTTCCTAATTATATAACAATGTAAGGCAGTCATCATTCTGCAGTTCACCTGGCTGCCAATAGGCTGCGGACTCCAGCATCATGAACGGCATGCAGGCAGGTGACCAAGCAAGGGGCAGGAGTGGCAGATGGGGCAGGGGAGCTGTTTAATGGAGGTGGGAGAGGCACTTCACAGAGCACCTCCTCCTCTCCATTAAACGCGGCTGAGACGGGGTATAATTGGGGTGGGGGAGGCATGTCACAGAAAGTGCTCATACCATAGATATTCTGGAAAGGTGAGGGTATAAGAATATCCGGACTGAGGGAGGGAAAATGTGGGAAGGCAGCGATTTGGAAGATAACATCACATGGACAACAGAGAATTAATGGAGGTACAGGAAGCTTACTATTCACATTAAATGACATCTAGCAGGGTCTAAGAGGGTCATCCTATAAAAATCCACTTGAAGCTGATCCTGTAAGGTCAATTGCCATTTTTAGTGCCATCAAAGATGTTCCAGGTGTGGTCAAGGCTTGCGAGGTTAGAGGTAAGTATTGCCGCACTGAATGAGGAAATGAAGCACAAAGCCTTTCTGCTTTGCCAAGGTCACTTTGAGCCAGCAGCAGCCTGGGGCCCACTCTTCCCCATGTGAACTGCCCTCTAGCCAGTACAAGTTCCGTCCCCAGCCCAGGCACTCACACCAAATGGAAGGGAAATGTTCCTGGGTTATATAGCTCCTCACTGAATCTAAATCAATTGAGGGTTTGTACACTGGCGAGAAACGCAGGCTGGCAAGGTACAAATTGGTTTCTGCTCCTTAAATGTTCCGAATGGATTTTTAAGACCAGGTTCATCCCTCTTGGAGATAGAAGCAGGGAGACAGACAGACATAACTGACAGCAGGATGTAACTGAGCCTGGAGCAGGGAAGTATAAATAAAGTCCAGCTTCTGAGTCCTGGATCAAAGCCACTTGTAACACAAAGTACATTCCGCCCGAGTGTAACAAACCGTACCAATCTCCTCCCAGGCTGTGACTTGGGGATTGTGAGTGGGGATCTGGGGGAAAAGGCTTCCTGCTGATGAGGTTACAGCATGCAGAGGGAGACAGTGCCTGCCACTGTACAGGATGGTAATGGGAGCAATGAAACACAGCTATCTGGTTTACTGCTGAAAGCCCACAGGAAATTCTGGGTTCCTTTTCTCCAGGTGATATCCTTTTTCTTAAGGTGCCTTCTTAAATGAATCCTAAATGTTTGAAAAAGATCTTTGTCTTCCTTTGCCCCCCTCTCCAGGGGTTCCTTCTCTTGACTTTGAGGCCCAAGCCTTCTTATTTTTTTCCTGCTCAGAAAAAACTTATAACATGGGTCCCCTCCCACAGACATACCACAATCCTATCCCCTACATACAATCTCATGACTCAGGGAAGAAACTTTCTGTTTTAATTCTGAAATTACATTTTGTACATTTCTGAAATTACAACATGGCCCACACTGGAGCATTTCTCCCATGCCCCAATCCCGGCTCTCTCCCTCTTCTGCTTTACTATTTTTGTTCATCATAACATTGAGCCTGAAGAAGAGTCCCACCAAGATACTGTAATAGCTTACTATTTTGCAACTTTTGGTTGGTCCTAGTTACTATATTGCTGCTGGACTACGGAAAGTCCTGTCTGTTTTGTGAAACAAGACTGAATGGTGTCCTTTTGCTTCTTTCAGTTCCCTTTGTTTAACCTCCTTATGTTTCTGGTTGACTGATTTGTATTCATAGCCAGACATGGCAGCAGCAGGTAGTGTCTTCCTGCATGTGAATGCACTAGACATTTACTCACACATATATTGAGCACATAGATCCTCACAACAGCACAAGCTCCCTCTGTCCCTGGGATCCATGTCTCTGATTATTATTATGCTTGCTTCCTCCCACCACCTGTCTCTCCCTCCTACCTATGCACAAGGAATTCTGGGACAAGTAGTTCTTGAGAAATCACGCCACATTATGTAGAGAACCACACAGCTGTCTTTCAAGCTCCAAATCCTAGTTAAACTGTGCAAGCTCACTTTCTCTGTTCTAATGAAGGTCCTAAGCCAGCACTTCACTGTTCAAAGTATTGTTTGTTCCGGTGTGCTTCTGATTGGCTCCAAAAAAAAGCAACAAAATCGGGAGATAAATAAGGAAATAAGTTTCCATCAATATCCCCCTCAAACATTATCTGCAGTTCCTTCATTGTAATGGGTTGCATCCTGGGCTGGCCCTCCTTGATCTCCAGACCCTAGTAAAGTGCACCCTTCACCACGCTTAGCATCCCAGTCATCTACTCCCTTCCTTAGCTTATTTTGCTTCTGTGAACCTCACTCTCACACTCCCAATAGTCTAGTGGAGATAACCTACCTATATGTGTTGTAGATCCAGTGGTGGGACACCAAAACACAATTTGGAAATATATAATTGGGACTGTTTGACTTGGATGTGCCTGAGGCTTTCAGTAGCAAGATGCTCCTGGTATGATTTGCCTTTGTGATATATCCTCTTGTGTCAATGTCATTGCTTGCATACATGTTGGTGTAACATGATGCATCCTTCTGCAGTTTTCTTGGGACAGGACACACAAACACAAGAGATGACTCCTCCGTTACTTCCACCGGCAACAGAATTTGTTGGTTAGCCTCTCTTCCCATGAATATGAGGAATTCAATAGAACTCAGATGTCCTTTAGATATTCTCCGAGGCTCATGAGGCTCTTATCCATGAATTCCTCCTACGCAAATAGGAAAACATTTAAGTGACTCAGCCATGTGAAGGACCCAATTGCACAAGAGGGTTTCCATGGAATTGTCAGACACACACACATATGTGGGAAATACCTGTATGATTGCCTCCTGCACATGTGGTTGAGTTATTTTGCCATTCTCGCTGCCATGTGGGAGCTGTTCGTGACTAGGGGGTTTCCTATGTGGCTGGCAGAACATCCAAAGAGCACCTAAGTATGTCTGTAATGTTCGCCGCAGGCAGTGATCCAATAGGGCCAGGCAATACAAGTGCTTTTCATTTCAAGGACTGTATGATCAGGCTCCCAGAATAGTTTATTTGTTAGAATATCAGTATAGTGATACAAATGTGCTTGGATTACATACTTCTGTCATTGGCTAAATGAGTGCTTTGATCACCGTTTTAAACAATCATTCCCAAAGTGCACTGTTTGATCTTGTGTGGGCACATGGGAGATTGGGAAAGGTTGGAGGTCATTGCAACTTCCTGGTCTTCTCGTAGAACCGCAAACCATCCTGCGAGTGAAACGGACAGTTGGTGATAACAGAAAGAGTCTGTGTGTTGGCAGAGTGCACTTCAAGAAACATTGGTGGGTCTCGATCGCCAACAAAAGTGAGGGATATGTGTGCTTTAAAAGGCCTGAAACTCTCAAGTGAAGCTTGGCCAGAAATGATTTGGACATTTTTGATCCCCACTGAGTCCATATGAACTCTCTAAAAGACAAAGGGTATCTCGCAAGCATTACATACCCTGCTCAGAATACCCTGCTCAGATTTCTTTTGAGGAAATCTCTACACAGGCTGTTGGGTTGAAACATTTGTGCAGACAATGTGCTTGGTGGATGTACCTCCCATATTGTCTGCATTGGTTCATCACACCAGCTATGGCTCAAAGGGCATCTAAGACTCTTTTCTGGTATAGTTTCGCATGTTTAAAACTATGAAGCGAAGCAACAATGTGGCAAATAGTTAGAGATGGAAGGTATAAGAGGGCAAGGTTGCTTTTTTGCTGGGAACATGTGTGTGTGTGTGAGAGAGAGAGAGAGAGAGAGAGAGAGAGAGCTCCAGCCTAGGATGGATAGATGGGATGGTAGGGAGAAATAACTTTAATCAGGGCTCTTCAAATGAGTACCAAGTAGCCCCATAAGTGTGTCCCAAGAGACCATTCTGTAGCCATGCATTTCAGCTATGCTGCAGGGTCTTAGGTCGTTCAACTTGTTTGCCTCCGTTGAGCCACAGGGCGATGATTTACATTCAGAAATAACATAGAGACATGGAGATGACCTGAGTTAATCTCTTGCAAAACTGGTGGTTTGTTCCCCTCAGCCATCCCTGCCGTTACCCCCCCCCATCCATATGTGAGGGCTTCCTTCTGGCATAAAAGCCCCAAACGGTCCCTCCTTTCTCTGTAAAGCTGAGGAAGGGGGTGGGGTGGGGAGGATTGCCGAGCTGCAAACCAGCCCTCAGTGCAAGCTGAGAACACAAACAAGAGTGAGAAGCTGATGTGAGCTGGGCTACGTGCCAGCGAGGCAGAGCTGGAACACAATGTACAGAGCGCGAGGCAGCAAAGGGAACAGCCTGACTCAGCAGCCGGGGAAGTGGGTGTGCTGTGTCGCGCTAGATAAACCACTCCTGCGGGCTTGTGGTCAGCAGCATCAGTCCTCCTGACACACAGCACCAGGCTTCTGAGACGGCAAGGCATAAAGAGAGACATTCATGAGTCCAGCTGTCTGTCCATCTTTGCTGTCTAGCCCTAAGAGAACATATCCATAGTGCTAGCAGTTCTGTACCTTATATATTCCTCCAGCTCTGGTTTCCGCCTAGAGACCACAGAGGGTTCAAAGCTCCTCAGTTTACCCATCTCTAAAATGGGGATCGTACCTGTTCAAAAGCACTGGCTGCTTAGGCAAGGTTGATTTAAAATCATGAATGGTGCAAAGATTACACACTGAATACTCAGCAGAAGTATCAAATGTCCCCGTTTCCACTTCTTGGGCACTCAGCAATTACAGAGAACAGTTCATTAAAGTTCACTATTCATGATGTGTAGTGATGAGTAATCATTCACTGTTACAGTTAGGGTTGGGCTGAATTCTCACAATCTATACCCCTAAAGGCAATTTTGCTTTCCTAACCCTGCTTTTGAGATCAAATTCTTCCCTTGTCTAGCACCTCTTTTGGCATTCTAGAACATGCAAAGGCCTGGCAAGGCATAAACACAGAGAACATTAAAAGGTGGTGTTGCCCTAGGGCAGTGGTTTTACACACACACGCACTGGACCACTCTAATGTTTCTGGGTATGGGTGTGTTAGGAAGCCATTCAGTATATTCTGTTCTGCAAATCAGAGCACTTCCCGCTTCCCTTTTACTGTGGGCATCATCACCAAGCCCTTGCTATATTATGAAAACCATGGGCCCTAGGCCAGGCCTCTGAAAAGAGGCCCTTTAGCTGGTAGTTTTTCAAGGATAAGTTAGTAGGCAGCACCATATTATGAAAATCATAGGCCCCAGGCCACAAGGCCCTGTTAGCTTCTTCAATAATCTGACCATATTATTAAGGAACTCACATTTCAGTCTAGTTGAAGCCCTTGGAACAAGGCGTTGGCCACTCTCAACCCATCACAGCTTACTTTCAACTTTCACAGCTGCTTCATTACAACTCGTCAGGTGAGTCCTGGGGTTTCGGTGCTTGTTCATATACTTGGTAAATATCCCCTGCTGCACACTGCATACCCTGCAACATTCCTCAGATGAAAACGTTTCTCACAAGGACAAGCGCCAGCTGATCTTCCTCCCTGAGCTCAGCAATGGCGTCACTGGTGGGGCAAATAGGGCTATTCTGGGATCAAATCAGAAGCCGGGATGGCCTTAGTAATTCTGGGACTTCCCCTGGAAAATAGGGACACTTGGAGGGTATGACACTGCTGTGGTCCTAGTAAGGTTCGATCACCTGAATCTTTCCTGCACACCTTCATGACTTTTGTGGCCCACGCACCCAGCCCTACACAGCAACCCCAGCCATTTCTCTCTCTCACACACACATTAAGGATTTCATGGCCCTTGGAGGAGACGCTCTTCAGCATGCAAAGCTTATCAGTGTCCTTGGCATACCTCCTGGAAGACGAACTGGGCAGCAGACGAACTGGGCATTGAAATGGGCAGCACAGCCTGGGATCTTGAGCATCTCACAGGCTATGGAAACAAATGCAAGGGCAATTTGTATGTGAGAAATGTTGACAAAAAGTGCTCTGGATTTCCTTCAGCACCCTAGTGGGCATCCTTCCATGCCTGCTGCCAGATTAGATTGAAATTTGGAGTGTGGTGGTGGTGGTAGTAGTGAGGGAGTCTTACAGGTTTGGAGTGCTGAAAAACAACAACTGAATCTCAGTGACGTAGAAATCCCTATTTCACAACAAAATGGAAAAAGTGAAAATGTTGAACAGAACAAAGCAGATCTGGGGCCAAGGTGCCTTTTCATTCAGTTAGAACAGCTTGGCACAAAAAGGGCCAATTATTGCTTCTGACTTCCTCCTCTATCCCTTTAATCATCTGTCTTCTGTGGCAGGGGTGGGGTTAACCCTTTTAAGCCTGAGGGCCTCAATCTCAGCCTTTCAGGAATGGCATGCCAACAGTAGGTGTGCCCAAAAGGTCTGCATGGCAATACCCGCCGAAGGCATATGCATGTGAACGCCACACAGACGCAGATTGCGTCCACACCAGAGCACGCAGAACCCTACAGAAAGGCTGCATTTTTGAGACAGTGCTGTAAAGAAGTTCACTTTGGTTTGTGGTTAGAAACCCCTTAACGCATGCCGTATGATATCAAACCATTTACCAGAAGTGTTCACATATTACAAAAGCCCTTGGTTTCTCATTGGTGCATAACTTTATCCATTAACAACTCTTAAGTGTTGGCTTCTTAAGGATTTCCCCCACAAACTGTTACGCAAATGCAATGTATTCCCACTGCAAAAAACAAAACAACCCCCTCAACACCTCTTTTAATAACCATTCTGATGCCAGTCTGGACCCCCTTCCTAATCTGTGCCTAAAGATCATGGATCTGTAATCTGAGAGTACTCCTTGATTTCATTCTGTCACTGCAGTCCCAAGTAGCTTTTGTGGCTAGAAGTGCTTTTGCCTAGCTTAGGCTGGTTCGCCAGATGTGGCCATTCCAGGACTGGTTTAGTCCAGTGATCTCCCACTGGGACTACTGCATACACTCTATGTGGGGCTGCCCTTGAAGACAGCCCAGGAACTTCAGCTAGTGCAGAATGCGGTTGCTAGGTTGGTGAATGGGGCAGATCATGCATCACTGGTCCTGAAAGTGCTGCACTGGGTGCCATAGAGTTACTGGGTCCAATGCCAAGTTTCACACCTAGTGGAAATTGCAGGGATGTGACTTCCAATAAGGATCAGAACCACAGCAATTTTTCTATTTTCTGTTTTTTTGAAAAACATATACTCACTGCTGTATCATAAAAATATATCAGAGAGGTTTACAACAACAACAACAACAACAAAACGTTACTCCTTATTCTGGGGTGCCAATCTGGATCAAGTTTCTCACTTCCGTGCAAGACTGTTGATTTGTGTAACAACAACTGCAACCTTGCACATAAGGGCACAGTACATAGCACACAGCTAACGTAATGTGCAGCTTGCTTGGTCTGTCTTCTGGAAAGAGGCGAGAGGTTTATTGGTGCAGTTTAGTGTGTAATCCAGTGAGGAGTTCCAAACACACGCTGCCCCATGTGAAAGTGCAAACCACATGTTTGGAAAAAGGGGAGAGGAGGAAGGGTAAACTGAAGGCACAAAGGGAAGCGGCAAAGAGAAAGGTGTTGTGGGAGGATGAGAGGTCTCTGAAAGAGGCAGGCAGCTCACCAGGCAAGCTTAAATAAAGAAACTACAAAGACTTGGAGGGAAGGGAGGGAAGAGGAATGATCGTTGCAAAATGGGAAGAGATAAGATTAGGCTAGAGCAGGGGTGGGGAACACTTTTTAGCCTGAGGGCCGTCCCCCGTCTGGGGTAACCTTCCAGAGGTCACCTGTCAGTGGTAGGTGGGGGTCAGAGGTAGACGTGGGTGGAGACATGGATGTGGCTTTTACCTTTATACTGTAGGCTACATTCCTGCCACACAAAAGTCAAAGGATTTTAAACACATGCCACGCCTCTCCATCCTCTATCTAGGTAAGCAAGAGGCAGCCACATGGACACAGCTTTTCCTGGTACTGAGATGCACTGGTGAGATATGCTTTGCCAGCTGGATTTCTGCCTGTCATGTGGTGACAATAATTCTGCTATTAAGGGTGGGTGGGGTCATGGTGGCCCCAAAATGTCAGTGATCTTGGACCACATAGAGAAAATACAACAGAAATGTTTATGGTCACCTCCAGAGTGCCAGTATTTGGAGGGGGGTTCAGCTGCATATTGGAAATTTAGAGGCCCCACTATATGGAGGGTATTTCGTGGGAAGGATTCAAGCACATACTGGAAAGTTAAGTTTGCACAAATAAAGCTCTGTTGCCCTAGTGTAGCAAATCCACTTAAAGAATCGGACTTCTGTGCATTGAAAGTATACGGTGCATGAATGACTAACGGAAAGATGTATAAACATTCCATAAGGAAATCAATAAGAATCATTGATTTGCTTGATAAAATCCAGCAAATCAGGATGAATGTTGCAAAAATAGGCAGTCTGCAGGAGCTGTTAGTTTTATTTCATTTTCAAAAAAAGTGGATAAAAGCACTCTGGTCCAGCTAACCCACTTTTCTTTTTAAAGACTTTTTGCAGTTAGAAAAGTGGCAAGGAAATGTTCTCAGAAGTGTGGGATTAATAAGTGATTAACAGGAAGCTGTGTAACCACTGTGCAAGTAAATCACTGTGAAATCAGGATGAATGCTGATTGTCATCTAACCTCCCTGCAAATGCATCAGAATAATAAAGACCTGGAACTGACTAACCGTAAGCTTTGTGCAAGCAAATCTGGATGAATGCTCAATAAACAGGTCACCGGGAGGCGTCCCTGCATAGACGAGCGTGATTCTGTACAAGCACACACACTGTTGCATGCAGACTGCAGACATACTGTCTTTGTGATAAGCAGTAGGCACTGCAAGCGGATTTCTTTATAAGACTTATACCCACATGCCATTATTTTTCTTAGTATGAGTCATTCAAGAGGTCTGGGGAAGAACAAGGAGCTGAATGTCCTGAACTGATTGCTCCCCGTCTCTTGCTTCTTGCTCAAAAACAATGCTACTGGCAATACCTTTTTCCTGTTATCCATAAATAGCAAAGTGCTTTGCTGAGAAGGCACTGTAATTAAACCCATTGTACAGCTAGGGAAGTGGTATAGGGGGAGGGCTTGCCCAAGTCACCCTCAGAAAAGGAGCCAAGGCAGTCCTACCTTTCTAACCAGCCAGACTCTGGCATAATCCACGTCTGCACCATGCCATCACTAGACCATGTCTGCCACAGAGCTGCAGTGCTCCCGAAATCCTGAAACTAGGCTGATTACACCATGTCACCACTAGACAACAATGTCCACCACAGGACCACAATGTCCCCCCCCTCCCCGAAGCATGAAAACAAGTCCAACTGGTTTGGATATTGGGCATGTGGCTTCACTTTCATGCAGTGTGGAGCTGGGAACGCTCACCAAAGATTTCTGCAAAAGCTGATTCATCTGAAGGCTGCTCGACCCCACTTTACAGGGTAATTCATTCCACACACATACCCGACATGCTTTCTTTCCTCCCCGCCAAGGCTAGCTGTGGTGCTTCATGTTCTCTCCCATGGCCCCGGCTAGCACTCTCTGTCCACAGGAATGTGCCAGGGATGGGGAATGATCCTCCCCTGCAGAGCTGTGGGCTGGCAGCCTCATCATTTCAGTAAAAAACTCAAGGTGGGGGGAAATGGTTGCCTATAAGCAGCTCAGGCTTCGCAGCCCTTTCCAAGGCTGTGGCACATAAGACCCGTGATCCTTGCACAAATCGGGCATGGCCCTCTTTGGGAGGAATAGAAAGTTTGTTCCTGTCTTTGTCAATGGCAAAGTTCTCACTGACTTTGTCAAGGAGGACCAGGCTCCTGCAAGGAATGCCTTGCTTGGCCTTTGTTTGTTGCTAGCTTATTCTAGGTCACGTTAACCTCCTATTCTACACACCCTCTAATTAGTCCTAATATTGAAGGCTGGCTCTAATAGTGGTTTAGCTTCCAGGCTTCTGCGAAGGTTGAGAA
Organism: Podarcis erhardii; assembly: GCF_964252035.2. Classification (NCBI taxonomy): domain Eukaryota; kingdom Metazoa; phylum Chordata; class Lepidosauria; order Squamata; family Lacertidae; genus Podarcis; species Podarcis erhardii. The sequence goes on along the minus strand of NC_138510.1, from coordinate 48,024,610 downwards.
ATGTATGCAGCAGGTATAAACAAGTGAGTGCTCTCCCATGTCTTCCTCTCTCTGCTGCTGGTGCTATACCAATAGACTGAGCACCACTTGTCTCCTTCCAAAGCATTTCCACTGATGAAATGGCCCACCAGACTTCAGGTCTACATAGACAAGGCTCTTTCCCAATCCAGGATATTTATAAATATCCCCAATACTGCAAAGTCAAATGGCACTATTTATTTGTATTACCCTTCCTTGAAGGAATGAATTTTGGAAACAACGGTGCCCTGGAAAGAGATGGTGCTTAGTATCCATGCTGACACCTTACACACTCTGAGCATAAACTTTGTGGGAGGGTGTATGGGTGGGAATCAGCTAGCAAGTCCTGCTTGCAGAAGCCTGTGCATGGGCTCCTATTAGTGCAATGGGTTTTGCTCTCCCTTACCTCCCCACTGCAAGCTGGCATGGGAGAATCATCAGAACAGTGCACAAGGGGAGAAGTGTTTGCTTTGACAGAACAATTGCCATGGTTGCTACATTGAATTTCTCCCTATGCCTCAGACTCCCAGTGGTTGGAAATCACAGGTGGGGGAGGGTATTGTTGTGCCGCTCGGGTTCAACTTGCAGGCTTCCCATGGCCATCTGGTTGGCGACTGTGAGAACAGAATGCTAGACTAGATGCTAGACTGTGAAACGCTCTCCCCAGGGAAGTTCACCTGGCGCCTTCATTATACACCTTTAGGCACCAGGCAAAAACATTCCTTTTAAACCAGGCCTTTGGTTGACCTGATCAACATTACATACCCCTTTTAAAATGTGGCTCTTTTGTGGGGAGTATTATTGGGTTATTGCTTTTATTTTTGTTTTATATACTGTGATCTTTTTATGTGAACCATCCTGAGACCTCCAAGTACAGGGCAGTATATAAATTCAAATAATAATAATAATTAGATAGGCCTTTGGCCGGACCCAACAGGGTTCTGACTTTACTGCTGTTGTGTGCCTCCTTTCTCTGTCCTGATATGTGATACGGCTTCAGCCAGATGGAGGTCAGGTGAGCGGTACAGACCTACCACACCATCTACTGCTGCCTAAACAGTTTGAGGATCAAGTTTTTTGAAGAATCATTTGAACCTGTATGTACCTGCCAGTGCCTGGAGATTGGCACTGCAGGTTAGGCTCACTGGCATGCCTTTATGATCAGTTAGATAGGAAGGCTCAAGGGACAGGGCCTTCTCAGTAGTGACCCCTCATCTATGCAGTCCATTTCAGGGGATGTGCAGTTGGCCTCTTCAGTCTTGGTATTTCAATCTTGGTGTTCAAAAAGAATTCAAATGCCTCTCTGTTCCAAGTGACTTGGGATTCTCAAATGTTGTAATTTTTGAAATGCTATAGTGTTTCCATTTTGTGCTTTATGTTGTTGTTTATAGTTATTCATATTGTTGAACATTGCCTTGAGAAGACTTTGTCTGGAGAGGCGGCCTAAATGTGCTTAAAAACAAATAAGTAAATATAGATTGAATGTGAATGTCATCAAAAATCAATAGGACTTACTTAAGAGACAATGCATTAAGAATGGGAGAATTTCTGGTTCAGAAATCTAACATGTGAAACAAAGGTCACCCCATTTCCGCTTAGAACATGCACATTGTTCCCTTTATGCTCCCTTCAAACATTTTCTCACCCCTTGTTTTCCAGTTTGGTGTGCTCCCTTTTGTAACTGGTCTAATTTCTTGAATTATTGAAGCCTATCACACATTGAGGGGCAATGACTGGGTAGAGGCTCAGACAGACCCATTCCCAAGTAAGGATGGGGGTGGAAATTCAATTCAGTTTGCATTTAAGGCAGTACCTACCTAATTCACATTTTCCGAAACAATATATGAACCGAAATACAGCCAGCCTCCTCTGAATTTTGCAGTGCTATTCTCCAGTCAAATAAACACCTATCCTAAAGTGCACATAAAAATGCATCTCTTGGGAAAATAAAATTATTTAAAAATGCTTTATCCTAGGGGATATTGCTTTGGAAGACAGTGCATATTAGGGAAAATCGCAGAGGAAAAATGTGTAGAGCAGGAGAGATTCACTGATGAATTTTCACAAGGACTAATAATAAAGAAAAAAAACCTCAGCAAGCTCAAACTGATGTGGAAATGTAGAACCTAAGGCTGGAAAAATGTGAAGGTGAGGGGGAAATGAAATTTACAGATTCACCCATCCCTGTTCTCAGGTAACTAAAAATGCCAGCGTGTTTCCCCTATAGCGAAGCCGGCTCTTGCCAGATGGTTCCGCTTATCCCTGTGTGCTATCGGTGAATCCACGTCATCTTCTTCGCAACCTTGTTACCCAGGAACAGCCAACCTGTGGAGAAAAACCAGGGTCAGGAGGAGGGGCCAGAGGAGAAGAGACAACACGATCCGCAGGGGCCAGGCGACGGGAGGGGTTGTCTCGTTCCACTGAATGTCAGGGGAGGAAAGGAGAGGGAGGAGGAGGAGGAGGAGGAGGAGGAAGGGGAGAGAGAGAGAAAAAGAAAAGCAACACTGTCTCTCTCTCTCTCTAAGCCACCTAGTAAACCGGCAAGCTGGTTACCGGCCAGGTCTTCAGGAAACCCCCTCATAAAAAGTAGGCAGAGCTGCTAGTTTATGGTGATGAGAGGCCGGGGAGTTTGCCTTTTACTTCTGGGATGAGCAATGCAGAGGCTCTGGGAGGGAGTCGTGGGGGGGAGGAAAGAGAGAAGTGGAGCAACAGCAACAGCCAGTCTGGTATTGTCTTCGCACAAGTGGCAGAGGAGGGGTTAAAAAGGTGAAGGCCACAGGCCTGAGAGTGAGGAACAGAAAGAGGGAGGGGTGCGCGGAGTGAGTGTGCCTGAGTGTGTGCTTGCGGGAGAGAGAGAGAACAGAACATCCTGTACCTTCGAGCATTAAAAACGGCCCTGTGAGGGCGGTGGGGGTGGGCGCAGGAAGACAGGAGCTGTCTTTAGGGAATAGCTGCACAGAAGAAGTGGGAGGCCTCCGTCTGTGTGTGTCGAAAGGGAGGCTGCCGGGCCGGGCGAGTTGGGAATAGCAGAGAGAGAGCGCAATGACCTCCGCAAGGTCAGCCCCCTCGCCTGCCACCATCCAGGCCTCGGCCTGCAGCTAGAGCCACCGGAGGCCATTCCAGAAATGGGAACTTGGTCCCCATGTGAGGGAAGGGCCACCAGTTGGTGGCAGAGCAGATGCATGCAGAAAGCCCCGTGGCCAGTCGCTGGCACCTCTGTAGGGTGGGGCATGTGCCCTCTCTGAAATGCCAGAGAGCCACTGCCAGTCAGTGTTGACCAGGCGCATGGAGCCTTTTTTGGACAGGTACAGACACACTTTCTCTCTGTGTCACGTACACACATATTCCTCATTCGTTTCATTTATTATATTTCTGTGCAGCTTTTCACTTTCATGAACCACATAGCAGCATCCATACAACAAATAGCAAGAAGAAGAGTTTGGATTTGATATCCCGTGTTATCACTACCCGAAGGAGTCTCAAAGCGGCTAACATTCTCCTTTCCCTTCCTCCCCCACAACAAAGACTCTGTGAGGTGAGTGGGGCTGAGAGACTTCAGAGAAGTGTGACTAGCCCAAGGTCACCCAGCAGCTGCATGTGGAGGAGCGGAGACGTGAACCTAGTTCACCAGATTACGAGTCTATTGCTCTTAACCACCACACCACACTGGCTCTCATAATAGGACATCACAATCGCAACATAAACCATATAAAGTAACTAACAAATCGCCAGGAAAGCAATTGCAAAATCATCAGTAAAACAACCAGCTCCTGTAAAACACTATTAACAAAACAACTGTAAAAAAATAGGCTAGACAACCACAAGAAAAGTCATATTATGAAACTTGCAAAGCATAACGGCACTAAACAACATTAACAACCCAAAACAAGCTAAGCACTGTTGAATTCACTCTCTCTCTCTCCAAACCCCCATGACTCACAGCTCCTCCCTCCCTATCTTCCGTCTAGGCAAGTGAGAAGGGGCTGGCCAAGGGCACAGTCCAGCCTGGCAAAAACACTCAAGGAGGATGTGAAGCAGAGTCAGAAGGGGATGTGACTGGCTGAGGAGGAGGTATGGCCTCTGGAGAACACCACAGGTCAGATAGAGAGGCCTGGGGGGGACTGCATTTGACCCTCCAGGTCTGAGCTTCTCCACTCCTGTTGTATACAATGCTGAACTAAATGGAACCAGGGTCTGGCTCAGTATAAGGCAGCTTCAGGTGATTGATCCACCTGTGGGAAGAGTGAGTACATGTGCAGAGAGCAGTTTCAGAAGCAACCCCAGGAGGCTTTGCTGACAAACTGCTGTTCATTAGCTGTTTAGAGCTGTTCGCAGATGCCTACATTGCTACAGTTCCCAGCACCCTTAACAAACTATAGTTCCCAGGATTCTTTGGGGGGAAGCCATGACAGCCAAAATGGCACAAGAGTGCTTTAAATATATGAAATGCAGATTAAAAAAAAAAGTTGAGTTAGATCCAGACTTAAGTTAGTTGAAATCAAGTGGTGTTAATTTAAGTCACAACTAACTTATTCCATTGATTTCAAGGGGACCTGTGTTCAGCTTACTTGCTCCAACCTAATGGACCCTTAAAAAAAAAGTATTGCCTGATTAATCTGGGATGCCTCTTTAGCCAATTAAAACAGGTTTTTAATTGATCAACCCAACAAATTAACTCATTAAAACACCCTCAATCTGATGCCCTCCAGATGTTGGGAGCTGAAATCCAAAACATCTGGAGGGCATCAGGTTGGAGAAGACTGCATCAAAGGTTACAGCCCTGCTGTTAATGACTGTCCATATTGGGGTATCTTATCATGCATCTCTCTGTAGTCATAAGCACAATTTCACAGGCATTCTGTTCTGGTTATTGTCAAGTGTGGAGTATCTCTTGTAGAGCTATGCAGGGCCTGTGAAATCTAGTGGAGATTTCAACATGCAGCAGAGGGTGCATTTTGCCGAACATACTTTCAAGTGTGTGTGTGTGTGTGTGTGTTTGTGTGTGTGTGCGCACACACACACACACACACACACACACGAGCAGGGGTCCTAGTGCAGCACCTGTGAGTTCAGGGGCACCTTGAGGTTTTCCTCTCATTCCTATGAAACCTCTGAGCTCCCACACAGACTGCCCCCTTGGCCAGTAGGTGGTGAAGGTGGCTACCTTTATGCCCTTTCAAAAGTTGAGAGAGCTGAAGGTGGAAGTTTGAAAAGGGACACTCTTTCCAACTTTCTCTTTCAGCTCTATGCGCTTTTCAAGACTCAGATCAATTCTACTGGAACTGACTTTAACCCAAGTCCCTTGGAGAAGCAAAATGTGTCTGCATGTATGCTTCTGTCTGTCTACATTAGGGGACAGTTGTGACCAGAGGGGATGATACCTCACTCAAAAACAGTGTAGGAAAATGTAAATCGATTAATTAGGTGTGCTGTAATCTATTTATAATCTCTGAACAAATTACATAGAGATTTAGTATAAAATGAGAATGGAAAATATGCATTGTAATTATATATGCGCTTTTATTGTTGTTTTTTCTCTCCTTCAGTTTTTCTTTTCTCTTTAATATTATATGTTATGTATTCTGTATTTGTATAGTATAGGAAAGAATAAAATGGAAGGGGAGAAAAAAGGAAGAACGGAAACTCCTCATATGTGCCTATGAGCCTAAGAAGGTTGACAAGCACTGTGCTAGACTGTCTGTGTACCCTGCTGTACAGAGGGCAGGATGTTAAGGGCCCTGGTCATGCTCTGTTGAAAGGCCTGCCCAAGCTCAGTTTAGAGAAAAGACCCATAGGAAGGGAGAACAGGGCCTTGAAGTTGTTCATCCACAGATAGCTCCCCCGCGGCAGACTGAGCAACAGACAACATCCAGGTCACCCGGCCACAGTCTTCCCTTCTATGGTGAAATGTATGGTATTTTTACTTGAATTACAGTAATTATTTCTAAATTTGCAGCTGTACCTATAAATTAGCATATGCAAACCAGTGTGGTCTCCCTAACATACAAACACACAAACACCTGACGAGCCTTAGCAATGGAGGCATAAAGAAAGGGGTAGAAATGAAAGAATGCATATCATTCTGCCACTAGACAATCTTTGATCAAAGGTTACAACAGATTTCAAGGCATGGCAGAGAACAATAAGGAAGACTATCATTTTACGTGAAGGTCTGCAATGGTAACATGATGACAGGTACATTAAAATAGAAAAAGCATCTAATGTGTGGATCTGGCTACGTGCAAGCAGAATTTTATGGGCAGATGCTATTTTTATCCCCAGTAAGATGTTTGGGGTCAGGAAGGGTCCAGTTGCAGAGGTCACAGAGTTGTGTTTGTTGGCATGGTCTGAATCACTCTGCTCCTTAGCTCCAACACAATTCCCCGCAAAGCCCGTAATCATGATCAAGGTCTTGTGCATGTGTGCAGTTTCTCTTGGGGTCCACTTCACATGTTACGCTTTCCTGGTGTGGAAAACACTTTGGCCTGGGAGGAAGTGGGAGCCCCTGTGTGTGGACTGTCAGATTTCCTATAGCTTTTGAGGATGGCTTCCCATGTAAATAGTTTCCATCACAGGAGTGTTTTGGCAAGACCATTCTAAAAACATTGAGCAAAGGGGGGGGGATTAAATGAGTCTGCTTCTGAGAAAGCTTCAAAATATGCGGGTCTTTCCTGCTGATAGTCTCAAAGTGTGGTTCCCAAGCTTTCAGTCAGGTCAGAAGGCCTGCATCTTAGAAAATGAGTCTTGCAATGTCAGCAAATATAATTTGTAAATGGTTAGATACACGTCTATTTCATTGCCAAGAACAGTTTCTGGGAAAACCTTGGAAGCTAAGTGCACAACATAACTTGAGAATGAGATAACTATTCTGTAAATGAGATCTGCAACAAAATGGTGCAGTGCGAAATGCTGCTGTCCAAGATGCTAGCTGCTCCACTGTTCCCCTTCCTTATTTTTTCATCCCCACCCCAACAGCCAGGCTGCATACACATGACATCTTGTTATAGAATCAGTGGAGGCTTGGTTTTTTCCTACGTAAATCTGCACACCATCTAGATCTTCTCCTTCTTATTTTTGCCCCTGAAAAATACTTCTTGAGAAACTGGTTTCATTCCAAATATAAAAGCTCATTGTAGATTGATTTGGCATTACTCTGCACTGTGCCCATTTGAAAACAGATGTAGGCAGTTCCAGCAATCGGGGATGTATCTACACCTGCCCAAGGATGCTGAGGGCATATACCAGGATCGTAATCACCGCTTCCTTCTCCATTCACCTGGGGCATGTACAGGGAGGAAAAGGTGTGGATGACCTAATCAAGGGGAAAGTTTTCAAACATTTATCAAACAACCACACCCACCCTTGTGGACAGCAGGATCTAATCAATCTAGATTGACAGCAGCATGATGAGGACAAGCATGAACTATTCCAGAATGAGAAAAACTACTTTTTGTGCTGAACATAAGAAAGAGAGCAAATCATTCTACAGTGGTACCTCAGATTACATACACTTCAGGTTACATATGCTTCAGGTTACAGACTCCACTAACCCAGAAACATTACCTCAGGTTAAGAACTTTGCTTCAGGATGAGAACAGAAATCATGCAGTGGCCGCGCAGCCGCAGTGGGAGGCCCCATTAGCTAAAGTGGTGCTTCAGGTTAAGAACAGTTTCAGGTTAAGAACAGACCTCCGGAACGAATTAAGTACTTAACCTGAGGTACCACTGTATTTTATTTGGGCAGATTGTGTTACCCCATATATTCCCACTTGACTGCTTCAATATGCAGAACTGACCATGTTACAGGTGCCACATAATATTCATTCCACACTTCTCAGAAATCATTTTTTGGGGGGGCGGCCTCACCTAAACTTTGGAACTCACTGCCTTTTGACATCAGGCAGACACCTTTGCTGTCTTATTTAAGCACCTGCTTAAAACATTGTTGTTTAGGCAAGCATATCAAGACATGTTAAAGTTACCTGTATTTTATCACTTTTTAGTGATTGTTGATTTTAATTATCTTTGACTGTTTTAAAATACCCGTATTTTAATTGAGAACTTGAAGGTTTTATTTTATATTCTCTTAAACCGCTTAGAGATTTTCTGGCAATCAAGAGGTACAGACCTTTTGTTAAATGAATAAATCTACTCTTTTATTCCATTCTGTTCTAAGGTCTGTGTTTCCGTTCTCATAGAAGGAGACTCTCCACCACCACCTGCCCCACTGACGTGGTCTTGGGGTTGTTGCTTTCTACTTCCTTTTGAGCTTTGAGGTTCAGAGCTTGCCAACCAGAGGGGCAACTCGTGAAATTAAACAGCAGATCTAAAATAACAAAAAGGAAGTGGTTTTAACGTGTGTGCAGTAATTTCTCATCCTTTCCTGCCCATTGCCAGTAGCAGATGTGAGGTTAGATGGGCAGTTGCTCTGATCCAATTGACTCGATGGCATAGTTTTACAAAGTCAGAGAGGTAGAAGAAAAGCTACAGGGATGGGTATTTGAGGTGGAAAGGGAGCAAAAGAAGATCTTGTGAGCGGGAGGCTACAGCCTTTGCTACAGCCTGCTGAAGAGGCAGTAGGTGGAGAGTTGCCATATTAGTGTGGGGTTTTTCTTAGGAACAGAAGTCCTGAATACATTTGCAGCTGATCCTTGTATGTACCAAGGTTTCAAACCATGCTAGTCCACTGCCCATCTACAGAGCTGTGAAGAATGACCCTAAATCCAGTGCAGACTGCACAACCCCTGCTCACTTGGCTTCCCACAGTGAATTCAAGGGGAATGCTACAGCCTCCAGCAAAACAAAAGTAACACTCACTGTGCAGAGAAATGTCTAGAGAATACTTGAATAAAGAAGAAAGGAAGCAAGACGAGTTTGGAACCTGAGTAACATTCTTCACCCACAACATCTCCTTTCTGACTCACCAGGATACAGCATATAGAAGTGTTACATTCTTCAGTCTGGTCTCTGGGGAGCCCCCGGTCATCTCAAGGGTTTTGCTGCCCTCTTCTGGGGCCTGCCAGTGGTTCTTCAAGAAGCAAGGCTGATGCCTCCTTCCACCTCCAAGATCCCTGACCCAAGCACTCCCAATGTCTGTAAAATTGCTTCCAAGCAATAGGCTGGCTGTGAGTCCTAGGTTGCAGAGGATAGTCCTCTGTTTGTTGAGGTCAAGTTTGGTTTACAGATCAGGAACCATGAGAAGGGAAAGCAGAGGTCTTGAACTTGCCCACTGAGTGACTGAGCAAGCCCACAGCTCACCTAGTCACGATCTTGGTGAGGTGCATTCTATTTTTATTTAAATAATATTAATTCTTTGCAAATTTAAATTTGCAAATCTGGACCATCTCTTTGTCCTTTTTGAGGAGATGCATTTCTTCTCTCTCTGGTAATATGTAAGTGGCCACCCAACCGAGTAAGTTTGCTTAGGATTGTTCTGCACAAGCGTATTTTTGATGCAGTGTATTTTTCATTTCTGGGAAAGCATGGCAAGTTCATGCATATTCTCTAGCGTGTGGCCTCCAGAAAGTTGCATATGAGGAAATGTGGCCCCCAGGCTGACTTCTGCTCTAGGTAGTTATGTTGTTAGAAGGAGATAGATGGATGAACCCAAGGAGGACCAATGAAACAGATGTGCCCTTTCCAGGCTTCTCTGTTGCCTTTTCAGAGTATAAAAAAGGGGTTTTTTTTCTTCTTAAATTAGGACCCATATTAGGAAGTTGCCTGGAACCAAGTCAATGTGTTTGTCTCTGTATCTCACTATTATCTATTCTGACTGGCAGTTGCCCTCCAGGGTCTCAAGCAGAAGTCTTTGACTTCCCACCTCAGGGATGGGGAACCTGTGGCCCTCCAGATGTGGTTGGATTCCAGCTCCCATCAGCTCTAGCCAACATGGCCAATGGTTAGGGATGATGGGAGCTGTAATACAAGTTCTTTGTAGTAGCTGATTCTTCTAAAATGAAATACCAGGGATTGAATTGCACGCCAAGCACTTGCTCTTCCACAGAACTATAATCCCTTCCTGTATTTTACTGTCTGAGATTACATTGAGAAGCAGTCTGTCAACTTCTCACAATGTTTTGATAACATCAGCAAGTGGGGAGGGAGGACTCAGAAGTCTTACCTCTCATATCCTGTGATGATGATGTGCCACAGTTGTTATGGTGGACTCAGGTGACATCACAAACCATGTAATGAGCAGCCAAGTATTTCCATAGGTGGTTGTGTTGGTGGGTTGCTGGTGGCCAGAATTCCCTAGTAAGCTCAAGGCAGGATGAAGAAATACTACGATCTGGTAACTAAAAAAAATGTGTTAACTGCAGCTACAGGAGCTACAGCCATCTATCTGGTGTCCAAGACTCTCCTATCAATGTTCAGAAGTCCCCCCTACAACCCGGATCAAATGAATTTTGCCAGTGAGTCATATGGGATATAGGGAGATGATGACGCATTCTCACGCCACATGTTTGTTGTTGTTGTTTGTTGTTGTTCCAGAAGGGTCATGGCCATATAGCACATCATCCATCCACCCATCCAGTACATTCATTCTGTTTATGAGATACCTGATAAAACAAATTATCTATGTGCCTTGCAGATAAAAAAAAGAAGAGAATAAAATAAAATATAATGATAAAACCATACTAAAATAAAACAGCAATAAGTTTAAGAGAGATCCAGGTGGAATCTACACACACATTAAAAAAAAGCTGTGAAAATGCTTTCTTAAAAAAAGGTTTTGAAAAATAAATTGAATTTGGCATAGCTCACTGTCGCCATCTAGTGTCACAGTTGTATATTGCGCTTTACAACACGTTTAAAATGTTTTATTTGCAGCTGTATAGCTGAGTCCCCAGTGTAAAAAAAAAAAAGTATTCAGCACAGTAAAATACGATATACAACACCTAACTAAAACAACCATCACATATCTACATTAGAACCACCAACTGGATAGCTGGGGCTTAAAACTAAATCTTATAAGCCAAGGTCTGGGCGAGGAAAATGTTAACCAGACACCAAAGAGATAGCAATGTGGGCACCAGGCATGCTTACCTAGGGAGAATGTATTCTAGGTCCCAGGGAGAGCATTCTAGTGTCTGGCGACACTACCTCTAGTGGCCGCCCTCCAAGCTTCAGATTGAAAGGGCACACAGAGAAGGATGTTTGTAGATTACCTTAGGGTTTGGGTTTGGGCAGGTAAATACAGAAGGTACTGAAGTCCCAACACAAGTCATTGTCCAGGAACTAATCATATATTTCCTTCATCATTGACTCTTCACTCCAGTTGTTGTGTGGTTAATGATGGCACGTTTTTGTCTTTCTGTAACTCTATTTCCTGACAGGTAATCATGTTGGTGTGCTGCAGCAGGGTGTAGGAAAAAATATATGTGGCCCCTCGAACTAATAAGCCTACCATGGCATAGGTTTCAATGCGCTGCAGTCCACTACTTCAGATTCATGAAGTGTTTCCCCAAGTTAGGTAGCTACAAACAGAAAGTAACTCTGGCACCCATGCACATCTAGGTTTCTTCAGAGTAGCTGCTTGAGGCATCACACATGAGCTTTGTGAAACAGCCTGCTATATGCAGGTTGTAGGAGGGACTGGTGGTATCAGCACAGAGAACCCCCATGCCAACTGGATAATCCAATGCCCCTTGAGATGCTGTTGGACTCCCAACTCCTAGCAACTCCAGCCAGAATGGCTAATAGTTGGGGGTGATGATGACAGTGGTGATTTATCAGTTTTTTATAATAATGGTTGGGGATGATGGAGTTTGCAGTCTAACGACATCTGGAGGGCCACAGGCTCCCCAGCCATGCTTTATGAGGTATTGAAATGTCCACAGAAGCTTCCTGTCACTTCTGTTGCACTGATGCAGAAATGCAGGAAGTTCTGGATCAAAAATGTCTGTAAGTTGTTCTAATTCACCTCTGGATTATTGCTTCTAGATCTAGCCGTTGAGTATTATCCAGCTCCATCTGCAAGAGCAAATGTTCCTGGAGAGCTCAGGAGACTCCTGCTGTCTCTCAGCCCAAACCTAGATGACAACTCCAAGAGGACTACGCTTCATACCATCACTCAGTGTATCTATCTGAAGGAATCAGAGGTGAAAGTCAAAAGTTGCAGGGCACAGATGCAACATGCAATATCAAGCCTGATTAGTGCAGTTGGCTCCTGTTCAGCATTACCATATTCCTCTAGTGATCAATGTGGCTTCATCCCCAGTGTCTTTCAAGCCAAACATTTTCACTGGTGTGGATTTAAGGTGCCACCTTGCACTGAGAAAAACTAGGCAGGAGTTTCAGCAGAAGCTGAAAGCTGCATACAAGACACAGATTGTGAAGGCTGGGAATCTATAGCTGAACTGGCCCTACTTGAGAGTATCAGACTCTGGTTGGGGAGGTATTTTAGAGTTAACTAGACTGTTTGCTGCTTGCTCTGCTATGGAAATCCAATTTGGTCCAGCATGGCTTTGTAGATTCAGAAAGCCTGCAGGTAGGCTGACAGGGCTCACCATTTGGCGAGGTCCCACCCCTAATATTAGCTAATATTAATTCTGTGGTTTTTGTTTGTTTGTTTTTTAAAAATCAACAGCAAGGTAGCTTGAGCCTTGCAAGAGCAAATGCAGCTTCCCCATTGTGGACTATGGAACACTATTGAGCCCACTATGCCTATGGAACCCTTGGCCAGCAAGAGGAGCTCTGTGCATGCGTGGAGCTCAAACTGGGCAGCTGATTGGGTGCATTTAAAAAACAACAACAACACCCTGTTTCTGCTTCAGTGCACCTTCAGTGCATTATTTTTAATGAATCAAAACTGGATGAGATTCTCCAAAATATAATGCTGGCCCCAAAAGGCACATTGTCACCTTAATACATGTTTAACTCCAGGTACATAGGGACAGCAGGTGGAGTTGTGGTCTAAACCACAGAGCCTAGGGCTTGCTGATCAGAAGGTCGGTGGTTCAAATCCCCGCGACGGGGTGAGCTCCCATTGCCTGGTCCCAGCTCCTGCCAACCTAGCAGTTCGAAAGCACATCAAAGTGCAAGTAGATAAATAGGTACTGCTCCGGCGGGAAAGTAAATGGTGTTTCCGTGCGCTGCTCTGGTTCGCCAGAAGCAGCTTAGTCATGCTGGCCACATGACCCAGAAGCTGTCTGCAGACAAATAGTGGCTCCCTCTGCCTATAGAGCAAGATGAGTGTACAACTCAGAGTCGTCCAAGACTGGACCTAACGGTCAGGGGTACCTTTACCTTTACATAGGGAATAGCTACCCACAGCAAAGTAGGAATATTCCTGGGACCAATGGGAAACCAGAGTATAACTTCTGAGCACATAAGAGTCCTTTCCAGTGACCACTTGTTCCTTCTACCTTTCTCTAGGAAAGTTACATGCTAAGCACCAATGTGCTTATTATAGCTCTAATGACACTCCAGGAGTAGATAATAGCAACTGAGGGGGGAGCACTTAACCCTTTTCTTCCCCTGCCACTGACCTGCTTCAAATTGCCCTCCCCACTGGCTTTTCTCCCCGTCTAGTTCCAAATTTATGCTTGCCAATGCATTGGTGTTGCTAGTCAGAGGTATCTGCCCATGATTAAATTCCATCTCCCAGTGGAATAGCTGTTCTTTCCATTTTGAATCTTAAGAGATCATAGGCTGTTTCAGAAAGTGGGCTGGGCTGGTAAACACTTGGGTTAAGCCATAAGTGCAACAATATCTGAAATCCCATTGTGAAATCTAGCCCAGGGTTCAGTGCTGATGAAAATTCATCACATCTCTTGCCAGTTACACCACCACCTAGACTGAACCGTCAGGTTCAGCATCTTGGCAACAAGGTGTTGTGTGAACATGAAATGCGCGGAGCACTCTAATTCAGGTGGGCCTCAATTCAGGCATATTCCCATCTGATAATCTGCTTCTTGCTTTCTAGGCAAATGCCTGCACCAATGATGACATTAGATTGGTGGCATTATTCCTGGATGACGGAGACAAAGCTGTCAAAACAGAGGCACTGCATGCCCTCAAAGCTTTCACTGTCGTCTGGCGGTTCAAAATCAAAATCCAGGTAACCACTTAAGGAAACTGTGTAAAAAACCCCCTCTAGTGTGTCTGAAGTTCTTACCCTAGATCATTTCTAGAAGGCTTTATCTATTAACAATGCAGGAAAACAGCTTTTAAGGTTTTCTCAACTGTCATGCCCTCCATATGCCTTTCTTCCTCAGCATACTTTTAATATTAATTTGGTCTGTTTCATTTCTGCTGCTGATTTTATGTTGATTGTTCATATGTTTTGCCTATTTTTATTTTACTGTTTTAAAATTATTTTTGTAAGCTGCCTTTCAGATTTTTAAGGAAAATACCTATAAGAAAGGGACACGGGTGGCGCTGTGGATTAAACCACAGAGCCTAGGACTTGCCGATCAGAAGGTCAGCGTTTCGAATTCCCGCAATGGGGTGAGCTCCCGTTACTTGGTCCCTGCTCCTGCCAACCTAGCAGTTCGAAAGCATGTCAAAGTGCAAGTAGATAAATAGGTACCACTCCGGTGGGAAAGTAAACGGAGTTTCCGTGCGCTGCTCTGGTTCACCAGAAGCGGCTTAGTCATGCTGGCCACATGACCCAGAAGCTGTACGCCGGCTCCCTCGGCCAATAAAGCGAGATGAGCGCCGCAACCCCAGAGTCTGCCATGACTGGACCTAATGGTACCTTTACCTTTACCTATAAGAAATAAAATAAACAAAGACTGGGAGCAAGAAGGTTCAGTGCCCTGCCTCTGTAAGGCAGAAACATAGGAATATAAGAATAGTCCTGCTGGCTCAGGAAACTGACCCATCTGGTCCAGCATCCTGTTCTCACAGTGGCCGACCAGATGCCTGTGGGAAACCCTCAAGCAGGACCTGAGCACAAGAACTCTCCCCTTTTTTGGTTTCCAGCAACTGGTATTCATAAGTATTACTGCCTCCCAATGTGGAGGCAGTGCCTAGCTCTCACGGCTACTAGCCATTGATAACCTTATTCTCTGCAGATTTGTCCAATCCTCTTCTAAAGGCAATTAAGTTGGTGGTTGCCACTGCCTCTGATGGCAAAATAGCTTTGCCTTTGCATGGACTTACTGTATGTATATATTAGGATAACGGCACAGGGAAAGGGTTAAACCCTCCACCCCCAGCACTGCAGCCCCAATCAAAATCTTAACATCCTCCACAGCTGCTTTTTACATAAAAAAGAGGGTTCCTGTTCATGGATCCAAACTCTCCCTTATCATGTTTCATTTGGAGTTGCCTGCAGGAAGTACATGAAATTAGTCAATTCTGCCTCGGCCCCCAATGGGGGAAAGACTATAGCTCAGAAGCAGAGCACCCGCCTTGCAGGCAGAAGGTCCCAGGTTCAATCCCCGGGGACCCAAAGTCAGACTGGAAGACACTCCCTGCCTGAAACACTGGAGAGCTGTTGTCAATCAGTGTAGACAGTATTGAGCTAGATGGGCCAGTGGGTCTGACTCAGTATAAAGCAGCCTTCCTGCATTCCCTATCAGTGGTGGACTTTGGGCTTTACAATCTCAGTGGTGCCTTGTGCAACACCAAAATTTGGCACCCACCCATTATTCGTCATTGTTGCAGCGCCTCCTGCAGGCGAACTGGTTGTGCTCCCCTAATCCACCTCTGTCCCTATGTTTGCATGGAACTTTGGATTGTAGCAGCTGACATGATGTTAGGCTGCACAAACAACTGTGCTCTCTTTCTGCTTCCGTGAACCCAATGATTGGCTGGTATGCAATTTAGTTTTTACTCAGAATAAACCTGTTGAAATGAACGGACTTTGTCATGCTCATATCAGTGGGTCTACCCTGAGTAAAACTTAGCTGAATCCCACCCATGATTTTTAGTGAATCAAACCCGGATTAATCTCACCAATGTTTGGCATCTTGAGCCCCAACGGAGCACCGTTTTTGTCCCGTGCATGTTAGAACTACAAGGGCACTTTAAAAAGAGCAATTCCAACCATCACCACCAGAGGACACCTTACCCACTGAACATAAGACACTGCTTTGTGTTTTGTCCTTGTTTTCATTCACATTTTAAAATTTCGTTTTGAATGGGCAGAGTCTGGTTGCCCTCAGCTGCAGCCAGAATTGAAATCTGAATTCTGGGCCAGGGGAAACGAAAGGCTTTGTTCAAAACAAATTATAGGGATTTGGAGCATTTTGTCTTCCTTTACATAATCCGTTCTGCCTGTAGTGTTTAATTTCTTGCAGAATGTGAAACATTTCGCAAGGACTAGGCTGACAGAGTGTGAGGAAGGAAGGGAATGAAAGCGGGTGGAGTGAAACATTAACTATGGTAGACCATAATGACTGGAAACTAAAGTTGCAATGCTAGGTGCACTAACTTGGGAGTAAGCCCCCTAAATTCAGTGGACCTTACTTAGGGGTAGACATACATAGGTTGCTTGGGACCTGGTAATCCCCACTCAGCCAGGAAGCTCACTGGGTGACCTTGGGCCAGACCCTGTCTCTCAGCTTAACCAACCTCACAGGGCTGTTGTGAGGATAAACTGAAAGGGGAGAACCTATGGCTCCTCAGAGGAAAGGGGGAATAGAAATGTACTCAAAATAAAACAAAAGTAAATAAATGCATAAAAACACATCATTAATTTTATTTAGTTCAATCCCCCTGCAAGACTCACAAACCATCTCTGCCAGTACCTACAAGATTTGCACCGAAATGTGCAACAGCCTGATAATCAAGAAGTGAGGAGCTCTTGAGGCTCACATCTCTCAGAAGGCAACACCCCTTGACCTTGAATACTAAAAATATAGGACGAGCTGTGATGACTGATGATTCAGTTGGTTAGAGGGTGATGCTGATAATGCCAAGGTGGCAGGTTCGATCCTGGTAAGGGGCAGCTGCATATTCCTGCATTGCAGGGGGTTGGGCTGTTAGATGACCCTCAGGATCTCTTCCAACTATGATGCTACGATAATCAGTGGCGAAAGCAAATACATGCTGTGGGTATTCTGAGTCACTCTTTTTCCTTTTTCCACGATTCTGAGCAGAAGCTGAAAAACAGGTACAGGGGGTGAGGTCTGGTCTGGATGATACCCTGATATGATATTCACCATAGCCATAAAAGGACTGTTTACACTTCACCCTGGATTGCTAGGAGGCGGTGGTGCCTCTAGGAGCCCTTTCAACAGAATGAGCCAGAGGCCTGAAATGCTGCGGCAAAGACTTATCACCTTTTGAAGCACTCGTTGCCATCTGTGGGGTGGGGGCCTAACTGCCTGCAATACTGCTGAAGGGCAGAGTGCGAGTCTTTAAAATAAAACGCTGGTCTGTTTTCTGATGCAGGAATACGTTCCCAAGATTGTTGAGCTGGTGACTGGCTCCTGGGACCCCACCCTTCAGGTTGCTGGGTTGAGGCTGCTGAACGGGTTGAATATTCCAGACAACACCCACACTCTCCTGAGAGGGATGCTGCCGAACTTCCTGGAAATCCTTCTCATGGCAAACACTATGGCCAAGGTACAAAAAATCACAGGCAGGTACCTTCTCTTCCTCCTCAGGTACAGCGTTGGAGTTGGGAAGTAGTACAGCTCTAGTAGTTCCTAGAAGGAAACGCTGGATGACTAATATTTCACCTTTTTGCTAAATGAACCTTTTATTTATTACATGTGGGGGTGTGCAACAAAATGTTGCAGCCTAGAGTGCCCCTGCTTGGAGTTCCAGTCACTACATTCCATTTCATTCTCCCTGCTCTCTGGTTCCCCTCACCCACAGGCAGTCTGTTTGCTCTGTGGCCACTGAGTATGTACAGTCCCCACTGGGAGTTTTGTGGGCCCCTTCCCTCGGGATGTTTTTCTGTGTATTATTTTTGTATTTCTGCAAACTATGGGGACTTCTGCCACACACACCCAAGACTGCTGATACCTCCCTCTTGTGGTGCTTTATTTGCTGCATAATTGATGGCACTCACAGCCTGAACATCAGAAGTAGAGAAACAGGATCTATACCCTGACCTTTGATCAAATTATCAGTGTGGCTTTGGAGAGCAGTTGCCAGCTCAAGTAGAGGGGGGCCACTAGGGGGCGCATCAGAAGATGGCTGACAATAACATCTCTCCGACCCACACGAGGTAACTTGGAGGCTATGATGGGAGTAATTAGCCTCCCTACCCCCCCCCAGGATGGGGGGGCTGCCCTTGCCTGCTGTGCCCTATACCACCCCCAAATTTGTGGGGATGGGGGCACTAGGCACAAAGCCCTCCTGTGGGATTCCGGCACTCCTCGACGCCGTCCCTGATCCGCGCCACTAGCTGCAAGAACTTCAAAATAAACAATTTGGATGAAGGAATGCACATATTTCAAGGAAGGAGGGGGAGTAAAGACTGCTAACAGAAGAGATCTCTGATAAAACAAGACAAGAATAAAACATGAGAAGATACGCCAAGATACGGTATGGCAAATGACTGATGGGGGAGGGGGAAAAACTTTCCTTTCTTTCCTTATGTGATTAAACAAGAATCCCCTCCCCTCACGAGTCAGAATTGTCGTTTTAAGGACTTAAGCTGTGGATTTAAGGCTGTGTGGAGATAAACTTTCAAACCAAAGCATGTTTTAAGAAGAGCGTGGAATGTATAAGAGCTTTGGAATGACGCAGTTAAAAATGCCGTCGCCATATTGGGAAGTTCTGTTGGAGGTCTTGAGTCTGGAAGGAGAAAGAGAGAAATAGAGCTGTTTATATATTGTGGGTGAAACTCCTCAGAGGGACTTAAGAGAGACAGTTTTATGAGATCAATGATGGAAAGAGCGATGTTATCTATGAAGGTGATGATATATGGAAACCATCTCAATTTGAGGATTGGAAGAACGGAAAATTCACACAGGATTATTATTGGTGTTTATCGGCTTAAGGAGACTATCAGAAGAGATCATAAAGAAAAAAGAGAAAATATATGAACAAGATGTGATGTGGAAACAGCAAGATAAGACTGGATAGAATTATGAACTCTGTTTGGACTGATTTGGATTGATTTGGACATTAACGCAGTAGCAAGAAGATGATCAGAATCCTCCTTCGGATCTTGAAATATGGGTCCCCCCAACAAAATTTAAAATTCAGCTTTGTAATTCAGAATTTATGTGATGTGATTTAATTTGATTTGATTGGCCGGTTAATACAAATTATTTTTTAAAAAACAACAAGTAGAAAGCACTGGATAAACCAGTGGTCTGGTTCAGTCTATAAAGTAACTTTGCACATTCATATTTTTGTCTGAAATATTTCAGTATGCTCTCTCTAGGGTTTGTGTTACCCGAGTCCTCTAGCAAGTCCAGGCTACCTTATCATTCAAGAAGGGAAAGATCAATCTATTCTCAACTCTGAACTTACAGCCTCAATTTTTTATTCTTGCTCAGAAACCCAAATCTGTTGAAGAACATGATGTAGCCTGGAAGGTTGCTCCCTGCAGCTGAAAGGAGCAAATGTCATCTTCCTTGCTCAGCGTGGCTCATCTCTTTGCTGCAGTTTGCCCCCAACCCCACTGCCCAACTAGAAAGCATTAATATTTTTATTATAATTATTACTTTGCTTGCAAAAGGGGTCTAGTACCCACCCGTGTCCGCACACCCTGACATTCTCACTTGTTTGCTCAGGTGCAGGTTCTGAAGCTTCTTAGCACGCTGGCCCAGAAGGAAGACCTGCTGTACGACATCATGAATTGTCGGGTAAGGACTGCCCTTGTGCCTGCCAGCATGAGAAAGCTTTGTATTGGGTTGGGGGATAAAGAATATCAGAAGGACAGAGGTTGGGAAAGGTCAATGTTTTTTTCTAGAGAAAGAGGCACTGGAACTCACCATGAACACCTCTTTTGTTCTCTTAGAATGGCAATGGCGCCCACCTGAGAGGTGCCAGAACTAAGATCTGGAGAGTTCTGGCTGAAAAAAAGCCCTGGGATAGCTGCTCTAGTTATAGGAATTTATCCAGACATAGGCATGAGAATACATGTTGCCCAGGGACTGCAACTATGGAATCAATGCTGGCTCAGTTGAAGCCACTTTGCATTCCAATGTACAAGAGCCAGCATCTGAACAGGAGCCAGAATCATATCCTTTGAAGGCGAACACCCTAGCCCACCCAATTTCTGCTCTGCCTGGAAGCAGCCACACCCTTTCATTGTTGCATATTGATATTAGAAATGTCAATCTTCTAATAGGCAATAGGTAATTCATTTTCTCAGAACAGGATTATTTATTCCTTGTATAGTGGGCAGGGCCCATGTGAGACTGGCGCTATGGCCACCAGACCTTTTGCATGCTCCAAACAATCTGGCTGCCGTACGAGACCCCTTTGACATTATTCAGTTTTGCATGGACTCTTGTGTATGTGCTGAGCATGCACATACACAAATTCCCATGGTGGAGAAATAGGCCACATCTTCTTCTTTTAAATCCTTAGCCTCTCATAGGGAGACTTAGCTTAGAGGTTTAAGAAGTGCTGGAAAGCTGAAAGCATGGCTCCTCTGGCCTAAGTAGGAAACAGGACATGGCAGGAGTTCCTGGAAGCTCCAGCTAGGCTCATTTAGCCTGCCCAGGTGACTGAAGGATGCAGCCTCAGCACACGGCAGATGGGAGCTCTGACAGCAGAGTGGTCACTTATGCATTAACCAAAAGGAGGAAATGTATCACCAATGAAAGAGAACAAGATGACAGGTTTTGCATAAATTCGGCAAATACTAATGTATATGTATAGGTGCAAATTTTAAAATGGTTACAGTAATTTAAATGGAAACACAATACATGTCACCATAGCGAGGAAGACTGATGTTGGTGACCTGTGCTCATGCTCAGTCTGTGGTCCATGTGCTAACAATTCAAGGGAACTTTCTGCTCTCCCATCGTACGGTTCTTTGTTTTTAAACTAGACTTGAATGGGATAGACCTTTACCTAGAGGCTTGTCCTCTGTAGAGTAGAACATATGATCACGCATCCCCTAAATTAGGGTCCAACTCTGGAGCAGAAACCCAGGAAATCTTGGAACCAAGTTCAGGCTTTTAGTCTGGTGGCTCCCTCTTTTACCATCACTCACACCTGCCCCCACTGGCACGAAAGTTTCTCTGTTGCCACAGGAGTGTAGGGAGCTGCACCATACTCAGGACTCTGTGTTCTGGTGCATGTAAAAATATCAGAACCTCTTGGTCGACAAAGGAAATAATGGCATCCTGCTGGTTGTAGCTGCTCCATTTCCTACAGCATCCCCAGTGACAGAGGTTGAGAGTGAGGGTTACTATTGTCATTAACTACTTATTCACAGATCCACATGCATGGATCAGGGCCCTGTATACCATCCACCCCCATCGTTCAGCCTGGACACTGAGGTCCAGCTCTGAGGGCCTTCTGGAGGTTCCCTCACTACGAGATGTGAGGTTGCAGGGAACCAGGCAGAGGGCCTTCTCGGTGGTGGTGCCCACACTGTGAAATGCCCTCCCACCAGATGTCAAAGAAATAAACAACTATCTGACTTTTAGAAGACATCTGAAGGCAGATTATGTTTATTATGTTTTTATATGTGTTGGAAGCTGCCCAGAGTGGCTGCACAACACAGCCAGGTGGGCGGGGTGTAAATAATAAAATTATTATTATTATTATTATTATTATTATTATTATTATTATTATCATCATCATCATCATGGGGATGAGGAGGAATGAGGGGAAGGAAGATGAAGGAAGATGAGACATTGACTAATGCCATTTGTGGTGTTTCTCCCCAAGACACCCGCTGAGTTCCTGAGCCTCTTCCAACCATCCCTGCCAGGGAACCTGCTCTATGAGATGTTAGTCTTTGTGGAGCGCCTCAGCGAAGGGCGCCTCTCCCCGCAGTACCAGTCGATGCAGTGGCAGTACAGCGACAACTCCCTTCATGAAACCATCTTTGGCAACAACTCCCGCCTCTCCGACCGCCTGCTTGCTCTCATCATCCACCCAGAGGAGGAGGTGCAGGCTCAGGCCTGCAAGGTCATCCTCAGCCTCCGGCTCAACAGGGAAGAGAGCAAGGTGGTCAGTGCCCTCCCCTTTGGGGCCAACATCAGTGTCCACCCCCTGGAATCAACGAGGATTAGCCAAGTCTCCAACCCCTCTGACCTGAGCAGCCACACTCTCGGTCCCAATAACGTCTCCTCTGAGCCCACTGGCACCAACGTCTCCTTTGACAGCACCCATGACAACAGCGGGCGTAGCTTCCACACACTCCAAGGCACTGATGAGACTGGACACAGCTTCTATCCCCTTCCAAGAGCTGACCACAGCTTCTACCCCCTTGAGACCGTCAGCAGCCACATTATTCAGGACCAAAGAGTCAACAGCTTCAATATTCCTCCAGCTTGCTATTCGGGTGAGAGTGACAACAGTGTTTAAAGGGCCCATTTCTAGACGAAAGAGCGAATGATAAAAGAGTTGGAGAAGAGATGACATCACCATTTGTCTCTCCCTATGTAAGGAAAAGGTCCGGGCATGTAAGCATTCAGGATCCTACCTTCTACCTAACAAAGCTTCTATGTGCATTAGAATCTGGAGTGTACTGATCATTTGCTCATTACCATCAATGTATGGTCTGCTGAACTTTGCTGCTCCAGTTCAAGGTTTAGAGTGCTCAGAAAATCAGGTCCATCCTAATGTCTGCCAGCCTGCATTCATGGTGGTCTTTGAAGGGGTGTCTCTAGAGTTAGGTTAGAAACATTAAGACCGTGCCAAAATAATGGGGAAAGTTGCCTGGAGAGAAAGATTTGGTGTGTTACTGAGAAACCAGTAGTTGGTCAGTAGCTTTTATTGTTTATAACCAATGGTCATCACAATACAGTATGAGCACAAACCACACAACTACACAACGAAAGACATTGCATGCGCCAGACCGAAACAAATCTACAATGTTCAAAATTTAGCAATGTTCCTTCTGGTCAGCGTCTCTGGGTTTTGGCACTTGCACTATCCAGAAAGTTTGCCCTTATCTTTCTTGCCACTAATGGAAATAGTGCAGCCTATAGCTGATGAACTTATCAACCTCTGCCAACAACCATTTAATTTTCAAATTATCTGGTTGACCTTCTAAGGTGATCTGAAAAGGGGAGATAAGCTTAGCTCTGGGTGAATCACACAATAGGCAATATAAAATATAATGTACTAGATCCTCAATATATATATGATCCACATATACAAAGGCACCCTTTTACATATTTGTTAGTATATCTCCCAGCCAGATATTCAGTAGGCATTGTCTGAAAACTGAGCTGGGTGAAAGCATGTCTTACCGGGGGGGGGGGGGTGTGAGTTAATTCTCGCAAGTACATAGCCCTTTTGCGCTGGTCATGGGACCGAGACGGCTCTGGTCGCCCTAACAGATGATCTCCGCAGGCAGCTGGATCGAGGCGGGTCGGGGCTGCTGATTCTTCTAGACCTGTCAGCAGCCTTCGACATGGTCGATCACGAACTCCTAGACCACCGCCTTGCCGACGTGGGGATCCAGGGCACAGTCCTTCAATGGCTGCGCTCGTTTCTCTCTGGTCGGGGACAGAGGGTGGCGCTTGGGGGGGAATTGTCATCCCGCCACCCCTTGGTGTGTGGTGTGCCCCAGGGTGCAATACTCTCCCCGATGCTTTTTAACATCTTTATGCGCCCCCTCGCCCAGCTTGTCCGGAGTTTTGGGCTGGGCTGCCATCAGTATGCTGATGACACCCAACTCTATCTGTTGATGGACGGCCACCCGGACTCGGCCCCAGACACACTGATCAGATGCTTGGAGGCTGTGGCTGGATGGTTTCGTGGGAGCCGGTTGAAGTTAAATCCTTCGAAGACAGAGGTCCTCTGGCTGGGACGGGACGACTTGGGACTGAGGGGGCAACTCCCATCTCTTGCGGGGGTGCAATTAGTGCCAGCACCATCCGTTAAGAGTTTGGGTGTAATCTTCGATACCTCCCTCTCTATGGAGGCGCAGATTGCAGCTATAACAAAGGCGGCATTTTTTCATCTCCGCCAAGCTAAGCAGTTGGCTCCTTACCTCTCTCGCCCTGACCTAGCCACTGTGATCCACGCGACGGTCACCTCCAGACTGGATTATTGTAACTCGCTCTACGTGGGGCTGCCCTTGAGACTGACCCAGAAACTCCAACGGGTGCAGAATGCCGCAGCGAGACTCCTTACGGGGTCTTCGCTTAGAGATCACATTCATCCGGTGCTATACAAGCTGCACTGGCTCCCGGTGGAGTACAGGATCAGGTTTAAGGTGCTGGTTTTAACCTTCAAAGCCCTATACGGCCTAGGGCCCTCGTACCTACGGGACCGCCTCTCCTGGTATGCCCCACAGAGGAACTTACGGTCTTCAAATAAAAACACCTTGAAGGTCCCAAGCCACAGAGAGGTTAGGCTGGCCTCAACCAGAGCCAGGGCTTTTTCGGCTGCGGCTCCAACCTGGTGGAACGCTCTGTCACAAGAGACAAGGGCCCTGCAGGACTTGACATCTTTCCGCAGGGCCTGCAAGACAGAGCTGTTCCACCTGGCCTTTTGTTAGGGCGCAGCCTGACTCCCTCCTTTGGCAATCTTTTCAAGACTTTAGCTTATGGTTGCCATTAATTTTGTTTTTAACTCATTCTTATAATGTTTTATAATGTTGTATTGTTTTAGTGTTGTTAGCCGCCCTGAGCCCGGCTTCGGCTGGGGAGGGCGGGATATAAATAAAATTTATTATTATTATTATTATTATTTTGTGGTCTCTTTTAGTTTTACTGTACCAAGTGGTGGATTTACAATTTTTTGTATATTCAAGGTCTTTTTTGCATCTTCGCCAAACACAATATCAGTATTACTGCTGGGGAGATTGAATAACTCTGCATCAGACCTCTACAAGATTTTAGCCAGCCTTCCCTTTTCTGCAAATCTGAAAAACAACTTTGGGTTATGTGTTGTTCTGGCTGCAATGATATTTCCCCCCAGTACAAAAACAAGCCTTTATAGAGGGAAGACCCGATTCAGTCCTTAGTAGTGCTCCAGGTGTACTGTGTGACAGTGCCAACATCACATGCAGGAATTTATTTTGAAATACATCAAGTTCCTCCCTGCAATGGTAACCCAGATAGGTGAACCACATAAAAGGTGAGACACAATCTTGGCCACAAAATTCTTTAGTGTTGGTTCAGCTAAATGATGGCCTTCTGTGTAATACAATTTCTTTATAGGCCCCAATAAGCTTGTAGCTGAAAGTGTTGTTGCTTCTAAATCAGTGTGGTTCATGTTCTAAATTGGACACACTTGTAGACTGTGGCCTGGTACAAGGTTGGTTGCAACAGGAGCATTATCACCATGCAAGTATATGGTGAAAGATTAAGAAATGGGCCCTCAAATGCATATTTGGGTTAAAAGTGGGTACATGATCCAGACCAAAGAATGCAATCTAAAGGGTATAGTAAGTAATAAAATTATTTTCAACGAAATGGTGTGGTTCATGTGAATGGATAAAAGAGGTTTGAGAGTATGGATATGAATATGCTGTGCTGAACTGATGTATATGGATGTTTTGAGAAAGTATGTCTGCTCTATGTTAGATAAGGGCTTTTAGCAGGTTGGATGAGGGGTATATTTAGAAGTATTTTCCATTTAAACAAATTGTGGTGGTGTGTGGATTAGTTTAGAAACTTGTGAGATATGTGCAGACATTGGAATTATTTTGGGCAATGATAACTGCTGCATGGATGTGTGAAGGAGAACAGGAGTGTGTGTTCATATTGCAAATGTTGGTTTCTGCTCTCTGAGTCCTATGCACATGCACCTGCTTGCTACGTTCCTTCACTCTGCCAATGAGTTCCTTATGCAGAGTGCTGTGCCCATGTGTCAGCTGCTTTCTTCCACTGAGACATCAGAAAGGACCATGTGGCCAATTAAACTGCAACGTATGTACAGAGGTAGGAATTACATTGAGGAATAATCATCACAGCGGAGAATAGGAGAGCAAGTGCAGCTTTAATGTTTTTCCTCAACTTTTAATTTTCTTGCTGGGTCCTCACAAATGCCATAGTCGGTGTTGGTGATAGTCCCGATAATTGTCCTGTCAACCTCACAGCTTAATCCATTTTCACAGGGACACCTGTAGTATATCCCAGTAAGGTGCTGCAAGAGATACAAAGATGTAGATCAGAATTCACATCTTGACTAGAGGAAAAGCTACGTATACAATGTCTTCTCCATTCTGCTAAGCTGACCAGGCTTGAACATCATCCTGCACTCCTCACTTTTCACTGTATTTGATACCCACTTCAGAATATTTGCCACATATATGAGGCTGCTTTAAAGTGAGTGATGGGTTCTTCTAGATGACCTAAAAAAAAAAAACTAATTCAATTCTGCTGCTTCTCATGTTCACTCTCTCACACAAATCTTTTCAGCTTCTCACCATCTCCAAAATTCATTACTTCATCCAATACCACTACATCCTCCTTCACTTTCCTAAGTATCTCTCAGGTTCACAGTTGTAATTACCTTCCCCGGCTCTCCTCTTTTGATTCATCCTTCACTTATACTCATTCCCGCTATCCTTAGTTCTGCTGCTTAGCTTAATCTTCCCAGCCCATCATTATGAGCATAATACTTCTCTCTATTCATCTCTCCGCTGGTTTCTTCTTTCTTGTCTGAGATTCTTCTGAATCTCCACTGACATTTTTAAGCCACCAACAAAGAAGATGAAGGCCAGAAGAAACACCAGTCATTCCTAAGGAATAGGAAATGCCACTTACCCACCGAGAGCACTCCTGAAACTCAGCTGCTTTGTCTGCACAACGAGCCAGGCTTAGGCCACTCCCTCTGTGACAGCATCCATTTTTGCATTGGAGACTGTTGAGACATAGCTCTCCATTCTCCTATAAGGTAACCATGATTAGATAAGGTGTGAGCAACAGGATAAATGCCCATGAAGATGGACGCAGGTGGCACTGTAGTGTAAACCACTGAGTCTCTTGGGCTTGCCAATCAGAAGGTCAGTGGTTCAAATCCCCATGACAGAGCTCCCGTTGTTCTGTCCCAGCTTCTGCCAACCTAGCACTTCAAAAGCATGCCAGTGCAAGTAGATAAATAGGTACTGCTGTGGTGGGAAAGTAAATGGTGTTTCCATGCACTCTGGCACTTGTTACAGTGTTCTGTTGTGCCAGAAGCAATTTAGTTATGCTGGCCACATGACCCAGAAAGCTGTCTGTGGACAAACGCTGGCTTCCTCAACCTGAAAGCGAGATGAATGCCGCAACCCCATAGGCGCCTTTAACTGGACTTAACCGTCCAGGAGTCCTTTATCTTTTATATTTAGCATGAAGATGAAGGCCAGACGAACCACCATCCATTCCCAAAGCATAGCAGAGAACAAAGCCAGCCAACCAAGGGAGTGATACGAAAGCTGGAAGCCAAACCCAGCTCTCACAGGTCTATAGTCCCTGAATAGAGGATTTCATGGAATCTTATGGACCTTATATTTAAGTAACATAAAGTTGATTCTGCCGTACTCATGTCCTTTCCAAGCTGCCACTAGAGATACTGTGTTGTCATCATCCCTCAACCTCACAAAAGAAACTTCCCATATAGGCAGGAAGGTACCTTGTGTGCCCTGGTTTTTATGCTGATATCCTAGAGTACCCTAATGCTCAAAGTGTTTGTTTGTTACTTCTATTCCTAAAGTGAACTGGGGCAACTAAAGCATTTCTGAAATGAATCCTGAAATGGATCATATGCATAAATCAAACAAAGTGTCTGAAGAACTCCCGTAAAAGTCTTTCCCAGTTACATGACTGGGTAGCAATTTCAATACTAGAGAGAATCCCAAGAGCCAGACACATGGCAAATCCCTCGCATCAGGGATGCTTCTGGAAAGGGTACAGCAAGAGTACCCAGTAACCTCTTACCAGATTCAAGATGAGTCCTCTTTGGCTAGAAAAGGCCTCTGCCAAGGCAAGTGTCAGCAGCAACAAAACCCAAGGGCTCTTCATTGCTTCTTAGCAGTAAGCCAAAGGTTTGATCTGGTGCACCTAGGACAAGAATCCAGAACGTGGCATGTTTCAGACTTATAAAGCCTACCCTCAAAGTCACATGGGTGCCTTCTTGCAAAAGATATGAGTACATGTAATGGAAAAATGCTGTGTGTGTTAAAAAACAAAAAAACCCAGTCAAAATCAGCCAAGGCCACAGGAGAGTATCATGTGCAGTCAGCCTTGATAGCTCTGTTGGTTAGAACAGATGTTTTCAACCTTTTTGAGTCCATGGCTCCCTTGACCAACTACATTCTTTCTGAAGCACCCCTGTGGGGCTCAGGAGCCCAGTTCCCTTGTCTGCAGAGCTGGCAGCCCCTCGCCCCTACTCCCTCCATTGTGGAGTGCTCCCTCAGCCTCCTCTCCCCTCTCCTTGGGAGTCCTCTGGGCAGCTGCTGCTGCCGCCCCTGGTCTCTGAACTGCCCAGCCCCAAAGAGAGGTGTTTCCTCACACTGCCCCTCAGGGGCCTGGAACTTGTCTCTCCATTCCCAACAGTGAGGGCTGGTGGCTGGCTGGGCTCCCTTTCCCACTTGCTTACTTACTCCAGCAGCAGCACCCCCTGCCAGAGGCATCATTCGCCTGAGGAGCTTGTAGCCATGGCTGCTGCAACAAACAGCTGTGCAAGCCTTTGGGAAGCATAGATGAGAGAGGGCATCAGAGGAGGGAGGGAAAGAAAGAGGGCCAGGGGCCAGTATTGCCCATGGCACTCCTGACCATCATACAAGGCACCCCAGGGTACCATGACACACTGGTTGAAAGCCACTGGGTTAGAACATGGTGCTGCTAATGCCAAGGTTGTAGGTTTGATCACAGTATGGGACAGCTGCCTATTCCTGCATGTTTACACTCTCAGAAAGAACTGGAGCACGTGTGCAGATGTTTGGATATAGCAGATATAATCGCACCAGGCATGAATCTGGTAGGGCAGGTCCTCCCTTCTTACTTTTCACGGAAGGCTTATACTTCCAAAGGAAAGGATAACTTGCCACTGGGTAAAAACAACAGAAAAACTCACTGTTACTCATTTCATGGCCCTTTCATCTTCTTGAATATCTAGCAGGACTGCCAACATAAGGAACAGCAGGCAAGTGTGAAAGGCTTGCTCTTTCCCAGAGCTATTATTCAGATAGCCTGAGATATGAAATCACCTTGAGTCCAGTAACAGATACAGTCTGCTGGAACTTTCTCAGGGCACAGGTGTGGACTTTTTGGATTGCAAGGCCAGGCTCAGGTGTTCAGGGAGATGATTTTTTGAATGCTCTCAGCAGTTAAGTAAGTTTCAGTTTAGACTTGTGGGTCCCAATGTGGGGCACATGCCCCACAGAGGGACAATTTGATTTTTAAGAGGGGAAATTCAAGCAGGAAAGCTTCCAGTTGTTGAACTGAACTTCCTCTTCCACCCTCCCCTGTATGCCCCTTGTACTTCACACCCCAGCTCTGCTTTGGGTTCCCCCCAACTCTGTAGAGCAGATTGGGGGAGGTGCAGGGGCACATGGGAGGAGGAACGGGAGAATTGGACCAGGTACACATAATATATAGTTATGAGTTTGGGTGGGATCGTTCTGGATGAAACTGTGGGTCACTTCCAGGGTTGGCCGATCCATGAGGTGAGATGAGGTGACAGGCTCTGGAAAGATGGGAGGGGTGGCAGACCCAGCCTCCGTGAAGCATGGCCTGTTCTTGCTGACCTCCCCCTGTCTTCTGTGTGCTTAACCTCCCCCTGCTAACAACAGGTGGCAGCTGGTGTGTAGGTGGGTGCCTGGCTGCAGGTGTGCAATGGAGGAGGAGCAGGTGGATGGGAGTGCTGTGGGTGCTCAGTGGTGAGGGGGTGGCATTTTCTGCTTTGCTTCAAGCCCTTCCAAACCTTGGAATGGCATGGTATGGCATGGAATGAAGATGGAATGAAGATATGGTTTTATGGTTGCTTCACCTTGCTCCTTGCTCAACCCACAGTTGTATTATCCATGCCACTGCAAAGTTGCTGAAAACAAACTCACCTAAATGGCAGAATGAGAGCATACTGGGGCTTTAGCTGTCTAACACACAAAGTGTCTTAGAAGCTAAGCTAATGCTGTGATTTTTTCATAAGAAGAAGAAGAGTTTGGATTTGATATCCCACCTTTCACTCCCTTTAAGGAGTCTCAAAGCGGCTAACATTCTCCTTTCCCTTCCTCCCCAACAACAAACACTCTGTGAGGTGAGTGGGGCTGAGAGACTTCAAAGAAGTGTGACTGGCCCAAGGTCACCCAGCAGCTGCATGTGGAGGAGCAGAGACGTGAACCCAGTTCCCCAGATTACGAGACTACACATAAAAACATCTTTTAACCATAAGCTTCAACTACATTTCCCTTGAATATTCCAAAGACCTTGAAAAACGCAAAAATGTAGCTACCTTGGAAAGTTGTCTCCATCCTTGCAGAACACCTCTTCAAGCCACAAAATATGAGGTGTTGTGATTCAGGGGCTACTGCAATGAATATATTTTATATAGCGAATAGAGAGCAGCTAGCATTCTTTTGCATTACATCAGGTATGAGCACTTGGTCTCTGAGGGAGCCAGAATTATAATGGGTCAAACATGAAAATAATGAACAATTCATTGATAAAACCCTACTAAGCTTCAGTTAGTCCTGGAGGACGTGGCTGATGAAAGCCTGGAAAACCACTGTCCCCACTTGGATGCCAAAGGCATAAACAGATGTTCAAAATTGCCATTCGTCCCCGTCCTA
The DNA here is from genome assembly GCF_964252035.2 of Podarcis erhardii. Lineage (NCBI taxonomy): Eukaryota > Metazoa > Chordata > Lepidosauria > Squamata > Lacertidae > Podarcis > Podarcis erhardii. The sequence continues at coordinate 47,993,820 of NC_138510.1, read as the reverse complement.
CACCCGGATCGGATTGTATCCCCGCCTCGTCCAATTTAGTGTATATTCGTGCTGTGCGCCGCTGTTGCAGCCTGCCTCCTTCCCCCTCGCTCTACTCGCCTTCCATTCCCTTCTCTCCCCTTCTCTCTGCCGGCCGCTGTCCGTGGTGCTGAAGCAGAGCGCGGAAGAGAGAACGGGCGAAGCAACAGCAGGGAGGAGCTTCCCCTTGAAGGGCATGTGGCAGCCGCCGCTTAGAAACCGGGAGATCCGGTAAAAGAAGGAGGAGGAGGAGCCACGGCTAAGTAACCTTCAGGCTCTCAGGAGCAGATCAGAACAGAAACTTAACAGGCATTCTGGAGACCCGGCCTCTGAACACCGGGAAGGGTCTCTGTGTCTAGAGCTACTTCCCAGAGCCCTGAGGTACCGTCTAGGATTGGGAAGCTGAGCCTGCAGCCCCAATTCCGCAGCTTCAGAGCATCTACCCGCTGCTCCCCCTCCCATTTCCTGGCGTAAGGAAGTAGCCAGATTGCTGAGCGTCTGACTTTCACCTCCTAGGACCCCTGTCCAGTGCTGACCCTTCCCACCTGTTTCCTAGAAGAAACAACCCACCCTAGGAGTCGCCATGGGGAAGATGCTCCCAGCCCAGGAGGCAGCAAAAATCTACCACACCAACTATGTGAGGAATGCCCGAGCCATGGGGGTCCTGTGGGCCCTGTTCACCCTCTGCTTTGCTGTGATCATGGTGGTGACTTTCATCCAGCCCTACTGGATCGGGGACAGCATTGACACACCACAGGCTGGCTACTTTGGCCTTTTCTCCTACTGCATTGGCAATGCCCTTACAGGGGAACTCATCTGCAAGGGCAGCCCGCTGGACTTTGGCACCATCCCCTCAAGTGCCTTCAAAACGGCCATGTTCTTTGTGGGCATCTCAACCTTCCTCATCATTGGCTGCATCTTCTGCTTCAGCCTCTTCTTCTTCTGCAACGCAGCCACTGTCTTCAAGGTGTGCGCTTGGATGCAGCTGGCAGCATGTGAGTGGGGCTTAGGGGACCTGGAGGGAGAGGGGAAGACACTCTTGTAAGAGTCACACACCTGCGCTAATGGGAGTTGCCTCAGGGCCAAGCAATATCATTTTGGGGACAACATAGCTCTTTGGCTCTGTTTTCCAAAGGCCACCTGTGTAGATATAATTCAAATCTGCCGGTGGCCATTTTGGATTCACACTACATTGGCACCAACACAAACCAGGTTTTGGAACATTAAATTTGCTGCTGAAGCTCCCAGTACATAAGATGGTAAGTGAAATTGGTTTTGTGATGTATATATGAGTTCCTTAAATAAAGCATTTCCAACTTCTTATACAAGTGGTTGCCCAGATTACATGGATGCAAACCCTAAATTGTCACTGCAGCCAATCATTGCTCCCTGATCAGTGCACCTATATGCTTCATATGATGGCAAGTGAATCCTTGTACAATTCATATTTTCTTATTTTTGAATGTACACTTAAATATGCGATATGTGAAGTCTTCCATAGGCACCTTTTTGTCTTAAATTTCCAGATGGGTAGGCAGGTCAGTCTATTGCAGTGCAAACGATGAAGTCTTGTGGCACCTCAAAGACAAACAAATTCATTATGGCATAAGCTTTCGTGGACTACAGTCAACTTTCTACTCTCCATAGATTATCCTGTTTAATCTGGTGTTTACGTAATGAATAAGAGTGGCTGCCTAATTAAGCCCTGCTAGTAATGGCAATGTCCAAGAGAAGGCACAGCTAGGATTTGGTGAAGCTTTTAGCCGTCCAGACTCAGTTCTGCTAGGTCTGTGCAATTCTACAGACAGAAGAAGTTGACATATAATCAAGCCACTTGAAACCTTTTGAAATATTTATACCAGTGAGAAATGTTGATAGCCTTCTTATATTACCTGCAGAGTAATACCTGCAGAGTAACAGGTGGAAGATATATTTGGTGGGAGACATTGGTGGCATAAACCAAGATGAACAACACTGTATTTTGTGGTTTTATATTCTGATTTTATCCTGTGAACCGCCCCAAGACCTGAGGGTATAGGGCGGTATACAAATGTAATTAATAATAATGATAAGAATAAGAATAATAAGAGAAGCCTCTGTTTCCAGCTGTCTCCAAAGCTTAGGAGTCAGAGGCTTGAAAAGGCCCGCAAGTGGCTCACAATGACCAAAGAGCAGAAACACAGGAGGAAAAGAAAAGGATGGGTAAGCAGGGGGATATGTGTGTTTAATGATTTCATGTGCAAAATTTCATGTTTCATGTTGCCATATTGGCTGCCAAGAAAGATGCCAAATAGCAGCATTGATCTATTTTATGATACCAACTTGCATAACTGTAGGAGACTATTTAAACAATGTATGACTCTTCATCTTACCGGTTTAGTATCTTAATCCCATACATGACCAGTGAACCCATTTATTCTGGTTTTTTTTTTTAATGATATTTATTAAAATTTCCAATAAAAGCATACAAATACCAATACAGACAACAACAATAAAAACAAAACAGACAAACAAAAACAAAACAACAGGTATAATTTCAAATCTTATTTTCTCAACCTATTTTCCCCGACTTCCTCATACCTCCCCGTTTTGTATTCTAATTTCATTATCCAATCAGCAAATCCATTCCCTTATTTCCCAAGAGTTTTTTACTAATTCCATTCCTTTTCTTAATCGAAATCTCTGAAAACCACATTATTTTTAAACCCCTGTCAATCTAGCATTCATTAATCTTATAGTATTTATTAAGATAGTCTTTAAATTTCTTCCAGTCTTCTTCCACTGTCTCCTTCTCCTGGTCGCGGATTCTGCCCGTCATCTCCGCCAGTCCCATGTAGTCTGTCATTTTCATCTGCCATTCTTCCAAAGTGGGTAGATCTGGTGTCTTCCAATACTTTGCAATAAGGATCCTTGCAGCTGTTGTGGCATACAAAAACAAAGTTCTATCCTTCTTTAACACCACATGGCTGACCATACCCAGGAGAAAGGCCTCTGGTTTCTTCAAGAAGGTATATTTAAAAACCTTTTTCATTTCATTATATATCATTTCCCAGAAAGCCTTAATCCTTGGGCACGTCCACCAGAGGTGAAAGAATGAACCTTCATTTTCTTTACACTTCCAACATTTATTATCTGATAAGTGGTAAATTTTTGCAAGCTTGACTGGGGTCATGTACCACCTATAAATCATTTTCATAATATTTTCTCTCAAGGCGTTACACGCCATGAATTTCATACCGGTGGTCCACAACTTTTCCCAGTCAGCAAACATAATATTGTGTCCAATATCTTGCGCCCACTTAATCATAGCTGATTTAACCGTTTCATCCTGCGTATTCTATTTCAACAGCAAGTTATACATTTTTGACAAATTCTTAGTATTGGATTCTAGCAATTCTGTCTCCAATTTTGACTTCTCCACCTGGAAACCAATTTTCCTATCTAGCTTGTAAACCTCCATTATTTGATAATAGTGAAGCCAATCTCGCACTTTATCTTTTAGATTCTCAAAACTCTGCAATTTCCACTTATCACCCTCCTGTTCTAGGATTTCACAATATTTTGGCCATTTAGACTCCATGTTAAGTTTTTTCAATGCCTTTGCCTCCATTGGTGACAGCCACCTTGGAGTTTTGTTCTCCAATAAATCTTTGTATTTAATCCAAACATTATACAATGCTTTCCTGACAATATGGTTTTTAAAGCCTTTATGAACCTTAACCTTGTCATACCACAAATATGCATGCCACCCAAAAAAATTATTAAAACCTTCCAAATCTAAGATGTCTGTGTTCTCAAGAAGCAGCCAGTCCTTCAACCAGCAGAAAGCTGCTGATTCATAGTAAAGTTTCAAGTCTGGCAGGGCAAATCCCCCCCTTTCTTTTGCATCAGTTAAAATCTTAAATTTTATTCTGGGTTTTTTGCCCTGCCAGATAAATTTGGAGATATCTTGCTGCCATCTCTTAAAACACTCCATCTTGTCAACAATTTGCAATGTTTGGAACAAAAATAACATTCTAGGCAATACATTCATCTTGATAGCTGCAATTCGACCAAACAAGGAAAGCTTCAAATTTGACCAAATTTCTAGATCTTTTTTCACTTGATTCCAACATTTCTCATAATTATCTTTAAATAAATTCATATTTTTAGCTGTCATATTAATCCCCAAGTACTTTACACTCTTAACCACAGTTAAACCTGTTTCATTCTGAAACCTCTCCTTCTCCCCTACTGTTAAATTTTTCTCTAATACCTTAGTCTTAGATTTGTTTAATTTAAATCCTGCCACTTGACCAGTGAACCCATTTATTCTGAACTGGAGGGTCATTGAACTTATTTACCAAAGACTTACAGAACTGTCTGAGATCTCAGGGTGTGAAGAATGAACCTCTGCTTTCTGGAAAGATAACATTTATACATTTCAGTGTAATCTGGGAGAGAAGGTCAAATCAAACTGTGCATGGCACATTAAGTAGAAGTCCTAGCAGAAACACCAACTATTATCTAAGACAGGAAGGGATGCGGCTTATAATGAAGAGGAAGCTTATGGGAAGCTAATTAATCAGTTTTCTTTCTTTATAAAGTCCATCCTAGGGACAAAGCAGTGCCAGAGAGTCATCATCATGTTATGGCATTGTAGTCTAGGCTATCACAATTCCTAGCGGCAGAGATCAATTGTGTCTGTAAGCAAGGAAGACAGAAGGCAGCACATTTATTACTGGCATGAAAGAATGCTCTGCAACAGAGGTTATACTGTCTCTTGATGCACTGGTGTATAGGAGTATATCAAAGTACTGTAACTATGACCATGTGGCTGCTTTAGAGCATCAATTGCTGCATGTCACAGAAAGAACATTCACAATGGATATTAACAGAGCTTTACTGGATGCTTTTTCTACCACACTTGCCAGTGATGAAAAATGCTTGTGCAGCCCAGAAGGGCTTGTGTTAACATACAAATAATGATTCCATGACAACAGAAGCACAACAGAATTCAGAACAGCAATGCTATATAAATGAACCCTATTCCATACTTATGCAGTAATCCTGGCTTATTTGGTTGTTTACAGCTTGGTTTGTTTGGATGAGTCATCTTGAGCTTTTTGCTCCATTAGCAGCTTCTGTTCTCCTTGTAGGAGAGGTTAATGATCTGTAGATATCTCATTAGTGGCTTGTCTGTCTTTGCTACAGGCCAGCTAGGCTGACTGTCAGTCCCATTCAGCTCTTGGATTCTATTTCAAAAGGAATAGGAACACCACAAGTGCATATTACTGTTTTAATCCTTTCATAGTTTTCCACAAATATTAATGTAATTCAATGTTAGACGAGGTGCCAAGAAAAATCCACAGTTCTTTTCCACAGAGCTACTATTACTGGATTCTCTAAGGAGCACAACTTGACCAGTCCATCAGATTAGCTAAACCATATCTGTAGAGTAGATAAAATGCCCTAACACAATTACTACAGGTGAAATAAAGCCAGTAACATCTTGAATCTGGGGATCTCCCGTTGGCTTAGAATATCTGTGCAGTGTTGTAAAAACACATGAATGTACTGCGACCACCATTCTGCATCCCTCTTTAGACAGGATTATATTACAAAAGGGATCTACATTAGTTATTGCAGCGGCACAACTCAGCAGTGAAGATGCTGCTGTGCTTGCAGAGGACTTGGTCCTCACACTGCAGCTTCCTATGATGGATGTGGCCCCAGGCACTGCTGAAGAACAATTCACAGATCCCTTTTGTAATGTGTAAAGCATCTTCTGCGTTTATCTGTGGCAATGTGTTATCTCAGATATCTAAATAAAGTTGTCATAAATAATGCAAGTGGTCCCAAGGGAAGTAATTTTGCATTCAAGATCCTGGAACTGAAGTGTTGCCAAGGGAACAAAGAAATGATGCAAAACTACATCTCTCAGCAAAGAAACTCCAACAAGACTTATTTCTTAGAGATGCTACAACCATGCCACTTAAATGTACGAGATATAATATGCTGATGTCACAGGCAAACTATATGCATGTGCACTTAAGAGAAACAGTAGATTGCATGAGGCATATATGTTATATTCCAGAAAAACAAGGTGCTTACTACAATGATAATCCATATCTAGCAGCCATCTTCCTAGTCCTAGATGCATGAGGTTGGGCTGTGGTTACTCTGTAGTGAAGGACCTGGTGCTGAAAAATGCTTCCACACATTCGTTAAGCTAACATAGAACTGTGCCCATCAAAGGAAGATGCTGAATGGCAATGACCTTCTCCATGCTGTGGAGATGAGTGGCAGTTTGCAAGAGATTCTGCCTTGTGACACCATTGATGCAACACTGAGCAAAAGCACTCCCTTTGTGTCATTTGGCTCTCTTTTCATTCAGCCTCTCTTCCCCCTCCATACCACAATTTCTGGGAGAGATTTGAAAGACATTACTGGAACCAAGATTATGTTCGAAAACCTTCTTGCACCATGCAAACATCCTGAATGAGACAAGATGCCTGCAGTCATCTGTTTGGAAATCTTATTAATGCAAAGCATCTTTCCCTGCAGGTGCAGGCTTGTCAATAGGCTGCCTGCTCTACCCTGATGGCTGGGACTCACCTGAGGTGAAACGTATGTGTGGCGAGAAGACTGACAAATACACACTGGGGGTGTGCACAGTGCGCTGGGCATACATCCTCTGCATCATTGGGATCCTGGACGCCTTCATTCTCTCCTTCTTGGCATTTGTGCTTGGCAACCGGCAAGACAATCTCCTTCCATCTGACTTCCAAGTGGATAATAAAGGTGATCCTATTGTGTATATGGAATCTCTCAGGGCAGACACCACCCTCCACCCGACTAGTACCTTGTAGGATAGCATTAGGCATGCATTCAGAAGTGCCAGGACTATGGGATATGATGAGGGAATGGTGGTTCTGAGCTGTGCTTAACTGCATAGCTTACCCAGATGTGTGCTCATGCAGGAACAGTAACTGCAGTGGGCAATTTGAGTTTATTTCAATTATTACCTTTATATCCAGCCTTTCTTCCATGGTGAAACTCCAGCTGGCAAATAGTATCCAGCTTGCCTCCCATCCAGGTACTGACCACACCTGCTTTACTTGAGCACAGTTGCTTCATCATGTGGTGGTGGGGAGCTCAGTCCTTGTGCCATGGTACAGGGAGAAACCAAGTATTTAAAAGAGGGGGCTTACTTGAAGGGTGCACATGTCAAGGCTTCTGCATAACTATATCCCTGAAAAACAGCCTGTAATGCAAATGCTTCTGCATGAATGCCAAAAACTCAAGCCTATGTATACAACTCCAAGCAAGCTTCTAGCAGGTGTAGGTATGACTCTCCCCTTAAATATATATGTTTGCTAGATACTAAACAGCACCGCAATAGCCCTGTGGAGAGATGATCTATCTTTTCCTCATTGCTCATCATCCTTCAAAGCCCTGCTCATCCATGGAATTCAGGTCTAGTCAGTTGTGATGAAGCCGATACACTTCCAGTGCAGTCCTTATTGGTACATTGGGTACTAAATTGAGCCAGTTCTCATTAACTGCAAGCGCAAATTGCAAATACAGAAAGGGAGTGACATCCATTTTTCATATATAATCATGGCTAGTGATGGCTTTCAATTTAGTACTAGAGGTTCAAGCTGCACATCACACACCTTCTCCCCTCCCTGAGTAAGTGTGGGCTCATGTGCATATCATAACACTCTTTTGGGCCATGAAACAAGGGCTCCTTAAATAGTAGTCATGAGGCCTGGATACTTTTCAGGGTCACCATTTGTTGAATGTTGTGTTTTTTGTCTTGCAGAAGAAGGAAATGAATGAAGACAAACAACCTCAAGTGTACCTTGATTGAAGTGGGTGACATACACATTCCAACTATGATGGTGGAGTCCAGAAGGCTGCTTGATACACGTTCCCAGACTTTTATTGCCTGCAGACATTCAATTGTGCTATGACACAAAACCAAAGGCACCTCAAAGGGGGGGGGGGAGTGAGGACTCCTTTTGTAAAATTAACCCATCTTTCTGCGGAAAGATCACCTACTAGATTCTCAAAACCTTTGCCTTTGCCAAGAACTATACCCAAATATTCTTGAACTGAAGATCTGCTATGCAAGAATCAACATATTCATGACATTCTCTTTTAACTGAGGGATCCAATCAATCAAGAGACAATGCAGGCATATAATAAGTAACAAGCAGCCTATGTGAAGTAATCTGTTCCCTCCTTTGTTTACATGAAGCCAGAGTGGAAAGCCACAAAAGTAACTGAGGCCCACCCAATGACAGGCATGCCCAGGAGGATAGTAGACTTCCTTCTTTGAAGAATGACTTTCTATCCTGCACTACAGAGTGATCGTGAAACTTCCTTCCAGTCATGAGTTTGCTGTGCATCAAGGAGAGGTGCTGACCATGGAGAATATCTCATTAGGTGTGCAGTTGCCTGCAGTTTTCCAAATTTGCTCTTTTATTCTGTTCTTATGTTCACTGTAGCCTGAGGTTTTCCGTAAAGCATAGATGAAAGAAATCTGCAGCAAAAATTAGGAGTTCCAACAAGATGCAGTAATACTGGTACCCAAGGAGAATAGGTCTATAAGCAAGTCCCAGACATCAGCCACAAAGCTAACCCTCCCCTCCCTTACCCTTACCAAATATCCCACTAAGATACCAAAAGAACCACAGAACAAGCAAAACATGCTAGTAGTTGGTAATGCATTTCTGCAGTATGCTCTGTCCACTGCACAGAGCGTATTAGAAATAAGCTCAAATGATAAGATTATGCTAAACAGATCTACTCTGAAACCCAAGAGTATTAACTGGATTTCTCTTTATGGTTAATTATCTGGGACAATTCAAACATCTCCTCCTGCAATGAGACCAGTATTGCATTAAGATACAGAGTTAAAAAAAACTGCTAGTATTGTAATGTAAATCTTAACTTAGACCATGATAATGAAATGTCTGATCAATTATGCATTGTGGTTTATGCTTTCAAGAATTAATTTCATCATCTTTTCTCCAGCAGTCTAAAAGCAGACCACCATTTCCTGAACTCATCAGCCACCAATATTCTTTGTTTCCTTTTCCTGCCCTGTAGCCATGCAACTAGATCACTATATCCCCATAACACAACAGTGCTTGGATTTAATTTAAGCTTCTCACTGTCTCACAGCCTGTTCAGATAAGAGGCTCTACTGTACGAAACCTGTGGATGAATATAGACAGCATATCAAAAGTACCTGTGGATTATTTAATAACCTGTTTATTGTGCTGCTGCATTTACAAAGAAAAAAAGACAATGCACCCAATAGAAAGAATAAAAATGTATTTTTTTCCTTCAGGTTTTAGAACGACAAAACAAGTACAAATCTGTTAGTGAGCACTTTATGGCAATTTGGAAGTTGAGTGAATCCAATGTGAGCCCCCAAATATGTAGGCGATCCTGACAAGCTACCTCTTGTATTATCCCAGAACTTCTCTCTTAGTGCAAAAGAGGTGGCAGCAGCCTTCTTCGGTGGAGGGGAACCTATATCAAAACCCAAGAGATGCAGCCCCCACACCTAGGAGCATTTTGTTCCATTCAGGTAGGCAAGATGTTGATGCAAACTAGGTTGCATTGACACCGGAAATTCAATTCTCCCTGCCAGCAAGTTTTCACAGTATTCAAAAAGAAAGTATGTATTTATACATTCTATTTCGATCCTTACAGTCAAGCAAAGAAGTGCTTCTTGGAGGTGAGGACGATACTTTAGATAACAGGAGTATCATTTAAAACTATTGGAACCTTTTCCTTTTCATCTTAAGATTGTACAAAGAGAACATTGCTTAAGATCTCCTAAATGGACATGCAGCACAAATTTTGCAAAAGCCTCAGTCAGGTATAATATGACAGTGCAGCCAAATTCCAAAGTGAAGGAGGTATGATGGTTAAACTTCCATTTAAGATAAAGTGAAATAAAACTGCACCAGATTTTTTTTGCAAAGGATAACGAGGGTTTAAGATGACTATAAACTGGGATTTCTGCCAAGAGAAAACAACCGAGAAGAGTGTTTTCCTGCTGGTAGCTTTTGCATTGAATTGTCCCTCAGAGTGCCTTCAATTCTGAGTCCTCCAGCAGTTTCCAGCCTGGGAGAATTTTGCAATCTCAAAGGCCTATTTGGTCCATGGGAAGTCTCCAAACCTTACATTTGAGCAAGATGCTGGGGATTTAAAAAAACAAACCTGGGAAAACCTAGGAGATACTCATTGTAAAACTAGCAAGAGTTACATATCTTTCTAATAAAATAAAAAGCCTACAAGAGTCAGTCACAACTAACCCCTTTTCCTAGGAGTTTTACAAGCTTGCGTTGTATATTCTCTGCTGAGCAACAATGGCTGTAATGATTCTGGAGAACAGAATTTGACACTTCATCTCTAGGGGTGGGTGGGGAAGATTCAAACTACTCTGTTCCCCTAGATTATTTGTTCTGCTGTTAATACAAAGGAAGAAATTCTATTCGAAAGGGAATTTCTAGAGTCCAGCACCTTGGACAGTTAACAGGGTATATATATCATTACATTCATTAACCTTTGGAAATAGGGTGATTGATAGTCTGGGTACAGTTGGAAAGACAGCCCCCAATATTACCTTTCCTTATTGTTGAAAAGGAAGAACATATCCTGTTTTTCCAGAATGAAAACGTAACTGCTCTCTCCTAAAAAGACAATTTCACACAAGGCCAACAAGGCCCCTGGGGGCATAAGGGAGACCTATGGAAAAGTGGTCTGCCACAGGCTGGATCACCTCCTGGCTTTTGTAGCAGAAACCATGCCATCGTCAAATGCCTTTTGGGCCACTGTACACTGTTGGCAAGCCCCATATTGCCTGGGGCTGCATGTTGGGCACTGAACTTGGGCAACCTGGCTGCCCCTCTGCAGCCAACAAATGCATAGAGCCATACTTGTAAAGAGACAGTGACCTCTACCAATGTCGGCTGCCTTTGTTTTCCATGTGAAACTTACTTGGGTTCACATGCTACGGCTTTGGAGAGCAGCTTATTTCACGGGACTCAGAAACGCAAGTGAACATGGAGGGGACAAAAAATATGGTGCTAAAAAAAGAGAGATACAGTTCAAAAGAAGTCGTTTCAAAGGATTAAATGTCTAAAACTAGAGAAAAGTACTCCTGAAAAGAATAACGAGAAAAAAAGAAAGTTACCCAAGCAGCAGAGCAGACACCTTAGGAATGAGTCGAGTCGAGTTCAGTGCTCCACATGGAGCTACCACCTTGGTGCCATCTGCCATTTCTCCTCTTACTGTCAGCAACTGGATGTGCACTAAGAAAATGACTCCCAGAGTCAGTGAGCTAAGGAGGGATTCACAGCTCTTCACATCCCCCTTGGGATGACAGCAATATAGTTAAGGGAGTGTGTCCCAATGGAGATTTCCCCACACCTTCAGGGTTAGGTACTTGAGTAAGGAAGAGAGTCAGGGGTCATTTCACATTCCTGTAAAAACTCTTTGGCAAACTCCAATCACGGCAAAACATATTGGACGCCCACTGGCTGACAATAGTCCCTACTGAGTCGAGTACACAAACTCACATGAACGGTTAGATTTATCTAAAATCTCAAAAGCCCTCAAGGAGAAGCTTCACTCTGAAAATCAACAAGGAAAAAATTGACCTGGGAGGAGAGGGAAGGGGCAGCTGGGACATCTAGGTGTGTATATATTATGCTGTAAACCCAGTTATAGGGCCAATACATCTAGGAGTTGAGCCAGGGGTGCCTGAGACACTGTGCTGCTGTAGCTCTCTTCTCAGGGTTCAGTTCCAGCATAGGTAATAAGAAGTCTGTGAATGCAGCTGCCTCGTCTTGGGACCACTCGTATTTCTCCACCAAAACTTCAAAAAGGCCCCATGGCTTCAGTTTGGTGATGTGCTTCAGATCACCTGAGAACAATGACGGGAAGATTAACAAGGCTCACATGAACATGAACAGGAAGGCCAACAGAACAGGTATCAGGATTCTAATGCTCCCTTCTAAATGATATTGCTCAATAGAAAAAGGAGTATTTTTTCTCTTTCAAATTTAACACCCAGCGCAAGGCAAGTTGTAAAATATGGACTGTATGAAGTAGTGATAGATAGGCAGCATTGTGGACTACACTTTAAGGAAGTGTCCGGACTCTGGGATTTTTTTTTTATTTTTTATTGAGAAGTCTGGTATTCCATGTTCTCTGTCTTCCTCACTTTCCAAAAAGCCTAAATCCCAATCTTGCTCTACACCTGCTATCATACAATGTCAGGTGGGCAGGACTTGGGCAGGACAAATGGCATTGTGGGCCAAAATGGGACCTCAGTGGGCCTAATGCAGCCTGTGGGCTGAAGCTTCCTGACCAGCAGCCCAAGGGGCCCCAATGGTTAAAGAAGTCTGACTTTGTTTCCAATGAATGAAAAGTAGAAATAATTATAAGCAAATGAGTAACCCTCTCTGCCATTGCTCATACACATCAGCAAAGTAAATGGGCGCTTTGTTATTATAAAAGAAAACAAACAAGCAAAAGAATAAAAACTAGATATTCCAACTACCCCAGGTCTGGAACCCTCAGCCATTCAACCTCAGATTATTTTCCCCTTACCTTTTTTGGTGAAGAACTCCTTGGAGTATTTTCCAGCCACAATGAGCTTGCGAGGTATTTTTCCCAGAAGTTCTATGATTAATGCAATATGGTCTGTATTCCCCAGGAGAGGGCATGAAAGAAATAATATGTAATAGTATTAACACACAATGGCTTTCATCCAGTTAGGATCAATGAGAGAGAAAATCATGAGGAGGCTGACCAAGTGGGGAGGAAAAATGTGCTCTTTCCACCTTCTTCCCTGCTGGATTTGAGTGTTTGTCCTGTTCTCCCCCCCCCTCCGTTTTCTATTGCTCTGCCTGTTGGATGAGTCTATTCTGGCAGACATAAATCTCTACATTGGGAATAGTTCTTTTTATGTGTTACCTTTCTATTAGAAATATTTCAAGGAACTTAATGCTGTTAAAAACAAACCACTGATTATTTAATAAATGACTAACAGTAACACGCTGGAACCTAAAACAATCTGTTTTTAAATCTGACGGGTATTGAAAATGAGCTGCGTAATGTACCAGTAGACTCCAGCAGACTAGTATTAAAAGCTCTCAACAGAATAAAGAGGCTAGATCTCTTTTTGAGGTCTTGCTTTGTAGAGCTAGAACTTCCAAACCCCCTTACGTAGGAACTATGTGCAGAAATAATTTAAAGTACTAGAAGTAGTAGGTACTCACCTTCATCCCTTGAGTAATCTTCTCCAGAGTGAGGCTCAAACAGATAGTCACCTGTAGCCAGTTCGAAGGCCTAAACAAGGAAATGTCAGACAACTTTCAGGGTCTTTGGGGGAAATACAGTCATTTGGTATAAAAGCCACAATCCGAATCACATGTTAGTGTGTAGAGAAAAGGAATCCACTCTAAATTATGATGCTCAAAGAGTATGTCAGGGAACTGCCATCAGAACAGGGGTGGGAAACAGAAGGGCAGTTATGTTACAGGGAGCCTCCGAAAATCTTGTGAAGCAGTTCCTCTTCGGGTGATGAGGAAAACCCCACCTCCAGTGGGGAAGAGGTGAAAGGAACAGAGGACTCTGGTGGGAGCCTCAGCACCACTTCTGGCAAAGCCATCCAGGAGGGAAGCACACTCCCTCCGTCGCCCACCCTGCACAGAAGTCTAAAGCACAAAGAGGGAAGGAAAAGGCTGGGCGTAACGAGGCTTTTATGCTGGAGGAGGTCCAGGAAACAGGCACTCCCGGATTCTGATAGCAATTGAGGCAGACATGAACTTTGGGGTTCTGCACTGTAAATAGTTTGCACCCAAATAAAACCTGTAAAAGACAGGTCGGAGTCCTGCCTGGTTACTCGTGAGCAGCCACCCTTGCCATCTGACAAGTATCATGAATACTTCAGGTTCTTTTAGTCAAGCAATTTTAATTCAAAACAAGGTCCACATCCCAGAGTGCCTTGCTCACCAAACTGCTGATACTGAACACAGACATATAACTGGTTAGGCTTTAGACCTGTAAATTACTTTGTCCATGAAGTCTGAAACAAGCAGGCCTTACCGAACATTGGCAATGTAGTAATAATTCTTTTTAAAAGTAAAAAGCTTGCTTCTATTAAATGAAAAGCTTCATTTAATTTCTAATAGCACGCTTCATTTCATTTCAGGGCAGTACGGATATAACAAATGCAACACACACACACAACAAAACCAAGAAAACAGCAGACAAAACTTTAAAACAGATTCAAATGTACTATCAGCTTATTGCAATTTAACAGTAATTTAATTCCTGCAGAATTCTGCAACTGACACCACTTCAAAGATTTAAGACAATGTGATTGAACTTACCATGCAGGCTGTACTCCAAATATCAGCTGGGGTGCTATAACCGGCTCCAATCAGTACTTCCAAGGATCGGTATTGCCGTGTCTGAATGTCCTCAGTGAAATGTTTATGCTGTGGGTTTAAAATGAGAGATCAAAGGAGATTCCAGAGACCAAGTAGACATGTACTAGGGAATGAATACATCTGAGAAATGAACCCAAGTGAATTCAAAGGCATGTATAGGCACTAGCTGGTGTCAACAGAGCCCCTAGTATTGCTGTTAGAGGACAGATCTGCAAGATGTAATATAGCTCTCAATTATCTGGTGCTCATTCCTTTACTTGGTCTGCCCTCCCTCACCCTCATCTTCCCTTCTGCCTACCCCAGTGCTAATTAGGATGCTATACAGCATCAACAAAGGCTTGCGGTCACTTTTGTGGCTCTAATATGGGGCTGAGACAAACTTGGGTACTCAATTTGAAGATGCACCTTGGAAATCAATGTGCCAAAAAAACCCTGACTCTATCTATCCTTGAGTCCAGTCTCAAACATGTTTTGAGATGAATCTGTACTGCTACCGAACAGAGGATTACTGGATCACTCCCTATGGAATGCTGGATGCCTGTTGATCGTGCGACATATACTACCACAAGTGGTGCTCATACACTGTGATACAGACCTTTTGGCCTCAGGTATCACAGGAAATCTCTGCTAACGTATCACAAATTGTACCTTCCTTGCCACAGTGGGCCTTGCTCTCTATCTTTCCAGAGGAGATGTGTGAATTTCTGTATCAGGAGTTTATTTCTTTTGCTGGCTGTGAAGCTGAAGGTTGCTCAGCATTGGAACCAGAGCTCCCCCTTCACTTTGGAGGAACGGTAGAACCAAGTTTGGAACCTTCCACTATTAGAAAAGCCAACATACATAATCAGGCTATGTACAGGCTTGAATGAAGTGGACAGATTAGTTTAGAATACTGCTTGCATACATTGACCCCCTGGTCACCAACTAACTTGCTGCAATGAACTGATCCAACCGTGTCACATGAACTCTCAATGTTAGATTGAAGATGTGCTGCCTGTAAGAAGCTAGATCTAACTTCTCATTGTAGTCAGCGTATTTTTCAATACCACTACTAACAGTACCACTACTGTTTGGTTTCCTGCTTATTTGGTGGGAATGTGGGGGGGGGGGTCTGTATGGGTGTCTGTGTGTAAGAAACCAATTTTTAATAAACAGTATTAATGGGGGGGGGGAATATCAGAGGTATGTTTGCTACATTCACCTGAGCTAACTGCAAAGAGACAGCAGTTTCTGTAACAGTATGGAAAGAGCTTTAAAACTTACCACCCAGCAAGCATTTCCTAGGTCAGCTATCTTCACTTTGAGCTTATCTGCATTCCCAGGCTCAAGAGGATTAAGGAGGAAATTTCCAGCAGCCGATTTTCCTAGGCACAGCACAAACAACAGCCAGTTAACTCCACATGGACAGGCCCACCATCTGCCACACAAATTCTAAAAGCATCATTGTTTATTAGAGTACTAGTCACTCCTTGTCTGGAGTCAAGTATTAATTTCACATCCATGAGTTGGTTTGGATGTCACTATAAACCGTGGCTTAATGCGACAGGAAATACAGAAGCCTTGAGCTCATGTGCTCCCCCCTTCTCCTGCAGTGCTACTATAAGTGGAAGACCAGAAGCTCTTGCTTCTGTTTGTGATCAATCACAGCTTGTCAGTTCTGCCAAACCTGGCAAATTGTGGTTGACTTTAACTATTTAACTTTTAGAATCTTCAAGCCGTGTGTTATGGAGAAAGGAAGAACCTTGACAGTTCTTCTTTTCTTAGAACCAGGGCCAGCTCTAATAGAGAAGTTTTCACTTCACAATGAAGCACAATAAAGGACAGAGAATAAACTAAAGCCAACTCATGCCTTGTCTAATCTCACCTCAGACTTTGCTGGATGACTTTAAACAAGTCATTATCTGGCTTCTCCCTGCCTCTCCCTTCATATGGGGAAAAAAAAAATACTAGCGTGCCTTACAAGGAATGCTGCTGTAAGATTATCATGATCATGTGTGAGAAATGCTTTGGAAGCTTAGGAAATGTTGATAATATATCAACATGATTGTGGCATATTCCATAACACGGTTTGCATCAAAATTGCACAATTTATTGCTTATACAGAACCCATGTCCTGTACCTTGGCTGTTCTCAGATGACTCATTATTCTCATTCTCATCCTCCGAAGGGATTTCTGCCCTGATGCTCTCTTGCAAATGGCTGATCTGCTGTTCACTAAAATACTGTCCGTCGCTTGAAGTTGCTTGGCATATCATTGAATCTGCAACCTCCGAAATTAAGGGCTCGCAGGAGTCTGATAACGCTTCCTGTATGCTGGCCTCTGGGCCACCATTACTTTGGTTGTAAGTACAGCTCTCCTCCTCTTCCTCCTCCTCCTGCGAGGGCCTGCTGCAATTATTGGCATTGTGAAGGTCTTCCTCCAGTCTCACTGACACTTGGTTGATGGACTCTGAGAAGGTAGCCATTTGCATCACTCCATTACAGTTGATCTCTGTTACGCATTTTTCAACTCCTTCCATTAAGACAGCTTGCTCTGATACAAGGGAAATGTCATCTAGATAAAAGAGAAAAACTGGAGTTATAATGGAGTTATAACTAAACGGGTTTTAAATGACTAGTGATTAGCTATGAAGTGCAAACAGTATCCCATACTGCAGCTGTTCTAATAACTTATAAACAGTGGCTTAAGATGTCCATTACATATTCTGGGAAAATGCTAATTCCTATGGTAACAATAATGATCTGTTAATATTTTCTTTTCCTGTAGAGTTTTTATCATTACTTGTGTTATGTTTAATGTCTATTAATGATTATTTTAAAACCTCCTCCCTTTCAAAGGATGCGTTATTACCAAGTACACCCAAAGCACATATTTTCTAGAAATCCATACCTGTCTTTTCCGGCAGCTCTTCATCTGGAGGGCTCTCTTTTAAGAGCAGCTCAAGTGGCTGTGGAATTTCTTGCTGCTCCTCCTGCTGCTCCTCAGGCTCTGCTTGCAGTGGGATGGCTTCCTTCTCCATCTCCTCAATTTCCTGAATTCGCTTCTCCAGCAGCTCCGCTTGTCGTTTCTGTTTCTTTTTCAATTTCTTTTTCTTATTTTTTGACATTTTGTCAGCCTGTAGGGTAATTGCAAATACACCACCCCTCAGGCATCTATTGCCTACTGCAAATAATCTGGCAGACTTTTTATATAGAAAAAGTAGTTAAATAAGGGAAAACAGAAGGAAATAACACCATCCCTCTGATCATACAGAACATCCAGATATCATGAACATTTACATTGCAATCCTATACATGTTTATACGAGTTCAATTTGGCTTATTTCCAGGTTTGCAAGTAAAAGGATTGCCACCATAAATCCAGTATTTCAATCCTATTCTCAGAATTCTAGTATGTGCTTGTTAATGATGCACTCCTAAGCTTACTCAGAAATCCTACTGAGTTCAATGTCACACCCATGTAAGTGGATATAGGATTGCAGTCTAAGTGCAAATTAGAAGATGTCAAACAAAGCCTCTCTGAGGTGAGCGCTCTTGGATGTCAATACCATTTACATAGCAGAAAAATTCTCCATAATTATTCTTCCTTGTGTAAATTGCTAGTACTCATTGATAATATCTGGCCACATTCTAGATCAGGCAAAGGCAAACTCGGCCCTCCAGATGTTTTCAGACTACAACTCCCATCATCCCTAGTTAACAGAACCAGTGGTCAGGCATGATGGGAATTGTAGTCTCAAAGCATCTGGAGGGCCGAGTTTGCCTATGCCTGTTCTAGATATTTCAGATATTAAACAAGGAACCTTTGTGCACTACAGACCAGTTCACATCATATTTATTTCATTCAAGTGAGCAGTTCAGACTACCTCCAAGTACGTGTTCATACGAATAAATATATGATACGAACAGAAAAATCATAGATTTGGTCATCAGAAATTCCTGCAATTGTAGTAGCTAGAAAAATAGCAAAAGTATTAACAGTACAACTAAGGCAAAGAAAGGGTAACCATTAAGAGAACTGAAAGAAATGAAGTGTATATGGCAGCATGCTAAAATCTGAGCCCCTGGGATGGTGGGAAATAGAAATCTAAATATGTCCAGACACAACTGTGCTATTTGGTAGGAGCCTTCCCACAGCACTGGAACTGCTCTGTAAAAAGACAGTGTACATCTGAATGCAAAGTTTAACTCATTTATAACATGCACAAGTTATTACACTTACTGGTTTGGGCTGTGGTGCAGTACTCACTGTGAAGTAAAAAAGAAATGCAATTAATAAGCCTGCAATCATACTATTAAAGTGGCATACTACTCAAACTATTCTATAGTTAACAGAAAACGACTTCTGCAACATGACTGCAGTATAGAAAAATAGGAAAATGTTCTCATCAAGTCATCAACAGATTGAATTTCAACACTGAGCAGCATTGGAAGACAGGTATCTACTTAAATCACTCCTGCAACACTGAGAAGCTGTTCCAAACACTAAATTGTTACCTTCTTATGGAAGCAGAGAGAACTCGATGTCAGATTATTATACATAACAACAATTATGTTATCAATTGTCAGGCCACTCAACCGTTTTCAAAGTGAGGGGAATAATTACATGCAAGTGAGGCAACACAGCAGCACGTACACAGTGTTTTAAAAAGTGAACTGAGATGACACATAGGTAAGTCAAGAGTGCATTAAGTCCACTTCAAGTTCCATCAATTTCCAATTAACCACAGTCGTACCTTGGAAGTCAGCCTAGTTCTCAAACATTTTGGCTCCTGAATGATCAAAACCTGGAAGTGACTGTTCTGCTTTTCTAACATTCTTTTGGAAGCCGAATGTCCGAAAGACATTGGCTTCCTGCAGCCAATCAGAAGCTACACTTTGGTTTTCGGAAGTCGAACAGACTTCCGGAATGGATTCCGTTCGACTTCCAAGGTACGACTGTACTTGAAATAGTAAATCACAGGTAGTCAGCTGACAGTCCACAAAAATAATTTTCATTGGCCCCTGGCAGACCTATGTCAAGGGGTAAAAATGTTTAATAGACAAGAAAGAGCCTGACCACTGGAGAAGGACAGGGTTGTGACCCCTGGACCTCTGTTTTGAAAACTGACTGGTCTTGAAGAATACAGATACAGCAAGACATTAAACAGTTGTCATGGCTACTGCTCTGCAACCATACTCCTATGAAAGCTTCAGGTACGGTGTACCACCTTGGCTGGTGACTGAAAAGGATGGAGTTCATGTAGTCTCAATAAAACACCACAGATTTGGTGGAGACCAAATTGGGAACACCCTCCCCGCTTTTACCATTAGTCAATGCTCTTCAAAAGTAATCCTGAGATACTGTTGCACAGCTCTTTGGCAGCACCAGGGAGGATTCAATTTCTATATCAGATTTGTCTTAAAAGATTGAACACCTGTAATAGTAAAGCCACTTAATGGAGAGTCTACTTATACATAATATATACAGAATGTATGATGGAGAGAATTTTTAAACTCTCTGGAGAATACAAAAGACTGAGCAAGGCATATCCAAGATGCACCTCACTGCAGAGGTCTTCTAAATTGAATTTCTATAAACTCTTTTATACACAACACAACAGAAGTTGATTGGCCTATCATCAATTTAATTACATGAGATCAGAAACAGAATTTTAAATAATTCTCCAGCGTGGCAATTTACACACTTTTCATGAGCTCTTTACGGAACCATACAGCTAGTACTGCAATGAATATCTATTTTATAGACAAACTGAAATGGTGTTCCGTACTAATCATGTTCAGGGTGATCTAGACAGCTAATATTTGTCATATCCTAACAAACCACTTCAGAATGAACTGACTTTAAGCTAAAACACAAAAAGCACCTGCAGAGCCAGAAGGAGGGGGGGCTCCAGATCTCTGCCACTCTGTTGCTTCTGCAGCCAGCCTGCGGATATACTGGTCATTAACACACAGCAGAATGTTCTCTGGTTTAATATCAGTGTGGATAATCCGACACTTGGCGTGCAAATAGTCCAGTCCCTGCAAAACCTGCAGAGAACAAACGACAAAGGAAAGTCACATACGGGTGACAAAATGTCATTGTGTAACTTCCAAAGTACACCAAAGAGCCAGGATCTGGTAGTTGTGGTGCACAATGTGACCAAAAGCTTGATTTTATTATGAAGCAAGCAGTGAAAAAGCCAGGTTACTATGGAAACTATAGCAAAATGAGCGTTTTACTTGATCTTCAACCTACTGTTGCTGAAGGCGTAATTCCCATTCATTTTAGCACTATTCTTCTAGGCTTCCCCATCCTTCCCAGCTTTCATTTCTGTTCTTGAAGCATCAATTACAAATGGAACTTGCAACAAAGCGTTGCACAACACCTGTTTGTTTGTGTGTGTGTGTGTGTGTTATTCAACGGGATGATGCCTCCAGTATTATATATTAATGTACAAGTGTGTGATATATGAAGGGAAGATACATTTTGCAGCCTGAACAACACACCCAGTCAACCTTACATGGGAATAAGTCCCATTAGGGCTTGTTTTCAAATAAGGATGCCTATGATCAGGTCAGGCCCTTGAGTGGAGGCACCACTGTGACATATTGGGATGTCCATTTCACAGCACTTTGCCAACTCCTTTTGCATATCACCTGACTCAAGGGACTGTTCCGTACTCACAGAATGAAGAAGCAGCAGGTCAGTGTGCCTCTTTGGTTCCACCTCCTTTAGTTGCACCCATTAGGAACCAGGGCAAGTGGACAGGGCAACTGAGCAACAACCCACCAATTACCCTAGTTAGGTGCTGTCACTCCATCTCCTCTTCACCTCTTCCCACAGCCAAAGTGTGGGGCAGAGAGAAGTGAGCAAACAAATGATCCATCATCACCATCCAGCCTTTTGTTCCTGTGTGTGTATGGCAGTTGTGGGATGGCACCCACCTGCCTCAGTTAGTAGCAAGAGTGCCTACATCTTCCCTTTGTTTCACTCTAGCTGTGTCTCCCTCCCTAAGTTAACCCAGCCAAATGATTCCCTCCTCCTCCTCAACACACACACACACACACACACACACACACACACACACATTTTATATGAGCCCAACTGGAGCAAACAAAAATGCTCCTGGAGCAGTAAAACACACATACACAGTCCTTTGTTTCCACTTTTGGGAACTGTGCTGCCTTTTTAGAAGAGTGCCTTGTGGTTTCCTGTGATATGCAATAACCTACCCTGTTTTGCTGCCAAATCAATCAGAACAGGATCACTGATTCTGCTATTACATAGAATCTGATTCTGCTATTAGAGAGAAAGCATGAGAAAACTCTTGAACTGGCCTACTGATTCACAGCAGTTTCTTGTTATCCTTAAATACTGTGTGAAGGACCTGATCTTGGGATCCTAGAGCATGTGATGCACAGGATATCCACCAATGAGAAGTCATTGTTACAATTTTGATCTGCCAAAAGTGCAGCAACTGACATCACAGAGAGTCTCCAGTTGCACTTCGGAGCACCAAACGCTTGACAGAAAACAACAAATTAGTCCCAAATGTAGTATATATAACATGCCTGGTGGATGATTCTTTTTACACAGAGTAGTGGAAGACCCTGATAATTTGATTTGATGATCCATTTCAGAAGATGGTGCCCCAAAACTTCAAACACCATGCAAATATCTGTAGCTGAGTCAAGGCTGAATTTCCGGGAACATTTACAAAGTCAGCTATTGCTGAATACATAGCAACACAGAAAAAGAAATTTCATGCTTAGTTATTGTGTATATACCCATTTCCCCCTGACTATCTGCATGCAGTTTTCTAGAATAGCTACACTTTGTGGCAATTTTACACAGCTGCCACCAGTGGTGTGGCATTCCTCGTGTGGCTTCCCCATGCCGTGCACTGCCACCAGTTACCAAGAGGGAGAGGTAAGGCAATGGGGCACTTGGTGTGGGTGCAGTGGTTGAGTCAGCCCAATGCTTCCCCCCACTGCACATCCATTGCGCTCCCTGCCCCACCCCCGGTAACCAGCAGCAACATATGACATTGGGAACCCAGATGAGCAAGGCTGCAACATCCACCCCATTACAGTGGTACCTCAGGTTACAAACGCTTCAGGTTACAGACTCTGCTAACCCAGAAATAGTACCTTGGGTTAACAACTTTGCTTCAGGATGAGAACGGAAATTGTGTGGCGGCAGCGGGAGGCCCCATTAGCTAAAGCGGTGCTTCAGGTTAAGCACAGTTTCAGGTTAAGAACAGACCTCCAGAACAAATTACCGTATTTTGTGCTCTATAAGACTCACTTTTTTCCTCCTAAAAAGTAAGGGGAAATGTGTGTGCGTCTTATGGAGTGAATGCAGGCTGCGTAGCTATCCCAGAAGCCAGAACAGCAAGAGGGATTGCTGCTTTCACTACGCAGCGATCCCTCTTGCTGTTCTGGCTTCTGAGATTCAGAATATTTTTTTCCTTGTTTTCCTCCTCCAAGAACTAGGTGTGTCTTGTGGTCTGGTGCGTTTTATAGTGTGAAAAATACAGTAAGTTCTTAACCCAAGGTACCACTGTACTGGTATCGCACCAAAAAGTATTCTAATTATTAATAGTCCTATGAACTTTCACTGGTGAATTCCAAGCACATAGGGATACAGAAATATCATAAGGTGGTACAAATCAGTTTTCCACATCAGTTGGAAAACCCAAACAATACTCTCGCTTTTTTCCTATTGTCTTCCAACATTCAAAAAGGCTCTTGCCACTCAGAATTAGAAAGGAAACCTTTTTGTAGGTTGTTTTCTTTATATGGCTGAAGGAAACTGAAAACATACTTGTGCCAAACAGCTACACGTTGTGAAATTTCATCACTGTGTAAGACAACCATTTATGTTTTAACCCAGTACTGTATTTTATTAAATCCCACATTTTGCTGGATTAAAGATCGCAGAAAAGTCTGGTTTTAAAAGGATACGGGAACCATTTACTCCTGAGATTTTGAAGTCATCTAATAACTGAACTACTCTCTCTCTGTTTGGGTCATCTGCGTCAGTGTTGCGGACCTGTAGGGTGGGGGGAAATCAAACACCATAAAAAATCATTTAATGTTTATCATTTAATCTTTATCAAATCCCATAGGTTTCCAAGACACTCTCCAGATTCTCACCCCACATTCTTATTTAGCAAATCAAACAATCAACTTATGTTAGCATTTCTGACTATTCTTGAGCAACTATGTCCATACTAACCTTGCCTTATGCCCCAGCCGGGGCGGAAAAACCCTTCATTAATCAATTCCTAAACAACACTGTCTAAGTAGCTGTACTAATGCTGTTACTTCTCGTGAGTCTGCATTTACCTTTCCCTCCCTCCATAAAAATGACTGAAAATGTACTGCTGGATACATGAAAGGAAGATTACCAGCTAAGGTAATGGGATGACATGATACCTACAACTGATGACACAAGTAGCAAACCAAACTTGAGATGAATTACCCACTTGCAATAATTACAATAGCCATATCTTTAAGCACCAGGCAGAAACTTTCATCTCTAACCAAGACTTTGACCTTTAATTATCTGTGGCCTTTTAGAAGTGTGTGGGATGTTTTAAATGTATTCCTCCCCCCTTGGTTTTAATATATCTCTTGTGGATTTTTTTTATTTTTTTTTTGTCTGTTTGGTTGGTTGGTTGTAAGTTGTCTTAGGCTGCCTTGGGCAAGATAAAACGACTAACCAATTTAATAAATAATCTTCTGTCATTTTTTAAAATGCTCTGGAAACAGAGATAAAAATTTACCTTTACAAATTAAAGAAAAATAATAACAAATGCCTAATCTAATCCTGTGTACAGGATTCCCCTTTGTATCTAGTATGGAGCAAGATATTACCGTGTTTTTCGCACCATAGGACGCACTTTTTCCTTCCTAAAAAGCAAGGGAAAATGTGTGTGCGTCCTATGGAGTGAATGCAGGGGGGAGGCAGGCGGGAAAAGCCCCCAAGAGCCACACACAAGCTCCGTGCGCTCTTGCGGGCTTTACCCCAGGAGGGAGAAGGGACTGACTGGCCGCATCAGTCCCTTCTCCCACCTCCCAGAAAAGCCAGGAGAAGCCGCAATCTCTTTAAAGGGGTTGCGCGGCTTCTGCGAGAGGTGAGGGAATCCCCCCACCTCCCAGAAAAGCCAGGAGAAGCCGCAATTTCTTTAAAGGGGTTGCGCGGCTTCTGCGGGCTTTCGCGAGAGGTGAGGGAATCCCCCCACCTCCCAGAAAAGCCAGGAGAAGCCGCGATTTCTTTAAAGGGGTTGAGCGGCTTCTGCGGAAGGTGAGGGAATCCCCCCACCTCCCAGAAAAGCCAGGAGAAGCCGCGATCTCTTTAAAGGAGTTGTGCGGCTTCTGCGGGCTTTTGCGAGAGGTGAGGGAATCCCCCCACCTCCCAGTAAAGCCCTGCACAGCATCTCCCGGCAACGAGAGGCTGCATGGGGCTAAAGGGGAAGCCAAAACAGCAAGCAGGATCCATCCCGTTCGCTGCCTTGGCTTGTTCCATAGCTGTGCGCAACCCCTCCGGCAAGGAGAGGCTGCACGGGGCTATGGCTTCTTTAGCCCTGCGCAGCGTCTCCCGGCGAGGAGGGGTTGCGTGGGGCTAAAGAGGAAGCCAAAACAGCAAGCGGGATCCATCCTGCTCGCTGCCTTGGCTTGTGCCATAGCCGCGCGCAACCCCTCCGGCAAGGAGAGGTTGTGCGCAGCCTGTACGCTGCTCTTTGGGGCTGGGGGGGGGAAAGATTTTTTTCTTGATTTCCCCCCTAAAAACTGGGTGCGCCTATGGTCTGGTGCGCCTTATGGTGCAAAAAATACGGTATATTATGGCTGGGAGCCATTTGCTGATATTTTTAAAGGATATAATTTGAAATTGAATCATAATCATCTACTTGTGGATACTCACAGATTTCAGCAGTTTGATTTCATCCAATGCTGTTTCTGTGTAGTGTTCAGCACTCTTTACAACTTTCATTGCCACAAACCTCTTCCCCCTAAGTGGACACAAAGTTTAGTACTAAACTGCCTTCAGGAATCAGATAACACTAGCAGAAAAAGACCTGAATGCTCAGGATCATTTCCTACAAAATACAAAAGCAGGTTCTCTGTCACTCCTGAATGCATAATTTCCCCCGAGTTAAATAAAAAGTAAACTTGAAGAAATAATATGCAAGGGGGAATATGAATCAATTTTTATTTTGTACATAGAACTGTTACCATGTTATTTTTATATATTTTTTTAAAGCATGAGATGAAACCTCTGGATTTGAAAACAAGGAGGAACATTCTGAGGAAAAATCTCATGTTGCTGGTCTGTAACAATATTCCATGCAACTAGCAGAAATTCCTTCCAAAAAGAAAAAAAGACTTACTGGATGTCCCATGATAACCACACTGTAGAAAAGTGTCCCCATCCCAGCTTTCGGATCACATGGTATCTTCCATTGAACAGATCCCCTATTTTAACAAGATGGTAGCCTCCTAGGAAATGTAAAAAGAGTTATTGGGTCAAGAACCCTCAGGGATATTGAGAAACTCACAGGTCAATCTATGCACCTGCCACTTTTAATCTCTCTTAAAAACAAATGAAAAAAAGAACATTTGAGAACACACAATTGTTGGTAGAACCATGCAATTTCTTCATTTTAGATATCATGCAAATAAATCCTGACAGCTTACCAAAGAATAATATCAGGCACAATATAGAATAGATGGTGTGTTTTCCCTTCTCAGCTTCTGCAGAGAAAATAGCTGTAGAGTGTGCTATTCCTCTATGTGGGAA
This sequence comes from Podarcis erhardii, assembly GCF_964252035.2. Taxonomy (NCBI): domain Eukaryota; kingdom Metazoa; phylum Chordata; class Lepidosauria; order Squamata; family Lacertidae; genus Podarcis; species Podarcis erhardii. The sequence goes on along the minus strand of NC_138510.1, from coordinate 47,967,544 downwards.
GGATAAGCAGACCAGCATGGCTATGTGCAGGTGGTACAATCCCACTGGGAACTCTCAAATCTCTTTATTTTCTCACTAAATATACTCCACAATAAGAAAAAGTATCTTTTAAAAACACTACTGTTTAAGAAATTTCAAATGTCACATTAGCTATGAGTTCTGGGATTGGGACAGATAGAATGCATTGCTAACTGCTTTCTCCTAGCAGTAGCAAGAACATTTGGATTTAATGCTTTTCCTTCCCTCCATAAGAACAGGAATGCTACCCTGGGATTTTCTTTATTTGGTGAAGCACATGATGACACACCACTTGGCTGCAACTGCAGCTGAAAGGGGATGTTGATTTGTAAGGTCTAGTCACAATATTAAGAAGACCTGGTGGCTACTCTTCAAATCTCTTCATAAGATGCTGGGCTCATAACAGAACAGAATGACTCAGCTAAAGCATAGCAATATCCTTAAAAGAATGAGAACCTAGCGTGTCTCTAAGATTTCCATGATGAGGGGCCTTAGCCATGAGATAAGAGAATGATCTGATGGGTAATCTACTCAGTATTAAGGTCATACTGAGAACATGTCAATTCTATGTGCTACTACAGATGCGTATGTTTTGTTTAACGCATTTGTTAGCCATCTTAAAAAAAAGTATTTTCTCAATTGGATGTCACCTACTGAATTCAGGAGGATTCCCAGGTCGCGTCCTTGGACTTGCAGGCAAAGTGCAACCCCATATCCAGAGCCAATTGAACCTTCTTTCTGGAGAAGACCAACTTCCCACCCACAGGAGCTCTATTTTATCTGAATTAAATTTCAGTTTGCCTGCCCTTGCTCATGTTAAAATTGCCTCCAGATACATAATTGACCACTAGTTTATTAATAGAAGCCAATGGAGGCGCATACATTCAAGCCCTGCCTTTGTTCAAAGAGCTTACTCAATATTTATCAAAAACAATCTAGAGAGAAGACGGGCATGGTGGGATCGGTTGCCAGTTGATGTACGATGGTGTTTATTGTTGAATTACTGACTTAGAGACTTGTCCCTCGACCTTGGCAATGCTGGATTAAGAAAAATTATGACCTATGTGAGCTCCTATTAAAGAGCTCCCCTACACCATTCTGCCAATGCATTCTTGCCCCCTTCTCACATTACCTTTGTACTATGGTTGCCACCACTATTGTGGTATTGTTGTCCCCACTTTGTGCTATGGTTTGCCACCACTGCAAAGGGTCCAACCATGTGGGAAGTTGCATATCTGAAGAGGTTCACACATCATCCTAACCACCTAAACGGCATTATCAGCCAACCCAAATCAGCCCACCTCAAACAGGAGCTACTTCACACAAAAACAATTCATTTTCTGACATTCACGCCAGGCAGCTACAGTACATCACTGTGATCCATGAGGGCAGCACCTCCATTTAGGCCCCCGAGCTGTACTTGTTACACCTACACACATACTTCACAACAGCATCAAGCGTTGTTTGCAATTGTGTGAACCTGCTCTTTAACAAGAAGGAAAGCTAACAATGCCATCGCATACATTGCTACAAAAAGATCCCATTAAATTAAAAGACGCTTACTCTCAGGTATGCACAAAGGGGAAACAGGCAACATCCTACCTTTTAAGAAATGGCTTGGTGAACGTATTTCCTTGAAGCCTGGTTTGTTCAGCATGGGGAGTTTGTTATTAATTTTTAAAATATATTTCTGGATCACTATATTGGATTAAATAATGCAAGGACTCTAATGCAAGAACTATCAAAGCAGTCTTGTTTTTAAACACTTGCCTTGTCGCCATGGGCAACAAGGAATTTCATCCAGGTGAGTGACTGGGCTGCTGGAGGATCGATGGAGTGCTTCAACCCTTCTCTGGTAGCTTGCTGCATTGCTATGCTGGGGTTGAAGGAGGTTCCAGGGGTGGGGATGAGGGGCTGAGCACCCATTCCCTTCTCCAGCATCCTTTCTGTGCTGGACAGGGAGGTGGGGAAACTGCCTCCTTCTGTCAAGCAAAGAAACCAGGCAGACTGACATGAGGCAGAAGTCTGAACACTCCATCCCTCTTCTGACAGCCCACTGCCATTCCAAGCTAGCTGATAATGGGTAAGCCCCCTCCTGCGTGTTCAGCATTAAAAGGAAGAGGGTTTGCATCAGGCTGCTCATTCCCTCTTGCTACCAGTCTACCATGTTTTCATATACAGGCACAGCAGGTGACCCCCCCCCCCCCGCATGTCTAGCATAGAACACGCTGGCTGGCAACAGAAAGACAGAGAGATCCATGCCTTTTCTGCCAGCCTGCTAAATTTCTATGCCGGGCAAACAGTACACCCACACAAAATGAAGTCAGTGGAGACATGACATGTTTTTCATTCAGTTTATTCCATTGAGCGGGATGCTGAGTATACCAGTTTGGGTCACTAGAGCCAGGATTGGGGAGATACAGTCATGTTTGCAACATTTTACCATTGAGAATTCTGTGATGTGAAGGTAGATATATGGCATTTAAATGAAGGAAATGACTGTCCTTTGCCAATTCCTGTATGACACTATGTCAGTGCTTTATATATAGCAAGTGGGCCCAAAATGTACGGATTTATATGGTAATTAGAGGAAGCACAATCTCAGCACCTGAAGAGCAACCAATAGCTTTCTCAGGTATCTAAAGGTACCAGTACAAATTGAATTGCTTCACCCAGTATTCTCTAGCATACACTGGGGGTCCTATACTGAGCTTCCTGCAAACTATGGATTGCAGACAGTAACTACCCTTGGGAATGCAGTCTCCCTCTGACCAGAACAATTCCCCCCCTACTTATTCCAAATTCTACCAGTGCATTGGTAGATGGGTTAATCCAGTGTTGTCCCTGGCATTTTCTATGAGGATGATGTTGCTTTGGAATCTCACCCATCAACCTGCTGGAGAGGCTTACCAGACAACTACATAGTTTTTACTTTTCACTCGCCATGCTTATGAGCTATTAGGCTTTGTTTATTTCCTGGTTTCCTGATGAATTTTATGGCTCCTAAAGTTCCATTTTTTTGTTATTAAGTTTTTATTTCTGATGTTTGTTATGCAGTTTTGATGTTAACTTTAATTTCAGTTGTAAATATGGAGCATATATTAAATGGAAAGCTGGTGAAGTAGTAAAAAGTTAAATGAATAAAAATACTGAGAAATACCTTAAGCTAGCATATGTCTTGATGTATTAACTTTGATATGCTAAACAAACAAGGAGAATGTAGTCTGGTAGATGTTTGGTCTTATAAGAAGAAGCATTAGTCTATCAAGTCCCCATAGATGTTTTCCTTTTTCTATCTACAAAGCAAAATCACTTACTGGTTGACACACACGATGTACCAAACCAGGTTTACAACCTTAATTATTGGTTTAAAATTATGATACTCAAATTGTAAAATAAAACCTCTCACCTTTGCAGTAATCATTGGGATCTTCCTGCTCATCATCATCTGATCCCAGGATTTCCTCTTCTTGTTCAGGAAGATCATTCTCTGAATGGGCAGCAGGGCCTCGATGTTGGGTTTCTGGCCTAGGAGACATCGTAAGTTTGTAAGTCGTAAGCTTTTTATTGTGTGTACTTAGAGCAAAGGAAGAAAGAATATGCAAAGACTAAAATGCAGTTTGCGGTTGGATAATGATAGGCAAAAGAAATATTCCTAATTTTTAAAGAAGTAACTGAAATGTAGATGCATCACATCTATCTCAGTTCACTTTGGTTGGAACAAACCCTCTCAGCAGATACAACTTGTGCAGACAGCTCCACATGTGCAGCAAGTACCAACATTCAAATTAGTACAGTTTCAAAAGATACCAGTCACAGCAATGTCTAGAGCTGTCTTCATGGAGGATCATGTTGAACAGTACACCAATCACTCCCACTATGATTATGTCAGGTATTTGCCTTGCTCAGTCATGGGGAGGGAGTCAACTGCACTTTTACCAGGTACAGCTGTGCTTTGTGATGCATTTTGTCTGTAGCAGAATGTCCTAAGCTGGGGGCGCTAGGCCAAATGACTGACCCTCTCCAAAAAATGCCAATCAAGAGGCGGGAGAGGCAGGCAGAGAGTAATAGCAGCAAGAATTCAGGCTTGTAATTAACTACTCACCTTGTAGCTATAAGCAAACAGGAATTTCATACTGGCAAGGGAGTGAGCTGGTAGAGGATGGATCTCTCCATCCCTCCTCTGCCCAGTCCACTTGGTTTCCATGCCAACCATGGAGGAAGGAAAGCACCTCCCTCTCTGATCAGTGTGAAAACCAAGCAGGATGGTGGAGGAATGGTTCATTTTACATCTGCTTGATAGCAGGGTTCTTTGTTTTTGTTTTTTTAAAGAACTTTCATTTCCATGTTGGTTGTGAAGGGGCTTCCGTTCCTCTCCAGCCAGCAGGGAAATGCAGGCTGCCAGTGTCTCAACATTTCAGTGTCTAAACATTTCAGCAGGCTAGTAGTTTTAGCAGCCTAATTTATCTGAAGGACCATCTATACCTGTATGAATCTGCCCAAGATCAGAGTCCCTGCTCTCTGGCCTGTAATAAGGCAGGTAGGTTCTAGGAACAGGGCTTTCTCAGTGGTGGTCCCAACCTTTGGAATTCCTCCCCAGGGAGATACACATGGTTTCCTCATTACTGGCTTTCAAAAATATTTTAATAAAAAATAACAGGCATTCAGAAGGCTTCAGCAGTGTAGGATAGTCCTTAGGCTAAAAATAACTGCCAGTGGCTCACAGAAGACTTGCAGTGAAAACTGCTTGGTGATGGGTTCAGGATGAAGGGAAATTTTAGGATTCTGAATTATTTTCTATAAACAGCCCCTCAGAATGGCTTCAGTTTGGTCATCCTATTACAGGTACCCAATTGCATTCCAGCCCTATAAGTGACTCAGTGTGCTTCCATGCAGTGGGACAAACCCATCTTTATGGCTCCCTAAAAACAGGAATTTCAAGCTACTGTAAAGAGTGGCAGGAAAGAAAAACCCAATCTTTCAGCAGAAAGAAAAATAGTCATGCATATCTAGAAGCATGTAACTACAACTTGCATGCTGTCAACTAGTAGTTGTCAGGTTTTAGACTGACTGCTACAGTGATCCATGACATATTATATTTGAATACCAAGAGAAACATACTTATATCTAGTCACTCCCTGGATTTTGTTTGTTAAATACTGAGTTGCTCAGCTGATCATAAGGCATAAATCAATGCTCTGAAGGTCCCCGACCCTCTGGTGAAGATTTTTGTGTGTGCACAGGGTTTGCTGGTGGTAGGAGGAATAGCCAAAAACTGCTTCCCTCTTCATTCTGTTCTTACTGACTGCTATGTGACACCATTATATACAACACATAACAGTTATTTTGCAGAGTAACAAATAAACCTTTTGTAAAGTAACTGGTTTCACAAAACAATCGTGAAATACAGCTATTGTGGGGTTTGGTGTAGGGATGTTCAAACAAAAATAAATAAATCAGCATACTTGCAAAGAGTGCTCATGTACACTTCTGGAACATTTTACACACATTCTAAACTGACTGTTCCCTCCACACACTCATCTCTTGAAGATTTATTTAAACTCCCTACACCTTTCTTTGGCAAAAATTAGAAGTTGTAAATATTCACAGTTAGCCTAATGCGAGCAGAGCACATACAGGAATAAACACAAAATCAAATGTTAAACAAGAGTTAAGACAATTGCAGACAATGATTTTAAAAAATCGTAACACTACTCAATAAATCTCAAACCTAGAGAGGAAATGAATAAGGTTGAAATCAATGTGATCCCTCTAGAAGCCACACCCATCACAGCAAATCTCTTCATTGATTACGTCATAACTATGGGAACGCTGAATTGTTAAGGTTTACTAGATCGGTTTTTGATGACAGAACGTTCTAGGGTATGCATCAACAAGGAATTAGGGTAAGCCTTAAAGCCAATTTTCCAGGCAAAAACGCTGTTTGAAATTCCCTGAATATTCTGCAATCACACATCTCTTCCACAAGCACAATCTTCCTGCAGCAAAGAAGTTACTAGAAAGCCTTCATAAAGCTTTTGAGAACTATCCTGGATCCTTTATCTAAAGGAAGTCTGAATGTCTTATCACTGAGTGATGTGACAAAGACTCAGAGAGCTCAATATCTTTGCAATTAATTATTTCAGGTCCTTATACTTTCAAAATGAGAGTGAACGATTATTTGCCAGGGAGTGAAAAAGACCACACAACACTGCAGAGATGTGATTGCCTTTCAAAGGTAATATTTTCTCTCTATGGTTTCTTGGAAAGTATGTGTACTTTCGCTATTAAATCTTTTAAAAATGCTCAATACAATCCCCACAACTGCTCCTGCCCCGCCCTCCTAAAATGTATCCCTCCTAAAATGCACCCCAAACGGGCATGGGCAAGGATGGCAAAACATGCATAGGAGGTACAAAGACCTTATTTTAATACATCATTTGATTTTAAACAATGATTTATTTGAGCAAATTTGTTACTAAGAAGAGAAACCTGAAAGCATCTTCTGATTCATTTAAACAATTTAGAAGTCAGCTTGTAAGCAGGGACAAAAGGCTGATGTGAGAGTTCCAGAGACTGCATTTCAATGAATAAGAAACAGACAGCTGTCAGAACTGCCACACTGCTAGAAACACATCAAATGCTAACAGAAGCCTTGAATGAATCCATTTTAACATATCAGAACATTTGGCAGACATCCACCCCAACAAGCACCTTGGGCTTCTGAACATCTACTTGCTTTTACAACCTAACTTCATTGGATTTGTTCTTAAACTAAGCATCTGGTAAGATTACATGCTAGGGGATGTCCTCAGTGTCCTCAGGAAGATTTATGAGCTTAAACGGAATTCAGAAAAGTCCTCATTGAGGCAGTCAAACTCCCTTTTTTCCATCTGGGTTTTAAAAAATGCTGTAAAAGGCAAGCTTACCTGCACGAAGCACGGACTCCCATTGATGCAGGTATCTCTGAAGTCGGGCCAACAGTTTTCGAAAGAGCCATCAAAAATTAAATGGCACCCTGGTGCAAGTGATAGCAGTACATAAATTGCAAGCAGAGGGCTGGTTCTTCCTGAACACAGCAAAGCTTTGTGCAAAAGCAAGAGAGAAAAGGAATTTGCCTCCACCACCTAGCTGCAGATGCATAGCACTGCATTGCAGGTAAATGCCTTGCAGCATCACTGAAGAGAGTTGCTCTCAGCTAATTTGCTTCCTGAAAAATTTAGCCATGCTCTGGAATGACCAAAAACTCATCCTATTCTTTTGATGCTGACCAACTTCCAAAGTCTTTCCAGATATACTAACTATGTAGCCTAACTGAAGTGAAGCTACGAGTTTCCTGTTCAATAATAAATTTCCTTCAGAACTTTGAAAGAAAAGAGTCTCACAGTATTGATTATACTGTATGAGCACAAGAGCTCAAAGTATTAGCTTCTCTGTGCCAGTAGGTGCCAATTATTATTCTAGCTCTGCCCAAAACAATTCTATGGAAAAGATAGAAGACAATTTTCATAAAGGCATCCCAACCTAAACAAGACAAGCTTCTTCATCTCATATGTTCTTATTAAGAAATAAACAAACTGGACAATTGCAGAGGCAGGTGCCAGTATCATTCTTGGCTATTGTATGGTACTTCTGCAACATATTTAGCCTTTCAGTTCATGCTGGCATTTCAGTGATTAACTGAGCTGATGAGCTATGAAAACCAAACAGCAACGCATCTGTCTATGTAAAAAGCGGTATACAGCTGAAAAGGCAGAGAAAAAGTTACACGAAGCAAGACAAATGAAGATGCAGCTGAAATACAGTCTGAATAAGTGTGGTCAGCGGCTCCGCCTGCAAACACATTCAAGTTCTAGCTTGCACATCTTATTCATGAAATAAGCACTAATTTGTGCTGTAACATTCCAGGTATCGCAAGGTACACTGCCATTGCCTCCTCTACCAACAGATCTACTCAGGAGAACAACCGAAGCTCTTGCTTGCAAGTGAATCTGCCTGGCTTCAGTTAGCCTGCTGCAGCTGCTTTTCTTCTCAAACAGATTGGCAAAGAAAGAAGTACTACAGTCGTACCTTGGTTTTTGAACAGCTTAGTTCTCAAATGTTTTGGCTCCTGAACGCTGCAAACCCGGAAGTGACTATTTCAGTTTGCGAACTGTTTTTGGAAGCTGAATGTCTGACAGGGCTTCCGATTGGCTGCAGGAGTTTCCTGCAGCCAATCAGAAGCCATGCTTTGGTTTCCGAACATTTTGGAAGTCAAACGGACTTCTGGAACAGATTCAGTTCAACTTCCAAGGTACGACTATACTTACTGTGAGAAAACAGACTGAAGTCTTTTACAACTTGTGAATCTGCTTGCAACTAAATGCTAAAACCAAACGGTTACTCTTAGGTAATTCCTTGGTTGCTTTGGGTGGGCATGGAATGCATGCAAGGGACAAACTCTAAAGACTTCCTCCCATGAAAATCAGATGGTGCAAACACAGCCAAAGACTGGAATCCTATATGCATTTACATGGGATTGAACACCCATGTACTCAATAGAACTTCTTTTGAAGAATCAAATAACTAGTTCCACTCACTGAAGAGGGTCTGGGGCTTGAGATTCTCAAATGGCAACTCTCCCAACCCCTAGCCAATGTTACACAACAAGCTTTTTTGAAACTAAAAGGATCTTTCAAACACAGTTTGTTATATGGCGTGAGGCTTGCTGTTCAAAATCAAAAAATCTACTGGGAATGCTTTTTGGATCCCAGACTTGATTGCATATGCAATTCATTTAACCAACAGTCCTTAACTAAGGCTGCCTGTAACTCTGATTCTAGTTATTCATGCATAAGTCCCATTCAATTGTATGGGGTTCACTGGTGCAGAACAGGTAGCAGAATTGCCATACTGACTGTTTCATTTAATAATCTAGATAAAGTAGGCTTCTGATTATGTCTTCACAAGATATACATCATACAGTCGTACCTTGGTTCTCAAACAGAATGTGTTCCGGGAGTCCGTTCGACTCCCAGAACTGTTCAAAAACCAAGGAGCAGCTTCTGATTGGCTGCAGGAGTGTCCTGCAGCCAATCGGAAGCCACAGTGGACATTCGGCTTTCAAAAATTGTTTGAAGACTGGAACACTCACTTCTGGTTTTTTTATCATTTGGGAACCAAAATGTAGGCGTTCCAAGGCGTTCGGCAACCAAGGTATGACTGCACTGTCTTACAGTATGCATGCTTAGTCCTTTACTGTAATCTACATTTCCCATATTTAAATGTATGGAGAATGAAGTAAGGTACATATTCTATAAAGAAAAACCAGTCAAGTTCTTGTTCTTAAAAGTTATAATTAAGCAAAAACTCTTGCTTCCTCTCCCACAGACCTGAGAATCAAAGGTTTTCTATTTTCTTAAAGAAAACATGTCAATTAATCACTAGCTTTAGAACTATAAAACTGTATGACTTCTATCACTGAGAAACAACCATAGGGTAGTTCTATTTTAGCTATTCTACTTATACCAGAGAACACATACCAGAGTAATTCGTTCATTTCTTCCTTCAGGCATTCATTCTCAGGATGAATGCCACCAAACTGTGTTCGAACAACAATAATGCATAAAGAAATAAGGTGATGCACTCCCAACCCGTCTGTAACCATTAACTGTTCTAGACAGAAATTCAGAGGAAACAGATTAAAAAAATAAAAGGCCAATTAACATGTAGCTTCTCATCGCAAGGTGAAACAATGAACATTCAAGCATTTCATTAGATACCATGCTGATTTATGAGTGAAGACAGGATGTTCTTCAAAGGTGGGGGTGAGGTGAAAAAAACACTTGTATTCATGAGCATTTAACTCCCAGCAAGTAGGAGTTTGGGGTTTAAGGGATCTCACCCTTGTCTCTCTGCCTATAGGAAGCAAGACAACAAAGAAGGAAAAACAGTATTGCAGGAGTGTCTTGCCCTCACACTCCTACATATTTTCCCACTCATTCAGTAGTGCCAGTGATGTCAGAAGAACAGAACACATGGCACAGAACACAGAGCAGACATATACAGATGGATTTGTGTATTAATGTTAAAACAATTCATGGTTGTGGAGAGCAAAAGAATTAGACCCAGCACACAGAATGGCTGCATTTACTTAAAGGGAAACAGCTTTAGTTTATTGTATATCTATGGCTCAGAAGGAAATGTCATCTATATTGTTTTCAGAGTTATACATGCAAAAAAGTAGAATTCCATTGAGGTCCCTGATGGCCACATACTCACAGACCTCTAGGCACTCTTTCCTCTACAGACGGGAGGGCAAGTGGATATCTCCCTAATTACCTACAGCCTTAGCATTTCGTCAGTGCTCTCCATCATAATTAAATCAAAGCCTAGTTGGGGTGTAGAGAAGTGTGAGAGCTTGACTTGTTACCTGCTGCTAATGTTCTGCAGACCTTCTCCCCAAAGACCTACATTTCCTCAAAGCCCTGAAGTACAGGGATTTGGGGAACCTTGTGACCCTGCAAAGAAGGGTGTGTCACTCTCATTTTTTTAATTGTAAGAGGGGGAATGCTGCATCCCCACACTGACAAAAATGCACAGAGGTAGCAGCAAGAACAACTGCTTGCTTTCCGAAGTTCTGGGAGGGAAGTGAACCTTCATTGATGCATTCTAGCTAATGCAGGCAACTAATGCTCACAACCAGTAGGACTTGTGCTGATGACATACTGACTATGCCTGTGTATTATAAATGCATTAAGTACCGTATATTTTAAAAGGTATAGGTAGTATGTAAAACCACCACCTTGGAACACATTAAAAAGCAGCAAGCCCAGGCTCCCACTCAGAGCACACTTGTCAAGAAGCTTCACCCGGTCCCAACTGACAAGTGTATGGAAGACATGTTCTCAAACATTCATAGTATACTTGTGTGTGTGAAGAGGCCCGCAGGGTACACACACAACAAAACAGTAGTTCTACGTATAAGCACCAATGTTATCAGAAGGAAACCCATGGCCAGAAAGCAGCACATATTTTGCAGTGATCACAGGTTATAATCACAGAAAGCACTCTATATGTATTGCCATTTATCACCTCCATAGCTGACCTCTGCCTTGACTTGAATGCTCTCTTTCTTTTCTTTAAAGTGTATTGGCTTTTAGCAGAGATCTGATATTTGACTGTCAAATACCACATGCAGCTTGTTGGTAACCATTTGCCTGGTTATGAGCAAGGCTTACCTCTATGCAGGGAAGCCTGATAAAAACTACTGCTTTTAGAAGACAGAAGACAGGTGGGTTAGAAACATTTTTGTGATCTATTGCACCATTATACGCAAGTCAACATTGTATATTTAAATGTTTCTTAAACTTAAAATATATTTTGATAAATCACTGATAGCTTTGTATACATAGTAACATAGCTGTTGCTCAAAATTATTCCAAAAAAGAAGGCACTATTTAAAGCCTGTTCTTTTAAATTTATGTTTGCTGTTAAGAAATAAGCCTATCCATCAAGTCCAGTGGCAAAATCACACAAGCAGCAGCTTTGAGTGGAGAAATCCACCTAGGGCTCAAAGACCCATTTCTTCTGCCAACCAACTCAAGTGTATGGATGGGCATCAATTGGGAGTGGGAAAGAATGAAAAAGGAAGGCATGGGAAACATGCACAGATCCTGTTATACTTCTTCCACACATACCACAGCTCAGGAGAAATGGGGCTTTGAGCCCATGGGGTTTTGCATTTCATTATATATTGTGTCCTAAGCCTAACTTTGTTACAGCAAAATTCTATCGCTTCTCTTCCTCTGTGATAAAGGATAGCCATGGCTATTTTAAGGCTCTCAGAACTGCCAGAGTATTAGCCATCTTACATATGAAGATTCAAGACATGTTAGCTGCAGAAACAGCAATAAACAACTTTATGTTCTGGGCACCACAGTTCAAGAAGAACACTGACAAACTGGAACGTGTCCAGAGGAGGGCAACCAAAATGGTCAAAGGCCTGGAAACGATGCCTTATGAGGAACGGCTAAGGGAGCTGGGCATGTTTAGCCTGGAGAAGAGGAGGTTAAGGGGTGATATGATAGCCATGTTCAAATATATAAAAGGATGTCACATAGAGGAGGGAGAAAGGTTGTTTTCTGCTGCTCCAGAGAAGCGGACACGGAGCAATGGCTCCAAACTACAAGAAAGAAGATTCCACCTAAACATTAGGAAGAACTTCCTGACAGTAAGAGCTGTTCGACAGTGGAATTTGCTGCCAAGGAGTGTGGTGGAGTCTCCTTCTTTGGAGGTCTTTAAGCAGAGGCTTGACAACCATATGTCAGGAGTGCTCTGATGGTGTTTCCTGCTTGGCAGGGGGTTGGACTCGATGGCCCTTGTGGTCTCTTCCAACTCTATGATTCTGTGATTCTGTGATGTCAAGTTCTTGATTTTTTGACAAGAACGGAACATTTTTTATTGTTCTTTTATACAAGCAATTAAAAAACGGAACTCTCTCAGAGCACTAGCATTAAATGGGAAGCTACCTTGGCTGAACATGTTATAATAACCACTCTACTTAAGCCACTATATGAATTTGTAAATAACGGTTTTGGGTTGTATAATTAAGTTAACTGTTGGCCAACTCTTTTAATTTTTACTAGAATGCTTCCACAGTGCATGACAGCTTCGAAAACATAGAAGAGCGAGCTTGGGAAATTTGGGATTAAATTTCTGAATATTACTAGCTTGCCACAACTTTGCAGTAAACCTTCATGCAGTGGGTTATCACTATGGATTCAATCTAAATAGAGTAAAATATTTGAGACAAGAGACTACACTGAAAACAATGCTACAACTATTAAAACTTTGCAATCACAGCATGATTTCAGAAAGCATGATTTTAGACACAAAAATTGCCTTGACTGTTCAGAAGTGACAGAAATGCTACATGGACAAAAAATAGTGAAGTGAACAATGGATGAGAAGAGGCATAGGGTAGGTGAATAAACGAAGCCACTTGACACCAAGTCAGAATATTGGTGCACCTAGCCTAGCTCTATCTGGTTTTCCAATTGCTCAGAGGCAAATATTTCCCCCACTATTGCTACCTGAGTTAATTTAACTGCAGATTCCAGCAACTGAAACTAGGATCATCTACAAAGCAGTACTTCATTATTGCTATTCTCCAGTCAGAGATGCCAGATTTGGGAGCTTTTTGTGCACTGCATGAGAACTGGAGAAATATGAATAATGAAGGGCAGGACATGACAAACCAGGGGCAACCCAGTCAGATTGGTGGGGTACAAATTAATGACAACAACAACAACTAATAACCATTTGAAAATGCAGACAAAGGGGTTCAATTCAGGCCTATTTCAAAGTCAATAGGGGAAAAAAATTATTAGAGGATTTAATGGCATATGATGGCATCTACACATGTAAGCTTCCAGTGACTGTGCAGTACAATCCTTTGAAATTTTACTCAGAAGTCTCACTTAAACAGGGCTTACTTGATTCTTGTAAATAATCCTTCCCCTCCACCTCAAGTTACTAGCTTGCAAAAACTTTTACTCCTCTCACTTTCCCACATGTAACTCCTGCTTGCATATGGGTACTTGGCTAGTGCTTAAACAAGGGATTACTTTCCTTAATATTCCAGGCTGAAAGAACTTTCAGAGAGCACTATCAACTCTGATAATTACTCTCACTAAATAATGCACATTCTCTGGCTCCATTTTCTTAATCTGAAACCACTTGCCGCTTAACACACACAGAACACAATCTTATCCACACTTAACTGATTTCAGTGGGACTTCTCAGTAAAATTTCAAAGAACTGGCCTATCAATTTAGTCCACCAAAGTTAGTCTACAGCAGCTACATAGAGTACGGTATGGTCAAATCTCTTTTCGAGTTATAGTAACAGGGTGAAAAAGAGAAGACTTCCCTCTTCTATGTGATATCTGAAATGTTTAAAGTAAGTTCCACCCTTCAGTTTGAGTGGGATTATTAAATACTCTTATTACAGTATTAAACTGTAGAACACATGTCTATTGCATTTTAGTTTGCTGAATTTACGGGCAATCTTAGATGTTCAGAAGTTAGTGCACCATTTTGAACATGTTTCAAGCTTCTTGGATCTACAAGGCCAGAACAGCTTATTATGACTATGCAAATAACACTTGAAATCCAGGGCTAGCCAGAACGGCTTGCTATACAATATAAATGTAAATCTCAAGGTCACAATTCAAATTCTGCTTGCACCAGGCTGGGGGGCTCGATTAAGCAGAGATCTTGCTTCCCCCAGCCCTGCCAGCCTCTGCCTGCAGAGTGACATCGGCATCGCTCTGCCAGTGTGGTTTCCCATTTTGCCTGCTAAACTTGTGGGCAGAATTGCTGCTGGTGGGGAGGGGGACCTTCTGGGATGGCAGACATTCAAGACAGAGGACTGAGCAAGCCTTACAGCTGTCATGTGACAGCAGCAGGCCTGATTGCCAGCCAGTATGTGCTGCAAGGCTGCAGATGCTGCAGTGGCCTTGTTGGACAGCGCCCAGGGCTTGGATTTCACCCTACTACGGTTTAAAATGTATATAAATAAATAACATATTTGATCCATTAAGTTTATCTACTATTTTAGATTAAAATATTATCCTTGGAAAAGGAGTCGAGAATATTACCAGCAAGCTGATAGGCACCCAGAGACAAATTTAATGGTGCCCACTTAAAATATGCACAAGATGCAGAAGAGGGTATATCACTCATGTGAGTTTATGCGCTTTTAACACTGAGGCTACCCACAGGATGTAAAGAGTCACTTAGAATTGGAAAATCTGGAAGATTTTTCATTACCATGCCACCAAGGCTACCAGGCTGGCTTCTGCACATCATTTCAGGAAATTATTGTCACTGTCCAGGACACCATTCCACTCTGTTTAAGGCAATAGGGCCACACTTACTTTCTCTGGGCTTTTTCCTTCTTGGCTTTAGTCCGCTTCTTCCGGGCTTGCAATGCTAGAACTAGGAAGAAACAGAGGGGGGGAGGAGGAGGAGGGGTGGGGCAACAGTCAGTAAGCTTTTGTTCAGGGTGAAAAAGAAGGGCACATTATTCGCATCATCAAACCTATCCGGTTTTATTTTGTTCTCAAATTAACCCCCTCTTCCCTAGAAGGAGCATTAATCCAAGAACAAACCAGATTCGTGAGACACGTGCTCATAATAGACTCATTGTACCCATATTTATAATATTTTTTTAAAAAATCCCCAAACACGTTACTGGAGGAGACAGGCAATTATGTCACCCTCTTTTATCTCATACTGGGTAGCGGGGTGGAGGCCGAGGAAGGGAAGCCCAAGGGCCGGACATTTGCCAGGATACCCGAAGACTGGCAGTTAGGATCCGTGAGAAGAACTCTGCGAATAACAGCGGGACCTGACAAAAGGAAACCGACGCCCGATCTCGTGTGAATTGGGGCAACAACCAGGGACGCGGAGGAAGCGAGCCGCCAAGACCCAGAAAGCTGAAGCCTGACTAGAAGAGCCGAGGGCGGCGGGCGAGGGGGGGCGGCGAGGGGCGGCAGCGGGGAGGGGTGAGGTTGGCGGCGAGGCGGCGGGGCCAAGCGCACGCACTCACCTTTCCGCTCCATGGCGGCTAGAGACAGCAGCCCCCGCGACCCCCCGCGCGTGCGCTCCAAGGATATTTCCTGCGCCTGCGCTGGCCGCGGGCGAGCCGGTCGGCGCGTGCGTACGACTGGTATCTTCGCGCGCCGTTGCGCGCGCCACCAGATCTCCTCGCCGCCGCCGCCGCCGCCGCTGCTGCTGCTGTCACTTCCTCCCGAGCTGGGGCTCCCGGGGAAGGCCACTCCCCCTGGCTCTTCCAAACGCGTGCGGCGCCGCCCCCTGCTCTGCGTGACAGGCAGGAGCCGGAGCCGCGCGTCAGGCCCCTCGCCCGCCTCCCCTTGTCCCATGGGCGGAGCGCAGGCGCCTCGCGGTGCCCCAGCCCACCGCTCGCTTCCCCGGGGCTTCGCCGGATTTAACTAGGGCCAAGGGAGGTGGGGGCGGCGTAAAAAGTGGCCTAGCGCGTATACAAGTAACTGCGTGTGCTGTCGCCGGAGATGGGATTGTGACGTGCCCGCCACGCGTTCTGGATCCGGGCGGGTTTTCCAACTTCACGCGTAGCCAGCATGGGAGGGAGGGATGTGTTCTGCTATGGGCCCTTTGCGCCACCAGGTTGCGCGATGACTCGCAGCAGCTAAAGTTAACGTTCGAATTCTCGAATTAAACTTTTTTTTTTTTTTTTTACAATTTACATGACTTTGTACGAATGCGTGGCTTACTCAGTGGGAACTGTTATAAGTTATTTTAATGTATGCAGCTTATTAAAAAATGAATTTAGTGTACACATGTTATCCTCGACAACGGTTAGAAGCCAACAGTCGGGTGCTACCAGTTCTATTTGCAAGAAACAGGAAAGGCAACTGGTGCTGCGTACGTGCAACAAGCAACGTTGCATCTGGATGGTGAATGAAAGCAACCTAGCTTGTCACTGCAGATAGTGACAAATAGCTTTCTGATTGAAAAGATTGGACAGTCCTGCAAAGTGAAGCAAAAAATGGGTTTATGCCAATAAAACTCAGAAACGTGAGGCTTACAACAGACCTAGCATAGGAATCTAAACAAGAAAGGATCAGCAGTCATAGGTAATTTATCTGGCTTGTCAGGGGAAAGGGGGGCGTGTGTAGAAACAGTACGAAGGTAAAATTTACGTCCATTGCTGCACCACGAAAATGGCCCCCAGAAGTTGGTCCAAGAAGGGAATGCAGCCCATGAGCTGGAAAACAGCTCCTCATCCTGCATTAACCAATAACAAGGAAGACTGTGTTGTTAGCTACCACAATTTACTAGCCGAGGACTGTAGAGAATTGCATTCCAACGATTATTTGTTAACGAACATTATGTACAACTGCAAGCACAAAACAGCTAATGTTTATGCGCTTCTTCCCCGGGGGCACAGAAAGAACGGGAGGAGGAAGTCACGAGGTGGCGGGTGTGAGCCTTCCTTCCGAGAATGTCCCTGTCCAGGTTCCCGCTGCCTTAAGCAGCAGCACCTGGAAGCCTTAAACCCTGGCCGGCATCACGCTCCACCCTTCCTCTTCCTCCTCCTCTTTCCTTCTCGCCTCCTTCCAGATCTCGCGAGACGTTCCCCTCTTTCTGGGTGCTGCGCTCATCATAGGGCGCTGGAGCTGGGTTCCATATTGGGGCATCGCCTCAAAGCTCTTTCCGCGCCGCGGGTCTCGCGAGACCTCTGCAATCGGGGACTTAGGAAGAGGTCGGGAGAAGTCAGGCGGCGGCGGCAGCAGTAGCAGCAGCAGCTCCTCCTCCTCCTCCTCCTCGGCGTTGCTGCTTGACTTTGCCGCCCCCCTCTCCAGTGCAAGCTCTGCTCTGCTGAGGGGGACCCCTCGCGCCCACCTGTTAGGCTCCCTGACTTGGGCCTGTGCAGGAGGCCGCGGGGTTGCGACCCGACAGACGGCGGGAGGCAGAAGAGCCCCGCTTGGCCTGGCCTTCCCCTCCGGCCGCGGGGCGGGGTTGGGGTGGCGGCGGCGGCGGCACGAGGCCAGTTACTGAGGCGGCCGCTGGGCGCGAGCGACCTCTTTCCCCTCGGAGCAGGAAACCCCCTTTCTCCGAAGGGGGAGGAGCCAACGGTTCTGCTCGAGGGTCTTTTCCCCCCCCCACTCCCGGCCGCGCTGGGTGGGGCGGGCTCGGGGTCGAGATGACCCAAGAGCGGCCCAAGTTCTACCGGCAGGAGCTGAACAAGACGGTCTGGGAAGTGCCTGAGCGTTACCAGAACCTCTCTCCGGTGGGCTCCGGGGCTTACGGCTCCGTCTGGTAAGTTACTGCCGCTCTCCCGGGTTACTGCCGCTCCTTTATCCCCCGCGGCCCCGCAGCCCTTCGTGCGTACGGGACAGCAGCCGCCACGAAGGCCTGTCATTCTGAATGGGATGATTGATGAGCTGGGAGATCCTGAAAGCGGCCTTAGAAGGCGGTGGATCTCGCCTATGTCCACACCCAGTCCTCCTTGCAAAAGGAAGTCGGTTAGATCCTGTGATTCCGAGGGACCGGCTCTCGGTTGCAAGTACTAAAAGAAAAAGCGTTGCCTGTTTGGTTCTCTTGCACCGTAATGCTGGGGCAGTGCAAGTTAGCAGCAGAAGTAGTAGAGGCGTTTGATGTACTTGTCGCTCCGTCTGCTGCAGTGCCTTGATCTCCGTCACTTATTCCCCTAACCGCTATGAACTCATTCCCTACTTATTTGGGAACACACAACTCGCACAGTTGAGCAATGTCTCCAGAAACAATCAAAATGTGACCAAACAGTGGCTTTCTTCAAGTTCTCTAGTTTTCAAAAGGCATTATGTTAAGCATCTTATGCACGACCCTTTATTTTGCTTTGTGGTGCCAAGATTATTGGCTTTGGTAGGAAATGACTTCTTGATTATTTTAGTTGCATTTGGCTTGCAAACTGTTGGGTGTTTAATGAGGTTTGGTTTTTTAGCAGAATCTTGAAAACAAACATAAAGCAATATTCTCAACACTGCACAATTAAATACAGCGGTGCCCCGCAAGACAAATGCCTCGCAAGACGGAAAACTTGCTAGACGAAAGAGTTTTCCGTTTTGGAGGTGCTTCGCAAAACGAATTTCCTATGGGCTTGCTTCGCAAGACGAAAATGTCTTGTGAGTTCCTGCGGGGTTTTTTCCCCTCCCCCCCCCCTTTTTCTAAGCCGCTAAACTGCTAATAGCGCTAATCTGCTAAGCCGTCAATGGGCTTGCTTCGCAAGACGAAAAATCCGCTAGACGAAGAGACTCGCGGAACAGATTCTTTTCGTCTTGCGAGGCACCACTGTAACTTGTAATTAGTCTTATATTTTTTTGCATTTTTATTCCAGCACTCCTTGAAGAAGCTAAGGGTTATGTACATAGTTTCTTCCCCCACCCACCCTTCTTTATTCTCACAAGTCTGTGAGGTAGGATAGGCTGGTATCTCAATAAAAACCATGAACTTGGATCTCCCCCAGTTTCTTACACTGATCTTGCTGGGAATGAGAGTAGGGAATAAGAGTTTACTTGCAAGTGGGGAAGATGTGTACTGAAGAGGTTGACTGCAAAGCTGCTGAATTAAAAACAGCTGGCGAGGGGTATCAGAGATTGGCAGGAGAGGAATTTGTGATTCACCTCCTCGTGATGTCATAGGCACTATCCATAGATGTCTGACTTCACTACCACATTCCTCACAGCAAAATATGTATTACAGTTAGACTGCCAGGACAAAGCATAGAAACTTATTCAAGAATCCAACAATAAATGAATGTTGTCTTGGCTACAGAACCCCTAAGCCTCTTGGGCTTGCCAGTCAGAATGTCAGCGGTTCGAATCTGTGCAACGGGGTGAGCTCCCATTGCTCTGTTCCAGCTTCTGCCAACCCAGCAGTTCGAAAGTATGCCATTGCAAGTAGATAAATAGGTACCACTGCAGCAGGAAGGTAAACGGTGTTTTTGTGCGCTCTGGGACTTGTCACAGTGTCCCGTTGCACCAGAAGCGGTTTAGTCATTCTGGCTAAGAGATGTAAGTAGTTTTGTATATAAAATGACATAACCATTGCAAGTTCAAGGTAGTCATAACTTCTTTGGTAACAAATACTTGAATTGTACTCATCAGACTACCAGTCTTCTGGTATATATTTACCTTATTTACATGGCACAGTAAACTAGTGAATGGTTTGCAGTGAAAGTACCAGTCTGAGCCACTTTGTTCCTCTCTGCTAGCCCAGTCTCTGGCTTAACATTGTGTCCAACCAAGGGTTGTGGTTTATTTCCTTCCAGACAAACACTGTGATCTGTAACAAAAGTTTGTTCTTGACTTGGGAGGAGTAAACTGGCTCATGTGATAACTGAAAACAAAGACTCAGACTGTGTATTTGTGTTCTTCTGCAGCTACATAGCACCGTTCTTTTAATTGTAGATATTAAGCCAATTTACTGCTTTAAACAAAACTCAGAGTTCTTGTTCTGCATTTTTTCCTAGAAAAACATATTTTGATCTAAACTGTTTTATTATTTCATGTCTCGTTTGAAACAATATTTCACTTGCTTGTGTTTTGTCAGGTAAGAAGAATACCATGAGACAAGTTCTCATAGGAGAAAGCAATGAAATTTTGTTTTTTAAACACCTACAACAATAGATCCTGGTGGCCTCAGAAATTTGCATTCATTGATGACTCTGATAGGCAGGTGTGGTTCATTACACCATTGCTGTGGTAGGATAGGAATGTATACTGCAGAGTTTGGAAAGACCTTAGCCTTTTTGCTAGTTATTACTGCTGATACATCTAGTTATTGTAGTGATCAGTTTGCAGAATAATTAATGGTAATTCCACTGCCCTCTTTTTTTCCACTAAGAATCAATTTTTGTGCCTTGTATCAATTAAGCAAATACACATATATCTCCATTCCCTCTAATATCAAGCACAGGTGGTTGAGTGCCCATCAATTTTGGAAGCAAAATGGAGAATTAAAGTAGTGGCCTACTTAGGCACACAGAAGTATATAAATTTAATAATAATAATACTAATGCTAATATATTTACAAACAGCCCAGCAAAGTTTTGTGAGTTTGTGAGATGTTTGGCATCATTTATCAGAAAATGCATGTGTGAGGTTGGGGATAAGAATTGGCTTACTCAGACCACTAACAGTTTATTGCAGGTATGCTGGAGGGGGGTAAATTAGGGTTAGGTATGTGATATTAGGTCAGAATGTACCAACCGCTCTACACTATATATGGTTGTTTCAGGAGGGAAAAAAGCATTCTTTTCCCTTTAATCAGAATCACTATACTGTATAGCTATAAAATACAGCAGAGGAACATTTTGGGTGGGCTGGAAAAGTAAGAAGAAATTGTCCTTTTTTCTCATCATTAGAGACTCGAGCTCATATAAAGCTTCTGTTTCAGGCTGCTTAGAGCACTACACATAGTGGGTATACACTGAAACCCTTGCAAGTCTTCCTGAAGCTCCCATACTTCAGTGAGGGAGAGCTATCTATATTCTCTATAATGTACCATTCACTTTCATGGTATAAGTGAGGATGAAGCTGCTCACCTAGCCCCCTGAGCTTGCATTATTTGAAGGAATTTCTCATTTGTTATGGTCCAGTACCA
Source organism: Podarcis erhardii (assembly GCF_964252035.2). Lineage (NCBI taxonomy): Eukaryota > Metazoa > Chordata > Lepidosauria > Squamata > Lacertidae > Podarcis > Podarcis erhardii. The sequence goes on along the minus strand of NC_138510.1, from coordinate 47,946,356 downwards.
CCACCCAGTAATTATTTCCAGACTTCATCTTCTAAGTTTATATTGCTTCCTCTCTACAGCTAGCTAGGTCCAGATAAGGAGTTATTGGGGGCACTTATGCATCCCATGTGTCTTACAGACCTTTGTAGATCATACTAATATCACCAACAAAAAATACCAGCATTTCCCATTTTTGTTCAGATGCACACTGCTTCTGTTAAAACATCCAAATAATTTCTGACTGAATTGTTAGATATGTCAAATGTATGTGTTCTGATCTGAAGGATGGTGGTTTGCACATCTCTGTAACTTAGTAACTATCACAAATCATTACATTTTTGTTAAAATGTGTGGCACTTGTTCGAGATCTTCAGAAAAATTAACATATCTTTCTACTGTTTTCTTCATGTCTTATCCCTACCCTGATTTCAGATCATTTAAGTCTCTGCTCACAATATTTTTGTCAGGGAAAACTTGATTTAGATGCAAAAAAAGGAATAAAAAGCAGAAGTGGAGTTTTGTTTGCAACTAAACATTTTTTCCTGGCTCTTGCAACATGTGTTCTGTGGTAAGGCAAGGTGCAGGCAGTGCCATATTGGCAGGGTAAATTAAAAGGGAACTTGTTCTTTAAAACAATGCTTCAGTAGAAGCATATTAAAAATGCCTCATCAATTCCATATTATGATCAGGTACCAAAGATAAATGATTGAAAAGCAAATCCATACTAGTCTAGAGTCAGTTGAGAAGTGCAAGTGGCTTCCTGCTAGTGTGGCACTAGCCCTGCTCTAGAATAGAAAATTGGATGTATCAGTGGATCCTTGCAGAAAGGCATTTTGCATCATTTGTATCTGCAGGTGTTTCCACTAGTTTAACACAAGTCAGTGGGATGGTGAATTGCAAACCTAATCAACTTCATTTATCAGGCAAGTTTTGCCTAATGCTCCACTCCCCTTTTTAAAAAAACACTTGATATGTATACAAGTACCTATTTTCCACATTAAGAAAAACAAATAAACTTTAGAAAATATTCCACAATTGTCCCAGGTATAGACAGGTGCCCATGACAATGGCACCAAAGTATGCTGTTGTAACCACATTGGTTGTATGTGTGTTTTAGGGTAAGGAGTAGTCTGGCTTTCTGATGGTAAAACTTGGAATGCCAAAAAATCTGCAAAATGTGTACCATAGGCAGTGACATCTGTAGCATACCACCTTCAAGTTATCACTGTAAAGCTATTGGCTAACATCACCTGAAAATTCACTTACTACCAGAGATCCTAGGTATTCAGTGCCTTATTTATACAAAAAAACTTGCTTGGAGACATCCATCATATGTCTGCTAATGCTATGACCTGGACGCAGCGAGCACTAGCTTCTGAAATGTCACAATATTCTGTTAAGGTTGAAATATTCGAAGTTACAGGAAGTCATTGCTATATCTTTTGCTGTGAGTCACTAAATGATTGCAGAAATTGTCATTCTTCCTTTATAAATCCAGCTGCAATTCCCAAACTCATCAATACATTCTTAAAACTCTTCTAATGATTCATTCTAAAACTTGTAAGCACCTTCACCTTTGTTTTCCTGCCTGCTCTTACACAAACCGTAAACTTGTGACTTATTTCTTCTTGGGCACAAAGTTGTATTCATTCAGTGAAACAAGATACCTATTGAATCATTTTCATGGGGGGGAATCCTATTTTAGTCTTAATATGCATATTTAATGCTTTTTTTTAAACTATTGTTTTTTAGCTCAGCCTTTGATGCTAAAACTGGCCTGCGAGTGGCTGTGAAGAAATTGTCCAGACCATTTCAGTCCATCATCCATGCCAAAAGGACCTACCGTGAACTACGTCTGCTTAAACATATGAAACATGAAAATGTAAGTTTGGGGAGAAAACTAGAAATGTACATTTCATGTGGTTTCGAATCCTAGGCTAGGAGTGAATGCTGGCTTGATAACCATGGTGTACTTGGTAAAGATAAAATGGCAGACCATAGTGTCGGGGTTTTGTTAAAAGAGTAGAGGGGCCAGAGCAAGAAAATGAATCATTCAAAAGTTCATTCCCAATACCTTCACCTTGACTGAAAGCTGAGAAAATGTAATATGTGTACCATAGTATTTTCAACATGCTAGAGCCAGTTGGTTATAAACTGTTTAAGAAGTTTCTTAGTTCTGATTTTGTGGTGCTTATCGAGTCCTGTCTATTTCAAATGTTATGAAAACTTTCCTTACTGGTTAAATTCTCTAGTTTTAAAGTTAGCTTAATGCATGAGTACGTATTTTTTTCATTTCATTCATTGTTTTGTGTAATGGCTTCCATGTGTTGATTTCAATATTTTCTTACAGAACATATTAATTAGGGGAGACCCTAACCTTGGGGGAAATGAGTCTGTTAATTACACAATTGTAAAATGTGAGAACTGTTGCAAAGTATCTCACAGTCCCAGTTTGTTTCTGAAACACTACAATAAGGATGTTGCAGAAACATTTCTACCTTTTATGCTGCTGTGAAAATTTTAGTGTTACTATTTCATAGTATGCAAGAATAATATGTGTGCACAGAGTGCAAACTACTTCAAATCTGTGCTCCTGCTTTCTTCCCTTAACCCTAACCCCAACAAATTATGCAATTATAGTACTAAACAAATACAACAGCATATACCTTAGGGTGATTTTTAACTACTTTTTTTGGAACAGTTGTGTTTCTGTTCATAATATTTCTTCAGACATGCCAGCAAACACCAGAGGTGTGACAAAAGCAGGGTGACTGACATAGGAAAGCACCTCCTAATCTTCTAAAGCAGGAATGAGGAACCTGCAGTCTTTCAGAGGTTGTTGGACTTCATTCACATCAGCCTCATCCAGGATGGCCAACAGTCAGGAGTGAAGGGCATCCCAAAAACATTTGGAGGACTACAGATTTACCACCCCGATGTAAACCCTTGGTTCACTAGCATTTGGGTAGATTTTTAATGACAGCACTTACAGTCAAACCTCGATTGACGAACGTAATCCGTTCTGGAAGACTGTTCAGCTTCTGAAATGTTAAACAACCGAGGCATGGCTTCCGATTGGTTGCAAGAGCTTCTTGCACTCAAGCAGAAGCCACTTTGGATGTTTGGGTTCTGAAAAACATTCGAAAACCAAAGCATTTACTTCCGGGTTTTTGGCATTCGGGAGCTGAAACGTTCAAAAATGGAGCTGTTTGAGAATTGAGGTTTGATGGTACTACTTACTATTCATCTGTTTTAACCACACTGTAACGTTTGGTCCATAATTTTTAATTTTCCTATAAATGTAGGAGAATCTTTAGTTCTTGCATTTCAAACAGGAAGGTATTATTGCAGCGGTTTTACAATGTAATTACTTGGCTGGGCCTGAGTGTACTATAAAAATAGTCTTTTCACGTATTTGTCCCAAGTTGAAGCTTTCTAACACAACTATGAGTGACAAAGTGTTTGGAGAGGAGGAGTGAAAATAATTTACCACTGAGGCAGAACATAGGTTAGCAGCCATAGCTTAGGGCAAGGAACTACACATCACAGAAGCCCTAACTGTAGTCTTGACCACAGCTATAATGCCCAAGGCCCCTGTAGTTCTTGAGCCATCTGTGTATTCTGCCTGATCACTTCTTTGTGTCCATGGGGATTAGATTTAGCTGTGTTGGTAATGTTTAGTCAAAAGTCAGATGACAAATACTTGAATGAAATAAATATGTACATTACAATGTATTTACTTTAAAAGAAAAGTGAGATGTTCAAGAATCCAAATTCTTTGTTGGATACATGAACAACATGTTGTCAGATAAATTCCAGGACATTTTGTAATCCTTGGGATTGATGCATAGGGTTTATTTGTAAGCACTAATATAGTGTCTGGCTCTCTTTATTTTCCATGTCTTGTGCAAAAATAGCTGCCCTCTGGCACTTGCAAAACACATCCACTGATCTGTGTGCATTTAGATATATACAGTAGTGATAAGTAGAGATTTCTGCAGTTGAAATAAGTTATCACACTTGGGTTTCAGCTGTGCACATGAATGAAAATATTGTATGCCTCAGAGATGGAGCCTGTATCATAATATGATTACCCTGTATAATATCTTCACTTTACATCAGCCTTTTGGAAAAAGAAACATGAGTAGAACTAGTCAAGATGCCTGAGCCATGAATTGGCTTTCCTATTTACTATATGTGTATATTTGTGGGATTATTATTCTAGTGTGAAGCATGTGGTAGTCTTCTGGTCACATTTCCCCTACATTTAGTTTATTTTGTTTGTGTGGGAACAGACCATTTTTGTCAGTGCTGGAGTAGTTTGTACCGATAGCAGTACTTGCAAATGTATGTTTTTAAAAACCCTCTTCTCCAAATTCTACTTAAAGCCTGTTAAAAAACGGTGAATGTACAAAGTCATATTTCATGGTCTCTGGTATGAAATTACATGTTACATGTAAACGTGTAATGGAATCCTGAAAGCCCTTTTTAATTAGAAAAGTCAGTTTGCTAGGGGGTGATTAAGATCAAATGAGTCACATCTCCCTTCCTCTGCCTTCAGAGTTCCATGACGCATTTGTAAGGGCAGAAGGTATTCATAGAAAGTAGTGGTGGCATGCTTGCCCTCCCATCCCCCTGATTACCCTATACAGTGGTACCTTGGGTTACAGACGCTTCAGGTTACAGACTCCGCTAACCCAGAAATAGTACCTCGGGTTAAGAACTTTGCTTCAGGATGAGAACAGAAATCATGTTCCGGTGGTACGGCGGCAGCAGGAGGCCCCATTAGCTAAAGTGGTGCTTCAGGTTAAGAACAGTTTCAGGAGAAGGACAGACCTCCAGAACAAATTAAGTACTTAACCCGAGGTACCACTGTAGTACTAACTAGCCAGAGAGCTATTTAGCTAGCTGACCCTGACTTCCGTACTTGGTTTAGTTGAAATACTACCACCAAATTACCTTGACTTGTACCCAGTGGCCACATTCAAATGAGAGCTGAACAAGCCTTTTGTCCAAACATGCAGCTACTTTGTTTCACTAGGTTGTCTTCAGTTAACTATAGATTTCCATTACATCTGAGCTCATAACCTATAGTTAACTGCTTTCGAACAGGGCAGGATATCAAGCCATGCTTTGAAGTTAGAGCTCATATTGTGGCTTGTTCTGAAGCTGTTAACGAAGGCCTCCATTTCAGAGCCGTTGAGAAACTATACTTGCACAGTTCCAGATTTGTTTGCTCGTACAGCAAAGAGAGAAAAGAAGTTACATGTGCACCCACAGGGTTCATTTATATCTCATCTCATTAAGCTGAGATATGATTTTCTGAACCAACCCAGTGTGTATCACTGTATATTTACATTGGAGGTAGCGCTGAGCTATTTGATATGTTTACACCCCTTGTTTTTGAAAAATAAGTAACAATTATGCTTTTAAAAAAACAATTGTCGATTCTTTTCATTAAGGAAAATAGTTTACAATGGAAACAGTGATCTGGAGCCAAAGATGAAGCAGAAGGAGTCCATGCATGCAACATGATTCTTTTCTCTGATATTTTTCAACATGCCACATTACAAGATATTTGAAAGTTGCCAGATTTAAAGGAACTATTTTGAGTTTGCATCTGTGTAAGGATAAAAGTCTTATTTATGTGCAAGTCCATGTGTTCATGTAGTAGGCACTTTGAATTGGGACAGTGTATATATGTGAGTTGGGAAATGGCAGATAAATGTAGAAAATGTTATTCCTTGTGTGTCTTTTTCCCTTTCTAGGTTATTGGTCTTCTAGATGTGTTCACACCTGCAAAGTCACTAGAAGAATTCAATGATGTGTAGGTAACCCTTCATAGCCTTGATGTTGGAAATAGTTTCCAGCCTTGATGGAAACGTCCTTATCTATAAGGAACATTAATGTAATAGAATCAAAGGTTTCAGTTTAGACAGGACTTTTGATCGCTATTGGACAATGAAATTAGGTATATGGAGGAAGACGTATGTAGTCACAACCCTTCATTAATTAGCATGGAAGGTAGCTATGGGCTGTTTCACACACTAGATTTTCTTTACTCAGTAGTGGGAGTAAGAAATTATTCAGTCATGTGTGAAAACTGTAAATATCTACTTTGCCATGTTGACATTTGCCAAGAAGTTGACATCTGGCTCCGAACTGAAAAATCTGCTTAATAGTAATACAGGATATTGAACTCACTTTATGTAACTATTTCCCATCATTCAAATAGCCTGTAAATACAAGTCTCTAGCAAACGGTGTTTCCGTGCACTGCTCTGATTTGCCAGAAGCAGCTTAGTCATGCTGGTCACATGACCCGGAAGCTGTACGCTGGCTCCCTCAGCCAATAAAGCGAAATGAGCGCCGCAACCCCAGAGTCGTCTGCGACTGGACCTAACGGTCAGGGGTCCCTTTACCTTTACCTTTACCTTTACCTTTACCTTTACCTTTACCATTACCTTTACAACTCGCTAGCACTGTAGCTCAACTCTCAGCTGGTGTGATCTAGAATCCTCAGTGAAGGTCTCCCTCTTTAAAGTCATGTTATCAGTTTGAGGGTTTTTTTTACTTTATAGTCATACCTCGGCTCTCGAACACCTTGGGAGTCAAACGCTCCGGCTCCCGAATGCCCCAAACCCAGAAGTGAGTGTTCTGGTTTTCAAACATTCTTTTGGAAGCCGAACATTTGACGGGGCTTCCGATTGGGTGCAGGAGCTTCCTGCAGCCAACCAGAAACCGCGCTTTGGAAGTTGAACATTTCGGAAGTTGAATGGATTCTGTTTGACTTCCGGGGTACAATTGTACTAGGCTCTATGTCTGCTCATGCACAGTAGATCCCAGAACATGCTGTGTATTACTTAGGTTTCCAATTTCAAATATTCCAATTTCAAACTTTAGCCCATCCAAATTTTGGATCTTAATTCCCCTCCCCCCTTGGTTTTGTGCCTGGAAGGGGAATATATATGAGTTATTCTGCAACTTAACAGTTTTGATTTATTACTGAATCCAGTTCTCAGGCCTAAGCCATTTGAATTAAATGGCACAGTACACAGGATTGCCATGCTTATAGAAGCATAACAAATTTAAATGTTCCATAATTAGGTGCCCTGAGTTACTTGTGGAGACAGAGATTTTAAAGCTTTTTAGTAGCAGAATATTATTGTTGCTTTAAGGTTACCTTATGCAGGTGCAGTTACTGTCTAAAGCAGGAATGGCAAGTGTATCTTAAAAAGGAGGGAAGTGTCACACATTGAGGGAGGAGAGTGGGAAATCAAGACTGAGCAAAGTGCTTTAGCTATATGGAAGGACTTTTGGGTTTTGGTAGGATATTGCTCGTTTTAGCAAGGAGGGGAGTAATGTATTAATCATGTGACCATCTTCAGTCACATAGAATGATTGAGCCCTGGTTTATTTAGTCATTACTTTGTACCAAGGCAGACTCATGGATATTTGCAGTTCTATGATGAGACAAATGACAGATGTCTTAAATAGCTGTTTATAAAACCTGTTGGACTTGTATGTGACAGTTTCAAAGCACATGTTGAGACAGGCTTCCTGTCACAGTAAGTCCATGTAGAAGTATTTTATTAATGATGTACATACACCCTGTACACACCTTTTACCATGTTCTTACTCTTGTGGAGAACTGGAAAGACTGAATCAATGCAGAGATCAGCCTAGTTTCATCGTCGTTGAAAGGTAGTAAAATTACTAATTTCAATACGTCTTTTTCTCTTGGGGCTTCACATTTAAAAATACTTAAACTAACAACTATTTTGTACTAGGAGCTGGTTCCCATATAGCCCTGCCATATGGGTGGGGTGGAGAATACATGTAAATTATTGTGTGAGTAGATCCTGCCAAACCTTAGTCTGACTTAGGAAAAGGAGTAGATGGACTGTGTGGTTATACTCTAGGTCCTGTGAGTGGTCGGGGAGAGCAAATCTGAGATTCATTCCTTGGCCTCAGCCCTCTGTAACCTACAAGCTAAGACCTTGCATGAAGCCGGCCCAAAATAAATATAGGGAAAATACGTTAAATGTGAATTTAAATTACAGTGCAGCCTTAAGAAGTCTCTTATTATCTATTGGAATTTTAAATAGAATGGATCTTTCTAAACAATGAGAGATGCAGGGTTATACATGAATCTGCAAAAGATAGAACTGCCTTATTGCTTATTGTCTTACATTATGAATACACTCTTTTTTGCATTGCGACACAAGTGTATCGTATATATCTGTACTAAATGGTTTACATTCTTTATAATGGCTTATATCCAATGTAGTGCTAAGTACCTGTCACATCAAGATTTCCACTTGTCCACTTGTGCAAAGGGACTTCCCCCATCTTGTCCCTCTGAACACATCTCAAATCTGTTTTGAAGGTTTTCTCAACCCTCTGGAATAGATTGCGAGAGGATGCAGGAGGAGGAGAGGGAGGGAAGTCCCATTGTGCAAGAAGAAATCCTTGTGCTGATGGAAACAACAGAGTTAGATACTGCCCAATGTATTCTCACCATACATTTAAAATTGTATCTGTACCATAGCAGACTACTGGCTGTGAAAAGGTCATACATAAAACCAATGAATTTTCATAAATGCAATAGGTTGGATCCAGATTTAGTCGTATTTAAAGAAGTTGGTCAGTAACTGATTTCAGTGGAAACTAGGCAGCTAAAAGGCCAGCCTAAATCCCTGTTCTATCATGGTGGAGGGAATTTTAATGGGACAGAGTTATCCCTCTGCCTGGTTCTACCACCTTTTGCTGTTGGCAGGGAACAGCTGCACCCTGTTGCACCGACCCAAAAGGCAGGTCAGCAGAAGCTGCTGCTACTGCCAGTATACTTGCCAGCAGTAGCCAGTGGAAAACTCCCCCGCTAGGGGGTGATTATCTGTGCTGTACAGGATCTCTTGTGCTGACCACCCTGCTACCACGTGATGGCAACAGGTCTTATCCAGGCAACTGGGGTGCTGGCACAGCAAAGGGATATATTCCCTTTCTTCCACCTTCTGCTCTAGCTGGCGTGACTGGTAGGACTGTGGAAGTGGTGGTGACTACATGGCACTGTCAAAGCCCACCGCTGCCAGTGATTGATCCCTAACTTAATCTGAACAAAATCCAGTGCTTCTCTATAAATGCTCTGACTCGCTCACCTACAACACATGGAGATAATACCATTGTTTAATTCTTGTTTTTTAGATACCTTGTAACCCATCTTATGGGGGCAGATCTGAACAATATTGTGAAATGTCAGAAGCTCACAGATGACCATGTACAGTTTCTAATCTATCAAATTCTTCGTGGTTTGAAGGTATTTGCATTGACTCTATTACTATTGTATTCTGTATGCAAGTGGCAAATAAAAGACATACTTTCTTCCCATTAGAGAGGTCCATAGGCATACTTTGGAATCGGATAAAAACACCACCACATGGTCCTGAATTGGTTGAACTGACCCCCATTATGACAGTCATGAAATATTAGCTGTTCTTTTTGAGAGTCTGAAGAGAGGCAAAGATATCATTACATGCTGCTCTCCTGAATCAGCTCAGACTTGCCTCTTGTATTCTGCTCTCCTCGTGTTCAGAGGAACTAAATGTTCTTTCTGTGTGGGAGGATTTTGTCTTATGTGTTAACATTCCCTTTGGTGGTGGAGGGAGGCACTGCAAAAAAAAAAAAAAGTTACCTAGAGGGAAAGAAGGGAATGGGATCCTGCTGGAGATAGCAAGGCAGAAGGCAATACTTTCTGCTCAGTGGTGCTATCTTGTTTCACCCTTCTGTGTAGGAAAACAAGGCAGGGTGTTGAGAGGCACAGAAAGATAGTGAGAGCCAATTTCAAGTCTATATTTTTTGACCTGAAGAAGAAATCTTCACCTTATTGGTTTGTCATATGCAGGTGATTCTAATCTAGGAAACACACTGCATGCATTAACTCAGAGAAACAGTTGTGTGGCTTTGAACAAATAGCACAACCTTACTGGAAATGAGTTATAAATTATTGTTATTTTTTAAGTAGAAGTTCCTTCCAGAACTTCTAGATGCTCTCTTAAATGTTAAATGTTGTGAACCTTGTGAGGTTACTATCTTGTGAGATTTCTGGGGCACCAGACGGATGCAGACTTTGATTCAGTAGTTTCAAAATGCATCTGTACTTTGCCACAGAATGGGGAAGAACCAAATATGAAGGGATGAAAATATGAACATTGTGCAGGCATTATTCCCTCTTCCTTTCTGGTTGGAAATGACTTTGGTTATCTTCAAAGGAACAAACTTAGAGCAGACATTTCTCAAACGTCATTACAAAACCACTGAATGCTAGATGAGTAAATGTAATACAAGACATAGACTTTCATAAGGCATGGACCTTCATAATGGAAAATAGTGTCTGAACCTAATCTTCAAAATATTTTTATTTTCAGTATATCCATTCAGCTGACATAATACACAGAGTGAGTATTATTTTTAGTGTAAACTATTCAATGAAAGCAGCATTCTGGGAAGTTGTAGCATTAGATCTTTGTATATCAAAGCAGCAGTAAAATTAAGCTAAAAGTTCAATAAAATTGCAATAAATATTTTAGTTAATGCTGGGAGAGAGTGAGACTAGACAGATTCTGTTCAGGCATAGTTCACTTTACCATGGGGTTGGCTCTGGCCATCACTTTTCTTAACATGTGCCTGCAGAGTACAGAACTGTAATTTGACTTGTTTCATTTGTTTGTTTGATTGTTTGATTGATTGATTGGTTGGTTGGTTGGTTGGTTGGTTTTTCAGGGGTGGGATTAATTCTTGTTTATATACATATGGCTGATGCATGCTGTTGAAAATCTCAGTGAAGTGTGGATTATGGTAGGATTGTATTACAGTTAACATCTGAAGATTATTTTTGAAAGTTGAGGAATACATTAGATGTTGCCAGTGCTAAATTTCATGGTTGGGACAGCTTTTTTATCATTGCAATGTTGTGACACCAGTATCTCTCTTTTTCTTTCTTTTAGGATTTAAAACCTAGTAACCTAGCTGTGAATGAGGACTGTGAGCTGAAGGTAAGGTGGGGTTAGTGTACAAATAGCTTGTGGGCAGCCTAGCAATCATTTGTTTAATAGGTCAGGACCTGAATATCTTAACAGGAAAATGTAGGCACTAATATAAGCAAGTCTGTTGACCCCTGGACAAATATTTTAGAATTTATGAGTACACTGTTGGCTCAAAAGGTATTTAATAAAAGTTCCACTTTAGTTATTCCATGGTTGTGTATTTGTGGTACTCTTGAACTGCTCTTGTTTGAAATTGGGCACAGTCACATAAGAGCTGTAAATCCTTGACAAATTTAGTCTTACAAATGTATGTTTCACCAAACCTATTTCTGGAAGTGTTCAACAACATTTCTTTTCATCCATTTTTTTCATCTTCTGCAATTGTAGCTAATCAGATCAAAAGTCCAGTTTGTCCTTTAAAAATAAATAAATGTACCAGTGCATTACTATCTTCCCTGTTCTGCAGATTCTGGATTTTGGATTGGCACGACACACAGATGATGAGATGACGGGGTATGTAGCTACTAGGTGGTACAGAGCTCCTGAGATCATGCTGAACTGGATGCATTACAATCAAACAGGTACGGTGTCTCATTAATCAAACCATCAGAGATTTGTATAATAAAACTGTATCATATAATTCTGTGGCACAATGGAATTGCCTCACTGTTGTAATATAAGAGATCTAATTTTTCAAGCATAATTTGACATCTATATCATTAACGGAATCAGGTCTACATCTGAAATTGTCAAATTCATATTTATTAAGAGTACAAATACATGCTTTTTCTTGCTGTCATACTATAGCTAAGCATTTTAGGATTAGGTTAACCATTACAATTGGTTTTATTTAAATCTTTTGGAATACTGGAACAGAGATCTGGCTAGAGGAGTCTGGCTTCTAAATTCATTCTGCTTTTTCCTCAGTTGATATTTGGTCTGTTGGATGTATTATGGCTGAACTGTTGACTGGAAGAACGCTATTCCCTGGTACAGACCGTATCCTTTAAAAACATCTAAAAATTAACTGAAACATTCATTTTCACACACAGCAACATGTAACCCAAGGAAGACTTAGGAACCAGCTCTGCACTTTGGTGTTGGAATTCTTTCTATGCAGTTGAATGCATTTTGAGAACTACTGCTGCATTCTCCAAGAATGCTTTTTGCAGGTGGTTGAAATGCATTATTTCACTTTCTCTGTCTTTGCTTGTTCTTCTCTTTAAAAGCTTTGAAAGTGGCCTTCCACCTTGAAGGGAAAATGTAATTACTTTTTTCAGCATCTCAGAGATCTGTTTTCCAGTTCCAGTAATTCAGATATCCTGTCAAACTACTTCAATTTTGATACTAAAGTTCTATGAGAAGACAGGTTCCCTCATAATGTTTAGCAGCCCCAAGTCAGTGACTTGGCTTCTAAAAGGGAAGAATATATAATCTACAGGTAGATCTGTTAATCTGTTCTTATGTAACTTGTAAATATGACACAAAATAAAGGATTCTGTGTTGGCCCATAAGAAAAATTCCAAAATCCATATTATGGCAATACTTTTATTAAGCCAACCAAAATAGTGGACAAGCAATCGAGTTCTCAAATCAAGACTTGGGAAGAGAATGCATGGCTGGTAGTAACACCATGGCTGTGTATTTTGGAAGAGTCTAAAGGCAAAATGTTGGAAGAGGTAGTAGGTTGTCACATGGAACTCTTAAATGCTGTGTTGCTGTTTCGTTGTACCAAGGTTTACTTGAAAGGAAGAAACAATAGCAAATTTCCTACCTTTGGAACTACAAAAACCAGCTGTTACTCAGGTCTGTCTCCATCCTTACATGAAGCACACAGGTTTATGTTTTGTGTGGCTTGGATAGATGGAAAAGCAGAATAAAGAGGAAGTGCTATAGCTCTGGGTTGGAGCATCTGCTTCTTACCTTCCTAAAGAGAAAGGCAGTCTTATTAACAAAAGTGTACTTTTTTTTACCTTGCACCCCACCTATACTTAACTTTTACCCACCTGAACTTTCTACCTCTGATAATATAAATACTATCTACTTTCTCTTCATTCTTCTCTACCTGTCCAGGTCACACAAAAAGTAAACCTGTATGGCATTTCACCTAAAGATAGAAGCAAACCAGGGTACCAGTTGGTTTTTTGTATATAAATTTTGTTTTAAAAAGTAAAGATGGGAAATCAGGCATTATCAGCCCATCTTTATACCTTGGTGCAACCTGATACCTGCATAGCGCTTACAGAGCCTCATTTGAATGTCTGCTGCTTCCTCCCGCATTATGCCACAGGACTCTTTATCAAGTGCAGACTCATGGCTTTACGACTAGCTAAATATTCTGTCCCCAGCCCCCCATTTTATCCACACAACAGCCTTAGGCTGAGCAACAGGGACTGGCCCAAGGTCATCCAGTGAGCTTCATGACTGAGTGGGGACTTGAATCTTGGTCTCCAGGTCCTACTCAAAGCTTAAGCCTCTTTAACATACTGGCACACTCTATAATATAAAAAAGCATTCTGTGCATAATTCAGATGATGTATTTGGTCAATCTGAAGTCTAAATCATTGGCAGGATCCGTGCAACCCTTTTATCAGTTATTAATGGAGAGATTTTGAAAGATAAGAATATCTTGATATTCTGTCTAGTTGCACTGTGTCCACCAAAATATGTTCTCTGGGAATGAAACATTTAAAAGTTTCCAGGGTATCTGTCTAAAAGTAATAAATAAATGGATTGAATCCTAGGGAAATAAAATATATTTTTGCATTTAGTTTTCCGACTATTAAATATTTCATGAAGGGGAGTGTGTGATGTTGATCTTTGTGGAAAAAGCTAACACATTTATTTTAGGTTTTAGGCTAATATTAGAAGGTGTGAAGATGGTCAAAGTCATTTATTTTATGGTTGTTTTTTACCAAACTTTCCCAGAATAGAGGAGGCAAATGTGAAAACTATATGATACATTTATAGCCTACATGTTGGATTTTTTCCTTGTTTTTGTTGTGTTATCCCTTTGCTTTCACTTCTTCCTGTTCACTTCTCCTTTTCTAAGACCCTTACAGCTGTCTTTCTCCTTCTCCTTTTCTGTCTGAGGTATGTAGAAAAAAAAAGTTTCTTGCCTAAAGAGCAAAATAGACATGTTTTAACTATGTTGGGTGCAATTTTCATTTTTACAATATAAATATTTGTACTCTTTTCTCTATTACATGTACATACTCCTCTTTTTGAATGGTCCTAAATGAAGTTGTGTTTGCCTTCCACAAATCTTCACTCCATATGTGGCAGTTATTTAAGGCTAGGGTGGGGAGTGATAACCATTTCTGTCAGCTTCTTAATGGGAATAATGGATATGCATTCAAGGAATAATAACACATTGGCTTACATTATAGGAATTCTGTGAGTACACATAGCATGCAAATTGGTTTAACCAGTGGCAGGAATTTGTAAAGCAAGCTTTTATTGCTCAGCTCTTGGAAATCTGATCTGCAGAAGATAGTGGGTTTGGGGGCTCCATTAGTGGGAGTTGTCAGTTTAAACATTGATGATCAGCAGCTACAGGTAAGGGAATGATTAAATGCCCAAGCTGTAATGGGTTAATATGCTGCATGTGCAGACTTAACTTTCATAGCTAAATTCTGTGTTTTGAAAATTGCTAGAGGTTTGAGCATAACCAAAGTTGTATCTGGTAGTACTGAGTAAAATCTAATATAGTTATTGTTGAACAGAGTTCATATTTCTTCTACCCTGACCCATATTAGGGTGCTCTCCATATTTTGAAATTGTGAATAGGGAATCGGGGGCTGGGCCTGTGTCTTCAAGTAATGTACCTTTATTTACCTATTTGAGACAAGTTCTTTATTAAAAATAATAAAATCTTACTAACTGAATTACTACAATGATCTGGAATGACTAATTGAACTGTGATGTAGAATTTGTTATAAACATATTCTAAGTCAGGAAGATTTCTCAGAAAGCAGCCATATCAGAATAACGTGTTCTGGGTACTCTTGTTCTTGAATGCCCACTTGGACCTGGCATCTGGATTTTGCTTTAAACTTGGCTTTTTGCTGTGTTCACTGTTGGTTGTGTTAGCAAACTTTTCCCTTTTCTGTATGGTCAGTATTGGGACTTGTCAGTTCTTGAAATTCATTCTTTTCTGAGATCTGCATGCTTTTCTTTGCTTATGGCTTTCTATGCACTCTGTTTACTTTTGCTTTGAGTTTACTAACAACTCTTTTTTTACTTAAGTAGCAGTTCACAAATTATATTGTTGATATATAGATGCAACAATCTTGTAATATTTTAATTGATTCATTGTGTTGGTTAGCTGCTTCCAACTGACTTCTGCTTCTTGCCATGGGAAAGGCTTTGTAGTGAAGTACAGTGGTGCCCCGCAAGACGAACGCCTTGCAAGACGGAAAACCCGCTAGACGAAAGGGTTTTCCGTTTTGGAGGCGCTTCGCAAAACGAATTTCCCTATGGGCTTGCTTCGCAAGATGATAATGTCTTTCAAGTTCGTGCGGGGTTTTTTCCCTCCCCCGCCCCCTTTTCCTAAGCCCTAAGCCGCTTGTCAGCTGATCCGCTGATAAGCCGCTTATCAGCTGATCCGCTAAAAGCCGCTAAACCGCTAATAGCGCTAATCCGCTAAGCTGTCAATGGGCTTGCTTCGCAAGACGAAAAAACCGCTATACGAAGAGCCTCACGGAACGGATTAATTTCGTCTTGCGAGGCACCACTGTAATTAATGTTTGTCCGTGTAGGCAGCAGACACAGTCTTTAAAAAAATAAATAGCACTGACAGCAGATATATCTTTCATTACATTCAGATATCACTTAACTTTCAAATACTTCAAACAACCAGAAAATGGTTGACTTACCATTATTTAAATGGCACATGGATTCATAGTTTTGGTTGTACTATATAGTGTTCCCTTGTTTTAATTTACCCGCCTAGCCAGCCAGATCAGCCGAATCAACCCTGGCGATCAATGGGGTGACAGATGTCGCAGCCAGATCGCCCTCACATCCATTTTAATTTACAATCTTGTGTGTTAACTTGTTCTGGCTGAAGGCTGAAGCAAATAGATGAAAACAGGCATCTTCTTTCAAAGATGAGCCTACATTGTGCAGGTTTTGGTTGGAGGCCTCAATTCAAATCCAGCCCAGAATTCACAAAGTAGCTTTTGGGAAGTTACTGCTAGAAAGTAACTTGCTTTAAGGCTTAGTATAACTAAGGTGGGAATTATTTTGCAAATTGAATTTATATCCTGCCATTCCTTAGGACAGCCTTGATGCAGTTTCAAATTCAGGAGATTAGATTTTAATCTTCAGGGGCTGGAAAGTTCTCACTCTCCAATAGCTATGGGATTTCCTATGCAGTCAATAACTTTTTCTCACTCTCTCCACCATTGGGAGCATTGCTCATGAGCCCCAAGCCTGCTTTCCGATCTTAAGGATAGCAGTTCCAGGTGGGGTGTAACTTCTAGGGCCCCTAAGGAGTTTGTGACTTTTCCAATCAGTTCCCTGCTTTGTTACACTGGCTGTTGTCCGCAAAACTCCCTGAGAGGACAGTGGAGAGAAGCAAGTGTGACTCATTAAAATATATATAACTGCCCATTAAATACTATGATAAAATGTCCAGATGGGTTTTGCTGACATGGGGTCTCCAATTGTAATAAAAGTCATTGATTTCACAAAAAGGATTAGGACTGAGTGTAAATAGTGTTGACCGCCAACTTCTACAAAGTAGAAGGGTTGACAGCACCTGAAGTAGCCAGCATCCTAGAAAGCATTTACCAACCTTTCCCAACCTGGTGCCCTCCAGATGTTTTGGATTAAATTTCCCACCATCTTCTGACCATTGGCTGGGCAGGCTGGAGTTGATAGGAGTTGGGAGTCCACTAGGTTGAGGTAAATTGGTTTTGTGCACTATTAAAATTCGCCTCAAAGTTGCTACTTTACTCAAGCTTTAAAAGTTAAGTGACAGCAATTTCTACTTACAGGTAGATAGCCGTGTTGGTCTGCCGTAGTCAAAACAAAACAACAACAAAAATTCCTTCCAACAGCATCTTACAGACCAACTAAGTTAGTTATTGGTATCTGAAGAAGTGTGCATGCACACGAAAGCTCATACCAATAACTAACTTAGTTGGTCTCTAAGGTGCTACTGGAAGGAATTTTTAATTTAATTTAATTTAATTTGTTTCGAGCAATTTCTGCTTTCACTATCACCAGTGCATGCTAGTCTTTTACCAACTGCTTCTGCCACTAAATCTTAACTGTTACTAATGACTGGGAGTATAGGTCTAACCTAAAATAATCACAGAGAGCATCTGTGTTTATACCTGTTAATCACCATTGTATTCTGATTGCAAAATGTGCATGTTTGCCACTATTGGATAGTAGCTTGGAATGGTGGACAAGCCTTAGTAGAGCAATTAGAATATAGAGCATAGAGCAGAGCAGAGCAAAAAAAGCACCTTAGAACCTCAGTGAAGCTGTCTTCAGTTTGTTCCTTTGGGCAGAAGCTTGGGTATATTTTCTCTTGTAAGGGTAGAAAGATTTAGACTGTAAAGTTACAGTTCTAAAGATTCTAGGTGCACTCATTCTATTTTGAATTAGGAATTGCCTCATCCCTTCCATGAACAGGAAAATTGCAACTTGTGAAAGAGGAACCACGTTGGGTAAATTCAGCCTTGCAACAATTGATCACTCACATAAGCAGTTGTCTCCATATGTTAGCTGCTTGAAGAAACAAATGTGGCTAAATGTGTCCACATTTCTTGAACAGATTTGGGTATAGGATTTTCATCAGGTGGATATTTAAATGGTATGTGTCTTCTACATTAGATGTGTGCTAATATTACTTATTATTATTTATTATTATTTTGATTGAGACATTTGGTTTTCTTTTTTCCCCTTTAGTTTTATTCGGCTGCTGCTGTGATTTTTTTTCTCCCATTTTATTTGTCCCAGCATTTTCCTTTATGGTCCATCGTTAGATATTGATCAGTTGAAGCTCATTTTGAGACTCGTTGGAACACCAGGGCCTGAGCTTTTGAAGAAAATATCTTCAGAGTCTGTGAGTTTAAAGCTTGACTGTAATGCCTTGCCTTTTTGGATTTTGTGTTTTCCCTTTTGCTTTGCTTGCTTGTAGACTGCATCTATCTCCTTCCTGGTTAGTTTTGTCTTAAGCTTGTTTCCTTAGACACATCTTATTTTCCTTGGACACATCTTGAAGCCTCCCCTCTCTGCCTCTGTACTAGTCTTCATGTCCCATCTTACCTTCTTCTATTTTCTGTCTGTAGGCTATACTAAGCTTAGCTGAACACTGTGTACTTCATTGCACACTCTTGTTAAACGCCATTAGGCACATGCTGCTACCAATATCCCATATATATCACATCTCCTAATGGATAGTGCTTTCTTTAAGTTGGATTTTGGGACTTGCATTGAGTGCTCTTCCACAAGCTGTTTCAAGAAGGGGGAAATGTTTAGAAACAAGTATGAGCATGAATCATGTTAAAAGCCACACGGTAAATTCCTGTTGTCACTAGTGCAAACAGCTTGTTGTTGGATCATAACATTGACCTCAGTCCTAAAAGTGCTCAGTCATAAAGGTGATATCCATGGAAGTAATGATATAGCTGGGGTTTCTCCTCCATAAGTAGGATTGTTCTGCATTCATGGGATGATAGCTAATCTACATTCTACACTTCAACATAGGGAGCAGCTGGGTGTTGCAGCTTACCAGGATAGGAATGAAAGTTGGGTAGGCGCCCCTGTGCGAGTGCAAGTTTGGCTTCACCAGTGTGCCTCTGCAATCCTGTTACCACTGCTACCTGGTCCTCCCCTATCCCTGCAGCGTCCTAGTAAGAAGCAGCAATGCCACTGTCAGTAGGGTAGCACTGTTGCCTGCTCTCATCACACTGGTCACTGCTACTTACGCATGGATGATTTTGCCGTATAAAATATTTTGATTAGAAACTCATTTAAAATAGATCTACAAGCACCCTAATTTAGATTAGGCTTACTGAAGAGATTGAAACGTGTTCAGAAATAAGAGGGGAAATGAGCTGAAAGGAACCCACAGATTCAACATATCCATATTTGTTTACTAAATACATGTTTGCCGGTTTAGCCATAAAGCAGTGGTGGAGAGCCAGGGTGGTGTAGTGGTTAAGAGCGGTGGACTTGTAATCTGGTGAACCGGGTTCACTTCCCCACTCCTCCAGGTGCAGCTGCTGGGTGACCTTGGGCTAGTCACACTTCTCTGAAGTCTCTCAGCCTCACTCACCTCAGAGTGTTTGTTGTGGGGAAGGAAGGGAAAGGAGATTGTTAGCCGCTTTGAGACTCCTTAAGGGGAGTGAAAGGCAGGATATCAAGTCCAAACTCCTCCTCCTCTTCTTCTTTTATCACTAAATGGAATGTGAGGAGGATGGGCCTATGAAACCTGTACCCCTACCCAGCCTTACCCCCTTAAGGTCTGCTGCTTGAAGAATTGATACTGGAACAGGGAGATGGGGAATTACAGCAGCAGTTTTCAAATAGGTAGGGCAGGGAATGGGGTTGTTCCCACCAATCACACCACCCTTCTTCATAGGCTAACCAACAAGCAGGTATTTAACAAACACAGCTGTTGAGCCCCCAGTAGTTTTCTGGAATTAGGCTGATGGAACTTGAAAAATACTTAAAAGTTATAAAAATAAAAAGGATTCTTCCTTCTGTGAAGTGCTGTGAATAGATGAAATAGATAAGAAAGACAATGATGCTTATAGTCCTACTTTTTCACCTTTTGTACATCTTGGTTTTTGCTTCAGGAGGACCGAGTAATCAGCAGTTGGGTCATACTGCAAGAATTTAATGGAACATTTTTTTCTGGGTTAAGGAAATAACTGGCTCCTGAGAACAAGCATATACTGACAGATGGATTTTTATTGTTTCTATAGTGCCATCTGTGCATATTGCATTTTACAAAGAACATGTTTGATAGGACCCAACCCCAAAGCATGTGTTCTTAGAAGAACAAAGCATGTATTCCTACCTGTGCTGTATATCCATTGAAGAGAGTACTGAAAAGTCTAGCCCATCCCTTTATAGCCTTCTAAATGAGGGTCTGCTTTGGAGTAATGGGATTTTAAATGGCTGCATCTGCTCATAACTTTCTGCTTTGCAGTATCAGTAGCTACATGTGTTCACAGCCAACTTGGCCCAGATCTTATCCAGAAAACAATGCTGAGTGAAAAATTCAGAATTAGATGACAATGCATACTGCAATACAGCAGCTTGTCACCTTAAGCATCTTCATACAGTTGTTTGAGATGAAGTAGCAGATGAAGAGTCTTCTTAGGCTCATACCAGATGGAACACCCTTGCTATGATACATGGATCAGATGCAGTCTTGACTGGATGTGTGTTAAGTAGCAAAAAGTATGTAAACTGTTTTGATGAAATGTAAGAATGATTGCCAGGAGGTAAGTAAAGTTATAAAATGGCAGCAGTGAAAAGCAGGGCATTTGAAGTTAGAGAGTGATTTTAACTCCCTCTGTGTGCCCCAAACTTGAGCTGTGTATCTCTTTAGAGCAGGGAGGATAAGCGTTTTTGTTCATATACTTGCTGTGTATGAGCCCTTTTGTTGACTGGGTGGGGGATAGAGAAGAGCCATGCTGCTCTTGTGTGTTTGCAGGTATTAGAGGGGTAATAAGAGATGGTGCCATTGTAGTTGAAGCAGATTGGTCTCCTGCTTACCCCACCCATCTTACTTGCAGGTTGGGGGTTGTAACCATAAGATATCAGATCTGAATAGAATGTAAATCAAACTGTGCCTTGACAAACACATAGCCTTTGCCTTCCTTTCCTGTTGCGGAAGTTGGTAATATTCAGGCTAACACATTGTCAGTTTTCTCAGGACCGCTTTCCATTGGTTGTCTAATTTAAGGGAGATAACAGAATCACTAAAACTTCCAGTCTGTAGTAATCTCCATATATGCATACCCTTTTTACTCATCTGAAACATATAAAGGCCTGAAAGTAGGCCCATTGTCCAGCCAGTTTGGAGCCTGTGGTTTAATTAAAAATCCTACAGTGGAGGAAGAACTGTGGAGGCTATATTATGAAACTGATTCCACCCTCCCAACTTGGCATGAATTCCAATAAATAAGAAGTTTTTTGCTTTTGTAGACAAAGTAGCAATGTCAAATAGTATCAAATAGCAATATTATCTAAATGGGGAAATTAAATAGATTTTTAAAGTTGTGAAAACTTTTTAGGCTAGAAAATTATTTCAGTAAAAGGACTTCATTTGGTTCTGCATATAATTAAAGGATAGCTAGACAACATACTTGAAAAAAACCCTTGTCCTCTTTCCTCCCCATATATCATGTGCAGTTGAACAAAATTAAATGCTGTATAAAGAAATGTGCTACATGAAGCTTAACCTGACTACTATGCACTACAATTGACTGTAGAGATGTTTATTTTGCCATAGTTGCCATTAAATTGGCTTTCTCTATGTCACTGACACCTAACATTTTTGTGCAATGCGAGCTGCATTCTAACATTGCATATTTCTCTATTAGCATTCATATGGACGAGTGTCTCAGATACTGCATCCTCAGTGTATTAGCTTGTGCAGCAAAAGAGTGAAATCTAAGCTTTGTAAAGCCAGATAGAATAAAATAGTATATCTTTAGCAGCCATCAATTGGCTCACTTCCTTGTTCAAGGTGACTTCTGTTTCTAAAAGGGGCCAGCACCCAGTTTAAGGCTGCCAATTGATTATTACAAACAGTGAGCAAGCATCTGGCTTTACCGAAAGATTATTAACTGTTTTCTGATTTTACTTTCTGGTCCGCTTTCCTGTAATACAAAGATGGTGTGACACACAGAGTGGTAATTGCCTGTAGTGTGCAGACTAGATGCCTTTTGCGTAATTGTCTTGATTGTATGTTCACACTGATGCTGAAATATTAACAAAGCCCTTGACTAGGCACCTAAGATATTAACCAGCTTCAGCAGATAATGCGTCTGACGGGGACACCCCCTGCATATCTCATTAACAGGATGCCCAGCCATGAGGTGAGATGTGGCAGGGTGTGCATAGTGGTCTGCAGTTCAAAACATTTCTTTATTCATGGATCTTTAGCCCATCTTCCAGGGCATAGCCCTACTAACGCTGCTCACAAAATTGAAACAGCATAGAACACTTAAATACATTATCACAACTCTGTCCCCCAGTCTAAAACCAACAGTGTTTAAAAACCCCAGCACACTGCACTTAAACAGAAGATAGACCTGAACAGATCAGAATCTACTTTAAGGCAAATATAATTGGGTCACATGAATTCATAGAGGTGGAGCTACTACAACAGAAGTCTGTCTCTGCCAGAGGACTAGAGATTAAGGCTCTTAAGGCCCAGGTAGGCCCATATGGGTGCAGGCAGTCCATCAGAGAACCTGCTGCCAAACACTTTAGGTCTTTAAAGGCTAAAACCATCACTTTACATTGAGCCTTGAAGCAAGCTGGCAACCAGTAAAACTGGTATTGTGTAAGGTGTTCAAAACACCTAGCCCCCACAAGCATTCTAGCAGCTGAGTTTCCAGAGCACATTAAAAAGGTAAAGGTAAAAGACTCCTGTCAGTTAAGTCCAGTCACAGATGACTCTGGGGTTGCGGTGCTCATCTTGCTTTACAGGCCGCGGGAGCCGGCGTTTGTCTGCAGACAGTTTTTAGGGGTCATGTGGCCAGCATGACTAAGCCGCTTCTGGCACAACCAGAGCAGCACACAGAAACACCTTTACCTTCCCAACAGAGCGGTACCTATTGATCTACTTGCACTTTTTTGGCGTGCTTTCGAACTGCTAGGTTGACAGGAGCTGGGACCGAGCAACGGGAGCTCACCCCATCACGGGGATTCGAACCGCTGACCTTCTGATAGGCAAGCCCAAGAGGCTCAGCGTCTCTCTATCCAGAGCACATTATGATAGTCTAATGTGGAGGTTGTCAGAACATCAATAAGTGAGGCAAGGTATGTTTCTCTGCATAGAGCCACAACTGGTGAACTTTCCTAAGCTGCTAGAAGGCTTCCCTTTATAGTAACTAGGATTTTTTAAAATGTTCTACTGCACAGCTGTAGGCAGCATAATTAGCTTATACTTTGGGTCTTTTAATAGCAAGTAATGAAAATCCACAAAAGAGAACCAAATTTGCTGAAACTTTCTAATTAAGTAGTCAACAGATTGTAACTATCCAGTTCAAATGGGACTCTTCTAGTTAGTTGCAAAAATAACATTTGTATTTGGTTAGTGCTCAACTACATAAAGACACCTGGATGCCACTGCTGACCTCCAGGAACTTGTCCTCACTTGCTGCAACCTTCAGTACATAACAGGCAATGTTCTTCCAGCCATACAACTCATAGTGCCCTAGTTCCAACGCTTGTTAATTGTATCTCTGTCGCTGTGGTCAGTCTGGATGAGAAGGGGATGAGGATAAGATAGATGCTGACTAAGCTCAAGCAGGAAAAAGTAGGCACTCGCAGGAGCTTATAATGATTAGGAGGCACAACCTTAACAAAACGTTTTTCTTTTTCTCCAGGCAAGAAACTACATACAGTCTTTGTCTTACATGCCGAAGATGAATTTTGAAAATGTATTTATTGGTGCCAACCCCTTGGGTAAGACTTATCAGCAGTTCCATAACGGTGGAGAATCCAACATGCAAACATTGAGATGTTTAATGTCTCTCGAGACAGACTGATGTTTTAAAATAGTGCTCTTTGTCCAGGAGGTGAAATAACTATTTAAAATATTTATGGACTGCCTTTCTCAACAAAGTCAATGTGAGGCTCAAGCCCACAACCCTGAGATTAAGAGTCTCCTGCTCTACTGACTGAGCTATCCCAGCTCATTAAGTTCAACTCTGCATCTTAGTGAAAACTTGCTTTATTTGTAAATTTTGGTTCAAGAGATACAACCAAGTGTTTGTTTGTTAAATACTACTTGTAGCTTCCTATCTGAAGAGGAATCCAAAGCTGTCCACTCAGATTTGTTTTCTTGCAGGTGCTATTTGCAAAGCAGGTATTGATTGCATACCGCTTGGGGTATATTTTAAAGTAATACTCCCAAGTACAGCTTGAACCATAAATTACTCTCCATTGTGAAATTGTAATATTCCTTGGACTGCTGGGACTGAATCCTTATCTACTATAGTTGGGATGGGGAACTTTTGGCCTTCTTGATGTTGTTGGACTCCTGACTTCCATTAGTCCCATCCATTATGGCCAATGGTCAGGGATGATGGGAGTGGTAGTCTAGCAACATCTGAAGGGCCACAGGTTCCCTGCCATACAGCTTTAGGTAAGACTGTTGTACAATAATTCTCTCTCCTCCTCATCCCTTGATCCCTGAAGCTGTAGACTTGCTGGAGAAGATGTTGGTGCTGGACACAGACAAACGAATCACTGCTGCTGAAGCATTGGCTCATGCCTATTTTACGCAGTATCATGACCCAGATGATGAGCCAGTGGCAGATCCCTATGATCAATCCTTCGAAAGCAGAGAACTTGATATTGAAGAATGGAAAAGTAAGTTTTCTGGGAGACTGATTTGGTAAGACAGGTCTTGATGGGTGACATTCACAAATACTATTATTGTATGCTCATATAGTGAAAGCAAAACTTGACAGGAGGTGATAAAATATAATGCAACTCAGTATTACTTTGAATAGAGGAGGCAGGGGGTGGTGGGAGAAATAACTCAGTTCTGGTGGTATATTGTAAAAATAAATAAAAAATACAGTCCTTTGAATTGGATGTCAAATTAGGCCTGAACCTAATTGGTGGGGGTTCACAAAACCCTTCTTATTTCCATGTGCTGTTCATTATCAATAGTGCTTTCTACAACTTGCAACATATTTGCCTTTAAAACTGAAGAAGTGGCACTTCTGTCAGATTGAATGATTCTGTAGGGAATAATGTAGGCAGCATAACATGCAGTTAATCAGGACTGGATACATGATGTCACAATCAAACTGGAGCGAGGGGAGCCCTTGCTCTGTGGGGGGGGGGAGGTGGAACACACCCAATGTTTCTCACATCCTGCCCAACCGTTGCCAAAATGGAGGTGTGCAGTTCATGAGGGGTGAAGTCTGTAACACGATGTTCTCCTCAGTTTCTGCATAGTGTTACATGAAACTGCTGCTCACAAAAGCAGTAAGTTTATGTGTACTGAATTTGCTTATTGGCCCAATCCACCTCATTGCCGATTCTAAATATCTATAATTGGGGATTCTTCTTCATTAGGATTTGAGGAAAAACAGTCATCAGCATTCTGTACTTCAAATCCCCACAATAGTTTGTAGACTTGACAGAACTGGGTTAGCAGCTGCCATGTGTTCTGTCACCTTGCTCCAACAAAGTGATGACCAAACTTTGTCCTCCAGCTGTTTTGGGACTACAACTCCCATCATCCCTAGCTAACAGGACCAGTGGTCAGGAATGATGGGAATTGTAGTCCCAAAAAAACTGGAGGGCCAAGTTTGGCCATCACTGCGGTCCAGCAAGTAGATTCAGAATCCAGTGTGCAAATCTGGAAACAGCTAGTACCTACCGTATTTTTTGCTCTATAAGACTCACTTTTCCCCTCCTAAAAAGCAAGGGGAAATGTGTGTGCGTCTTATGGAGCGAATGCAGGCTGCGCAGCTATCCCAGAAGCCAGAACAGCAAGAGGGATTGCTGCTTTCACTGCGCAGCGATCCCTCTTGCTGTTCTGGCTTCTGAGATTCAGAATATTTTTTTTCTTGTTTTCCTCCTCCAAAAACTAGGTGCGTCTTGTGGTCTGGTGCGTCTTACAGAGCGAAAAATATGGTAATTTTAGTTCAACAATCTTCGTTGACTTTGAGGATTGAACAAAAAAATTCCTTCCAGTAGCACCTTAAAGACCAACTAAGTCAGTTCTTGGTATGAGCTTTCGTGTGCATGCACACTTCTTCAGATGGTATCTGAAGAAGTGTGCATGCACACGAAAGCTCATACCAAGAACTGACTTAGTTGGTCTTTAAGGTGCTACTGGAAGGAATTTTTTTGTTTTGACTATGGCAGACCAACACGGCTACCTATCTGTTTGAGGATTGAATTAACCAGGAGTGATTCATTATCTTGTAGGGAAGGAACTGTTACCCACCGGCTGCACTAAAGTCAATGTGTCTTTCTCTTTTTCTCCACCAGGCCTAACCTATGATGAAGTAGTTAGCTTTGTGCCACCACCGCTTGATCAAGAGGAGATGGAGTCTTGAGAATCTATTTCTCTCTCTTTGTCCCATATCACTGTGAGGGGAAGGCCTTTTTCATAGGGATTCTCCACATATCATTCAAGTGCCTCTTGCCGTGAAGATTCTCCTTGGTGGAAGGGTTTTGTGTGTAATTCTCGTGTGTGTGTGTGTGTGTGTGTGTGTTGAATGGGGGTGGGTGGGAGAGTATTTATACAGTAACTGTATAAATAATGCTGCATGTTCTCTTGTATTTTTGTATACAGCCTGGGACATGCTTCTGAAGACCTGTTTGTTTGCTCTTTAGCCTTTACAGTTGGTAACCAGCTTTCATCGCTTATATGGCAAGGCAGATATTATGCAGGGAAGCTGAGATTTCAAATTCTCAGTAGCAATTCTTGCCATTAAATGGCTTTCCTATCAAGAAAAGACTTAAGATGATGGAAGCTGAACTTTTACTTGAACTGTGCCCTCTTCTTTCTAAGATAAGAGAAAGAGGGTGAGGGATGTCTTTCCATTCCATGCCATGCAGCTGCTTTACACCCATAGCCTCTTCCCAGTATTCTGTTCAGCAGGAAGGATGGGCCCATGAATGACTGGCTACCTGTTGGGAATATTTGTCTGAACCAGTGTAAAAAAAAAAAAAAGTGTGTGCCTTAAATGACTGAGGAGAAATTGGAATCGGGGTTTGTGTTCTCTTAACAGTGGGATTCTGAGCTTGCTGCTTCCTGGGGTGTTGTGGGCCACAGAATGCCCATGTATTACTGGCTGCTTTGGCCAGGATACAAATCCACCAAAAATAGGGTGCACCCCTCATTTTTGGTATCCTCTCTCTTCCCTGCCCAACTCTGAGATGCCCAGCAGTAGCTCTGTCATGCTGCC
Organism: Podarcis erhardii; assembly: GCF_964252035.2. NCBI lineage: Eukaryota > Metazoa > Chordata > Lepidosauria > Squamata > Lacertidae > Podarcis > Podarcis erhardii. The sequence continues at coordinate 47,919,191 of NC_138510.1, read as the reverse complement.
TGTTCATTTTGTATATTTTCTTAAGACAGAGTGTTTTGCATGTTGTAGCTGTGTGTGCATGTAGGCTTCTTTGTGTTATCTGGAGGAGGCACTGGGTTGGTAATCAGCTAATAAATTACTGTATTCACTACCATGGTCAGAGCCATATACAATTGCAGAATCCATCTATTCTTGTTCAACTCATGGGTTGACATTTTGGGCACTTTTTGAATGAAAAGGGGCAAGCGAACATGCACCTTTCTTGGATCTTCCTTTTGTGGCTTTAAAAATGAGTTCATTTGTCAGTTTGTGTGTGCCTGAACACAAGATTCAGTTCACTGTATTCATATATGATAGAAATCAAGTAATGATGAGATTGCCCTATTTAGGGACTAAGTGGGGGGCATCACTTCAAGTATTTTGTGTCCATCAGGTGTTCTGGGTATCTAAGGTCCTATTTTTAAAGTATTTTCTGAAATTTATATAATGCAGGTATCATGCATGGATTGTACGTCTGTCTCTGAAAGAGTGAAGCTTTGCAGTATTTTTGTTTTTCCTAATGGATCTGGGATTTTAATGTATTTATCCCTTTTGTACAGAGAAGCCGCCAAAAAAGAAAAAGAAAAAAGATGGCATGTGGATAATAAAGCCATCAGTTCCTTCCTTTCTAGTGATCTCCCTTCAGGTCATACCCTCTGTAGAGAGACTTGGGGTCCAGAGAGCAGTGCTGCTTCATGCTTCTGGTTTGGAGGCCATCTTAAGACCAAACAAAGTCAACTCCCTCTGCTGGACCTGCAGTCTGGGTATTCAGATGGAAATGTAGATATATTCTGTAAAACATAACAGGAAGATTATTTTTATCAGTCGTTTTATGTGTAGATGCTACCGTGTGACTTTCATGCAGAAATGCTATAAAAAAGAATTTAAAAACTTATAGGTATTTGTGTGAGTGGGAATATCTCAGAAGTTGAGAGTCTTATGTGGGAGCCCCTGTGGAGAGCACTCCCTGTCATTTAGTGTGGTGCTGTTCTACTGCCTCAACTCTGGACAGAAAGTACACACATTAAAAGATAATTTCTGCAAATTTGTATGTATCCAGGAACTTTGCTCTAACTGGTTATGCCATATAGGATTATCACACAATGCCACTGGTTTAAAATAAACCTATTTTTCAAACTTAATGGACTGGCGGTGGTGGTTGCAAATTAATGTGTGTCTGTAATTAAGGTGACTTATTCATTGAGACAATGGATATATTGCAGTAATGTCTTACAGTTAATAATAGCACTATGTGTAAAAAGCAAGGGAAAAAAATCTTAACTGGCCACTGTGTGTTAGGTGGTGGTTGTGTTGCCTTTTTAAATGCCCCCCAACCCAATTACTCTCTTGAATAAAATAATCAAACTAAGCCTGTTCAGATTTGTAAACAGATACCAAAGACCAATTACTCATCATTACATTTCAATGTTACGACTGGACTCTTGAAAGTACAGACTGTAAGGGATGGTTTTTAAGGTACCCCTGGTTTGTATCCATTTGAGTTGGTCAACTCTGAAAATGAGCTTCATAAACAAGTCTGAAGAAGCTGGAATTACATCTTCCATGGCCACACTGCAAGAAGCTGTGCTTGTAAAGTTATAAGTCATTCTTAATCCTTCACATTTTACTGACATGCATTCGTTGTGCTGGAACAGATACAGTGGTGCCTCGCAAGACGAAAAGAATCCGTTCCGTGAGTCTCTTCGTCAGCGGTTTTTTCGTCTTGCAAAGCAAGCCCATTGACGGCTTAGTGGATTAGCGCTATTAGCGGCTTTTAGCGGCTTAGCGGCTTAGAAAAAGGGGGGGAAAGGAAAAATACCCGCAGGAACTCGCAAGACATTTTCGTCTTGCGAAGCAAGCCCATAGGAAATTTGTTTTGCGAAGCACCTCCAAAACGGAAAACTCTTTCGTCTAGCGAGTTTTCTGTCTTGCGAGGCATTCGTCTTGCGGGGCACCACTGTATATTTTAAATAATAAAAAGGTGGCATATCCGATTGGTGTGAAGTAGGTAGTGGAAAGAACAGATCAGAGGAAATAACATCTAGCTGCACTTTCTTGTAAACCTGGCTGAAATGTAAACTGGTGTCTGTAAAATATTCAGTTAGACCAGGACAAAAGAGTGTGTTTCCTTTTGGGATAAGATGGTGGGAATCCCTTAGCTATAGAGCTATTATTAAGCTGGAGTTGTCAGTAAGGTGGTTATCTTTACCTTTTGTATAATTGTTTCTACACACTATTCTCCATCCAGGCAAGCAAGAGCATTCAGCATTCAGGGATAAATTATAGCCAGGTAAAAACACTCAAGGAGGATGCAAAATAGGGCTGATGGGTATGGTGACATAGAGTCCCTAAGGTCAGGTAGGGATGCCCTGAGGACCACATTTAGACCCAGGCTTCAGGTTCACAACCTCTGTAAGTAGTCTTTAAGCCAATTCTTTACATTAATCTCCAGAAATCTAATTGGCTATTTGCATTCCAGAATGTTGAGGATTCCTTCTAATGGTTCGTCATCCTGGAAAAAAAGTGAAAAGTAGGATGCCGCAGGGTTCAGTCCTGGGCCAATAGTTGTTTTTATAAACAACTTGGCTGAAGGAATTGAGGGGATGTTCCTCAGATTTGCAGATCCCACCAAACTGGGAGGGGTAGTTAAGGCTGCAGAAGACAGAACTGACATTCAATATGACCTTAACAGATTGGAGAACTGGCCCTAAACTAACAATGAATTTCAAAATAAATACAATTAGGGTGCCACAATAATTGAATTTATGTGTGTGTGTTTTAAATGAAAACATAATAACACAAATAGACTGATTTCAGCAAAGATTCAGAGCCAAATGTTTGTGTCGATGTAATAATTTATTTGTTGGATTTGTTTGACAATCCCAAAAAACACTGGCTTATAGTACTGCAGTGCTAAATAAGCATCCCAATAGTGCAAGGATGCCTGCTTGCACAAAGTGACTCACCCCCCTCTCCAAATCATCCTCCCCAGTCACCCCGTAAATCTGTTATGGGGGTACCCCCAATATTACAGAGCAGATTTGGGAAGCAGGCAGTGGGACTTGAAGAGGGAAATCCTGTTCCACAAGCAGAAATCCTTGCACTAAAGAGATGCTTCCATACTGCTGTAATGGAGACAAGCCTGAGTGAAGTGCGACTACTGAACACCTAAATCTACACAATACATTGAAAGTCAATTGGAAATGTGGCTGTAATTGTGATCACCTTTTAAAATTATCCTTCAGAGCATTTACAAAGACCTCAAATATGCATACAAAAAGACAATTTGTAAAAGAGAGCCATATGTAATATGGCTAGGTCTTCAAAGTACTCCTACATTGTCTAACAGAGCCCAGACAGATTTGCCCATCTGCTGTGGCATAATTTGTAGATAAACATAAAGGGACCCCTGACCGTTAGGTCCAGTCGTGGACGACTCTGGGGTTGCAGCGCTCATCTTGCTTTACTGGCCGAGGGAGCTTCTGGCTCATGTGGCCAGCATGACTAAGCCACTTCTGGCGAACCAGAGCAGCGCACGGAAACGCAGTTTACCTTCCCACCGGAGCAGTACCTATTTATCTACTTGCACTTTGACGTGCTTTCGAACTGCTAGGTTGGCAGGAGCAGGGACCGAGCAACGGGAGCTCACCTTCTGATCGGCAAGCCCTAGGCTCTGTGGTTTAGACCACAGCACCACCCGCTTCCCAATTTGTAGATACTCGCTGTAATATCACTCTCGCATCCTTCTAAAATGTTTGACGTACCCTGGCTAATTTGAGCACAAGGTGTCTCCCTGAGCAAAGGGATGAAAGCAAGCATGACAAACTTGTCCATAATCGCCATTCCCTGCATGAGCCTATTAGCCACAGATCCACATTTTTTCACTGTGATCAACCCTCTGACCGCTCATAATGCAATAATGCATTCATTTATCCAGCTAATTACAAGCGCCTGCAATCAGCATGTGATGATGTGATCAAGGGAATGGGAATGGCTCGTGGTAAGTAACTCAAGTAATTACCCAACCATAGTAGACAAACAGAGAGGCAACAAGCCAATCAGCTGGTTAGTTGTCCATCCAATTATGGCTATCATTTACTTGAAAAATGTGAAGTCTCCCTCCGTCTCCATCCTACAAGGGAACTCCTAGAAGGTGAAACTAGAGCTGTAATTCACTGACTGGACTATCCTCAAGTGAGCTATAGAATTGTTCCTGGATAACTGGTGTAAATGAACTCTGTTTGCAATCATCTTTCAGATCCCTCCTGCTTATTTACACATGACTGTTGGGTGAAACTAATGATTAACTTTGTAGGCAGCTGCTGGTTCTACCACAGGCAGGTGATTTGTCATCTTAGACCTACAAGTGGCTTTATTGCTAACCTATCGTCCTACTCCCCAGCCCGCCCACTGAAAGTCAGCACTTCTTCATTGTATCCGGAAATGAGATCCATAACTTACAAAGCTGCACGCTGATCAGACAAAAGATATTTAAGAATATAAGAGCCCTGCTGGATCAAACCATGGGTTCATCTAGGCCATGGGTAGGCAAACAGACCCGGGGGCCGGATCCAGCCCAATCACCTTCTAAATACGGCCCGCGTACTGTCCAGGAATCTGTGTTTTTACATGAGCAGAATGTGTCCTTTTATTTAAAATGCATCTCTGGGTTATTTGTGGGGCATAGGAATTTGTTCATTTATTTATTTTTTTCAAAATATAGTCCAGCCCCCCACAAGGTCTGAGGGACAGTGGACCGGTCCCCTGCTTAAAAAGTTTGCTAGGCTAGAGGTGGTGAATCTTTTTCAGTCTTCGAGCCATAGTCACCATTGCCCACCCATACCTTTTCAAGGAGTGCTTGCCAGTGATGGCTGTGGATAAATCCAAAAGAATGTGACTGCCCAACACACATTGCCACTCACCACGCACATGCATCTCTCTCTCTAAACACACGCCAGTGCTTTGTTTTCTGGTGGTACTCATTGGCACACAGTGCCAGCAACTTAAAAATTAAATAAAATCTTGGCTTCTAAATCGAGCGTGTGAGGAGGGTGTACCTTTTCTCCCATGCCCATGGTGGCAAGCCCTTTGGCATTGCCAGCTCCAGTGGCACCACTTCGCTGCGCTCCCATGGCGGCACAGCTGTAGAAAGCTGCTGGGCTGCAACTGCACCCACCGCAGCTATTCAGCCAGCTCAGCAGGAAGCAGGTGGGCTGGGTTTGTGGAGGCAGTGGCAGCCTTGCAGGACTCTGGCTTCCTTAAAGGCCTTGCAGTTGGCTTTGAGGTGGAAGGCCACACCTGGCAGCGAGCAGCCCAGCTCTGGGTGCTTGGCAAACACTCACCCCACACCGGCAGCTGCAGCCAGTTTGGCTGAGAAGGGTACTTCATTGTGAGTAACAGCACACGCGCACACACACACACGGGGGGGGGGGGATAAAGAAAGCACTGCATACAGGCCACATTTACATCTTAGCTACAGACCACATGCCTCTCCTATTCTCTCACAAACACACTTCTCACACACTCACCCTTCTCGACAGCAGTGGTGAACACCTGTCCAGATAATTCGCCACACCACCAGCACTTTTCATTGAGAGCTGCAATAGTGGCAGCTTTGCCAAACCTTTGCCCAGAGGACAGGAAGAAAGAGAAACAATCTCTCCCAAATAGCACATTAAGCCCGCCAGGAACTAGGAAGATAGCTCAGTGTTGCAGGAGCACTTGACAAGGAGGATGCAGCAAGGAGCAGGTCAAAGACAGGGCTGTGGCTGCTGGCACCATCAATAAAAATTCTGAACTTGGTGGGGGACAAGCACAACAACCCAAGCTTAACTGGTGTGTAATGCAATTTAGTTTGGTTTAAAAAAAGAAAAGAAATAAATAAATGCCCCACCAATTTGCCAAATCCTGGTGGGTCTTGAACAGCCAAGCTAAGAACACTTGGCGGCTGGATATGGACAATGGGATGCAGGTGAGCCACCCATGATATAGATTCTGTTTCACACAGTGATGCCTCTAGAAAGATATGATGACAATAACCCCCCCACTATTGCTGCTACCCAACCATTTGAGAAGAGCATCACTTTCAAGGCAATCATTATCACCTCACCAATGTTTGTCTTGTTTCTGAAACCTTTCATCTTAAAATGCCTTTCGGTTTTGCCTCTGAATGTTCCAATGAGATGGCAAACATTTTAATAGTGTTTTGTGAAACAGTAGCTCTAAGCTTCCTTTACACTTCCTTACAGACTGAAGGAAGCCATGGGATAGACAAGCCTTTTACATGAAGCTCTTTTCCTCAGTCTGCATCAGTACTGGAACTGTTTTGATCTGTTTTCATTTTTTATATCTGGAACCACTTTTAATTGTTATATATGTGTGCATGATTTTGCTTTAAAAAACAACAACAACCAACAACAACACTTTTTTTTTCCAGGTGTATCAGTTTTAATTGTGTGTAAGTGTTGTAACCCACTCTGTGCTCTTATTGTGAAGGGCAGTTAAGAAATACACCCCCCCCCCATTTTATATAAATGGCAGCTGGAATCAAGCAGCTGGAATTTTGACGGCTGTTCTAAGATCTGATTATTCCTTTGCTTCCATAATTTTCCAGCCAAGGACAAAGTCTAATCTACACCATGCCTTCTCTAGCTCTTTCTTTCCCTCCCTTTTACCCTTTATGGAAACTGGCAGTCAGGGATACGAGGGAAGTGTTTAATTGTAGCAGTAAAAACCTAATAGCCAAAAATGGTTGTTGTCTCTGCTGCTGGCTACCTTTAAGGTAGAAAAGGTGAGTCCTCTGAAAGTGCCGGGAAAGAGGTGTGTCTAATTTGAAACCTGATGCCTCCTTCCTGGGCTGGTGTGTGGGCAGAGGAGGAGGGAAATGTAGCTTATTGAGCACAACAATAGCAGCTGAGACGGAAACCCACAGGTATTCCTTTTCCTAGAGGAGTTTTCAAGGTGGGGAGATTCCGGATTTGGCTCTCAATCTCCTCTTGGGGGCCCTGAGCACTGGAGGGTTCCACTCCAGACACACAGGAGATGAGCTTCCCCAGGAGAAGAGGCTTCTACAAGCAAGAAATAAACAAGACCGTCTGGGAGCTTCCTAGGAGATATACTTCTCTCAGCCCCGTGGGCTCTGGAGCTTATGGCTCTGTCTGGTGAGTGGCTTTTTTATGGATCCCAGGGCCCTTGGCAGATGGTGGCAGGGGGTGGGGTGGAAGAGGGAGAGAGACTGGGGTACAGGACACTGGAAGCCTGGATTCTTGGGAGGAGTCAAGAGGAGGTCCTTCACTCTCCTCCATTATGGAGTGAAAGCGATTTGCATTTTGGTAAAGGTGCCTTGCTTCCTTCCGGCCATAGCCTGCGTCATTCCAAGTGTCAACAGATCAGCTCTAACGAGCTAGACATGTGGGGAAGGCTGCTTAATGTTCCATTGCTTCACTTCCTGCAAGGCCCCTTGTTGTGAATATTTCAGCTGTTTCGTGCCTTGGTTCATAAAGCACCAGCACAAACTCTGAGTTTCCACATCGGAGGAAGATGTTTCAGATACGGCAGGTACAAACGCATTTAGACTGCCAGCAGCTTTGCCAGTAGGGATGCATAGCCAGTGACCAAGGCTGGTCCAAAGACATTTTGCTGCCTGAGTGGAAACAGCAAATGGTGCCCACTTACCCACCCAGCGCCATTGTCAAGGTGCATAGTGCCCCTGAGCAAACACAGAACTGGCATGTTTTATTTCATACCAGGAAATAGACCAAATATAGTCGACCAAATGTAATCTACATCAGGCTATACAGCGACTGGTTGTTCTCCAGATACTTTGGACAGCAACACACATGCTGCCCAGTGGCTAGGAATGATGGGAGTTGTAGCCCAAAAGTGCTAGAGGGAATCCAGTTATCAAAGGCTGATCTACATTGCTAGGCCACTCACCTCGAATTTTTATATGACCAAAAATATGCCACCCATTCCAAATACCAAAGAACTGAGACAGGGCCAAAACTACCAACTAAAATGGAATGGCAGGCGAAATTATTTGACTCTGTAGAATTGGCAAAGATGACAGGAAAAATTAGGAACCAGACAAACCAAAAGTTTAACAAAAATGGGATATATACAGGTTATATTTAAAAGAACATTGTTCACATATGAAATCTTTGATTAACTTTTGCAATGTCATATGCTACAAAGATTATAGATAATTTATAAGTTAAATGTGATACAATATGCAGTCAACAAGGAAACGAAGAACCCATGCCAAGGAAGACGGAAGTCTCAACGTATGGAAGAACTTTATTTTATATGTAACATTTTCTTTGCATTTGTTGAGTTTTGGGTTTTTTTTTGTTTTTTTGTAGTGAGTGGATGCAATATTTAAAACCGATAAAAATTAAATTGGGGGGGTGAGAGAAAGAGGGCAGAAACTGAATATTTGTTTCAGGGCAGCTAGATGACTCTAAAAGAGGATTAGACAAATTTATGGAGGATAAAGTCATCAGTGGCTACTAACCTTTATGGCTCTGTTCTCCCTCCACTGTCAGAGGCATCTTGCTGGCTACTGTGAGAACATCATACAGGACAAGATGAGCCACTGGCTTGATGCAGTAGGCTCTTCTTACATTCTTATGTATATGCTTATGTATGTTCATGTTCATGTGTATGTATATGAATATATATATATTACTAGTTTATGCATGCATTTTTGAGCTGCTGCCCTTCACCCTTTGTCATTTGAGGCAGCTGCCTCACTTTGCCTAATAGTAGGGAGCATATTAAAAACCATGCCCGACAATTAGAATGCAAGCATTTTATGATGATTTACCCCCAGAACCTCAAGCAGGACAGAACTTGCAGTCAGTAAAGAATGGTGTAAAGTCAGACTCTTTCCATGTTACTTATTTAAAAGGTGGGCACATAAGATAGCCAGAGCATATAGAAAAATATAAGACAAATACAGTGGTACCTCGTGTTACGAACTTAATTCGTTCCAGGGGTCCATCCTTAACCCGAAACCTTTCTTAACCTGAGGTGCACTTTCATGAATGGGGCCTCCCACTGCTGCTGTGCAGCTGGTGTACAATTTCTGTTCTCATCCTGGGGCAAAGTTCGCAACCTGAGGTACTGCTTCTGGGTTAGCGGAGTTTGTAACCCGAAGCATTTGTAACCCGAGGTGTTTGTAACCCGAGGTACCACTGTACATGTTTGGAAATATGCATTGTGCAGGTTAGGGAGCCAGATTTGGTGGTGGCTTCAAGGCAAGTGTACCTCCCATACCCTTGAATGTGTCCTGAGACATAAATCCTTCATTAAGTTTTTAACCCTTGCTGGATCCAGGACCCCAAGAATCACAAGGGACTCAAGACATCATGCAGGCTAACCCCCAAACTCACAACAATATTGTTGCCACCAGCAAATTGGGAAAGGGATTTTTTTTTTAAAGAGACTGAAAAGGTTTTGGCACTAAAAGGAATACAGGATGAGTCTGCTGCATCAGGCCATTCCAGTCTCAATGGCCCATGTAGCCTAGTATCCAGTTGTCACAGTGGCTGACCAGATGCCTGTAGGGAAACCACAGGCAGGACCAAACACAAGAGCACTCTCTCAAAGCAGCTGGTGTCCAAAGGCACAATGGCTTTGACAGCAGAGGCAGAACATGTTTAAAATATCAGAGCAGGCTGCTGAAAGGGACAGGTTTCTTGGAGCTCAGCTGCTGATACAACTTCCTAGAGCCCAAGAATGCCTGCAAAGGACAGCCATCCTTTTATCACATATACGCATCAGGTGGAATGAATTTGTGTGTGGTATTTTTGCATTTCTGCTGTGTTGGTTAATAAGCAGGCCATAACCAAGGGTGGATTCATGGTATTTACATAACGATAGCAATTGCCACATGATAACCTAGTAATCGTGTGCTGACTTGCTCTGAGCAACGTCTGGTGCGATATTTTGCAGGCACAGGACAATTCTACAGACTGCATACACAAAAAAAGCATTGAATGTATAGACTCAGATTGCTTATAGGCGATTGTCTGTGTTGATTAAAAATTAAAAGGGAATGATATTAAAACCTTTGTAACTCAGGTTCCAAGTCTACTTAGACATGAGGATTGCTGAGTACAAAATGGATGAGTCCCAAGTAGCATTTCTACTGTGAGGGCTGAGCAATCCAAACTGAATGAAATAGCACAACTCCCAGGCCACCTTATTCTGGAGAGGGGACCCTCCCCCCCACCTCACTCTGGAGAACCTTTTGGGGGATGGATTGGCAGCAGTGGTTATGGAACTGTAGCCTCAACCAAGTGACTTTACTCTAGCACTTAGCTGCAAGATTGCGAAAAGTATTACACCAGCCTTCAGTAATGGTTTATTAAATGAAGAATGAGTTTATTGCATGGGATAGAGCACGACTGGCTCATTGGCTGATTGAATCCTTCCTGCATTTGGGGGACAATAATTAGTTGACATAGGGATGCGGGTGGCGCTGTGGGTTAAACCACAGAGTCTAGGACTTGCCGATCAGAAGGTCGGCGGTTCGAATCCCCGCGACGGGGTGAGCGCCCGTTGCTCAGTCCCTGCTCCTGCCCACCTAGCAATTCGAAAGCATGTCAAAGTGCAAGTAGATAAATAGGTACCGCTCCAGCGGGAAGGTAAATGGCATTTCCGTGTGCTGCTCTGGTTCGCCAGAAATGGCTTTGTCATGCTGGCCACATGACCCAGAAGCTGTATGCCGGCTCCCTCGGCCAATAAAGCGAGATGAGCGCTGCAACCCCAGAGTCGGTCACGACTGGACCTAATGGTCAGGGGTCCCTTTACCTTACTAATTAGTTGACATGGAACATTGTTGGAATATCTCTTTTTCCCAGACTCATTCACATATTGCTTTGTTTAAAAAACACTTTTCAGTCTTTTTCTTAAAATTGTATCCCAAGTTAATGATAATAGATGATGATTATGATAAATAAAAATACAGAATAACAATAAAAACATTAGAACCAGAGCAGAGGATACAAACACTTCAATAAAAATGCACATACAATGTGCACATGAACTTTCAGAGACAAAGATGTGTTACTTTGTTATATTGAAAACAGAAAAAGTATCCCATGGCATCTTACAGACCAACAGATTTATTGTGGCATAAGCTTTTGAGATGCATGAAATGTTATCCTCAGCTGACAGATACAGGCACACAATACTAAACCCACTTTATAGAGATTGGGAAGAAAATTGATGTGGTTTGCATAATAATGCAAATCTACTTAAAATCCACACTTCTTGCAACAATACTCAAAGCTGAAATGCAGCTGTTCTTCAAAATTCACACTTTTTAGAATGCGGTCCTCTAACCAAAGAAAGTGTACAAAAATGCACGTATTAGTGCAAATAACATAAAATATGTACTAGAGAAAATTGCTTGCATAAATGTGCATGATAGTGGTAACGGCTTACAAAAATGTGTTTATTATGAGAAATGTCCACTAAATTGCTGGTGAATTTTTGTGAGGACAAAATTTCAGACTAATGCCGAATTGAAGAAATGAACTAAAGTTAAGTCTGGGAAAATGAGAAACCAGTACTGATGGATTTGCCCATCCATACTTTCAAGTAAACATGCGGAAGCTCTCATAGCCCTCCAACTTCAAATCTTTCTGGATTTCTCCTGCCTTATTTGCCACAGCTCAGCAATAGATAAGAAGACAGGGGAGAAAGTGGCAATCAAGAAGCTCTGCCGCCCATTCCAGTCTGAGATCTTTGCCAAGCGAGCATATCGTGAACTGACACTGCTGAAGCACATGCAGCATGAGAATGTGAGTAACTCCTTCCCTTTGCTTGCTTACACACAGTTGTCTATGTCTTTCATGCACAGCCCTGGATGGAAGATGGAATTAAATATCGGAAGCTATCTCCACCCAAGTTTTGGTAGTCAAAACAAAATCTGACCAAGTATGCAGTGTCAGAATTTGCATGCCCACCAGATTTTAGCCACATTCACACCATGCATGTAAAGCAGTATCATGCTGCTTTGGACAGTCCTGGATTCCCCAAAAGAATTCTGGGAGCTGTAGTTTCTCAAGGGTGCTGAGAGTTGTTAGGAGTCCCCTATTCACCAGCCAGAGCTACAATTCTCAAGAGTGGTTTAACCATCAGTCCCTCTTCACAGGGAACTCTGGATGGCCACAAGTTCTTCATCCCTGTATTAAACTTTGCTGCTGTACTAACCACATTACTAGTTGGCAAAATCTTCATGCAGAGGCTCATAAACTGATATGCCCAAGTCCTTATAGACAATGTAGAGGATGATGGTAAAATAGCAAGAGCTGATGATAGCTGACATCTAATAAATCTCCACTCCTGAGCCCTTTCCCCCCTGCTTCTCTTCCACATGTCTGATGCACTAAGTTCAACTGGACAAAAAAGAGGAGCATGGCCTGTGCCAGTTAAATGCACTCTTCTTCAGATCTGCTTAGGATCTCTAGTACAGTCGTACCTTGGTTGACGAATGCCTTAGCAGTCGAACGTTTTGGCTCCTGAACGTCGCAAACCCGGAAGTGAGTGTTCCGAACGTTCTTTTGAAAGCTGAATGTCCGGCGGGGCTTCCGCAGCTTACGATTGGCTGCAGGAAGTCGAATGTTTTGGAAGTTGAACGGACTTCTGGAACGGATTCCATTCAGCTTCCAAGGAACGACTGTATACTAAATGAAGAGGACAGGGAAATTGCAATATCCCACTTCTGGACTGCGTACAATGCAGAGATGAAAATCTGCTTTCCTTCAGAATTCGCACTCTGGTGGTGGCAGGGTGCAAGTTCATACTCTGTTCCCCAAAATGGTAAACACTGGCAATCAGCTATGCTGGTGATATTCTAATAGTGTGAGTAACTCCTGTTTTCTCAGCTTCAGGAAAGTTTTGGCTGTTGGGCATGTTCCAATCTCTTTTGCAAGTTTTGCAGTATTAGTATTCTAGCATCTGAAAACACACATTCTTTACTATTCCTGGCGTTAATCCCTAGATTTGGGACTTGCATGAATACTGTACAGCATATAGTATAAAATCTGGGTTTCTACCCAATGCATGGACTGCCATTGAACCATGGCTTTGCTTCTAGTGGGGCACAGAACTCCTCTTCTACAGTGTGTCCTTAATAATAATAAATTCCATGTCCCCTTTTACTGCAGGTCATTGGGTTACTTGATGTCTTCACTTCAGCTATGACCTTTGACGGATTCCAAGACTTGTAAGTTTGTACTTCCTTCCATAAAATGCTGCAAAGTTCTACTGTAGGATTTGCTTCTGGTACAATGTGTTAGTCTGTTGCCTGGTACTACAAAAATCAGCTGAATTCAGCCTGATTCCATTCCTCCTGAAGTCAGTGACTGAATCTAAACCATTGCTTGTGCATACTCTGAAAAGAAGCCAATGTGTACTGATTTGATTAATTTCCATAGTTTATATACAAGTTGCAGAATTCAGCTTTTTCTGGGTGTACAATGTTATTTCTTCATTGCTGTTTTTATTTTATTTAAAAGCATATATAAACCACTTAATGTTTTAAAAATATTAAAGTAGTATTAAAAATAAAATATGTGGCACTCCTGTCTTTCTCACTGTGATCAATGTTGCCATTCCTGATCCTGAAATAGAGGATAGTTCTCAGAAATGCAATGTCTTAGTATGTCAGTGACAGTCTTTCTTTGAGATTCAGGGAATTGTTTTACTGTCTTATAGCTACCTGGTGATGCCATACATGCGGACAGATTTACAAAAGATAATGGGACATCAGTTCAGTGAAGAGAAGATTCAGTATCTAATCTACCAGGTGTTGAAAGGGTTGAAGGTAAGGGTTTGGGAAAAAACCTCAGTAGGAATTTGATCCTGCTGAATTTTCCTTCATGTCTCTCTTCTGGCCTAAAAAGTAGATTCTGATATACTGGGCAAACTAGCTTGCAAGTTCCTACATTTATAAAATGAATGCCTTTACAAGTCTGCTCATTATAAGAGTTCATAACCTTTCAGTCTCCCCATGTTCTAGCTGATAACTTAGCATGTAGAATAAGGTACACAGGTTATTGTTTTTTAGGACATAGAGGTTGGTAGTATGTGTGATTATAAGAGGCTTACTGGAAGCCTAGTATATAGCAGCTGAGTTTCTTAGCTCACCATTTCAGTTTGGTAGAAACTATGCAGACTGCTTTGATTTTTCTCAGAGCCACTGGGGGCAACTTATTTCCCATCCAAATTGTAAGTCAGCGATGGAAAACTTGTGGCCCTCTAAATGTTGCTGTACTACAACTCCCATCATTCCAGACTCTGATCATTGGTCATGCTGGTTAAGGCAGGTGTCCAAGTAACCTATGGTTGGTTGGCCATCACTGTTATAAGAGTGCAGCAAGGGACATTTTCCATTACACAAGATCCTGGCAGATGATTGACTGTTGGGGGTTGGGTGGGAAAATACTTGTTCACAAATGGCCATACAGATGTTTGTGTGTTTTCTCTTTTTTAATTACAGTATATTCATTCAGCTGGAATCATTCACAGGGTATGTGTCCCTTAACTTTCTTTAAAGCTGTTTCTCTTACAGCTTACAGTGCATTCTCCTGCACATGATACCTTTTCTGCCCTCAACCTTTTCAAATTCTCTTTTGATGTATGTTCTTGCTCAAAACACCAGCGAGTCCCTATTTGTATGCCAAAGACTACCAAATGATACCTCATGATATCTGCCTGCCTCTACCAGGGACATTATCCTCTGTCCCTAGAAGCCTCTTAGCTAGAAGCCTCTTAGCACTGCCCCAGCAGTGTGTTGCAATAAACCCAGAGCCAATACCATCATCCAGCCCAGCCACATTTGAGCTGCCACTATTCTGCCTTAGGGTGGCCTAAGGGATTGCTTCACTCCAACTGCAACTGCACTCCTCAGATGGGGCACTACTAAGTGTACCACATGCCTCAAAGCTGATCTTTGCTTGTACTAGAAATTGGGCTTTTAGTGTTGCAGCTCCAGCTCACTGGAATCAGTTGCCAGCCCAGATTAGACAGGCACTTCACTTCGTGACATTTAGGAACCTGCTGAGGTCACTGTTGTTTAAGGAGGCTTTCCCTGAGGTGTGACCCAGTCATTTATGGAATATTAATTGCACATCTGTCAGAATGATTTGATTGTTTTGCTTTGATGGCTTCAGGCTGTGAAGTGCTCAGCACATTTGTAAAATAAATAAAAGAGAAGGCCAGGTTCCTCCACCTTTATAAGAGTTGTGGAGAAGAGGAAACTGTAGCAGGCATGACTTGTTGTTTAAGCTCCTCCCACTGTGCTGCCTGAAGCAGGTTGCTCGCTTCGCCCTGCTGTGTTGCAGGGTGGCATTTTTCTGCCACTTAGCTGCACTTTCTTCAGCTCTTACCTCACATACTCCCAAGGGCAAGTCCTGGACGCAGAGCTGTGAGGGCCTCTAGTTCCTCCCTCAAAAAATATTTCGGAAACTGCCTGAGGAAAATGCATTGCACATCACCTGAAAATACATCACTACGCAGAGCCTCTTCCACACCCTGACGCCAGCTTTCAACACAGAACATTTTTGAAGACAACATCCCAAAATGCAGAGAAAAAGCAGGTCTAAATTAGAGGGAGGGAGAGCCTTCTGTCACATTAAACAAGGCTAGATACCTGTCTAGTTTTAAGTGCAGAACAGAATCTTTTACCTCCCCCAAACCACAAAAGTACCTATGTGTCCCACATCTGGGGAGCATTTACTGAGAACATTAATAAGAGAGTGTAGGGACAGGTTTTTCATCCTTGAAAAAAAGCGAGACAGATATTTTTTGTTATTAAATTCTATACCTCGGGTTACAGACGCTTCAGGTTACAGACTCTGCTAAGCCAGAAATAGTACCTCAGGTTAAGAACTTTGCTTCAGGATGAGAACAGAAATCGTGCAGCGGTGGTGCAGTGACAGTGGAAGGCCCCATTAGCTAAAGTGGTGTCTCAGGTTAAGAACAGTTTCAGGTTAAGAACAGACCTCCAAAACGAATTAAGTTCTTAACCCGAGGTACCACTGTATATATTTTCAAGGGTTAAACAGTTTTTTACAGCACAATCCTTTCCATGTCTACTCAGAGCAGAGTGAGACTAACTTCTAGGTCAGTGCATATAAGCTTGCAGCCTTATAGAACAAACCTATACTCACATTTGGCCAGAGACCAGATATATGCTTCCCCCATACGGTGGAACAGCTGCTATATCCAAAGGGTGCTCAGCATGGGAAGGGAGTGGGAAAAGACACAACACAGAAAATATGAAAAGGGATGTAAAGTGATTTACAGGTTTCCATAGAATATGAAAAATGGAACAACAAACTTCCTTTTAAATCTGTGTCAGCTCATATGTAAAAAAATTCTATAAAGCGAACATTATGCTGCTACATTATGCTGTAAAGTTAAATAGGATCGACTCTTCCATCTCAAATGTGGCCGAAAGAGGACTTATTTCTTATCAGGTAGTCCTGTTCAGAGATCTACCTTTTTTGGACATAAGCCTTCAATAAAACTAGAGTGATAACACAATAATCACTATACCCTTTCCCACAAATTAGCCTCATTAAATATTTTTGATGATTCAATGAGAAAATTTTTGCCCAGAGACTGATAATCTTACTATCAACAGCAGCTACATTAACATGAACAAAATAATTGGGAAAAGTCCCATTTGAATTCATTGGAAGTTTGTTACCAAGACTGCTTTGATGGAAAAATTAACGCGTAAAACGAAAACATTAAGAAAAGCAAAAGAGTCAAGAGAAATATGGTTATAGTTTTATTGAATTCGCTTCTAGCAAAAAAAACCTAATTTATTTCACCTTGAACTCATGGTACATTATGGATAACTGACCTTGGCTGGTGGTATTTTCTACTTTCAGTCTGATTCTCTTCTTCTTTAGCTTTCCCTTCTTTGCTGTTGTTGTCCTGATGGTAATTTACACTGTGCTCTTGACCTTGCATTAATTGTATGGTAACTTATCTGCAATCTGTTATTGCTCCATTACATTTGTTAGCCCATAAAACACAATACATACACTTTAAAAAAGGAACCTCAGGAGGAAACTGGAAACACAGTAAGTATAGCTGCTGGGTTCACATTCAGCTGCAACAAGTCAGATCTCTTTTTTTCATACACACAATTAGGGATGGTTTGGGGCAGTTGGGTCTACTTTTCACAACCTGACATTTCCCATGTTATTCTTGGTTTTGTCGCTTATCTGAAAAAGCTGTTACTATTGTAAACTGAAACATTCATTGATTTTTATTTAAAGACAAGGGATGCCACCAACATCCCTGCCTGAGCTGCCTGAGCCCAAAAGTAAAGAGTCATGCCAATGGGGACACCCACAGGTGGCATGGATTGGGGGGAGGTGTTTGCAAATCTGCATGTGCCAAGCTGGGTGTGTGTGTGTGTGTGTGTGTGTGTGTCTGTCTGTCACATTGACTTGCAGGCTTATTTCCTGGCCTTTCTGTGTTTTGCAGGATCTGAAGCCTGGTAATTTGGCAGTCAATGAAGATTGTGAACTAAAGGTAGGAATACTTTTCAAAAGTAAGAGGCATGTAGCATGCAAGATTGGTTTGATGGCGCTTTTTCTGAATCAGCAACCACATCAGATGTGTGGTTAGTTGGAAGTACATCTGACTGATTTCAGTGGAACGTACCCCAAAGATTACATAAAATTGCAGATTAGATAGAGACCCAGTTTTGAATATTTGTTTATGTATGCTGCTGAATTTGAAGCAAGAGGTTCAGAGTGCAAATCCAGGGAAATTCTGATGTAGTTTCATTTATATTCAATCTTTATTGGTTTATAATCAACATAGATATACAAAGAAAACTTAGAAAAAGAAAGAAAAACACAGCACATCACTTACAAATAAAACAATAAAGAAGAAAATAGTACAGTACATCGCAAATACACAAAAAATATTTCAGCCCGTTTTAGAGTTGCACAATGGCACCTAAAATTATTCCCCATCATCAGTATTCTCTTTCACTGACAGATGGCTTTGGGATGGTAACAGGGACTTACCATGGTCTATGCCCCGGATTCATATCAGCTAGGTTTGAAAACCATTTGGAATATAGATATCAGCAAGATTCTTCAGAAATGTATTTGATCTGGTTTTATGCTGCCAGCTTAAAAAAGAAATCCTGTAAGTTCTTATGTATGATGGAGAAGATGTTTGTTATCAATAGGAATACATTGCTTCTAGTGCAGACTTTGTGTCCAAGTGATATTGCAGGGTGCTCTGGTGATGCAGAATAATCCTAGAAAAGAAGAAGTCTTCCCTTTCCTGAAGGGTGGTGAGTCTGTTCTGTGGTTCCTTCATTATATCTCACCATTTGTGTGTGTGTGTGTGTGTGTGCTGTAGATATTGGACTTTGGCTTGGCAAGGCATACAGACTCTGAGATGACAGGCTATGTTGTGACCCGCTGGTACAGAGCCCCAGAAGTGATCCTGAACTGGATGCATTACAATCAGACCGGTGGGTGAAATAATTTCCTTGTTCCATTGCTGGAGGAACTTTTTTCATTAGAATGTGGGTGTTCTTAGACGGCATTTCATGCTCTTAAGATTTCAGTAATAATAATGCCACCTGATAAACAAGTACAATATATTTCCCTTATACCTCCTCGCAGTGCTTTTCCCCCTAAAAAAATGTTTAGGGGGTACTCTCATTTTGACTCAATAAAATCACAATTTTATAGTTCAAATCAGGAAAAATAAATACAGTAAATGGACAAAAGGCTGCCATCAGGGGTAGCAACGTAACTAATGATGCACCATGCTAGAGAAGAAACTACTTTTTTAAAAAAATATTGTAGTTTCTTCTCCAGTTAGATTCACAAAACGTTTAGGGGGTATGCGTACCCCTGCGTACCCCCAGGGAAAAAAGCACTGCCTCCTCTGGTTCAAAGATGCATCTGTTTAAAATGTGTACAAACCAGATAGCACAACCCTATATTACATTGTGAACCACCCTGAAACCTGCGGCCATAGGGTAGTATACAAATTTAATAAATAAAATAATAAATAATACTGTACATGTTTACTTAGAAGTCAGCCCCACTCTGTCCAATGGTGCACATTCCTGAATAAATGTGCATAGGATTGCAGCTTGAACTAATTTTCTCCCCTTATACAGCCCATGAGCTAGTGTTCAGGACCTGGAAGAGGGCAGAACAAGAGCGGAACAGGCCATAAAAAGGCCGTAATGGGGAGAGGCGGGTTTACGCACGCTCCCCAGATGCATGCAGAGGCCAGGAATGCAACCCGCGCACAACTCAGGGGTTGACTATGTGCCACTATGCACTGTATTCTCAGAGAAGCTAACAAGAGTGAGTAGCTTCTTAGCCTGAATTATGGCACATAAGCGCAGGTGTTTCTGATGCAGTTGCTTCTATTAGAAAACACTTGTGTTGCATTAATGTGCACTAGTCATTGTCTGCAATCGTCCCTGCACACACTCCACTATCTCCTTCAAGAGACAGGAAGTGAAAATATTCAGTAAGACCCCAGAGGAGGAATAGGACATACAAAACATTGTTGCGGAGAACTACCTTACTTTTCGCACCATAACACTCACTTTTTTCCTCCTAGAAAGTAAGGGGAAATGTCTGTGCGTGTTATGGAGCGAATGCCTACGGATGGCGGGGGAATCTGCTGCAGTCGTGAGCAGAGGATCCATGGTTCCCCTTCCTTCCCTCCTCCGTGGCTCGCTTTGAAACAGCAAAGCGGGAGGAGAGCCGCTGAGTGGGGAGGAGGGAGAGAAGCAGAGCCTGCTTGCTTCAAAGTAGTAATGCGGGAGAGAGGAGCCGCTTACACGAGTGTAAGCAGCTCCTGTCTGGTTGGCTCCTTTAAAGCAACCATGTCCCTCCTCCCCACTCAGCTCGCTAAATAGCAGCGAGGTTTTTCAGATCACTAAGGCAGGGAGGTGGGAGAGAAGCAGAGCCTGCTTGCTTCAAAGGAGCAAAGCAGGAGAGGAGAGGAGCCTTCTCCTCTTATACCCCTCTTCTGCATTATTAGCAGCATCCCTCTCCACCCACCCCACGCGTGTTCCTTCTCCCCTTAAACCCCTCGCCTGCATTATTAGCAGCATCCTTCTCCACACACCCCACGCGTGCTCCTTGTCCCTTGAGTGCTTTTCCTTCCCTCCCCACCTAAAACGTGGTTACAAAGCACGGATCCACATGGATCCTTAGGATTTTTGCACTGGGTCACCCCAAATTCACCATCAGATCACATAGCATGTCCATGGCTACAGCTTGCACCAAAAAAAGCACGCACCCACTGTTGCCTGGGGCGGCAAAAATGTGGTTACAAAGCATGGATCCACATGAATCCTCAGGATTTTTGCATTGGGCTACCCCAAACTCACCGTCAGATCACATGTCTGTGGCCACAGCATGAACCACAAAAATCATACATCCACTGTTTCGTTTATAATTTTTTTTCTTGTTTTCCTCTTCTAAAAACTGTGTGTGTTTTATGGTTGGGTGCGTGTTATAGAGCGAAAAATACAGTATTTATTTATTTTAAAACCTTGTTTAAAATAAGGGTTTTATAAGCCATTCAATCTCCTCCTCCTGTGTTTCTTCTCCCCAACAGTGGACATCTGGTCTGTTGGCTGTATCATGGCAGAAATGTTGACTGGGAAAACTCTGTTTAAGGGTAAAGACTGTATCCTTCTCTAACTATGACCTGTAGGGGTGGGGGTTGGCAGCGGGGGTGGGGTGGGTGGGTGTTAAATGCGTTCGTTGAGGGTGTGATGGAGGCTGATACTCTCAGTGTATGGACTAAAAAGATAAATAATGGGAAACAGGAATCCTTGTGGCAGGAGGTACAGGCAACTCCCCATTTACGTGAAATCTATTTGAGCGCAACCATGCACACACACAGTGCTGGGACACTGGAGGTGGGACCCGGAAATGGGGAGCACCATGGAGAATTCTCCTGGCCTGCGAGGAGATCTGTCGCAGAGTCTGAAAAGGACATCCTCCTTGGCCTCCAGGGAAGGTCTCATGAGCCAGAGGCATTGAGGGGCTTTGCTGAGGCTGCTCAGCCTTCCCACCTAACAGCTGACATGCAGGGTAGCGCAGCCACCACTGCTGCTTCCCCGCACCTGAGCAGCCTCAACAAAGCCCCGCTGCCCCTCCAGCTCATGAGGTGACCCTCCCCAGTGTGAACAGAATGTCCTCTTCAGGCTCTGGGGAGGGTCTCTGCACAATCTGGAGGCTTGGTGGGGCTGCTCAGCTGATATGCAGGAAAGCTTCCCTGCATGTCAGCTGAACATGCCCCACTGCCCCTCCAGCTCCTCTGAATCCCACCACTGGAGGAAGCTGATTATGTGGGGATGGGAGATAGAGCCTTCTCGGTGGTGGCACTACATTAATGGAATTCCCTCCCTTAGGAAGGCAAGAAGCACAATCCTATTCATGTCTACTCATTTCTGAGTAGTCTCATTGAGTTCAGTCGGGCTTATAATGCATATAGCATTGTAATCATAGTTGTGTACTATTACTGTTAGTGTTGGTGTCACTGTAAGCACCCCAAAGTATCCATCGTACAAAAGAGAAAATAAAAATGCACAATAATGCGGGGTGGGTGGGGGGTGGAATTGGGTATTTCAGATATAAGTTGAGGCTCTGAAACTCAACGTATTACCCAAAGGTTGTAAATTGTAGCCACCGTTATCACTATGAATCAGTAAACGGGAAAGTCTCACCATCTGTTAGTCTAGCAAGGATAAAATCAGGGTGGTGGAGGCGAGAAAGAACAAAATAGAAACACATTAATAAATAGATATATAGATGTAACTTGTGCAGGTGCTTTGACACTTATGTTCCAAAGTTTGAGCCTTTGTTTTAATAAGCCTTAACTTAGCCTGCCAGATTTAGATCAGCTGACTCAGATCTTGAAAGTGACAGGAAGCCCCGGAGAAGAATTTGTGCAAAAGCTGGAAGACAAAGCGGTAAGAAAATTGCATTAGATGCTTCACTCACTTTTGTGCTTGGCCTCGCCCACTATTGGCATACGGTCCTCAGAATGTGGGGCTTGCTCTGTTCGCCCCCATGTGGACTGGATTTTGTGCTCTCACAGTTGCAAAGGAACTTACAGGAGACACATGCAAAGACGAAAATGCTGTATTGGAAGATCTCTACACCTGTTTGGGATGCAGTGAAACAAAGACTGGCAACCAGAACTCCTTGAGCTAATCATTTGCTGTGTGACTTAGAACACATTGTATTTCTGTACTTAAGTTTACCTAACAGTGCAGCCCTTTGCATCTTTATTCAGAGTCTCACTACGTACAGTGTGGCTTACTCCCTCGTAAGCATGTTTAGAACTGCACCAAATTACTTGCTTGAAGAAGGGAAAGATAAACAGGCAATTATTGCATAAAGGGAGCTGCTGGAATTAAGAGCAAAATAGAGGAGGCATTAATAACTGGTAGAATTACTACTGTGTCCTATTTACAGATATGTTGGCCATTGTAAACTACTGCTCAAGTTAAAATCTGACTGCATGTGTGAGTCTTTGGTTCCCCAACAATATATAAACTACTTAATATTGCTCCTTACACTTTCTGGTTGTGGGGCATTTGTATGCCTGTCTGAAAGTCTTGTTTCTTTCAGGCAAAAAGCTACATCCAGTCGCTTCCCAAGATCCCTAAAATGGATTTATCTCTCCTTTTCCCCAAAGCTAATCCTTTGGGTAAGTAGACACATTTTCCCTGACTCCACAGAACCTGCATTTAATACTTCACTTTTAGTAAGGCTGGCCGAGCAAAGAATTATTTTACAATAGAGGCAATGCAACTCTGCAGTGTCTTCCAGAGAGCTGGAGTAATCATCATTTTCTGTAGTGTTTTGATGATGATGACAAATGAAGGGGGGGGGGAATCCCTTAAAACAGGGTGGTGGGATGCCAAGGACGACAGGGCTCTGGCAATTTCAAAAGTGGTGTTGGATGGGGATATTCAGCAGCCTGACCATGTCATGCAAGCTACACCTTAAAGACGCAAGTTAGCGATTGTTCCAAATTGCTCTGTGCAACAAAGGCATCTTATTGTATTCCTGTCATGATTTGGGGGGCAGGATTCTACTAACAGGCCCTGCCAGCACAAGGACTTTCACTAGTGCTGAAGGGCTTTCCCCCCCCCCTCGCCTACTCACTGCCACTGACTATGGAGTGGCATCATGAGAACCCCTTGAACTAGAGGCGGAGCTCTGGCATGCACACCCTGCACCCGGGGGCGGGGCTAGCTGCCCGCAGGGGCGGAGCAAGTGTCCCAGGGGGTGCAGCGAGCAGAGAGTGTCCCAGGGGGGCAGCGTGGTGATGTCACTCCCCCTCAGGGATGGCACCTGGGGTGGGCCACACCCACCACACACCCCTTCCTCTGCCACTGCATGGAACAGCACCTGGGGGAGAAGAGGGCAGGTCGTTCCATCAGGCAACCTGAAATGCTTGCACCATCAAAGCAGTCTGCTTAGCACCACATTGAAGTCTTCCCATAATATCAAGACAAGGAAATATTTCTGTACGTAGCTGTGAACTGAAGCTTTTGAACTCTGGAAGAGATGTGTGCGAATCGTCCTTGTTGAATTCCCTCCACTCCTTCTATGTAGGTTGCAGATGAGAAGAAGCACTGTGCTTCCAAAACGGGCTGAGAAGTAAAACTGAGAAGGAAATGGTCTTGACAGATTGGTTAACATCTGGGTTTCCTGCCTTCCTGTTTTCTAAGCCTAGTTTAGCTGTCTTTTTCTGTGTGCAGTTTACCTCTTTTCTGCACAATTTGAGATGAGTGAGGCTGAAAGGGAATTTAAAATGTGAAATAACCCTCTGCTGTAATGTTTTGATTATTTACCTTAACTCTCCCCACCCCCATCCCATTATGCAACACTCCCCATATATGTGATCACATGGAGAAACATCACACATGATCCAGTGGATCACAGATATAGTCAGCAGAAGAGATGGGGGAGAAATTTATTCTGTTTGCGTTTAGAGGCAAACCTACTTAATCCTCACGTTCCAAAACAATACAGTAACTGAAACACAGCAATTTGTCAATACTCACACTTCTCCAAATTTTGAGTGACCATGGACCTGTCACTGCCTCTCACCCTCACAGCATTGGAGATAAATAAATAATCCTACTTCACCTAAATTGTTGAATAAAATGCAAGCACGATTTTTTGGGGTGGGGTGGGGGTTGTTTGAGCCAAACTACTTGGTGATGCTGTAAATCTCAGAATGGTTGTGGGGCTGGACTGATGTAGTTTCATCACTGAAACTAAGTATGTCTGGGACTGTGCAATACTTTGAAGAAGACTGAGAGCAGATATGAAAGGCAAGTTGTCGCATCTGAAGGGCTGTCACATAGAAGTGGGAGCAAGCTTGTTTTTTCTACTCTGGGGTAGGACCTGAACCAAGGGCTTCAGCCAGGGATTCTTTAGCTGTGATTCCTGTGTTATAGGGGGCTGGACTCCTGGGGTCCTTTCCTACTCTACAATTCTGTGAGTCTATGAATGGGCTACCTCTTTTGGAATATGCATTTTCTCTCCTTTCAGTGATGTATGTTACTACCATCTTCTGTGCTACTTCAGTGTGTGTGTGTGGGGGGGGTGAGATTCAATATAATAATGAAAACCATTTTTGGCTCCGTCTGATGAGCTGATGCAATCAGCCATGGGAAAGTGCCTCAGAGGCCAAGCATCCCTTTTGGTTTTCGGCACATTACTCTCTCGGGCTCATCCTAGTCTTAAGCATTATTGTCCTAATTTACCTAGCCCCGTTTCCCTCCTTTCTTGCAGCAGTGGACTTGCTTGACAAAATGTTGCAGCTGGATGTGGAAAAGCGTCTGACGGCCACCCAAGCTCTGGCTCACGCTTACTTTGACCCATACAGAGACATTGAGGAAGAGACAGAGGCGCAGCACTCCTATGATGACTCCACAGAGGCCGAAAAGCTTTCGATCAATGAATGGAGAAGTAAGTTCAGCTTGATAGCTTTGCAACCATGAGTGCAAGAAGTCTCTTGGGGAAAGGTAGGCACCTTCTCCACCCTCACATGCTATTTGGAGACATCCGGCTGCCATGGAAGTCCAGCAAGCCAGACTCTCCCTCATTTATTTCACTTCTGCCTTTCAACCGGCCTCTGACTCCTTAAACAAGAGGAACCTCAGAAGTTTCTGCTTAGCTTCAGACCCAGGCAGCAATGACAGCCAACTGCATCTCCTCATCACTGTGAAGCAGATTTCATCTCATCCACCCTTTTGTCCTTCTAGGCCTAAGGCTGTAGTATGAGGAATCGGCTTGGAATGAGGGAGGAGAGTGATCCTTGGGCTGTTGTGTCCAAAGGACGCAGTCAAAATCCAAGTTCCAAATTAGAAAGGGAAGACAGAAAGAAAAGGCAAGTAGCAGGAAATAAACAGCCTAGCCAGACCAAAGAATATTAAAAAGGCATTACATGCCATAAACAGCATGGGTCTCTCATATACGTCAGACAATAGTTTTCTACAGCATCCTATTGAACTTTAAAATCATTTGAGCCAGGGCATGGGGGGTGCTGGCCATGGGGAGCTGGATATGCCCGTTTGGCATCTTGTGGCAGTGTGTTCAGCATGTAGGTCAGAAAACCGGAAAACATCCAACAGGATTGTAGCCTTAATGAATTTGCTATGTCGAACATGCCTGACTCCATTCACCTATACTTTTATGCCTTTTATCATCTTTGCAGCTCTTTTCACAACACTCAAATGAATTTTCCCCCCTGTTCTAAAGCACAATTTTGAAATGCATCATTCCACATGTTCACAGGCCTCAAGATTTATGAAAATGCCCCATTATAGAGTCTTGTATACATCTGAGTTCCTTTTATAGTCACCTTTCCCTGAGAATCACAGAGTCTTATGTTGTAAAGTAATGCACTAAGTAACCATTAAAACGTTCGGTGTACATAGATTGATCACAAATGCAAACATGTCTTTTGCTTCTCTTTCAAGGGCATATTTACAATGATATACTGTCATTCAGTCCAATCGCACGGAAGGACTCCAAGAGGAGAAGCGGTATGACATTGTAAGCTCTGTCCTATCTGATGCTGAGACACCTTTCCTATGAGAAAATGTACATCAATATTTTGACCCCCATAAAGAACAAATGTTAATCAGCATGGAAAAGCCTGTGTACGTAGAACACAAGGACAATGAGTGTATTAGGGGAGTTCCAGCTTAGCCGGAAGGCCAAAACTGCACCAGGAACATCTTTCAGTGCCAAAAATTAATATGCTTCTCATTAAAGCTCTTTGTGATAAATGGCGAGTTGCACATTTCTTTCTTTTCTTATGCATTCTGTAACTGGTTCTTCACTTGATTAAAAAGGCACCTGTGCATTCCATTATTCTTTTTCATTACACCTTCTGGAGTCTTCTCAACTCCCCGTTGGAAACTCTGCAGCTTCCAGCAAAACTGACAAGGGGTGGTATTCAGTGCTAGTCCTACTCAGAATAGACCACTGAAGTTAATGGACACAGATAACTCAGGTTCATTGATTTCAATGGGTCTACTCTGAGTATGACTTAGTAGAAACCAACCCAATGTTTCTAGAAATAAAATAAGGTTTATGTAAGATAGTGACAATTTTTTACTACTTTTTTGAGGGCACCACAAGGAATATTTTGGAGCTGGAATAGATTTCTGATTTAGGACACCTCAATTCTCATTTGCCTGATATGAGGGCACATTATTAAACACAATGTGTCAACATTTTAAAGTGCTAACATAACATAGAAATAATGTTGTAAGTGTTAACTACATTATGACCATTCTGAACTAGGGGAGGGCTTAGGTCAGTGGCAGAGCATCTTTTTTGTATGCAGAAAGTCCCAGGTTTAATACTTGACATCTCGAGCATCTAGCAATTGGTATCCCAGCCTTTCCACTGCATTTCCGTTTCCTCCTCCTTCTGGAGGTGGGGTGGATTTATCATGTTAGATAAATTCATCATGTAAGATGATTTTGTAAGATGATCATGTAAGAAATTTATCATGTAAGATAAATTCAAATTCACTTCAATTGTGCAATTTTCTGGCATGTGGCAAAATCCCACCTGCAGAAAAGCAAGTCTGGAAGTGCCCTGAGTCTCTTAGATTTTTCCATGCACACTGGATTCCAATTGCTGCCCATTCATGGGAACTAAGAGAGGTGCAAACTCTAGGGAATATTTCCCTTCTTTGCCAGACAGGACAAAAACATAGGGTATTCAGGAAAGAAAAACAAACCAGTATTGGTTTGCTTTGGGAATCATGGACAAAGGTAACCTGTGGCAGAGAATTCTGGAGAATTCAACCTGTGGCAATATCTGGGGAAAAGGGCATTACGGAAACCTAGAAAAAAGGGGGGATTGTAATCTCTTTCATTCCAGACCCATCATAACCAGTACACAATATTTTGTCAGAACGTGGCTACTTCCCTCTTCCCTTGACTAACTTTATGCAATGTGAGAAACTGAGCTTTAACAGATACTTTTAAAGGGGTGGATGGAAATGACCACAGCCAGCTACCATAACAGATCATCAGTGACTTCCAAAACAGAACAGGCTTGCCTCACAATTCCTCTACCCTGAGAATGGCCCCCTGACACACAGGCATTGAACTGCAACCAATCACTAAGGATGGCTTCCCAGCTCCTCTACCTCCGGAATGGCCCCTGGACTTAGGGATTGAATTGCAACAACATTCAAGTTCCTGCACTGGCTAAGTGACCCTTAGAATACCACACAATAAAACAAAATAAAATGTGCTAGCAGCTTTCTGTGCCAGGATGGGCTTTGGTCAGCAGTGAAATATTAGGAATGGCCACACTGTGTTGGTGCTACAAACACACACTGGCAGCAGAGCATCAGTCAGATCGAGCACTTACTGTACGAATTCCATTCTTATCTACTGTTCAGAAGACCCCATCATAAGGAATGGAAATATGCGACTTTCCAAAAGCCAAATTGATGTGGCAATAAAAGGAGGCATCTCATTTGCAAGCAGGAGTGTTTGTTTTGAAAATGTCATCTGTTTCCTGTCAGTATCTGATTGAATCATTTTATCTGCTTATTCCACATAGCTTTTGCCTGCAATGCCACCGTTGCTTTTAGCGCTCCCAAAATCATTTTGATGTGCTTTTCCCTCTTCCATTGTTCAATATACTGTTATTTCCAATCCTAGTTTCATGCTGCAAGTTGTGGTACCTTTTCACTCATTTATATAGGCATGCTGTTAAACCAGCACTTATTCCCATTTGCTGTCCATCAGCAAAGCCCTGCTGTCAGTGAAAGTTAAATGCTATGCTATGACAGCAATGAAGTGAATTGTTGGATGATTAATATTAAAAGTTGGGTACCCTATATTACTTTACTGCTGGCTAACTCATATGACTATTCAGGAGCCTATTTTTTAAAAATGATTTTTTTGGGGGGTGGGGAAGAATTGCTCTTTTTGAATCTGCAGCTTGTTGTAGTATGAGTGGCACCACCATGCAGCCAGATTATAGGCATATAATCTGCCTACAACAGCTCTAGTTCTAATATTATTTTGCCTTCTAAAAATCCCATTTGCCAACATCCATGATGTAAGGGGGATTTTACCAGAAACACCAACAAACTCAACCCCAGCTTGATTTCACTGCAGTAGTGGTCAGTAAAACAAGCATGGGTGGGACTCTGTCGCTTTTCAGGCATCCAGACACCACAGGCCATTGCAACTTACCACGAAGGGGACAAGTGAGGTGCAGAGTTTCCTATCTCCCCCCCCCCCCCCCGGTAACAGCCACTGTGACTTGCAGTATTGGAAAGTGACTTGTCCCCTTCATCCCACCCCATACTGCCGACAGAAGGAACCCTGCATTTTAGTATCACATCCCATAGCAACAGAAGTGCAGTAGAGGGGAGTGAAGGGTAGACAGTGGCAGTGGCAGTGACAGCAGGAGCGTGGGAAGGCTTGCAAAGCCCATATACACTGATCCTTTCAATCTCAGGCATCTGAGGTTAGACATCCAAGGTGTGATTATTACTAACTGAAAACCTTTGTGAAATAGGATGCTGTGGTCAGTACAGTACAGTATAGTATACAGCAGCCACCAGTATGGAAGTACGGTAATTTCAGTCTCAGATATCAGAAGTGCTAGTTGATTTACATGCATTTACGGCATGTAGATGCTAGGCGTACATGTAGGTATACACCATTCAAACATTCTCCATAAACAAAATGAAACTTTTTAATATGAGGTGCCTGACAACTAGAGTTCTGAAGTCGGTATAGTTTGCTAGCATTAGAGAGTAAGAGTTCTTCAACTGTGTATCTGGAAAGGTCAGTCCCAGGATCCTCCATCAGTGACTTCAGTGTATTTGCCAGGTGCCTTGCTGTAGGTGGTTGTAACTCAGTGACAACTAAAGTTGTGCAAACCCAATAGTATGCCTATTGTTCTTTACCCTTAACTAGGGTAGGATTTGGAATATATAAATATGCCATCTTGGCATAAAGAACAAAAATACACATCTTTATCTGGCTGTGCTCATACACAGTATGAAAGCGTCACCTATCAGATTACTCAATTTTATACACTAGGGAGAGGTTATAACCCTTAATCTGCTTTCATGCAGTAAATGGTATTACTTTCTCTCCTCTTTACTGCCTAGAAATAATAAAGTGGAGCACCCCATTAAGCTGGTAACATTGACAACCAAGTTTTCCTCATAACGCAGGGACACCCCCTTGGAATAAGATTATTTGAAGGATTACAAAATATTTCATAGTTACAGGAGGATACACCAGAGAGAATAAGACTGGGTGTTTGTACAAAGCCATTTCTCCTACTCTTAGTTAAGCACTTTAGTATGAAACTAGAAATGGGCTGTTACCTGAAAAACATAGCATGTCATGAACCTGCATCACAAGGACTGTACTTCTAATACTGTCCCAACTTCTTGTATGGCATCATTTTACTCAAATTTGTTATGTGGTAGCACACAGTTGTAGTTTGTGAATTGTTTGCTGTAGCAAAGGAAGACAAAGCTCTCTGCATGTGTGCAATCTATGAAATGAAATAAACCAGCAGCTAAAACAGAAAGCCTGTATTTGGAATGTACTATGTGCATACAAATATTTTCTTGGCCAGGGTTCCAACCTGAGTCGTCAACAGCAGTGGTACAGTCCGGACACAGTCTCACCACCTCATGTGCTTTTTGGAACTAGGCCTACTTTAGGACTGCTTCACACAAGAGGAGAGCAACTCTGTAACAGGAACCTGCGAAAACACCATGCCATATCCAAACACTTGTCACTTTCTGGCCAGGTTCCCAAAGCCTGCAGCAACTATACACGTGTTAAAAGCTCAACATGCAGCAGTGGGATTCATCTATGCATGCCTACGGGGAAGTGACTTCCTGTAGGAATTTGAACATGGGTGGAAAAAGCCCTTAGGACTCTGCACCAGGAGGAACCCATGTAGCCTATGAGCTCGAACGACGGGGGCACCTTTTCCCCATGCCCCCCAGCCTGCTGATCGGTCCCCGAAGTGCTCCCCACAGGGGCCTCCCCCAGGGTCGCCCCCACCCCTAATGCAACCTAGCGAGCCTGGGAGTACCAACCCCCGAAGCTCTGCCCGCCACAGCGGGAAGGCGAGTGGCGACGGCGCTCATTAGCCTATCTCGGTGCCCCCCCCACCCCGCTCCTGACCGCTGTCGCCGACCTCCACGCTTTGTGTCCAGGGAGGAAAACGCAAGGGGGGGGGGCGGTCCCTGACCGGGGGGGAGAGAGAAAGAGCGGAGCGCGGTAGCAGCCCCCTCCCTCGCCGCCTCCTTCCCTCCCCCCCTTCTCCCTCTCTCCATCGCTTGGCCGGGCTGCGCTCCTGTCGCCGCCGCCGCCGCCTCCATCTTGCCTTCCCTCGCTCCCTTCCCCCCACCCCGCAACAGGAGCCGGAGCCGCGGCGGAGGAGCTGAAGCGAGCGGGCGGCGGGTCCGAGGCAGGTCGGGAGCCGCGGCTATGAGGGGGAGGCGCTGAGGGGGAAGCGCGCCGAGCCGACATCTTGTCTCCCCTCCCCGACGGCGTGAGCCCGTCCGTCCCGCAGAAGACCCGGTGCCGCCACGGAGGAGGACAGGCAAGTAGACCGTAGGACGCGTCCGCCCTCGCCACCACTGCCGCCCGCTTGCCTGCAGCCCCGTTCCTCCCTCCCTCCCTCCCTCCGCGGCGCCCCCAGGGTCGCGGGAAGGTGACCGGACTAGGCGGTGAGGGGTGGCGGGACTGAGGAGGCCTCGCGCCCTCCGAGCTGCGGAGCGGGGCTTTCTCCACAGCGCTTTATACCGAGGCTGAGAAGGGAGAGAGAGTGGGTGAGAACGCGGGGGGGGAGAGAGAGAGGGAAACCGATGCCCGCCATCTTGTTCGCCCTCATAACCGGGACACCATTAGCCACGCCCACCTTCCCCTTCTTCATTGGCTCAGGCAAGGACACGTCGCTCTCGCCCGCGCGCTGTGTGCTGCTATTGGCCGCGGTGCAGGAAGATGGACAGCGATCGTATCCAATGGGAGGATGATTACAGCTGTTTCCTTTCCCTGCCGTGTAATTAGTCGAGGGATTTCCCCCCCTCGGAGGGGCTTGTAGATGTTGGCAAATTTATATTCAACATTTCCCACCCCCCCTCCCGCCGCCTGCGACTTTAATCTTGCTGTGGATGGAAGGAGGGCCGCTAGCATCTGGCAGAGCGAGATTGTTGCGCGCTCTGTCACGTGGAAAGGGCCTGGATTCTGACACAGCCCAGGCTGCCCCGTCCCCAAGGGAAAGGGTTTCTGCTGTGAGGCCTGGTGTGTTTTTGTTTCCCTGTGCACACTGAAGAGTCACCTGAGAGAGTGTGCATGTGGACTCAAACCTCCTTCAGCGGTCTGCTGCCAGAACCCTTCAGTTGCATGGACCACCCTTTTCAAAAAGGCCAAAACACAGTGCAAAGGCAGATTAAAATGTTATCTGCTGCTGAGAGGGGTAGTGAGAGATGTTTTGTTAGTTTATACTGATTGCATGTGATCCATAGACTAGGAGCAAGAAAGTTGTCCACTTGGAACTTATTCCAGCCTTTAAGTTCATAGTGGCAACAGGGTCGTTTTCCCTGAGGCATAAGATGCAACTCTTGAATAGGGGCCTCCTCCACTGAAGGATAGAGTTTGTTCACCTTAATGCAAGACAATCCCTTCATTGGCTGTACTTTTCCATTGCTTAGGCTGCTGCTGCTGAAGTGGGAGAAGAGCACAGTACAACAAAGTGCATTTCCCTCTATTATTTTATTTTTTGTCTATTGCAGGATGTCCCTGCCCCAGAACTGAAGAATTAATGTCCAATTTACTGAATATAAACTATAAGTCCACAGCCAAAGAACTGGTTGATTTGTTCAAATCAGTATTGGCAGTTTAGCCCAATTGCTCTCCCCCCTTAATTTTTAAATTTTCCACACCAAGCTGTATTACAAAAGTAAATATAAATATAAACCTAGATTACATCCAACTCTCATGAACACTATTTTGAGATTAGATTATGTTTCTTTTTCTCATTTTTCTGTCTCATCTGCCCTTTGCCCTCAAGCCTTATTATTCATTTAGCTTTCCTTCAGATTCCTATTTCTCCATCTATTGCCTATCCTTATTGTTTATATTTCCTATGTTCCTGGACTTCTCAGTCAGCCTGTTTAAAGTCTTAATCATAGCCAAACTGACAACTACCTATCCCTTCCCAAAATCTATTCAGCAAACAGTTGGGTTTCTTGAGCAACTGAACATTCTGGGTTATCATACCAGCTTAGCTGTCAGAAGCACAAACTAATATAGATAATGTTGCAATAATCTGTTGAATATAATGATGCTAGTTAAATCTCACTCATCAACATGTGGCCAGAGCTTTGGCATAGTTTTCATTGGATCATGTGTAATGAATTCTTTGTCTTTAATTCAGCATATGCATGATAGGAATAAGGAATAATGACATGTGGGAAGAGAGGAATTCAGTGTTTTATGAATTGGGGGAAGATTATTGTATTACTGAAACTAGAAAAGACTAACTCGAAGACAAATAGCAAAAGCATAAAAATTACATGGATTGTTGTTTAGGGACATTTGGAGATGGTGGCTAGCATGCACAGAAACATAGGTTCCATCTATTTACACTTTAAGCAGTATCATAGCACTTTCATGGCTTCCTCCCAAGAATCTGATGCTAAGTGTTCTTAGCCTTATGGAGCTACAGTTCCCAGAGTTCCCTCAGAAGACGGGCTTATTGTTAAACCACTCCACAGACTGTAGTGCTGTGAGTAGAATAGGGGTCTCCTAACAACTCTCAGCACCCTTAACAAACTACGGTTCCCAGGATACTTGAGGGGAGCCATGAGTGCTTAAAGTGGCACGATACTGCTTTAAATGTATAGTGCAGATTGGGGCCTTGGTGAAAGTGCTAAAGGGGTCTAGTCTCTTGATAAGTAGCAAATATTAGCAATAGGCAAAGGTGAAGTCTTGAAAAGTGTGGAGGAAAGGTAAAGCTGTTTTAGGAAGGTGAGGTGTTGGATGTACCTTGCGAAGGAAGACACTGCTAGAGTATCATAGAGTGACGGGGTGCCAACTTGAACAAAATATTTGGGGGGCAAGCCCTGCCCCACATAATCAATCACATGGCACAGCACACATGCACCATTTGAATGGCCATACTCATCAACCTTGGGAGGACCAGCCCCCTCAAATATTTTCTTTGGGGTGGGGGCTGAAGGGACCTCAGCCCCTAGGAATTGGCTCCCGTGCAGAGGAGTTTGTACTAAGTCCACAAAGTTTATTGCTATAATGTGGCCTTGTAAGAAGAGTGGCATGGCATCAGAGGAGAGAGGTGTAAGAAAGAAAATGAAACGATAAAGGGTCTGAAAACCAAGCCTTATGAGGAAGGGTTGATGAAAATGGGTATGTTTAGCCTGGTAAGAAGAGACTGAGGAGATTATAGCTATCTTCAAATATCTAAAGGGCTGTCACAAGGAGGATGGAGCAAGCTTGTTTTTTCCTGCTCCAGAGGCTGGGACCCAAACCAATGGATTTAAGTTACAAGAAAGTAGATCCAACAAAATGCCAAGAAAAAAATTCCTGACAGTAAGAGCTGTTCCAATGAGAGGTGGTGGGCTCTCCTTCCTTGCAGGTTTTTAAGCAGAGGTTGACTGGCCATCTGTAATGTGTGATCTAGTAGAGATTCCTGTATTGCAGATGCTTGGACTAGATAACACTGGCGGTCCCTTCCAAATCTACAATTCTATGATTCTATGAAATAATTGGTTTATGGTTATAAATCAGTGGGGGTGGGGGGAATCCAGCAAGTGCTGATTTAGCATAAAGGTTGAATAATTTGAATACTGAAAATCAAGGGAATGTAAAATAAACTGGTTTCTGTCTTCTGTAACCAGCTGGCATCTTTAGTGTTTTAACATGAGAATAGAAAATATGTCTTCATAGGCAATCCACTAAGCTAAATTTTGTATTTATTGTGGAGGAGGCACTTTTACAACACAACTGCCTTCTTACAAATATGCAAGTGGAACATAATGGAAGCAGAACATTATGGCATAATACTATGACTTGAGAATCATAGGACATAGTAATAATTTTATTATTCATACCCCTCCCATCTAGCTGGGTTTCCCCAGCCACTCTGGGTGGCTCACAGCATATCTAAAAACATAATAAAAACAACAAACATAAAAAAGTTCCTGATACAGGGCTGC
This sequence comes from Podarcis erhardii, assembly GCF_964252035.2. NCBI lineage: Eukaryota > Metazoa > Chordata > Lepidosauria > Squamata > Lacertidae > Podarcis > Podarcis erhardii. The sequence continues at coordinate 47,884,349 of NC_138510.1, read as the reverse complement.
CTTCTGCTCTGCCATTTTAAGGCTGTGCCAATAGAAATAGCACTGGTGCAGTTTCACACCAGCATACTTGAACTGCCAGCAGAACTTTACCAGTGGATTCACCAAAATGGGCCAAGGTTGAGTGCATGACAGAAGAGAATCAGATATACAGAAAATGCTATGCTGCTAACTCCAACACACTGTTCTAATGTTACACTGATGTCTGAAGTGGTGTAAGTAAAAAACACTAATTGAACCCCAAAATCATTGGCTACCCACCCTGTCTCCTCTGCCACGGTGGAGCATAGTATTCAAACAAACTTTGTGCCTAATCACAGTTGTATAGAAACAGTATATAAATCCCTGGGAGGGAGAGTATAACTCAGATGATAAGGGATGCACTATGGGACTATGTCTCTGCCATGCCATTAATTGATTTAATGTGTCTAGTTTTGCCTTTCAAAGTAATAGTTTCAGGGGGCCCTGAGCAGGATTGGGAACATGTCATCTGGAGAAGGAGAGTTTAATTATACCTTCCTCCCTCCGCTTTTATGGTCCTGATTAAAATCACCTACAAATGTACTGTTAGCCCTAATAGGGAAATGTCCCCCTGAGGCTAATAGCAGCTTTGGGGGTGGAATTTTTTATCTTGACCATGGTGAGAGGAATGATTCTCTCCTCCCATTCTAGCTTGCTGCAGTCCCACTTCTGCTTATGTGTGTTTCTGTAGATGTTACTTTGAAAGGCAAAACCATATGCTAAGTCCACTCTGAACACACAGGGGGGTGCTTTGGAGATAGGAAGCACTGAGAAATGAAATGTTTCACAAAAAGGGGCAATTAAAGCAATCTATTTAAGGGGCAATTAGCAGGCCCTTTATAACTTGTTTCCCAGCTGGGATCAACAGGAAGCAATAAAACTAGCAGAAACAACAAGCAATAAACTTTGAACTGAAGTTGTCAGGGACCTTTGTTTTAAATAGAACTTAATTGTGATGGAACATAGGAGAATTTGGTTATGGGGAAGGCCATTGCTTGGTAATATAGTGCTATATGCAAGCTCTGTATGGACACTCTGCTTTAATTCCTTTTCCAGCTAATTAGAGGAAACTGTGCACCTAAGGGCTCTAGGGTGAAAGCAGCCCTGAAAAGCAACATGGACTGGGACCTTATTTTCCTTTCACAGATTCCTCATCCCCATTTCCTCCCTTCCCACTCTCTTTCTCTTCCTATTGTCCCTCAAAAAACTCCACATAGACTTGATTCTTTTAAGGAAACTTTCTCCAGGAAACTATCATTGGCCTTCCCTGCTCAAAAAACAATGCTCAGAGTCCTTCACATCCCTCCATCCCGTATAAATGGAATGCTTGCTCCATCCCCTGGAGAAAATACTGATTTCTCAAAATACATTTCTTTAAAAGGGAAGATGGAATACATGCATTAGTCAATATTAATACATTATGATGTTGACTGATACATATATTTCATCTCCCCCTTTTCATATGCTAATGCACTTTTTCAATCTAAAATTGGTTCTGCGCAGTATGAAAAAATCTACTGACATGATGATGATAATAATAATAATAATAATAATAATAATAATAATAATAATATCATGACTATTATTAACTTGTTGATCACTTGTTACCTGAAGATCTTCAAGCAACTTACAATACATTTAAAACATAAATACATATACCATAACAACAGAGCAAAACAGCCCACATAACAACCACAAGGAGCTTTGATTGCACACTACTTTATATTTATATAATAATTATTTTTATTTTATATTTATATAATAAATGTTTATATTTTTATTTCTATCGAGCAGTGCAGGCCATATGTACACTACGCAACTGAACCAGTGGGCTAGAAGCAGTTTGTGGAGTAGCCACATTGACTATTATAATTTGTTTCAATGTTCTTCTATATGTTTGTTTATTTAAAAGTTATTTTTCCAGCCACCTGTCAGTAAACTATCAGAGTCAAACACCGAGAACTTCTTTCTCTTTCTACATGAACTGATTCATTCTCATTAGCATTTTCAAAAGATGATATATGTAGCACTATTTCTCCCGCTAATGTAGCATTGCTCTGTGTTTAAAAGTATTAGGCTCGAAAATAAGACTCCAATATTCAAATACAGTATATGCTCAGCTATGAAGCTTACTGGGTAGCCCTAAGCAAGTCACTACCACTTATTCCACAGGTCACCAACATTCAGGGACCAGTGGAGGCATTGGGAGTTTTGAGAAAGTGCAATGCACTAGTCAATAAATGGCTGCCTTGGGTGGGATATAGCAATAAGTGACTGTTGTGAGGCATAGCTTAACAAAAAGTAGCTGCCACATTTAAAGGAGCGGAAGACACAGGACCACCAAATGGTATTGGCATGGCTACCATTGGCCCCCCATCAATGGAAAAGTCCACCTACATCAGCCACCACTGTAGTTACAGAGATAACCTCTTTGTACCTTTTCTCTGTTCAGAACAGAAAACATGGACAATATCCCTTCCTTGCATCCAATGAAATCTGGGCATGATTAAGGGTGGTTATTCATTGAGGAAAGGACAAAACAATGCAAACAGAAACTGAGCAGGAAGCGCAACAGTCTCTCTTTTCCCCAGGTTTTAAAAAAAGTACCGTATTTTTTGCCCCATTAGACGCAACGCCCCATAGGACGCACCTAGTTTTTATGGGGGGGGAAATAAAGAAAAAAAATTATTTCCCCCCCAGGCGCGGGGCTGGCGAGCTTCCCCCGACGCCAGCCCCCAGAACAGCCTGCTATCTGCAAGCCTAGGGAGCCGCGCCGTCTCCCCAGGCTTGCGGAGAGCTGCGTGAAGCCCAGGCGCGCTCTTCAGCGCGCCCCAGGCTTCAGAATGCAGGCAGCTCTGCGCAACCCTTTGGAGCCCGGCGCGGGCTTTGTGCTGGGCTCTGTAGGGTCGTGCAGAGCTGAGCGACGCCCGGGAGCGCAGGCAGCTCTGCGCAACCCTTCGGAGCCCGCGCGTCTTCGAGCCAGTCTCCCAAGGGTTGCGCAGAGCTTCCTGAAGCCTGGAGAGCGAGAGGGGTCGGTGGGTACTGCATTCGCCCCATAGGACGAATAAGCCTGCATAGGACGAATAAGCCTGCCCCATAAGCCTGCATTCGCCCCATAGGACGCACACACATTTCCCCTTCATTTTTGGAGGGGAAAAAGTGCGTCCTATAGGGCGAAAAATACGGTAGTTTTAAAGTTGCTTCATCCATGAAGTAGCCTCTCTGACTTAAGTTACATCATCTCCAGAACAAGTAGTTTTAGAATTCTCATCCTTCTCAAATGATAGCCTTTGGAAAAAATGTAGCAGATGCAGTCTGAAGGCTCATATTTTGTAACCAAAGGGGAATTGTAGATTCTCAATTATGTCTTTAAGAATACATGTTTATCTTAACTCAAGTATTGTTACTTTGTTCTATGCCACTAAGACCTATACAGTAGGTATGGATTTCCATGTTTTGAAAACTACCATTTGTTAAATTTATTCCTGGCACACAGAGGGCCTAGGAGAAAGGGCCTGGCTTTTTCTCCTTCCTTTAAATGCTTTTTTATTGAATGTTTCAAAAATAATTACACAATAGGAATAAATGTAAAACATTGTCACAGTTTAAGAAGAATATGCAAATGTAGGAAATATAGAGAAAGTTGACCATTGAAGGCATGCATTATAATAGTTATTGGGTTGGGGTTTTTTTTTAAAAGAATCACGCCAAAAAGAAAATTGGGTGATGGGAGGGCAAAAGGTTTTGTCTTTCGTATTTGCACACATAATACATGTTTGCCTTTTCAAACATTTCCCTCAACTGTAAGTTAAATTCTGTTCAAGAGTGCAATTCCAAATCAATGGTTGGTTTGTACACACTTAGTATCTCACAATCATGTGCCCCCTCCCTCCATGATGGGACTGCAAGGAAACTATGGAAGCTTTTGATTCCATTTTAGGTTAACATTATGCAGTGACCGATTTCCCTCTCTAGAGCTACAGTTGCCAGTGTTTCCTGGGGAGAGGGACCGCTTGTTTAACCACTCTGGGAATTGTAGCTCTGTGAGGGGAATAGGGCTCTCCTAACACCTCTCAGCACCCTTAACATGCTTCACTTCCCAGAATTCTCAGAGGGAAACCATGCCTGTTTAAAGTGGTATAATACAGCTTTAAATGTAAAGTGCAGATGGCTTACAGCAAATTAGGTATCCACTAATTTAAAGTTTCACACACCCAAAAGTGCACTAAGAGATAAGGCCCCAGCCCAAATTTATCTTCTTAGTTTGCATTCATGTGCTGCTTTGCATTCTGTGTTTCAGAATCTTAGTTCATTAGAAGAGACAGGCTGATATTTAGCTCCTTTATTTTACTTCTTTGCTTGGGTTTGTGTTTGTGTTTCCAAATTAAATTCTTCTTTTGATCCATTTCTTCATTTTCAACCTCCTTGTTTATTATTGGATTTTCTTTGCTTCCAGGTTCTCTTCTAGAAGTTTTCTGTGTCTAGCCTTCCTAGCTGCTTGCTTATGATATCTTTGTCTTGTTGGTTCTCTGAATGACTCCTATAATGCTAAAACATTATAAGACACTTTAGTAGAAAGAAGAAAAGAATCTAAGGATTCATATTCAGGATAGCCTAATGTTTAGGGCTAACTGTTTCTTAAAGAATTTGTACTTGGTTAAATTTTGTTTTTTAACAGAGCAGTCAATTCAGTTTAAATACTTTTCAGAATGAACATTACCTAAGTTACCTCAGGATAGGTGCCTTTTTGAGAAACTGAAGTGTGAGATAAGCCAAATCTGTCTACCACTCATTGTTAAAAGGCTTCATTTTCTTTCTTTTTTTATTCCCACAAACAAAGTAGTTGCCAAATAAACAGGTTTGCTCTTATTTCTCAGCCCTCTTAGTTAAAATTAACTTTAACCAATTAATCAGTTGTAGTTAGACCTTGCTGCCCCTGAAATTTATGCTGCTCATGTTTATGCTATTTTTCTTTTGGACTATTCTGCAGGGTTTTTTGAATTGCTGCTATGAGGAAACCTCGGAGGAGGTCCCGGCAGACCCTAGAAGGGAGACGTTCTCCTTCACCATACAGCTTGAAATGCTCACCCACGCGAGAGACTCTGACCTATGCCCAGGCCCAGCGGATAGTCGAAGTTGATATTGATGGGCGTCTCCATCGCATCAGCATTTATGATCCTCTAAAGATCATCACAGAGGATGAGCTGACTGCCCAGGACATCACAGAATGCAACAGTAACAAAGAAAACAGTGAGCAGCCACTGTTTCCTTCAAAATCAAAGAAAACTCAGTGTAAAGGCAAAAAAAGGGAGACATGCACAAAACACGCTCCTGGGACATCATTCCACCTACCACAGCCCAGCTTTCGGATGATTGATTCCTTGAGCCAACCAGATGCTCCAGCCCTGCCTTCAGCATACTATCAGTACATTGAGAAGCCACCTGAGGATGTTGATGCTGAAGTGGAGTATGATATGGATGAGGAAGATCTGGCATGGCTTGACATGATCAATGAGAAAAGGAAGAACGATGGCTATGGGTCAGTTTCTGCTGAGACTTTTGAATTGCTAGTAGATCGGTTGGAGAAGGAGTCATACCTGGAGAGCCGCAACAATGGGCCCCAGCAGACTCTAATAGATGAAGATGCCGTTTGCTGTGTTTGCATGGATGATGAATGCCATAACAGCAACGTCATTTTGTTTTGTGACATTTGTAACTTGGCTGTGCACCAAGAATGCTATGGAGTGCCCTACATCCCTGAGGGGCAATGGCTTTGTCGCTGCTGCCTACAGTCCCCTTCCCGCCCAGTTGATTGTGTTTTGTGCCCAAACAAGGGTGGAGCCTTCAAGCAGACCAGTGATGGTCACTGGGCCCATGTTGTTTGTGCCATCTGGATCCCAGAAGTCTGTTTTGCAAACACTGTGTTTCTGGAGCCCATTGAGGGGATAGAAAATATCCCACCAGCTCGCTGGAAGCTCACTTGCTACATCTGCAAGCAGAAGGGCATGGGAGCAGCCATCCAGTGTCACAAGGTGAACTGCTACACAGCCTTCCATGTCACCTGTGCCCAGAGGGCTGGTCTCTTCATGAAGATTGAGCCCATGAGGGAGACCAGCCTCAATGGCACAACGTTTACTGTGCGCAAGACTGCTTATTGCGAGGCACATTCCCCTCCTGGCACAGTGAAGAAGGGGCGCACAACTACTGTTCACAAGGGAGAGGAGGATGTTTCAAGGAACGAGACAGTAGATGGGGGCACTCCCAAGAGCAAGAACAAAGTGAAATTGAAGCAGAAGGTAAAGAAGGAAGCCTGTTCTTCTGCCCCTTTGCTGATGGTTGCACAGATCCCTTCATACCGGTGAGTGGGGAAACTGTTCTAGCTTATGTTTCCATGTTGATCAGTGAACTAGCCCAGCGTTTTTCTCCTGTTTTCCAATTGGGTGGCATCTTTTATGGCCTGCGGCTGTTTCAGCAAATGCTTTGTTTAATTACGTTAGGAAATGAAGTGCAGGCACAAATTGTTGAAGGTGGAAAACGAAGAAAATTTGCAATTTATGGTCCAAGTTTTGGCTTATCCCATTGACTTCAATGGGATTGTGACAGTTTAACTTGGAGCGGGATTGTAACCTCTATCTACAGTTGTGTTTGTTGCTTAGTGTTTATATTAGTAATGCGTTTAAGTGATTATATGAAAGTGACTGGAGTAATCACTTGTGCTAAACCTCTGAATTAATTTGGTAAATTTGAGCTAAGCTGATGGCTGGGTGTTGCCCATTTTGCTGTTGCTATTGCTTAATTGGAGCTGTGGAGCTGTTTCTTACAGAGCAGCAATTTCACAGTTGAAAAGCCTCTGATGAACTTGAGTTACTTATATAATTCCTAACATGTAATGTGATGTTAGAAAATTAGGCACTGTTTTGCTAAAGTGGGGGTTTCCATGTGTTAACACTGGTCTTCCGGAATCTGAAGTTGGGTTTAATATGTGATGAAATCGCTTGATGCTTTTGTTTTCCCTAGACTGAATAAAATCTGCAGTGGTCTCGCCTTCCAGAGAAAGAATCAGTTTATGCAGCGACTGCACAACTACTGGCTTTTAAAGCGTCAGTCAAGAAACGGTGTTCCTCTTATACGGCGTCTGCACTCTCATCTACAGTCCCAAAGAAATGCAGAACAGGTATGATTGTGGCATCATTGACATTTTACTGAACCCTGAAATACCATGAGAGAATAGTGTTACATGAACTAATTAGGGAAGCTTCTGGGATACATGGATGAAAAATGTCCTTGGATGGAGTAGCTACTGCTAGCTAAAAAAAGTAGGAGGGTAGTTCATTTTGGGAATTTCTTACGAAGTATAGAAATGGAATTTCAAAATCTTCCTTTAGTAGAGTTGTCCATGAATAATAACTATTGTGATTGTAATAGAGGTTTTGCAGCATGCAATTTTTGTATTATTCCACATAGCGTAAAGCCAAGCCACCAATGATCTATGCCTAGCTCCTGAAAATTCTCTTAACAGTTCCTTCCTTTGAAACCACATCCCATTGTTTTTATCTTGTAGATGGTTATCAATGGATTTTATCCACATTGTTTTTCTTTCCTGTGTAAAACACTACATCTGTCTTTACCTTAGAAACAATCAGCACTATGGAGACCACTTTTCCTTAGTTGTCAGGGCCAAAGACTGTACCCACTGATTTACTGTTTGTGGTCTAGTCCTTTTGAGCTAGGCATACTCTTTACTATTTTCTTTACACAGAATCGGTACTTGACATTTGCTGTGCCCCATAACATTTTTTGAGTGACTTTGCTAGAGAGCTGCAGCAGTGTGTGAGGTTGTGGGGGGGGAGGGGGGAGAGCAGCAGTGATGCCCTCCTGGCGGTGGTGCCACTGTGTTCACTAGGACAAAGATGGGGTGGGGGCAAGGTCGAGGGAGCACTCTGTTGGCGTCATCATTGTTGTGTATGTGTGTCTGCACCAGAGACAAGCTTCTGCCATCAACCTGTAGCTAGCTCTCCACCCCACGAGTCCTGGTGAACACAGTCCTGGTGTGCACAGTGCTGCCACCACCAGGAGGGTGTCACTGCCATTCTGTTCCTCCTGTGCCACTGATGACACAGTGCAATCCTTTGTCAAAAGGCCAAAAACAATGGAGCCTCGCTCTCGGTTATACCACAGGTATGAAGTAGCAACACATATTTGAGAAGTTAAAGAATGTCAGTGGGTATGGTTAAAACATTTCCAGAACATACTCAGAATGTTGGTTGGACTTCTTTAGGTAGTCAATCTATGCTTAGGACTCATAAGGTGCTTAAATTCTATGATCTAGTTAAAGACTGACTGTGAATAACTGTAAATATGAAGAGATTGGTGAATCAGGAGAGATATGAAGAGAGATCAGGTACCATTAAAAAAGAAAGAAAGAAAAATCTCCCATTTTACAGAAAGAGCATGATGAGAAGACTGGTGCAGTGAAGGAGGAACTGAAGTACTGGCAAAAACTGCGGCATGACTTGGAAAGGGCACGGCTGCTCATTGAATTAATTCGTAAGCGTGAAAAACTCAAACGTGAGCAGGTTGGTATGAGCATGACCTGATGATCTGTACAGCTGTTTACACTCCCAATGAGATGGACATTATTTAATGCCTTTGTTTAGAGCTGCTAAGGTGGCTTGGATGTGGAGTGATTGCCATTTTAGTGTTAAAACAAAACAAAACACCCATGCAATCCTAAGCATGCTTATTCAGAATCAAGTTGCATTGCATTCAGTGGGCCTTACACCTAAATGCGTGTGCACAGGATTACAGTCAAAAAAAGATTCTGAAATGAGTCAGATCCTATCTCTTATTGGACAAACTGTGTGTGTGTGTGTGTGTGTGTGTGTATGTATGCACACATGTGCATACACACACACACAAACACATTCACTGGCACTTTAAAATTAAATGGCAGCTTTTCCCTGCCCCCTTTCCCCCTAGTGCTGGAGTGAAGTTGAGGGGGAAATGCTATCTCTTAGTATTAAAGAGCTGGAAGACAACTTTCTTTGATTTCAGTGCTGTGGTGCTTAGCACTGCGATTGGAGCTCAAATATTTCTCTGACTGCCAGATTAAACTTTATCTCCATATCTGTATCTAAGATCACAGAGCTAAAGTGCTTAGTGTTGAGATCAGAGAAGAAAGATCCCTTTGCTTGCTCTTTAGAGAAGATCTCTTTAGAAGAGGTCTCTAAAAAGCAGTCAAAGGGATTTTATATTCTGATGAGTAGATATCACATTTATCTCCACTTTAGAGATTACTGTGTAAAGAACAGACAGGGATATTTATCTCCTGACCAGACGTGGGCAATTTTCTATGGCTTGGTGGGCCATATCTGGCCTGTTGGCCTCAAGTTAGCCATCTCAACTGCAAATGCTACAATTAAACTGCATTCCTATATAGATCAGGTCAGTTTTCTTCATTTCATAACCATTTTAAAAACACATGAATAAATACGGCTGGATCATTAAAAGAATATATATATATATATATATATACCGTATTTTTCGTCCCATAGGACGCTCCGTCCCATAGGACGCACCTAGTTTTTTGGGGGGGGAAATAAAGGAAAAAATTTTTCCCTTCCCCCCCGCCCAAAAGCAGGTCGGGGAAACCGAACCAGGTCGAGGAACGGCGCTGCGCCTCCCTGCTGTCCCCCGAGCTTGTGGGGCTGGCCGATGTCTGCCTCAGGCGGCAGGCTGCTATCCGCAGCGTGGGGAGCCCTGCAGGGCTCCCCACGCTGCGGATGTCTGTCTGGCGCGCGGGGCGCTCTGTTTCAGGGCGCCCCGCCTGTTGGGCGGCAGGCTGCTATCCGCAGCGTGGGGAGCCCTGCGGGGAACTCCTGCTGGGCTCCCCACGCTGCGGATGTCTGCCCGGCGCACGGGGCGCTCTGCTTCAGGGCGCCATGCCTGCTGGGCGGCAGGCTGCTATCCGCAGCGTGGGGAGCCCTGTGGAGAACTCCCGCAGGGCTGCCTAGGCTGCGGATGTGTTCCTGAAGCACCGGGCACTCTGCTTTCAGGGCGCCCGACGCTCCCGGAAGCAGGCTGCTATCCGCAGCCTAGACATCCCTGCGGGACCTCCCGCAGGGTTGCCTAGGCTGCGGATGTGTTCCTGAAGCACCGGGTGCTCTGCTTTCAGCGCGCCCGGCATTCCGGGAAGCAGGCTGCTATCCGCAGCCTAGACAGCCCTGTGGGAACTCCCGCAGGGCTGCCTAGGCTGCGGATGTCTTCCTGAAGCCTGGAGAGCGAGAGGGGTCGGTGCGCACCAACCCCTCTCGCTCTCCAAGCTTTAGCGAAAGCCTGCATTCGCCCCATAGGACGCACCCAGATTTCCCCTTCATTTTTGGAGGGGAAAAAGTGTGTCCTATAGGGCGAAAAATACGGTGTGTGTGTGTGTGTGTGTGTGTATATATATATATATATATATATATATATATATATATATATATATATAAATATATAAACTTGTAGTTTATCTGGCCCATGATATTGTTATTGAGACATTTGCCACTAGAAGTAATAGATTCAATAACACACCTATTTGTTGTTCATGACGTTCAAAATCATCTGTCTAGTTTTGCCTAATGGTAGGGCCAGCCCTGCTTGTTGTATATCCTGTTATCCTTTTAGCCTCTAGTTAGTTGGTTTTATCAAAACCAGCATTTATAGTTTCTGCAGTTTACAAGGTTTGCCTACAGGAAATGCTATTTTCTATCATTAGTATCTCTGAGGTGTGCTGCTTTTAGCTGTCATTCTTGCATTGCCCGTAGTTGAACTAGATGACCCTTGGGATCCGTTCCAACTCTGATTCTGTGATTTTCAGGTAAAGGTTCAGCAAGCTGCTATGGAGTTGCAGCTCACACCTTTCAACGTGCTGCTGCGGACAACACTGGATCTTCTACAGGAAAAGGATCCAGCCCAGATCTTTGCAGAACCTGTAAAGCTGAGTGAGGCAAGTACTTTACCTAGAAGTGTAGTTAGATTTGACCTAAAGAACTGCTCATTTGAATGCCTGGAAAATGTAACTCTCAAAAAGCAAGACCAGTCTGGACTGTTCAAGGCATACTTGCTCTGTTCTTGTATAAATTAAGGACTTCCTCAAAGGTTCTTATACAGAGGATTCCCCAACCAGGTAGACTAAAGCACTTTTTCTGAGGGAGTTTGCTTTTGCTTCTCAGCAGGGTTATTTATTTGCTGGGGCTGAATGGGATAGGACTTAACCGGATGAAATCACTGTGCATTTGTGCACTGCCCCAGTGCCAGTGAGAGGGCATTTAGAGTGCTTGTGATGGATATGCCCTGGTTGGCTAGTAAATGATTTTTGTAATTGTACAGGTTTTATATGTTTAGGTTCCAGATTACCTGGAATTCATTTCCAAGCCAATGGATTTTTCTACCATGAGGCGGAAGCTGGAGTCCCACCAGTACCGGACACTGGATGAGTTTGAGGAGGACTTTAACCTTATTCTTACCAACTGCATGAGGTATAATTCTAAAGACACAATTTTCCATCGAGCGGCTGTCCGGCTGAGAGACCTCGGAGGGGCAATATTGCGCCATGCACGGCGGCAAGCTGAGACTATTGGCTATGATCCCCAAGTGGGGATTCACTTGCCTGAATCGCCAAAGACAGAAGATTTTTATCGTTTTTCTTGGGAGGATGGTGAGTTTCCACTAGGAATTTTTGTATTTAAAAATAAAAGACCATTAAGGAGAAAGAAGATTAAAAACCTCCATATGTGCAAAGAAAGACAATAATTTAAGAAACTGCTCTGGAGGCAGTATCTCCTACAATATTTTCTTTTAATTTTTTTTGTTAATATAGACCTCCATTTCCCATTGATCCTGTGGAGCAATCCCATTTTGCATCTTCCCCCACTCCCCATCTGACTGATGCCGTAAACAGCTGAGGAGCATGCTAATCAGTGTGTCTATCAGCCAGGGAGGTGCATGCTGTTTGCTGTTTTGCCACTCCTGTCTTCCCTTGCATTTGTTCTTTGCCATTCTGGGTTCAGTACTGACCTACCCTCCGTATTGTGTCTTCTGCTTCCTGGCCAGATGATCATAGATGCCAACTTGGTGCTGTACCCTGCACTTTCTATATTTGTCTACCAGGAAGCAGAAAATAGTGGGCAGGAGATGTCTGCAGTAAATTTGAGGCCAATGCTGTTTGTGGGAATAGTCACCATGGGGGACAACTGGAGGAGTGGGCCATACAGGACAACAGTGAGGGGTACGTGAGGGGTACATGTGTTCCACGGCCACAGGTTGCCTATGTGTGCTGCGGAGCATGTGATCTCTCTCTCTTTCTCATTGGCTCTGTGGTGTGTTTTTCCTACATATTATTGACATTTCATTTGAAGAATCCTTATGTCCTGTTTATTATATGAAGTTCAAAAACAGGTTTATTAATTGCCTGCCTTTCGCTCAAAAGTTGTAGGATGAGTTACAACAATTAAAACACAATATTCACAACAGTTCAAAACAACTTAAAATTACAGAAATAAGGTATGTTCTAAAAATAACCATCTCAGATGTCAAAAGTGAGAGTGAAGAGGTGCCACAAGCTGTATAATGAAGATGATAGTCAATGTGAGACCTAAATGGTGGGTTAGTCACATTCTTGCTTCTCATTGCAGTTGATAACCTTCTCCTCCCTGAGAACCGGGCTCACCTTTCATTGGAGGTACAGCTGAAGGAGCTACTGGAAAAGCTGGATATGGTGAGCACCATGAGGTCAAGTGGCGCCCGAACTCGCCGCATCCGACTCTTGAGACGCGAAATCAACTCTGTCCGGCAAAAGCTGGCCCAGCAACAGAATAAAACCTTGCCAAATGGAGATCCAGCTCCATGGGAAGAAGGGCTGGAAAAGATGCTACAAGGAGATCGTGATGAAGATGGGGAGAAAGGTGAGTTTTTTTCACAAGGTCTCTGAAGGAAGCAGTTCTGGTTTACTGGAAAGAGCTAGGTAAATGTGAAGACTCAAGGGGATCTGTGCACATTAATTCTACACAAGTCTGGTAGGCAGAAGTCACTATGTAATTACTGCCTTTGACAACAAACTCAAAAATCATCTTGAGAAATGGAGAGCATCAAGAACAGCCTCAATATAGCATTTGGTAAACCTGTACATTTTTGTAACAAATGCTGGAGAGTTTTGGGGCTGAGGAAGCAGCAGTTGATGGTAACAAGGGTTGCCAGTCTCAAAGCTTTATGGTGATAAGGCAGCCTTAGAGAAATGTGTTTGACAATCTTATCCCAGTTTCTAGAGGTCTGCATCACAAAGACACCTACACTTGGAAGTGCTAATTTACATCCTTGGCAGGCTCATCAGGAAGAGGTTAAAAGACTAAGAAGACTGTCAGTCTCATGTCCTACATGTGTCTGTCACCTGTAGATACATAGTTGCAACAATGGGCTGTGAATGTAATAGCAGGAAGGAGCTGTGACATAGATTGATCCAAAGGACAGTGGACAAACTTGGGCAAGGAACCTTGGGTTGTGATCTCACCCATGGTCATCTGTGAATCAAAGATAGTAGAGACTACAGAATAGTGCCCAAGTGGCTGCAGCCAACCATGATCCTAGTTTGCTTTTGAGTAAGTGGCTCTATTTCTTTCTATTTTTTCTTTAAAAGCATCATTTAGTTAGAAGGTTAGCTGTCCAACTTTCCCTTAAAAACAAAATTAGAAGACAGTAAAGATGGAAGCTGTAGTATATACAAAAAAATAACCATAGAAGCAGTCAGGGTTGGCCTTTGCTGGGGTCAGGTCTCCTGGCAGGGAAAAGCGGTTCAACGTTGCCTTGCCTGGCCTTCTAAGAGGCTCAAAATAGTCAGCTGACAGCAGTTGCATGCCATTAATTGTTACTGATAAACAGTGTTAGCATGGTCCTGCCATCGTATTCTCAGAAAACGTGCCTGCGTTAACAAGCACTGCTGTTCTCCCCTATACTGTTTCAAAGCTGCAACCATGCTGAATTGTTAAGGAAAACTAACTCCTGCATGTTTGCATGTTTGCAGAGCTTTACATGCAGCCACAGAGCAGCAAGCCTTACTCAGTTTGCACAGCTTTTGGCATCAGTCAAATCTTTGACAAATGCAAATTCAGAAAGAATAGTGGATGCTGGTGCCACATGGCTGGAAAGTTCAAAGACAGGCAAACACACGTGGAGTGTGAAGTAGGGCCCTTGAGGGGTGTGGCCAAACAGAGTGGTCTGTAGGGGCATGAGGTTCCTCAGCCCTTCTGTACGGTTACACCTCCATTCTGAAATCAACCAAATCCATGCAAAAGTGCAATTTCAGTCATTACCTTTGTATACCACCCTTCATCTGAAGATCACAGGGCAGTTCGCAACATTTTGAGCAGCATAGTCCTCCACCTGTGGGTATCAGTAGCCCTGTCCATTGTTGATTGGATAGATATGTTTTGGTTACTACTCTAGCTACTCAGCCTGTGTCATGCTGGGAGGAAGGAGGAAAGAGGAGCCTTGTTTGAGCATCCAGGAAATGGGGAAGGCTGTTAAGGTGGAACAAATAGTAATTTTCCCTCTCTCTGCTGCTTCTGAGAGTCTGTGAACTGTTGTGTATATATAGATACACACACATGTACATACATGTACACACACACACACACACACACACACACACACACACAGAGGTCCTTTCATTGGACTTCATTTGTGACCTTTTGGTACATAGGTCGCTAAAAGTATATTAAATTCCTTACCCTCCACCCACTGTAAAAATGGAATTAAACACTAGTTTTTCAACATGCAGATTGAGATTTTAAAACTTTTGTTACACACTTCACTGTTTGGTGCTTTTAGAGCTCTCTAAAAAGAGGCAATAGCTATGAAATCCAAAATTTGTTGACTAACACAAAGTCCTAAGTGGCTGGTCCATGACAGCATGACAGCATGAGAGCATGAGTTAATGGTAAGGTCATGGTTAGAGACATAGCATTTCCAAAAAGTTTGAAGCCATGGGGTGTGTGTGAATATGTTTTTTTCCATTTTTCCCAGAAAAAAACCAGAAATTCTTTTGGGGGAAAAAATCTGTTTTATATATATATATATACATACACAGAAGGGATGCGGGTGGCGCTGTGGGTAAAAGCCTCAGCGCCTAGGACTTGCCGATTGAAAGGTCGGCGGTTCGAATCCCCGCGGCGGGGTGCGCTCCCGTCGTTCGGTCCCAGCGCCTGCCAACCTAGCAGTTCGAAAGCACCCCCGGGTGCAAGTAGATAAATAGGGACCGCTTACCAGCGGGAAGGTAAACAGCGTTCCGTGTGCTGCGCTGGCTCGCCAGATGCAGCTTGTCACGCTGGCCACGTGACCCGGAAGTGTCTGCGGACAGCGCTGGCTCCCGGCCTATAGAGTGAGATGAGCGCACAACCCTAGAGTCTGGCAAGACTGGCCCTTTACCTTACATACACAGAGATGAGAAAGAGATCACCTTTTCAGTTTAATTACAATTTGAATTTACTTTTTACTTTTTTGCTGTTGTTTTTTTTTAAAGTTACAAATGAAAGTACAAGCTGCTGAGCAGTAAGGAATCTCTTTGGTTTTGCCAGTTTATGAGGAACAGGCAAATGATAATAATAAAAAGAAGAAGAAACAATTAATATTTGTGAAACAAAGAACATTATTATGTCTCCTCCAGTTCTCCATAGTGAAATTTAGCGTCTCATTTTCTGAGCTATTGCTATGAATTTCAGTTCCTGCATCTTCTCCTTCTTCATATTTGTCATCACCATACTTATAATGAACTTCTAAAATCTGAAGGTTTGCCTGTATTGAAACAAACATCTCTACCCTTTCACTAGCAAATGAGGCACTGAAATCATCTTCCTTCTCTTGTGACAATAGCAGTGCCCCCAGAGGCGGAAATGCATCTTGCTGTTACATTTGAGAGTTGAAGTCTCAGTTTACAACTCAGGACTTGATTGTCCTCAGTGTACAGGAATTGTAATCATCTGATACTGCACATAGTCTTAACATAAAAGTCTTCCCATTACATAATTTTTAGAAATGATTTGCGGGGAGTAAATATATGAGCAATTTATCTTAAACATTGTATTTGTCATTCAAACATAATCTATTTTTTTTTTAACAAAACAAAAAGCTTTTTTGGTGGGGGGGGAATGATTGGGAGGGATTCACCCTTGAAAAAGTTTCTGGCTTTTCCTAGGCTATCACATCTTTTGTCATGGTTGCAGCAGATGAGAATCTGTTTTGACTTTTGCTGAATGGATCTCAGAAATCTTAATTTCTCTTCTGGATTGCTTTCAGGAATATTTAAAGTGACATTTTGAAAAGTTGTTTTCCTTTTCCTTGAGACACCCCCTCTCCCGATGACATACAAATAGGGTACACCAATGGTCTGCTGTCTCTTGGGGGATTAAAGTATTCTTAACTAGTTGCAAAAAAACTTAAAAGAATATCAGTATTCCCAATTGAGGTTTAGGGAAGAGCTTCAGTATGAACAAATTACCTCATGTTTATTGTTTTGGTTAAATCTACAATAATCTTTAGTTTATAAGCGTACCAGTCTCTGATTTTGAACCGCACTAAATAGGACAAAAGGCTTCTTAATATACTTTGAATTCAGAGATGCTCTGTGCTCTCTTTATGAGGTTCTTGCGAAATTCCTGAATGGTGACATTCCTTCTTAAGGGGTTGTAGTCATCTTAGCAGCCATGCTTTCCCACAGCACTGGCAATCCATGCAGTTTAGCTAGTCGAGGGAATAACTTGTTTTCCCCTGCTGACAACCAGAACATTGCACAGATAGCAAATAGTGCTTGAACAGGAACAGAACCTTAAAAGGGGGAAGAATGAGTGCTAATCTGTGACCTCATTGCATCATGAATTGGAATGAGATGCTTAGACACAGAATTCAAGAGGAAGGAAGGCTCACTGGAGAGAAAGCTGAGCTTGGATTTGGTAGTTTAATGATCTCTGGGTGTTTTTGGTGACCTTAGTACATGGAACAATGACGTAGTTTAAAAGGAAAAGAATACACAATTGACTGTTTTCCATTATTTGCAACATGATCGAGGTCCTTAAGAGACTTTTTTGCATTTGAAACTCCTCCTTTGATGTTTTCTAGTTCTCCCATATCTCTTTACCCTCTTAGGTTAAACATGGCTATGTAGAGTTTAAAATACCTGAGAAATGTGGGTCTGAAAAAAAGAGTTAAGAAGGTTGGGGAGTTAAGCGTCATGCAGCCTGAACTTCAGCATGTAAACTTATAAGCAAATTCCATTAAATTCAGTGGGATTTGCACGCTTGTAACGATGCATAGAACTGCCACCATAAATAACATTGTTGGTTAAATGACAATCATGTTGACTGGCTCTCAAGAGGATGAATATTTTTTCTTCTGCAGAGTGCTATAGTTATTATTTTTTTCACCTCTGAGTGTCTTTCTTTAGACTATTCAACAAAAGTTAGTTATTACCTGCCACTTACTTTCAAGCATAGAAAGGGGCAGAAAGGTGTGATCCGTACTTTGGGAAATACTTTCTAAAATGTTCAAGCAGATTCTCTTTCTCTTTAGCAGATGACACCAAGCCCCCACTTCCCCCCACCCTGGAGCCCACAGGACCTGCACCCCCCCTATCGGAGCTGGACTCTCTGCAGGACCCTCCAACTCTCAAACCCATTAGCGAAAGCAAGTCCTTGAACAGACTACATAAGCGGCTGAAGTCCGAGGGCGAGCTCTTTGATAAGAAGACACTGCAGAGGGAGAGCCACGCCTTCCAGCGCTTGCTCAGCGACAACGGCCTGAACGGATTGGCCCTTCAGGCCACGGGCACTTCTGCCAGCCCCCCGTTTAGTGGAGTGGGCAGGCGGACATCTGTCCTTTTTAAAAAAGCCAAGAACGGGGTGAAACTGCAAAGAGGTCTGGACTGCCCCCTTGAGAATGGAGAGGACCACAGCCAGAGTGGGCAGCTTTCCCCCTCCAGCGTAGAGGGTGAGCGGCCATCCCGGAAACGGCCACAGAGTGGGAGCTGCAGCGAGAGCGATGGCGAGAAATCCCCCAGGCAGGCAGGAGTGACAGGTGACTCCCCTGAGCTTTCATTCCTCTGATGTCTTGGAAAGCCAGAGATCCCCAGAGTAGAGGTGTCTTGTAGCTGCGCTGCTTGCCTGCTGGCAAGAAGTCTCCACGCCTTCGCAGCATTTCTCTGAGTCCCTTTGGGAATTGAGTTCTGCCAAATGTCTGTTGCATGAATCCCAAAACTAGCATCCAGTTTTATTGTACTAAAGGATGAGAGGAAGCTATGGGCTCTGGAGCAGAAAAGAGTTTTATATTGCAGTGGAAGGCATATTAACCAGCTTATAAATCTGTGACTAATTTGGGAGTTTTCTTCCCTGATGCCTTTACCATGCTAGGCTGCTTTTGGGAGAAGTGTAATACCTGATTGTTTGAGTTGCAGGGAAAGAGTAGGTCTCTCTCTTTTTCTTTGCACCTTTTTCAACCTTCAGCTGAATCAGATACACATCTCTCTCCATTTTTAATGTATGCATGTGTGAACTATTTATTTATAGTGTAGTGAACCTTAACACTATTGAGAATTTTCAGTGAAATCAAGTGATGTAAAAAGCTTATACCATATTCTTCTCCACTGTTTCTTGTTCCTGGATCTTGTGCAGTCATGTGCCAGAATTGGACAAATGGATATGCAGAGGGACAGTAATGGTTCTGTGGTGACTTATAAGTCAGGAGGATCTAGAAGGAAGCAGACAGTGTTAGGAAGACTTTTTATAAAGGCAAGCAGCAGGGTCATAGTATTGATCTGAATGTGTCCCTGAGCTCAGGTTGTTTTGCACATGCTTACACATCATTGGAATAATATGCACACGATTACTCACAAGTGAATGTGTGATTTGATGCTATTGAAAAGCATACTGTTTTGTTTATTTATTTATCAAAATTATGTCCCATCTTTCCATCAAATGTTACAGTGGTGCCTCGCAAGACAAAATTAATCCCTTCCGCGAGTCTCTTCGTCTAGCGTTTTTTTCGTCTTGCGAAGCAAGCCCATTGACGGCTTAGCGGATTAGCGCTATTAGCGGCTTAGCGGCTTTTAGCGGCTTAGTGGATCAGCTGATAAGCGGTTTAGCGGCTTAGAAAAAGGGGGGGGAGGGAAAAAACCCCGCAGGAACTCACAAGACATTTTCGTCTTGCGAAGCAAGCCCATAGGGAAATTCGTTTTGCGAAGCGCCTCCAAAACGGAAAACCCTTTCGTCTAGCGGGTTTTCCGTCTTGCGAGGTGTTCGTCTTGCGGGGCACCACTGTAAAGGCAATAGAATAAGTTTAAAAATATGTAAAGACAAAGCAAGTGTGTTCACTTCTGCTTTCTTCTTTCAGAGTTAGCAACTAGCACATATCTTTTCTTAGTCATTAAAAACAGGGACCAGTTCTGAAGCTCTTTAGAGCAATCGGATGGGATTTTTGAGCCATTCTCAAAAAGTTGAATGAGCAACTATTTCTAAAGCAGTATTTGTGCATGTGCTCATAGTGATCCTGTGATTTATCTTTGAAAGGGGCACAGAGAATCAAGGAAGTGTTTGGTAAAATAGTGCCATGCAATCTCATACTGAGCAAGTGTAGTAGTACCTGTCAGAGGTATGCAACACCTTTTTAGCTAGCAGTTATTGATGTTAGAGTAGCAGGTGGAATCTCCCACTTAGCTACAACCCAAACTTAGGAATGCATGCTAGTTTGCAGTTCTCTATTTTATGGTTTGTGTGCTTCACACTGTTTCATTTATTTAACTTTATATAACAAAGACTGATAGTGGGTTACAATTTTAAAAATAAAAGCATGAAGTCCAAATGCAAATCCTAATAAAAACATCTCCACAGGCCTTAACACTTCTGGAAGAGTCTCATGCTGAGCCTTAGCACATCCATAGGGGGAGACAAGTTCATAAGTTTGGAGCCACCACTGATAAACCTTATTGTATGCAGCTTGCTCACAGAGGAAACGAGGGTGCTCCTTAGTTTATTACAGAGCTGGTGATGGGATAGAAGAAATAAGACTGTCTCTTTGATTCCTCAGGTGCCTTTATATGTCAAGTGTAGCACCTTGAAGTCTCTGAATTGTATAGGGACCTAGTGCAT
This sequence comes from Podarcis erhardii, assembly GCF_964252035.2. NCBI lineage: Eukaryota > Metazoa > Chordata > Lepidosauria > Squamata > Lacertidae > Podarcis > Podarcis erhardii. The sequence goes on along the minus strand of NC_138510.1, from coordinate 47,864,166 downwards.
GCTATGGAATACAGGTGTAATGTGCTCCCAGGGACCAAATTGTACAGCAGTATTAAGGCCTAGGTTGCCCTGATAATAGTTGATTCTTTGTTGGCTAAAATGCCTTTAAGATAGGCTGCTTCCCTCTCTACTTTATTCTGTGCTATGCAGCAGCTTTGTATGGTATTGCTTAACTTGTGTGTTACCAGTTATGAAAGTGATAACCTATTCTGTTGGGATACTGCTGTGTCTTAGTTGGCTTGTGATTCTAGTACAGCTTGATAAAATGCAACAGTCATTGCTCCCCACCCTAAACACTTGTTTGACAGCTCAGTGACTTGTGAACTGAGCTACAGGATGGGTAAAAGAGATGTAGGTGAAATTAGAGGAAATTCATTATCAAATGTTTCTAATACTTGTTTTTTCAATTTGATTTTCCACTTTCTAACTGACAGAGCACATTAGTCAGCAGGGGACCCATGGATGGAATATTATACAGCTTTCTCACCTGCTTCCAAATCTCATATATCATACTGTATTCTCTAAGTCTGGGGCTACAGTGAAGTTTACCTGTGCCTGGGTTAAACTTCATTGTTGGAGTAAAGGGTTTTTTCCGTAACCAATATGTGGAAAATCAAGTCAAAAAATTAAGAGATATCTACACTTGCAGCCCTTGTTTCATCACTTATTATTTCTCTTTGTCTCTCCTTGTCCTGTGATATTATAATACTTTTTTGTATGTACTTTCTCCTCCCAGCGTTGAGGCCTGCTCTTTAATTTTTTTATTTCTAAACCCAGTGTCACTTGAATATGGAAAGGCTGTTAAGCAGATTGCACTCTTGCCATGAGTGAAGGCATTAAAAAAAAAATCAAATAAGGAAGGAGAACAGACCTCTGTGGGTGACCAAACCTTCTGGGATTAGAGCAGAAACAAACACATTCACACATCCCCAAAGGAAAGTAATGAGGTCTCTAGGGGATTGCTGTATAGTGGATATGAGCCCAGTCTGTGTTTAAAACAAACAGTTAAAAAGGAAAAAAAAAAGGAATTAGTTGTGAAGTCTTGAGCTGATGAATGGGATGAGGGGCATTCCCAATGTTAGCATACTTGACCATAAGGGACAATGCATGAAAAGTAGTACTTCTTTCACAAGGTGCTAATGCCAAACACCCCCCCCCCCAGCACTAATCAGGAACATCTCATTATATGAAAAACTTGGCATGCCCAAAGCTCAAGTTTCCTTCCTATCAATAATCATAACCAGGCAGCAGATGACATGCAGAATCAAATCCAGGCTAACTATACATTTAAGTGCAGACCTCTGGAATTGAAAATGGTTTTTAGAGTGTAGGGGGAGAAGCTTGGCAGATATACAGATGGAAAATGTGTCTTGTGAACATTTGTTCAGGATGAATTTTGACTTTGTAGACAAGGCAGTGCTTACCATAATTCGCCAGTTATCAGTGGGGTTAAGGAGGTAGCAGTTGCTGGACTAAAGAGAGGTGGAGGAGGAACATTTCCTTGCTAATGGGTAAGAGTTGGTAAGGACTGTTCTACGAACATAAGAACATGGTGGGGGAGAACTCGCTTTGAACAAGTTCTTTGAACATAGTTGTTGCAAGATGCCTCTTGACTCCAACTGTGCACAGACATTGGGAATGAGAATTTAATGCATTCTTTAAACTCTTAAATGCATTTTTTCCCAACAAAATTTTGACATGATTCAAATAGTCTTGTTAGCTGCATTGTAGAATTGTGGTGTATGTAGTCTGTTTTCTTTCATAAGTGTCTAAAGTGGGGACGGGGAGCAAGTTGGCCAAGTTGGATATTTTTTTACCTGCGTGTTAAATCATGCAGGTAAAAAGGTGGGTTCAGCACTTTTCTAGCAGCAACTGTTCAACTGATAGTTGGTGTTTAGGAAGCACTGTGCAAGGGGCTTTGCAGGCACTCTCAATCAGCTGTTTGGGGGTACCTGCAAAGCTTTGCCCAAGCGTCACCTTTACCTGCCCTACACCTTATGCCAGATGTAGGGCAGATAGATGTGACTTGGCTGAAATGGCCTCACAGACCAAATGGGGAGGCGTAGTGGGCCTAATTAGGTCTGCAGGCTGGACGTTCCACATCTGTGGTCTAAGGAATTTTTAAAATAGCATTGTATATACAGTTAGACTCATTCTCACATGCATTCTTCTCAGCACCAGTGACAAATGGCTTCAGGAAGCATATGGAAAGCGGGTCTGACTCAGAGTGCAGTTCTGGCCTCGGTAGTGGTCTCTCATCTGACATCTGCAGGTAAGTCTTCTTCCAGGTACTTTCACCCAGAAAAAAACATTATTCTCTTGGTAATTTTCCAGTCTTTTCTTTCCATTTATACTTTTAGGTGCCTCTTACATCCATATCAGAGGCCAGAGGTTTTTTAATAAAAAAATCAGCATTCCGGAGGAATGGCTCTAATCTTGATTTAGCTGCATGTGTGCTGTTTAGCATGTGGTAGCTGAGGGGCGATAAGTTCCAACCCTTGTATTCTAGGCAGTATAATTCTATAGTAAATTGGTGACAGTGATGCCTGCATTATTTTTTCATTCTTTAGCATCAGTGTTTTCCATTATTTTATGGTTTGTTACCAGTCTATTGCTGAGATAAGCTACCTTTTGATCCCAAGATGGCTATAGGGTCAAGAGTAGACCCCAGTCCCTTAATAATAATTAAGTAGTCCTTAATACTTAGCACAGGAACGTGGCTGGCACTTTGGGTTAAACCACAGAGCCTAGGACTTGCTGATCAGAAGGTCGGTGGTTCAAATCCCCGCAATAGGGTGAGCTCCTGTTGCTCGGTCCCTGCTCTTGCCAACCTAGCAGTATGAAAGCATGTCAAAGTGCAAGTAGATAAATAGGTACTACTCCGGTGGGAAAGTAAATGCCGTTTCCATGTGCTGCTCTGGTTCGCCAGAAGCGGCTTAGTCATGCTGGCCACATGACCCGGAAGCTGTACGCCGGCTCCCTCAGCCAATAAAGTGAAATGAGCGCCGCAACCCCAGAGTCGGCCACGACTGGACCTAATGGTCAGGGGTCCCTTTATCTTTACCTTTAATACTTAGCATAGTCTTGCCATTAGCTTGCCTATCCCAAGTGAGCATCACTGCCAATACCATTCTCCCTCTGGCTTTATATCCGAACTTTTGTCTGCAGAACAGTCGATTGAGAACCAGCTTTCTTGCAATGTTGGTTTGCTTCTGCCCTATCACCTTCTGCTTCCAATGTCTGCAGCAATGCATGGCCTGCCTGAATTAGCTTGTTTCCCACCTTCCCTGTCCTTTGCATCAGATCCAACTCTCCTAGGAGCAGCTGATCAGATCTATGATTCATATGAATTTCTGCCTTTCACAGTAAGGTTTTAATTGCTGCTCTGGCCGCCCAAAAGAAAGGCTGCAGAAATCCAGATGTTATTGCCCACAACAGCATTCTATCCACTCCTCTTCCTTCACCCCCTGAAGCTCAAGGTGTATTTTGGAGCTAAGCATTGTTTTATCACTTGGCTCTCTTTTCACAGTGGTCTGACTCCGCACAAACGTAGCCGAGGAAAGCCTGCTCTTGCACGGGTCCCTTTTTTGGATGGTGTAAATGGAGACTTGGAATACAGTAGCTCAGGTAAGAAAAACAATGTTGGCGTTTCTTAAGCATAACGTGTAGCTATAATTTGTACAACTAGGTTATGGATGTTATTTTTTCCTGTGGATTGTGCCAAAGGAGACTAAGGTTGCAATCCTTCCAATGCCAGCAAAATAAGCATTGTTGAACTCTGAAACTTATTTGCAAGTAAGCATGCATAGGATCAGTTTCTAAGCATGTTCTTTACATTTGTTGCCAGTCTTATAGCTTGCCATTTTTATAATGGCAGGATCAGTTCTGCTGTAAAGATGTAAGTAAAAGAGTTTGGGCAAGTTCTATAATGAGGCTTTCATTCCCCCCCCCACAAAAAACCCCCCATATGTTATAGCTGTAGAGAAAACCTTGAAAATGTGTTGTCAATATCTGGAGAAGGCTCAGGCCACAGAGTGTTAAATCAATGGAGCAATATGCATTTCTGTTATGGTCCTTCCTAGTCCTTCTCCAGCTGACAGTCCTGTCTCCAAGCCTACTTCCTAAATGGCCAGTGCCAATCAAGTTTTAGCATTCTAAATTCTTCAAAGTGAAGTGTGTGTGATGGGGGGAGCTCATAATTTGGGGAATAGAATAAATTTGGCAATGTTGCCCAAAATATATATTCAGGTTTAATTTCCATAATTTATTCTGGGCACAAAAATATTTTTGCATGTTTCAGAATTCAGTCTTTGTGGAAGTACCTTAGTATGGCAACAGTCAATGGTAGATTTTATCTGTATTTTTCTCTGTGGTTGGATCTTGAACCTTGTTCCAGAAAGGCTATGCATGCTCTCATCAGTCCCCTAAACAATGTATACATTGCCTAATTACAATTGCCTCCAAGTGGTATAGAAGGAAACTATGTTGCTGCATGTGGTGTTCATAAAACAGTGATTGTGAGGAGCATAAGGGAATTTCAGCCTTTGCCTGGCCCTGGGGGGATGACTGGGCACTGACCTCAATGGGATTGTTGTTGGCTTTGCCATTGATGGCATGGGAGTGTTAGGGTGGCAGCTTGCATATGATGTATATTGTGATGCAGGGGCTGCGTTCCCATTGTTATAAGTTTATTGGTTCCTTCTTTATGTGTGTAGCATGGCATGCACAGTCCCCATTAGGTGAGTATTCCCCTTGCTTCTAGAATGTTGTGGGCATATCTGTTTTTATGCTGTTTTGGGATTTTCTTGTGTGTTTTCCTCCTTGTGAGCTGAGCACACATTGGATATGGCAGCTATTCCCCTGACATAATGGTAGCTTGCCTTCGGTACTGGGTCAGTGTGAGTATAAGATTGCACTGCCTGGTGTGCAATGTATTGCCTTTATACCAGATCCATTCTTACAAAACATTTTGTCTACTTATAAAAGGAGGATGGTAGGATAAATCTTTGCCAACCTGGCATCTTCCAGGTTTTCTGGACTGCAGCTCCCATCATCTATGCTAGCAGAGGTTGATGGGAGTTGCAGTCCAAAGCTTCCTGAGGGCACCAGGTTGGCAAAGGTTGCCTTAGATACTGTTGTCTTATGCGAAATAGTTGCTCGTTTTTAATTAACATGTTTGGCCTGATTTCATTTTTCAACCTGCAAGTTTTATCAGAAGTGATATTTAAGATGCAGGATATGTTTCCTCAACTTCATATATTTCCTCAACTTCATATTCATAACAGCAGCCTTCATCAATTGCTTTCACGGAAAAATGTTATTGTCATGGTAGACTATGATTCTAAGGCAGTTTATATTGCGATTCCTTAGGTACAAACCTACTGATGCCCTTTGAGGAGCACACGGAACTAGAACCTCTGGAACTTGTATGGGCAAAATGTCGTGGCTACCCTTCTTACCCGGCGTTGGTATGTATACCTGGTTCAGTGCTACCTTCTTTCCATGGAGGACATCTTGGTGGCCTATAATACAGTGCTAAGCTCTTAATGTAGTTTCAGCTGAGGAGGGAGGAGAAGATGTCCTCTGGAAGAACCCTACACAACACTGAAGCTTTCGTCGTGAAAACTTGGGGGCCTCTGAGCTATTGTTTCATGGCTAGCCATATTGTTACTTTGTTCCTTCTAAGCATTTTTAATGTTCTTTATGCATGCTCCATATTCTTTTTGTTAGCTGCCTTCCAGTGCTTTGGTGGAAAATAAATATACAAATAAATGACTCAGAATAGGTAGTAATCAACAATCCTCTATCACCATATGTTTAGCCATATGCCTAGTAACATCCACATTTCGAAACATGGAAGGATAAACAGTGATAAAAATATAATAAACAATTTTAACTAGAAAGATGCCATCTCGGTGCTAGGAAACCCTGGATGATTTCCTCTTAACCAAAAAGAAACAGCCACCATACATATCATTATTGTTAAATATTTAAAAACACCAGTGCAATATAAATACTTCATATGCCTACCCAGTAGAAAGCCTCACTGATTTCAGTGGGACTGATTCCCAGGTACAGGTGTGTAGCAGAGGTGGGGAACTGGATCTTCCTAGCAGGCCAGATCATTATCTCCCTCACCCCCAGTGGGCCAAATTTGACAGGTGGGTGGGGAGCCCATCTGCCAATTGCTTGATGTTACTATGATGTAAGGTGACTCTCTTTTGCCTTCACGGTTTTAAATCATACTATGTAGGCAAATGCACAACTCACAAAGCACCTTTCAGAGTGCTCCTCGGGAATGAATAAAAGCCCACTGCATAGTGCTCACAAGATTGTTGTGTCTTGGATTTTTTTTTTTTTTTTTTTTTTTTTGCGTACACAACTTTGCAGATGCTTTCAGTCAGCTGATCGGGGGTGTCTACAAACCCCTTTCAGCTGATCCGGGTCTTTATCTGCTGCACACCAGAAGTCAGGTGCAAGGCAGGTTGAGTGTAGCTTGATTGAAATGTCCTGTGGGCCAAATGGGGAGGCTTTGCAGACTTAATTGGGACCACAGGCCTGAGAGTCCCCACCACTGTTAAAAGCTAATAACAAAATCTAGTTAGAATAAAACATTCAAAAATTAGGTTTCAAGTTAGTTGAATGAGATGTAAGGCACACAACCCACATAAGTGCGATAGGCATCATGTGTATGAATATTTAACAAGTAGCTTGCTTGTGCTTTACAATAGTCATAATTTAAAATATCAAAACAAAAAGTTAAGGAGCACATATAGCATACAGCACAGTCATTCAGTAAACATGCAACAGAAAACTCAAGTGAAAACTCCAACAATGAATCCCCCACCTACGCCCAAATGTCAACAAAGGCTGAGTCTAATTATCAGCCTATAAAAGCAAATTAACTGATAGCCAGCTTGAATCAATAGACTTGTACCATAATGAAACTGGTGTGAGTGAGAGTAAACTGGGACAGCTGGATATTGGGTCAGCAGGGATGGTGTACCGTCTCTTGAATAAAGTTATTTTGAAATCTAATTTGCCAAAAATTACACAAGTTTCTGCTTACTTGTTCATTTATCAAATTCTTCAGTACGTAATAAGAGAGAAACGCTTACTAAGTTTTCTCTAGACTGGAAAGCGTAGATGAATGGTCGTTATTCATCTTGCATTAAAGTACTTAATTCTGACCAATTGAAATACAGAGTGAAAATAAGCTGTGTTTTCTGAGCCTGTTAGCTAAAACAGCTTCGAGCCTTATCACCTCTAGGCTCTGCCCTGCTTCACATAATTCTTTGCCCTTGCTAACTTCTTCTTCACAATTTTCTTGGATCCATGCTGCTTCCACCTAAATGCTCAGATGGTTGTGAAGCTTGTTCCTTTAATTGCAATCAAGACTTCACATTCTACTACCATAGATGAGATTTCTTCGCTACCCACTCATCCTTCCCCTGGTTTCCTCGGGTGCTACAGAACAGGGCTTTTATCGTCAGGCAGAATTTCTAAGATCGGTGATGAGTTTCCATAATATAACCTGTGTATTTTGCCTTGTGTTTTTAGATAATTGACCCTGACATGCCTCGTGAGGGTCTCCTTCACAATGGAGTCCCAATTCCCGTCCCTCCTCTGGAGGTATTGAAGTTGGGGGAGCAAAGGCAAGCAGAAGTTGGAGAAAAGCTTTTCCTTGTCCTTTTCTTTGACAACAAGAGGACATGGTGAGTAAATGTAAACAGGTTAAGGAAAGAACATTTTATTGACTGCAGAGTATCAAGAAGTTACACTGATGAATTCAGAGCTTGTAGGGCAGCGGCTGAAGAAGGAACAAAAAGGGTTTTCTCCTGTGTGTGTGTGTGTGTTTCTTTGTGGCTGATTAGCTGCTCTCCCTGTGCAAAGGTCAGAGGGGGCAGGGTTTCTGTTGAGGTAGGTGATTAGCTGTGGGAGGAGCTTATCAGAGCTTGTAGGGCAGCGGCTGAAGAAGGAGCAAAAAGGGTTTTCTCCTGTGTGTGTGTTTCTTTGTGGCTGATTAGCTGCTCTCCCTGTGCAAAGGTCAGAGGGGGCAGGGTTTCTGTTGAGGTAGGTGATTAGCTGTGGGAGGAGCTTATCAGAGCTTGTAGGGCAGCAGTGCGCGCCTAGTGGCGCGCACAATTTAATCTATCTTTAGATTTAGGGGAGCTAGTCTCAAACGTTTGTTGGGGGAGACCTAGGGTTTTTTTGGGGGGGAGTTACTTGTCCTGTCTGCACGCTTCTTATGATGGAGGACCACTGCAGCCAGCCCCAACGACACGTTCTCAAGATGGAGAGTGAGGGAACAGCTGCAGTCGCCTGCGGTTCCTGCACAATGTTTGCCATCTTGCAAAAGGTTGCAGGCAGCTTTACCTGCAGCAATTGCATGTTGATTGCCCTCTTAAAAGACAAAGTCCAGCAACTGGAGGAACGTGTGTCTACGCTCCAAAGAATTAGAGAGCTGGAGCTCTTCTTGGAAGCAACAGAGCACACCGTCTCCACCAAGGAGGAGACAGGGGACTCCCCTGAGAAGGAGGCTAGTTCACCAACACAGGAGCCAGATATATGGAGAAACGTGACTCAAAGAAGTAGGAGGCCCAGGGTTCGCTCTGATTGTTTAGAAATACACAATCGCTTTGAGGTCCTCTCCCCTAGAATGGAAGACGAAGAGCAGACTCCATTTGAGGATCTCTCCCTCGTTACAGTCGATCAGGTATATGAAGACGAGCAACAAAGTCAGTCCTCAGGGAATGTGCAGGCGACCTTGGAACGGACAGATCACGGAAGAACCCCGACCAAACCTAAGAGGAGGCGTGTAGTGGTGATAGGGGATTCCCTACTGAGGGGAACAGAAGCAGTGATCTGTGGGCCTGACAAGATGTCTTGGGAAGTGTGCTGTCTCCCCGGGGCTAAGATCCAAGATGTAACTGAACGACTGCAAGGAATCATAAAACCCACTGACAAATACCCCTTCCTCTTGGTTCATGTGGGAACCAATGACACTGCAAGCAATAGCCTCCAGAAGATCAAAAGAGACTATGAGGCTCTGGGCAGGAAATTGAAGCAATTAAATGCACAAATTGTCATCTCATCTGTCCTCCCAGTTGAACGACGTGGCCCAGGGAGAGAGAGAAAAATAGTGGAAGTGAACAGCTGGCTTCGCAAATGGTGTAAACAGGAACGGTTTGGATTCTTAGATCACGGACTGCAGTTTCTTGAAGATGGACTTCTGGCAAGAGATGGGCTGCACCTCACAACGGTTGGGAGGAATGTTTTTGCCAAAAATCTCAGAAACCTCATCAGGAGGGCTTTAAACTGACTAATGTGGGGGAGGAAGACAGTGCTCCTGAAGGTAGGAGTCTATCAATTGATGAAGATGATCATCCAAATGTCATAGACCAAATGGAGCAAACAGCACGCAGACCTAGTGGTGGGAGGAAAAAATCCTTAAATAAGAGACACGGGGGAATGATTAATGGACTTCAATGTCTGTACACTAATGCGCAAAGCATGGGTAATAAACAAGATGAGCTTGAGCTCTTGGTACAGCAAACTAAATATGACATAATAGGCATCACTGAAACCTGGTGGGATAAGTCCCATGACTGGAATGTAATAATGGAGGGTTACAATCTATTTCAGAGAAACAGACCAGACAAGAAAGGAGGAGGAGTGGCGTTATATGTCAGGGATGTGTATACCTGTGAAGAGATCCAAGATTTAGAACCTCAAAGCCAAAGTGAGAGCATTTGGGTCAAAATTAAGGGAGAAAAGAATAACAGGGACCTCATTGTGGGAGTTTACTATAGATCCCCAAGCCAAACGGAGGACATAGATGATGCCTTCCTGGAACAGATGGCCAAGCATGCAAAAGGAAGGGAGATAGTAGTAATGGGGGACTTCAACTACCCGGATATTTGCTGGATGTCAAACTCAGCCAAGAGCATAAGGTCAAACAGATTCCTCACTGGCCTTGCAGACAACTTCGTTGTCCAAAAAGTGGGAGAAGCAACAAGAGGAACAGCCATTTTAGATCTGGTCCTAACCAATGTTGATGACCTGGTTAGTGGGGTAGAAGTGGAAGGATCATTAGGCGCGAGTGATCATGCTCTTCTGAAGTTTACTATACAGCGGAAAGGAGCAGCCAAGCATACTAGGACTCAATTTCTTGACTTTAGGAAAGCCGACTTTATAAAACTTAGGGAAGTGCTGGGTGAGATCCCATGGACAGTAATATTAAAAGGAAAGGGAGTTCATGATGGCTGGGAGTTTATTAAGAGGGAGATAGTAAAAGCACAACTTCAGGCAATACCAATGAGACGGAAACATGGAAGGTGCCTAAAGAAGCCAGGGTGGCTATCTAAAGAACTTTTAACTGAGTTAAGATTAAAAAAGGATGTGTACAAAAAATGGAAAAGGGGGGAAACCACCAAATAGGAATTCAAACAAATAGCCAGCACGTGTAGACACAAAGTCAGAAAAGCTAAAGCACAGAATGAACTCAGGCTTGCTAGAGAGGTTAAAAGCAACAAAAAAGGCTTTTATGGGTATGTTCGTAGCAAAAGGAAGAACAAAGAAACAGTGGGGTCACTCAGAGGAGAAGATGGTGTAATGCAAACAGGGGACACAGAAAGGGCTGAACTCCTCAATGCCTTCTTTGCCTCAGTCTTCTCCGATAAAGAAAACAATGCCCGACCTGAAGAATTTGGAGCAAATGATTCAGCAGAGGAAACACAGCCCAGAATAACTAAGGAGATAGTACAAGAATACTTGGCTAGTTTAGATGTATTCAAGTCTCCAGGGCCAGATGAGCTGCATCCAAGAGTATTAAAAGAACTGGCAGATGTGATCTCAGAACCACTGGCAGTCATCTTCGAGAATTCCTGGAGAACAGGCGAAGTCCCGGCAGACTGGAGGAGGGCAAATGTTGTCCCTATTTTCAAAAAGGGGAAAAGAGAGGACCCAAATAATTACCGCCCAGTCAGTCTGACATCAATACCAGGGAAGATTCTGGAGCAGATCATTAAGCAAACAGTCTGTGAGCACCTAGAAAGGAATGCTGTGATCACCAATAGTCAGCATGGATTTCTGAAAAATAAGTCATGTCAGACTAACCTGATCTCGTTTTTTGACAGAATTACAAGCCTGGTAGATGAAGGGAACACAGTGGATGTAGCCTACCTTGATTTCAGCAAGGCATTTGACAAGGTGCCCCATGATATTCTTGTAAAGAAGCTGGTAAAATGCGGTCTTGACTATGCTACCACTCAGTGGATTTGTAACTGGCTGACTGACCGAACCCAAAGGGTGCTCATCAATGGTTCCTCTTCATCCTGGAGAAGAGTGACTAGTGGGGTGCCACAGGGTTCTGTCTTGGGCCCGGTCTTATTCAACATCTTTATCAACGACTTGGATGATGGACTCAAGGGCATCCTGATCAAATTTGCAGATGACACCAAACTGGGAGGGGTGGCTAACACCCCAGAGGACAGGATCACACTTCAAAACGACCTTGACAGATTAGAGAACTGGGCCAAAACAAACAAGATGAATTTTAACAGGGAGAAATGTAAAGTATTGCACTTGGGCAAAAAAAATGAGAGGCACAAATACAAGATGGGTGACACCTGGCTTGAGAGCAGTACATGTGAAAAGGATCTAGGAGTCTTGGTTGACCACAAACTTGACATGAGCCAACAGTGTGACGCGGCAGCTAAAAAAGCCAATGCAATTCTGGGCTGCATCAATAGGAGTATAGCATCTAGATCAAGGGAAGTAATAGTGCCACTGTATTCTGCTCTGGTCAGACCTCACCTGGAGTACTGTGTCCAGTTCTGGGCACCACAGTTCAAGAAGGACACTGACAAACTGGAACGTGTCCAGAGGAGGGCAACCAAAATGGTCAAAGGCCTGGAAACGATGCCTTATGAAGAATGGCTAAGGGAGCTGGGCATGTTTAGCCTGGAGAAGAGGAGGTTAAGGGGTGATATGATAGCCATGTTCAAATATATAAAAGGATGTCACATAGAGGAGGGAGAAAGGTTGTTTTCTGCTGCTCCAGAGAAGCGGACACGGAGCAATGGTTCCAAACTACAAGAAAAAAGATTCCACCGAAACATTAGGAAGAACTTCCTGACAGTAAGAGCTGTTTGACAGTGGAATTTGCTGCCAAGGAGTGTGGTGGAGTCTCCTTCTTTGGAGGTCTTTAAGCAGAGGCTTGACAACCATATGTCAGGAGTGCTCTGATGGTGTTTCCTGCTTGGCAGGGGGTTGGACTCGATGGCCCTTGGGTCTCTTCCAACTCTATGATTCTATGATTCTATGAATTTGCAGCTTAAAATTTAAGCACCCAGAAGGTAGGAGGGAAGACCTGCCATTTTCTCCCTTCCCCTTTTGGCACCAAGCAGAGTCGTTATACAACTTCCTTCTTTTGGAGGGTGTACATGTCACAATATTATTCATCAGACTTAATTGACATTCCTTGAGGAATTCCCTGAGTTTCCAGTTAAAATGAATAGCAACAAACATGTCTGTAAATTTGGAAATAAATCTTTGCAGTCTGGGAGAAAACTAAGGCTTAGGATCATTGGAAATAGATTTCCTTGTGTTTTCTTATGCATTCTCATCAAAAAAATTTGCCTCTTTATGTGCTCTTGAACTGCAGGCAGTGGCTTCCACAGGAAAAAGTTATTCCTCTTGGAGTAGATGACACAGTGGATAAACTAAAGATGATGGAGGGACGAAAAACCAGCATCCGCAAGTCTGTCCAGGTGGCATATGACCGGGCCATGATCCATATGAGTCGAGTTCGGGGAGACCACCCTTTTGTCACACCAAATTATCTGTAGGGACTGAAAGAGCCTGCTCTGCCCTTCTTGCTCTTTCTGGAAATAATGCCTGCATCTATAGGCACAGTGGGTCTTGGGTCACTGATCAGTAGGGGATTCTCCCCTGCTTGGAGGACGGTGTGAATGCTATGTCTGTTTGCATTCATAACGGAGATGCACTATTCCTAGTAGTAAGGAAAGCAGCTGTAAAGTATCTGATATGTGCCATAAAGCCTGTCTGGATTCTTTCTGAATCTGTCTCAATGAAGAGCCAGCAGGAAATGAAGTGATGTAATAGTCTGACTAGGAAGAGGATGTCAGGAGCAGCTGCACTGTCCTGCTGTGGCCTTGGTTATAGGGCAAGGGAGAAGCTGAACTCATTTGGCGATTGGACTGCAAGTCTCATGAGTCTCTTGTGTTTCATTCTTCAGCTAGTCCTGAGTTCAGCTAATGAAGAATTATCTGGAGCCTGCCACTGCTATAAATAATCCATTATCCTTTAGATGACTCTTGTGTGCCAAATTTAATATTCAGCATACTTTTTCATGTTATTTTAAAAAGCACTGGTTTGCCCCACTGCATTTATACATTTAAAGGCTAGTCTAGAAGCCTCATGCCTAGGTTTATATAGGTTTTTATGTTAGATCTTACTGACAGGAAGGATAGAGATAATATTTTGGTGGGTTTTCCCTCCTCCCTCATGCACATTTAAATGCACAGAGCTTTAAATATGAAGATGAAATCACTTGTGTAATGTTTTGTGTGATTACATTTATGAAGTAGTTCTTACATTGCAACTTCAGGTTAATAACATGTTTGAAACTGGGCAAAACAGTGTTTTAAATCTTCTTTGGGAAGCACCTAGTCCGCTGGAGCAATGCTAAGATTTACTAGGACACGACAAAAACAGAACCTTGTTGGTTTTAAAAACTTCTAGCACATAGCTCCATTTTAGGGGCGCTGCGTACAGAAGTTCTGTCTGAGTAAGAGCTGCCTCATTCGCTTCTGTACATCATCACCCTGACCCATAAAGCCGCATGATTGCTGGATGTCTATAGAGGAGGCCGGCTGTATGCAGAAACAGGTTTCCATGCGGCCATTGTGCACCTTGTGGCATGTGCAGAGATTTCTCCCCCTTTAAATGGTGCAGTACCTGCTTGCATAGAGTGCCATGTGTGTATTGCCGTGTGGAGCTTTGGGTCAGGGCATTAGTGTCAAACTGCAGTTCCCCTTTGCCCTCAAAATCCCCCCCATCTTATTTTGGGTTGAATTTGGAATGGTGTCTGTTTTCTTGCTCACCAGAACACATTGCAGTTTCACCCTTAGCTTCCCCCATAAATATTTCTTTCTCTATGAACCTTCATTACTGGAATCCGTTAAAGTCAAGTGTGCAACTCCTCCGAGAATCCTAGCTTTTAACTTGCATGCGCTGGAAAAACAGGGAAAGCTGAAGTTTGCAAGTTGACAAAGCATTTCACATTTGAATTCTGATTTGTCTAGATTTCTCTATGTCTTTTTAAGCGTTACAAACCAAAGGTGCAAAGCAAGATTGTAATTTTAAAATATAATTGTTTCTTTTCTTTTTAACTCAGTATTTTTTTATTATTTTAATTTTTCTTCATACTAAAGAGATTGTGGAACAAAATGTTAATAATAAGGGGGAAATCACTGCCATTTCTATGTGGTCTACTTTTTTTAAAAGTACCACATCTTATATATTGGGGACATAAAACCACACTTTATGGAAAATATCTGTAACATATAAAGAATAAGAATAGGATTTTTAAAAAATAAGTTGATAATGCCTAAAGAGTGTGGGCGTGGAAGGAACTTCTGTACATAGTTGTAAAATACTATTCTAAATTATTCAGGCCGATTGTTACCATTCTTGAAGTCCTCGGTTGTGTTGCTGGGTCTTTTGTATGCACACAGTGTAATTAATTTAAAGCAACATACACTTTTCCCAGGTTGTAGCTCAGCTGTGGACTTGTGACTTATGTATAACTGTTTTAAGATCTTGCATTTTAATTTTTTCATTTTTTAAAAATTACATTTTAAGGATTTCAATTGGCTAATATCCTGCTGTTGCTATGGGACCTAAACGTGACTTGTCAGTCTGCTGTAAAGCACAGATGGCTCTATTTATTATAGAAAGTGAGTTTATTTGCTTTCTAGAACTGTTTATATCAGATGGTATAAAAGAGGTAATAAAATTCTATGCTTGTAAAGAAAAGAAAATGCTAATTTTACCTACTATAATCTGACTGTCTGAAGCTATATTTTCTCTCTGAGAAATAAATGTTCTAATGTAAAATAACTAATTGAATTGTCTTGGGAGATCCTTGACCTGACATCTGGACTTTGAAATGCAATGTGAATTTTCCTAAGTCCCAAGCATTCAGCAGTTTTCATATACAGTACCTCCTTTCCTGGAAACCTGTGTGCTCCCAAAGCTTTTCCTCAATTATATTTAAGTGTCAGATTTCGTAGAATGTTGAAAAGTTGACAGGTATTCATTTCTTTAAGGAAAATGTGGACCATTTTCAAGAAAAAACTTCCCAAAATGACATGTCAAACACACATCTGTAAAACAGCACAAAAATCTCAAAACAGGATTTGAAATCTTTACCAAAAGCCACAAGGACCAGCACTAATCCAGCATAAATATCAAAACTGGGCAAAAATTTGGTAGTAGTATCGGGAAATGGGAAGGTTTAAAATGCGAGGACACAAAACACATAAGCCTGGAAAATACCTAAAAGGTGATGTTTTTATCTGTCACGTGTAGTTTGTCGCCACTCCAGCCCTGTCAGTCCCATACTTTCATGATTTTAGGCTTTCAAGGAAGAGCTCTACTGCGGCAGCTAAAAAAGCCAATGCAATTCTGGGCTGCATCAATAGGAGTATAGCATCTCGATCAAGGGAAGTAATAGTGCCACTGTATTCTGCTCTGGTCAGACCTCATCTGGAGTACTGTGTCCAGTTCTGGGCACCACAGTTCAAGAAGGACACTGACAAACTGGAACGTGTCCAGAGGAGGGCAACCAAAATGGTCAAAGGCCTGGAAACGATGCCTTATGAGGAACGGCTAAGGGAGCTGGGCATGTTTAGCCTGGAGAAGAGGAGGTTAAGGGGTGATATGATAGCCATGTTCAAATATATAAAAGGATGTCACATAGAGGAGGGAGAAAGGTTGTTTTCTGCTGCTCCAGAGAAGCGGACACGGAGCAATGGTTCCAAACTACAAGAAAGAAGATTCCAGCGAAACATTAGGAAGAACTTCCTGACAGTAAGAGCTGTTTGACAGTGGAATTTGCTGCCAAGGAATGTGGTGGAGTCTCCTCCTTTGGAGGTCTTTAAGCAGAGGCTTGACAACCATATGTCAGGAGTGCTCTGATGGTGTTTCCTGCTTGGCAGGGGGTAGGACTCGATGGCCCTTGTGGTCTCTTCCAACTCTATGATTCTATGAAATTGAACTTATGGGTAAGCCGCCTGTGTAATGTTATCCACAACAAATCTTTTTCCAGCCATTGAAGCATATTTCCAATGCTTGTAGAGTGGGATACAAATTGAGTATATGCTGCAGCAATCTCATGGTGATTTCCTGCCCGTTGCAAATGCTGTGTGAATCCACATAACGCATAATCAGTGTGTCAAACTGGATTGTATGAACTGGTTTACAGAACTGGAAACAGGCCACTTTAAGGGATAGAATTATATTAGTTCAGCAGTGGCTTTTGTCATTGAGTCTGCTCATATGGGAAGGACTTTGGACAGATGTGTTTCTCCTCTGGTTCTTGGAGGGCATTCTGGATTATCCATGGTAGAAATTCCTCTTGCTGGGAGGGAAGTGACTCATGTTTCTTGACATAGCTCCTTTAAGGAGGGACATCTCTCCTTTCCCCAGCTACCCTACCTAGTGGCAGATAAATTATTGGGGCTTGCATCCCTTTGTGACCAGTTGGTTTTAACAAGGCAGCACAATCCCAAAGAAACATGTGGACCAATGGAAGCCATTCATCAAGGCTTTATTGAACCCTGGAATGCATAATCAGAGAGATCAAGTGATAATAGCAGTATTTCTCTTTGGTTTGGCCCCAACAGAATGAAGAGTTTGATCACATGGCCAGCTCATATTCTGGTAGCTCCCATGAAGGAGCAATCTTCCTCACTCCATGCTCAGTACTTGGCTGGCACAGACCATAGTCTGCTGTAAGGACTGGGTGCCATTCCACCCATCCATGTACAAAACAAGAGTTTAGATGGGAGAATCTGAAGTTTGTATTGATTGATTCTGTGTTTGTAGAGCAGTGGCTAATAATCAAGTTTCACGAACATCCAAAATATTGTGACAGAAGTGAAGAATGGAGCCTGATTGCTTCATAGGGCACATTTGGTAACTGGTTGTTAAGTATTTTATTTGTGATTTGATGTCTTGAAGTCATGCAGGAAGCAAGAGAGAAAGTCAACAAGTTCGCGCCTTGTTAATTTGATTTATCCTCCATTGTCCCTTCCCCCACTTACCACCTTCTCAGTCCACTTGGTGCATCTGTTGCCTATGAAAACTCAGACTATAATAAGCTGTTTAAGGGTACAAGCCTGTATTTAGGCCTATACTGGCTGAGAAGCCAAAAGGTATGAGATGGGAGCGGAAAAATGCCGGATACAACTCAACCAGTGAAGATACGCCAGCACAACTTTGTGGATATGCCAGTTGAACTCCATGCAACACTGCACTGCCAGGACAACACTGCTGGTGGAATGACCAAAAAGGAGTACAGATGTGGGAGTGATGAATAAGTAGACAGATGACAGCTCCTGTACTCTCAACCCTTCTCCAAACATCAGCATAATACCATTCCTAGAACTCAATAAGGACTGGCTCCTTGTACGGCTGGCTGAGATGATGTCAGCCCACGACTGGTGGGAGCCAGTAGTGTTGCCATGGGCACTAGGGGTGTGGCTGTTGTTGCTCTATTCCATGTTACTTGCTCCTTAAATTTGTGCTGGGCTTTGCTAGATACTGTCGATAAGTTACTCCAATCTTGCAGTGGTGCAAGAAGACTAAGGTTGCACTCTGCTTGTTTCTTAGGAGCACAACAGTAGTCTGCCACAGACTTAACCTCACAGCTGCTTCTCTGAGAACAGCTTAGGCAGGTCACACCTCACCACATCACTTCTCCCCCAAATCATTACTTTCGCTCCGTGGTTTCTGTTTAAAATAATTTAATTATCTCTTAAATCCTACAAGGGCTTAATAGCCCGATTTAATGAGTGAGCTGACTCCAATTTTGGAGTCAGAAAAGAAGGTAGAATCATAGTTGTGGAGGAAAGCCATCTCCCCTTCCTCGTTGAGCTGGAGCTTCAGGATAACCCTGCAGGCCTGGATCTGCACCTCTTCCTCTGGGTGAATGATGAGCGAGAGGAGGCGGTCAGCTAGGCGGGAATCGTCCCCAAAAAGGACCTCATGAAGGGACGACTCATTGTACTGCCAGCTCACTGACTGGTACTGGGGAGTCAGGCGACCCTCACAAAGCCGTTCCACAAACACCAGCAGCTCAAAGAGAAGGTTTCCAGGTCGTGAAGGTTGGAAGAGGTGGAGGAAATCTGGATGGACCTTTAAAAAGAAGCAGATCAGGTTGATTTTGTCTTAAAGGACAAGGCTTGGGCCAGCAGGTCCTACCTGTCTGGATGACTAACTCCAGATTCTTCAGGTGGAAAGCAAATGCCACCCTCCAGATCTTTCTATCTGGCCCTTTGAGCTCTCCCTGGGCCACACACTCCCCAGCCACATTCTGCCCATTTTTGCCTCCGACCCCACTCACTGCTGGTATGTGGTTCTCAGAAGGTTGCCCATAAAGGAAGGCAGCCCGCAGGCTAAAAATGACTGTATCCCTGTTCTACTAGGAAGACATCCCAGGCAGCAGAAAGACAATGCACTTTGCTCTGTTAATGCCGCTGCATTAAGCTGCAGCAGACAAACAAAGACAGGACTGAAATCCTCACCTGGCAGTTCATGATGTCAAATAACAGAGCTTCCTTTTGGGCTAGCGTGCCAAGGAATTTTAGAACCTGCACCTGAAAAAGACAGTTGCAAGTATATCAACCCTACAGATGAGGTGTCTCACTCTTGTTTTATGGCTTCCACTTAATGCCCTCACAGGATTTAGGACAGGGGTGAGGGACCTGTGGCCGTCCAGATGTTTTTTGAGCTACAACTTCCATCACCCCTTGATGATTGGCCATGTTGGCTGGGGCTGTTGGGAGTAACACAACATCAGGAGTTCTCCAGCCCTGATTTAGGAGTTGGGTACAAGGGATAAGCCTTGGTACCTGACACATAGTGTTTCCCATCTGCAGAATTTCCATGAAGGCTGGCATAAGCTTCTTCACCAGTGGAAATGTGTGATCTGACAACGGCAGCCCATTCAGCAGCCTCAGTCCAGCAGCATGTAAGTCGTGGTCCCAGATGCTGGCAACCATTTCGAGAACCTTGGGGAAAAACTCCTGCAGAAAACATAGTGTTTTATGGTCACTGTGGGAAACTGTGGGTTACTTTCCGTATCCCTCTAGTGATATGTAAATGCCTCTTCCTTGCAGTTGTACGCTGAAGCAAAACAACCACCCATTTTCTTCTTGTTATGGAATGATGTGGTAAGAAACATACTTAACAGATCAGATGGCCACAGCTAACAACATTCAAATGTGCTGTTCATAGCTCAAGCACTATCACAGATCTAACCCCATGAGCAGAGTTTTCATAGGACTTTCCATTACTTTAGATCCTTTCATAGCTTCTCAAAGAAGTCCGTTCACTTGTTCAAACCACAAGCCATAGAATGATGAGACACTGAATGATGTCAAATGGCAAGCATTCTTGTGGGAATCAGTCGAGATCCACTGCATGGAGCCTGATACGGAAAAGCACTGTGGGGTACAAACAATCACCTGAATCCTAATTCTAAACTTCCAAATGCCAGTGAAGGCCTTCAGGGCATGCAGAGTCTGAATCTTGATGCCAATGTCTGGATCATCCAGGAAGGAGGCCACCAGTTTGATATCCTCATACGTACAGGCAGAAGCCTGGAAAAATAGAGCACGCAAAGTCAGGGGGATGTTAGGTTAGTTTATTACATTTATGTGTTGCTCCCACTAAAGAAAGTTGTAAGCCAGGCTTCCTCAACCTCAGCCCTCCAGATGTTTTGACACTACAGTTATCATCACCCCTGACCACTGGTCCTGCTAGCTAGGGATCATGGGAGTTGTAGGCTAAAAACATGTGGAGGGCCGAGGCTGAGGAAGCCTGTTCTACGCAATTACATCCCAGGTAAAAAAAAATACCCTAATAAAATCACATATGAATTGAAAACATATTAACAATACAATAACACAATAGCACACAGGAAAACAAAAGCACATTTGCTACTGAAAAATGAGAAGGTTAGTTCCAGGCAGAGCCTTCTTGGAGAGGCTCTATGGGGTGGGTTGGGGGGCTACTATGGAGAAGGCCCATCTCTCATTGCCACCCTCTTAACTGTCCTCAGAGGGGGCACACAGAGAAAGGCCTCACGTGATAGTCTCAGGATCCAGACAGGTTCATAAAGGTAAAGGGACCCCTGACCATTAGGTCCAGTCATGACCGACTCTGGGGTTGCGGCGCTCATCTCGCTTGGACAAAACCATTCATTCATTCATAGCACTTAAACTCCACCTTTGTAGCTCCAGACCAAAACCACTCAAGGCACACCTAACGGGATATAATTAAAAGGACCATCGCAAGAAACAGCTAAATGCAAGCAAACAAGTGGCAGGTGAAATTAACAAAAGAAAAGAAAAATATGGGGGAGGAAAGGAAAAGAACCAAAACAAAAAAGAAGCGAGCCAGCAAAATTAACCCACATTCACACCAAAATTCCAGGTATTGGCCAAAGGAGCCAGGTGGATTTCTTGAGGCAGGGAGTTTCATAGGGTTGGTGAAACAACTGAGACATCCCTTTTACATTCCCTTTTACATTCTGAGTCCTCCAAAAATGTGCATTCTTCTGAGGGATTTGCCTCTCACTTTGCAGCAACTAGCCAGAACGCAAGACTGTTGGCCAAAATATGCCACCTTTAAATATGGCTTTGCCCCAATCAGTCGAAAAATAGATGTGTGTGTGTAAAACTCTCCCCCGATCACCATTTCTCCCCTTGTAACCCACTATCCTCTCTCTCACACACAGCTCTTTTTGCCTTAAACCAGACTCCAGTATCAGAGTCCTGCTGGGAGATAAGTGGCTGGTTGGAGGGATTGCCAGTGGAGGGGGCAGTGGAGGACAGGAGGAGAGTTTAAATCAAAGACCCATTTTTAGATGCACAGGCTGCCATCATCAGATGTAGCTTTGGTCATGAACAGTGGCGGACTTTGGGCTTTCAAATTTCAGCAGCGCCATGTGTGATGCTAAAATTTGGTGCCCCTCACCTCTCCCACTCCATCCTACAGCATTGCTGTGGTGCCCCCTGGCACCCAGTGCAGCCCAACCGGTTGTGCTACCTTAAAAGTGCCTCTGTCCTGAACTTGGTTACTTGGGTGCAACCTGGCTGGCCAACGCACACTTGATTTCCTTGGACTTGCTCTTCCACCACTGTACTTTACATCATGCAGTTCTGGAGTCTCACCTCATTGTCCAGTAGATAAACACACCGGGTGATGCCATGGAGTAGCATATTCTTGGAGTAGTCATCTAGCTTTGGGTTGAGGGTGTTCAGAAGTCCCCTGAGTTCTCCAGAGTCCAGCACAGTTTGACTCTGGTGCTCTATGGCGAGTTCTAAACACAGGAAAGGAAGGGAGGCAAGAGATCCCGAGGGGGGCAAGGAGGCAAAAAGAGCAGTGATAGGTGAGCTGAATGGAGCATGTCGTACTAAATGGAATAACGTGTTTCGACATGGGAAGCATCAGAGCTCAGTGGGAGAGTATCTGCTTTTCTGGTAGGCAGATCCCAGGTTCAACCCTTGATATGTCCAGGTAGGGGTGGGGAAAACCCATGTTTGAAATGCTGGATGGCCGCTGCCCATCATTATGGACAACACTGAGCTAAATAGACCAAATACTCTCAGTATATGGCAGCTTCTGACAGTGTGTTGTCTTCTTCAAAGGTCATATGTTTATGCTATCTCCTATTTCAGCAAAGTCCTCTCTCAGATCTGTCCTTCTCAGGAGGAGGACACTGCCATTGCAAGGAGCACAGCCAGTTAGAGGGACCTGATATTTAATTCATGGCAGTTCACATTTCATTAAGCAGATTGTTTCAGCCCAGAGAGATGCACAAAGCTAAGATGTCTACAACCAGCACTTGCAAGGTGGGTATTAGAAGACAACACAGACCCCAAAGAAGCAACTTGACAAGTATTTCTAAATCAGAGATGCAAATTTAAGAGCAAATATATTCCTTTGCTGCACGCTTTCAGAGATCATGTATGAGATTTAAATTTTAAAAACTGTGCCCAATCTGGCTGGGGGTAAGGCCTTGGGTGTGGCCTTCCTGCCTGAACTCCATTGGCCATTGGTAGATATCTGAGAGCCTGTTTTATGGCTGATTAGCAGAACGTGGCACCATGCAATAGTGCATATGGCATTTGTTTCAGCAAATGTCTATACTGTTCTCACATATTCAGCCGGAGCCTATCCAAAAGACCAATTCCCTCCATACTGTTTGCTTGGAGAGCCAGTGTGGTGTAGTGGTTAGAGCATTGGACTAGGACCTGGGAAACTAGAGTTTGAATCCCTACTTAGCCATGAAGCTCACTGGGTGAATTTGGGCCAGTCACTGCCTCTCATCCTAACCTACCTCATAGGGTTGTTGTAGGGATTAAAAATGGGGTGGGCGGGGAGTGGGGGAGAGAATCATGTACGCTATTTGGAACTCCAAGAAGAGCTGGGATATAAATGTGATAGACAGATAGACAGATGGTTGTTGAGAGTTAAACCAGGGCCTGTGAAAACTGCCATGCTGGGAGCATTACATGACTCACTGGCTAAGGTAAGTGGCTCTGGGTTGTAGGGAGGGCTCTTGATCCCTGCCATGATGGTTTTGCCCAATAGGAAGATAGCTCCAGCTCCTGTCGCCGCAGATACCACGTTTTTTGTTGTCACCAGCTCAAAATACTTCATCTCCTCTCCTCGAACTCCCAGGGATGTAGATAGAGCCCTGGGTGCTGACCTCAAGCAGGTCCTCCAATGGGAATACTAGATTGCTCTTGGCATGGTTTGTGATGTCACCAGATTCCACCAGGACATCTGTGACACACCGTCCGAGAAGGTGCAGGAAGCAGGTCCCCCCAGGTTCTCCGATATCAGTGCAGGAGGACATAGAAGCCTGTGCTGAGCTATGCAAAGGGAGCTGCTTAATAATAATAATAATAATAATAATAATAATAATAATAATAATTGTATCCCTACTATCTGGCTGGGTTATTCTAGCCACTCTGGGCTGCTTCCAGCATATACAAAAAAATAATAAAACATTAAAAACTTCCCTATACAGGGCTGCCTTCAGATGTCTTTTAAAGGTTGTATAGTTACTTATCTCCTTGACATCTGATGAGAGGGCATTCACAGGGCAGGTGCCACTACTGAGAAGGCCCTCTGCCTGATTCCCTGTAACCTCACTTCTCAGTGAGGGAACCACCAGAAGGCCCTCAGAGCTGGACCTCAGTGTCTAGGCTGAATGGCGGGGGTGGCTGGTGCATGTTTTCCCACTGAATTTTAAAGACAAAGTTGTCATATGGGCCACAGCAGGGGAGGAGGGGACCTGCCCCAGTTCCAGACACCGGGGTCAGCAAGGACAGGGGACTTTGCTCCCTCATCAGCATGCCCAAGTACACCCCTTAATTTTTCTCCCACAGAAGTGAATGGTAGCAGAGTGAGGGAAGTGCACCACTTGAAAACAACTCTTCAACCCAACTGATTCCCAACGCCCCCCCAAAAGAGATCCCCTAGGAGGAGTACAATAAATCAGTCCATCTGAGACTTCTGTTCTTAGAGACACCTTGCATTCCTTCAGCAGCCCCTGCAATTTATAGGCTCACCCTCCCATCCTATCGATGGCCAATCATAGATGCAAATGGCAATATGCCAACTTTTCTGTACATGTTGTGGTGATGCCACTGCTTTCCCACACCCCACCAGTTGCTCACAGAGAGAAGCCCTTTGCACCTCTCCTAACCTCAGCAGAGAAAGGAGGGTGACTAACCACTCCTCACATCTAATGAAATGTAGGCATGGCTGAGTGTTGGGAGAGGCAGAGCCAGTGGAAAGAGGAACTGAGCAGGAACAGAACTATGTGGGAGGGCCCAATGATAAGCCCACATTTCCCCTGTTTTTCATGGCCTCAAAGGGCAGAAACAAACCTTTATGTGCAATGTAATGATAGGTAAAGGGACCCCTGACCATTAGGTCCAGTCGTGGCCGACTCTGGGGTTGCGGCACTCATCTCACTTTATTGGTCGAGGGAGCCGGCATACAGCTTCTGGGTCATGTGGCCAGCATGACTAAGCCGCTTCTGGCGAACCAGAGCAGCGCACAGAAACGCCGTTTACCTTCCCGCTGGAGCGGTACCTATTTATCTGCTTGCACTTTGACGTGCTTTCAAACTGCTGGGTGGGCAGGAGCAGGGACCGAGCAACGGGAGCTCACTCCGTCGCGGGGATTCAAACCGCTGACCTTCTGATCAGCAAGTCCTAGGCTCTGTGGTTTAACCCACAGTGCCATCTGCGTCCCAATGTAACGATAGGGACATGTTTATTTATGTTAGGTGTTGTATCTGCAATTCTTCTAGTTTTGCCCTGCTCCTACTCCTCCCAGGCTGTCTTCTTTTCTTATTTCTTGGGATGAAACTTCTCTTTTTCCTGTTCTGAGCCCACAGCCTGAGTGCTCTGGAGTCTTCTGACAGATCCTGCAGCTTATTGGCTCGCAGGGCAATAGATCAAATCATGCTCACATCTCTGCCAAAAAGAGATCTCAGGAAAGTATGGGGGGAGGGACCCAGTTTTTGCCTTGCTTCTGCTGGAGTAACTGAACTAAACTCAGAGGGTATAGATCTGATGTGGAACGAGAACGAATAAAAGGAGAATGTGAACATCTTGGGTTATGCTTATTTTGCTGGGTGAACAACAGGACTTCCTGCCAGAAGATGGCGACAGCAACCAAATATTATGTGGTTTTATTCCTTAGCACTGGAACTCTACCAGCAGTGTGGGCCAAGTATTGCCTATGTCACACTTACCAGGTAGATATGAGCATCAAAGGCTTGATTTCCTTTCTGTTCCTTCTTTGTTTTTAGTTCAGGGTAGGCTTGCAGGAACTATTTGGTTGCATTTTTTTACTAGAACCCCCAAAGGCTCTTAACTGGAGCCAGTTGCCAAACAGTGGTGGAAGAAGGGGGGGGACGGACATATCTAGATATAAGGAGCAGAACGTCTCTGAAGACATGCAGAGGCCAGGGATTTGTTTTCAGTACTCACAGGCCTGTCACACCAAAACCCACTCCTGTTTATCCCCGCCTCCCAGCTTTCCTTATCTCAGCAGCCTAATAAATCAATCCTTCTTGAACTACTGCAGGGATGGTGAACCTTCTGGAGGTTGTTGGACTCCATCTCCCGTCTGCTCCAGCCAGCATGGTCAATGGTCAAGCATTATGGGAGTTGTAGTCTAGCAACATTCGAAGGTCCAGGGGTTCCCCAACCTGCAAATCATTTAGAGATCTACCAGTACAGTAGTTCCCAGTCTACCTTCTGCCCATGTTTTAGAACACATGTTTTAGTAATCCCCCCCTTTTTTTGCCCAGGGAACCTTAGTAATTTACTTTATGGAAGATTTTGATGCTTTCAGATAATTAAAAAAGCCTTGCATTCTGCTTGCTAAGAGATGTGGGCATGTAGGTCTGGAGATGCTTCAAAACCACCTGTGTGATGCTAGCTACACACACACACACAGAGAGAGAGAGAGAGTAGAAAGAAGAATGCTTGTACAGTGGTACCCTGGGTTAAGTACTTAATTCATTCCGGAGGTCTGTTCTTAACCTGAAACTGTTGTTAACCTGAAGCACCACTTTAGCTAATGGGGCCTCCCGCTGCCACCGCTCTGCCAGAGCATGATTTCTGTTCTCATCCTGAAGCAAAGTTCTTAACCCGAGGTAATATTTCTGGGTTAGCGGAGTCTGTAACCTGAAGCGTATGTAACCTGACGCGTATGTAACCTGAGGTACTACTGTATACAAATTTCAAAAAGTTAAATGATCTTGGGAAAAAGTGAACTGGAGAAATTCTCATGATGGTCCTTTAGTTAGTCAAATGAAGGGCCCCACACCAGCCCAAAGGCACAAGCTGGTAAGAATACATTACAAAGCAAATATAAATTATATAGTTGAAACTCATTTAAGCAGATCATGCTTCACAAAACCTTTTCAGAAACACACACTCACCACTGTATTCAGCTTCTCCAACACACCCACCCACACAACACTGTATTCACTTGGGTACCCAAAGCCAGACATATAGAAATTCTGGCATATCTCCAGGGGGGGATGGGAGTTCTATAGAGAATGCTTTTCTGCGTGGTGAAGCTGTTCTCATTTGATGCAAGGACAGTAGCCTCAAGGGGGCACTCTCTTTCAAAGTTAGAAATCACAAGCGGGCATTACAGAAGAGGCAGGTACGCTGGGCTAAGCTCTACAATGCCTGGAATTGTTCCTGAAAGAATATGAGGAATAATGCAGACGCTGCAACATTGGGGTAACATGCTCCCAGCTGCGCTTTGCTCCAGGGCTGGCCATCTGTCTTGCTGGCACAGCAGGCAGGAAGACCAAAAAATGCACATACAGACTTGCCTAATGTATCGTATCCTGCCCGATGAGGACAGACGCCTCCACATGCCTCTTATGTTTAGGGGCAGATCTTCATCTGGTGGCTGGTGCAATGGAAATACGTTTGCATTCACAGAGCAGACCTTTCATGACACATACGTACATGCACTACACATCAAGTCACAACTCCCCAAGTGAAGTAAAGCCTCCCTGTGTGCTGCTGCTTTCTCTAACGCAGTTGTAAAAATGTACATTGGTGGAAAACGCACAGTTTGCAGTGTCATCTGCATGTTTTCTGCACTGACAAGAATCAAAAGAGAGAGAAAATAGTCAAGAGAGCCCCAAATATGTTTTTCCAGTGTTTCACATTAAACTGTGCAGCCATGACAGGTGATGCCTACAGATTGAATGAGCTGAAGGGTTTCAATTGCACAGACACAGGTAGCAACTCTGCACACCTGCATAAAGAGCAATCAACCAAGCTACTGAAGGGGAAAAAATCAAACCAAGTTAAAAGTGATGCAGACCAGCCTTACAGCTGAAATTAAGTAAAGGTAAATCGTACTCGTTGGAAGGGATAACTCTGTCTGTTTCAGTTGTTTCCATTTATCACTTTTCCCATTAAATCCATTTCTCCACATTTCTGCAGCAATTTGTGAATTAAAAACACAAAATCTTTGCAAAACTTAAATTGGCATTTTAGTGTGAATTTCTTCTAATAAACACATTTTTGTATGTAGTTTTGATTAACATACACTGTTTTGCAAGCAGCTATCCCTAATATAATGCATGGTTGTAAGTTATTTCCACGACGTGTTCATTTTTATGCCTATTTTCTTTGTCTGGAGAATTTCATCACAAAATTTGGTTAAGTGCAAACTTCAAAGGGTAGCTATGTTTTGGTTTGTGCATTGGTTCACAAAGTGCGAAATGGGTCATTTCTCTTTAAGATGCAAGCAAAATAGAGTTAGTTCCCCATCCCTATATGCTTCTGTAGTGAAGTATAAGAGTCTTAGCAGCAATACCAATAGGTGTTTCCCCACTTCTGACCTCTACAGGTGTGCTGGCATCAAGAGCACACCAGTGTGCGGTAAGATGACTTCAAGTGTGCCATGAAAAAGGAAACTGTCAAGGTAGAAGCATCCACCACTTTATGCCTGTCACAGTGGGGGAACCCTTGGTAGTATTGATTCCCCTTTTTGCTCATATATGGGCAGTGACATCATATACCCTCCAATATGTCCAGGCTCAAAACCAGGCTGTGCGTCTTCCAGGGTGATTCATGTGATCTGTAATGTTGTGTAATAAAATTAGTTTATTAGAATTGTCGATTGGTAAAATCAAGAACGTATTAGGAGATAATTTGTTGGGGTGGGGGAGCCCTAGAGATTTCGACTGCCTAGGGGTCTCCACAGGCTTTAATTTGGCACTGGAGCTACCTTTTCAGGGTGAGGTTGTGGCATCCAAAATGGCCGCTGTGCTCTTGCATGGTAAAACAGGATGTCCTGGTTTTCCCGGGACAGTTGAGAGGTATGACATCATCTCAGGGAGGGAGTAACAGAGGATCAAAGTATTGCCACTGAAAACTGTGGGGAATTCCAGACACACCCCATTGTCTGGAAAGCATGGGTCCCATCCTTGTGAACTCTGACTCAGAGGCGATATTAGCGCAGCGATCCTACAGTTGTGAGGAAGATGCCAGACTACATGGAATTGGTGGACTACATGGAATTGGCGGAAATGACTGGCAGAATCCGAGACCAGGGAGAAGAGTCGGTGGAAGAAGATTGGAAGAAATTTTAAATCTATCTACAGAAACACTATAAAATTATTGAATGTTAATAATGTTGGAATGAAACGAAGTGGTTCTAGCAATAAGACAAAATAAGAATATGCAAGAAGGGATTGATATCAGATGAAAATTTGAAGTTAGAATATGTGAGGACAAACAATTAAGGGTAAATTAAGAGGGTAGGAATTTGCTGAACAAATTTTTAAATGGAATACAAAAAAGGGAGGTGTGAGGAAGTCAGGAAAATAAGTAAATGATTGTAAGATATCAGAAAGAGGGATTTTTCTTTTTTCTTTTTTCTTTTTACATTAAATTTCGGTTTTTGTATTTTCTTTGTGTGTTCTTTGTTCACTGTTTACTGTTTTGTAATCCTTTTTTTGTTAAAAACTTAATAAATATTATTAAAAAAAAAAAAAAGTTGGGAGGAAGATGCCAGCCCATTGTTCTGGGAGCTGGCTGTGGAAATATATGAATAATCTTTTGGAGTTCAGGAGTGAGCTCATTTCAATGCCTCAAACCCTGTGGCCTGGATATTAAAGGTTTAGGAAATAAAAAAATTCCTTCCAGTAGCACCTTAAAGACCAACTAAGTTAGTTCTTGGTATGAGCTTTCGTGTGCATGCACACTTCTTCAGAAGAAGTGTGCATGCACACGAAAGAAGTGTCTGAAGAAGTGTGCATGCACACGAAAGCTCATACCAAGAACTGACTTAGTTGGTCTTTAAGGTGCTACTGGAAGGAATTTTTTTATTTTGTTTTGACTATGGCAGACCAACACGGCTACCTATCTGTAAAAGGTTTAGGAAACACTGCATCAAGGTGAGGGACCGGGACTAAAACATGGGACTCAAACACAAACCTTGCACACCCTCTGATTCGACTGTGCTGCCCTTACCATTCCAGGTCTCCCTGACAGACAGTAAACAAGCTCTGCTTCCTACCCCCTTTCTTTGAAATCACCTCCTTTTGTCGCTCTTATCTGTTACTTACGCAGCTTCCCAGCCCTCTCATCAGAGAGCAAAGAGCCTCCTTCTCTGGGTTCCCACAGCTGTCAGTCTGATTCGTGAAGAAGCCTAATTTCTGGTAATCTGCCTTCCTTGATGGCCCTTCTGCTGTTGTGCCTCTTGATCCTCAACTCAAACTGCTGATAAAATACCCTGTAATTAAATTCCTGTTCCTCCTAATGGACTTGTCCTTTTTTGGATGGCACTGCATCTCATTTGAAGCATCTGCAGGTGGTTTCGGTTTGAGGGCGGAGGTGGGAGCTGCCTGTTGCAGGAATCATTTTGGTTTTCATTGATGAAAACTTTTGTCAGAAGGATACCTCGCTTCTTTATTTCACCTTTTGGAAGTGAGGAAAGTGACGCGATGTCATGGGGAGTTTCTCCCTGTGTGGAGTTTGATTAATGCCAATGCATGAGTGCCTCGTCTATCTCCTGGCACAGAAACTCATCTCCCCATGCACAGCCCTTTGGGCTCAAAACTGCCTTCTTGTTGGAATGATAATAGCTGAATATAAACATACTAGCAGTAAAATCATCCTTTCTACCTACCAGAGCTGAATGTGATAAGACATCCCAGCCCAGCTGTCATTAAATGGGCAGCCTGTCCATTTTCATTCACTTGTACTGTACATGTTAAATGCTCTGCTCTGGGGAGAAGGAGTGCTAAAGAGGTCTTTGTTCTTCTGTATTCTGAAGACTCTGAGCGACAGCCATGCATATGTTTGAAAAAGGGAAATTGTACACCAGCTGACCCAAATTCAGCACTGAGAATAGTGGGAGTCTCTTAATTGTATACAGTGCATTATGCGAGGGTGTGTTATAGTCTGCAAAATTTATTTTGCTGCTGCTGATCATGGGAGGTCTGTCAAAGGAATAAACTGAAGCTTTAGAGTTCTTCAGAACTCTTCAGGAGGCTAGATGGTAAACAAAAGGGGGAGGATGTGGTGCAGGGTGGGGGGAAGAGTGAGTGACGTAATCTGAGGCTGCATCTGGTATGAGTGTTAAGGTCGAACATCAAATGCTGCCTTATACTGAGTCAGACCACTGGGCCCTTGCTAATGGGCATCTAGGTCAGTCCTGCACTGACTTTCAGCATCCCTGCAGGGTTTTAGACAAGGGACCTTTCCAGTCCTACCTGCAGATGCGACATTCAAATGAGACTATTTAGGTGCTATGCACATTTCTGGTTGCACTGAGATGAGAAGGAGAAACATACAATAGCATACTCTCCAACTGTCCCTATATATATTTTTTAAGACATATTTTTATTAAAGATTTCTTGGTTCACAAAAGTATGTGCAATGTCTCTTTTTTCAAGATACATTTTCTATAGATCAGTTTCATTTGTTGAGACATCAGTGTTACCTTAGAAAGAAAAAGGGAGAGAGGTGGAGGGGGGCATGGTGAGTGGGGTTGGGGTTGGGTTGGGTGGCAATGCTTCTGTTCTACTTAATGTATGTGCGCGGGTTCTCTTTATTATTCGCTTGTGTTCCTTTGGTGGTGAGAGAGGTTGGGGTTGGCCTAGGGTATGGTTGTTTGTTTGTGATTGGCTGTGGTGAACTTTGTTTTCATGTGTGAGTGGGGTGGGTGGGTGTTTTTGGATCAGATTAGCCATATTGATTCGTATGCTGTTGGTGGATTCTTGTCTTTGTCTTGTTGGGCTGTGTGTGTGATAAAGGGGAGGTGTCTTCTTCTATTTGTCTCCGTGTCAGTTTCAGTTTGTTGGTTAGTTTTTCTAATAAGGCTGTTTCCCATACTATTTGGTACCATTGGTCAACCGTCCCTATTTTACTGGGACATTCCCAGACATCCTGGCTTCTGATTTGATCCCAGAATGTCTTTGGAATGAGCTGGTGACCACAGCTGATGCTGTCCTCTCATGTGAGTCAGATGATTTGGGTGAGAGTGCGGTGCCAAAAGACACACATCTCCTGGAGTCGCATGAGTAAACTGACTCACATGACAGCATGGTAACAAAAAATGTGTGTCTTTTGATGCCACACTCTCGTGTCCCGATTTTCACCAGGGGAATGTTGGAGCTGATTCCAGGTTGTCAGTTTTTGTATTTCCGCAGATGGGGAATAAGTCGCTGTATGTTTCTCCTTCCCCCACAGGGTAGTGGAGAGTGTAAAGCGCTATGATAGTGTCTCTGCTAAATTTTCATCTGAAAATAGGTAGTTTGCAATACACTTTGTTTCTCTCCAAACTAGGGTGTTTCCATGTGGTTTTCAGAACTGAATCTGAAAGTGTGAAGTCAGAAGGGACTGCTGAGCTAATGGGTTCTTCAGCACTCAAATGGTACCACTCAGTGCCAATTGGTTTCCAGAACTCTTACTTAAAAATACTCCCTCTTGCCTGGAGGCTCCCTTCCTTTGGCAGAGGAAGATTGGCCTGAGTGCTTCCTGGGGGAGAAGAACAGGAGTGCTTCTAGAACCACAGTCCCGACTAGCGTGAGTGATGATTATACACTCAAACGTGGCCAGATTTGGCTATAGACTGAGCACTGATTACATAAATACATATTTAAAACCAGAATCTTACAGCAGTGAATCTAATTGTCCGTAGACTCGTATATGTGTGCCTAATTAGCATCACATAAATAAATCAACAGTGGATAATTATACAGTGAATCAGCATTTATTTTAGCAAGCACTGCAGCTAACGGCAAA
Organism: Podarcis erhardii; assembly: GCF_964252035.2. Lineage (NCBI taxonomy): Eukaryota > Metazoa > Chordata > Lepidosauria > Squamata > Lacertidae > Podarcis > Podarcis erhardii. The sequence continues at coordinate 47,832,031 of NC_138510.1, read as the reverse complement.
GTTGTGCCTCCGCTGTTGTGAGTTCCTGTTGTGTTATATAAGAAAGGCTCTGAACACAAGCACCTGCTGCCCCCGAAGAATGGCAAAGCCTTGGAGGAAGGCAGAGGAGAGGCCCTTGCCAGGAGCTGCAGCCAATCATCTGCACCAGAAGCAGCCAAACAGGTTTCCCTCAGCTGTATGACGAGGTTTCCATGCTGCCTTTTGAATTGCAAGGCTTGGGTGGATGGTTTGACACAGTGGCGGCAGCAGCATCGTCTGCTCACTTGCCCGCTGCATCCAGTTGGAGTCCTGGAAAGGAGGATGACCTGTGGGTCAGTCGGTCTGCTGTGTAGTGGTGGCAGGCTTTAAGCTTTCTGGCCAGGTGTCTTCTGTTGTGCACACACACAAATTTGCACAATGGCCCTTCCAAACTGTCCTAGCTGTCCACCTGAATAGAAGAGGACGAGGGAGGCAAAGCTGCATTTATTTCACCTGTACCAGAAACAGGGATGATCCCCAAACCAGCTAGGGAGACAACTTACCGTAGCTTTTAGCATCTCCGTGTGTGGTTGAACGTGGCTGTTGTCAAACCAGCATCTGTTCAGGGCTGCCCCAAGTAGCCCTGTAACTTACTGTAATAACAATAGCTGAGTTCCGTCACCTATTTTTCTGGGGGAAAGGCACCGACTACGGCAATCTGCAAAGAGTCAAAGGAGGAGGATCGCTCTCATCCCCCACTGTCTTCCACGTGTGAAGAACACTCATTGCTATTCCTATGGCACCCTGCCTCTAAGAATGCTTCCACTTCTTTGTCACCCAGCACTGATTTAATAGCCATAAATTCTTCAGGATTTTCTTACCTGAAGGCCCCTGTCGAACATCAATCTCGGGGAATTCCACAATATGGTCCCCAGCCGTGGCCCATTGAGATGGACTGACCTCAGGCTCATCTGCCCGTGACAAAATAAGAGAGCGCAGTGCAGAATGAGCACTTTACGGGCAGATGGATAGCAGGTGACAAAACTTAATGGTGCTTGCTGTTGGGATAAGGATTAACTCCTCATTCCTGATGATGTGCAATGGTGGCTTGCTGCCATCTCACCAAATGACCTCCCTAATGTGCAGGTGCCAGGCTGAAATGCCGCCTCTATTGTCGGGTCAAGCAAGAAGCCTAGGTCTTAAGAAATCCAAGAAAACAATGATGTATTGTTGTTGTTAGAAGCACAAGGGGAGTAACAGAATGATGGAATCTGTGGGAAGGATTTTCCCTCTGTGCGGAAATGGTATGTGGGTTTACCCCCCAGTAATTCTGCCCCCAAGGAGCAGATATGCCAGGGGTCAGCAAACTTTTTCAGCAGGGGGCCGGTCCACTGTCCCTCAGACCATGTGGTGTGCCGGACTATATTTTGGAAAAAAATAATGAACGAATTCCTATGCCCCACAAATAACCCAGAGATGCATTTTAAATAAAAGGACGCATTCTACTCATGTAAAACCACGCTGATTCCCGGACTGTCCGTGGGCCGGATTTAGAAGGCAATTGGGCCGGATCCAGCCCCTGGGCCTTACCTTGCCTACTCATGAGATATGCTGTGCTGAAAATACTCCAGATTCAGGGGGCTGAGGAGAGAGCAATATTGAGCTCCTTACTGAGTAGGAAAGGAATAGGACTTAGTTTCTTGTTGAGCAATGCAGCAACAGACTGTTTTCCGGTACTCCTGTTTGGTGTCCCCCACCCCCCATGGATCCACAGGTTGGTTGCACCAGATGTCACAAAGAGATTGATGCTACCCTGTATGAATCTGCCTGAACTCTGTGATCTGCTCTGGAGGATCAGTTCTCTGGTCCATCAATATGAGAACTTAGACTAACAGGGATTAGGAACAGGGCCTTTTCAGTGGTGACCCCATACTTATGGAATATGATCGCCTATGAAGTACATGTGGCCCCTTCATTGCTGGCATTAAAATAACAACCCTCAAAGCATTTTTATTTCAATATGCTTTTTAGTAATAATTTTAATTCTCATGCCTTGTTGGTGTTTTTTCTGCCAGTTTCAAAGGGGTGCAATTGGAGATTATAAGTGGCTGATTTATATGCTTTGCGACTGGTATTGTAACCATCTTGTGAGGACTTGTCATATAAATCTTTTAATAATAATAATAATAAAATCATTTTGCCAGCATAATGATTTTACTATTGATGGGGGTCATCATGAGAGGTTTAACTATATGTATGGTTGCTTTTTCTGCAGGTTCCCAGTATTAACGCAGCAGATTTCTGCATCCCCCTCAGAGTTCTGTATTAAATATACATTCCCTCTGAATAAGAACAAGTGGGGCTTTCTCCTTCTGCTTTCTGTTTCAAATATGCTATGCTGTAATACTGTAATCGTGCTTCTAATGATGTTCCCTGGGCAATGGACATGGAATGTTTCTTTGTTGATGCTCTTGGATTTCTTAGCAACGGGGGGAGGGGGGCACTTTGCAGTAATTCTGGCCCTATCTAGGGGTTGTAGCCTTATGAGGCTTTGCCCTCGGGTGGGAAAAATATTGCGCCTGGGAAAGGGAAGTGGGAGTCAACAGACACTCAAGGAATAGTTTCGGAGAAAAGGCTTTTATTTCTACCATCCATGAACTGGTAGAAGGAGCAAGTGTGATAAGTCACAAAAAGCATGCACGAAATTCACAGTCATGTGCACAAGCATATATACCCCTTTCCAGTTCCCTCCTCCTTTCTCCTCCCTCAGGAATCCTCTGAGCATAAACAGAAAGCTGTCTTGGGACTCTTGGGACTCTTGGCACCCTTCCCAGGAAAGGGGTTTCAGAGTGTTCAGATATGTTTCAATCTCTTGTTCTGGCATGGTTACCGGACAGAAAGTAAGTTGCAATGTGGTTCTTTAGCAAGGCCAGAAGGCATCAGAAAGGCCTGAGAAACAATGGACTGTGGACTTCCGGTCGGCGCCAGCGTTTGATGGCGGTCCTAGCCTCAAGCTCCGAGGCAGGACTGCTCCGTAAGTTCGGGTCTTACCCGCTACGGCAAGCGGGGGACCCCTAAAATCACAGGCGCTGAAGCCTGTGAGCAAGGAGATTCGGTGGGCACCTTTGCGCCCCCCCGGCATCGTGAAAGAGCCTTTTTAAAGGCTCCGGAGCGGCATCGGGGTGAGCGCGGTGCTGAGGATCGCTACCCAGCTTACGGAGTGAAGCCGCGTCGCCATTAACGGAGAGCGCCGATTCCTTTCTGAAATCAACGATTGGCAACAACAATACCCGTGAGTAAGACTGCAAAAGTAAGACGGGACTTAAAAAATTTAGAAGATTTGGCTGAAAACGGGAAGGCAAAATTAAGGAAGTCAGCCTCCCGGAACTGCATGATTAATGGAGCAATGAAAAGACTAAGCTGTGTTTAAATGGACTTTCCTTTTAACTCTTATTAAACCAGACATCGAAAGGATCTCCCCCCTGTTGTGCAGGAGAAGGGGGGGAGGAAACAGAATTAATTTAACCTGCAAAAGAAAGGGATAAGGAATAAAAAACCTCTGCTGCTGATACTTCTGGCCAGGCTGCCGGAGCAGCGATCGCCTGAAAAAAGGAACTGTCAAGTGAGCTGTCAAAGGACAGCGGCTACAAAATAAGACTTATTTTGAAACATACTCGGGACTTTGGTGGATTACAATTTTAACAGTAAAGTGCTACAAACTAAAGACTTTTAATGGGACTTTTGCCTTTGGACTTTCTGTTTCTTTGTTCTGGGTGCCTTTGGACGGTTACAATTTCCTCCTCTAGAGGGCTTTAGTTACATTACGGAGTATCCAGTGGGATTTTCCACTTGCAACTTTCCTGTGTGAATGACCTTGAGTTATGAGCAACCCGCCAGAAGAGATTTCAACAAGAAGTAAAACAAAGCAGGCTCAAAAACAAGCTCAAAAAAGAGGCTCCTTATCAGGAGCAGCAGCTGCACAAGAAAAAATAACAGCAGCATCAATGGAGTCAATGACACAGGCCCTGCTTAAAATAAATCAGTCACTAGAAGTACTTACCAAGCAATCTGCAGAACTCACTAAACAGTCTACAGAGAACTCAAAGAAATTGACGGAGTTGACAACAAGACTAGACCTGAATACAACAACAATTTCATCTAATACAGATTCTATAAACCGTTTGGTTCAAGAATCTACGGAAACAAGGAGAATAGCTGAGAGTGCTAGGTCCACTGCTGAAGAAACCAAAGGAAAGTTTGCGCCTATTGTAAAAAAAGTACATGAACATGATTCAGCATTAGCCCTACTAGAACTGGAAAGGAAAAGTAAGAATCTGAAATTAAGACTGGTTCCAGAAGAGGAAGAGGACAAGCTCGGGGAATTCCTTACAGACAAATTTCAAGACTTCTGGAATGATGAGCTAGATGGAGAGGAAGATGAATTTATGATAACCTCAGCCTTTCGGATTGGCAGGAAGCAAGGGAAGAAGCCAAGAGATTGTTTAATTACCTTAGGATCAAAGGAACAAAGAGACAAAATATTGAACCTACATTTCCAGAAGGCCTTGGTCATTAAAAATTCTCAGATTCAAATCTTCAAGGATATTCCTAAATACTTTTTGGAGGTTAGATCTCAATTTAAAGAACTAGTTGATCTACTTAAGAAGAATAATATCCCATTCAGGTGGGAATTTCCACAAGGGCTGTCCTTTAGCTACAAAGGGAAGAAAATTAAAATAAAAACAAACCAGGATAAAGAGTTCTTTTTGGAAAGAAATCAAGAGGATCTTCAGAAAGGAACTGTCAGCGAGGAGGAAGTACCGGACATCTCAAATCTATCATTTGGACTGAACCGAGCACCGACCGAGGAGGAACAACAACTTGGTGCAGTCGGTGGAAGGTCTACCCAGTAACCAAAATGTCTCTGCAACTCTTCAGTTGGAACTGCAATGGTTTGAACCACCCTCGAAAAAGGGGCCAAGTATTTCATTTATTAAAGAAGGAACATCTAGACGTAATCTGTTTACAAGAAACTCACATTGCCAGGATACATAGAAAACTTTTAACAAACAAGAGATTAGGACAAGAATTTATATCATCAGATAGAGTCAAGAAAAGAGGAGTTGTGATTTATGTCAAGGAAAAATTTGAACCAAAATTGATCTTTAAGGATGACCAAGGAAGATACCTGGCAGTGGAAATCCAAATTTATGGAGAAAAAATATTGATTGTTGGAGTTTATGCACCAAATGAGGGGAAGGCTGAATTCTTCAAGAAGTTGCATGAGACTTTAATGGACTTTTTGGACTTTAAAATTATAATGATGGGTGACATGAATGGAGTCGTCTCTACAAACATGGATAAGGCCCAAAGACAAACAATATCTAATGACGGAAGACTACCAAAGACTTTTTTTGACCTGACTGACACTATGGATCTGATCGATATTTGGAGAACTAGGAACCCTCTGGAAAGGGAGGGGACTTTCTTCTCTGAAGCAAAAATGACATGGACTAGAATTGATCAAATATGGATTTCTAGTAATCTGGCATCAAAGGTTAAAAAAACAGAAATCTGCCCAAAGACCTGCTCTGACCACAATGCTGTCAAGATGGAAATGAAACTGACAACAGCTGGAACCTTTAGATGGAGAATGAATGACACTCTCTTTGGAGATGGGGAAATTTGCAAAAAGGCCCAAGAAACACTTAAAGACTACTTCGAGATCAATTTGAGATCAGACACAGAAAAAAGAATCATTTGGGACGCAAGTAAAGCCGTGATGCGTGGCTTCCTAATACAACAGAATTCAATAAAGAGGAAAAAGCAGAATGAGAAGAAAGAGAAAATTTGGAATCTAATAAAAGAAGGGGAGAAGAAATTGAGATCTAAGCCTAAATCCCAGGAGATATTAAGAGAAATAAAATTCTATCAAACACAATATATGGAATTGACGAACCAGGAAATAGAATGGAAAATTAAACAAATGAGACAAAAGACTTTTGAATCTGCAGATAAATGTGGGAAGCTACTGTCTTGGCAACTGAAAAAGAGACAAAAATTGAATACAGTGACATCACTCGAAGTAGATGGGAAGTCTATTAATAAACCAAATGAGATAAGTAATTGTTTTCAAAGTTTCTTTAAGAAATTATACAAACAAGGGCCAAAAAATGAACAGGAGATAGAAGAATTTATTGGAAAATACGGACTATCAAAAATCTCTGAAAACAACAGAAGGAGTTTAAACGAGAAAATTACAGATCAAGAAATAGAGAGTGCCATCCAGGATATGAAGCTGGGAAAATCACCAGGACCAGATGGATTAACTGCGAGATATTATAAAGTATTGAAGGATTGGTTAATACAACCATTGAAAGAAGTCTGCAATCAAATTTTGGAGGGGAAAAAGGCTCCCGAATCGTGGAAGGAAGCATTCATCTCACTTATACCAAAGACAGAAACTGAGAAACATCAAGTCAAGAATTACCGCCCTATATCACTTTTGAACGTGGATTATAAAATTTTTGCAGACATTCTAGCAAAAAGATTCAAAAAAGTGCTGTTAGAGGAGATTCACAGGGACCAAACAGGCTTTCTACCAGGCAGGCATTTGTCAGACAATGTGAGGAATATTATAGATATTCTAGAACTTTTGGAAACTGACATAAATAGAAAAGCTGTTTTGATTTTTGTGGATGCAGAGAAAGCCTTTGACAATATTTGTTGGAGCTTTATGAAGAGGAATCTCCAAGGAATGGGGGTAGGCAAGAACTTTGAAAATGGTATAAGTGCAATTTATTCTGAGCAAAAGGCCAAACTTATTGTAAATGGTATGGTTATGGATGAAATTCCAATAGAGAAAGGGACACGACAGGGATGCCCAATTTCCCCTCTATTGTTTATATCGGTACTGGAGGTTTTCCTTAACATGATTAGAAGAGACCAGCTGGTTAAAGGTATACAGGTCGGAACTAAACATTATAAGCTAAGAGCATTTGCAGATGACCTAGTTTTGACACTACAACAGCCAGAAACTAGTACAAAAAGAGTTTTGGAACTTATTGAAATATTTGGTCAGGTAGCAGGTTTTAAATTGAATAAACACAAGACAAAGGTGTTGGAAAAAAATCTCACGGTGGGGGAAAAAGATAGTTTTCAAAGAGAAACTGGTTTGGAAATTACTAAAAAGGTAAAATATCTGGGGGTGAACTTAACATCTAAGAATGTGAATTTATTTAAAGATAATTATGAGAAATGCTGGGCTGAAGTGAAGAAAGATTTCGATATATGGTCAAGACTGAGACTTTCCTTGTTAGGCCGAATTGCTGTAATTAAGATGAATGTATTGCCGAGATTGTTGTTTTTGTTCCAGACATTGCAAATTTTAGATAAGATGGACTGTTTCAAGAAGTGGCAGAAAGATATATCTAAATTTGTCTGGCAGGGCAAAAAACCCAGAATTAAATTTAAGATTTTGACTGATGCAAAGGATAGAGGGGGCTTTGCCCTGCCGGACTTAAAACTTTATTATGAAGCAGCAGCTTTTTGCTGGCTGAAACCATGGCTACTTCTTGAGAATACAGACATTCTGGACTTGGAAGGTTATGATAATAGTTTTGGTTGGCATGCATATTTATGGTATGACAAGGTAAAGGTACATAGAAATTTTAAAAATCATATTATTAGGAAAGCATTGTATAATGTATGGAATCGATATAAAGATTTGTTTGAAAGTAAAACCCCCAGGTGGCTGTCACCAATGGAAGCTAAGGCGGTAAAAAGATTGAACATGGATACAGACTGGCCAAAATATTGTGAAATTATAGAATATGATGGTGAAAAGTTGAAACTACAGAGTTTTGAGAAATTGAAACCTAAAGTCCGAGACTGGTTACATTATTACCAGATTAATGAAACTTTTAAGCAGGACAGAAAACTAGGATTTCAGAAGGAGAGGTCAAAGTTAGAAACAGAATTGCTAGAACCCAATACTAAGAATTTGTCTAGAATGTATAATCTGCTGCTAAAATGGAACACACAAGATGAAACGGTTAAATCAGCCATGATTAAGTGGGCACAAGATATTGGTCATGATATTATGTTTGCTGACTGGGAGCAGTTATGGACCACAGGTATTAAATTTACGGCATGTAGTGCCCTGAAAGAGAACATAATGAAAATGATCTATAGGTGGTACATGACCCCAGTCAAGCTTGCAAAGATATATCATTTGCCCAATAACAATTGCTGGAAGTGTAATGAATGTGAAGGAACTTTTTATCACCTTTGGTGGACCTGCCCAAAGATTAAGGCCTACTGGGAAATGATCTATAATGAAATTAAGAAAATCCTTAAGTGGACATTTGTAAAGAAACCGGAGGCTTTTCTCTTGGGCATGGTCGGCCAATTGGTACCAAAGAAAGATAGGACCTTTTTTATGTACGCAACAACAGCAGCAAGAATCCTTTTGGCGAAGTATTGGAAGACTAAAGAACTACCTACTCTGGAAGAATGGCAGACCAAGGTGACTGAATTTATGGGACTGGCAGAGATGACCGGCAGAATCCGTGACCAGAAGAAAGAGACAGTGGAGGAGGACTGGAAAAAATTTAAAATCTATCTTAAAAATTGTTGTAAAATTTCGGAATGTTAAGATGTCAGGGGATTGGACACTAAGAATTACAGCTATAAATCGAAATTTATAAAGCAGAAACTCTTTTTAAAGAGAATTAAATATAAAAATGGGATGAAGAATTGCTAAAAATTTTGAAATTTGGATGCAGTGAAGGGGAGGTTTGGGGAAGTCGCATTATGTTTGTTTTGTTTTTTCTTTATGTTGTAAAATCAATAAAAATTATTATAAAAAAAAAAAAGAGAAACAATGGACTGTGTTCCCTACCTTTGTTGCAATCTTTTTAGTTACAGCAAGCGGAATGTTTCTGATGCTTAGCTAATGCCTTTTAGCTGCTGAGAAAAATGATTTTGAAAAGCTCTGAGAAGCTTTGGTGGGGGGTGACTTCGGGCCTGGGTGAGGTCACCTGTCCTCACCTTCCTTCAGGGTAGATTCCAGAAAGTAGTGCAGATCCTCCCCTTGGCCTTCTGCTTGTGGAGTGCCAAAGGATTCAATCGGTTCTTGACACTGCTGGGGGAAGTCATCCAGACTTTGTGCTGGTGACAGCCAACTTTCTCTCCCTCCCTCTGCCACCCATTTCCTACCAAGGCAGTGGATGTTCTGAACTGGGGCTTGGAGACATTCATTCTGATTTGCTTGCACAAAACTTGCACAGTGGTTAGAATATGCCCCGTCTTTATTGAGCATTTGTTTGTATTCATTCATGGGTTGATTATAAAACAAGGATCATTCGTCCTGATAGGCTTTGTTTACACCTGTTCCTCTTCATCATTTGTTCCTCCCCCACTTTTCGGTGAACTTCCCAGTCATTTTCCAAACTGCAAAAAGGTTATTAAAAAAACACACACGAAGCGGATTTGTTGCACTAGGGCTACAGAGTGCTTTAATCTGCTTCAATTGCACAAACCTAATGTTCTAGTAAGCAACCGAATCCCTCCTGCAAAATAGTGACAATCAGGAGGCACCCAATGATGATAAGAGTGATCAAAACAATGCTTAATGAAGATATAGGGAGGTCCTGTTGCTTGAAGGTATCTCTGATCTAGAGATAGGTATATAACTGGTGGTAGACCGGGAGGCTTAGGCTTTTTCTTGGAGAGGAATGGCCCAGCCAAGTGATGCCTCACTTGTACTACTGTAAAGAGCTGCACATGACTGCTTTCAAAAAGTGCTTATAAACCACAGCTGCTTCAGAATGCTGCTCTTAGGATTTTGAGTGGAGCAGCCCACAAAGGGCTTGTAATGCCATATTTGCAGCAACTTCACTGACTTACAGTTAGTTTCTGATCCCAACTGAAAGGTCACTTTCATATTTACAGCCTTAAATCTACTGGGTCCAGGATATATTTTTAGGGCCACCTGATATTGTATAAGCTTACTTTGAAGTCCTCCTCTGTATGCTCCTGATCATTTGAAGTTGTGTGTGTGTGTGTGTGTGTGTGTGTGTGCAGAATAGGACACACACATGCACATGCATGCAGTGCTTTTTTTCTAAAAAAATGTTTACGGGTACTCTCATTCCACCTGAGAGTCAGGAAACACTGTGACAGGAAAGGAGGCCGCCATTGGGGGTAGCAATGGAACTGACAATTCACCGTGCTACAAAAGAAATGATTACGGTAATTTATTTTTAAAAAAGTTTCTTCTCCCGTTAGATTCACAAAATGTTTAGGTGTATGCGTACCCCTGCGCACCCCTCCCCCAGAAAAAAGCACTTTAGATAGAGAGTGAGAGAGAGAGTGTGTGTGTGTGTGTGTGTGTATTTTTATTGAAAGTTTTCAGCATACAATAAAAAATAAACTAATTTAAATGAAAAAGAAAGAAAGAAAGCAAGCAGAGAAAACAGGAGGAAAAAGAAAGAGAAATAAAATACAGAACTCTCTTAACCGTTATCTTACAAATAAAAGGGGGTGGTCCCTCCCAGCTCTCAGCTGGAAACTTCCATTTCTTCTTCCAGCCTCCCACCCTGGGAGTTCTTCCCTTCCCTGCCTCCATCCGTCCTCCATCACCTTCCTGTGAGTATCCTCATCAACTAGACCTTCTCAGTGATGATTCCAAAGTTATAGAACTCCCTTCCTAGGCCACGTTGGGGTATTCTGAATGCATTTTTATGACAACTGTATGCTGTCCCTGCCCCTTGTTTCTGCTATTTGATGTTTCTTTTGGGTTTTATTGCATTTCCTCTTCTGCACTGTGTTACCCTCACTCTGAATGGGTGTCCAGGGAGCGGGGAGATGGAGAAAGCACCAACGGATGCTGGGAAGGAAAGCACAGGTGTTGGCTATGCTGGTGTTTTCCTGCCTATTGTGTTATGATAATTGGATGGTCTTAGTTGGGAAGCCGACATATTGCTACCCCACCTGATGGTAGATTCTGCCCCTGCACGCTTCAGCACCTTGGGGTGGTGGGAAATCACGCCAAAAAGGATGGATGCTTTTTAGATCAGGTGAAAGGGTTCACACACAGTCACAAACACTTGTGGTTTCTGCTCAGATGTACATGAAATTCTTTGTCCTTGAGATGACTGCTGTATTGCAACACTCTTCATGCTTCAGGGGTCATTAATAGCACCATGGCAGCACTTGCTGACAAAACAGAGCATTAACCTGATTAGCTCATATTTGAGCACATCCTTTGCAAACAGCCTGGTCTTCCTTAGGATGAGACAAATGTCTCCAGTTTTGTGGAATGAGACTATATATGGGTTTTTACACAAGCACACCTGGGGGGAAGGCTGGGAGACTTCATGTCAGGGACATGAACTGGAAAAGAACCTGCTTCACAATGTGGTTTGGAGGGATTTCCAAGCATGGGGGCTTGCATCCAAATATGCAGGGACCAAGGATACAGACAATGGGTTGTGGGTGTGGGTGTGAGATCATGTGGGTCTTTGATAGTTTAATTTGTTCCCAGGTTATTTCTCAGCTAGAAATCAATGTAGTCATCCAGTGGCTTGGGATAGTTGAGAGTTAGAAAAACGACTTCTGGAGTCATCATTACTGTGGGATCAAGGAGTCGTGGCAAAACGACACTAAGTACATTTGTAACTTGACAAGGTTTGAAATGCTTAGGAGGGGCACAGTTGCACTGGGCTTCAAGTTTCACAAATAGCTGCTGAAGTGAAATGGGCATAGGAGATTCCATGGCAACAAATGGGACCCATTGCCCTAGTCCAAAGGTGAGGAAACGCCATCCTTTGGGCAAATCTTGCTCTGTCAGGGGTTCCAACCTGGAAGGCCATTTTTTGAAACCACTCCCACCTGTCAATCAGCTAACAATCTGTTGAGCAGAGGAGTAAATCCTGCTCATTTGGGTAGGGTTCAATGCAAAACTGTTCCCAATCAGGGGACTTGGGCACTTCAGAGCACCAAGTCACTTGTTGGCCACCAACTTGGATGGCTTCCAAAGAGGACAAATTCATGGAGGATAAAGCTATCAGTGTCTGCTAGCCATGGGGTGACTGTCTTGCCTCCCCTGTTGGCGGCAGTGTGCTTCTGCATGTCAGTTGTTGGGAATGGCAAGTGGAGAGAGTGCTGCTGTGCTCAGGCCCTTTCTTCAGGCTTCCCACAGGTTGTTCATTGTGAGAAGATGATGCTGAAGTAATTGGGCCTTTGGCCTGATCCAGCAGGACTCTTCTGCTCAAGCAAAAGCTTATTGGCAAAACAGAACGATCCTTCTCCTGACTCTAAGAACTACTGTCACGTTGCCACTTTCTAACAGCAAAGACAATGCCAATTTCTTAAACTCATCTCTGGAGCAAAGAGGCACTTGCAGGAGCAGCCCAATGCTGCGGCAGTTCATTTACTCCTCTGCTTCTTGCAGTGGGATGAAAATGGAGACCTGCTGAAACTTTATTGATGGTAGGTGGCAGAAATTCTGCAGGAAATTCTGCGGCAGTTCATTTACTCCTCTGCTTCTTGCAGTGGGATGAAAATGGAGACCTGCTGAAACTTTATTGATGGTAGGTGGCAGAAATTCTGCAGGAGAAGCCAGGAGGTGACAGCTGTACTGCATGTGGCACTGCCATGTTGCCCTACAAGATGCCATTTTGTGATTTCCAGCTGCAGCCTTGGAATGGCTCCTCCTAGTGGTGGTGAGGGTGAGTGGGGTGTATTTGCAGTCCACGCACCATCCAATTCCCCTGTTGCCGACACTCTGCCTGCATTGCTATCTCTTGCAGAGGGAACCTCCCCCCCGCTGTCTGTGCCTCAACAATAGTGTCAGCAGGCTCAAAGTAAATAGTTATTTTATAATCTTATGTTTCTATCAGTCAACTAATGGGCTCTCTCAAACACCAGGGCTGCAGGAGTTCTGTGCCATTAAGCTGTATAATGCCATATTTCTCAGCTGACAGTCCTGTGCTCTCATCAGCATTGCTTACAGTGGCAGAATCATAATCAAAGCAGGTGGAAAGAAAAAAGGAACAGCAGACTCCTTTACCGAGCAGCGTGATGTGAAGGGCAGCCTGGGTGCCTTGGGGAAGGAGCTTGGGGGCAACTGCTGGACCAGCAGCTTAAATCCCTGTAGTATTTCAGAGGGAGAATTCAGGCAACGCAGCATATTTGGCTCCCAGATGCTCAATCCCCACAGCATCTCTCTGCTGCCTGCTTGACCTTCCTTGCAATGCAAGATGTCAGCCTCAGATGCTTTGCCTTTAGGAGTCACTGCATGCCAGGGTGGACCTGCCCCAAAAGCTGGATTGAATGCAGACAGACAGACTTCATGGAAAGGGAGTTTACAAAACAACTTCTTCTTCTTCTTCTTCTTCTTCTTCTTCTTCTTCTTCTTCTTCTTCTTCTTCTTCTTCTTCTTCTTCTTCCACTCGTAGCCGAGTAAGATTGTCTTCCATAAACACGGTTTTAACAATGTGGAGGCCAATTTTGGATCTACACATCCTTCCACAGAGGGGACATTGGTTTCCTGGCAGGAGTTGATAACAGTGTGGATTTGCCAAGCGTGCCTTCCTCTTAGCACGTTTCTTCCTTGCGTCCTGAGTTCAAGTGTCTTCAAAGCCCATGACACCTTTGGTAAAGGCAGTTCTCCAATTGGAGCGCTCACAGGCAAGTGTTTCCCAGTTGTCAGTGTTTATACTACATTTTTTTAGATTTGCCTTGAGACAGTCTTTAAACCTCTTTTGTTGACCACCAGCATTATGCTTTCCATTTTTAAGTTCGGAATAGAGTAGTTGCTTTGGAAGACGATAATCAGGCATCCGGACAACATGACTAGTCCAATGAAGTTGATGTTGAAGAATCATTGCTTCAACACTGGTGATCTTTGCTTCTTCCAGTACACTAGTACAGTGGTGCCTCGCAAGACGAAATTAATCCGTTCCGTGAGGCTCTTCGTATAGCGTTTTTTTTGTCTTGCGAAGCAAGCCCATTGACAGCTTAGCGGATTAGCGCTATTAGCGGTTTAGCGGCTTTTAGTGGATCAGCTGATAAGCGGCTTCCCCATTCCAGCTTTAGGGAAGCAATAAGGGGAGCTTTTTGCTGAAGCACGGGAGTGGAGTGAGAGTGGTACTGGAAAAAGCTATGAGAGGGTAAACCAGAGCATTGTAGAGTTGAGACAGAGATTCTTTATATCAATGACTGTAGCTTCTATGCAACAGCAGCAGCAGCAGCAGCAGCAGCAGCAGCAGCAGCAGCAGCAGCAGCAGCATTCTCCTTCAAGGGTATGGCTAACTAGGGGAAAAATATCAGTTTGTAATTTATGATTATCATATGCAATTTGTGCAATCAGGAGCTGATACTGCAAGGAAAGAGATGAACTGCAAAAGAGGGTCAAGCAAATCAGAGCCCTGAGTGGCCAATAGCAGCAGGCTTATTTTGGGTGATGGTACTTCAAAGGCATCAGTGTGAGCCAATCAAGATAACATGCAGGAAGAAGTGGTGGTGAATGAGTCATATGCTGCTTCCTTGGTCTCTTGATGGGTCCCAAAAGTGGTGCATGCTGCAATTTCTGGCTACCACCACTGCGTAAAAGGCATCTAATTTGACACACTCCTGGGGACATCTTCACAGCTGCCTTGCAGACGTGCTTGTAGACCAGTGGCTCCAGCTACATAGTTGGTGCAATTGTGAGGCTCAGGTCTTTGGCAGTGCTGTTGCAGGCTTGGCCTTCTTCCAAGCTGTGCCAATCCCTTCAGCTGTACCATAATTAAATGCAATGGCAAGAATGGGAGCCCCAAACAATACAGAGAAGGGACGCCATTTGCAGCCACACAAAACCATTAAGCATGAAACAAGCAGAAAGCTTTGTGTTTTTGCTTAGTGGTGCAAAGTGTTGGGGTGCATCTTCAAAAGCAGGATCCCATCACCCCCAAAGCAGAAGAAGAGATGGCTGCCTGGAAAGGGAAAGGCCAGTCATGCTATACACATCCCCTCTTTGCTGTGCTCGTGGCTTTCCAGCTCATCCGTCATACAGCAACGACAGTCAGCGTGTGACTAATTTACCCGTAGCTGACTTTAATAAATCATCAGGAAAGCACCGGCTCGGGCACAAATGAAAAATTACTTAATTTTAATTAAGACTGCACAATTAATTTGCAGGACTCCTGCCAGGAGCTGGGGGGTCACTCCGTTCCTGAGCCAGTGCAGTTGGCTTGTGTTGCAGATGGTAATAGAAATCCAGGCTGTTTGGCTGAAATCTGTGTGGGATGAGATGAGGGCCGTAAGCCTGCAGGGCTAGCAGGCACCTGCCTGTTTGGAAACAAGCAAAGCCTTCAGACAGCATTAAGAGGAATGCAAGGCAGGAATAGATACAGTGGTACCTCAGGTTACAGATGCTTCAAATTAGAGACGCTTCAGGTTACGGACTCCTCTAACCCAGAAATAGTAGCTCAGGTTAAGAACTTTACCTCAGGATGAGAACAGAAATCGCATGGCGGCAGCAGGAGGCCCCATTAGCTAAAGTGGTACCTCAGGTTAAGAACAGACCTTCAGAACAAATTAAGTTCTTAACCAGAGGTACCACTGTATGTAGGTTGGATACATGGGGTTGGATCCCATGGGCTGCTTTGGATTTGAGCATTTCTAGAAGGGTTTCCTGGTTCTTTTTTGTAAGCAGCAGAGCTCCCCATGCACCCATCCCATATGCCACAGCACAAATTCCTTCTGAAAGTCACCTCGGCCTCAAAAGCAATTTGGCACCTATACCAGGAGAGGTTCCCATTCAAGAGACACAACAGGCAATGCCCCTTTGCATATGGGTCAGGCCAATGGCCCATCTGGCCCAGCACCCTGTTCTCACAGTGGCCCCCCATATGCCTGTGGAAAACCCTCAAGCAGAACCTAAGCACAAAAGCACTCTCCCCGCCATGGTTTCCAGAAGCACTGGAGAGATGCAGGATTCTGATCATAGCTAATATTGACACTGAGGGTATTCCTGCACACAGACCAAACATAGGAATAGCCCTGCTGGGTCTGATTAAAGGCCCGTCTAGTCCAGCTCCAAATTTTCCACCGTGGCCAAATAGTTGCCTATGGGGAGCTCACAAGCAGGGCATCCGGACAATGGCTCTCTCCCACTGTTGTTCCCCAAAGACTGGCATTCAGATCCATACCTCCTTTGGTGCAGGGAGCAGCCATGATGACTAGCAATCATTCACAACCTTGTCCTCCATGAATTTGTGTACTCCCCTTCCTCTATTATTATTTTTTTTAAAAAAACTGAATAGCACTATAAACATATTTTTACATATAAATAAATAAGCTCCGTATTGTATACACAAGGGCTATGCAATGGCGGTGACATGTGGGGCAGGGGACAGGTGACAATGAGTGTTCACCAAAGAGTCACTACCTTGTCTCTTGTGTTACCGGCACACCAATTTGCTCCCGCTGTGAGCTCTGACAATGTGATTACTCTCCTGGGTTCCAAGACTATCTTAAGGCACAGTTGAAAACAGATCAGACATCAAGGTTGCAATTGTAATGGCGACTGTCATATAAAATGATTAGATGAAGTACAGATAGAACTGTTGGGAGATGCAAGCTGATGATCAGAAGTGCAGTTCTGTTCTGAGCCGGTGTGTTTTGGCTACCAGATGCCATGGGTCAGCACCGGGGGGTGGGGGTGGGGGGGTGGGGGGGATGCTGCCATTGCCTGTGCTTCTTTGTGGCTCTTAACTGGCCTTGATTGATAGGGCAGGATGCAGAGGCAGATGGACGAGTGTATGAAGCAGTCTGGCCATTCCTGTGTTTTTAACCTGAACCTTCTAATATATAACCAATTCTACTGGAATCAATAAGGCCATCAAAGAGTAAATGGATTGAGGATTGTGGAGCGTTTCATCTTATGTAGAAGAGGAAAATAATGCAGGAAAGGAAAGGGAAGCTCTTTCCAAACATATGGTTGCTTTTTTTTTTTTTTTCCTTTCGTGTTACCAGCAGTTTGATGGATGCTGCTACACTGTGAAATAGCCTGTAATTACTCAGTGGGACAGTGTGGATTCATCAAGCAGTGATCAATATTCACAGCATCCAATCAGGTGAAAGTCTTCAGTCCTGGTCTTCGGGCATAAAGAAGCTCTAAGCTGATGGATAGATGCTGTTTACGTGACAAGCCACATTACAGGATTCTCACAGTAATGCAGTACACACACACACACACACACACACACACACACACACACACACACACATGCCCCTTCAGCTATTTATTGTATACATGGGGGGGGGGGTTGGAGAGCAAAATGTGGGAGAGGGAGGAAAGGGGGTGGAAAAGATTGGGGGGAAGTGCCCACCCACCATCGGCTGTGACCTCATACACCACCAGCAAGTGACTTCCAACAGATTACTCTGAGGGAATGGGGCTCTTGACAGGAAAAAGAAAGGTTCTGCACCCCTGTTCTATTGGATCATTCACACAGGGCATTAAAGGGAAGCAACACTATCCCTCCCTTCCATGACAATGTCATTTTGTGTACCTTTTTTGTTGTTGTTTTTAAAAAATCAGTGCTGAGTGTTAGTCAAGTGTTGGGCCACCATCTAGCTCCTGAGTGGAGCTGATCCCAACACAATTAGGAGTTCCCTCTAAGGCTCATCTGTAGCCGTGGCGTCATTCTGCATCAGCGGCAAGGATTGTACCACACTTCTCCAGTGCAACAGAATGAATGCAGAATGAATGCACATCTCTTCTGATTATTTAGGGGGGAAGGAGACTATCAATTTTACTCCAGGGTTCCCAACAGTCAAACCAGCAAGCATCCATTTCCTTTCCTTTTACATCTTTTAATCTTATTTTGTTGATCATTTTAATATACAGAAAAAAGACAGAAAGGGTGAAATTGTGAAAAACAAATAAGCTGATGTCCAGCTTAAAAAAAACAGATTGCAGATTTCCATATCATAACCAAGCAGAGTCAATTAAAATCATAAAGGTCCAAATAATATAAACAGATCTGCAGTCTTGAACCTTCTTACTCCAGTACCTTATAAGAGCACCCAATTTTTCTACCAATTTTTTTTATCTCATTATCTGCCTTCTCACCAGACTCCTACCATAACATCCCTTTTCAGGGGAGCAAAAAGAGAGCTGTGAACTATTTGCCCAAGGGAGAGAATACACCTGGAGTATGCTTTCCATGGGCATGTGACAAAGATTTGACCTTAAGTACGCTTGTTTGGAAGTAAACTATGTTGATGCCAGTGGAACTTATTTTTGAGTAAACATGGTTGAGATCAATATTCAAGCCCATCATTTTCAGAAGAGGTAATTGTATTTGCAGTGGTTCACTGAGAGGCAATCTCTTTCTGCAAATTTAGCTCCAACTCCCTGGTGAAATCCTTGCAAGTAGTCATCGGGGTTTGCTTTTGCCTCTTCCAGCTACGTGTGGCACTTGGAGATGATAGTTGCTGTGAGTGCGCATCATGTTTCCATGCCACTGAGCTGTGATCAGAAAACCCTTTGCTAGCTTTTTTGGCTGGTCAGAAGGGGATGAAGAGGAGGTGGCAGTCAATGGGAATTAATCTGGATTATTATTTTTAAAAGAGGAAGTACCATCTCACTGCAAGCAAGGTGACAAGATGAAGTCAAGGAATGCCTGTGTTTGGTAGATACCTGACCCCCTCCCTTCTCCTTTTCTGACCCCAGGAGTACATTTGCTTAGCAACCTGCCTTCTACTCTCTTTCAAAATTCTACTGAGGGAAGGTTTTACTTCTTCAATTTTGTTCCATTAGAAGTAATGAAAAGGATCTGTCAGCATGAACATCTGGAATTTTTATTGGGGGAAACTAACTTTCAGCCGAGGAGCTGACTCCTGCTGCAAGACAACAAGCCCCTGGATACATCAGCAACAGGCAGGAGGTCTTTTAATGCTTGCCTTGCCCTCAAGCGGCTCTTGCAGCTTTCAAGTGTTCCACCAGGAGGACCACTGTCTCTGGTGAAATCTGACTAAATGGGTGCATTGATTTAATGCTAAGCAGATGCTGTCAAGTAATTAAGACTCTCCACTTGGAGGAGTTGCATTGGGAAAGGATGAGAAGAGCCCCCCCCCCCCAAAGATGACTAGGCTTCTTTTATCATTGTTTAAGTTGGGATGGGTGGATGGGTGGATAATAAACAAATGAATGAAATAATGAATGAAATAATGAATGAATGAATGGAGGTATTTTGCTGTGGTGTGCCTGGAAAATGGAAGTCGCTAAGCAGGCACATGAGAAATGGGGAGAGAGAAAGAGAATAGAGACAGATAGCAAAGAGAGATCTCTGATGTGGACTGCTCTGGCCTTAGCGGCCTTTTCAGATGATGAAAGAAATGGCTTTTTTTTTGTTTGTTCAATGTGGAAGGGTCATGAGTCTTGCATACGGAAGGTCCCACATTCAATCCCTTGCATATCCAGGTAGGGCTGGGAGAAGACTTGCTGTCTGAATCCCTGGAGAGCTGCTGCCAGTCAGCATAGATGATACTGAGCTAGACAGACCAATGGCAGCTTCCTATGTTCCTATGCCCGCCTTCCCCAATCTGGTGCCATGCTGGTTAGTACTGATAGAAGCTGTAGTCCAAAGTATCTGGTGCCACGCTGGCTTAAGCGTCATGAGGGCAGTCTTTGTAATCTGACCCACAGGAGGTTGGTGCCCTCAGTTTGCATAACATTTGTCTTGTCTGAACAACAAAGGTGACACACAGGGAGGAAAAAAGCCAAATATTATAGGTCTTAAACCCCAGAAGAATGTGTTTATTATTCCTGCTCCAACATTAAGTAATAGGATTGCATCTGCTCAAATGAAACATGCTGGAGTCTAAGCTTTATTCTAATCCAGATGTATCAGTGGAAAGGAAAAGGAACTCTGCATATGCTCCAAAATATCTTTTACTTAACGTGTACTAAGGCTGAGCATGGGTCTTGCAAACGGGTTCCAGGGGCTGGTTCTGAAGGAACACATTTTAAGCCATTTCTATATTATTTTATTGTAAGCAAATTGGCCATGTGATCCTATGCATATTTGCTTGGGAGTAGATTCCCCTATGTTATTGGGCTTATTTGTGTGCTTAGGATTGCAGTCTGAGACCTTGTAGAGGCAAGCCTTAATTCTAGCATTATATTTGCATGGCACAAAGTAATGCCTTCTTTACAGAAATGGTACCAGCCCAAGATCCATGCATTGCCATTGTGTTGCTTATAATAAGACTTGTATTAAAACTAAAGAGGGTTTGGTTGATGGATATCCTGCCTCTGAAGTAATCAATTAAATTTAAACAAATTTTCATGTCACCAGAACCTTTTGGGCTATTGAAAGGACTATTAAGATAACTTAACAATTTAATAAAGAAAAGCTGCAACACGTTGTGAGAAGGAAAGGCCCCACTTATTATATTATAATTCCTTTTTCATTTTCTATTGCAGTAACACAATATCATTACCAAACCAAAGTAGCCTCAGTATATAAACTCGGGTGCCCTAAAACTCCAAGCCTTGCCCATTAAGATTTGCCTCTGCCAATTAATCAGCTAAAGCTTTAGCTGATTAATGTACTATAAGAAGCTCGCAGCCTTCATTAAAACTTGCAGTGCCTTTCCGACAAAGCCATTGCTTCTCAGCAGGACTTTCCATGCATGTACCCCATGCGTATCTCTTCACTTGTGACAAATCTACCTATTTTACCATATTTTCACATGGCGAACATAGAAATGCACGTCCGTGGGAGTTCCCATATTGCCTATGCAAGTTGTGCATCGCAAACTGGCTATGTGGAAATGGTTAGGATAATTTCTGGATGCTGGGCCAGCAGGCTGCGTGGGGGTGGTGGGGGTGGTTTTGACCAGCGGGGGGGGGGCGGAGGCGAGAGAGAATCTCGCTGTTCTGCACTAGCTCCCAAGCCTGTCAGAGGCACCAGCTGGAGTTTCACCCAGGTGTCAGGCACAGGCAGGTGGAATATGATTCTCATTTCACAGAATCATTAATCTTCTTTTGGCAGCCTTGCCGAGGAGATGGGCTCATGTGAGATGTGGCCTCCTCACCCCCATTCTTTTGGCAGAGGGAGTGCCTCTCCCCAAGACATCTTGCTCCCCCCATATGACATAAACAAAAATGCCAGTACAAGAGAGAAAAGGGGCTTCTGCTCTGTCTAGAGGCCCTGGGCACAAGGTTTAGTCACTGGGAAGGTTTGATCTGCCTGGGCTGTGGGGAGGAAGAGCTGCCAGGAAGAAAGAAAAGGCCTGCAGAAGATCCCATTGAGCCATGGCACCATCTGGTCCAGACTTCAGGGCAGGAATCTGGAGCCTCACTTGGCAGATGAACAAGGGGCCTCTGCAAATGCACCTACTAGGCAGGGAGAGGCTGCCCCAGATGATGCAACATGCTGGGCATGGGTGGGAATGAGGCAGTTACTGACACCAGATCTGTTGCTGCTGTCGCCACAAACTGAGGGGTGACAACATGATTGTGATTAATGAAAAAATGCGTCTGTAGCAAATGTTTAACAAAAAATGTGATTTTAGCAAAGAAACTACAAGAGAGCTTCAGGAGTGAAAATGAATGTAACTACAGAGCAAAAGAAAAATCTTTCAACACCCTTGTTTCATATGGAAGAGCACTTGAAGCCCATGGTTCCTTTGCCTCTATCTCCCAGATTTTCATTAAACAACCCTTTGAGCAGTGCTTTTTTCTGGGGGTATTCAAGGGTATGCACCTTTTTTTCTAGAAGAAAAGTGCTGGTTAAAAAGCACTGATATTCACCAGAGCAGAGATGAGGCATCTATGGCCCTGTAGACATCATTGGATGCCTATCACGATGGATGCTGCAACGGAACAGCACCTGGAGTCTTGCATAGGTTCCCCATTCCTAGACCGGAGCAACTTGTAGGTCAGTTTCTCTTCCTTTAAAATGGAAGCCAAGCTGTTCAAAAAAGTGAAAGGCAAACTGTTGGAAAGTTGTCTTCATTGTGTGGTCCCTTGTAAGAGTCACCTTGGAGTCAGAAGCTGTAAATCACTTGACTTTGTTTTGATGTGAGGTTGATTCTCAGCAGCTGATGGATCTGGCTCAGAGCCAGCATGGCAGAGCCAATGGAAGAAACCTTGGGTAAAGGTAAAGGACCCTTGAATGGTTGAGGCCAAGTCAAAGGTGACTATGGGGTGCAGCACACAACTTGCTTCAGACCGAGGGAGCCAGTTTTTGTTCGCAGACAGCTTTCCAGATCATGTGGCCAGCATGACTAAATCGCTTCTGGTGCAATGGGACACCATGATGAGTGCCAGAGCGCACGGAAATGTCATTTCCCTTCCCGCCACAGTGGTACCTATTTATCTACTCGCACTTCTATGCTTCCGAACTGCTAGGTTGGGAGGAGCTGGGACAGAGCAATGGGAGCTCACCCCTTCATGTGGACTCAAACTGCCAACCTTCTGATCAGCAAGCCCAAGAGGCCCAGTGGTTTTGACCACAGTGCCACCCACTTCCTTTGCTGCCTCTGCAACCTCAGCTCGCTTGATGCTGGTCCATTATACCCCATTTGCTAATAATAATAATAATAATAATAATAATAATAATAATAATAATAATAAATTTTATTTATACCCCACCCTCCCCAGCCAAGACCGGGCTCAGGGCGGCTAACACCCAATATAAAAACAATTGATTGAAATACAGCTTAAAAAAAAAAAAGACAAAGTACAACATTAAAACATTAAAATGCAGCCTCATTTCAGTAGAAACTCAAATAAAAAACTTTTGGAGGATGAAAACATCAAGTCTTCACCAAGGCTAACTATCCAGACTGGTCCTACATGGGCCAGAAAAAAGCCAGGGAAGTCCCCAAATAGGAGTTCCATCACAGAAGGAGAAAAGAAAAAAGAAAGAGGGGGAGGGAATCAAATTGATTCCAAACCAAAGGCCAGGTGGAACAACTCTGTCTTACAGGCCCTGCGGAAAGAAATCAGATCCTGCAGGGCCCTGGTCTCATGAGACAGAGCGTTCCACCAGACCGGAGCCAGAGTTGAAAAGGCCCTGGCTCTGGTTGAGGCTAGTCTGACTTCCTTAGGGCCTGGGACCTCTAGGGTGTTGTTATTTATGGACCTTAAGTTCCTCCATGGGGCATACTGGGAGAGGCGCTCCCGTAGCTGAAGCTGATGTGACTGATCCCTGACCAAAGTGGGGTGGTGAATCTTAGTCCACTTTTTTCCATGCCAGTATCAGGTCTGATAGGGAGGCATGATTGAAGTCATAGCTCTCCCCACCCCGTCCCGCTCCCAGAAGCTTCCTCCAGCAGCAAATCACAGACAGGATTATGCAGAAAGAATGTCCTTCAAGGTTAGTTTGCTTCTCATTTCTGCTCCCTGAGATGAGAAACCTGCTGAAAGTTTGAGAAATCTGAAATAAGTTTCCAGGGCATTACAGTCCCTTATTACTGCTGTTTGTTTCTGAGACCAGAGGGATTATCTGAATCAGTGAACTGAGAAATTCTATCATTCTTGCAAAAATGGGTTGAAACAGAGGTGGCTTGAGGCACGAGGGAGCAATTAGAGTGACCTTGAAGGCCCAAGAAGAGCAGCTCTTCAGCAGGACGGACACCTCAATTAGGATTGCTGCGGGTGGCCAGAGGAAGGGGTGGGAAGGTGGGAGATGACCGGCAGCAGCCCAGCGGGTGGCCTCAGGGCCAGAGCTAGAAAACAACAGCACCTTTACTCTCCCCTCTTCCCCTAGAAAATACAAAACAAAAAGAGGTTACAAATTGGAAGCATGCCTCTTTGGGTGCTTCCAGACTGCCAGTATTTTGTGGGAGAGGTTTAGGTGAATCCTGAAAAACTAGGTTTGTACAATTAAAGTGGATTAAACTTCTCTGTTGCCCTTGCACAACAAATCCATTTTTTAAAAAGGACTTTCATGGTAAGGAAAGTGATGGGGAAATGCACTGGAAAATGTGGGTGAATGAACAATTACTGAGAAGACATGCAACCCCCCCATGTGCAAATAAGGATGCATGCTCATTGTCATATAACCAGTCTATTAATGAATCAGAACAAATGCTTGATAAAGACTGGATACAATCTAACCTTTACAACTGTGCCTCATACCTTTTGAGTATGTGCTGCTTTGGGGATGGCAAACTGGTGGACCATGATGGGTAAAAAAAAAATGCACAGTGGAGAAGGTATAGACAGAAGGATGAGTTTCATGTTTGAAGGACTAGTTTGACTTCACCTCAGGCGCGCCACCTATAGGGGCTCTGGGTACCCTAGCACCCACAACAATTTTGTTGTGGGTACTCATCAGTCACACCCCAGGACCCTCAACACAACTTCCAGTGCCTTGCAAAGCACCAGAAGTCATGTTTGAGGCCTCGCGTGACCTCGAAACCCGACTTCTGGTACCACTGGAAGTGAGGTTCTGAGGCTGGGTGTGTGTGTGATGTCATGATGTCACATTGCAATCTGATGCCATGATGTCACACACACTGGGGCCCAAGTCGATTCCCCTGCTTCACCTAGACTTGGTGTTATTTTTCTAGAAAAAGGTGCCGGAACTCACCATGAACACCTCTCTCATTCTCTTAGAATGGCAATGGTGCTCACCTGAGAGGTGCCAGAACTGAGTTCTAATGAGTTCTGGCTGAAAAAAAGTCCTGCCTAGACTGCTGTCTGATTTTGGGTGCTGTAATCTTGGAATCGTGGCTGCAATCCTACCCCGGAGTGAACCCCATTATTTCAATAGGACTTCACCGAATAGATATGGATGGGATTGTGTGCATACTGTCTCTCTACATATATAGGCAAAGTGGAATGGGTTTAGGAAAACAAGTCCCATAAGAAAAAGTTGAAGGAAGTGAGAAGAGAAGATTGTGGGGGACTAAGAGAGAGCTGTGTTCAGTGTTTGAGGTGCTCCCCTATCCCAAGTCCGGCTTGGCTGTCAAGGGCTCCTGACATGTATCACAGCAGGGCTTTTTTTAAATCTAGACATTTGACAAGGACAAAAAAGTGGCAAATGCATCAACAAGGCTAGCTGCTGTTCTTGCAGTAATATCCTGACACTTCATTCATCATCATCATCATCATCATCATCATATTTTTAGCTCTCTGAAGGCTGGCATGCACATGAAACCAATGGAGCTATCAGACTCTTCTTTTTTTAATAATATGTATTAAAAATTTTAAGGGTTACAAAAAGCAAAAGTAAAAGTAATAACACCATATTAAACAAAAACAAAACAGCACATCACAATAAGGAAAAAAGAAGAAAAGAAAAAAAAAACACAACTAATCTTCCCATAACTTATCTTTCATTTGCTTGTTTCCTTGACCTCCTCACACCTCCCTTTTTTGTATTCTAATTCGGTTAACTATTTCAGCAAATCCTTTCCACCTTTTCCAATTTTTGTTCTGTAATTTATCTCAATATGATGTAACTTTACTTTCCCTCCTTTCACCAATTAACAGTCAGTTATTCCCAAATCCTTTATATCATTCCTGCTAAAATCATATAATATTATTCCAACATCCTTCTAACAGTTATTAATTTTACAATGTTTCTGTAAATAGTCTTTAAATTTCTTCCAATCTTCCTCCACCAACTCTTCTCCCTGGTCTCGGATTCTGCCAGTCATTTCCGCCAGTTCCATGTAGTCCATCACCTTCATCTGCCATTCTTCCCAGGTGGGTAGATCTTGTGTCTTCCAGTACTTTGCAATAAGTATTCTTGCTGCTGTTGTAGCATACATAAAGAAAGTTCTATCCTTCTTTGACACCAATTGGCCGACCATGCCCAGGAGAAAGGCCTCTGGTTTCTTCAGAAAGGTATATTTAAATACCTTTTTCATTTCATTATCAGACTCTTAGTCCATCTACCAGCTAGATTCTAGCTCATCAGTAGGTGCCGTAGCTATCACTCAAATACTAGTCCCCTGATTCTGTCAGCAGCATTCTCCTACGTTTCACAGATGGAAATAGGAACGTCCTTGTAGCATTCCATTCTGCCTTGTTCAGGCTGTGCACAGTATGGCAGGTTAGTGCTGTGCCATCCTCTGAATGACTGTATCCTAGAGAAAAGCAGTGTTTACCTTCTAGAGTCTCAGGGGAGAAAGCAAAACCCAGAATAATGACAGTGTTAGCATGAAGAACATTAACAAGGCATCCTCCAAGACAGGACCAAGTAGAAGTACCGTAAAATAGAATCCTAGAATTGTAGAGTTGGAAGGGACCCCAAGGGCCATCTAGTCCAAACCCGTGCAATGCAGGAATAACAACCAAAAGGGACACCCTGAGATTGTGTGCATCGGTTGGTAAAATTGTCCTGGGCACAATCATGCCCAGCTCACTTCTTTGCCACTGCCCACTAGTAAGCAGAGTGCTGCCTCTGCCTCCTCTATTATCAGGTGGTCCCAGCAGCAGCAGCAGAAGAAGAAGCAGCAGGCACCCATGGAATGGCTCAGGCAGGCAGGCAAGCAAACTCCACACCCAGTTGTGCCAAGGGGAGAGGACAGAAGGACCACATGCAATACTGGCTGCAGCAACAGGGGTGCCAGCATCTATCTATATCTATCTATCATCTATATCTATCTATCTATCTGTCATCTATCTATCATCTATCTATATCTATCTATCTGCCTCTTAATGCCTTAGATCAGTGTTCCCCAACCTTGGGCCTCCAGCTGTTTTTGGACTACAATTCCCATCATCCTTGACCACTGGTCTTGCTAGCGAGGGATGATGGGAGTTGTAGTCCAAAAACAGCTGGAGATCCAAGGTTGGGGAACACTGCCTTAGATGGCTTCTCATCGGTTTACAAAACAGGGCAACCCATTGCACGTCATGGTTTAAAATGCAGAACAATTTAAAACCCGCCACAATTTAAATGCTCAATAAAGCAATCTTATTAAAGCATTAAAATATAAGCACCCACAATTAAAACATGCAATGAAGCACAGCAACTGAAATGGAACGCCTCGGGTGAAGGAGATCCAAGGTGCATCAGCTGCTTCTGGAACCCAGCTGCTGCCACTATGCACACCCTGCAGCATGTGAACCCAGGCCCTCTTGGGTGGATTGGCGGAGGCAGCAGTCAGGCAGGTCTGTGGACTACCCTCCTAACCTACTAGGGACCTGAGCAGGCAAGCAGATGTGCAGGTAGCAGCCTGACACCTGACCCTTGTTGGTAAGCTGGCCAAGTACCCTGAGGGTAGTGACACACACACACACACAGTCATGGGGATGGTAGGAGAACCTCCTTGTACAGAGTAGTCTGTCTAGATAGGGGATCAAAGATTTTCCGACACCCCCAGGAACTCCCTTCGTTTATGGCACAGATAGCAACAAGCCCCAGGCCAGCCTCTTTTTGTCGTTTGAGAATCAGGTCATGTCGTTTAGCTTTGGCTGCTCTCCAGGAGGCAATGAGCACTAGAGAAGTGAGAGCAAATGGCTTGGGGGCTGTTAATTCCAAGGGTACAAAGTGAATAACTAGGCTCCACAAGGTGAGATCTATTCACTTGGACGCTGTAATGCCAGCTTCAAGGCAAAATGTGTATGTGGAGGGGCAGGGTAAATGGGGGGGGGGGGAGGAAGGGAGCGTTCTTTCTCACACTAAATAAAGGCTGCACGTCTATTACCATTCACCAGCTAAGTCCCCTTGCACTCAACGGGGCTTACTTCTGAGTAGACCCTTAGAAGGTTGTACAGTTGGGTTGCAATCCTAAACACGGCTCAGGACCGCTATACCTCATAGATCGCCTCTCCATATATGAACCCACCTGGACCCTGCGATCATCATCTGAGGCCCTTCTTTGCATGCTTCCTCCATGAGAGGTCCACAGGGTGGCAACATGAGAACGAGCCTTTTCTGTAGTGCAGGCTTCCTCAAACTTGGCCCTCCAGATGTTTTGAGACTACAGTTCCCATCATCCCTGACCATTGGTCCTGCTAGCTAGGGATCATGGGAGTTGTAGGCCAAAAAAATATCTGGAGGGCTGAGTTTGACGAAGCCTGTTGTAGTGGCTCCTAGCTTGTGAAATGCTCTCGTCAACGAGGCTCGCCTGGTGCCTTCATTACACAAATTTATGTGCCGGACAAAAACATCCCTCTTCTCCCAGGCCTTTGGCTAATTAAACAAACTATGGCCCTTTAAGCACTCTCGGGGGGGGGTATTGTCTTTGCTTGTGCATTTTTGTGTTTTTATTTTGTAAGCCACGCTGATGAGGGGTATTATAGAAATTTAATAAATAGTAGCAATAATAAATATACTAAGTGCCACCCAAGGCATGTTATTCAGAAGCAGGTCCCACTGATTTCGCTTGGGTTTATTTCCAGGTACAGATGGAGAGCAGGGGTGAACAGGCTTGATGGATCTACTTTGCTTTTTAGAATAACCAACTTTATGATCCACCAGTGAGAGCTAGATACAAAATTATGTTACAGGAGACTTATGTAAATGTATAATTAAGGATCAGGGGGCCTCTGAGCAGTTGCTCAGCCCCATAATTTGTTTTAGGAAGCAGATCTAATCTCACAGTCTTCTCACACACAAATCAGTCCTGCTTTCTCCTCTGTCACATTTCATTTCATACTCTCCTCTTTCTTCACTTCAGAAACCATGTGGTGGTTTTTTTTAGGGGTGGTCTTTTTGTTGTACTATTGTTAAACCACTGGGTGCCAGAAATGCTTGTCAATCTTCTAGAAATCATGTCGAGATCTCCCATTAGATTCTGATTGGCCTATTGCCCACTCCTAATGTGTAAGACTGCAGTCTAAGTTCAGTGATTAGATCTGTGTAGGAACTTGCTTAAACATATTTTACTTGCGGGGGGGGGGGGGACTGACAAAATTGGTGTGTGTGTGATGGAGATATATAAAATTATGAGCAGTGCAGAAATAGTGAATAGACAGATTACCACCCACCCACCCCAGTAATTCAATAGAGTTCTTTGGCAGCAAATTCAGAACAAGCAAATGGTTGCATTTCTTTCCATAGCACTAAACTAACTTATTGCATTCCTTAGCATGCAAAGGAACGCACTGAAAACATATAGACAACTTCATGGAGGAAACACTGTAGGTGGATGTTTGCCATAACAACTGAATGGAGCCTCCATGTTATAAGTTGTATATATCAGAACCAGTTTATACACTGCTGAATTGCTCCATGTAGTTATGTGTGCACAAAGAAGCATGAAGAAACAAGTCGTGTGAACTGGGTTGCACATGAAATGAGCTGGCAGCCATATTGGTGATTGTGGTCACACTTTATCTAGCCATCTTTCCCAGCATCTGGATGGGAAACTACCTTGTGTCCTGATCCATGGAGATGCATACTACTGCAGATAGGTGACTGTCCAAGCAAAGGCGTGGTCAATAGTTCCAGGAATGGCAAGGCAAGATCAGCACCTGGGAGAGGGAACTGGGTGTGGTTTTCAGGACCATGGCCAGTGATGCTACAGCTGAGGAAGAAAATACAAGTTGACTTCACAACCTCCTGGTACAACTAGCAGGTATTTATAGCCTGGGCTAGGTATTCATTGAGTAGAGGCCACACTTCCCAAAGTCTGACCAGTTAAAGTGCCACTGCCTTCTTCTGCTTTTTCCATACCCCAATGTTTCAGACTCTTCTGATCCTTTGAGGAATCTGTGAACCAGTCAACAGAGTCTAGTGGCAGACTTGTCACCCTGAGTTTCTGGGGAGGAGTTTTAGGCTCCACATGGGAATGGACCAGGGAGTGGATTCATTTCCTCCTCAGGACTGCCATTGTTGGAGGGCTCTGGTCTGGGGCCATGACATTTGGTAATCACAAATGTGTCATTTTGATCCGCTCAGAAAAAAAGACTAGGATAAGCAGCAGCAACAACATGGCCCACAAATTCACTCTGTATCACATGCCAACTTTCAAACTTATGTGCTTGACCTATGGATGTTTGGCTGGGAGTCAGCTGTTCGAGGTTACTCAGGAAAAAACATGTTTGTTCTGCAATATCTTTATTCCTAACACCGTCTCATTTTGGCATCTTTTGCCATAGATCTAGTCCCTCCATAAAGCTTATCAGGATAGAAAAATGATTTGATTTACAAATTGGTGTGCTAACAGAAATTCTTCTCTGGTAATTTCCCACTTATAATTAAATATGAGAGGACTTCATTTGTGTCTTTTCTAAAAAGTTGACATTTCTACTGAGATGCTAACCATCCTGAAAGCTCAATGCTTTGATTGATAAAATCACCAGCCCATGACATTTCCATGCAGCTTCTTCCATCTCATCATTGATTCAGGGCAGAAACCTATTCTAGCATATGCAATGGGCATAGATTTATTGCTGTCTTCATGGTGAACAGGATACAGAAAAACTATCATGCAAGGAGTATCATACTTTTTCCTAATTGCATGCTTTAGAGTCTAAATGTTCTTGGTTAATCATTAGCCTGCCAAAAAGCTGCTAAAATCTTCCTGACATGGGGGATATAGGGAATTTAGATTTTGGAGAGCTGGATAACTAATGTTCAAAAACATAGGAAGCCATTGAAAAATGGTTGGATGTACACCACACAGAAGAGGCTGGCTCCAGAGTGCAGCAAGGGTAGGCATTTGCTGGGGAACCATGACTTTTACAAATGGCCCACCCAACCCCAAGTAGGTCATTCATCTCATTTTGCAAAGTGCATACAAGACAGTTGACAGTATTGTGAGAAAATTCTTGGATGATGTGCTCTGCCTCTAGTAGGTTTAAGATGGGCATGGGTCAACATCTGCAAAGGCAAAAGATCCCCCCACATCTTGTTTAAGAGTGTATATTGCCAAAATATGGCCTCCAAAATCCTGATGCCAACACTGGATGGGTATATAGATTACAGTCTGGTGCTAATCTGAGTTGATGATCCTGAATTTTCAATATGATCATCTGCTTTATTCAAACACATTCTGCATGTTTTGCTTCATTTCTGCAGAAGCGAATGTTCAAACCAAGTGCAGCCTTGCATTTTAAGGAGAATCCACTTTCTCTCCCAAGGCATGCACACATGGGCACAGTCCTCATTTTGTGGGCTGAAGCTAACAATAATTCCATAGATGGCCTGAAAACAGCTCCTTAATAAAAGGGCAGTGAGCAGCTGTCATTCTACTGTGCCAGCATCTGTCAGATACAATGATTATCTATCATTAGGTGTAGCTGAAATAAGGGGATTGTGATAGAATGTGATAAAATGGGAAATGTCTTGGTTCTGTCTGGAATTTATGTGGCTGAAAGAGAGCATTAGCATGAGACATTGTTCTGTTCTACTGACATTACCTCTTAATACATTCCTAATACTCATCATTATAGCGTATAGCCCCCGCTTCGTTCCACGCAGCCAGCCAGAAATGTCCTCCAATCAGTCAGCTGTCACTATTCATAGATCAAGATTCATGATCATAACACATTCAGCACACTGTCCATGTGGCAAGCTGCCTTCAAACTGTGCTGCCATCCATCATGCGCAGTGACCTCTGGCACAGGATGGAGAAGCTGAAGCAAAGGGCTGGATGACAGCTCCAGAAGGAATGGCGAGTAACAGGTGGCAACTGGACCTTGCTGGAACAAAAGCTGGATCTTTGCTGCAAGCACACTTAAACCTGTTTATTTGCTGGGCTTCCTGTCTTGTAGGGATTCAGAGTCTGGGATTTAGTTTTATGAAGGTGCTAAGGTTTCTCAACTACAGGTCCTTGGACTCATCAGAATGACCTTTTCCCTTGAGGTCATGTTACCCATCAAGGGATTTTTGTACGCTGGGCATTTTTCAACTTTTACATTCAAGGGTGGAAGACAAGAGGCTGTGGAAGCATCACACATGTCCTTCTTCTGGAAGCCCCATTCCTCCTCCTTTGGAAGTGTCTAAACAGACATTATATTTTGAGAGCTGCTTCCAAGATCCACCCCTACCCTCCAATGCACTGGTCTCTAGGGAACAGCTTGCACAGTAAAGTCTAGTTTTGGAACATGCAAAAGGAAAATAATGACTTTAAAGTTTATTTACTTTTTAACAGCAGACTGTGCATTAGTTCTATCTTACTTGTCTCCATTGCAGAATTGTACAATTTCCCTTAATGCTGCCCATTCCTAATAATGCTACCGTGTGTGTGGCTATGACAGTTAAGCAATCTTTTATTAGACCAGCTTGCCTTTAGAAGAGGGAAAAAAATACTGCACGTGCCTTGTGCTATATGGAATGCAGATATTTTAAAATGCATTTGGACGTTTATGCCCTGCCTTTCTATGCTAGAAATCACACTCAAGGTGTCTTACATGTAGGGATATGATGTTAATCATCAGTGTTAATCTCTGTCAATCCAATTTAAGATGTAGGGGGCATTCATGTTTGCATGTCTACACTGCACATCTCCCAGGGGGCACCACTAAGGGTGAAGGAGATAAGAGATTGGAAACATACAGCAAACATGGGGCACACCTTGTAAACACAGGGATCTGTGCTGTAAATGCACAATTGACTCTGACTACCAGGAAGGTGTTGCTCATATTGTTGCAAACATGCCCTCTACTCACTATGAGCCCTGTTTGCTTCTGCAAACTCCAGATTAACTCCACCAAAGTCATTGTATGAACAGAACACCTTCCACTCACACAACTGAACTTCTCCTGTCTCCATCCCTAAATCTGCTCTGAAGGTTTGGGAGAATCTCCAGAGATTGGAACCCCCATAAAATTACAATGACTAGATGCAAGAGGAGCTCTGTACAAAATGTTGCGGTGTGTATGTTACTTGAGCTTGAGGCTGAGCGGGTTAGAAAAAACAAGATAGGCCATTCGAGACAGGAGTCTTGTTTTACTTTGTTTTCTATTGTTCTGAGCATTTAAAAGGGGGAAGGTGGTTTGCAAGTCAGTGGAGTTTGAAGCTCCTATTAGTAGTTAAGGTTTCTTTGGGCCGGGAGGAGGTCTAAGGGTCAGTTTAGGTAGCTCCCCCTCTGGCCTGTGGCTGCAATACTGGACTACATTGCAAGGCTGCTGGAAGCTACTGTCTCTCAGCACAGCTTTCCAACTTGCAATAGGAACAGAACAGTGAACTAAGTGATTTTTGTATCCTACTCTCTCAGTCCAATCTGTAATACAAGGGGGGAGGGAAGCAGTAAATAACACTGCAGTGCTGTTGAAATCTACTCTCTCAGCTTCTGCCCAATCGGCAGCCTGCAAAGAAGGAGCAAATACTCTTGGGCAATATTGCAGGGTTGTTGTAAACCACTCGGAGCCTGATCTGAAGTATTCTGTGTGAATGACACTGCAGTACCATCATAAGCCCCAGTTTGGGGGCAGTGAACTGCATTTGCTTTGGAATCTGCATTAGCAAGGCTGTTTTTTAAAAGCGTCACACTAAATAAGAACTGAGTCTTTCTGAGGAGGGACTATTGGCTTCTGAGTTTATTGCTTGGGTTGGGGTGGTTGGCTGGGTGGACCCACAGGCAGTGCCCAATCCCAACTACATTAAAAATCTTGGTTTCTGTGGGCAGGTCTTTCAAAAATAGGTTCTCACGGTGAACCAGTGCGGCCAATCCACAAAGGGGCCAACCCACACAATCCAGACTCACTAGGACTAGTGAGTGAGTGTATGTGTCTTCTCCTGTTGCAGGCACTCTGTTTTCCCCAACCCAGGTCTCTGTCCCTGGCCCCTTCCATCAGCCAGGATCCCATGCCTTTGAGCTAATATGGGGTTGTATGGGGTTTCCTTGTCTATAGAGAGCCAGTATGGCGTAGTGATTAGAACAGGCATAGGCAACCTTTGGCCCTCCAGATGTTTTGAACTACAATTCCCATCATCCCTGACCACTGGTCCTATTACCTAGGGATCATGGGAGTTGTAGGCCAAAACAGGCGGAAGGTTACATTTGCCTGGATTAGAACGCTGGATGAAAACCCGTGTGGCTGGGGCTCTGGTCCCCACTCAGCCATGAAGCTCAGTGGTTGATTTTGGACCAGTCACTGTCTTTCAGCTTAACCTACCTCACAGGGTTGTTGTGAGGATAAAATGGGGAGACAAAGAACCATGCATGCCACCTTGAACTCCTTGGAGGAAAGAGTGGGATATAAAGGTTATAAATAATATACAGTGGTGTCTCGCAAGACGAAATTAATTCATTCTGCGAGTTTTTTCGTTTTGCGATTTTTTCGTCTTGCAAAGCACGGACTTTGGAAAAGCTTCAAAAATCACCAAAGTCTTCAAAAACCTCAAAAAAGGCTACCACACCGTGTGCTATGAGTTGCTCCTCGAAGTGAATGCACGGTTTTAAGAAAAAGGAAACAAACTTGCAAGACAAAGGAAACAAACTTGCAAGACGTTTCCGTCTTGCGAAGCAAGCCCATAGGGAAATCTGTCTTGTGAAGCAACTCAAAAAACGAAAAACTTTTCGTTTTGCGAGTTTTTTTGTTTTTCGAGGCATTCGTCTTGCGAGGTACCACTGTATATAAATAAGGATTGTCTTGCATATCTGCCTCTTTCTTTCTTTCTTTCTTTCTTTCTTTCTTTCTTTCTTTCTTTCTTTCTTTCTTCTTTCTTTCTTTCTTTCTTTCTTTCTTTCTTTCTTTCTTTCTTTCTTTCTTGCATGTGATGTGGTTTTGACTCCAGCTGCTCAAGCATGGGAAGATTCAAATTAGGGTTTATACACGGTGATGGTGATGATTCCATCCAAGGCTGTTTGATGTTTAGCACTTCAGTGGTCAGTCAGTAGCAGCCAAATATATATTTCCCAGATACCTCTTTTAAAAACACAATTGGCAAGGTTCATTCTTCCTAACATGTGGTGGGGTAGACCCCTCTGGCAGATTAGCAGGATACAGTCACATTTTACAGTCATTCTTCAAGGTCTATGTACACACACAGAGTGTGTGTGTGTGAGAGAGAGAGAGAGAGAGAGAGAGAGAGAATGAGAATGAGAGTGAATACCTATGAATACAAAGCAAGTTTAACGAATGCACAAAATATGTAACAAAATGCAGAGAGCCAGGGAAAAAGGCTCAGAACTTCCTCATCCGTTTCAGTGCGCTTGTTCAGTAGCTGGGTATTTAAATTCCTTTCCCCTCCCTAAAGAACAGAGATTGCTGCCCCCCAAGATTGTAAAAGAAGAATAAAATGGCAGCAGCCAGAGTGGCAAGAAAAGCTACTAAAGAAAAGGCATGATCCAGCTCCCTGCAAGTCCCTGTTCATTCCAAAGAAACGTGCACAGGATCTTCCACAGGGAAGCGAATCCTAAAATAGTTAAGATAGACACCGCAGCCATCTGTTTTATTATGAATGAATTCCCACACAGTGCTGGCTGGTGATGATGGGCATTGTAGTCCAAAAACATTTGGAGGGTGCTGAGTTGGCAAAGGCTAAGTCGGGATGTTGTCTGAGATGTATGGCAACTCGGCTCCTCTCTTGAAATTCCTTTTGGGGTGTCTTGAAGGTTGTTTCACAGCTTAAGGGTTTAAATTCGCCTGTTTACTTTGTAACTGATCAGAAAAGAAATGAAATTGTCATGCTAATATATTTTAATTGACCCATTAGAATTGCTAAATAAAATAAATTTTCACCGGCAGATGCATCCAGTGAAGCGTGAACTTTCATTTCTCATTCTTGGTTAGCACAAAGCAAATTATTATTATTATTGGTACCTTCCAAGAAGATTTAGATTACAATTCATTGTCTGACAACCAATTCCAACCCTCAATACACGTTTTTCTTCGATATACATATACACAACCATGTATTTCCCTTACCTAAGTTTTGTGGGTGTGTAGGTGGGTGTGTAATAGAATATTAGAATTTTAGAACTGAAAGGAACCTCGGAGGCCATCTCTATGGGTGGGGGTGAAGTGCAATTCAGGTCATATATAAAGGGGAATGTACCAATTTCTCACCTCCTGAAACAATATTTGAACCAAAACACAGCCATCCTTCAAATTTTACACTTTTCTGAATACTGGACTCCAGTTCTCCAGCTGTGCAATGTGTGCAAAATGCATATATTTGGGTTAAGAATGCATATATTAGGGGAAATAACATGCAAAATGCTGTATATTAGGGAAAATTGCTTGCCAAACTGTATATTTATCAAAATCCATTCAAAACTGTTTATTAGGAGAAATTTGCACTGAATGGCGGAGGAAATTTCATAAGGATTTTTTTAAAAAATGCAAATTGGTGCAGCTATGTAGAGAACTGAATCGAAGACTGGAAAGTGAGAAATGAACAGAATGGACATAGCCATCTAACGTAGTCTCCAGCTCAGCGCAGTATCTGCAGTGCAGGATGCAATTGCTATAGCATCCCTGCCTTTGCTTAAAGACCTCCCGTGAAGGAGAGCCCACTGCCTCCCATGGCAATCTGCTCAACTGTCAAACAGCTCTTAGTGTTAGAAAGCTTCTCCTAAGGTTTAGTCAAAATCTGCTCTTCCACAATTTCGACCCATCAGTGCTTGTCTTGCCCTCTGGAGCAACAGAGACCAAGGTTGCACCTTGTTCTGCATGGCGGCCCTTCAGAATTCAGGGTGGCTTTTATTAGATGTGTTTCATTTGGTGGAGGGGACACTAGAGACATAAGAAGAGCCTGGTAGCCTCAGACCAAAGGCCCATCTGGCCCAGCAACCTGTTTCTCCACAGTGGCCAAACA
This sequence comes from Podarcis erhardii, assembly GCF_964252035.2. Taxonomy (NCBI): domain Eukaryota; kingdom Metazoa; phylum Chordata; class Lepidosauria; order Squamata; family Lacertidae; genus Podarcis; species Podarcis erhardii. Next base: position 47,795,390 of record NC_138510.1, on the reverse strand, counting down.
GAGAGGCTTCTGGGAAGCTGTTGTGACCCGGAAGTCAGTTCCCATATGATCAAGCAAACGTTCTGAGGACTCTGCAGAGGGTGAAGATCAAATTATCCTCAGAATCGGCACACCCTGAGAGAGACAGGGGAAGAGAAGAATCCTGTATATGTCCCTTAAATCCTTGGAGGAACAGTAGGACATATACATAACTAAAAATAATAATGAAATAGCGGAAGCCAGAAGACAGCACTCTGCCAGAAGCCTCTGTGTGAGAAGAAACCCCAAGACCTTTTGCATTGCCACCTCCATGTCCTCAGGACAGCCACTGCTTGATGAAGAGGGCATGGCCCCTTTAAGAACAGGAATTTCCATCCCTATCTTGGCATGAAGGGAGGACCAATCCTTCCTCCCTGGTGCTTCATGGTGGGGAGAAAAACCGCTCCATTCAGGTGATGGAGGGCAGTTTTCTTCCTGATTGTGGCACACAAGAAGGGAGGGGGTTAACCATCCTTCTTAGTGCAGAGATTGGGATGAAAAATAGGCTCTGCTCAATAAACTGAGAAGAAGCTGAGGAACTGGTGGAGGGAGCCTGGGCTGAGCAGGGTGCTGGGGGTTGGATGAAGAGGTCCAGCAGGCTGGATTAGACCGTGCCTGCACTAGCAGTTTCCTCAGTGATGGGGTGGAGTTAGGTACACCAAACTAGACGGTAGGGTTCATGGGTGCCAGGGGTGAATAAAATATTGGGGGGACCAGGCAAGCCCCACCCCACATAATCAATCACAAGGCACAGAGCATGCACATCATTTGAATGGCAATGCTCATCAACTCAGGGGGGCAGCTTCCTCAAGGGGTGATGGTGAAGGGACCTCGGCCCCTAGGATTTGGCTTCCAAGGTAGGGTTATTTAAACTCTCAATTGCCTCTGTCTCCCTGCTGGAGTAACATTCTGGTCTGCTACTATTGGGTGTTTGTATCCATCCTGGACTTTGGCCAGCCTCACTTGGAGCTGTCCATGTTTTTCCTTCCCTATCTAAATTCTTGCTTCTCTTTCCTAGTCCTCTCTCTGGATTTCCTAAACTTTAGTGTGGTCTAATGTTGGATTTCTGAAACAACATGGTTTGGGCAGAGTCTTGAAGAACAGTTAGAGATGCTTGGATTGTCACACCCAGTCCCTCATCCTTGTCCAAACATTTGCAGTGGCAAACATTACAAGATCCATGTGAAATTCTTGCTCACAGAACCTCAGATCTTTATGCACAAAACAGGTTGGTTGGAAGGAATAGCGGTGAATTGCCTTGCACTAAAGCAGGCACCCCCAAACTCGGCCCTCCAGCTGTTTTGGGACTACAACTCCCATCATCCCTAGCTAACAGGACCAGTAGTCAGGGATGATGGGAACTGTAGTCCCAAAACAGCTGGTGGGCCAAGTTGGGAGATGCCTGCACTAAAGGAACATATGTGATTTGAACACTTTAAATATGAGATACAGTACCAATGCTAGATATGCATTTAAATTATTTTAGGCCACCCTTCATTACCATAAGTTCAGGAGAGGGCACATCAATAAAAATATTAAAACACAATCCCATACTGTTACAATATAATGTGAACACTTAATACAGAATAATAGAATTATAGAACTGAAAGGGGCTCCCAGGGTCATTTAGTCCAACCCCCTGTGATGCAGGAATCACAAGTAAAGAATCCCTGCAGGTAGCCATTCAACCTCTGCTTTAAAACCTCCAGTGAAGAAAGGAGGGGGCGGGCAGGAGAAGAATGTACATCCTTCATGTTGCTGTGAAACATGAAGAGCTGTTTGCTATATTATTAGCAGCTGTTCTATAGTCAAGACAAGGCATCTTTGCAGCTGCTACCATCAGATGTGCCTCCTCCTGTCACTACATGGGTGACTTGAAGAAGAGGCAAGGAAGAAGTGGAGTTATTATGTTGCTCCAGCTGTTTCAATGACTGCAGCTGGTTGATAGGTGAGCAAAGAGGGAGGTACACCTTTTAACCAGGAGTAAGAAGGGTGCAGAACATCCCCCCTCTTACAAACATTTCCCAGTCTCCATAACTGTGTGAGCCTGTCACTTGGTGAAGCAGATTTTTTCCTCGCCTACTCCTGGTTCCGAGAAGAGCAGGGAAATCTCCCTTGCTGATGCCCAGACTACAACTGCCTTGCAAGGTGGAATTGGTTACCTGCATTGGACAAGAGTCTTGTCTGCCAATGAGAGGGATTTTTCTGCTCCCTTCCTGGATTAAAGGTGGGAAAGGTGGGGTGAAAATGTGAAAAGTATCTTGAGTGAAATCTACTTCCACTAATGGTTCCATTTGAGCGTGTGAATTGGCCTAACACTTTGGGATGAGAGAGAGAAAAACTCAGCTGCTCTTTGCCAACAGCTCCTCATTCATCAAGGCTGCTCTTAGAGGTCAGGAGCCACCTCTGCTTATCTCCTGCTCCAAAGCCCTTTGCTTCAGCTAGGATGCATTACTGCCTTCCATGTGATGGATTGCCAGTGTGGCCTTGCTTGCTTCCAGGTGCACAGTGTGTGGCATTGTTATTATCCAATCAATCCCATCATCAGGAAGCCAACAGCTGAGTGATCTGACAGGCTGACATGGGAAGGCATTAAGGAGGCTGCCAACAAATAGCTGGCAACATCACTGAACAACAGAGCCACCTTCCACAGTAGCCGATGAGTGGAGACTTGGCAGTTGTGCCCAGAAGGAGAGACTGAATAATGAACACCTGCCAGTAAGTAACACCTGCAGCCAGAAGAGCACCAGAGAGCCAGTTACACCTGCAGCCAGAAGGGCAGGCACTGCCAAAGCAACATAGTGGGCAATAACAGCAAGATCAGAGATAGGAAGAGTAAGATGGCAGCGCCCGGAAATGCTATTGTATATTCTGCTGTCCAGTATGTGGACAGTGCCTGCTACACTTGTTGCAGTACAAGTTTTCTTTAATGAAAACCTTGAAAGCATCAGAGATGGGCAGGTTTCATTCTGTGCACTGAGCTCATCAGAAGGGAGCAGAGCATTTCTAAATGGAAGACAGAGATTGGGCTCAATGTATATGTAGCCCAAGCATTAAGGAGCAAGTTAAAATGAGCATGGAGATGTCCAAGAAATGACTCAAACTTTCTACACCAGCAATAGCCAGCATTGTGCCCTCCAGATATTGTTGGGCTAGTTTCCATCAGCCCCAGGGGGCATGGCCAATGGTCAGGTATGATGGGACCCATAGCCCAACATCTGGGGGCCACCATGTTGGCTTCCCCAGTTCTACAGTATAGCACCAGCAGAGAAGACTTGCTTCATATCTGCTCAACCTGGTGAATATTTGGCTTGTAGTCAGCTAACTTTAACTCAAAATGGACCCCCTGAAATCAATGACTATGATTAATTTCAATGAATCTATCCGAAGTAAAAATTAGTTAAATATAATCCTTTATTTATTTTTCTCTTATCAACATCAAAGTATTTAGGTGTTGTGCTGACCATCACCTGTTTTGGGAAGCACTTTTTCTTCCTGCATTTATATCCCACCTTTGCTCCAAATTGCTCAAGGTGTCATTCATGATTCCATGTACTGGGAGTGGGGGGCAGAGGGAAGGTTAGTACTGCTAATGTCATAAAACAAAGCTTGGATGAAATATGTGCTGCTGTAGGTGGAAAGAAGTATAGTGCAAAGGCTTAAAAATGCACCCGGGACATGCTTTTAAGCATGCTTTGATGGTTGATGGGGTGGGAGGACCTCTGTAGCTCAGCAGTAGGACACAGGAGTGGGAAGGAGCTCTGCTGGCGATCTTCAAAGTTGATCCATTGGACAAGGTTGAAAGTGTTGAGCCAGATGATCCATTGATCTGTCATGTGTTCCTGTTATGGAAAATACTTCCATTACCTCAGCTCGCTTTGTCACTGGAAATACGAGCATTTGTCCACTCAAGGTTTTTTTAAGGAGTCACTGAAGAGCTTTGGGCTAAAAGGTTATGTCAAGTACCAGTTCCTTGGGACACCAAGAGGAACTTGCAGTTGATGAATGTGACACTCATTTCAAGTTTCTCGGGCTCTTTCCCCGCCATCGTCACAGTTTCTCCTGGCCCTCAACTTGACCCCTTCCCCCCACAGGGGGATTACGTTTCTTGTGGGTTTCACTTTATTGGATTTATCACCTGCAATTCCTTCTTTGGATAAATATGTTGAACTAAAACCCTTTACCTCTTTGGATTGTCGTGCTAACCCACAGAACACAAACACGGCAGCATTAGATTTACCAAAAGGTGAATCTTACAAAACCTAACTTAAAGGGTGTTTGGGTGGTGGACCCCCATGAGGTGGTGGATGACCACAGATGGCTTCACTGTCTACTTCTGACTTTATTGGGAAGGAAGCTAAGTAGCAAAGACTGTTCTAAGATAGCTGACAGAAAGGCAGCCATTTCCTTCTGTGTTTGAAAAAGAACTCATGGGAGCACTGGGACTGCAAGCGGTATTCTCTGCAGACGAGGAACCTTTCTATTCTCACCAGTACTGTGTTTTATGGATAATTAATGGCTCCCAGGATCCTGTGTGTCCAGACTGCAAGCAGCCTCTCTGTTGTTTAAATGGATTCTTTAAGAGGGCCTCACGTAGAACATCTTCAAATGGTGCTGTGATAATGAGAGAGACTGTTGTATGTGGAAATCCAATCAATGGTAATTAGGCCAAGACATGAATTAGTGCCTTGGAGACTTGGTCTCTCTCTGCACTCTGATTGCATGGAGGTGGGCAAAGCAGAATAGGCAGGTATTTAACTATTGCTGGCTAGACACATACATATTCCATTTACTTGGACATTTGCCCAGATTAAGAAAAATATGTTGTTGTTCATTTCAATTGCATTGCTCGGCTTTTTCCAATCTGTAGGGTGTTAATGTTTGCTGGTATTCATGCAAGTCATTTCTCTGAGCAGAGTATCATCCACAATACCATGAGAAATGAATTTTGCACAACAGGCAGGGAGAGAAATATATTGAGCCTCAGGCACTTGAAATCATGGGGCTCAAATCTTGCTTTATTGCATCACTCTTCACATAAAAGACCTGTTAGATCAGACCAAATGCCTACCTAAACCAACAACTGGTCTCCTAAAATGGTCCATCAGATGCATTTGGGATTCCCAGCAACAGGGAATGAATGGAATAGCTCCTCCCGCTGTAGTAGCTCCCCATAAAGTGATATTTTGAGGCATCTTGGAAAGTAGGCTCACTAGGAGCCAGGATGCAGGATGCTTCCACAAATGGAGTTAGTTTTCAAAGATCTCTGTCCTTTGCGTAAACACCAATGGGTTGAGTACTCATTCTCTTCAACTGCTTTCAGGACCACTCAATATACAAATTTATTTTCCTTCCCTGCACTAGAGGGAGAGCATGCCATATATGAATGCTCCCCTTAATCTGATGACTAGGAACCCCCATTCCTTTCTTACAGTGACTCTCTTCCAAGTATGGCAGGAAAGTGGGTGAACACTCCACATTTTCCACATTAGATCCCTCAAGTGCCTGTGTAACAGAACATTTACCACAAACAAGTGCCATGGTTGTCTCCCATGGGATTCCACTTCCTGTGTGTCATATACCAATCCTTCCACAGGTGTGTGAAAGATACACTCTTGCATTTTATTTTTTGTTTCTGTGCCCAATGACAAATTGTTGCATGTTTCCCCCATGGAATTCCTCCTCTGAAAACTGCAGATCCTGGTTTCCTTTTTTCTTTAACCCTTTTCAAGCATTCATTACCTGTGTGGGTAACACATGAAGGGGACCGCAATGACACACATGACAGCAATGTTTCCCAGCTGATGTGATCAGCTCAGTCAGATGGGAGCATGTAGGATTTCCTCCAAAGGGACAGAGACCCACATTGGTCAGGATTCTCATTCCCGTAAAAAGATGAAACCCACGGCCAGGTTTCAGTCATGTGTTGGCTGGGAGACATCACTAGCAAATGCCTCATTATCAAAGGGCAGGACTAGCTGGCCCCTTCACTTTCAAAAATGAATGCCTGGATACTGTTTTTTTAAAAAATAAACACTGAATGTGCACATTGATACCCCTACACCTCCCACTGTCTGGGTGCTATAGTTTTTACCACTGAACATACACACATACAAAAAAAAAACCAGGAAGGATGGGGAGTGTCCTCGTTGACTAATAAAGTTAGAATTTTATTTCCTTACCTTTTTCTCTTTTTTGACATCACAAATTTTGGAAATTTATTACAGTGGAAAAGGCCCTTGCAACGTAAGAGTCCAACTCACAGTGAGACCAGAAAAGGTGGGGAGGGATGCTGGGATGAGAGCAGACCCCCCAACCTTTGATATTTACAGGTGAGGGAGAAATTCTCAAATTGTCGATCAGTGCCAACCAATGGGGCTTGGAAAATTTTAAATGTTTTGTCAAGTCACCAGAAGAGGGTGATGGTAGAATTGAAGAAGTTCAACATGTTGCACTTCTAGGCGAAGGGAAGAATTGAAATCAACAGGGCAGATAGTGCATTCAGAAAAAAGGAAAACCAACAGTGAGCCTCTGGGTAAAAACTAATGACAGCCTTGAACTAACGGCAAGAGACTCTTGTTCTTCTCCAACTGGGCATATGTGTTGATTCAGGGACGAGGAAGCTGTGGCACTCCAGGTGTTACTGCACTTACAACTCCCATCATCCATGACCATTGTCTATTCTGGCTGGGACTGACAGGAGTCCAACGACATCTTGAGGGTCACAGGTTCTCGACGTGTATTGTTAGTCTCTGCATTTTGAACTGCTCTAGTTTTCTTGCTGTATCAACCACTGATCAGGCCTTATTGTCTCTTATTATGTGTTGATTGGTTGTTCCTAGGTAGAATTCCTATTCCTGCTTAGGCCTGCTTTCTGCAGAAAGTCTTCTTCTGGCCTTCTGTCTTGCCAACTCACCCACCCCAAATCTTTTACCTCAGTCCATCTGATTAAGCCTTCCATTCACCCTCCCCCACAGCTGTGTATTTGATCATCTGCATTTACTAGTTGTTGCCAGTCAAGGTGAAGACTGAATTTAGCTGGCTGGGTTAACACACAAGCCAGAACAACTTGCTGTCATTTGCCTGGTGAGACTTGAGCTAATTGACCCCGACTGCTGTGATATGTCAAAGTCAAGGAAAGGAAAGGAGAGCCCATGGTTTACCATGCAGGCTCAAGGTATTAAATTACACTCCCCACCACCACAAAAAAGAGGCAAAGCCATGATTAGAACTGGAGTGTATAGCGGAACATTAGCTATAATCACCCTAGGATGCTACTGGGTCTTGCTGTGGTTAGCATTACAAGCATCTGGAGAATGGTGGACCACAACTATCTCCCCTGTGACTTGGATTCTTCCTGACACTGGCAAACCACAAATAGCTGTACCAATCCCCTAGCTGTTGGTTGATAGTGCAAAGGGCAGGCTGGGGTGGACTAGGACTGGTGTGGATGGCAAAGCCCAGGCTAGCAATTAGGACAAGGTCTTTGCCTTAATCTCAACCTTTGGTTTGTGGTAGTTTCTCTTCCACTTCCACTTTAGTACTAGAGCCTAAATCAATCATGGGAGAAACTGTAACCTGGATGCTTTAATTCCTACATAGCATAGCTTGAAGAAGCAAGCACTGCAGTTAAAAGTTCAAACATTGAAGAGGGATCTCTTTCAAAGGCCCAGGGCCGCAATATGCCTGGCAAAAAACAACCACTTCAGAGATTTCCAAGGCTGTCCAAACGGGTTGAACTAGTCTGAGGGGGGAAATTGGATGGGAGTTTTATGCCTTTCTAAAACCAGTCATGAATGAATATCTTTTTCCAGTCAGAATGCATGAACAATGGCATGTAGCTAATCATATTAAATCAATTCTGCTCAGATTTTGAGCTTGCTCCCATTAAGTGGTGAAGGGCAATGTTTGGGCAGGTGCCATGAGTAAATGGAGATAAATAAGAAGCTGTAAACACAAAAGGAAGAGGAAAGCTCATTAAATACACACAGTTGTTTTTTTTGTGTGTCCAGGTTACCAGGTTATTTACCCTGCCATTTCACAAGGACCTTTCTTTCTTTCTTTCTTTCTTTCTTTCTTTCTTTCTTTCTTTCTTTCTTTCTTTCACACAGTATGCCCCATGCCTTTGGTGAACTTCCTCTCCTATGTAGGCAGAGAAGGCCACAGTCAGGAGTGGCAGCCATGACGCGTACCATCCTCCCCCCCCCCCAATCTCCTCATCTCCATTGGATTTGGGGGAGGGAGGGGGAGAGAACGAACAAGTAAAAGGAAGAGGCACAGGGGAAAAGAGAACATTTTCTTCACAGCAACTGGAGAACATCCCAGACTCTTAGCAACTGCCTCAGTCTGTCACAGCCATATGTCTGAAGGAGGCAGCCATTCCCCAAATCCAAGAGGCCTGTAGAAATCTTGAGTACCAAGTGGCACAAATCCTCTGTTGTCATTGGGAGGGGGGAGAAATCTAGGGAAAACTGCATTTCATATTTAGAAACCCACAAAATAAGCCAGAAATAGTTATATTTGCTATGGGGAAGAAAGGGAAAGAAAAAAAGTGGAGGAAATCTCACAGGTACAACCCCAATATACTCTGTTGGTAGCCTTTGTGTTCCATGTTCAGGCACAAGAGGAAATACAGTTGGCATGGGCCCCAATTCATGGGGATGAACCCATGTTGAAGAAGCTGGCCGCTCCATTTCCCCCAAGATGATTTGATCGCTGAACTGCTGCATCAGTGTGCAGGAAGTAGAGAAGCTGCTCTCATGGACAGGTGCACCATGGCTGTCAGGAGACCTAGAGAAGAAGAAGCCATAAAGGGATTGAGTATATTTTATTGTATAATCTCTTGGAGTTATAGTTTGCCTCAGAAAACAGGCTTTCACACAAAACCTTGTACATGTGTACTAAAGACAGCTTGTACCTGTGTCCAGTGTAACATGTGAACAAGTCTAGGAGATATCAGAAGTCGCAGCATTAGTTTGTAGAAGTTGCAGTCAGCATAGATAATGCTCTCAATCAACCTATTGTATTTTCTCTTTGCATTCCCAGTTTTTCAGATCATTCTACCTCAGCCAGGCAGCTCCATGAGCCAACTGGGAGCTCCTGGGAGCTCAAGTGGAACACTGATACCCTCCACTGAACAAAAGCCAAACCAAGTGTTTCGCAAAACAAAATCAGAATATGTGCCTTTGAATGCAAATATTCAGTAGTACAACTCTTCAAATGTAAATTCCACATGCCATAGATCCTATGGCATGATGTTCCACCTCAAAGGTTTAATTTTGATGTACCATTTGATTGACACTGCACCTCAAACTTGACTAAAATTAAAATTAAAAAGGGCATAATGTCACATTACATCAATGATGAAATTGGCTGCGTGCTGTGGTATAGGTGTCACAATGCCCTCTCCCCTGCCCTCAGGTCTTGTATTTAATTTTTTTAAGGCCACAACTTGCTTGCTAAGTTCATCATTAGCATAGCATGGGGGTGGGGCACCTCAGGCCTAAGGGACAAATGCAGAGTCTGTGGCACTTAGACCTCTCCTCACTGATCCTGCTTCATACACTGTTTTTGCCTGGCTGGATTGCTGTGGCCTTGAATTCTGCTGAGGCCTTTTGCTAGTCTGAATGGAAGATACCAAGGGCTTGAGGCATCTAATCATAAGCCTGCATTTTTATCAAAGCTTCTATATGTTTAATCAGGGCTTGCATTTTAAAATAAGCTTAAAGATTTTCAAATGTTTCATGCCAGGCAAAAGACCAGCTGCCTAAAAGGCCTTGGCAATGTTTTTCCTCCTAGGAAAGGGGCCCCCTGATTTATAGCAGAAAACAATTCTCAAAGTCGTAAAAAAAAAAAGGAAATTACAGGCTGAGAGCGAGGACACTGATCCTACATGTTACAGAAGATAAAAAAGCAGAGATAAACACCATTAGGAATGGGGAAAATAATACCATTTGCCTCCCAGTAAAATGAGCCATATCTTCTTCCTAAGGTTGAAAGGCCAAGAGCAATGGAGAAGCATCTAGCTGGCTGTGAAAGGAGGGGTGTAAACTGAAGAGGCTTCTTTTAAAGCTGTTTTTTACTGAGTTTCTTTTTTTACTTTACAAAGGCCTTATTCCTTTTAAAAGGCTACCTATGATAATGTATGAAATATATTAGCTTAAATATATTGGCTTAAATGTAATTATGCAAAGGATTTAGGAAATGCTAGATTCTTATTTCATAGAGTCATATTGCAATAGGAGACCAGAGGGGCAAATGAGCCCAGCCTCCTGCCAGACAGGAGACGCCATCGAGCACTCCTGATATATAGTTGTCAGGCCTTTTTGTTTAGAAACCATCAAATGAAGGAGATCTTTCAATGTTGATGTGAACTCAAGATCCTTGACATCTGTTGAAGATAAAAATTTAAGATTAACCATCTGTTTTAGAAGGCAATAGGGCAAGGAGGGCAAGAGGTGAGCTGGTAATTAAGATTCCTTGTTGAGACACATGTAAGATATATTACTACTTATTTGTCATTTATAGATGTAACAATATATAGCTCTTTGTGTTCCATAAAAGGGCGAGGAAATGGGTGTATCTCTTGTGATTGGTTCTAGCAAACAGCCAATAGGAATTTCAACCAGGCTGATTGGACAGAGGCAGCCACAGGAGGAGCAAGGGGGCTGGATTAAGGAAATATAAGTGCTGGCCAGAATGGCAGGAGGCCAGGCCAGAGCTTGGTAACCATGTACCACTGAGCCTCTCATTTATTTGTCTGACAAATAAATTATTATTTTAATTTCTCTATTGCTGCGTTGAATATTTCATTCCAGCTAAGCGTTAACCACAAGCAGGGTGCTACAGGCTGTGTGAGTGTACGTGTACAAACTAGCCTCCTATTCATTTGTTGTGCACAATGCTGACATGTGGTCCTCGGAAGGCTACCTGGAAGAGAACACAGCTCTCCATTTGAAACAGGTTCTTCACCCCTGATGTAACATGTAGCTAGGTCCCATTCTTGTTCTATGGGGCCAGCTCCCTCCTCCTGTTCACTACAAACAGCCCGACACCAGTAGGCTCTTTGGATGTTCAGCTTTACGAGCCCAGACATGTAACACAAATGACATTCAAACATAACCGTGGAACACATGAATGGGTGCACTGAGATGTGACAGAGGTTTGACGGACACTTTGTGAGCCTCGGCTCAAGAGCACAGACAAAACCAGCTAAGGAATTCCTATCTTTCCCAGCCCCTTGTGAATTCTGGACATTCAGCTGTGTACGAAGGTGCAGTGGAAGGTGGCCCACACACCGACCTGTGCCTAATCAGCTTGCCATTATCCTGTTAAGTCCCACTGACATGTGCCACACTTGCAGGTGGCAGATCATAACAGCTTTAAGCACATTCGCTCCGGATTTTCCTCCTTAATCTCACCCTCGGCTTTTTCCTTTGGGTTGGAGAATGATATGCAAGAGTTTGGGAGCTGTGAAAAAGGAGGAGGGAGCAAGCGTTTTCCCCAGAGGACCAGATTAGTATGAATTCTTCCACAGGAAAGAAAGAAAAGTAGGAGTCACTTATTCAAAATTTTTGCAGAGTTCAGTAGAAACCCGATTGATTTTTTTGGTATGGGCATTAACATTTCTAACAGACCTGCCCTAAGAGAAACCTCAATTCCCCATTATGGGGACGGTTCCAGGATGAAGTAGAAATGCTGCCCTCATTCTCTGTTCTGTGAGCTTTTCAAAGTGCTGCCTCATAAAATGTTAGTTTCTATAGAAGGAAAGTGAACGCAAGTTACAGAGTGGAGGCTGTGCATGGCTCCCAATATGGAAGGTTCAGGAGGTGCACTGTCCCTGCTTACAAACTTTCTTGCAAAACGCCACAACCAGGTGGATTACACTTTAAAGTAAGAACACAAAAATAGCCTGCTGGCTCAGGCCAGTGGTCCCTCTACTCCAGTACCCTGTTCTCACAGTGGCTCCTCAGATGTCTGTGGCAAGTCTATAAGATGGACAAGGCAGCAGTCTCCCCTCCTGAACTAGTATTCAAAAGCATTGCTGCTTCAAATTGTGGAGGCCCAGCACAGCCATCATGGGTAGTAACCTTTGACAGCCCCCCCCTCCATGAATTTGTCCAGCTCTCTTTTAAAGCCATATACGTTGGTGGTCACCATGGCCTCCTGCAGGAGAGAGTTCCATAGTTTATCTGACACAAATCTTCCACCATGCAGCTTCATTTGATGTCTGCAAGTCCTAGTGTCATGAGGAAGGAAATGTTCCTCTGCCCAGATACTCAACACCATGCATAATTTTATGAGCTTCATTCATGTTGCCTCTTACTCGACTTTTCTCCAAGCTAAAAAGTCCCAAATGCTGCAACCTTTCTTCATAGGAGAGATCCCCTTGATCATCGGGGCTGCCCTTTTCTGAACCTTTTCCAATGAGGTGCTTTTTTTTCTTTTGCAGGGTTCTGTGTTTCCCCTGATTTGTACATAAATGATTCAGTGGCAAAAATGTGCAAACCCCACATTGTCAACCAGCTTGCATGAATATTTAATAATGCAAAATAAGAGCCAGGGCGATCGGGACAGGATTTGCCAAATCTGCGATTGTGTTTGATAAATATGGATGAGTCTCTCCACTCCTCACACACCCCTCCTCCATCATCCCCTGTCCCGAAAGCCCAAGGTGGATTTATCTCCCCTTAACAGCCGGAGAATTACATGCGGGGTCTCAATGCATGGATGAGGCAGTGGCATTGGGAGGAAAGGTTTAGATTTGTTAGGCACTAGGGAACTTCTAGGGAGAGACTGAGCCTGCACAAGAGAGGCAGGTTCCGCCTGAACAGCAATGGAACCAGACTGCTTGTGTTTTCATATCCAAAAGGCTGCAGAGCATCTTCTAGAAAGATATCTGAAAGGAAGATGCCAGGAGCTGGGGGACCATCTGATTCAGGATGTTACTTGTCCCTTGAGGGTAATGGTGTCAATATTTCAGGTCATGGAAGTAAGAGAGGGATAGATCTTGGCAAAGGGCATACAGGAAGAAATGACAGCCGGCGAGACCAAAGAGTTGTGGGTGAAAATTGCACATGAAAATGATGTATGGAGAGGGACATAATGTTCTGTTTATGAAACAATGCTAGCTGGAGGCTTCCAGGGCAAGATGGGGGAAGTGGAGGGCTTGATGCTAAATGGGAACATAAAGAGGGTGGATGTTTCAGAAACCCAGTGGGACAAAGGAAGATCAGATGTCCCAGGATGCAGAAAAAATGAGGAGGGGGATATTGGGTGTGATGTTCCTCTATGCGTTAAAGAGGGGACTTTAAACTAGAAAATGTAAGAGGAATAAACTCTTCCGCTGAATCACTGTGTGTGGAAACTTTAGGGTCTATAAAATAATTTGGTGCTGGGGAGTAAACATACAACTCTGAGCAAGCTCTGGGAGAGATCTTTGATGGAGAAAGAAATCAAGAGAGGTAGCCAAAGGAGGAAAAGGTTGGAATATTGGGTGGTTTTAACTTTCCATATATGGAATGGGTGCAAATGCACATACAAGTTATAACATTTGTAAATATGACAAAGCCTAGAACACACTACAATCCTATGTCCCATAGGAGGGCATCCTAAGGGGAATGCATCAGAACTCCTTCTGCAATAAAAGAGCTCTGGTGTCAGAAAGGAAGATCAGATGTCAGATTCTCTCTCCCTACCAATGTGGAAACATCCAGGACACTGGCCCTATTGGCATACCAGCTTCAACATCAGTTGAAGGGTCTGGCAGATAGGACCGGCAAAAGGTATGTTCCGAAAGATCCATAGTCTTCTCAGCCTCACCTGCAAAACCACCCCCATATTTCTAATGGGAGGGAAATTGTTTTAAAAAGTCAGGCAAAAGGACGGAACACAAGAGTCTTTTCCAATCTCCCTTCTTCCCTGCTGCTGAGAACCTGGTAGGGTTTTGAATAAGGTTATATCCACACCATGCATTTAAAACACACTTATGTCACTTAAGAGTTGTGGCTTCTCCCAGAGATTTCTGGAAACTGTAGCTTATTAAGGTCTCCTGGGACCTTTCAGCACCCTTAACAAGCTACAGTTCCCAGGATTCTTTGGGGGAAGCCATGACTCTTAAAGTGGATCGCAGTTGTACCTTAGAAGTCGAACGGAATCTGTTCCAGAAGTCCGTTCGACTTCCAAAACATTCGGAAACCAAATCATGGCTTCTGATTGGCTGCAGGAAGCTCCAGCAGCCAATCAGGAGCCCCTTTGGACATTCGGCTTCCAAAAATAGTTCGCAAACAGAACAGTCACTTCCAGGTTTGCGGTGTTCAGGAGCCAAAATGTTCGAGAACTAAGCTGTTCGAAAACCAAGGAACGACAATACTTCAAATGGATGGCGCAGGTGTCATGTGACCTAAGGCAGTCAAAACTGTCTTTAGCTCCCTCCTCAAACCTGAGGAGCCTTAGTCATAGAATGGACTGCAGGGGAGGTGACACTAGGCATATCGGACTGACTGGGAAGACTGAACACAGTGCAATCAAATGCAACAGATATGGTTATGAGGAGAAAGTTGTCCAGGAAATCCAACAGTTATATTTCATTTTAAAAGAAAAAACTTTTTTTAAAAAAGGAGATTAAACAGGAGGAGGTTGAATTAGAGAGTCAAGAGGGTCAAATCCCTTCAGGGAGTTATTTAAAACCACAACAATAGAAGCTCAGTTAGAATGTATACCACAGAACATGAGAGTGACTAATAAGTCCGACAGAATGCCAGCAGAATTAATGAGCAGAGTCAAGGAAGCTTTAAAAGACAAGAAGGCTTCTTTTAAAAAGTGGGTCTTGCCCAATGAGAATAAAAGAAACTCTCTGGAAAAAAACAAATTTAAGTTGACAATAAAGCAAGCAAGCAGGCAAAAATAAAGTATTAGCACACCATATTGTTAAAAACAATATGTCAATGATTAAAACATCTTTAAATGCATCAGAAGTGTGAAACTAGCCAGGAGGCAGTCAGGCCGTTAAAAGGACAAAGATGTGAAAGGAATTACTGGAGGAGGATGAAACTGAATGCATTCTTTGTGTTGGTCTTCATGGGAAGATGTTGGACAGACACCTAAACACACTTTTTTGGGGCAGGAAAGAGGAAGCGACAAGAGATTAAGTCCTTCCGCTGATTCACATTATTTTTTAAAAAAAATCAAGAACACAGTATTGACAGCATCCACCAGAGAGTTCTGAAATAATTCAAATGTGAAATAATTGTTCTTATTTATGTAATACCATCTATGTACATGCCACTTCACCAAGAACAGGTTTTGAAAAACCCCTGCTTCCAACGGGCTTAATCTAGAAAGGGACATACGGGGACAGCAGAGGAAATGGGTAAAGAAAGCACTATATTGAAAAACAGGCATGTAGGCAAGGAGGAATATTTGATTATTTTAATTGCATATACTTAGGCTGTGCAAAGACAATGTGGTTTGTTATACGTACTGGTGACTGTAGCTCTGTGAGGGGTAAACCACATTTCCTCTCTCTGTCTCTTTATATATATATATTTGCTGGTGAAAGTGTATCAAAAGGCAGTGAAAATGATTAACAGGTTGGAGCACATTTCCTACAAAGAAATGGCAATGTGTTTCGGTGTTTTGTTTGGTTTTTAGGATGAAGAAAGGCAACGAGGTGTAAGAGGTAAAAAGGTAAAGGACCCCTGGATGGTTAAGTCCAGTCAAATTCAACAATGGGGTGCAATGCTCATCTCCACTTTCAGGCTGAGGGAGCTGGTGTCTGGGGACAGCAGAGGCTCACAAAATTATGTGTGAGGCAGAAAAAGTGGAGAGAGTTTCTTATTTATTGAACCTAACAGAAGAACTCCAGGTTACCCAATTGAATTGATTGGTGGCCGATTGAGACAAAAAGAATGCACTTCCTTTGTACAACACTTAACGTAGAATGGCTCCCATTACTGATGGCTTTAGTGCAATCCTAACCCTGATTGCACGGATGTGGCTTTACTGCCATGCCTGCAGACTTGCTCAGCTTGTCAGCCAGGGTGGAAGGTAGGGGTGCAGGCAAATCACTGCCCTAGGCTGGAGCTGGCAAAATCACTGGGCCCATATCAGCCCCAATGCTGTTACATGATGGAAGCAGGGCCAGCTTAGGACCCAACCTATCAGCCTTGCCCCTCCCCACCTCAAAAGCTTGTTTTCTTACCTCCATAATGTTCAGACACATGCACCCACATTGCAATATCATCATGCTATATATTTCTCCACCCATCCCCCCCCCCACTGTGTGTGGCAGCATGGAACAGGGAAATGCACAACATGCTTGCATCGTAATATGGATGTATGGGAACTTGAGGTGGGGCTGCCGTTTTCTGTGGCAGCCCTGGAACAAGTATGATGCCTAACTTCTGCCCTAAGCGTTGCACTGGGGGAAGGAAGAATTTCAGCAGATGTGAAACGTGGCCGGGGGAGGCCGGCGGGGGAATCTGCATCTGGTGCAATTTCTTCAGCGCCATTATTTACAGGTGCAGGAGCCCTCCTGGCAGCTGGTCTTGGCAGCCCAACTGATGCCCAGAGCAAAACGTACATGGGAGGCAAACAGGCTTGGCCTGGCAATGCCCATCTCCGCTCCTCTGTGGGGAGCATCGCTCACCTCCCTCTAAACCTCGAAGCATCCGGCATTAATAAAATATCCCAGTGCACTTCTGAAGCAACCTCCAGCTCCCCATTCATTGTTATTCACTTACTGAGCTGACTGCAGCACAGGCTGCTGGGCCTCGCACATCCAGTAGCCTGCCAGCTGCTCCTGGATCCGTGTGATCATCTGGGAGGATGCTGCTAAAGGAGCAGTTCGGCTCTGATGCCTTTTGAATAAGAAAGAAACTGGCACACACCCCTCTTCTTCCTGGGTGCACTCTTGACCCTACGTCCCTTCCCACGTCGGTGGTGGACCACAGCCAAGCAGCTCTGCTCAAAAGCCAGCTCCAGAGAGGCTGGGAGAGCATGAAATAGGCCAGCCATGGCTGCAAAGGCCCCAAACGTAGGAAAGTGGAACTGGAGGCATCACAAGTTTCTTGGCAGGCCAAAGATAATCCTCAGCTCTAGAATGGTAGCAGGGGGGAAACAGGTTTTGAAGTGAAACGTAAAGTTTCTCCACTACCCAACATCAGCAAAAAGCACTGCTATGCTGTTCTGATGTGCCTGTTCCCCAAAACTACTAGAAAAGGGTGAACAACCCAAATTACAATCCACACGCTCTCCTGTAGTTAACAGGATGGCTTCAGATGTTCCAGGAAAACTGTTTTTACGCTTTAAGCCACCTTTGTGAATGTGGTTGTATGAAGAAGTGGTTCTCCAGCATCACCACACCTCCGCTTCCCCAGATTTCTGAAGGGCAGCAACCCTGGGCTTGACTATGTCATTGTTCCCCATCAGCACTGAATACCCATTGGGGGGGGGGAGGAACCATTTCCTGTGTCATTTCTGATATAGAAGTGACATGCTCTGAATTGCCATGAACTGAAATAAGAAGTAGAAGGTGGTCTGCACCGACATTTGTGCAACTCAGTTAAGATAACCATCTACCCCTGACTTCTTCTTGGTGCCTGCTGAAGACATTCTTATTTAGACAAATCTACCCAGATGTTTAGAAAGTTTGTGTGAGTTTTTAATTTGAGTCTATTCTATTCTTGCTTTAACTGTCTGCTCTAAATTAAGGTTGTAAGTTTTTAAAGTTTTTTATTGTTTTATCTTTTCTGTAAACCGCTTTGAGTTTTTTTCTACAATCAAGTGGTTTATAAATTTTACAAAACAAACAAACAAACCTGCCATTCCTGATCTACAGAGGTTGCCAAATTTCATGGGTGACCTTGGGCTAGTCCCTCTCATTAGGTCTTACCTTTGCAAGGTTGTTGTGAAGATAAAATGTGGGAGGGGAGCAAGACATGGATGCCACCCTATGCATCTTGAAGCAATGGCAACACAAAATCCTAACACCCACCCCGGTGGGACCTACAACAGGATATTGCTGTGCAGAATAATCTTTTCCGCATTTCAGTCATGGCCTCCTCCTCATACTCCATTCTTTTTCCTCTCCCATCCTACATGGTTTACCATTGGCTGTCCCTCCCTTCACCCCCCTGCTAATGGTCAGTCATTCTTCCACAACCTTAGCATGCTTAGTCTTCATTAGGTTTTTGGGGTGGGGGAATGCCCTTCGCACTTAAGGCCCCCCTCCCACGTTTTTTGCACATCTGCGAACTCTGCTATTCCCCTGAATCTGCTTATTCTTTCCCTCTTGTGTGTGACTGGTCCCATTGCAGCTACATACAGAACAGCACTCGCAGTCTGAACATGGGCAATAGGAGGAACAGCCACCATAGAACACAGACAGGTGGAAGGAGGGATGCAGCAGTTGCACTCACAGCCCGCTCCTTCTTTCATCTTCTTCCCCCACCTGTTAGACCAGCAGGCGGAGAAGGAGATTAATGAGAGAGACCAGGAAAGCAACGCATGGGAGGTGCCTTAAAGCACTCTAAAGCATGGGCGCGGTCTTCAGGCTGAAGCCTGGCAAACTGAACAGAGGGAGAGTGGCTGGAGTTTTCCTTAGGAATAAAGAAGAACCAGCTTTAACTATGATGCACATTCATTTCTGCTGAAGCCACACTGCAGCACACCCAGCACAAAGCCAAGGCAGTAATCCGGGACTCTTACTATTCTGCTGTCAACTTGCATGGAGGAAAAAATGGAGCTCCTTTGTTTTGCAGGCCTTATTACTCCCTCTCTGCACCGCCAAGAGCTTTGTTTAAGATCCACCCAAATCCATCTCTACCTGTCTAGGCAGCAGTCGTTTTAAAAGGCCCTCAGAGAGCATGATCCCTCCTGCGCCTGCAGTGAACTCAACAAAACAAATTGCTTGATGTGGGTCCCTGCAAGTGAGTTATATTAATAGCTGGCAAAGCCCTCGTGCGTGGCCCATGTACCAACTCTATTAGCAAGGCTGATTCCCCACAGGCAGAAGGGGAAGGCGATGCCTCCCTGTGCTCACAGAATAAACGGGAAGAAATAACGGCACCGCATATTCTGCCAAATCTGAGCGTCGCTTCAGGCATCCTCTGCTTCCCAGCATTTCCTCCCTTGCTCCACTGTGATGGCGCATATAGTGACCCCCTCGCTCCAAAAGAGCCCTCTGGATATGGTGCTTTGAAGGCTAATATTCTCAAAAATCTAGATGGTAAGCCACATCCTATTTTTGAATTAGTTCAAAGAATGCAGGTGGGAATAAATGCACCCCAGCCTCGCCTCTGACATCCCATCCCAGCCAGCCACACCCAAGACAAGATGGATGGAGATTCTTCATCTATATGCCAGGATGTGCTTAGAAACCCTCCTTGTGGCTGGGAACCCTGGCTGGGCATGGTTCTGGATCACAGAACCCTTCTGAGCATCTTCAGCCAAACACATATGTAATCTTCCTTCAGACAACGTGGGAAGGAAAGGAGATGTTGGGGCAGGCCAGTCCGATATCCCCTCCACTATTTACCGTATTTTTTGCTCTATAGGACGCACTTTCCCCCCTCCAAAAATTAAGGGGAAATGTGTGTGTGTCCTATGGAGCGAATGCAGGCTCCTTGGCTTCAGTGATAGCAACGCGAAGCCTCCAAAGCGCAGAGGGAGCACGTCGCTTTTGCTGAAGCCTGGAGAGCAAGAGGGGTCGGTGCGTACCGGCCCCTCTCACTCTCCAGGCTTCAGGTATAGCCGCCTGAAGCCTTTGGAGCGCAGCGGGACCTCGCACTGTGCTCCAAAGGCTTCTGGTTCCTTTTGCTGAAGCCGGGAGAGCAAGACTCTCCCGGCTTCAGCAGAGAGAGAGCTGCGCAGCACCCCTTCAGCGAAGCGGGAGGGGAAATGGAAGGGGCTCCGTTTCTCCTGCCGCTTCGCTGAAGGGGCACTGAGCAGAGAGGGGGAGAATTATTTTTTTCTTGTTCTCCCCCTCTAAAACTAGGTGCGTCCTATGGTCGGGTGCGTCCTATAGAGCGAAAAATACGGTATTCCCTACCAGGAATGCTGGTGAAATTTGCTATGAGCTGGCTAAGCCTCTAACTCAGGGGTCAGCAAACTTTTTCAGCAGGGGGCCGGTCCACTGTCCCTCAGACCTTGGGGGGGGGGCGGACTATATTTTTTGGGGTAAAGAAGAACGAATTCCTATGCCCCACAAATAACCCAGAGATGCATTTTAAATAAAAGGACACATTCTACTCATGTAAAAACACGCTGATTCCCGGACCATCTGCGGGCCGGATTGAGAAGGTGATTGGGCCACATCCAGCCCCTGGGCCTTAGTTTGCCTACCCATGCTCTAACTGGCCTGTAGTCTTGCTTGCAGGATTCCCCCATACCTTGGTACCAAGAATCAGATTACATCCCTATTCTCCATGCAATCTTAGAATGACAGAAAATGGCTACACCAAAGGGTCTGGATACAAAGAACAGGAACAGACCTCGCCTTGTGGTATTTCTGCACAGCTGGTACCTACAGAATTGCTCTAGGCAGAACACGGTTGATACAGCCAGTACAGATCTGCCATGGGCCGAAAAGAAGTTTCTTGGCTCACAAGCTGCTTCTCTCTTTTCACAAGATGCCATCTAGCAAAAATCCTGCCCCTGCTATTGGCAACTTCCTCCCTCCTTCCTTCCCTTCCCATGGCTCAGTCCCCAAAGGAGGAAGTTGTTTTTGCTTGGTGACCCCCAGGGCAGTTTGCTTACCGTGACTGTTTTTATTCGCCCCAGTTGCCGAGTGCAGCTCCAGCCTGAACGGTTTATTAACAAAGTGCACTGCTCCCCGTCATCGCAAGGCTCCATTCCGCACCACTGTTTGTTGACAATGATCTGGGCTGCCGAACGTAGCCAGGGAAGTAAGGAGGAAGGAAAGTATGGAGAGAGAGAGAGGCAAAAAGGGACAAAAATTAAGCACAGGTTTAACAAGAACCATGGATAAAACGTGAGATTTGGGCTTTTTCATATGTCAATTTTATAGTGCAATTCTTTACTTATTTTTATATTTATATCCCACCTTTTCTCCAAAGAGCTCAAAGGGGTGTTCCCTCTCTATTTTTATCCTCACCACATTGCTATTCGGCTGAGAGATTATGACACATGAGCTTCATGGCTGAGTGGGGATTCAAGTGCTGCTCTCCCATGTTGCAGTCCAACACTCTAACCATTGTGCTACACTGCACCACGACAAAGGTGCAGTTAACCAACTGCCCTCCCAAATGAGTCTGTTTTCTCCCCACCAGCGAGATCACCTCCTCCATTTCATGGGAGTGGGATTCCACAAAACAGGTTATCATGCCTGCACATACTAACTACTTACTTAAATAGAGTGAGGTTTACTTCTATATAAGCACGCATAACGTGGCACTGTTAAGACATATGGTATTTTGCTCATCATTGAGAAAGGCCCTTTGAAACAGAGTACTGGAAGAGGAAAAGGGGGGAACAGAGTGGAAATGAAAGCAAAGGAAGAGGGAAGGGGAAAAGGGAGAGTGGATCAAATCTATGAAGCTTTATGATGTGGTCATAACACCCCCGAACGTGAGAAAACAGGCCACCTGTGAGCTCAGAATAGCCTCATACTCACCACATGTACCAAACACCCACCCACAGGCGGGAGACACCTTCCCACACACACATAGCAACACTAGGTAGTCACTGTTGCACAATCTCAGCACATTACAACACAAGGTAACACATGCCCACACGCCAAAGCCTCAGGGAAGCTTCTTCTAAGGCCTTAAGGTTCAAGAGAGAATCCAGTGCATTTTTGTTTTGTTTTTACACAGTAGCTCCCAAAATATGATCAAGTAGCTTCCTAGAATGGGAAAGTAATGATTTTGTGGAGCCAAACCATTTCCATGCAGCTCAAGACCAGGTTACCCTCAGTCTCAGAATCCAAAACACATGGCTATTTCTCTGAGGTTTTCTTGTTTCTCCCCAGACAGGCTAAAGCTTTTCTGATCACTCTAGTTAATGGATATCAGCAACAGCAAGTGTATTCTCAGGACCTGCCCACTAGGTCCTATTTTCTCTCTCTCTCTCTCTCTCTCTCTCTCTCTCCCTCTCTCTCTCTCTCTCTCTCTCTCTCTCTCTCTCTCTCCCAGCTTATCCACATTTACCTTTCCTCTGCTCTTTCTAGTTTCTAGGCACAGCCTGCAATTTAAAGCTCTGTGTCCAAGCACCCCCCCTTTTCTTTCTGCTTCAGAACTTTCCCCATGGAAACCCACTCTTTAAAGCTCAATCGGAGCAAACTTCAATCCAAGTTGATGTTTGCTCAGCACAGAGCCTTAAGGTGCAGACTTCTGCCTGGAAAGGGCAGGGCAAAAGGTAAGTGTGGATAAACTCTGCTCCCCTCTCTCTTACTCTCTCCTTCAGAACTTTTGTCGTCCAGTGTTTTAAGTCACAGTAAAGCCTCCACACAGATAGTGAGTGGCCCTTCTCCCAGAGATTGCCTTTGTCTCCTCAGATGCTCACAGCAGAGGAGAAGAAGCAGTGCAACCTCTCAAACAATCTGATATCCCACCCACTAGAGCATACAGCCCACGAGGTTACCTAGCCAGTGTGGTGTAGTGGTTAAGAGCGGTAGACTCGTAATCTGGTGAACCAGGTTCACGTCTCCGCTCCTCCACATGCAGCTGCTGGGTGACCTTGGGCTAGTCACACTTCTCTGAAGTCTCTCAGCCTCATTCACCTCACAGAGTGTTTGTTGTGGGGGAGGAAGGGAAAGGAGAATGTTAGCCGCTTTGAGACTCCTTAGGGTAGTGATAAAGCGGGATAGCAAATCCAAACTCTTCTAGTGGTGGATGGAAAAGTAGGGAACAGTGAACAAGCAGAGCAACAGAATGAGAAGCAGAGAAGCTGCACACTCTTCTTTCGTTTCTTTCGTTGCAGAGCTTTTAAAGAGATGGGCTTCCTCTTCAGGCGGGCACCTAGAAATGCTAAGCACCAATAACTGCTTTACAACAACATGCTTATCAGAAGAGGGCTCATGTATCTCCTCAGAGTGAGAGGGGGCTCTTGAAGCACGCAGATGGAGCGGCACTGCACATCAGTCCAAACCCATGGGTGAGGAGCCTTTTCCAGCCTGAGACCCACTTTCCCTTCTGGGCAACTTTCCTGAGGCAGCAGGCTAGTTGTGGGTGGGGCCAAAGGCAAAAGTGGGAAGCATGAGGCATTATTAAGGACACATTCCAGCCAGGCAAAAACACTCAAGGGGGTTGCAAAGCAAGGTCAGTAGGAGATGTGGCTGGTGAGGGGTTGTGGCCTAGGAAGAGTCCCTGAGGCCAGACAGAGAGGCTTGGGGGCCACATTTGTCCCCCCAGGCTTGAGGTTCCTCACCAAAACTGAATGTAATAACTTTATTCTTTTTATAACTCTATTGGATCTTAGTTTTGACTAGAAAAACCTCAGCTGGTTAGTTTCAGCACCCCTGGCAGAGACCTATAGATTTAGAGTGGGGGGAAAGACAGCAGTGGAGAGTTCACAGAGACTGTGATGTATATCAGTAGGAGAGCACCAAAAAGCCTCAACATTTCTTTCCACGTTTAAAGATGTTCTTATTCCTTGTTGGACCTGATCCACAGATATTTGGAACAATCAACTGAGGGAGGAGGAGACCTTGCTCTCTTACCATCCACACATGCAGGTTTTGCTTTCGTTGTTCCAGCCACTTGACCCCTCCGACAAGCACACCGCGCTGTCTGCCTGGCGATCATCCTCTTGGGATGGCTCATATCTCTGTCCAATGCTGTGATTTCACATGTCCCCACCTCCAGCTCCTTTCCTGCAGTGAGAGATTGGGAAATGAGACAGACCTAATCCCAGCAGAACAGGAGAAGTATGCAGCCTGTTTGCCAGAGCAGGGCAGGAGGAGTCAGGCCTCTTGGGTTAAAGAGGCAGCCTAAAATGACTCAGCGCCAATTGAGTATGCACACACACACACTACATTTCAAATGCAACCATTCCCCGTGAAACACTTTTGTGCATATGCGTACACTTTTTTTCACTGAAAACAAAAATGATTCTACTGGTTTTGCATCTTCCCATTTTGGCAATCAGCCAAAAGGATAAAAATCATGCCGAGAATAGAGACACCTTCCAAGAAATGTGAATCCCTTTCTTTAAGTATGTTAATGACCAAAGACTTTGTTATACCAGTCACTCAATATTTTCAATGAAGAGGTTATGTTAAGCATTATGTTTCATTGTTGAATATGTAAGTTTACGTCTAGAGCCAATGGATAGAATGAACACCATTAGATGTACTGCTGGATAAGTGCTTACAAGTGGTTCTTGTATTATTATTTTTAGAAACCAATAAAAAATGGTTTGTTTGTTTTTAAAAAAATTACACCAGGCCTGTACAGTTCCAGCAACCTGGTTACCCTGACGCTGAGAGGAACCCAGCCTATCTCCATAGGATAGCTAGCAATGTCCCAAGTCACTGGACCAAATTCAGCCATTTTGCATAGCTAAGCTTTGTGGTTGCACTAGATTCTCAACATGCTAAATCCATTCCTCCTCTCACTAGTCCCCTTGGGGATGGAATCTGGAAGTTTGGAAGAATCACACTTTTTTTTTTACACTATATACGAGGCTGAAAAGACGAGCCAACAGTCCAGGGGGTGAAATTCAGATGAGAAGCTGAACCCAGACATTCAACAGAAGGTTTTACCTCCTTTACAATTGCTGTAAAGCGCTAGGGATCTCAAAGCAGGGACTACTGCCAGCCATGCACCCAAGTGTTTTACCTGGAGAGCCACCTCTAGCCAGCACGGGGCTTCCCAAAGCCCTTTTGTTCTTCTCTCCACTTTTCGGCTCGGGGAATGCCACGCAGGGGCTGGGTAGCAGCAAAACACCCTCACATCCACCTTTTCCCATTTAAATGGGTTGGCCTCACACAGACTCACTGCTTGTGTAGCAAGCATGCAAGAGATTGCTCCTATGGATTCCACTTTGTCTTTGCCACCTATCTACCTGGGCAGGCCGGCAGGCTGGCCTTCCTACCTGCCTGCCTGGCCACCCTGATAACAGCATGTTCCAACCATTTCCTTCAATCTCTGTATACTCTTCTTGCTGCTTGCTGCGCTATCAGCTGTTATCCAGAGCAGGGAAACAGAATGCAGATCTACAAATACTGGGCCTGCTGGCTCATAAGCCCCTTATTGTTACTTCTTGTGTTACCGTCTGTCCAAATTCCTTTTACTTTCTCCCTGAGCCTTGAGTATAATATACTTAAGATATGTATCTCCACATATCTGTATCTATAACCTGCCCCTTTGAATAAGTTCAAAAGCCCCTCTGCTTCCCTATTAGATGGGCAACACCACTTTCTCATTTCCTCACATCTTCTTCAGTGGCATTCATGTGACGGAAGTGCATGCCATCACCGGGATTTATACCGGCACATGCAACAGCCTTTTCATATTTATTTGGACTGTAATATATACATTCAATCTCCAGCTCCCTGTTCTCTCTCTTTCCTAGAGAGAGTTATTTGTTATCTGAATAAGTAGATGTGAGCGGCTGAGACGTTTCTATTAGAACTGCATTCACCTTTTCCTGCTTATGATGACTTGGGGACTGATCCTGCCTGGCTTGTTCAGTGCTACTGACATCAGCAGGGAACAGACTCATAGTAACTTTGCTTTAAATAACTCCTTATCGTCAGCATATCCAAGTGCCACAAGTTACTCACACTGGGATGTTTCCGTGACCCAATGTGGCTGAGGGAGCCGTTTCACACAGCGGTTGTGTTTCTCACAGCCCAACTGAATGTAAAGTGTGATGAATAAAACACAGGCTCCTGATTGCAGAGTAGGTATGGGCCAAGTATCGCAGCCAGTCATGGACCCACAGTAGACATCCCAAAGTCTTAAGGAGTCTGCACCTACCCATCACGTCTTACAAGTTTGCTTGTAAGCAACTTTTCAAACAGATGCTGGATAGTCCCCTTGATAGAGATGGGGAAATCTGTCAATTTCAGGTTGTTGTTTTTTCAGTTTCCAGTTTTTCCACATTCAGTTCCTCATATTCATGCATCAGTTTCTGAATAATCTTTTAAAAACAAGTCCTCGTGAGAATGCAGCAGCATTTCAGTGCAAATTTCTAATGTATGTAAGCAAATTTGCCTTGCAGTGCACACAATTTTTCCTGACATTATAACTTTTGTATGCTATTTTCACATATGCATTTTTATCCACACTTTATTCTAATGCATACTCATTTTTTGTACACCTTTCTTGGCTGGAGAACAGCCTGGCAAAATATGAAGAAGTGCAGATTTTGAAGGATGGCTGAGTTTCAGTTTGCGTACTGTTTGTAACATTGTGAATGAGAAAGGCTTGCCAGCAGGAGCGTTGGGTTGGCTACACCACTTCATCCAGACAGCCCTGGTCTTACTCTGCCTCCCAGCCATGCTGCTGCCAGGAGGCTACTGTTGCAGCCCTGCCCCACTTGGCAAGCTGCTTCAGCTACCAGCAATGTGTCCTGCAGTATCTATGCAGGCATTGCAAGGAATGCTGCCCCTTTTAAGACAGTCACTTGAAGCAACAAGGAGGCATGCCTACAGAAAAGTATGTTTACTTGTGATTAGGCACCCCAGCCTGCTGTCTGCTATCTTTCAAGCAGTGCAGGGGTGGGGTTAGATTGGCCTAAGGGCCAGATTGCCTTCTGGACAGCCTTCCAGGGGGCCAGTGGCAGGCAGGGTGACATGCAAAAGTAGATGCATCAATAAATGCTAGTTTTACCTTTGTACAGTGGACCTGTTTCTTGACACATATGCATCTCTATCCATCATCCGCCCAAGCAAGGAAGGTAAGAGGGTAAGAGCTCTGCCTGGCAGAAACACTCACGGAGTGTGTATGGCAGGGCTGGTAAGGGGTGTGGTTTGGGAAGGGGGCATGTGGCCTGGGAAGAACCTCAGGGGCCAGGAAGCTAAGTGTGGAGAGCTGCACGTGGGCCTGAGGTTCTTCATCCATGAAGTAGTGAATTTGTCCCTGGCACATATTATAATCAAGAAAAGGAAGGTGGGGGAGGAGGGAGGAAAGAGGGACTATGAGAGAGGAGGGACAAATCAAAATGGAAATAAAACAGGGGGAAAGGTACCGCTCTGGAAAATATTGATTGGAAGGAAGAAAGAAGGGGAAACGCTTCAACTTCTTTAACTGCCTGAGCAAAGAGGTGATTAAAGCACATTAAGGGATAGCTGCCATGTTCTGTGATCTCAGAAATATGCCCTAAAGTGTAGAAAGGCAATTATCATCCATGTCAGTGATTGCAAAAGTAGAAACAGACGGTACAATTTATTCCAAGCTAATTCTTTCTGGAATAAAAATGGTTGCTTTTTAACACCCGGTTCCCTAGTTTTCTGGGTACGCTAATTGCTGAACGCTCTTTTCTCCCAATTTGCTTAATATCAATGGAATGCTTTGTCACCTCGGAATCTCAGCACCATCGCTCCACTAATGCATTTCATTTTTACATCCTTCTTTATCTTCACATGAATTGATTTGGCATCGTGGGGCTGGAAGGGATCTGAAAATGATCTATAGCATCCCTTTGTCCTAAAGGAGCCTTAATGCACCAACCCTCAGCCACATCACACGTGAGCTCACCAAGAGAGAAACAGATAATCTAAAGCAGTGGTGGGTAACAGTAGCAACAGGTGTCACTGCTGCCTACCTGGCTGGGGTGGTGGTGAGGTTAAGACAACAGGGTTGCATCATCAGGACTGCTGGATTGGCTCCCATCAATGCAACCGTGCAGGCCCAACCTTACCTACGCTCCAGGAAAGTAGAAGTCAGGTTCTGTCCCACCACATAGGCTTCAAGTGATGGGCTCTACTAGATTATTTGCCATTTTGAGGCACATCAAGGTTTTCTGGCTTCCAGCTGTTTAATAATAAAAGGAACAAAAAGACTCCCCCCTATTAGGTTGTTAGGAGTCCCTGATCTGTAGTATTTCAGATGCAGACTTCTACACATGGATCATCCCATTGGATGGCTCGTGGGGAGGCAATAGGTCACTGGCTCCACCCTTTTGTAGCTGGCTCCGCCTTCCTGGTATTTTGCACCTGGCTCTGATTGGTGGACAGCTTTCGGGGACTATTAAAAAAGAAATCAGATCCCACAAACCTAAAGTCTGCCCACCCTTTACTTAATCTATAATGAAAGTGGAGAACTGAAAGTGGAGAACTGCTCATTTTATGGAAGATGCTTTGCTGAGTTTCAATACTAGTTTAGTACTGATTTGATAAAGAGGTTAAGAGTTTCCGAGGCCCTGGTTCAGATCTCATATTGGCCACAAAAGCAAGCCTTGATCCTTTATAGAGGTGAGAGGAATAATATCTCTTTACTTCATGGTTTTCTTACTCTGTGCTAGCTCTGGGGGAAGGGGAAGCTGCATTTCTCCATCTCTGGATATATATTTTTCCCCTATTTGTAAGCATAATCAACAGTTAGCACTTGTGTATATCTCTCTACATCTGCAGAGTATGGCATTAAACTGGACTCACAAACCCTCATGCAACTCAACTAAAGCAAGCATGAAATATTTATTATCTCCCTTGGGTAAAATGGCAAGCCAAAAATAGCAAATTTTAGCTTTGGGTCTACACTTGACTCAGAGATTTTATTGGCATCTCTCCACCCACCACCTATTTGGCTGATCAAAGAGAAGCTCGAACAACATATGAAGTATGGTTTGCTCAAAGCAAAAAGGCATTAAGCAGGAGCTTTAATTCACATATTGCCGCACCATGCTGAAACGACATTAAATCCCTGTGTAGTTTGTCATGTACGACAATTCTACTGGAACTTTCTGCTTTTTTCTTCTTCTAAATTTCACATCTGTGGAATTCCCTCCCATTAGAAATCAGGCAGGCACCATCTCTGCTTAAGTTTCAAAAGCTGGGTTAAAATGCTTTTATTTCAGGAGACCTTTGCACTATGAATATTGTTCTGATGTTTCCATTTTCTGATGTTTCAATACACGTTTTCCATGTTACACATTGTACGTGAGTTGCTTTGAGACATCTACTGAAATGTGGGGGATAAATTCCTGAAATAAACTAACAAACTTTAGTCTCTCTCGACTGAAACTGGAGCAGAGTTAAGCATTTACACAGCATATATTTCATTTTACGAGAGCAAACCTCTTTTGCAATGGAGGCATTCCTGGTCTTGCGAACTTTCAAAAGCCCTGAAAAACACAACCATGGCACATATTGAACAAGACTGTATTAGAGGGAAATGAGCAGTCATTGTCACTCTTCCTGATTTTGTTTCCAAAGCCGTTGATTCTTTGTCATGGTATATTAAGGTTAGACTAAAACAGGAGTGGGACACTTTCTGTCCACATGCCTAATGAGGCCCAGAAAGGGTCCTAATTTGGCCCACAAAGCCATTTCCCCCAAACAGTGCCCACTTGCCTGTCATCTTACGTGACATCAGGTGTAAGGAAGGTAAATGCGTGACTGGCTGCCATTACAGTCGTACCTCTGCTCCCGAATGCCTTGGGGGTCGAACATTTTGTTTCCCAAATGACCAAAAACTAGAAGTTGTTGTTCCGGTTTTTGAACGTTCTTTCGGAAGCCAAACGTCCAACAGGGCTTCTGCAGCTTCTGATTGGCTGCAGGAGCTTCCTGCAGCCAATCAGAAGCTGTGTTTTGGAAGTTGAACGGACTTCCAGAACGGATTCTGTTCGACTTCCGATGTATGATTGTACTTTGAAACCTGTTTGCAAGAGGTTTGTATTGAAACCACTCAGAGACTCCACAAATATATCTCTCAGCACCCATCAGTCGAGAGGTACTGAATGACAGTGTCTCTGATGCCCATCAATGACAAGGCCCTTTCAACTTGACACCTGGCATAATAATGAGGTTGGGTGACTGACAGTTGGGTGGCCCTGCCCACCGGTCATAGAAGGGTCATGGGGTAGGGCAAGGAAGGATCTAGCCCACCCGCCAGATCCAGTTCCCCACTCATGACCTAGCAGGAAAGGCCCAATCTGCACTATACATTTAAAGCAGTATCATTCCACTTTAAACAGCCATGGCTTCACCCAAAGCATCCTGGGAACTGCAGTTTGTTAAGGGTGCTGAGAGTTGTTAGGAGACCCCTTATTCTCTTCACAGACCTATAATTTCCCAGAGTTCCCTGGGGAAAGGGACTGCTGGCAAAACCACTCTGCGAATGGTAACTCTGTGAGAGGAATAGGGGTCTCTCAGCACACTTAAAAAATAATAATTCTCAGGAATTTTTGTGAGAAGCCATCCCTGTTTAAAGTGCTACGATACTGTTTTAGATGGGGTGTAATACAGTCCACAATCTTCAGCTTGCCACTGAGTCTAAATGCAGACTTTACAACTACAACATTGAGCCAGTTGAGTTCCTTATTGCTTTTACTCTTCCGCCCATTTTGCTTAACATCCAGCCAACGAAGAGTTCTGAAGAACTCAAAACACTTGCTCTGTTTTGTGATGTTTTCCTCGGTCCGCCTAAGCTATTGCCCAACTGTGGATTTCAGAATCTTTCTTATGGATCAATGCTGCTTCCATCTGTTTTATTTATTGCTGAATTCCAGGCAAAAATCACATAGCTAGTTTTGGATTTATGAGATTCTTCTTAGAATTTTCGCTATGCAGCACATCTAAAAGCAAGTCTGTTTAGGCTGTGTGTGATATGTACACACACTCACACATCCCAGCACTCGGTTTTCCTTGCCATGGAGGCATAGCAATGAACTGCAAGCAATCTCCACCTTAGCTGCTTTACAAACTGTCCAGTGAAAGAAGCTGTGCAGCAACCGGCCTTGTGGCCTATAACACACCTAGGGCTCTGGCAAGGCAGCTGATAATTTGGCAGTGTCTTGCCTCTTGCATGCGGGTGATCAGCACTGAACTCATAGCTCCTGCTCGACTGGCTGAGGCTGCATCAACTGAATTATTGAATAAATGTTTGGTTTCAGTTGCTAATTGTGACATTATTTATGGATCCACATGGATCTGCAAAGTGCCCCTCGCATCCTGGTTTGCAGTAGGCCTGTCTTGGGAGCTCTCGGTGGAACGTTTACGCTGACAGTGCTCTTTATGTTTCTGGGTGAGCAAACATCAGCACAGGATTTCTTCTGCAGCTTCTGGGCTAGCAGAGCTGTTTGTTACACAGCGTAAACTGGGGGAAAGGAAGTTGGGGAAAACCAAGGGCAACAAATCAGTTACTTAACAGGGCTCAGTGGATCTTGCACACACAAGGAGGGGGGGGGGACCCAGGAAACGTTGGTTAGCAGCTACCCATGCAAATTGCCAACTGCTTCTAATAGTCTACTCCTTGTGTAATTCCTATTCATTACTCAGTGGTGCTTTACGTGGAGTGTTTCAGATACAAACATGGCTAGGATTTTCTGTGTTAAGTCAAAATGAAAATAGAAAATAGACAGAAAGACATTGGGTTCCTCTTCTGGTAGATGTCTGCCAACCTGGAAAACTGAACTCCCCTTAGAAGCTATCATCTGAAAATGGGACCCTGAGCGAACTAAAACTGAACCACAGAATTATTAATGGTGAACATGGGTGCTTCTTTTCCCCATTGTGTGTGTGGGGGGGGGACAGCCAAATGAACAAAGCATTTGACTTCCTCTCCCAAAGTTGTGGGTTTGCAGCTTGTAAAGAGTCTAAGAAACCAACTGTCTCCAGGGCACTCTTCTGTAAACGAATACCGAATCAAGTGGGCTGGGAAGTCAAAGAGGTGATATATCATTCTCTTGAGTGCAGAAAATCATAGCAACTAGTTTCTCATTAACAACCCAACCACACACAGGCCTAGGTGGCTCTTGCCTTTGGAAAATAATCTCTTTCAGGACCAAAACTGCAAATTTAATGGACTATGGGACTTTCAAGGAGACCTCACTCATTGCAGACCTCCTTCCTTTCCCCACTGGTAGCTTTTGCTTAAAGTAGGGGGTAGTACCACATTGGCTACCTGTGACTGAAGAGTTTTAGGACCAGAAAAAATAAGCTCTGCTGAAAGATAAGAATGACAAGTTTGAGGGTCACTGTGTTTAGGCTGCAGAAAGAGACCCATTTGTGGCAAAGTGATGTGTTCAGCATCACAAGTGAAAGCTAGTGACAGGATTGGAACCTGATCTTAAAGGAGACCAGACCATTTGCCAGTCTAGTATTGTCTACTGCAATTGGCACTGGCTCCCTATGGGCTCAAGCAGAAGCTTTTCCCATCACCTGATCAAGCTCCATGATGCATCTCAGCAACCAAATATCAATGAAACTGGGTTGATATATTAAGATAGCATGTCCTGAAGGTCACATATCCCTATGACTTAGTGTTCACTACACAAAGAAGCTCCTTTCTCTGTTCATCTCCTTCTCTCTCCAAAAGCATCGCAATTAAGTGCATGTTGAGCATGTTGAAGTACTTAATCGTGAAAGTGAAATGGAATCCTAGAAATAAGCCAATGTCTAAATCAAATGTCTAAATCAAAACCAACAATGCAAAAATCCCCTCTTCCTTAGACTGAGGTGCTTTCTCTCCCATGCATGGCTTGCTACTTGGGCTACTCGGCCTAAATTTAAAACTTTCTCCAACTGGACTGCAAGTATCAGATTAAATCAATCTTCAAACTCCATGCAGTAAACATGGTCATGTCACTTGTCACCCACAGCAGTACTGTTCAAAGTAGCTAGCAGCCAACAGACCTGAGCCCTTCCAGTAAAGGTTTGCTACGCAAAATTATTCAGCCCGCTAGAAAGGGTCAGTGGGAGATTACCCAGTGTGCTAAGAGCAACACAGCAGCCATGAACTGCCTCCATTAAACAAGGTGGGCACAGAAAATGAGTTTGATGCAGAGAGAATGTGAAGTCACAGGGAGGAATTCAGTGTAGCCCTAGGCAGATGGCTCCATTAGTGAAAACATTTCTGCTTGCTTCATGGAATGATCTGCCTTCTCCTTTCCCTGTTCTTGGGGTTCTCCTGCTCAAACCATTTTGGGGAGGGTCACAGGAGGCATCCATGAGGAGGAGTGGAAAGTCACACTGTGCTAGAGGAAGCTTCTGCTTGGGAGGAGTACTGAGTTGAATCCAGTCCATTGTGCATGCCCATGTGCAGATCTTCAGAAATGAGTCCACTGAATTACCGGTAAGTGGGACTTACTCCCAGATTTGTGCATCTAGAGCTAGGATGGGAAACATTGGGCCTTCCAAAAGTTGTTGCATGGCCAAATATCAGGGATAATGAGAGCTGATATTCCAACAACTAGAGGGCCGCAAGTTCTCCATCCCTGGTATAAAAGGTTGCAGCCTCAGATAAGGATTTAAACACCCATACTAAAGTCCTCCAGATCTCTCCTTTCATGAAGGTTTCCCTTATGTGTGTGTTTGTCAAGTGCAAATGTCTCTCTCCTGGCTAGGACCACCATTCTTCTGCCCTGATCTTTGGCTCTTCAAGTTCTGAATCCTTCTTAGATATTTATTATTTCATAAAATTTATAAACTGCTCAATTGTATAAAAAAAACAAAAACAAAAAAACACCTCAAAGCAGTTTACAGATATGAGAAATTTGCTACTTAAATCTCCTTCCAGGAGGATTGTTATTGCACATGTAGCTTGACTGAGCTTACAAATTTTGGCTTAAAGGCCCTCATTTTTCGATGGGCCTTCTTCCCACACAACTTTGCACAGAAGTAAAGCCTTAAAATTCGCTGTTTGCTCTTTTATTCAGCCCTGCTGCCTCCTGTATGGAAAAACCATAGGAAATGGGTAGGTTGTGTCTTATGCCTTTGAAATTTAAATTCTTCAAATGACCCACAGAAATCAGGGAAGGAAAACCAGGGATGGGTTGGAAGTGAGGTCAACAGTTCCTCATTCTTGCCTTTGTAGCCTTTTATAAAAGGAGAGGTTAGTGGAATGACCAAATGTGTTCTTGGAGCCTTGATCCCTGATTTTAATTTGAAAGGACTCTCTAACTCATCTGTGAAAAGGTAACCCAGGCCGTGTCCCTTGGATAACCTGGGTGCCACTATGGCACAGCATTTCAGCTACCTTCCAATTGCTTGCTTTTGTTTTCTATGCCCATACTTGGGCTGGTTTTTTGGCGGGGGGGGGGGGGAGCGGAATATGTAATGTGCTTAAAGCAATTTGCCAGGGTGGGTAGGTGCGGTGGCCTACATCTTCCCTGCTTCAACATACCAACCGGCCTGAAGCTTACCAGGTGCTTTTATAAAATCCGAGGAGTCTTGGGTGCCTGAAAGGCCTTTCTGTCCAAATCCCTATGTGCCTTTCTGGTTCTGCTTGCTCTTTCCAACCTAAATAAAGAAGGGGTGATCATGGCCAAATGGGCAGGCATTTAGATTTGTTTTAACATGTTCTCCTCGCCAGCAACCCCAGGATAACCCTCAGGACCTTAGACAGCGGCAATGATCCCTATTTAGATTACCCCAGCCTCATCGCAGGGTTCCAATTTGTGCATAGCCTTGAAGGCGGAATAAGGGAAGCTCCTTCCCTGCACTCTCTGCAAAGGCCATAAGGTGAAGTGGCAAAGTGGTGTATGAAACGGGCACGGACGTACCTTCCTTGGGTGGATGAGAATACAGGAGCCAGAAGAAGAGGAGGCAACAAAGTGTAGCACTTATCCCTGTAGACAGCTCTCTCCATCCGGCCAGCATCCTTATAGAGGTTTTCCCAGATGGGCCAGCAGATGGGCCAAAGAGGGTGGTGCCCCCTCTCCGCCCCCTAAATCCAGACTTTCACACAATCCAACTACCAGGGGGGTGTTTTCCTGGCACAGAGGGGCTCCAGCTGTGCCTGGAGCACAGCTGCATTCCCTTCACAGCAGAGCCAAGCGACAGGCAGTAGCAGCATCAGGCTTCTGAAGGGGGGGGGGCAGCTTCAAACTGCTACTTTACAGAGGCCCCGACGAGCTCCTTTTAGGATCCGGCGCTTCTCATCCCGAAGTCCAGAAGCGCCATAAGTCTTATTTCTCACAGGATCCCGAGGTGGGGGGTGGCGATGGAGAGAAATGTCTTCTTTTTCACGTGCTATCTCCCAAACTCCAGCCTCCCCGCTTGTCCTGGGAAAGAGGGCGCTCCAAAACCCGACGGGCACCCAATGAGTCGCTTGAAAAGTATCCCCGGGGTCGTAGCCGGAGGGAGCCGCCCCTTTCCCGGGTGCCGGTGCAAGTCCCGACCGCCCTGCAGTTCGGTTCCGGACTTCCTCCGGGCCTTTCAGCTCCCCGGCGATTCAGCAGGCGCTGCGCCCGTTCCTGCGAGCACTTGGGCGCCGTTGGTCAGGCGAAACCCTCGCGGCGGCGCGCTCTCCTCCTTGCAGAAGAGCCCACCCGGGAGCAGATCGGCTCCTCGCCTGCGCCGCCGCTTGCTCCGCCGGCCTCCCCAACGCGCGAGGAGGACGATTCATCCTGGGATGCGAGGAAGAGCACGGGGGGTGGGGTGGGCACGATGCGGCGGGAGTGGGCGCGCGGGGCGGGGGTCCTCAGCCAGAAGCTTCCGCACCCTTTGGGGGAAGGGGGGGGAACGCGCGATTCCGGGTGTGGACGCGCGTCGCGACTCTCCCTCCAAGCGTGCCGGCGAAGGCGCGGGGCCGCCGCGGCTACCTGTGGCAGGGCGCCTTCCCAGGACCCGGCCGTCGGCTGGCGGCGTGATCTGTCGGGGTGTTTTTGCGCGCGCGCAACTGAGGAGGGGTGACGAGTCGATCCGAGGGATCCGATGTGTGTGTTCCAAATGTGCATACACAGAAAGATACCCGAGCAAGATCCGGAGCTGGGGCTCGCAATAACCGCCCGCCTTCTCTTTTTCCACGACGCAACACGGCCTCGCCACACACACGCGCGCACGGGGGGAGAGAGAGACTTCCCGGCTCTCCGCAGCAGGAGCGGGCGGCACGTTCCCTGTGGCGGAGGAGCCCCGGCGCCAAGCCGAGTCCGACCAAGGGCTGCGGCAGGAGCCTCGCCTCCTTCACTTTTGCTCAGGCCGGAGCGGCGGCGCGGGAAGAAGCGCCTCTGGACTCCCCCGCGGAGACACCCCGAGGGGCATCTCTCCGCTCCCGCGCCGCGCTGCCGCCTCCTCCGCCTCCTGCTCCTGCAGGGTGCCGGCGATCCCCGCGAGAATCAGCCCCCCCCCCCGCGCACTGCTGCAGCGGCAGCTTCTCGCCAGCCGGGGGTGGGCAGTGCCTGCGTCTTCCTCCTCCTCGTGCGGAGAAAAAGATCCGGGGAAAGTTTTTCTCTCGGCGATGGGCTCTCCTGCACTGCCTGGCGCCCCGAAACGGCGGCACCGGCGGCAGCGCCTGCCTATCCCTTTGGCCGCGGGCCGCCCTCCCAGACGGAGACCACCTGCTCTGAATTCTCCTTGGCGGAGTGTCTCCCTCCGCTTAACCCCTTCCTCGCCGCGCGCCCGGGAGCCGCTGCCTGCCCACCTGATCAGCTCGCCGCCGCCGGGCTGCCGCATTCCCTCGCTCGCGCGGCGCCTTTTCTCGCTCGCTGCTCCGCTCAGGCCGGATGAGAGTCCGGCTTAGAAGCGGGGAGCGCGCCCTCCTCCTCCTCCTCTTCCTCCCCTTAGAGAAAGGTGAAAACCGCAGGGCATGAGGGTGGGGGGGGGGCGATCAAGCAATGCCGCATTTCTGCGCTTCCTTGTCCATCCCGGGCAATTATGGAGGGACTGGAAAGGGCGGCTGGCCGTGCGCTCACCGAGAGCGATTCGGCTTCTCGCGCCGGGCTCCCTCGCTCGTGGGATCGGCGCCGGATTGCCGCGACCCTGCTCCCCGCGAGGCCGGGGTGGCCTCCGGGTACTGCCCCCGAAGGGACAGCTGCGGAAACCGACGCCGCCGCGCACAATGCGCAGAAGCCGCGGGACAGGATGCCGGACGGGCTGCTTCCAGAGCTGTGCGGCTTGCCTGCTCCGCTGTGCTCGGCGGAGCTCGGGGCTGGATCCGGGCGCCAGGGGCGGTGAGCGAGCGAGGAGATCTAGCTAGAGATTTGGGTGTGTGTGTGGGGGGGGAATCTGCTGACTTGCCTTTGGGCTCCAAGCGACCTCCCCAAAAGGAGGGTGTTTGGCAGCCATGGAGGCCTCTCCAGTTCTCTGGGGGCTGCTGGCATGCCCTAGCCTAAGGCGCCCATGAGGGCTTTCGCTGCCCTAGGCAGGCACGCAGGCAGATTCTGCAGGAATCGGCCACCGCACTCACGGCTGTGGCTGCCTCTGGCAGAAGTAATACTTGTGTTTTCGCTCTCATCTGGGTTGCTTCCATAGGCTGGGCAAGAAGTGTGCGCGCGGGGGGGGAGGGTATTTCCGGGAAAAACCCCTGCATGGAACCCTGAAGAGTGGCTGCCAGCCAGTCAGTGTAAAGCAACCTTCCCCAATCTGATACTCTGGACCGCAACTAGGACAATTTGCCATACTGGCTGGGGTTGATAGAAGTTGCACTCCAGGCTTGGGTAAAGACTGGTTGGCAGCTTTATTTTCTTCCTATATTGCCAGCTTGCTGCAGAGGGGGAAAGGGCTGTGGGTTACCTAGAGTGCCAGGAGGGCAGATTAAGAAGCCTGGTGGACCACCGGTAGAAGTCTGCAGGCCAGAGGTTTCCTGTATTAGTGTAAACAGTTCTAACCAGATGGACCAGTAGTCTGACATAATATAGGATGAACCCCCTTGTTCCAATGTATTCCCCCATCCCCTGAAATCCTGATCAGATCCTGGTTTCTTCTGGAAATCCTGCACAACCTTCTGACATGTCACCACATGTAGATTAAAACATTTTCAGACCTGTGTTCACATTCTCATTCATTATGTTTATATCCTCTCTCAGGGCAGTGCACGTGTTTTTCTTCCTTCCTTTAATCCTCTCAACAACCCTGCAAGGTAGGTTGAGCTGAGAGATGGTGACTAGCTCAAGGTCACAGAGGGTGCTTTCACAGACTCTCACCATTTTCAATCACATAGTGGCAACTTCAGGTTGCACAATTAAAGTTGATTATGAGGTCTTGCACAGCAAATCTTGAGTCTCCCCAAAATCAGACATTTTGCAATAAGGAAAGTGATGAGAAAATGCACTTGGAAGTGTGGGACAACACTTGCTTTGATGTACATCATCTAGCCTCCCTACAAATAAGACTGAATGTTCACTAAATAGCCAATGTCACCTAATCTCTTTGCAAACAATCAGGATAAATGTACAATGATCAAGTCTGAAAGCACCCCTAGTTATCTTGGGTGAGTGAGCGGGATCCTGGCTCCATCGACATTAACCACTACACCACATTGGCTCTTAAAGACTGGTCCTTTCTCCCCTTTTTTAAATAATATACTTAGGATGCTGAATTCTCTTGGAAGGATTCCTTTTTGTTTTGTTTTTTGGTCAGAATCATGGAAGGTGTGCAGCACAGGTTTTTATTTTTTAGTTGTTGTTTTTTTACTTTCCATCCCTGCTGTTAAACAACAGTATCTGTTTGGGTCCCATCATTCCCCTTCCTAGACACACCGCCTTGCCTCCAGCGCTCAACTGTCAGAACTGCTTCTCGTTGCTCTTTCCAATTTTGGGTCGTTCCTGGGTTGAAAGGCTCTCTTCTAAAGACTTGTGCAACAATTTAGTTCCCTTCATTCAAATGCAGCAAAAGGAGCCTCTCCCTCTCCATTGGAGGCTTCTACTGTAATGAAAAGCCCCTGCGTTCTCTCTTGGCCCTCTCCTTTGATTTGGGGGAAATCAATACATGTGTTCCACCACAGCAGTGCCTGTGACTGGTTTGTTAACTATGAGGGGCCCTGAATGAATAGCACTCGGGCGGGTAATTTACCATCAGATCTGTGGGGATAAAGGGAAACCAATATAAATAGTCAGTAATAAAACTGTTTACTGACACTGGGCGTTCTTTAAATGAGATTTGTATGCAGGAGAGTACACCTCAGATAAGCTCTCCAGCTTACAGTTATTGACTCCCTTGTCCAGTGAAGCCGGGGCTATTATTAGCACCAGAAAGCTGGGAGACTCTGTCTTCATAATGCACCTGATAATATTAATAAGGAAGGCAACCATATCAGAGTTGAAAAGGAGCCGGCGCACAAGTCAGCATTATTAGTCCTGCTTAAAGAGTAATTGTTGAATGCTGTCAGGGCAGGCATTCTTTGCAAGGGGCAATGCACCAAGATCCATTAGGCTCCCATCGATTTTTCATCAGGAGCTAAGAATGGCCAGAGCTTCATGGGACTGGGACCAAAATGCAAACGTGTGTGTGTGTGTGTGTGTGTGTGTGTTGATGCTCCCGTTTACTGTGCCCTGCACTCATTGCATCTCCATTGCTGGGTTTTTAATCCATGCTCCCATGATGGTATCCACAATGCATATGTATCCTTTACTTCGTTATAAAAATCGGCTGTTTCTGATACACACATTTCTCAAACCATCTTCACACAGATTGCAAGTCCTTAAGGCATTCCTAATTCCTCTCTAGCCAAGGTGTGGACACCTTTGCATTGGGGTAAAGACATCCTCACCCCTCAGTGACCCCCTCAACAAATATGACACTAACAAATACATGCTGATGTGAGAAGCTAGGGGGGAAAGAGTTATGAAATGTGCTATGGGGCGGGGGGCAAAGAGCAACTTCACTGTGGTAATGTGAACACTGTGTGTGTGTGTGTGTGTGTGTGTGTGTTGTGGCCTTATTGAATGGATGAAACATTTTAATAAATTGCCTGCTTTGTCAGATTACTATTTCCAAGCAAGTATTAGGTGTAGCTGCTGCAATCCCCATCATTATCTCTGTTTTATTATGGGTGGGGTTAGTTAGGCAGGGAGGGAAGGTTTTCATTGATTTCCAGTGTCTAGTATATTTTCCATGCTTCTGTAAACTAATGGTGATGAAGATGAAGTCTAGGAGCCCCATTGATCAGGGATGGAGAAACTTGTTCATCCTGAGGCCCCACATTCCTTTCTGAGAAAGCTTCTCGGGAACCACATGAGAGTGGCAGGTAGGGCCAGAGGCTAAGGTGGATGGAGCAATCATATTATGTTTCTACATCAGGCTGGTTTTCGTATGCACACCACTCACATGCCTCTCACTATCCTCCATCCAGAATTTAAGGACCATTCCAGCCCGGCAAACACACTCAATGAGAAAGCAAAGGAGAGCCAGCAAAAGGCTGTCAAGTTTTGACCCTGCACTACAGAAATAATATCAGAATCTCCTTATCTCCAGCAGTACTTGCTGTGGCCTCTTGGATTTGTGCAAGCTCTTGTTTCCCAGCCAGATGCCTTTAAGTGAAAGCAATATTTTCCCCCAGAAGCTTTTCCTTTCAAAGGCTGCTGATGCTCCCTGTCCCTTTGTGAGAAGTTACTGCCCCCCCTTGCTTCCGAAGGAATCTTGTCCCATCCAGCCTGAGGGAGGGAGCAGGAATATTCTGGGCACCAACCCAGCAGTGGGGATTGGCGGGGGAAGAGAGGTGTCGGTATAAAGTGCTTACCAGACTAGTGAAAGTTACTAATGAGATCTCAATTAAAGTCAATTGGGAGAAATTAAACAGGGGAGAAAATAGGGCAGCAGAGGCACAAAGGGAAATAAACCCTTTTCAAGGAGCTGGTGGAGAAGAGATCAAAGGCAGGGAAAGGAACCACAGAGCGGCTTCAGTGTGTTTTTGACCTGATTTTCTCAAAGGGGCCCTTTCCCCCAAGCACTCCTCCCTTCACAACTTTGAGGTAGTCTAAAGCTGGGTTGCTGTGATACGGAAAGGTTTGACTTCACAAGCGACAGTTCTCGGAGGCATCTCCCAGCCGCATCTTCTTCCCAGACAAAACTTGACACCTGAACTCGGTCCTTTGTGCTGACCTTAAGGCAGAAAAGCCTTTCTGTTTCGCAGTTAAGGAAGAAAGCACAAAGAGCACCACTAATGAGGCGCTCGCTTTCCAGCCACTGCTTTGGGATGAAATGGAAAGGTGTTTGAACTTTATAGAACTCCTTCATGTAAGGGATGAAGAGCAAAATCCCTCATATTTATGAAGCAGCAACAACAACAAAAGATTTGCCAGAAATTGCCTATAAAGGTACACTAGTGATGGTGGTGACTGAAGAACTACCAGAACATTGAGACAGGCAATCTAATGTGTTTAAAGTCTGTGAACTGTATTAAAAATGCAAACAATGAAATACTGTATTTCATTTTTAAATCTTTGCCTCATATCTGATTGTTCACTTCTGCAGGTACACCATACGTTCAAAGCAAGCTTAAATCACAAAGCACCCAGATAATACGGGGAACTGTAATTAAGAGTGCTTGGAATTATGGCTCTGTGAGGGTTGAACTACAGTTCCCAGAATTTTTGGGAGGTGGACGCTTTAAATTTATGTTGTGTATACTGCCTTCCTCCAGGGCCTGTTGGAAGATTCAGGACAGGTAAACTACTTTTTTATTCTATGTAACATAGAATTTTAGTAGATTTGGCTGTGGTTTTCCTGTATATTTAGTGACTGTTGATGTTTCTGGATAATGTCATGGCCATTGGCTAGTGCAATAAAAGTTTGTGAACATGAACAAGTACTTCTTCATACAGAACAGTTAAACTATGGGACTTGCTCCCACAGCAGAAGGCAGTGATGGGCACCAATCACCACCCAAAGGGATTAGACAAATCGAAGGCAAGAGCTATAGAAGGCTGCTGGCCATGAATCCTGTGC
This sequence comes from Podarcis erhardii, assembly GCF_964252035.2. Taxonomy (NCBI): domain Eukaryota; kingdom Metazoa; phylum Chordata; class Lepidosauria; order Squamata; family Lacertidae; genus Podarcis; species Podarcis erhardii. The sequence goes on along the minus strand of NC_138510.1, from coordinate 47,753,641 downwards.
TCTGCCTTCACAAATGGAGGCTGTGTGGCTTCTGAATACCAGTTGCTGGAAACCACAGGAGGGGACAGTGTTCTTGTGCTTGAATCCTGCTTTCAGGTTTCCAACAGGCCTCAGGTTGCCCACTGTGAGAACTTCATTTGTTGCAAATACAGTGCCAATTTGAGCTGCGGTACACTGTTACCAGGGATGCGGGTGACACTGTGGGTTAAACCACAGAGCCTAGGGCTTGCCGATCAGAAGGTTGGCGGTTCGAATCCCCGCAATGGAGTGAGCTCCTGCCAACCTAGCAGTTCAAAAGCACGTCAAAGTGCAAGTAGATAAATAGGTACCACTCCAGCGGGAAGGTAAACGGCATTTCTGTGCACTGCTCTTGTTCGCCAGAAGCAGCCTAGTCATGCTGGCCACATTACCTGGAAGCTGTACGCCTGCTCCCTTGGCTAGTAAAGCGAGATGAGTACCACAACCCCAGAGTTGTCTGCGCCTGGACCTAATGGTCAGGGGTCCCTTTACCTTTACCTTTACCCTGTTACCAAGACAAGTCCAGAGTAGCCACAAAGTAATAGCATCAATGGAACAAGCGAACATAATTTCATGGGCTATTTTCAGATGTTTAACATTATTTTAATGTGTTTTTAGTCTTTATTACCTTACTGTGGCGCATGTGCTTGTGTGTGTGTGAATTGGTGACCTTTATAATAAATTGCAGGTCTCCAAACCCTCTTAAAAGAAAAAACTCCACTCCACTGGGATGTTAAGTAACTCTGTGTTGCCATCTAAGGAAGTAAAAATGTTGAAAAGAGATAAATTAAACAAAGTAGCTGGATCCATCTGGGGGATGGTTTTATGTTACATTCTCTGCTAATGAGTGTTTTAACGCAGCAGCTCCTAACCTTCTCATAAAGAGCACATCTCATACAGTGAAGTGTACTCGCTTGAAGTAGATGCAAACATCAGACGCAAGAGAGAGACACGTCTAACCTGGATGCCAAGTTGGACAGAGGAGATCCACTTCCCAGGAGCTTTGGAGAGGCTCAGTCTGTGCATGGCCAGATACTTAGGCCACATCCACAGCATACATCTAAAGCACCTGGCTTCCCCTTCCCAAAGAATTCTAGAAACTGTAGTTCACCCATCTTAGAGCTACAATTCCCAGCAGTCCTAACAAATAGCTTCCCCCAAAGAAATCTGGGTATTGCAATGTGCTTTAGCTTCAGTGCCATTTCATTAGCTGCAGGGTGACTGCCCCATGAGGGCAATCAAAACACTTATTCACACAACCCTGCAGCTGCCAGATTCAACGCCTTGTTGTCTTCACAGGGGGTGGGAAGCCTTTTTAATTCTGAGGGCCATACTCCTTCATGTGGGTGGGCAGGACCACAGGCAAAAGTGAATGGAGTAGCTCTTTATATAGTCAGCTACATTCCAGCCACAAAAAAGTCAAAGGTTTCTCTCTTCTTCCTTCATCTAGACAAGCCAGGGACATTAAACCGGTTCAAGGACACATTACAGACCACTGCCTTAATTAAGCAGCAATAACTCGCAGTGAAATTGGCTTGGGTTTTAAACCCCTTTCCTGATCTCCTAAATATTTCTGTAAGACTTGCTGGAGAAAGGTGATGGGGTCTGTGACTCCATCATAGCCATACAGCTGGATTCTTGCACAAAGCATGTACCTATTTCTGCTCAGCAAAAATTGCTCTTAAATAGGTTCAAAACACACACATCCATGAGGCAACCTGTCAGCTTCCCAGTAGAGCTTGTCCACCAGAGCAGCCAAGACCATGTCAAATCACCAAGTAAATGGATCCATATAATCAATATCGTCCAGAAAGTCCTGAAGCTGAGTCACTATGTTACAAGGCTTGGACAGTGAGTGTCCGTTTTGTCTTCCGGAGTGGACCAAAGATGGGTTTCGCTAAAGCCAAGGACCATGGGAAATGATTATCCTATCTTGACCTTAGTTGATTTCTCTATGCTGGACCTTCTCGCTAGCACAGTCATGAGGATCCAGGAAGGTCATTGATCAACTTGGTTGCAAGATCGGAAAACAAAAGCTCACCATATTTCTGTATCTAAAAGCTCCTGCATGGAGCTCCAAAGGCAAGCTTCCTGCATCAGCCAGAAGTTCTATAGAAATGTAGATGCAGGCCGATTGGAACAATAGCATCTGCAAGGAAGACAGCATGACTCACCAGGAAGCCACCTGCCATAGTCATTGTTCTTGATGGGAAATTGATCCAGCAGGACCATCCACAAGGTAACCCTCCAGATGAGTCATACTTGTTTGTTTGCCTGCGCCATCCTACCTCTTATCAAAACCCTCCCTATTACATCTCCCAAATCCCCTCCCATATGCCCAATCACGCCTGCCTGGATTTTGCCCAGTCCCTGTTCATTCCCCCACTTTAACCTCCTCTCATTGGTCATCATGACCAACTCACTTCGACACACTTTCAGATCTCCTACAAGACTATGTATGGGTTGCCACCATGTCTATTCTAGGCTGTCTCTCTGAGCAACCTCACTACACACCCCAGGAACATCTTTAACTCACCACTGGCCTTCACATCTAAGGCTTGGTGAAGGATCTGTGCCACGAATCCTGCTTTCTGATAAAGATCTGAAATGCCCTGACATTGATTCCTGAGCCCAGCACCTGAGTCCCAGCGCTTGCACCAAACACACCGTCTCAGTTTGCTATTAGTATATATGATCATCCAGGAGGTGTGCAGGTGATGGATCTCACTCCGCCAAGGATTCTGTCCATAGCCTCAAACTGTACAAATTGAAAGGTAGCCATAACAACATGATAAACAGTGACCAGAGGTACATCAATGGCTCTGCAATCAATGTGTGGCCAATGTCAGAAGAGAGGCAGGCAACTTTACCAACAAGGTGTTTTGCAAATTGCTCACAGCAGGAAGGCCTCTAGGGGATTCCTCCTGCTCCTCCCTGAGGGCTGAGAGTTAAAATGCCCCTTTGCCATCCTGAGCAGATCTGCTGGATGACAATGTGCAGATCCAAAGTTTTCTGATTTGCCCTTAAGCCTAAAATGGTACCTGTAAGGACATTCCATGTCAGAAGTAAGTCAGCCTTGCTCTAATTGTGATGTAATAACTTCACCCAACCAACCCCCCCCCTATTTTGCTCCTGCCATCTGGCTCCCTAATTCTTTCATCCCAACTACTTAAAGGGGGGCGGGGGCTGCCATGCTAAAAAATCTAAGTTACATGCACAAGATCACAGTTTTTAGTAACAGTGAAAAAGGACTTGACGTGCGTAAAGGAGCCTCTGAACCCCATAAACTTTAATGTTGCTATGGCTACTCATTCTTCTCTGAATTCCTTTCTTCTTCTTCTTTCTCCCCTTCATAACATATATAGTAAGCTTAAATGTCATTTACTGATTTGCAGTTATAGTTGTTTGTACTTGTGCTGCTGAAATGCACTTGGAATCCACATGACTGATGAAATTAAGGGAACGTGCAGTTTCGTTTCCTTTGCATGTGGTCTGAAAAATAAATTTTCTGGCAGAGGCTAGTGTGGAGGGCTTTGAGCAAGGGCCCAGAAGTTGGCTATTACTCTGCTGTGACCTCTCTGCTCTCACAGCATCCTTGGGGAAATTGTCATTTTCTCTCTCTCTGCCCCATCTTCTCCTTTCCTCCCCCTGCTCTCATACAGAATGAGCTCAGCTTTAGTTTACACAAAACAATGAGGGATGTGTTTGTCATCCGGTATGAGTTGTCCTGCTCAGCCCACACAACATAAAGCAAAGGTTTCTTCTTTTATCCTGGATTAGGAACCTTAGTGATGTAAAGAGTGGCCTGCTTTTGTTGGTAGGGCCATTATACTATGCTAGCATCCTGCTGGCTGACATAATCAGCAGATGTGTACTCTCCAGTTCGCTGAGTCTACTTGGCCACTCTGTGATGTAGGAATATGGGGCGAAGGATTTTGCACCAGAATGCCATTGTTTTCTGGTGGGATTCATTCACATACCCCAAGGCTGTGCAATTAAAGTTCATTTGAAGCTCTTGCCCCCAACAAACCAGCTTCCTCCAAAATTTGGGCTTTTTGCAGTAAGGGAGGTGATGGGGAAATGTACTGGAAAGTGAGGGATAACATTTTATTGATGCAATGTCAATCTACCTTCCCTGCAAACAGAGCAGAATGAATACTCCCTACAAGCAAATCAATATGAATGCTAGATAAACAGGTCAACAGGAACCATCCTCAGTCGGAAGAGCTGGCTGGCCACACACTTCCCTTGCAGAAATGGTGGCTTTCCATAGGATGTAGCAAGCATGGCTGGGGACATTATGCTGTACTCAGTGCTATTTTTTCCAGGGGGTACTCAAGTGTACGCAGTACGGACAGCTCTTTGTTGTTGTTAAAAAGTGTGGCACTTGATGTAACAACTTCATGGTAAGTACCGACACCTATTTTTCTATTTTTAAAAAAGCACTGGCTGTACCCTTCAGAGATTCCCATTAGCAAGCACTGGCCATAATTCTGTAGGATGTAACATAAACAGTCAAATACGACACTTCCTGTTTGTCCAGAGTGGACATACAGGGGCGTGCTATTCCAGCCAGGAGGAGACTTCCTGTCACACCTGGTCTGGAGCATCCTCCGCCTATGTGTGACCAGGTAGGTGGGCGTGACCCTGGGAGACCCTGTAAAAGGGTCAGTCACACAGCCATCTTCCCTTACTCTTTTTGCTGCTTTCTTCTGATACTGATGTATTTTGCTGTCTGCTGGCTCTCAGCCAGCAGGACACAGGCTCAAATCTCTACATGGGATGAACCCACTCTCTTTTCTCTAACTACAAGCTAAAGCCTGCCTTCAGGGAACCAGCTGTGAACTGAATGTAAGTAAACGTCTTGTTATACTTTTAAAAGAAGGCTGCTGTGTCTTTATTCTTGTTAAGAGGGATAAAAGGGGAATTTACCAGGATCAATCCCAATCTGGACAAGCCAGATTGGATTGCTTAAGTAAAGAGATTCAAACGAATCTACCAACTAGCTTCCTGCTACTGGGGAATATACTCTGCTACTAACTCACTAGCGTGAGTGAGGAAGGATAATATTTAATTAATATATCCTTTCTAGTATCCACAATATTCCCAAAGATTCTAGTTCTCTCTGAAGTTTTGTGTCTGTTGCCTTTTGACCCGTAATCATTTTTAGCAAATGGCCCAGACATACAGATTTGGGTCTCCTAGCACTTGGTACTGAACCAGGCACAACTAGGGTCAAACTTCATCTCATGATTGGTCACAAAGTACACCTGAGAGAAGGTATTACAATTCAATAGCAATGAAGGGACATATATCCACACACACTTTGGGTGGCTCACTGAATGAATGGAGAAGAGGCAATAGGAGGTTAAACCCTCATGAGCTTCAGCAGTTATCAATAGGGGTGTGCGGCGAATTCAAGCCAGTCTCAAATTCTGGGATGAAGCAGGGTAGTTGAGATGGTTTATCGTCTTGTCAGAGGTAAACAAGGATCTGCACAGTGTCCAAACTGAAGTGGTTACCACATGAAGCACTTTGTGGTACCTCAACAATTATGGGTTGGGTTTTTTTAAAGAAAAAAACCTGCAGCAAATGTCTGCTAAAAGTGAAATGAATGTACCTAAAGTTACCACATAAGGAAAATTCCAGGGTGAGGTCAAAGTGAGGGAAAAGGCACTGTGGAGAGGGGAAGAGAGCTCTGTGATAACTGACATATCAAACTTGCAATCAGAGGGAATGATTTTACCCAAACTGTCCAATCCGAGTGCTTTGGGGAAAGATATTGCCCTTCGTAAAATACCTTTAGCCTCACGTGCTTTTTGCTCTTTTGCAAGTTCGGTCTCAGAGGAGCAGGGACATTCTTAAAAGAGTTTTGCTGGAACTGGAAAGGTAGCCTCCCTTTCGAAAGTGCTGCTGCCAGTGGCCAAGATGCTGTCTGAAAGCTCAGCTGTGAGGGAAGTGAGTGGTCTTGCTGCTGAACCACAAAAAAAAAATGGCTGCATTGATGCACCAGGTGTGTGTACTGTGGGATGTAAACACAGGAGCAGTCAATGACAACATTCCTAGAGTGTACATGTTAGAACATGGGGAGGGATGTCTGTCCAGCAAGCAGGTAAACTTCCTGGGGACGGACTTCCTCCCCATGTGACCAGAGGTGGGTGTGGCCTCACCTGTGCAGGTAATGATAAAAGCACAGGGCAGGCAGCCACTCTCTCTCTTGCCCCTCTTGCCTCTTGCCTCTCTGCCATCTTCATCTTCTGAAGGAGCAACATGCCCTCTTGGCTCCCAGCCAAGAGAGGACAGTAATATCTTGCTACAAGATAGATTCTAAGTGTATGTAACCTTTTTAAGCCTGCCTACCTTCTGGGATCATATTGTGAACAGAACGTGAGTAAACTCTTTTATACTTTTATAAAGACTGTGTCGTGTCTTGTATTTTAAGAGGGAACAAAGGGGAAATTACCAGAGTAATTATTATAGAGGTTCTAGCGAACCTGTGCAAGCGTTACCGTTGCGAACTTAAAGGGGAATGTCTATAAACTCTGCTGATATTTTGGGAACTTGTTAGCACAAGTTGGATAAGGATATAATTAGTCAATATATCCTCTCCTGCACCCCAGAACATTCCCACAAAGGGTTATGGGGCCCAGTATTGCATATTTCTGCGTATTTTTGAAGGATTGCGTTGGATTGTGATTTTGAGTTGAGTAGTATTTTTCTGAGTTAACTTCCTGGTAAGCACATGGTCCTTTGTTCCATTGTGCAGTGGGGATTAAGCACCCCCCCCTTCCCTCAGAGTTCACAGTGACCCAAGGCAGTGAAGAATTGTTTTGTATTTTGAGATTTTTGAGATTTTGATTTTAAAATTTTGAGAAATTTTGAAATTTTGAAGAATTTTCAAATTTTTGGATTTTAAGATGGCTAGAGCAGCTTTTGATAGTGATGCAAAGCTAGGAATGCCTGTGCTGAATGAACACAATTTCATACACTGGAAGCAGCGCTTGATAGCATGTTTAGATTATAAGCACATTTTGGAAGCTTTAAACCCTCAACCTACGGGATCGTCTGAGGAAGCTTTAGCCAAGATAAGTGCTTGGAAACGCATGAACAGCGAAGCTAGACACATAATTTTGAGTGGACTTCGTGATGAGCAGCTATCATTAATAAATAGTACAGATGATGCATCTCAAATCTTAAGAGATATTGAGCGCGTGTATGGAGAATCTAGCATAAACTGCTTCAGAAACTTGGTGTGTAAATTAACCAGAGTGAGGATGAATTCAAAACAGGAATTCACAGAGCACATCAACAAGTTTACTGAGATTATTCAAAGAATTGATTTGACTCCCAAAGCTTTTGATGAAGATACAAATATAGCATTTTTGTTATCATCACTTGGACCACGCTTTAGCGCATTTGTAAGTTTGATGGATCATAGACAAGGTCTGACTTTTAAAGACTTGATTGGTTATTTAAAAGAAGAATGCAGAGATAGAGCTGAATCTCCAGTGAGAAATGCTAGAAGCAAAGACAGTAGTTATGCATCTAGGCAATTTACAAAGTCCAAAGAGATGCCTAAGAAAGTGATTTGTTTCAATTGTAACAAAGAAGGACACATTGCAAAGAATTGCAAGGCTCCTAAAGCCAAGAAACCCCACCCCTTTCAGCCAAAAGGAGAAAAGAAGGGGAAATGTGAATGCACATGGCTACTGCAAGAAAGGAATTTAACTGTCCAGAATCGTGAGAATAGACGTAATAAATGGATAATTGATTCAGGTGCCAGCTCACATTTTTCATATAAAAAGGACTATTTTAATGAGATTAATGAGATAAATGATGAAGAAGGATCTGAAATTGAGATTGCAGATGGCAACATTGTTAAAGCAAAAGGTGCAGGTTCCATGAGTCTGAAATGCAATATAAACAATGAATGCATTGAGAACACAATCTCTAGAGTTTTGTATGTACCAGAGCTGAGCTGCAATTTAATCAGCGTGTCCACACTGGACAAGAAAGGTTTCCAGATCACATTTGGAAATGGAGAATGCAAGGTGACTAGAAATGGCAAAGTGTTTGCTCAAGCAGAGCTAATCAATGGTGTATATGAGCTTGATCTTTCAGAGAATCAGTCTGCAAAAGTGGCACATTCCAGCCAGAAGGATGAAGCAGATCTGGACCTGTGGCACAGAAGGCTTGGACATAGAGACACCAACGTCATTCTGGATCTACAGAAAAGAGATCTTGTAAGAGGTTTGCAGGTAAAGCAGAGCAACAAAGCTCCAGCAAAGTGCATAAGCTGTATTACTGAGAAGGCTGTAAAACCTTCATTTCCACGTTGTGCAGAACAAAGAAGCAACAAAGTGCTTGACATAGTGCACACTGACATATGTGGACCCATGAATGTTCCCTCACTGGGAAAGAATAGATATATTTTAATATTTCTGGATGACTTTTCAAGATTTTGTGTTGTATATTTCCTCAAAGAGAAGAGTGAGACAGTGGACAAGTTCCAGGAATACATTGCCATGGTCAAGAACAAATTCCAGAGAGCTCCAGCTGTGCTAATGAGCGACAATGGAGGTGAGTACTGCTCAAATGAAATGCAGGCTCTCCTGGCCAAGGAAGGAATTGCACACGTAACCACAATTCCTTACACACCACAGCAGAATGCCATAGCTGAGAGAAAGTTTAGGTCCATTATGGACATGACAAGGTGCATGCTAAAGGATGCATGTTTGCCACAGAAGCTGTGGGCCGAAGGAGTGTACACGTCGGTCTATTTGCAGAATAGACTGCCAACTAAAGGTGCAGAGCGCACACCATTTGAACTTTGGCATGGGAAAGCTCCCAATCTGTCGCACATACGTGTGTTTGGAAGTCCATGTTACTTCCACGTGCCCAAGGAACACAGACACAAGCTTGACTCCAGGGCAAAAGCAGGTATCCTTGTGGGATACGCCTCTGGAGGCAAAGGATACAGAATTATGGACTTACAAACTGGTAAGACAAATGCATACCATGCGGTTTATTTTGATGAATATGGAAAAGTAGACACTAAGAACACTGTTGTGGATTCTTCCGATGAGTCAGAAAGGACTCAAGAATTTGTATATTTCCCTTTTGAGACCCCACAAAGTAATAATCTGCCTTCAAGTGTTACAGCGCCCCCTACAGGCGACGCACCAGAAGACGCAGAGGACCAGAACCCTGGCGGCACCAGAGACGAAGATGAGGACTCAGATGGGGACATGCCTGCGTTGGAGGAGGATGAGGAAGCTGATGCGGTCGCAGAACCAGAGGTCAGGCGCTCGTCCAGAACCAACAAAGGTGTCCCACCATTACGGTTGTCCTACTTTGCAGGGTCGGCGTTTCCACAAGAACCTTCCACTTGGGAAGAGATACAGGAGATGCCAGCTGCAGAAGCCAGTCTCTGGAGGAAGGCCGCGCAGGAGGAGATGGATGCACTGCATCAGAACAAGACCTGGACACTCACTGAGCTGCCTCCCGGTAAGAAGGCCATTGGCAGTAAATGGGTTTTCAAGGTTAAGAAGGGGTCAGAAGGAGAAGTGCAGCGCTACAAAGCTAGACTTGTAGCACAGGGATTTTCACAGCGTTTTGGTGAAGATTATGATGAAGTTTTTGCACCAACCGTGAGGTACAGCAGCGTAAGAATGCTTTTAAGCATTGCAGCCTCCAAGAAAATGAGAGTGAAACACATAGACATTGCTACCGCTTTTCTACACGGGCAGATTTCTGAAGAAATCTATATGAAACAGCCCAAAGGTTTTGTGAAACCACATGAGACACATTTAGTGTGCAAACTCAAGAAAGGACTTTATGGACTTAAACAGGCTGCTAGAGCCTGGAACCAGAAGTTGCATAAAATGCTGACGCAACTTGGGTACAAGCAAGGCGACGCTGACAAGTGCTTGTACAGTAAGTCAAATAATGGACAATTCTCATATATCTTAGCATTTGTTGATGACCTGATTATTGCCACAGCAAGTGAGAAAGACTATACACAGATAGTAAAACACCTTAGCAAAGAGGTGGAGGTCAAGGAGCTAGGAGATGTCCAGTACTACCTCGGGATCCAGGTGGAAAGAGAAGAGGACGGCTCATTTCTTCTCAGCCAAAGACAGAAGATCCACGAGCTGATTGAGCACATGCAGATGCAAGACGCACATCCAGTTGCTACACCGATGGCTACTGACTTCCTGAAGAATCAGCAGGAGTCGAAGCAGTTGCCAGACAACAATGACTACAGGTCGGCGATTGGTAAACTTTTGTATTTAGTTACCACATGTAGACCTGACTTAGCAAATGCTGTGGGGATTCTTAGCAGAAAAGTGAATTCTCCCACTGAGCATGATTGGGCAGGTGTAAAGAGGGTGGTGCGATATTTGAAGGGTACCATGAATTGTAAATTAAGGTTACCAGCCGTCAGAGACCCTAAGTTGGTTGGGTATACTGATGCGGATTGGGCTGGGGATAATGCTGATTATAAATCAACAAGTGGTCATGTTTTCATGTTTGGTGATGGACCTGTTTCATGGGGCAGTTATAAACAGAGCTGTGTAGCATTATCTTCCACAGAATCAGAATACGTTGCAGCAACAGAAGCCTGCAGAGAGATCGCCTGGCTTGATCAACTCATAAAGGACTTTGGGTTGGTGAGAAAAGGGCCTGTCAGCTTGCTAGAGGACAATCAAAGTTGCCTGAAGCTGACGCAGAGTGAGAAGTTCCTGGCCAGAACAAAACACATTGGGGTTAAATACCACTACATACGCCAGATGATCCAGGATGGACTTGTGGAACTATCCTACTGCAGCACCCAAGAGATGACTGCTGACATCCTGACGAAACCCCTACCAAGAGAGAGTTTCCAGAATCTACGTGTCAAGCTGGGACTCTGGGTGGTTGAATAAAGTTGTTTATGTTTTGTGTATGTTGTATTGCCTGAGAAGGGGTATGTGGGATGTAAACACAGGAGCAGTCAATGACAACATTCCTAGAGTGTACATGTTAGAACATGGGGAGGGATGTCTGTCCAGCAAGCAGGTAAACTTCCTGGGGACGGACTTCCTCCGCATGTGACCAGAGGTGGGTGTGGCCTCACCTGTGCAGGTAATGATAAAAGCACAGGGCAGGCAGCCACTCTCTCTCTTGCCCCTCTTGCCTCTTGCCTCTCTGCCATCTTCATCTTCTGAAGGAGCAACATGCCCTCTTGGCTCCCAGCCAAGAGAGGACAGTAATATCTTGCTACAAGATAGATTCTAAGTGTATGTAACCTTTTTAAGCCTGCCTACCTTCTGGGATCATATTGTGAACAGAACGTGAGTAAACTCTTTTATACTTTTATAAAGACTGTGTCGTGTCTTGTATTTTAAGAGGGAACAAAGGGGAAATTACCAGAGTAATTATTATAGAGGTTCTAGCGAACCTGTGCAAGCGTTACCGTTGCGAACTTAAAGGGGAATGTCTATAAACTCTGCTGATATTTTGGGAACTTGTTAGCACAAGTTGGATAAGGATATAATTAGTCAATATATCCTCTCCTGCACCCCAGAACATTCCCACATGTACTGGGTGGGGGAGGGTGGGGGAGCAGCATGATGAGGGCACCCCTAAAGTCTGGTGTCAGTCCTGGGTACTGTGTCTCTTTTGTAGAGGTGGGGGAGGGGGCAACCTAAGCTCTTCATTTGTGAAATGGTACTACTGTATTAGTGATGGTCCTGTATTAGAAAGATCAGCAAGAAATACTGGTAAGGTTATGTGCACTACTGCCCTCTGCTGCAGAGAACTAGAACTGCTGGTAGTCATAGGAGAGGCTCCTTCTGCCCCAATCAAACGACGAGTCTCACCTCTTATTTCTAGTCCTGGAGGGCTCCAGGTTTGTGAAGGCTGGTATAGGAGACGTCAAATTATATTCCTCAAATTTTGAAGGAAACACACAACTGGCAAACATAAGGGGCAGTATTATCGTGGCTAGAGTACAAGAACAGCATTCCCCTCCCCTTCAAGCCTCCCACCAGCCTCTTCGCTTCACAGCCGCATTCTTTGGGCTCTGTCTTCTTCAGCTGGAGCTCAGGGAATGCAGTGTCAGACTGGAAGCGGAGAAGCAACAGTGCTAGTCTGCTTCAGCAAAGCCAAAAAGGAATATTGTGAGACCTTAGACTAGCCTTTCTCAACTTTGGGTTCCCAGATGTTGCAGGACTACAACTCCCGTCTTCCATAGCTAGCAAGACCAGTGGTCAGGGATGATGGGAGTTGTAGTCCAACAACATCTGGGAACTTAAGGTCAAGAAAGCCTGCCTTAGACTAACACATTTACTGTAGTGTAAACCCTTGTGGAGTAGGGGACCCTCCAGATGGTGCTTTTTAAATGGGAACATTCTGCAGCATTTCATTGACACAATAATGGTAGATTAAAAGTAAAGGTTAAGGGACCCCAGACCATTAGGTCCAGTCGTGACCGACTATGGGGTTGCAGCGCTCAGGGAGCCGGTGTACAGCTTCCGGGTCATGTGGCCAGCATGACTAAGCCGCTTCTGGCGAACCAGAGCAGTGCACAGAAACGCCATTTACCTTCCCGCCAGAGTGGTACCTATTTATCTACTTGCACTTTGACGTGCTTTCGAACTGCTAGGTTGGCAGGAGCAGGGACCAACCAATGGGAGCTCACCCTGTCATGGGGATTCGAACCGCCGGCATTCTGACTGGCAAGCCCTAAGCTCCGTGGTTTAACCCACAGCGCCACCCGCGTCCCCTAATGGTGGATCGTTCTGGGATGCTCCTTCAATGCTGCCGCATTATTGCCATGTTGAGGGACATTCTTGTGCTATAGTGTAACAAATGCGGGGCTACACAAGCAAGCAAACCCTGGAACATTTGGTGGTAGGAAAAGTTATAGGATTTCAGCAGGGAAACTATGGGACATGCATCAACTGCAAACAAACTCGTATGTCCACCTCAAGCTCATTGCAGGTGCAAGCAATGTTGAAGCAGGGTTGCATATACCAATAGCATCATGAGCACAAATCACCAGAAATACGCAAGAGAAATAACAACTAAAGGGCCCCCAGATTAGATGTGTGAAGTCTTATTTTCAGCTGTCAGGTATATGTATGTGGGTGCATGTGTGCGTACACATATGCACAAAGAAGAGGACAGGGCATAGCTCAGTGGCAAAGCACCTGCTTTGCATGTAGAAGACTCCAGGTTCAATCCAGGTGGAGTTGGGAATGTCCCCCTTCTAAAACCCTAGGGAGATGCCACCAGTCAGTGTAGACAATACTAGGCTAGATGGACCAGTGGTCTGATTCACTATAAGGTAGCTTCCTATCTTCATCCCCTATGAATACAGAGGGCGGAAGTTGCAAACAATGGCATGCAATGGGTAGCTATAGGTCTGCCATGTTTCTACGCTGAGCCAAATTAACACAGCTGCCACCTCGGCATTATCTGGAGAGGGGTCTTGATTCGTTGTCTGCAGGCGGGAAAAGCGAGATGAAACGAAGAGCTGTGCCCTAGCAATAAATAGAACGGAGGCTTGTGTGTTGAAAGCAGCCTTTGATCTCCAGCTGCCCATTGCTGTGACCACATTGGGTCGTGGCCTCTCTGATCGTAGAAACATTGCGGCGCCTCTTTGCCGGAGACTTTAAACGCAACGTAGGAAAGGGGCCAAGCTGCATCCACGCATCCTCAGAAGCTCCGCATTCATATTCCGCCGGCGGATGTGCTGATGCAGGGCAGGAAGCCCAAAGACACTTTCTTCCTTTCAAATCCAGGCAATACATTAATTGCTTTCTTAAAGCTGGCACTCTCCCAGTACAATTAAGATTCTAATAGATCAACAATTACAGTCATGCACTGTGGGGAAGGATTAAATTGATCCCTGTTAACCCCAAGGCTCTGAACTGCATCAAGTTCTAACATCTCTGCTGCTTTCTTGTTAATAGCATGAAAGAGCCTCTGCCTTTGCAGTGGGCAGCGGCTGAGGATGGAGAGCTCCTGCTTCAGTCGCTCTCATCCATCCTGCAAAGTGCAAAATGCCCTCTCTCCCAGAGCTGTGAGTCTTTAGCACCTTCCGAATGTCATCTGAGCTCTCTAGGTTCACGTGCATAAACATGGGGGGGGGGGGGGGCTCAGTTGATTCTAACATCCATTTAGCACGGGACTCATCTCCAAGATGGGATAACTGCTATTCCAAGTAAAGTAGGACCCTGCCACTTCTATAACCCTTTGGGAATTGCAAGTGGTGGCTGTTTAATTTGGCTTACATCAAGTTATTGTAATGCTGGTCTTTACTGTGATTAATTGCTTTTGTAAAAGTTTTGGGTGTAGATCTGTTTTTAAACTTCTACTAAGGTGCTTTGTGGAGGATATCACCAAAAAGCAAGGCAACCATTTCTTCAATAAATAGTCTTTCGTAAGCCCAGAACTTAGCCTGGAGCTATGCCCTAGCCTAGAGCTATGCCCCCTCCCACACCACATTCTGTCCTTGACTAAAAAGTATAAAAATGAATTTATTCTGGCATGGGTGGACTAGAGTACACTTCCATCAGTTATACCCACAGAGGCTTATGCTATAGGAGAAATTGGTTCAGCCATATCCAAACCACACATTTAAAGCAGTATCACATGACTTTAAACAGCTGTGGCTTCCCTCAAAGAATCCTGGGAACTGTAGTTTGTTAAGGTTATTCCAGTATGTTTCTGAGCACAATTCAAAGTGTTGGTGCTGACTTTTAAAGCCCTAAATGGCTTCAGCCCTGTATACCTGAAGGAGCGTCTCCACCCCCATTGTTTAACCCGGACACTGAGATCCAGGACTGAGGACCTTCTGGTGGTTCCCTCATTGTGAGAAGTGAAGCTATAGGGAACCAGGCAGAGGGTCTTCTCAGTAGTGGCGCCCACCCTGTCGATTGCCCTCCCATCAGATATAAAGGAGATGAGTAATTATATAACATTTAGGAAACATCTGAATGCAGCCCTGTATAAGGAAGCTTTTTAAGGTGTAATGTTTTAGTATGTATTTATATATGCTGGAAGCCACCCAGAGTGGCTGAGGCAACCCAGTCAGATGGGTGGGGTATAAAGAAATTATTATTATTATTATTATTATTATTATTATTATTATTATTATTATTAACAATCTATCCCTCTTCCTAGGGAACTCTGGGAATAATCCACCCAATACATGAAAGTAGAGTTGGGGTCCTATCACCAGCCTCATAGAAACAGGATGCTGGACTAGATGGGACTCTGGTTTGATTTAGCAAGGTAGTTCCTAGATATAAGATACCAGTAGAACAGTCACCTCTTTCCCTGAGGTTATTCTCCCATCAGGAGATCATTGCATGGGCAGAGTGGCAGAGTGGAGGAGACACTGTTGCTGGAACAAAACATCCCAGAAACAAAAACAAAAATGACCCCAGCTACTCTGCCCTAAAATGTTCTTTGGACTCCTCCAGACAACCTATTTAACTGCTCAAACTAAATTTTTGGTATGCACTTGAATCCACCTGTCCAAAGGTGATGTTTTCAGTGCAGAGGTGGCCTCTCAAAATTATCCACTAAGGGACCATTTCATCAAATTTCTCAGGGCGGGGGATTCTCCACAGTTTCTGGTGGTTGTGGGTCTCAGCGGTAGTAGTAACAATACCACAGCTTCTTCCTTCCTTCCTTCCTTCCTTCCTTCCTTCCTTCCTTCCTTCCTTCCCCAAAGTGTGTGTGTATTGCAATTGCAATAATAATCAGCGACAAGTATTTTCTCCAGTCTGGCCAACATTTTGCACACTCCATGATGTTTCAGTCTCAACATCATTCTGTGACATTTTGGGGAGGAAATAGTGGCTGTCATTTTTTTTAAAAAAAAAACTTGGATAATATTTGGAGAAAATTCTGAAGAATGGCTTCTTTTTAGAAGCAGTAGGAACTGGGGAAGAAAAAGAAAAATCCATTTTTTTTCTCTCTGAAAAATATCTTCGGAGAACCTTCAGATCAGCTATTTTTGAAATAGTGGACTTGAGGCAAACAACAGCAGGGTGAATGCCTGTGAATTTCTCCCATTAAAGTGCTTTTTTTACAAGGCCACATGGGAAGCCATTCAAAATAATTGTGGAGTGCAGAGGGAGGGAAATGTTGTGAAGGGCCCTCAATGAGAGTTATTGAACTGAACCTGCTGGCAAATGATGTAAACACCTGAAGGGGCAGATTGAAAATGCCAAGTGCCCCAGCTGGAAATCCTGTGGTGGGTGCTGGTGCCCTGAAGTGAACCTGAATCCTCTTCAAAGCTTTTTGAAGACAAGCAGGAGAGGCTGGGTCTTTAATTTTATAAAGTGTGTTTGTGTGTTGGGGGGTGTAATTCAGTATTCAATGGTGAAATGAAAGCAAGCGGACGGCAGCAAAATGGGTTTAAATCCTGACTCTGCTCAACTTCCAGAAAGAGACTGGGATCCAGTCCAAAACATAGTGTTGTATTCAGAATCTCTGAGTGGTGTAAGATTTCAGGGGTTCCAGGCTTTGTGTTTCCTTCAGAATGAGGCACAGCAGAGACTGTGGTGTCTTTATGATACGTGGTATATAACCTGAGTCCACGGTGGAGGGCTTCACAGCAATAATATCCCAAGAGGGTCTTGCTTCCCCCATAGCCGCAGCCTTGGATTCAAACAGAAATCAAACATCACTGTGCCTCTCTCAGTTCCCAGTTTGCTGCTTTACTTCTAGCTCCCAGCAATCCAAACTCTCTGCTCTCAACTCTGGGTTTGTCCTTCTAACTATCTATTAGTTGGGGGAGGGAGCCCTACCCATTTCCCATTTCGCACAGAGTTCCTTTCTTTGTTCTCCTAATGGCCTAGCCTATCTCCTCAATGGGAAGCTAGTCTGGCTATTCCAAGAATTAAAAAAAAGGTGGGGTCAGGTATTAGAAGGGTCTTGGCATACAGCCTCCTCTTCCCACCCACCCCAACTCATAACAATACTGAAACTATAAATGAACACAGGCAACCATTTGCCAAGTGATATGCAGGCAGATAGGGCCCTTCCAGGTTACTGAGCATTCAACCCAATTTGTTTGCAGGGATGTTAGATGGTGTTGCATCAAAGCAAATGCTATCCCACACTTTCCAGTGTGTTTTGTCATCACCCTCCTTATCACAAACATTCAAGTCTTCTGAGGAAGTGGGTTTGCTGTGCAAGACCTCCTTGTCAACTATCCTTGTGCAACCTAAATTTGCAAAACTGTAATTAATCCCACTTCAAAATAGCAACAATCTGGAAGTGCCCCTGTTCGTTTGCAGCATCTATCTCAGCTGATGAGGATAGTTTTGCCTGACATCCATGCCCAATCTGAAAACCAGGGAACAATGGCACAGTAAAATCCTTCTCACAATACAGGCAGAGCGTGCAAATGATTTGCTCACACTATGGTTCTATGCCCACTTTGCATGTTTCCACTTGGAATAAAGGTAAAGGTAAAGGGACCCTGACCATTAGGTCCAGTCGTGACCGACTCTTGTGGCACTCATCTTGCTTTATTGGCCAAGGGAGCCAGCGTGCAGCTTCCGGGTCATGTGGCCAGCATGACTAAGCCACTTCTGGCGAACCAGAGCAGCGCACGGAAACGCCGTTTACCTTCCCGCCGGAGCGGTACCTATTTATCTACTTCCACTTTGATGTGCTTTTGAACTGCTAGGTTGGCAGGAGCAGGGACCAAGCAACGGGAGC
This sequence comes from Podarcis erhardii, assembly GCF_964252035.2. NCBI lineage: Eukaryota > Metazoa > Chordata > Lepidosauria > Squamata > Lacertidae > Podarcis > Podarcis erhardii. The sequence goes on along the minus strand of NC_138510.1, from coordinate 47,735,893 downwards.
TCACCCCATCGTGGGGATTCGAACCGTTGACCTTCTGATCGGCAAGTCCTAGGCTCTGTGGTTTAACCCACCCCGCCACCCGCGTCCACTTGAAAGATACTCACCTATTTGTGGACTCATTGAATCCAACAGACTATTGCTTAAGAACACCACACAGATGACACAACTGCAAACTCTAGAACAAACCTGGGCCCTCCAGAATTTGATGGACGCCAATGCCCATCAGTTCCATGGGCAATAGCCTGGAATTATGGGAGTTTCAGTCTCCAATAATACAGAAACAGAGGAAGCTTCCTTATATACTGAATCAAATCATTGGTCCATCTAACTAGTTATTGCCTATACTGACTGGTAGCGGCTCTCCAGGATCTCAAGCAAAACTCTCCCAGCCTGACCTGGAGATGTTGAGGATTGAACCCAATACCTTCTGCAGGAAAAGCAGATGCTCTACTGCCGGGCTACAGCCCTTCTGGAGATCCACAACCCAGAGGTTGCCAAATAGACAAGCTGTGGCTAAGTGGGCAGAATGGGAGGAATTGATTCTTTCTTGGGTGTCTCATGTGGGTGTCTATCTGCTTCTGTCTGCTTTTTAAAAAAATCTAATGGATAGTATTTTTATTTTTGATACACTGGCTCTCAGAAATTGCTGCGTGTCAAGATCTGCTGCCTGAACCACTATCTTCTTTTTCCATAGGTAAGTGATTGTCTTGGAAGGGCTGTTTGGAGCTGCTGTTTGTCAGGACCTTCGACCCAGACGATTATCAGCTCTTCTGGCATACAGCAGTAACATATGAAAATGGCAAAGACTCTGGTGGCATGAAGGGCTTGACATGTAGTGGTTTGTGTGCTGTTTGCTTTTACTGAGTGGCTGTTATAAATTGTTACTTGTGAAGATTTTGTACCTCTTTTTAGGGGATAGTATAAATGGATAAGATGTGCTCATGACAGAGTGATTTTCAGACATTGCTACTTGTCAGAGCCCTTCTCCAGTATACCTGAAGGAGCGTCTCCACCCCCATCATTCTGCCCAGACACTGCGGTTCAGCGCCGAGGGCCTTCTGGCAGTTCTCTCATTGCGAGAAGCAAAGCTACAGGGAACCAGGCAGAGGGCCTTCTCGGTAGTGGTGCCCGCCCTGTGGAACGCCCTCCCATCAGATGTCAAAGAGATAAACAACTATCTGACATTCAGAAGACATCTTAAGGCAGCCTGTTCAGGAAAGTTTTTAATGTGCGACATCTTAGTGTATTTTTGGTCTTTGTGGAAGCTGCCCAGAGTGGCTGGGGAAACCCAGCCAGATGGGTGGGGTACAAATAAATTATTATTATTATTATTATTATTATTATTATTATTATTATTATTATTATCCTGGACAGCTGTCTGCTTCTTTGGCCAAGAGTAGCACAGAATCATAGACTCATAGAAATGTAGAAGCAACCACCAGGGTCATTCACCCCAACCCAATGCAATGAAGGAATATTTTGGTCAATGTGGGGCTCAAAGCCATGACCCTAAGTTTAAGAGTCTCATGCTCTACCAACTGAGCTACTAAACTGGATAGACAATGTTTGGAGCAGACCCAAAGGTGGCCTGGATTGTTGGTAGGCTTGGGGGAAGAAATTCAGTTCATGTTTGGAGATGAACCTACTTGATGCACACTTTCCAAAGCAATACATGAACCAAAAGGCAGGCATCTTTTGAAACTTGCACTTCTCTGAATTTTGCATTGTAGTTATCAAAGTGTTTGCAGGGAGGATGGAAGCTGAATAGGGGAAACATGGGTGGAGCATGTTTTGATCATGATGTCATGATGATGCCCTGTTTAAAAATGTGAGTGAACAAAGCACAGCTATTCAATAGTTAAAAACATCCAGTACTGCAGCAGCCACAGTTCCCCCGCTATTTCTTAACCCTGTGATGAATCATCAGCCAAACAGCTAACCATTCTGGAAAATAAAGAGAGTGGCTTGTGTAACATAGCATATGCTTTATAGTATCATAGGCAGAAATGAATCTGTTTGGAGAGAAATTCTGTAGTTGTTAATGGATGTTCTCATTTCTTTTTGCAGACTCAAATTGCCCTGATGTGCAGCTGCATTTGGGGCAGAAAACTTTTGGCTAGAAACATACTTCATATTTCCAGTGCGGAGCTTCCTCCCGTGCTGCATTGTTGTAAATAAAACAGCAGAGAAAATAAAATTTAATTAACTAATATCGGGTGCAACAGCTAAACAAACCATGTCTTCAAACAATCATAGGAAGCTGGTTAATTACTCTTGGCCTCATCTTCTGAGGACACCTTCAAAACATAAGCAATTCCAAACATATCCACTAAGGAGAAGCACGTTTAGGGATTAATATTTATTATTTCAAACGTTAAGAGTCCAACAGCTGCAGTTCCACCATGTTGACACCTCTAAGACTATTGGAAAACACAAACTCAGAACTCAAAAAGCAGGTAAGAGTGGTTGTGGCTGTACTGCCAGAGACAGGGGTTTGTGCTGCAAAACCTTTAACAGTACCTACCCAGTATTTAATAACTCTGCAGGGGCAGACAATGTGCTGCTCTCCAGGTGTTTTTGGAGTCCAACTCCCATCAGTGACAGCTAGCATGCCTAATGGACAGGAATGAGTGTACAGTGGTACCTCGGTTGTTGAACTTAATCCATTCCGGAAGTCTGTTTGACTTCTGGAACTGTTTGAAAACCAAGGCGCAGCTTCCGATTGGCTGCAAGAGCTTCCTGCACTCAATCGGAAGCCTCAGAAGCCCTGTCAGACGTTTGGGTTCCAAAGAACGTTCGCAAATCAGAACACTTATTTCCGGGTTTGCAGTGTTTGGGATCGGATTTGTTCAGGAACCAAGCTGTTTGACAACCAAGGTACCACTGTAATCCAAAAAATTATTGAGATCACCATATCTGTTACCTCTGAAACACAATAACTGGGGAGGGTGACATTGGCATAACAATGAATTAATATGTAGGACCATTCATCATGGTTGTGTCAGTATTTGCTAATAAAAATCTGGAAATACAGAGGTGATGTGGGATAAATGAAAATCTGACTACTTTTTACCAACTACTATTGAATATGAAAACATAAGAGGATGCCTTTTCAAAGATTTATTACAGTTTGATATTGGTCGTTTTCAGGAATGACAAATACTGAAGACAATGGGAAAAGGCTTTATTAACTAGGTAGGGAACAGTGAAGACATTTGTGAGTTGTAAGCACTGTTTTGTAGAAAATGTCGATAAGATTCTACTTTAGTGGTGTGGTACTATAAACTGACTAGAATAAGGGAAATGTATAGTTGACACTGGCAGTATACAGATGCCAGCATATGACGGCAATGTAATGTTTTCAGCAGACGGTCTTAACAGCCAAGAAATTGCAGGTGATGTTGTTATATTTAGTCTGCAGGGATGTTATTTAATGACCTAAGAAATTGGGTAAGTAAAGAACACAGCAGATTGCTTGACAATTTATTTGTAGATGCCAAAATTTTAAGAGATAAAAACCAGGAGCGTAATAAGAGGCCATTGATTGAGGAAAGGTTTAGATAAAAGAATGTGGAATGTGATGCTAATGAGTAAATTAACAGCCATAATCAGATTTAGGAAGTAGGAAATGATAGCTGTACAATTTTCTTTTGGAGAACTGGGGAGGGGGGTAGGGAATACAAATTATTGGAATATAAAAAAGCTCAGGAAAGTATAGGGTTACAATGGATATCAGTGATACAAATTCCAATTGTACCTCTAGTCTTTTAGTTAAAGAGGAAAACATATGTCCCTTATGTTGCTATATTTTTCTAAAGATATATATATTTGGTAAACTTTAAATGAGGTCAAATAATGCATTTTCAAAGTAGCTTAGGTACCTCTTATCACCGGGCAAAGAAATATGTACTTAATTTGAACCTAATATTGGAGCATATCTTCAAAGTAGATTAGTTTGACCAGTAGGACAATTTGGTCAGTGACTGATCTAACACCTTTGCTGGTGTATCCTAAGCTTTGAAATTTTGAGCATTCTAATATCTGGTAGATTTACTGTTACAGACTAACATGACTACCCTTTGGAAGTTGCACTAATTTGAGCTTGCTGCATGTATAAACAGTGCTGGTCCTACCTGTGGCACAGTCCTCCTCTATCCTGTTCTAGCCTGTCCCTTTGAGATAACCCAGTTTCTCTGGTCCTCTGTTATGTATAAATGAGGTCAGATCTCTCCTCTACCAGACTGGAATACACAGGATGCAGATTTCTCTGGACCACTCCAGCCGTAGTTAACTTTCTGATGACCTCCATCTCTCTCTCATTGACACCTGGATCACTTCATCCTCTAGCCCCACAAAATGGTGTTACAGCCAGGATAGGTGTAAGTGCTGTGATTGGCTGCTCAGAGCCACTTGTCAATCAGAGGTCACCTGGGTCAAAAGCCCTTAAAAATAGAATGCTGCCTACATGACTTTGTCCCTCATCCTCCATCCAGATTGCCATGATACTCATGTTGAGACCAGAAACTTATCTGTAGGTAGCTGCATAAAGCAGTCTAAGTGTTTCTTTATTTTCTTACATGCACCATTTTGGCTTTTCCCTTTTGCTCTCTTAAATCTTACTCTTAATAAATTCTTAAAATTTGCTGCTGGGGTTTGATGTGCATTTGTGACAAGTGATTTTCTTCTCCCCACTGCGCCTTGATCCTTGGGACCCACACTAGTCATTTAGGTCTATGGAGAACTGGAGAAGAGAAAGCTGCCCTGCTCCCCAGAGAGGGAGAGGTGTCAGACTGGATGTTCCCTCATCTCCCTGACTAAGGTCGCCTCGAGAATTGTCCTTCTCTCAAGGCCTGGAGGGAAAAGGAAAGGCTGATGGCAGCATCCCTCATATTTGGAAAGATGGGTTACGCCTGTTCCTGGCAGGGGAAGTGTGAGCTCTTGGGATCTCTGCTGCACTATCATTTGGAAATGTGAGATGGTTGCCTTAGACAACAGATTATTGGAGGGCAGTAGTAGAAACGTCTTGGCTGTTCCTCTTATGCTGCTCCCCATTCAGTTCTGTTCCCCTTAAACAACTGGCTGCCTTGGGTGTAGTGGAAGATAAGCCCAGGCACAGGCAAACTCGGCCCTACAGATGCTTTGGGACTACAACTCCCATGATCCCTAGCTAACAGGACCAGTGGTCAGGGATGATGGGAATTGTAGTCCCAAAACATCTGGAGAGCCGAGTTTGCCTATGCCTGTACTAGCCCATCTCTAGTCCTGAAGTCAGGCTGTGTACACACCATACATTTAAAGCACATGGTTTACCTCAAACAATCCTGGGATTTTAGCATACCCCTAACAGAACTACAATTCCTACACCCTAAACAAACTAAAGTTCCCCGGGTTCTTTGAAGGGACTGGTGTGTGCACAGTCTAACTGGCCTTCCAAAGCCAGCTCCACCACAGAGTGAGTTAACTTCTCAGGTGGCTGATGCCAGGGCCAGGAGGCTCCTCTATCGGAAGACTGATCTAGCTGTGCCACACAGCTTATCCTGCACCCCCTAAAATAGCCTGCTGCCCTCAGGTGCTGTGATGGCTGCTGTCCCATTGCATTGCTGAAGTAACTTTCAGCGGCCAGTCTAGTTGGCTTCTGTGTGGAATGGGGGTGGTGTCACATCCTTTGCCTTGGGCAGCGTGGAATGGAGCACTATTTTGTCATTCACTCCATGCCACAAAACATCGCAAGCTTCCCTTGTGTATGCATCAGACCAACTCTGCATTACAAAGATGTCTGCAAATGAGACGTGAAGGCTGGCAACATCAACCCTCTTATGTGGGAAACCCTTGCAGACGACTGCAGAGCCTGGAGACAGACAGTCAAGTCATGTATTCTTAGCAGTCACCAGAGGAGAAATGATTGCTGGGAGGAGGGCAGTGAGAAGAAACTCCATGGTGCACCGGCAGCAGCCCAACTGGACGCCTTCATCTGCCCCAGCTGCAACAAAATATCTCTCTCCTCTATTGGTCTCTAAGCCACAGCAGGCATTGCAACCATCCAACAGTTCAAAGGTGCACTCCTCCATTGTCTTCTGAGACTGATAGATGCCAGCTAGATAAGTATCTGTGGGATTTCTAGAGATCAAAGTTCTGCTCTTTTTCTTCAGACTTTTCTGAACACTCTGTGCTGCTTTGTGACCTTCTGATTCTGCAGCTCGTAGTATGCTTGGAGCTGTGAAAAGTCTGAGAAAAGCTTCATTTTGGAGCAAGCTAGGCTCTTTTTGCTTCTGGGGAAGGAGGGAACAGCGGGTCAAAATGCCATCGTGCTTTGTGATGTCACCACCACGCTATACTCTTTATGACACCCAGGTAAGACTTTTTAAAAATTCTCTGTGGCCCTTTAGGACCCTGCACAGTGGGGGGGGGGTTGCTTTTGTTCTTGGAACAATTAAGTTTTGAATGGGCTTTAAGTGCTGCAAACATTGTGCTGCTGATATAATGGTGAATCAGTCCTCATAAAATCCAGCAAGCCTACATTAGAAAATAATCAAAGATAGTTTTGTGCTCTGTATTGTTGAAGAGGCAATGAATAAAAGCAGATTCCTTTCTGGAGATAATTTATATGTTCTCTCTCTCTCTCTCTCTGTACCACTAAGTAGCAGATCTTTAAACCCAGCCAGACTGCATCAGGGTGAAGGACAGTACAAAGAGAAAGGCATGCAACAAATGTTAAGTACTTTGGGAAGTGGGTTCCCAGTTGCGATTAGGAGATTCTTTTATCATTTCCTTTTCTAATTTCAGGCCCATAATTCAATCTGGCACTCCATAGGGTTGTAGGAGGGGGAGAGGAGGGGGAGTTCAGCAGCTGTTTGCTTGCTGCTTCTCCATTCTCTGCGCACAGAGTGCGGAAGGGATGTTGTGCTGAGCCCTGGGAAACCGAGGGAACCAGCAGAGGCTGCGTACATACCATACATTTAAAGCACATGGTTTTCGTGCAAAAAAAAAACAACAACCCCTGGCCACTGTAGTTTAAAGTTCTCAGCACCTTTAATAAACTACAGTTCCCAGGATTCTTTGGGGGAAGCGATGTGTTTCAAGTGCAAGGTGTGTTTGCAGCCAGAGCGAAGCTGAGACGGATTCTATGAAACAGAAGTGGGGAATCTGGGACTCTCTAGAACAGGTTTCCTCAAACTTGGCCCTCCACATGTTTTTGGCCTACAACTCCCATGATCCCTAGCTAGCAGGACCAGTGGTCAGGGATGATGGGGGTTGTAGTCTCAAAACGTCTGGAGGGCCAAGGTTGAGGAAACCTGCTCTAGAAGGTGTTGCTGGACTACAGGTCTCAACATCCTCGACTGTGTTGGCTGGGTGGGTGCAGCTAATGGGGGTGGAGTCCAGTAACATCTGGAAGGCGACATCTTCCCCATCCTGGCATTAGAGTCATGGTAGCTGTTGCACACAGGAGACAAGGACTTTTCTGATGGCAGATCCACTCCATACATTTAAAGCCCCTACAACACACATTTCAATCGCAAGCCTTCTCCCCAAAGAGTCCTGGGCTGTGTGGTGTGTGCTGGGAATTGCAGCTCTGTTTGCAGGATTATTGAGGTGGGGGGGAGGCTGTGCTTGAGACGTATGGTATGTCCACAGACCTCCCAAGCAGTGGATCCTGATTTTTGAATGGTTTATGATCAATTGATGGCTGCTCTGTGCTTTTCAAATTTCTTCTAGAGTTATTGTTTGTTGAGAGGTATTAATAATGTTAATGTTTTATATTTTATAGGCAATTATTTTTAATGAGGTTGTTAGGCACTGCGAATGTGCTAAATATCACAAAGCAGAATATTGTTATATGCCAACAGCAGCAGCAGCAGCAGCACTGCTTCCCGAGCTGGTGAGATTCAGCCATGCTGGCCACACCAATTCCCTAAATGAGGGCATGTCCTGCATGCCTACCACAGCTTGGCCAGCATTAAAAACAACATTAATATATTGAAATGCGTATAATTTGTGTGTCTTCTTAAAAACTTAATGAAATCTAATTCATTGTTTTGTCATCTCTAAGCATTTGGGGGTTTGGACTCGATGGCCCTTGTTTGGGGGTTTGGATGCGATGGCCCTTGTGGTCTCTTCCAACTCTATGATTCTATGATGTCATTTTACAATCCCACATTCCCCTCTCAAAACGCATCGCATTTGGATGCGATGGCCCTTGTGGTCTCTTCCAACTCTATGATTCTATGATGTCATTTTACAACCCCACATTCCCCTCTCAAAACGCATCGCAGCTATCCCATACTCTCCAACATTTCTCCAATGAAAATAGGGACTTCTCATTCCATGATGATAATTTTACTATTTATACCCCACACATCTGACTGGGTTGCCCCAGCCACTCTTGGCAGCCTCCAACATATATAAAAACGTAATAAAACATTAAATATTTTTAAAACTTCCCTACACAGGATTGCCTTCAGTTGGCTCAGGGTTCGGATAACTCCATAAGTTTCAACATTTCTCCAATGAAAATAAGGACATCCTAAGGAAAAGCAGGACATTCCAGGATCAAATCAGAAACAGCAACGTCTTCTCTAAATCAGGGACGTCCCTGGAAAATAGAGACATTTGGAGAGTCTGCTATCATTTCCACAAAACAATAAAGTAATGCAAAGCTTTGATGATGTCCAATCCATATTGAACGTTCATTCTGATTTGCTTTGCGGGGTGTGTTTATGTCTCCCCACTAATCATTTGTTCATCCCACACTTTTTGGCCAACAGAACACTTTAATTTGCTGTATCTGCGCAAACCTGACTTTCCAGTATGCAATTGAACATTTAAAAATTGTGACAGTCTGGAGGCACGCTTCCTGTCGCTTTTGTAGAAACAGTGCCTGTGTCCTATATTTTTAATCTACTGCAAATTTAAGATATTGGGGGGGGGGGGACAGAGGAAACTCCTTTGCCCCGGAGCCTTTGTATAAACTGGAATGTGAAGCAGAGACTCGAACAGTTGTAGATCCCCCCCCCGCCACTCCCAACTCACTAAATTAGAGGACAAGGCATCATCACTGGTCTTTTAAGCCAAAGGTTAAAGACCCCCACCACCCTTCTTCCTGCTGCTGAGCTCCCCTAGTGTTCCAAAGCGCAAACTGCAGTCTGCTGTTCCATCAGCAATTAAAAAATAATAATGCTTACGGGATATTCTGTTTGCCAAGCATTAGGCAATGTCTTCATAGGGAATATTCTTTTCTGACCCATTTCATCCCAACAGAGACACAGTTGCGCATTTTGTTTTTGTTTTTTAACAAAATTTTATTGATTTTCCAATTATTTTTTAACGTTCTCAATCAAGTACAATAAACAAAAGAAAAAACAAGATTCCCTTGCATCCCTAGACCTCCCTCTACCCATCCATGGGTTCCACATTTAACATTTCCTGCTGCATATTTTATGCCCTCCATTTATTCCATTTAACCTTTATATCTTAAGTCTCTGTTAGCTCACAAGTGTTATTTAAGTCCTGTTACAGAGCTCAGCTGTTTACAGTGGTCTTCCAAATACGATAAAAAATTCTTCCAGTCTTTATTAAAATCTTGGTCTTCTTGGTTTCTGATTATTCCAGTCATTTTCACCATCTCAACATAGTCCATCAGTTTAACTTGCCATTCCTCTTTGGATGGGACCTTTTCATCTTTCCATCTCTGGTCTGGGCCATGAGCATCCTTGTGGCTGTTGTTGCAGTTGTGCATTATGAGAGGAGTCATGCCAAGCTATTGACTGCCCAAGCACCTGTGGACTGGCAGGTATAACTCTCTGACCACCAAGGTCAACATACAGCAACTTACATCAATAGTTCTCGCCCAAAACAGTAATTGGTAGAAACAGACACCAGGCTATTTCTGCACACAGGCAAAAGCAACCACAAGAAAGATGTTTCAACTGCTACCAGTAGACACTAGCTTGTTCACAATACACCCACCCACAGCACTGGTTTGAGAGAGCCATCAGCTCCTAAAGACCTCCTTCTGAAAGTGCATTTAATGCACCAGTCTCAGTAGGAGAATCCAGGTGCAAAAGGAACCAGGGCTCCTGAACCTTAAACAGGAAGCTCCATAGAAATAGGAGTATCTGCAGGAGAAGTTCATCGTGACATGCTTTATCTGCTGGAATTCCCTCTTCTGAACAATTGTTAAGGTTGCAGGAGCCCCATCCCCTTTTGCAGCTGGACACCTTGTCCCAGGTGCTCCTGTTTGGCTTTACTTAGCTGGAGGTTATCCTGAGGTGCCGGCAGCTCTGCCAGAATTAATTAGGTGCCAGCATGAAACCTGGTTCACCTATAACATTGTGAACAGTGAACAAGATGCCTCATGCCCCATGCCAAAGAGAAAAAAATAGGATAGTATGTCTTTATAGTGCACCAGTGTCTGTTTATTCATTGAGAGAGAGAGAGAAATCACTAAAATATTCAGATTTACAGTGTTGCGATGTCACAGAATACTAGGGCCAAAAAAAGCACACCTGTAATCTTTATAGCAATATCAGCTCATAAAAACAGTATGGTTAACCAAATAAAATTGCGCAGGCCACTTTCACACCAGAAAATTGCCATCGCCTACATTTCTCCCCATTTCTTGGTTAACACTGGACTGCAGGTGCTATTTGGTAAGCTTTTGCCAGCATTCATGACCATCTGAACCCAGTGGTGCAATGGGTCTGGCTGTTAATCATAAGGTTGGGACAGCTGTGGGCAGGAGGGGTTGGACTAGATGCCCCTTGGAATTCCTTGCAGCTCTACAATTTTATTAAATTAAAATGCCTGGTATCTTTCTGGCTTCAGAACAGACTAGCTGTTGTTGTTTTATTAGTGTTTCCAGGGCAGGGTTTAATTTGGTTTGGTTTCCTTTAGCCAAGGAAGCATAAGAGATTGACAATTCAAGGCATTTATGTGTTACATCTGAGTTTATTTACAAGGACTATAGGGGGTGACAGGCAACATAACACTCCTACAAACAGCAAACCCACTATCCCACATTATATTTCCCCAGGGAGACAGTCCCAAAGTATCTTCCAAGAGCTCAAAGATTTATCTCTCTATCTCCCACTGCAGCGTCCTCCATCTCAAAAATTGTGGCTTCTCTCACTGTCCCCCAAACTGCTCCTCTCATACAGAGATCTGGCTTACGTCATCCTAGCTGGAGAGAGTTATGCCCCTACTGCATTCAAAGAAGACCCAGCTATTTCCTGGCTCCTGGAAAAATACCCTTCAGCCATTCTGGGATAGTAGCCAAGCAATTTGCCTGACAAAGGTATGACCAGGCCTAGCTGACAGATTTGCGCGGCATTCATAACAATGACTTGCGCAAGTGATCGGTGGCTGGTTAGTTCAGTCACATTCTTTGGGGAAAGTAGTAATCCTATATGAACCTATCCCCATCTTTCGTGTTGGGGGCAGAATAGACACTTACAGATTAATCCTCTACATGCCTACTCAGGAATAATTCCTATTGCGTTCAGCGGGGCTTATGCCCAGGTAAGTGAATGTATGATCGCAGCCTTAAAGACTTACGAGGCTTTAAGGATTAAATGCGGCGCTGTGGGTTAAACCACTGAGCCTAGGACTTGCCGATCAGAAGGTCGGCAGTTCGAATCCCCGCAATGGGGTGAGCTCCCGTTGCTCGGTCCCTGCTCCTGCCAACCTAGCAGTTTGAAAGCACGCCAGTGCAAGTAGATAAAAAGGTACCAACGGGAGGGTAAACGGTGTTTCTGTGCGCTGCTCTGGTTCGCCAGAAGCGGCTTAGTCATGCTGGCCACATGACCCGGAAGCAGTATGCCAGCTCCCTCGGCCAGTAAAGTGAGATGAGCGCCACAACCCCAGAGTCAGTCACAACTGGACCTAATGGTCAGGGTTCCCTTTACCTTTACCTTTTTACTGTTCAAATGTCAGAATGGAGGGAGAGCACTAAGGACATTTTTTGTTATTACTCTGAGTCACAGGACTTCTCTAGACGTCATGTTTATTCAGCATCCATCCTGATTTGCTTACACAAAGTTTACAGGGTGGTTAGACTATGAGCATTTATTCCAATTTGTTAATGGGGCGGTTATACAACACTCATGAGCATTTGCTCTGATTTGCTTGTGGGGTGTTTACACATCTTCCCATTCATTATTTGTTAATCCCACACATTTCAGTGGACTTCGCATCATTTTTCTTAAAGTTGTTTTTAAAAATGGATTTGTTCTGGTAGGGAAACCACTTTAATTCCACGAACCTGGTATGGATGTGAACGCCTCCCACAAAATAAGGACAATCTGGAGGCAGCCATGCATTTTCAAAGTTCCATCTTGTTTTCTCAGTACTGAAAGGTGCTGAATCAAACAAGCTGTTCCGCTTGTTCCCATAACGCAGCAAGTGATTGACATGCTCCTGCGTGGCTGCCCTGCAGACAACACTGCTCCTACTCACCTGGGGCCAGCCATTCAATTTCTGCAGCTGCCCTCACTGAGAGCTGCTTTGCTCCCCTTAAACTATTGCACTCCTCTCTCCTTAAGCCTTTGCCAGGTCTTCTCACTATTTGTCAGGACGAGATGACATTTGCCTGTGCCAAAGAACTCTCCCCTTCTAAGTCTTCTTTTGTGCATGCGTACCTGTAGGCCCATTCATGAGACACACACTCATTCTTTCAGGTGCTTGTTTCATGACAGGGGAATCTGGGAGGGTGGGCTCCTACTTCAGGGCTGACCTTTTCCAAATGGTGTAAGAGACGCTTGGATGAGAGCAGTGATGCTGCAGGCGTTCACATCTCTCAACTCAGTGAAGCATCGGTTATTGTCAGGAATAAATCAACACTGCAAAGACCTGTTCAGCATGAAGAGCAGTTTCCATAGACTCACCTAATGTGATTTTCCCATGGCTAGCTTCCCAGGGCTTCACCACCTAGGGGCATTTCCAGATGATTTTCAACAGCATATTAATTGCACTCTTGTCACTTGGTAGCTGTCAGGGATCTATTGCCCCCCCCCAAAAGAACCCCTTTGAAATTTCTCATGGGGAAACTGCATTTTCTTTTCTCCCAGCCACATTAAATTGACCCTGGGAAAAGGCAGTTCTCTTCCTGACAGCTAGTGTATCATGGGAAGAGCACCTATTGGCTAGTGCCTATGCCATTATCAATGGTGAGTGATTGAAGCTTTTTCCTAATTGTGTTTTCAAACAGGTCAATTTCCTAAGTTATGCTCTATGTGTCTCCACCTATTTGAGCCTGATGGCTCCTCCAGATGGGCAGTTTATTCAGCATTCACCTTGATCAAGCTTTTGCAGGGGCTAGATTACACCTGGTCTTTATTGAACAGTCATTCTGATTTGCTTGTGACATGTTTATACATCTTCCTGAAAGTCATTAATTCACTCCACACTTTTGAATGTATTTCCTCCTCACTTAAGAAAGTGATGTCCAGCTCTTTGTTAAAGTGGATTTGTTGTGCTATATGGCGACAAGGTCCTTTCATCCATTTTAAATGAGCAAACCTAAAGTTCTGGTACACATTTGAATCCATCCTGCAAAATAGTGATGGTCTAAGGGCCCCACAAGAGCTTTTCTGCCATATCAAGCAGCCCTAGAAAGAAAGAAAGAAAGAAAGAAAGAAAGAAAGAAAGAAAGAAAGAAAGAAAGAAAGAAAGAAAGAGACAGACAGGCACCAGCAACACTGAGTTTCCACTTGCAACGAAACTCTGATGCTCAAGATCTTTGTTAATTGTTTCCATTGTTATAGTTAAGTTCTTTTCATGCTGCCCACTCCATCACTTCCTAATCCATTTCCACTGATTTGAAGAGGATCTTGTCAATTTCACACTCCCTTGCCTTCCTTAGCACAAGTTAAGCTGACAAAGTTCCATTTTGGGAATAAAAGCGGGCACAGCAGCAGGGCAATCCCAGTGAAGGAAGTCCCTCCAAGCCAGATATTCCCCCTTCCCCATCAATATCCCAAACTGTGCGGACAGACAGAGCTGCATCTGGAACTGGGTGTGTGTGTGTGTGTGTGTGTCCTGGAAGGATCCTGCAAAACAGTGGCCAAAGCTCTTTGCAAGATCATAAGGTAAAGGTAAAGGTACCCCTGCCTGTACGGGCCAGTCTTGCCAGACTCTAGGGTTGTGCGCCCATCTCACTTAAGAGGCCGGGGGCCAGCGCTGTCCGGAGACACTTTCCGGGTCACGTGGCCAGCTCCGACGAGCCAGCACCAGCGCAGCACACGGAAACACCGTTTACCTTCCCGCTATAAAGCGGTCCCTATTTATCTACTTGCACTTAAGGGTGCTTTCGAACTGCTAGGTTGGCAGGCGCTGGGACCGAACGACGGGAGCGCACCCCACCGCAGGGATTTGAACCGCCGACCATGCGATCGGCAAGCCCTAGGTGCTGTGGTTTTACCCACAGCGCCACCTGCATCCCTTACAAGATCATATGGGTAAGCTAATCGTGAAGTGGATGTTGTGATATGAGGCAAAGATTAACATTGCAATGACTTGAAAAGGCGAACAAAGCAGGGGTGCTTTTCACTGAATAGGCAGAATGAGTAAGATCTCCTTGATAGATACTGAAGCAGGACACCTGACCAAGTGCAAATTAACCATTTGCCTTATATTTGCAACCCAGCCAGAGACAGCATGCCCACAGCATGGAAGTATTTCCATTCTGTTCCTCAGAGCACATAATGATCTGTTCAGTGGGAGGTCAACTTCATTACCTCCTGTCAACAGATCAGGGCACATCTGGGGAACAAACAAAGCACCCATTAACCCAGCGGCACAACTTTTGCAAGCTGCTTCTAATGTTACAAATTATCCCAGGCAGGTATTAGCATGGAATCTGCACATAAAAAGGGCCCTGATGGATCAGACCAAAGTCTTCCCTTGTCAAAGCATCATAGAATTGTAGAGTTGGAAGGGAGCCAAGGGTCATCTAGTCCAACCCCCTGCAATGCAGGAATAGTCCAACGTCCTGTTTCCAATAGTGCTCAGCCAGATACCTCTGGAAAGGGCATGAGAGCAATAGCCCTCTCTTGTTCCCTGCAACTGGCTTTCAGAAGTCTACAGTCTCTGATCCTACAGGTATAGCCTTGATGATTCATGGCCATTATCCACGGTCTTATCCATGATTTTTTCTAATCCCCCTTTAAAGCCAAATCTGCAATGAGACTGTGTGTGAGGTCCACTTGTGACTTTTTCTGATCTATGTCTTCATGGTGAAGATACATCTAAATCACTTTCAGGTGAAATGACTTGGGCAGGGGGGTCCATAACAGGTCGTACCCTTTCCAAGAAAGCTAGATCCATATTGTGAAGGGCAAGCATGCACCCTTATGGCACCAACAGCACATAACATGGTGTGTCGGTACATACCCTTAGTATCTTCAGAAAAAAACAAAACCCTGCTATAAGCATTTGGAGCCCACAAATATTTTGAAGTTCATTGCTGACCTCCTATGTTGTCAGAGAATTGTTGTGCTTTCCAGAACTAATGAAACAAACCTGAGTCTACTCTAGATAATGCATTTGTTGAGCATTCATCTTGATTTGGTTGGACAAAGCTACACAGGGATTAGATTCTATCTGACCTGTATCGAGAATGTATTCTGATTTTCATTTTTTCCCCCAATGTATTTTGATGTCACTTTCCTAACTGCAAACAGTCTGTTTTTTAAAATGTGGATTTAATGTGCCAGAGTGACCGAGCCCTTTAATCCACCTTAACTGTGCAAACCTAACATTTTTGTATGTTATTGAAACTATCACATGTAATACTGGAGACATCCCTGATTGCACCCCTTTAACTGTATCTTGGTGTATTTCTACAGCAAGGGTGCAAAAGGCTTCCAGCCTTCCAACAATTGCTTGGAAACGTAAGGCTTTTCTCAAGGGTTTGCCCTCCCCGTATTTTTTCAGCTTCCATATTCACATGACACTTGCACAAACTCTCTCTCCCCTCTAAACATCATTTCAGATTCTGCTTTTCCTCCAACATACCCTGGAAATTTCCAAGATTCCTTCAATTGGGTATTGTCCAAGTTCACACAAACCCATTTAATCCCGTTGTGATTGAACCTTAATAGGAAATCTTTTGGGTTTTTGTGTGCAATGCGGACCACATTTGACCCAATGGCTACCTTTGTGCATATTGAGGAAGTATGTGGGCTTGTTTGATCCTTGAACTGTCTCTGACAACTACTTTAGAATCACACCCTGCAGACATGGAAGGCTGTTATTACATAATAGATAAGGGAGGTTTGATTTTAATCTCAGCTTTTTATATCTTCACCGTCAGTATTACTGCTGGTGAACTGGGCCAGCTCGATTATGGACATGACAAAATAATGTCAACTTTCTTGACAAAATAATGTCCATTTTCTGGATGGCTGTGGGCAGTCCCAGGAATGGGCAGTTTACCTGCAGGAGTGGAGCCTG
This sequence comes from Podarcis erhardii, assembly GCF_964252035.2. Classification (NCBI taxonomy): domain Eukaryota; kingdom Metazoa; phylum Chordata; class Lepidosauria; order Squamata; family Lacertidae; genus Podarcis; species Podarcis erhardii. The sequence continues at coordinate 47,719,447 of NC_138510.1, read as the reverse complement.
AGACTAGTGCTCTGCAGTTGAGCAGGTAAGGAAGTACAGTTTGGAATATGGTACAGGAACAGAGCTAAGAGTTTCCAGCTAGAATTAGCTGGAAATGTGTGTGTGTGTGTGTGTGTGTGTGTGTGTGAGGCACCTAACCATAAGCCTGCATTTTTATCAAAGCTTCTATATATTTCAATCAAGGCTTGTATTTAAAAATGAGCTTAAAAAAAGGATTTTCAAATGTTTCATGCCAGGCAGAGAAAACCTTGGCCATTCTCCTAAGACAAGAGGGCCCCATTGATTTATAGTAGAAAAACAATTCTCAAAGTCATAAAAAGGGAGAATTACATATGCTGCCCCAAGGCTGAAAAAACACTGGGTAAGATAATACTAATGTGCCTCCCAGTAAAATGAGCCAGATCTTCTTTCTAAGGTTGAACGGCCAGGAGCAAATGGAAAGAAAAACATTTAGCTAGAAGAAAGAGAGCATTTTTGGGGAAGTCTTTTTCTAAAGCCATTCTTTCTTAAACTGAAGAGGCTTCTTTTAAAAGCTGTTTTACTGAGTTTCTTCCTTTTTACTTTGAAAAGCTTTATTCTTTTAAGAGGCTACCTATGATAAATGTATGAAATATATTAGCTTAAATATATTGGCTTAAATGTAATTATGTAAAGGATTTAAGGAATGCTAGATTCTTATTTCATAGAGTCATATTGCAATAGGAGACCAGAGGGGCAAATGAGCCTAGCCCCCCCCCCCCTGCCAGACAGAAGACGCCATCCAAGCAGTCTTGATATATAGTTGTCAGGCATTTGTTTAGAAACATTAAATGAAGGAAATCTTTCAATGTTGATGTGAAACTCAAGATCCTTGACATCTGTTGAACATAAAAATGTAAGATTAAACATTTGTTTTAGAAGGCAATAGGGCAAGAAGGGCAAGAGGTGAGCTGGTAATTAAGATTCCATGTAAGATATATTATTACTTATATGTCATATATATAGCTCTTTGTCTCCCTTATAAGGGCAAGGAAATGGGTGTATCTTTTGTGGGTGTATTTTTTGTGATTGGTTCTAGCAAACAGCCAATAGGAATTTCAACCAGGCTGATTGGACAGAGGCAGCCACAGGAGGAGCAAAGGGGGCTGGATTAAGGGAATATAAGTGCTGGCCAGAATGGCAGGAGGCCAGGCCAGAGCTTGGTAACCATGTACCACTGTGCCTCTTATTTATTTGTCTGACAAATAAATTACTATTTTAATTTCTCTATTGCTGCGTTGAATATTTCATTCCAGCTAAGCGTTAACCACAAGCAGGGTGCTACATGTGTGCGCGCATCTGGGTGCATGTGGCTGCTTATGTTGTTCCATGGAGATCTGCTGCCTGCTGAAGGAGTGCCTGCTTGCCTCCACTGTGTCGTGCTTCTCTGTAAGTAAACAAAATATACTCTCTCTCTCTCTAGCACTCAGTCACCCAAAAGAATCCAAACCCTGCAGCATGTCACCAGCACAGGGGTGCAGAACCCAGTGCCGGATTTATGTATAAGCTAAACAAGCTATAGCTTAGGGCCCCACTCTCTTGGGGGCCCCCCAAAAAATTTAAAGTTCAACAATTACTTTGATAAAATACATATTTTGTAATGTGCAAATGGCTTTAGATACATATTAGGTCCATAAATTACCATATGACATATATTCAACACAAAAAAACAAATTGTTGTTAACAAAGGACAGCTGGACATATAAAGGGCCCCATTACCCTCAGTAGCTTAGGGCCTCATCAAACCTAAATCCATCCCAGGCAGAACCTGTTGCCATCCAGATGTTTGTGGACTCCAACTCATCACCAACCCCAGTCAAAAGGGCCTAAAGTGAGGCATGATAGGAACTGGAGTCCAAAAACATCTGGAAGGCCATAGATCCCACATCCCTTCCTGCTCTGTGACTTCTCACCACTCAGAAACCAGGGGTGTATAACATTGTTTAGATCCTAAACTTTAGGGCCTGTAAATGAGGAACAGACACATTTGGGAGCGCTTCTGATGGTAATGATACGACCCAGAACGTCTTTGTGAAGAGGGAGGTAAGATTCAAAAGGCATGAGCGAGTATTACTCAACAGGAGCCCATCAAGAGATGAAAAGTTCACAGCTCTAGCCTTTGGGACTCCGAGAAATCGAGGTGTGGGGATGAAATAGCATAACTTGTGAGAGGAGATGAGAAGCTTCTTGCATGTCTGGCGACAGGCCATGGGCCAGGTCTGCAAGCAGGATGACCCCCCTCACCCCCCCCCAAGGTGGCCACACGCTGAGTCTTAGGGAGTGTCAGAGTTAGTTAAGCTTTCTTCGTAGTGCAGGAAAACAAACAAGCCAGTTTCCATGACAACCCAAGCAGACGATGGTTTCAAATGACAACAAAACAAGATAAAATTGCTACCAGAGGAGAGTGGAAATATCTGAGGAAGAGTGAGGGGGAGTGAATCAAAGTATTCCACTAAACACACATACACGCACGTACATACATGCCAACAACAAAAATGGGGTCCTGTCAACCATGTCGATTGAATGCATGTTGAGTTTTGTTGTGTAGCCGTCAGCTTTCTATAGCACTCCTCAGTTCTGGGGTTGCCAAAGGCCTTCACATCACTCGTTTCCCTGTAAATGTGAGTCAGAGATAAAGAGAAATATGACAAACTCCCATTTAGGCAGCATTTCTTATAAGAAACTGCTTTGTTCCAAGTTGAGCACAGAAACGAGATAGGAGCTCTTTGCCAATTTGGCTCGCCAGGGGTGCTTCCAGACAACTTCTTTATTGAGCCTTCATTCTGATTTGTTTGCAGGGAGGCTAGCCAACAGCATCCCACACTTTCCAGCATATTTCCCTGTCACTTTCCTTACAGCAAAAAGTCTGATCTTCATTGGGGAGTAAGTTTGCTGAGCAAGCTCTCCCCTGAACTAGAATTGCACAGCCTGAATTTGCTGGTATGTGATGGAATCCCACCCCAAACCACCAGCAGTCTGGAAATGCCCATAGCGTAATTTTCAAAACTGCAGGTCTATCTGTAGTGGGTCTTGAGACTCGCAATGCCACATACTTTTCTAGTGGGATCTTTCTAGTTTTCCCTTCATTTCCCCATAGCGACCTGAGTTGGGTTCATCTGAGATCAGCTACTCCCTGCAGAAGATGTCCTCTTCTGCAAATGCTACATGCAACAAATGTGGGTGCATGTTAAAGAATCCTTGCTCCCAACAAAAGACAAATGTGAGATTTTGGGTTATCTTGGGCCAGTCACTGCCTCTCAGCCCAGCCTACCTGACAGGGTCGTTGTAGGGATTAAGGGAGATAGAGGAGAACTATGCTGGGACACTCTGATCAGCCAAAGGAACCAGGAACAACAAAGGCTATTCAGGCACAAGCACTGCCAAGGGAAGATTAGCCTTGCCTTGAATCCCAAGATGGATTTAAGTGCCCATTTATAGCTCACCAATGCATTCTGGCCTGAGTTGGGCTGATCTCCTTCCTCTACCTATACTCTCCATTCTCCTTCCTTTGTGCATCTTTGTGAGACTGATGGCAGGGCCTGTCTCTCCGTCTCTTTCTCCTAATGGATCCGAGCCACTTTGGGAGACAATAATTGCCTGCAAAGCGGGAGAAAAGATTACACTAAATAAATAAACAAACAAAACGAGATCTCCAGCTACCTGCCCCATCTCTCATTAGCAAAAACAAGCAGCTTCCAGGGCTGGAGCTCCCTGCGGCAGGAGCGCAACCCGGCTCTGCGCTGCGTTACACTAATTTGTGCTGACCAGACACTTAATCCGCAGTGTTGCTGTGAGCCTAACACAGCCTGACTCTGATGCAGTGGCTGTAAAACACATGTTGGCACCGCTCCCAGGCTAGAGCTCTATCCTTTGCTTGACAGGGTCGGACTCTGCGCAGAGGGGCGGACCAGGGGATTAATAGGTGTGAACAGTTATTTTCTCAGCTTGTCTCTTTCAGGAATAATTGACTTGACTCACCTCCGAACAAAAAATGGTCCCTGCTTCATAGAATCTCTGGCACCACTTAACACAGTTGGGCAAGGGCTAATGAAGCAGCCTGACCTTCCTGCCCAGGAGGATAGCGGGAGCTTTTTTGCCTGCAAGGAAGCTGCAAAATGGGGAGAACCTGGACAGTTGTGGTGTTCCCATGGAAACATCACTGCCTGTGCATAATGCTACCTCCACACACAACGAAGGTGTAACTCTTGTTTTAAAGCAGCGGTGGGCAACCACTGCCCATTCAGAGATTGCCCCAGTTCCCATCGTCCCTGGGCACTGGCCAGGCCAGCTGGTGCTGATAGGAGCAACATCTGGAGGGCCCCTCCTGTTTCTAAAGCAACTCCAGAGTTGCCAGAAAATAATGATGTTTCATTTCATTCTACTACTAAAAATCCAGTTACCTTGTTTAGACAACATGGTTAACTTGAAAACCATGGTTAGCTTGCAAGTGGTTTGCAAGCTAACCATGGTTTTCAAGTTAACTATCTTCCCTATCTTCATGAGAATCCTGTGAAGTATCATTCCCACTTCACAGATAGGAAAATAAGGTTTGGGGATGGTGACCAAAGGAACACAGGAAGCTGCCTTGTGCCTTGGTCCACCTAGCGGTCTGCACTAACCGGCAACACATCTCTGGGGTTTCAGGCAGGGAGTCTTTCCTAGTCCTACTTGGAGATGCCAGGGGTTCTCCATGAAAAGCAGATCCCTTATCATTAGGCTACAGCCAGTCTCAGACCACACAATGACAACATTTGTGGAGGGTAGCTTTTGGAGTCAGGTGTGTCTCAGGTCTAAGCAGAACCATTTATCCATTGAAATGCACATGTAAGGCCTTCTGATTATCACTAAAAGTACGAAGCTACAGTGGTACCTCAGGTTAAGTACTTAATTCGTTCTGGAGGTCCGTACTTAACCTGAAACTGTGCTTAACCTGAAGCACCACTTTAGCTAATGGGGCCTCCTGCTGCTGCCGCCGGAGCACAATTTCTGTTCTCATCCTGAAGCAAAGTTCTTAACCCGAAGTACTATTTCTGGGTTAGTGGAGTCTGTAACCTGAAGCGTATGTAACCTGAGGTACCACTGTATTTGCTTGTTGCATTGCAGCCTGGACACTCACTCCCCCCACCAATACACACTCTCTCTATATATATAAATGCATGATTTAAAATAAACATTAAATGTTTTTAAGGAACAATTCTCTGGCCATTTGGGTAACTGCCTTCTCTCAAGCCACAGACCTGCAATCCCTGGACCCCCAGTGCTTGCTGTGAGGTCTAATCATGAGATCTCAATCATTTTCTCCCCTGGTAAGTGATTAGCTTATTTTAATCAGTATTATCTTTCATAGCCTTCTTCCGCTAGCACTGCTTTTCCCTCCTGGTCTTTTCATATATTCAATTTTCCAATGAAGAAAATTAGCCCTCATGTCATTAAAGGGGGAAGAAAATCTCACTGGGCACAATCTGACAAAATGCTTCACTTTGACTGGATCCTGCTGGTAATGCATTGCCTGAAAGCCAAGGCGCAAAAGAGACACGTGTGCGGCTGCCACTATCGTTCACACGCAATCCATTTGCACATTCAATTGTAAACGCTTTTGCTGGAAAAAGTAGCATGGGAGGCAGGCATAAGTTAGGCGTGAAGCCCTTGGCAGTGGCTACAAGCCAAGACTGAGCTGTCCACTGAAGCCCGCTGAAACCGTAGCAGGAGCCTTCAGGGAGGGAAGAGCGTGAAGATGGCCAACAGTTTGCTGAGCAGACAGAATATGGTCCTCCCTGCTGTGCTCTGTCAAGAGTGAGATCAGGTACTCTCAGCCAACCCACTAAGGCCCTGATGACCCTGTGAGGGTCCAAGGCATTTACACCACCGCCCCCCCCCCCGCCATGGAAACATCAGGTAGATGCCAGCATCATCCTGGGAGGGTGCCAGATAGAAGGGATGGCATTTGGAAACCCACCCATCAGGATCTGACCTTTAATAGAGAGCAAGGCTGACATTTTTAGCATGTCAGAAGATATCAAGCCTGCTTGACTAAGTGCAGGCGGGGAAGACGCGGGCCGAAATGGCAAAAGAAGTGATGCTATGGGAATGGAGAATGAAACGGGTGGGCACCTGCCATCTCCAGGCCCGGAAGATGAGCATTAGCTTACACAGCAGGGAATTTCAAGGCTATTATGACTTCTGGTGCCACGTAAGTGGGCTCTGATCCTGTGTTCTGCAGCGGTCTGAAGACAAGTGTTTGATACAGTATGAGCAGGCTCACCCTGGGTCCCCTTGTGCTTATTTATTTCTGATTTGATCGGAGTAACCTTCTGCCGAATGTCTCATTCTGCCCTGAAGTGCCCGTTTGTCCTGTGATGACACCTGGGTAGGTGGCAGGGCTGGCTCAGGATAATGCCAGCTTCCCTGAGGGATTCCCTTCCCTCTCACAATATGGATTTCCTGCACGCAAAACACTCCCATGTAGAAAACAGCACAGAACCTACCTACGTGCAGATTGTAAGAGCGAAAGAAGAGTCCTGGTGGATAAGGCCACAGGTCTGTCTAGTCCAGCATACCCTCCAACATTTCTCTGCAGAAAATAGGGGCGTCCTAAGGAAAAATGGGACATTCTGGGATCAAATCAGAAACCGGGATGGCTTCTGTAAATCTGGGACTGTCCCTGGAAAATAGAGATGCTTGGTGGATCTGCCATCACATACCGGAAAATTCATGTAGATTAAAGTATTTGGGCACAACAAGTTGACCTTTTAATTTTTTAGGGAGTTTGCATGGTAAGGAAAATGGCAGGCAAATGCTCTAAAAAGTTCAGGATCATATAGCCGCCACACCAACAAATCAGGATGCATGCCCAGTAAACAACAGATGTCACATAACCTCTGGACAGGCTTTGTGCGAACCGAATCAGGATGGGTGTTCAATAAACAGGTCACCTGGAAGCTGACAAACAGGCATTTTAGCCAGGTTCAGCAGCACAAGCAATGCACAGCAGCAGGACACCAATGAGACACCAAGTGGTGAGGAACAAAGAAGCATCTCAGAGCCAGCATTCAGGATAAATGCCCATCGATCTGTCCGTGGATGGCCTTCTGGGCCCCTGTAAATCGCTTTGATGCCTCTTGCTTTTGAATATAAAATTCCTTTGTTGGATGACGGTTAAAAGGAAAAAGAAAAACCTGCTGTTAGAATGAGGTTTATAACAAGATCACAGAAAAGCAAAGCGACAGAGCCAGTACATGTTTACAGCAATGGTCTCGGAAGATCAGAGTTCGAAGTCTACTTAGGGCGCCATCTTTAAAGCACCACTCCCAGCTAGCAAGCCACATCCACAGACCAACCTTCCATGGCAGCAGCAGAAGAAGAAGGTGGGGTGGAAGAGGATGACTGGGCCCGATTGCTGGTAAACAGCAGGTGACGGCAACAAAACCAGCTCAAGATCCAGCAGATACTGGGCTGGTTTGGCACCCCCACCAGAATACCCGGTTTTGTAAGAGAGCCTGCTGGATCAGGCCAATGGCCCATCCAGTCCAGCTTCCTGTTGTCACTATGGCCAACCTGTGGAGAACCTGCAAGGAGGATGTGAGCACAAGAGTGTTGTCCCCTCCTGCAGTGTCCAGCAACTGGCTCTCAGAAACAGACTGCCTCTGACTGCGGAGGCAGAGCACAGCCATCATGGCTGGTAGCCACTGATAGCCTTTTATCTTCCATGAATTTACAGCAAGGACTTTTTTTCTGGCCTCCGTTGGAGTCTGGCTTAGCTGGCGGAGCTGAGTGGAAAGGCACGAAATGCCCTGTTGGTGCTGGATTGCGATACCAGCCATGAAACTCACTGGGTGGACTGTTCACTGTCAGCCTAACCTACCTCACAGGGTTATACTGAAAATAAAGGCAGAGGGGAGGACTAGGCACATGACCCTGAGCTTCTTGGAGGCAGGCTGCAACAAGATGTTCCAGCCAACCAGCCATGGCATCTTCCAGGAAACTCCATTTCTCCTTTCCCTCATTCTTCCGTTCCCCCACCCCTCCAACAGGCAACCAGCAGTGGTCACTGACCGTGCTGACCTTATTGGGCAATTCTGGAGAGTTCCTCTCCTTTAAGGTTTCATTGTCTAAAGACTTACAGTACTGTTCTTTTGCAAGGTTGGGAGAACCTCCAGCCCTGCCCATAGCTTTCTCTTGTGCATTGATAGTTCTGTTTTTGGTTACATACGGATCCGTATTTGGAGAATGGATATATAAGGTTTCCCCTCGTTTCTCAAGCTCAGGACCAACCTGTCTTCTTAAGGCTGCCCCCTGTGGGCCAAAGACAGAGAGCACTCAAAGCCTGGACCATTGCCTGACAGCAAGCAAGGAGGACAGTGAGTTTTTCTTTTCTTTTTTTTTATAAAATTTTTATTGGGTTTTTACATTTTATAAAGACACACACACACAAAAAGACAAAGACAACACATATACAATTTCATACCCTTACTTTCTTTACCCTCTTTCCCTGACTTCCCCCCACCCCCTCTTCATACATCCCAATTCCTATAATTACTTCAGCAAGTTCTTATCTATAATCTTAAACATATTATTATTATTTTTAAAACTTAGCTCTTTTTACTTGTCCACATTTAATTTATCCAATTCTCTTATAAACATTAAATCCTTTTTCTAAGGTCGACCTAACTTCCCTTCCACGAATTTCTCCCTTTATTATATTAATTATAGGTCACAATGGCCAAATACAAAAATCATAAAATTTTGAAATTCTATTCTCCCCTCCCTCCCTATCCCGGTTTCCATCCCTTCCCAAGCAAATGTCCACAAAAACAGTTCCTAGCCCGGATTCCTCACATCCGAGGCCTTCAATTCTCTGTTAGTCTCTCTCTGCCGATTTTGTTGGTAATCCTTTTTGTTGGTCCTCAGGTCTCGAAGGAGTTCTGTCACAGTCACATCAAATTTTCTTCCATCCAAAATGTTTAAAAGCAATTGCTGCAAAAGGTCAGCTGCTCTCCCATACTCAAAGAGGAAGTCCCGATCATATTTCTTTATTCTTTTAAATTCCAGTATTCCAAGTACTCCAGGGACTTCCTTCCTCATCTTCCTCATCTTTCGCAGATTTGTAATCCAAAGATCTTCTTCTTTATTTTCTGACGATATAGGCTTCTGGTTGGTATTTTCCACCTGTACTTTCTCCACCCCTTCTTTCCTCTCCGCCAATTCCAAAGATGTCTCTTCTGGTTCAGCTGCAGATTTTTTATCAGTCGAATCCTTTATGCATTCAGCAGAGTTGTTTGTTTTAGAATTCAAGGTCATAAGTTCTTTGTTCATAGCCGTACTCTGCTCTTGCAAGATTCCCACGAGAAAAAACATTTTTTCTATCTCTGCCAGTAATTTTCCCTCTGCAGCCATTGTAATGTCTCTAGTTCCCCCTAGGGGGATTCCAATTGCTTAATAGTCCTTTTCCAACAATCTGTTACTTTGTTGTTTATTACTACTTTGTTTCCAACCACCTCAATTCAAATGTAACACCTTTAGTTCAGAGAGTTATTAAATAGCAAAGTTCTTGACTTTAACCGCCCGTTTGACAGCTCCTTTGACAGCTGTCAAACTCCTTATTCTTTTTCCTCTGGCACACACACAGGACGCTCCCGGGTTCGGGGGGAGGGGTTACACAAAAACTTCCAAAATTCCTCCCTTTCTCTCCAGCACAAAGACTTCTTCTGTCAAATTCATGGAAATATCTTTTATCTAGCACCAAAAAGACAGTAATCTCTCCACCTTAGTTCTCCAATCCTTGCTTTAGATCGTTTGTAGGTAGGGGGGGTGCGGACTTCCCTTTAGCACATCCCCCGGTCGTGCCGAATTCAAAGGTAAAAATTTTAAAGTCCAAATTCCATTCTACTCACAGGTTGTTTGTTTTCCAGTCCAAATTTTGGGAAAAAAGTCAGCGCTCTCCAGCCATGGCTCGCGGCTTCGCTCCACTGAAGTAGCGGTCTACTCACAGCACCACGCCGCTCTCCGTACCCTCTCCGTAGCCTTTAAAAAGGCTCTTTGTGGGTCGGGGAAGGCGCTTGGTGCCTGCCGAGTCACCAAGTCCGCAGGCTTCCGCGCCTGCGGTTTCTAAGGGTCCCTGCGTCGCCGGCGCGGTAAGACCCGTCTTCAGCAGAGCCGATTCCCTCCGGAGCTCGGAGGGAATCCGCCATTAACCGATCGCGCTAACCCGGAAGTCCGACAGTGAGTTTTTCTCCCTGGGCAATGGAGATTAAAAATAAAGTTGGATACATATGACATCCTATCAAGTCTCATTAGCTGGAATGAGAGTGCTACTTGGGCTACATTAAGCTGAAGGGTAATGCAGATTTGCTTTCTTTTCTGCCTTATTTTGTTCATTCCAACAGGATTTAAACTGCCTTATTACATTTTTATTTTGTTTTATACCATGCATTGCATCATGTTTTTCTCAGTGACAATCAATGGCTATGCAAACCCAATGCGATGGCAATAAATTTTCCAATCCTGGCTATGTTTCATCCATTGACAACTGTTTTGGGGAGCAGTGAGTAGGGGGAATTAATTTAGTGGGGAGAATTTGTTCCATCTCTTAGCACCCCCAGGTTTTTCTTCTTGGCAATAAGCAGAATGGCAGCTAATGCACAAAACTAGATTGATAGAGCCTGAGTTGTTGTTGTTGTTGTTCACAAAAAATATACTGAAGTGGCTGTGTGATTGTTAAACCCTGGGCTGATTTATTTATTGCATTTATTTATTACATTTCGATCCCACCCTTTACTCCAATGAGCTCCTCATTTAATCCCAACAACCCTGAGAGGTAGGTTAGGCTGAGAGGCAGTGACTGGCCCAAGTGGGGATTTGAACCCTGGTCTCCCAGATCCTAACATTCTAACCACTGCATCAACAGGAGCCTAAGGGGTTAAATGCATATTACAAGCAGTTATGTGTAGGAGAGTCCTAATGCCGTTGAAGCTGCTTTGGGAGAATTCAGAGTGAAGGAGTAAAAGGACAGGGGACCTTATTCCCTTTCCAACTCCCCACTGCAAATTGCCCCTCCAACCATTTTAACCCACCATGGGGTTATAGCCATGGATATAGTGGAGCCTTCTCCTTGTCATGCTAGCTTTCTATGATGTCCCGCCCCCCCCCCCCATGGAGCTGCATTGCCCCATTTGCAATCTGAAATTCTACAGTCCAAGCAGGGGTTCGCCACCTTTTCTGCATTTTGTGAGAATGGGGCATGACAATGGTTTTGAAGGAAGTTTTCTGCAGGTACCTCCAGAAGTTGTCAGAACTGGTAGCTACTACTGTCACCCAGAGTCTGAACTGCTAGGGGCTACCATCACCTGGATGCTTCTTGCAACATGGTGCATTGTTCAACACTTTCTGTGTGACCCCACAAACTCACAAATAAGTATTATATAAAACAAAAAGATCACCATGTGTTTTGTACCTCACTGTGTCCTTCAGGAGAAATATGAACATGTTGTAAGGTGGAGAGTACTCCTTTGCACCCCCATAATACTTTTTTGGGAGAAGGGGATAGAACTAGAGAGAATCACAAAATTGTAGAGTTGTAAAGGACCCCAAGGGTCATCCAGTCCAACCCTCTGCAATATAGGGATCCCAAGTAGATCATACATGACAGATGGCCATCCAACCTCTTCTTAAAAATCCCCAAGGAAGGAGAATCCACCAACTTTCAAGGGCGTCTGTTCCCCTGTCAAACAGCTATTACCACCAGAAAGTTCTTTGTGATGTTTAGCCAGAACCAATAACTTGAAATCATTGGTTCTGGTGCTACCCTCTGGAGCAGGAGAAAACAAGCTTGCTCCATCTTCTATGTGACAGCCCTTGAGATATTTGAAGATGGCTATCATATCTCCTCTCAGTCTCCCCTTCTCCAGGCTAAACATACCCAATTCCATCAACTGTTCCTCATAAGGCCTGGCTTCCAGACAAACATGGGCTGTGTATTGATCTAGGTGTAGATCTCTGTACTGAAGCAAACACTAACTGCTGAACTCTACAAAAAATCTACTCAACTTGTATTCGCCATACGTTACTCACATCACACGAATTAGCCCCAGATCTGCTTACATTACCTGATGCATTAAGTGAGGTGATCCTTGAGAAATGGCCAACTCATTCTTGGGCATACCACATAGGAACATGATAAATTAGGTGTTAGATCACAGGCCCTTGGCCAGTCTATGCAGCTCAGCTCATGATTCTGCTACATGGTACAATCCCTTTTCTTCTCTATACGGAGTTGTCAAACCCACAACTAATGTCATCTGCTCTGATGATCTTTCCTAGTAACACTTAACCCACTTTGTGCTTCTTTCCTCTGAAGCAACTCAATTTAAATTGTCACTGTGTCTTTGCTCCTACTTTGACTCTCTCAAATAAACAATTAATATTACATTGTTCTCTCTAAAGCATTCATCTCACTTCCTCTTTATCTGACACTGGCCTTGTACAAATAATCCTTTCTTTATAAAATGATCTCCGCTATGCCAAAGGAAAGCAGTGGCAGACATCTAATCAGTTATGAGATTAAAAGAACATGATTTAACTGGTCTTCCATTTTCTCACTGAATAGCTCTATGTGCATACCTTATTAGGCCCCCATCTCACACTCATCAAATGTACAGCTGATGGGGGGCAGATGGCAGTGAGGGGAGACTCAACTCTGCCTCAATGTGTGATGGGTGTTTAGATGGAACACTCCTAATGAAAGTTCTATATATATTTTTAGGATCAACCAGAGTTCACAATGAGGTGAGCAAGCTTTTGAGTTACAGAGTGTTCTCCTCCAAGTTACAGAGTGTTCCTTTCTAGGCTCAATGTGAAAAAGATTATTCTGGAGGGAAAGCAACCTCTTAGTTATTTCCCAGAATAGCTGTCTCTGTAGTAAGACAAAAGGGACAGAAAGCACCCACACATTTTTCAGATTAAATGGTTTGCTACTCCGGAGCAAGGGATTTCTCAGCATCCAGTGGGCCCTTTTCCCCACATGCATGACCAACACTTGACCATTGCAGCATCAAGTGGAAACTTGAAAAGATGTATGAGCACAGATGCTGCCAACCAGATCCACATCGTTGCTCAAACACAACAGCGTCAGCTCACAGATTCAGCTGCACATTGAGTGATGAAGAATCAAGTTATATGCATAAACATGTGAACTACCCATACCTGGCAGACCTGGTAGTGCCTGGGGGAGGGTCACAGATTAGGTGAAATTCAGTAGGTGAACAGCAGCACACAATCTTACCCAATTCCCTTTTCTTCGAACAGCAAAACTGAATGCTTGGGAAGACCAACCTTAAAGATGGAACAAAACAGTGATAGGCTAAAAGAGGAGAGTAGGCAACCATCGCCAGACAATGCAATTTGTGAGACCAAAGATAAGAGCAGACAGATGACACAGATATGGAATGAAATGGGTTGAAAGTGAGCAGGATCTGCTTTGCAGGAAAAAATAGAACACACCACCATTAGGCTGGCAAGACAATCAAGCCTGCAAACTCAGAACACTCCAAGGATACATCCAGGTATACACAAAAAGATCCCAACAGAGGCACCCGACCAGCAACAATTGCAATCAGGACTGCTGGGGGGCGGGGAGAGCCATTTCAAAGTGGAGTCTGATTTTTTCTGTGGGGGTATTAATTAGATAATTCCAGAGTGAAGCAGACCATTAGCAATCAATTACAACAAAGCACTGGCAATAAATGCAGATAATTAGGCTCCCAAAAAGTAATTATGTTTGTTCCACTCCACTGAACTTTTTATTTTAATAGTAATTAACTTAGGGTGGGGGAGAGAAAGTTTGAGTGACCTGCTGTGCCCGGCCCCAGCACACATGAAAAACGGAAGGATGGCCAATTCTAGCTGTGAACTCATCGGAATAGACCTCTTGGGCAAAGGAGGAAACTAATGCCTTTTTGGCTTTTAAACGGTGATAAATCAGAAGGGTTTGCCACAGTGTAACAATGACTTGCCTGGTTCATCTGTTCAACGATGTTTAGATCTCTTGTTTGGCTGAATCATACTTTGTGTCATCTCTGACCACGAATGAGATCAATGGGAACTGCTATTCTGAGCAAGGAAATCCACGGTGAAATGAACCATTACCAACTGCAGTGGCTACGTTTAAGAGGCAACCCATCAGTGGGTTCATCCTTCCCATCAGAGGCCCTATTGAATGAGGCCACAGCCAGGCCGCCAGTGCCCCAGAACTGTCTTTAGTAAGAACACTTTTACGTGTTGCATTAACATCTCATACCTGCCTGAGGAGCCAGTTGGCCTTTTGCTGCTGCAACATTATTGAAACTAGGCTGTGGTCCAGGATCACTTGAGAATACCAAGCGACTGGCTCAGGGAGGTGTCAGATCACACCCTTGGAAAGCCCCAGGCTATACTGAGTACTTCTCTGCAACATACCCACCTCATTGGCATAATTTATGCTGACCTAATGCAAAGACAGAGAGACCAGACTTCCCTCTGGCCTCCAAAGATGCTATCCTCGCATGCAAATCACCCTGGCAAGACTCCCGTGAGGGAAGGCAGTTTGAATTTCTACTCTCCTCACAATTCTCTCCCATCCAGACTGTGCTTTTGGAGTGCCCAGAATTTGAGCTCAAAGTGGTAATTCTAAAACAGGGGTCAGGAAACGTTTTCAGCAGGGGGCCGGGTCCACTATCCCTCAGATGTTGTGGGGGGCTGGTCTATATTTTGAGGGAGGGGGGGAATGAATGAATTCCTATGCCCCACAAATAACCCAGAGATGCATTTTCAATAAAAGGACACATTCTACTCATGTAAAAACACGCTGATTCCCGGACCGTCCGCGGGCTGGATTTAGAAGGTGATTGGGCTGGATCCGGCCCCCAGGTCTTAGTTTGCCTATCCATGTTCTAAAAGGTGACAGAACTAAGCATCATAAATTGGGGAATTCCTGCTTCAGGAGAAAGGGCAGAATTAGACTGAAACCTCTCAAAAAGAAAGAGGAAAGCAATGGGAGATTGATTCAGGAATGTGAGGAAGTTCTCAAATGCCTCATCGCTCCTCATCCACAAACCCACCAAGAATAAAGATCAGCAACAAGGGATGGTTTTCTCTTTTAATTAGTCATGTTAAACTAATGACCACCAGGTCGCTGTCTCGGAGGAAACAACAAAAGGCACACACACAAAAGAAAAAAAATCAAATCAGAATGCCTGAGAAAACAATTCCAGGTTAGGGAAGCAACTTGAGAGACACTGCTGGGTGTTTGAATGGTGGAAAGGCCCTCACCCTTCTCATGCCTTCTGGTGCCTTCATTGGACGGCTTCTCTTTCTCGGCCCAGGAGGAAAAAACAAAACAAAACAAAACAAAACAGAGGTGGGCGCAGTCTGAAGCCTGATGAGAAGAACAGCAAAGGTTGTCCCAACGCAAGGAGAGGACCTCAGCCTAAGGGAGCAGATCTGCCCCGAGAGGTCAAGGCTTGGCACGAATGAGGCTGCGCCTGCTGGCTGGAAGAAACGGTTAAAATGAAAAACATTCTCCATTTCCCCAATGAAAATCACATTGAGACAATGGTGGGAGAGAGATAGAGGAAGGGAGCTTAGGAGAGAAGCCATCTCCTACCTCCTCTGAACAGTTCGGAAGCCTTGCAGCAAGATGCCCATCTGTCTTCCCCGCTGCTCAAGCAAAGGACTAGATTCTCACTAGGGCTGGAAGAAGGAAAGCCAGGAGGTGCTGGCGAGGACCCTTTTCCTCGCTACAGCAATGTGCAAGGGAGACTTGCTACAGCAATGTACAAGACTGGTCTCCGCTGCTGCTGCACTACTTGAGAGCAGAGGGCTGCCATGCTTGTTATAAGGGCATGCTGGAGTGTGGAGGGGGTAAGGTGGGTGCCCTTCAGGTCAACTTCCACCTGGTCCAAGGTGCCTGTTCCAGCAGAACGTGCCTCTCTCTTCAAACCCTTCACTTCCTTGGCACCGGAGGACGTGCAATGCTGCTTCACTTTGGAGTCAAGTTTTCTGGACAGAAACAAAATGCTTATATCAGGAGTTGGGGGTGGAAATGAGCTAGTGCAGATGTGCCGACAGCTCTGACACCCTGGTGACCGGGGGACGCAGCAGGCCCACTGTTATTTGCAACCTAGGCAGCCTTTATACGCTTGGGACGCACGTTATAAATATAAAATCATATCTGCTACAAACAGAAGACTTATATTGTACATCTTTTACCCATATACACAAGAACACAATATACACATAATGCCTTGGAGGAATGTCATTGTCACAGAAAGGATTTCCTTTTCGAAGCACAGCTCCCCCACCCTTACGCCCTCCAGTTCAACACACACAGTAGATCAGTCAATCAGTCAATCAGTCAATCAATCAGTCAGTCAGTCAGTCAGTCAATCAAGTCAATCACAGGAGGCGTCCTATCACTTGTGTCATTCCCAACTGTGCGTGGACAAGACAGCCTTTGAACACATACGAGCCCCCGTATGCAGAGAGGTGCGACTGCGCAGGAGTGGAGTGTTACGGTAGTGTGTGTGTGTGTGTGTGTGTGTGTGTGTGTGTCTCTTGTTAACCTTTTCAAATGGTGCACTTCTTCAGACATGTGGAGTGAAGCTAAGCCCTGAGAGCTTCTTGTGTCCAACGGCACTGCCATCCCCTGGGCAGGACTCTTTGTAAGGCATCTTCATTGGGGACTTTGATTGAACAGCATCTGAAGAAGGAGAAGAACAACACAGGCCCAGCTGGGAGTGTGTGAGTGTGTCTGTGCTTAGGCGGGTTAACAAGAGGCTGCAAGGCTTAGATGACCCACGCTGGAGCTTGAAAAGGCAGTCAGAGGCTCAGTTTATTCTTACAGCCCCTGCCCGCCCCCCCTGCACCCTGGGCTCAGGTCACCGTCACAGCACAGGACACAAATGGTAGTTTGAGTGGCACATCCACGCACAGAGTGGTAGGCAGGCACACGCAAAAGTTAAGACAGAGGTCCAATGTGAGCTTTTTACAGCAGAGTGGCTCCTGGTCAGTGGCTCCGAGGACTCGGGTGATGCAATGCCACAGTGATTGGGATCGGGCCAGCATGATGGGGAGCAGAGGCGGATCCCTGGCCCCTATCGACGGTAGTGATTGGGCGCATCTGCAAACATGTACTTGAGTCTGTAGGCTTCGGCGAGGAGGAGTCCAATCTCTTCGTTGCCCCAGTGTATCGTGGGAAGGTTTTGTAGCAACATTAGAAGGCCCTGAAATTAAGACAGAAACTTGGGTATGCAGAGAGAAGCAAGATGTGGCTCTTGGTTTTTTGTGTTTGTTTGTTTTTTTAAAAAAAGCAAAAGCCCTTTTTGTTCCTTTTGTGGTTTCACGTGTTGAGATCTCTACAGCTATGGCAGAAACCTATATCTGTGCAGTCTTCTTTCAATTAAGTATGAATCACAGCTACTAATTTACTGATTTTCACTTTAGGGGGAAAGAAAAAGTGGTGATTTTGACAACAGGCAGGGGAGAATGTAGTATATTTCAAATATCCGAACACAGAATACTTGGGTCTTCCTCTAACAGGTGACGCACTAAGTTTACTAGATTCCCAGTCAGGGAAAGCATTTTTTTTTTAAAAGCCTGGATCTCTGGATTGGGGAATTTCATGCCCCTAATCACATGCCAGAGATAGCGTTGCTCATGCTGCCATCTGTTGCCTGACTCTAGACAGATACATCCTCAAGCAGGATAATTATGCCTCATCCTTTCCCAAATGTAGCTGCATTCTGAAGAATTACCTGGAAGTCCTCTTCATCCAAGATCTCTTTCCTCCACTTAATCAAGAATGCAGCGCAGACATATAAATGGAAATGAGAGAATCCCTCTGGCTCAGACTGGGGGGAAAAGACACTTGGGGTTAAAAAGAATGGTTAGCATTGATTTTTTTTTTATCACGGCTTCTCCCCAGTTTTATGGGGCTGTATGGATGTGACAGAACTCTTTTATGCCTTCACATGAGTATGCTGCCACACAAAAGCTGGTTTGTAGTGCCTGCTCCCGTATAAGACTTTTTCTGGGAGAATCCCTACTGAGCACCATTCTCCAACCACAAGGCTGGACAGTAAACAAGCCAACCCACCCTTACCTGGTAAGTGTCCCAAAGGCGGATGGTGCAGCGAAGAGGAAGCTCCCGCATCAGTAAGTTGTTCATCCAGCGGAAGGCGAACTGCAGGTATTCCACTTCATACTTCCTAAAGTGATTGTGTACCTGCTCTGAAACAGCACATGCCATTTACACGTCTGAATATGGAGTGTGGCTCATACGCCACGTCTCAGGAAGCTCCACTTTCAGCCACAGTCTCTGTTCCATCCAACCAAATCCCTCCCACATAACAAGCCCACGCCAAATGCCTCCCGCAGGCACCGTTCAGATGCTTCAGCCCCCTTCTTCTGATGAATCACATATTCTCTTGTGTGCCTCTCGGCTCATGGCCTCTCACCCACCCCCTTTCCCCAGCAGTGTCCCATTTCCAACATCCCTTAATGGCATTAAGCTAACAGATTTGACCCCCTGGTCTGACTACCATCTAACGCTGCCGCCTGGCTAAAGAAGCTTCCAGAAGCCTGCTTTCCGCTTCATGCATTCCGCCCTCAACGCCGATGTGAGCCCACAATCGTTGCAACTCGGTTGGAGATGTGAACAATTAAGAACTTGGCAAGTTCGACTTCCCCTCTGGTAGCCTGAATTTCACCTACCATCGATACGGCTGACAAGTTCCTCCAGTGCTTTGACTTTCTTTTGGATCCCCGGCTGTGCAAACGTGTAATTGTCCTGCAGCAAAACACATGGTGAGTTTAAGAGGCGCAAGTCCAGCAGATACATGCGCCATTGTTTCTCTTAGCCCAGTGTCGTACACGGTGGAAATGCCTTCTGAGGGCAACAAGAAATGCCAAGAGGTGGAACCTGGACCTTAGACATGCAACTTTTCCTCAGCTAGGAAACACAGGTACTAGAAATCTCCTGCAGGGTGAAAGAACCATTTGGATGGGAGCAGTGGTTCCTGAAGGAGAAAAAATAAAAGGGGGGGGGCAGTGACAACCATTTTTCTCTCCAGTAACAAGCCCATTTTCTGAGGAGTTTGTTGAAGTAACACAGCAAGATAAAAGGAAGGAGAATGAGAGAGGCAAGGCTGATTTGGTTTGGGGGCAAGTCTGCCTGGAAAGCTCCATTCCTCATCAGAAAGTGAGGAAGCTCTTTTCTGTTGGCAAGCGACCTCTAGATCTACAAAGAAAGGGAACCATTACAGCTTCAGAAAAAGCCATTTTGAGGTGGAAACATGCCCAATCATATGAAGGAGGAAATCAATGCCAACATTGGTGAGAGCTTGAGGGAAACGATGCAGAGCTCACAGAGCAAAATTTAATTTGGATGAATGCATAAATAGGAAAAGGAAGCAGGAGCCTTTAGCTTGAAGCTTACTGGGAAGGGGGAATCCTCAATGAAAATAAAGGGAGGTGTCTTGGGCACTCCTGAGAAGTAGGCCAAGGAAGGAAGGTTTAAAACAGGGATGGAGAATCTCTGGACCAGGGCTCAAATATGGCCCTTCAGACCTCTATGAGGCCCTTGAGGTTCTCCCTAGACCACACCCCTCCCTGGCCCTATGGCGGACCCTCTTTGAGTGTTTTTGTCTGGCCTGGGTGCATCCCTAATAATCCCTAAGCAATAATACTTGTTGCTTCCCTGGATGGAGGATGGGGGGTTGTGTGAGTGAGCTAGAAACTAGCGTACTATACAAAGGTAAAAGTCATGTTTGGATGCTCCTCCTGAAGTGGAGGAGAAGGAGACATGATCGGGATGATTAGTACTGAGATGATGGGGGATGCAAAGATGGAGTTATCAAAAGACGGAGAGATGCAGAGAGGCAAAATAAGTGGTGCATAAGAGGAAACTCCTTACCTGTATCCCATCTAGCAGTTTGCTCATACACCAAAAGCTGTCTGCTTCAATGCTCCGCATCACATCCTGAGACAGGTTTGTTACATCAAAATTTTCCACATCTTCTTCTGAAAAACAAAGGGAGGCAGGCTTTGGGGAGAGAGCAAGGCCTAGGGATTTTTTTTTTAATAGCTACCCCACTCTTATTTATTTACGTCTAACCTTTTCCTCCAAGGAGTTCAAGGTGTCTTAAATGCTTCTCCCCGCCCCCCTCATTTAATCCCCACCACAACCCTGCGAGGTATGTTAGGCTGAGAGGGAGTAACTGGCTCAAAGCCCCCCAGTGAGCTTCATGGCCAAGTGGAGATTCAGACCCTAGTTTCTCCCAGGTCCTAGTCTGACACTCTAACCCAGGCTTCTTCAACCTTGGCCCTCTAGATGTTTTTGAGACTACAATTCCCATCATCCCTGACCACTGGTCCTGCTAGCTAGGGATCATGGGAGTTGTAGGCCAAAAACATCTGGAGGGCCAAGGTTGATTCCTCTAACCATTCTGTACCTGAGGTCCCCAGAGGTTGTTGCACTACAATTCCCATCATCCCTAGCTGGCAAGGCCAATGGTCAGGGATGATGGGAACTGTAGTCCAGCAACACCTGGGGACGCAAGGTTGAGAAAGGCTACACTACACTGGCTCTCTTCAGCTGCAAAGGCTTGCAGAGTGGCTTAAAGACTATATTCAGGGGGAAAGCAAACTCGGGTGCTTATGTTTTAAGTTACATAGAACCACCCTGGGATCTTTGGATAAAGGGCAGTATACAAACTTAGGAAATAAAATTAATCATTGCAACTGACCAGCTGGGATGGAAACAATTCTGGGAGAGGAGCCAAAGGGAGCTGGTCTCTCAGAAGAGCAATGAGGTGCCCTGCTTCCCATATCTGCTTTTGCCACAGCCTGATGAAATGCTTAATGCCAAATGCGGAATATCTGTCTTCTTTGCTTTTTAAAAAAGCATATATGAGCTGCCAGCTGAGAGAGCCACCCAGAAGTTTGATCCAGAGTTACAGCATGATCCTGAAGGAAAACCCTGAGTAAAGGGAAAGGTGGTGGACAGAGACCAGTAAGGAGGCTAAGAGAGGATTAAAAGCTAGGTGTGAGCTGGAAGGGGAGGTGAAGTCAGTGAATACAGGGAAAGGGAGGAGCAAAAGGGAGGGTTTTTTGAAAAGGGAGGGCTGAGACTCAGGTGGTATCTGAGTGCTGCAGCTACAATTGGCTAATCCCAAGGTCAGAGCTGGAGGCTGAGCAGGCAGAGGCCATTTTAACTGCATCCTGACCAGGTGAGACAGCAAGAATGGCACTTAATGCCCCTTGGGGAGACAACTCAAAGTCTTGCGGGACTTAAAGTGGGGCACACAAAGGGTGCAAGACATTAACTGGGCTCAGTCTCCCCTGAAATGTGCCTGCATTCCTGTTTATTGGAATACCTCTGTTCAGTTGCTGGGCTGCACCAATCTTTCTGCATCCGTTAACTAAGCTCAGGCAGGGAAACCCCTGCTAAAATGAAGGTGGTTTTTCCTCTCTTTTAGCAAGGGATTCTTGAATCAAGAAGAGGTCTGCACTGGAATCCCCTGATAAAATTGGGGGGACACACCTTATAAAGCCCTAACTCCAAAGCATTTTACACCTGATGTTGTTGTGATGTCAGGTGATTGACAGGTGGGCTCACCAGACCAAGCCTGATAGGGATCTGGCCTGTGGAGCCCAAACGGTTTTTCACCCTTTTTCCAGGGACCCCAGATATGGAGCTCTGTGATGTTGAAATGCCACCTCCTCAAACATGTACCCTCCAGGTCCAGGTTCACTGTGACACGCAGAACTCACATGGTCCTACTTGTGACCAAGGTCGCCCTAAGGCACACAACAATATGGCTTCCTAGAGCATTTTGTACCAGCAATGGTCAAACCAATTCCATCATCACCATGATGGAAGCGGACAGAATGGAGTGCACAACAAGTTCACAGGGGCAGCTCTGCTGCCAACTTCCAAATCTCTTTAACACACTAATTCCGCACTTGTCATCTCTCCCACACTGGTAATGAAGAAAAGTGAGACAACCCTAGGCTGCTGATAGGGGGAATATGGACCAAGGGTCAGGATGGCATCTGTGTATATTCGCTCTTTCAAACAACAGCCATGGAATCCGGAGAATCTGAACTTTTATTTCCAATAAAAGACAGAGAACCTACAACTCTCACCATCTGACCCTCCTAAATTTCAGGTGCATATGGGCTTGGCTCAATGCTATTGGGGAAACACACTGTAGGTGTTCAGGGGCTCTCTTTTTTATTACTTCACATATTCCAGGATTGTAGTGTGGCATTTATGACAGGTTTCCAGCCTGAGCCTTGATGAGTCATGATTACAAAGCAAAATCTGAAATGCTACGGTCAGTTCCTGCTAAATGCATAAAGTCAAATCTCATGTGATTATTATTTTTTTAAGGCTCATGAGAACTCCTGGAGTTACATAAGTTTCTGGAAGTACCTGATAAAAGTTGCATGTACCTGATAAAAGACAAAGAGCTGTACATAGATCAAGTTTTACAGAAATAACTCTGGAGTGCATAGGTCTTTCTTTTGAGATGAATGAGGCAGGTATAATCTTCCCTTTTTTCCACTCCTCTTTCTATATAAACCCTTCTCATGTTATGGTTCTAAAGACAGATATTATATTCAGCAGCACTGCCCAGTTCTGATTCTCAACAGGGCTGGTCCCTTTCCCTTCCACATTCTAAGTTCCAATTTTCCATTTCATGCCTGGGAGTGGGGTGGGAATGTAGGCCAATGGTAGTTGAAACCAAATTCTATAGTACCCCCTTCTCCCAAAAAATATATCCAAACAAACCAATATGTTGAAACACCATAGTGAAATGATACTGCATCCTTATACGTACATTTTTAATAGCAGTTGATTTTGTAGTTACAGAATTGGAATTGTTTTTTAAAATAGAGTTCCAAATTCTTCCTACTTTTTAAGGGCAGGATTCAAGCCAGAAATTGACATTCCTTGTCAATCAAGACCTATTGCTCCCCACCCCCACCCCCTCTTGCTCCATCCATCTGTGCAAGCGTTCCGTGGTTTCTCTGATGCCAGGATACAATTGTCAAATCCATTAAAAGGCAGCAGAGGAATACACAACTGGCCACTCTCTGCCTCAGTGGTGGCTGCCTTGCTAATGGATATCACAGAACGTCCCTAGCAAGAGATGCTTTGGCTGGCAGCGTTGAACAGGAGGTTACGCTTCACCCATGATTCTTTTGAAAAGCCAAGGACAAGCCATTCAAACCTCCTACAGTGTTAAGAGCTACTGCTGAGCAACTGGCCTAGTTCTCTGGTTCAAGGAATTGAGGGCTCTGAGCCCAGGAAGGGCAGCTGCTTTGGGATGCAGATAGGCAGGCACCAAACTCTACAAGCTGAAATCAGAGCAGGATTTGTGAAAGTCGGCCTTGGGCTCTGGTTCCTTCCATTAGAGTTCACAGCCCCATGGGAGTTAGTTTTGGAATGGATTAGCCTCCATTTCAAAAAATAAAAATTCTTGCAGGAGGAAATGCATTGAGCTATTCCTTTAAATGGGACGCGGGTGGTGCTGTGGTGTAAACCACTGAGCAGTTCAAATCCCCGCAATGGGGTGAGCTCCCGTTGCTCGGTCCCTGCTCCTGCCAACCTAGCAGTTCGAAAGCACATCGAAGTGCAAGTAGATAAATAGGTACGCTCCGCCGGGAAGATAAACGGTGTTTCCATGCACTGTTCTGGTTTCAGCAGAAGAGGCTTAGTCATGCTGGCCACATGACCCGGAAAAACTGCGGACAAACGGCGGCTCCCACGGCCTATAGAGCGAGATGAGCGCTGCAACCCCAGAGTCGTTCACGACTGGACTTAACTGTCAGGGGTCCTTTACCTTTATTCATTTAAATAAGCTGCCCTCCTCAATAGCCTTAGTTACCCTCTAACCTAAGAAGAAGGCATTTTAATCTGGAAAGTCCATTAGGATAAAATGTTATTTAGAAAGCACATTTCAGTAGCTAAAATGCAAGGTTTCTAGACATCCATAATTTTCACACTTTCCAAGAGGTTAGATGGGAGAGCCATGATAGGATCTTCCATTTTATTTTTACTTATGCGCAACCACATAGGGATCTTCAAATTTGATCTACGCAGTGGTGTAGGAAGAAGGGAAGTTCAATTTTGCCCTCCTGTGCTGTTTTGCTCATCTAAATCAGCTCTGGCCCCAGCCACCTTTTGCCTTTCTTAGGAAAAAATGGATACACTACTTCTGTTTCCCCCTGCTGTAGGGCAAACAGCAAACAATGATGAAGGAAAGAGCTAAACACTCTTTCCTGCAGCTGTCAGTGAGGCTACTGTTGCGAGGTCCTACAACCTAATTTACAGGGCTGGGCCAAGGTACCATATTTTTTGCCTTATAGGACGCACTTTTTCCCCTCCAAGAATAAAGGGGAAATGTGTGTGTGTCCTATGGGGCGAATGCAGGCTTTCGCTGAAGCCTGGAGGGCGAGAGGGGTCGGTGCGCACCGACCCCTCTTGCTCTCCAGCCTTCAGGAAGCTATCCGCAAGCCTTGGGAGCCCGGCGGGAGTTCCCGCTGGGCTCCCAAGGCTTGCGGACAGCAGCCTGCAGCCCGAAACCCGGGGGGGGGGCAGCTGGAGAGCCTGGTGGGAGTTCCCGCCGGGCTCCCAAGGCTTGTGGATAGCAGCCTGTTCTGGGGGTTGGGGTTGGGGGAAGCTCGGGCTTTCCCCGCCCCCAGCCCCGCAAGCTACAGGAGCGATGGCGAAGTTGCGCGCAACCTTGCCATAGCTCTCGGACCCGTTCTGGGGGCTGGGGTTCGGGGAAGCTCGGGCTTCCCCCGCCCCCAGCCCCGCAAGGTCCGAGAACTATGGCGAGGTTGCACGCAACCTCGCCATTGCTCCGGGACCCCCAGCCCCCAGGCTAAAAATGAAGCCAGGACAGCTAGCGGGATCCATCCCGCTTGCTGTCATGGCTTCTTTGCTCTTTGGGGCTGGGGGGGGGGATATATTTTTTTTCTTTATCCCCCCCCCCAAAAAAATAAGTGCACCCTATGGGCCGGTGCGCCCCATAGGGCGAAAAATACGGTATTTTGTTACCTGTTGTGAAAGGCAAGATGGTGCCAGCTTCCCATTCCATATACAGAAATCGACTGGGTGGGCAGCTAAATTTTCCTTCCAACACTGGCAATTTGGATAGCATATTTCACTGCATTTGAAGGTCAGGACAGGGTGTGCAGCTACAGAAGAATATGGCTGGGCAGGGGGTTCAGGGCGAATAGCTGAGCAAAGCACCTGAGGAGGCTGCCTTGCCTAACGGTAGGACTGGCCCTGGAACAATGAGTAAAACTGGAATAAGTTTGGTATGGCGTGAAGGAGCAACGGTATTATTGATTCAAGAAGCAACATAGGAGTGTCAGAAGCTGCCTTATATAGAGGCAGACTATTGGTCAATCAAGTTCAGTAATGTCCGCACTGACTGGCAGCAGCTCTCCAAGATTTCAGACAGGGACCGCTAACTAGCCCTATCTGAAGATGTCTGGGATTAAACTTGGGGTCTTCTGCATAGAGATGCTCGATGGCAGTATTTGGAGCTTAAAGCTATTTGGAGCTTAAAGTATTAATTGCTGTAGATGGAGGGCCACAAGCTTTTGTCTTTACCCTCAGACCAATACCTCTCCCAGACACCACCATTCCAGCTTCAGGGTGGGGGTGGGGGTGGGAGCCATCACTGAACAGCAGGAAGGCACCAATGCTGTGGCAGCCCAGCAGCAAACAGCGTATGAGTCACATTAGGGTAATGGAGATGGCAGCAGGCGACTAACTGGCAATGGCAGTCAGGGAAGGAGAGATGGGAGATTCTCCCAGGCAGCCCACCCTGAGTCTTTGAAACGCACATTGTCATCAACACTAATTGCAGCTTCACGAAAAGACTCTGCAGACTCTCAAAAGCGTAACAGCTCTTAAACAGTTTCTTACCCATCAAAGGTCTGAAAGTTAAATCTAGCTCTAAGCAATTAGTGTCGGCAGTGATGATGGACTGTCTTCACATAGAGACCCCTCCGCTTCCCCCATCAAACCTGAAAGGAAAGCACCATTCACCGCAACCAGCCTAGCGGCATTAAAGGAATCTCATTGAAACAGGCTCTTCCAAGTCTTTTCAGCTCCAGTTAATTTTGGACCCCAGCAGGAGAGGAGAGCCCTTTTTGCAGAGTCAAAGGGAGCAGCGCTAGCTCAAGAAAGGAGTGTGGCTAAATGCATGTCTACTGTGAGGTAGGTGGGATGGTTTAACTTGCGGCTGCCTGCCATTCAGCAATGCACTTGATCAGTTGACTGCCTTTTAATATTATCAATACAGCACTATAGGTGCCCTTTTGAAAGCTGAAGCACTTGAGAGATAACATACACTAGGATTTCATTCAAAAAGCCTACCACTCACTGTTAAGGAGGGAAGGACATTTTTAATATTTTCTTTTCCATCACCTAATACAATAACATATCTGAATCAAAGTGGTCTCACAAAATTAAAAAGTGCACCCTTTGCTTACAGTTCCATGGATTAAAAATCTACTCCAATTAATATTGACGCCCTCTGACTAATTAAAAAAAGCTCCCATTTAAATCAAAATTCTAGGGCGGAACAAACTTTGGCAACTTCACACTACAGGGCTTATTTTAATCAGCTAAGAGACTGGAGACTCTTACATATGTAACACAGAAAATGACCAACAGTATTTAGGAAAACTGTCCTATTCTTTTGAGAAAAGGCTGGAGATGGTAGTAAAACCTAACAGAGAAGGATTCTGGGCAGGATGTTATTGAAAGCTTAACTTCCCCACTGGACGATTATGTGTTGATCTCAAGCAAATCACAAACTTCTTTGTTTCTCATTCTCGGTTTACACTCTATACTCTACTGTACTTAGCTCATACTGTTTCCTCTCTGTTTATTTGTGAAATAAAGAGAGCTGGCATGGTGAATGAGAGAGAAAATTGATGTGATGCCCTATTTCAGACTGAAATGTCTTATGGAAATCATGCAAAAGCTTTTAATTTACACAGATCTCTGTGTTTGCAGTTTTCAAGTTTGCACACTTAGTTATCAAGTAGAACTTCGGGCATCTTAAAATTTGGTTCAATTATTTCAATGGGCAGGACCCCACAGTGGTTTAAGGGCACCTTGTTGAGTCTGGGACCAAGACCTTTGGCTGTTGCTGGTCAGATGTTCCTGCAGAATGAAGCCAGACTCAGGTTAGTAGTTAGTGCAGTGGCTAAGAAGCAAATGATCATTCTATGCCAGCAGCACACCGAAAGCATTCTAATACCACTTTAAGAGTCATAGCTTCCTCCCAAAGAATCCTGGGAAATGATGTTTGTTAAGAGTACTGAATACAATTCCTAGCACCCTTAATGAACTACATTTCCCAGGATTCTTTGAGGGGAAACCATGACTGTTAAAGTGATATAAGTGGCTTTCAATGTATGGTGCAGATGTGACTGTTGTATCTATCCCTTTAAGGTTGGAGTAGATTCTCAGTTGCCTTGTGGCCTACTGCTGGTAAGCCTCCCTGTAGAGTGGCTTAAAAATGACTTATAAGGTGGTATATTAGGTATGTATTTGATAAATTTTGTAATTAGACAGTGCTTTTTTCTTAAAAAAATGTTTAGGGGTACTCTCTTTTTGACTCAAGAAAATACCATTTTATAGTTCAAATCGGGGAAAATAAATACAGTAAATGAACAAAAGTACAAATATTCACAAAATGTTTAGGGGTATGCGTCCCCCCAGAAAAAAAGCACTGAGCTAGAGAGTAAATAATTTTATGTACTGTAAATCTAGATATGTAAGAGTTTCATTGCCTTCTCGCTGCTATTACCATTGGTATACCTCTCTGAAAAGTGATGCTACTGTTTAAGCTTAAAAATTCTAATTGTTGGGGTGAAATAAATAAAACAATTGATCGCATTACAGAGTGTCTTTCTTACTTGTCTGAAGTATATTTTAGACTTTAGCAGAACAGTTTGCAAAATTCCATAGGCTCAAAAGAAATGCAAAGGACTATGAAATGGGTGGGAATGAAGCTAGTTCCTTTCTGGAGGAGGGGAACTGGAATGGGAACTAATTCCTTTTTAGAAGAGGTAAAGTGGAACCAATTTATTTTTAAAACGAACTTTCCAAGCACTGCTCAGCAGTTACACTCACTTGTGGGACTAATGTCAGGAGCCCCACTGCCTGACATAATACACACCAACAATGACATGGCATCAACACACCCCTGGCATCCTCTTTGCACAGGCATCCTCTTTGCACAGGAGGCTCCCTTCTTCAGACATTTGTGCTGCATACATGGATGCCAAAAGGTAGGAACTAGCTGGTATGCAACATAGGAGCCAAGGCTATTCAGTGCAACCTCACTTTCGTGCACTGCTCTTTTGAATTGAGTATAACTTCTAAATGGGGCTTCAGAAGAGGAAAAAGTTGTACCACCATCCCTTAGGCATTCAGCATCATTTAAAAGGGTCAGGGCCGCAATACCTCAAGGACCACCTCTTCCCATATGAACCGACCCAGATCCAGCAATCATCTGATGACCACCAAAGGTCTGGGCCTTTTCTGCAGTGGCTGCCGGTTTGTGGCATATTCTCCCTAGGAAGGCTCACCTGGCACCTTCTTCATATAGGCAAAAACATTCCTCTTCTCTGAAGCCCTTCTATGGCCTTTTAAACTGTGTGTGTTTGGGGTGCATTATTGTTTTGTTTGTATTATGTTATGTAATCCTTGGATGAAGGGCAGTGCATAAATTTAATTAATAAATAATACACTCAATCACAACTGTTTATACAGGCAAATCCAAGGTTAAAGTTAAGTCGTGGGCTCTGGCAAACTAAAGGCAAAGAGGAAAACTATGTCTGGACAGTACCATTCCAGACTGCAGAAAAGGAAACCAAATGATGGAATGCTCCCTCCATGCAAAATAAAATGGCAAAACCTTACACAGAGAAAGCTAGCATGCCCAGGAATATTACCTCTAACATGCTATGTATGATTGACAAATATTAACTTTTTAAAAAAATAATGAAGGAGCAAGCATTTCATCATGTGAGCCCAACGGTAGCCTGAAGTAGTTCAGTCCACTGCAGCTTTACTGCCACATTTATTGTCTGTTAGAACTGGGCCAGAAAATAATCAAGGGCTGTTTTCTCACTGCAGCATCATTGGCCAAGGAATGACATTGGTGAACAGATGATGCACACTCATAGCTTATTCCATTAACCCATGTGACAGGGACCACATGGCACTTTGTGCAATATGCACCCAGCGCTCTGGGGTCCCATCTCTCATCTAGTCCTCTGACGTGACGTGTGGAAGAATGTCCTGACAATCTATGGGGAGAAAGACCCCCAGGGGTGCAAATAAATCACACGGTATGTCTCCAAGTCCCCTGTGCTCTGTGGACCTACACTTGCTACATTACTCTGGGACCCCCAAAGCTGGGGTGCAGCTTATCAATAACCTGAGTGAAGGTAACAATCCTGAATTAACAAGCCCCGTGGCAGTAGGACTGTAAAGCTTAGATAGGCTTCACATGCCCTATGTGGCTGTTGAAGTATAGCAGAATTTGTCATGGA
Organism: Podarcis erhardii; assembly: GCF_964252035.2. Taxonomy (NCBI): domain Eukaryota; kingdom Metazoa; phylum Chordata; class Lepidosauria; order Squamata; family Lacertidae; genus Podarcis; species Podarcis erhardii. The sequence goes on along the minus strand of NC_138510.1, from coordinate 47,689,801 downwards.
AACAAGTAACACATAGGAGGTGGGCAGTGATGCTGCGCATCTCCAAACGCTCCATGAACACTTGACAGGGATGCTCCCAGTTCCCTAGTGCGTATCTACTGCATCTCCAAGTGTGCAGGGAATGTGTGCCACATTCCTTAACCCTTTATACACACATTACATACATAGAGACGCACACACAAGTGGAGCAGCCCTTAATCTCAAGAGTCCACCCCTATCCAGAATCTCTTTCCCTTAATTCAAAAAGTGGAGGCAGTGGTTAATTAACGGATTTATTGGCTCTGCATTTGGTAAGGAAAAGGGTTTCTGCGCATTCGCTTGTTTCTTCATGAGTTTTAGGGTCCAGCTCTGGTGGAAGCTTGGATCATATGAAGCCTTCTTCAAGTGAACAAAAGTTGCATGCCAGTGTAAAATAGTGGCAAAGCATGAACTAGGATGCCCTGGTTCAAATCATAGCCCGTCCACAAACCTTCCAGGTGATCTCAGGTAAACCAGTCTCTTTGGACCAGATTCAATTAAATCGTTGTGCTAGCAGGAGCCAGCACAACGAGTCCCACTAGCGCAGCAGGGATTCCCCTGCCCACCAAATCAGCTCTGGAGTGTTTGCGGAACTGGTAGAACAGGTTGTGGAGGGAGGAGGTGGTGACAGTTCCGTCAGACAAGCAGAAATGCTAGCATGGAGTGATCTCCTTAGTGCTACTTTGAATTCCATGCTTAGTTTTAACCACTACCATCCCCAATATGAAATATGGGGATAATATTACTGAGCTGCAGTTGTAGGGAGCACTAAGAGCATTCTAAATCACTATTTTTAAAACCCAATAATGTTCAAGGTTTATAATATTCTGCACTATGGTTTACACAACAGTTTATTAATTCTAAATAGAGAACTGCCTTATTTAAGAATTTGTACACAAAGAATACAGCTATAGAGGTGACTATAAATAAAAAATGTTCAGTATCTTAGAAACTTTGGTTTCAGAACTTGGAATAACATCTTAAACAGGAGCAGAAGAAGCATTTTTATTTATTTTCATTCCAGCTGCAAATGGTTAAGACATACTGATTTCTTTGCTACTACTTTGCATTTTATACTTTCCTGGAAACAAAAACTTGCACGGAGACACAAGCCAACAATATGGTGCATTGGCTCAAAAGGCCAACGCTATGCTAGCCTGCATTAACAGGAACATGGTTTCTACACCTCAAGAACTCGGCTTCACTCCATTTGTCACTGTTAAGGCTTCATTTGGAGTGCTGTGTTCACCATAATGGATCACAGTTTAACAAAGGCGTTGAGAACTTGAAAATGTTTCAGCTATGAGAAAGCGCTAGAAAGAACACTGAAAAGAAATGAAGCCATTTTCCTTTTACAGTCTTTTCAGACTACTTAAGCAGAAAGCCTGAGAACACAAAAGAAGGTTAAGGAAAGTGGCTTGGGTGTTCAGTATTTAAGAATCTCAGAGGAAGAGGGGTAACAATTGTTCTCAAATGTTGCTCTAGTGAACAGGAGAAAATGAGTAAATTATAAAGCAGATTTACATAGACAGATAAAGATATGCATGTATGCATATAACCTTCTTAACTGTTAAGGAGAGCTCTGCAATGAATTAAAATTCCCAGGGAATGTGGAATCCCTTTCTTCCAGACTTTTCAAGTTTGTCAGAGCTGTATCAAACACAAAGTATTACGTCTCAAAGAAAGGGGTTTGACTTCAACTGCCAACAACATCTAGAGGGCCATCCCCAATTTAATGGATCACCTGTTAAATTCAAAATTCCTCATGGTAGTTGGTAAAGAAATATCCCCTGTATCAGTTTAGAAGATGCCTGCCCAGAAGCTAAATCTAAGAATGTGTTGAACAGGACAAAAGAAACTGGAATGTGTAGTGTGAAAATGAACCATTAGATCAGAGGTGGCCCTCCAGATGTTGTTGAACTCCACAGACCTCTACCCACCATGGCCAATGGTCAGGGATGAAGGGAGTTGTAGTCAAACTGTGCCTTGGAGATTTAATATCCTGGTTTGTTCCAAATCCAGTAACCAGGGCTTCTTGATTCAAATTACTTCCCGGTTTGATTCCTACAAGCGTCAAGGGGAGGAGAGGTGGGGCTGCATATGTAAGCAAAAATGTTGTGCCTATCTTATTCAAACATGGCCAGTATCATCTTCTTCATCTTAATCAATGGAATCATCTATCAAAAAAACATAAATGGACCAGTTATCAGTACAAAGAGGTAGTCAGCAAAACAAGGAGGTACATGGCTGTACTACACCTACGGTGGTTAAAAACCCACTTCATGGGTTGAGCGTCTAAACTTACAATAGGCAAACCATTACTTGGAGAGCTCCTTGTCTGGTTTCATTTTCTCTGCTCAGAATGCATCTTTGTTCAGTTCACACCTCTCTCTCCATGATGCAGTAGCCTCTCGAGACAGAGCATGGGTCATAAATGTGGTTTGTCAATGCTTTGTGAATTCAAATAGAATGGAAAACCACAGTTCATGCAAACCAGCATTTGCAAACCAGCTTCAAAACATGACTTGATATCTTAATTTGGTAGCCATTTGCAAACCCTGGTTTGAGAGCCGAAGCCAACTTGGACCTTTATCATCTGCTAGGGGTTCAAGGGCTACTTGTTTGTGCATGTGAGTATAAAGGCAGGGAGATCTACCTGTCCAGAACGGATGCTAGTGGCTAATGTTTGTTACTTTCAGAACAGGTTGCCTCAATTTGCTTGCTTCTACCTTTTTTGTATTGTGTCTTTTAGATTGCAAGTCTGCAGGCAGGCACTGTCTTTACCTTCCAATCTCCACCCAGCACTTAGATGCCTTATTCATGATATACCACCATGGTTTGGTGTGAAATCTGAAAGTAGGGACAGTGATGTTTATGGAAGACAGACAAATGCTGCAGTTCACTTCCATCTGAGCTCCCCACTCCCACAACAGAGGCCATCAGTGCAAAGAGCACAATCAGCATTGAAAAACCTGAGCCAAGAGTCCTGGCAAATGAGGAGCTTTGGAAAATTCTCTCAAGCATATTGCTCAACACGAACATCTGTTCTGTAAGAACCTTCGACAGGTCCCACATAAAGAACCTGTATATCCAACATATGGCTCCGACAGGAGCTGAAAGGCAGCCAACAGCTTTGCAGCAGTCACTCGAGGCTGGCATGAAGAAGTGTCTAATGGGGCTATGATTGACACCACATCACAGGGCACGCTGCAGCCAGGTTAGGAGTAAATTAGTATCCGCATCTCTGGCTCACAATGTACATGGCTGCCAGGGAGAGGAAAGCTCTTTGGACTCAGATTCAACCAACAAGCCCAAAGATCATACTGGGAACTAGCAAGTGGAGTTAACTGACACTAGAACCAGAGTCCAGCTTTCTAAAACATACAGGGCATTGCCAAAGAAAGGTTGTACTGTATTTCTTCCTGCCTTACTGGGAACGCATCCACTGCTCATTTAGACTATGACATCGCCACAGATACGTATGTTGTTTTTAAAATGATCTTTGCATTTTGAAGGCATCAACTCAGCTGGCTTTGTTTACTTTCAGTTCAGCACAAAAGTGCTGAACAAAAGTGATGGCTCAGGATGCTGCCAGATGGGCAGGAACCGAGACAGCGATACAGGCAGGCAAGCTGTCATTCTAGTATTAATACCTGTCCTGTACACCAGCAGCAGATAGTTGTGCCAACCAAGGCACCGGAAAGAGGAAAAGGACAGTAGAATTTGACTTTTCAAATGTAATTCAAGAGTGCTCAGATTCTAATTATAGACACAATTAGGTGGTTAGAGCAAACTGGAGGTAACAATGAGGGTAGAAATGCATAATAGGAAGTAATTTCCATACACTACAGTGTCCCTCAGCTTCCCCCCCACCCCACCCAAAAACAAAAGATCGAATCAATGCAACATTCTCTTCTTTATAGTACTTTGACTGGGGAAAATTTTTTATTTTATTTTTTCTTCTCTTTTACATTCTCGCATCTTGCGCGGTCACAAATATTCTTTTTTTTTATAGAGACATTGGAGAATTTATGGGATCTGGAGTTAGGGGAACATGGACCACACACAAAAAGCCATTAATTCTCAACTGCACTGGCATTTAATTATTGTAAATTAAAAGGGCATTAAGAGAGTCCTGATTCTTTGAATTGTTGCTTTGGGGGAAGAAAACCTGGACATTTTGTACTCTTCCCCAAGGATCAGACAGCTGAATTAAGTGAGTGTTACATTTAGGCACATTTTAAGACATACAAAGAGCCCTGCTGGATCAGGCCCAAGAGTCATTTATAGTTCAGCATCCTGTTCTCACAAGGGTCAACAAAATGCCTATGGGAAGCCCACAAGCAGGAGCCGAGTGCAATAGCACTTTCCACACTTGTTATTCAGATGCATTCTGCCTCCAACAATAGAGGTAAAACAGTTATGGCTTGTATCCATTGGTGGTCTTATGCTCCACAATTCTGTCTGATCATCTTGCAAAGCCATAAAAGTTGATGGCTGTCACTGCATCTTGTGGGAACTAATGTCATAGTTTAACTATGCACTTCCTATATTTTGGTCCTGAATCCTCCAAGATTTGGCTTTACTGAATGACCCTGGCATCCAGTATTAAGAGAGAGGGAGAAAAACATCTCCCTATCCATTTTCTCCACACCATGCCTAATCTTATGCACCTCTATCATGTTGACTCTTAGTTACCTTTTCTCTAAATTAAGAAGCCCCAAATGCTGTAACCTTTCGTCAAAAGGGAATTGCTCCAACCCCTTGCTCATTTTGGTTGTCCTTCTATGCCCCCTTTCCTACGCTGCATGATCCTCTTTGAGATAAGGAAATCAGAACTGCACACAGCATTTAAAGTGTGGCCTCAACATAGGTTTGCATAGTGACATTGCCGCTTTTGTTTCAAATCCCTTTTTAAACAATCCCTAATATGGAATTTGCCTTTTTCATAATGGGTTTCACAATGGGTTGACATCTTAACTGAGCTATCTACTGAAAACCCAAGGTCTTGTTCTTGGTTAATCACTGCCACTTCAGACTCCATTAGCATATATGCAATATAAGGGTGGGGTCCCCCCCCCCATGTGCATTACTTTACACTTGCTTATAGTGAATTACCATTTGCCATTTTAATGCCCATTAACTCAAGTCCTTGATTCCCACCAACACACACATATCCAAGCAGGCCTACCTTGCTTTTGCTGGGCAAGATGCTGTCTGTGCTGGAGATCACTTGTATATGCCTCTTTAAGGCAACCCTAAAATCTCTTCCAAATGACCACTATCCTGCTGGTTTAGGACCTTTGGCAGCCTGCACTAGCTCAACCTGTAGGATGCTAAATATCCTCTGCAGCTGCACCCCTGACAACTCCCATAAGCCATCCTGTCAGACAGCACTAGCTAAAACAAGCAGTGCTCAGCAATCTTCGGCTAAAACCATTGATCTGATGGGAGCATCAGACACTCCATATATAGATCTGTCCCTGGCAGAGGCCCAGAAGTGCTCTGCCATCTCACAAAGACAGCTGGGCTTGTGCAGCAAGCAAATGGTGTTCACCTTTGGAAGAGGCAGGATACAAGAGAAAGAGGAAATGTGCAGGGGACAGAGTTTGCTGCAGGTCAGTGGTCAGGCGACTCACCAGGAATCATGGAAAGGCAATTTCAGAAAGGTGAAAGCAGCCATGGCCACTTGTCTACATTGTAAGGCAGAAGTTCCTAGAATCCTTTCCGTGTGTCGTGTCTAAGGACAATGGCTCCATTGCCTTGTTCCGGATCTTCACCGGTCCTTTTTGGAAGAGGGCATCCAGATGTGCCCAGTTCTCAGTGCAGAATATCTTACTGATAAAAGCTCCACAACAACCAATATCTTTGGGTGCTTTCCAAAATGCCATCTTCTGTCAACTGAACTGTTTTGCCCAGCTGTGTGTGCTTCAAACTCCTTGTATGGCTCTTGAATGACTGTCCCCCCCCCCCCCCCCCCGGCCAAAAAGCAACAGTTGGCCATACACGTGTATTGAGAAGCAGACCTTTCCGTGAGACACTTCTCAATCCATCACAAAAATTGGCTGAGGACATCAGCTGGGAACACAACACTTACCCCCAGCAGTGGGGGGTTAATGAGTGGCAGTGACCTGGCAGACCAAGGTTAATGCATTGCTGAGGAGAGACCAGTAAATCCAATATTAAGAGGCACAGGTGTCAGCACAAATGCATAAGCAAGAGTTTATTTGGAGATAAGGGCTTAAGAACTCCTGCCTCCAAACAAAGCAGTCATTTCCCACACAAAATGCTTCCCCGGGGAGATCCTGCTGGCTTGCTGACTCAGCCATCTATGCTACAGGCTGTGCCATTAGGGGATGGATGTGTACAGAAACAGCTCAAACCACAGATAAGAAGCAGCTATTTAAGGAAGCCTGTTACAGGAAAGAGTAGCCAAAAGAAAAAAAGAAATGAAAAAGTTGCTACTGTGAGCTGCCAGGGAAGCGGCTGGTATTTAGAACTTAGGAGCACCAGTTTGAATTCTGATGCTATGCATGCAACTCTAGATGAGAATAAAATGGATCAACAGAATCAATCTGGTTTCAGGCCCGGATCAAGCACAGAAAGGCTTGGGTTGCTTAATGATGACCAAATTGGGAGAGAGACAAGGATAATGTGACTGTTAATTCTTCTGGGCCTCTTGGCAGCTGGATATCCTTCTAGACAGGCTCTCCAAGTTGGGTCCTGTCAGTGCAGTATTCCACTGGTTCCATTTATATATGGAATGCTGATTCCAGAAGGTGGTGCTGAGGGGATACTGCTTGGACCTACAGCATTAATGCTATGGGGTTCCATACTGTTCTATTTTGTCTCCCATGCTTCTCAACATTTATATCAGGGATGAGGAACCTATGGCTCTCCAGATATTGCTGAGCTACAACTCCCATCAATCCTAACAATTGGTCATGTTTGCTGGAGCTGATGGGAGTCAAACAATATCTGGATAGTTATGAGTTCCTCATCCCTGAATTTGGAATGAGTGAAGTCAGCATGACAATATAAAAAACAGGGAGGAAAGAACATAATAAAAACCTGAAGATGTTTTTAGTATCCACATTTATAGCATTAGCAATCAACAAGGGTGCCTATTTACTGTACGGCCAACTGCACCAATAACCATGGAACTTGGTTTTTGCCGAAGTTACCAACTCCCTTGCCTTTACTTACCAAACAGCAATTTGTGAAGTTCCATTTCCATTTCATATTCTTCTCTGATTACAACTAGGGTGGAGTATCTAACATGGCCTCAAATCCTCATCTCTACCAATATTCAATGGCCTCATTTGTGCTCAGATGTTTGCACAATAGTTGCAAAATACATAATTTATTGCTCTCACTGTGAAGCTACAGAAATTGGGTTTCCAGGTTATAAAAGGCTAGTCTTTTGTGTGCAGCAGAAGGTGGTTCATGACAGCTATCAAGACTAGCAGGTCAAGGAGGAGCCCCACAAGCAGAAGTACAGGGAATGGCATGCAGTCGAGCCCAAAAGGGGTAAGAGTACCGGTCTAGCATGGCTTTGTTGTCCCAATATTTCTTAGCCAGCTCCTTGCTTCAGATGCAAAACCCAATCTAGCGTTCCTACCCTCAAGCCTTTAAAGCAGAAATTCTCAAACTGAGGAGCCCAAGCCACAGGTAGGTAGGTTCTGATGGGTTGTAGGTGGGTCACACAACATGGAGGTTCTCCTTCATTTTCAGAGGCTTTCCCCCTTCCAAAAATTATTACTGCTATGCAACCTCTTTAACTTATTTCTAAACTGTATTTGGAAAGCTTCACACACCACATAATCAAAGAGTTCTTTAAATGGTGTACATAACAGAATTTTAGATAAAACCCAGCTAAAACTCACAAACGTTAAAAAGCAAATAGATAAAAACTAATTATCACTGAGAGGTAAAAATCACAGAGACGTAAAACCAGTAAATCCTTCAAGACAAATATAGGTAATTCAATTATATGATTGGGTAGACTTGCTGAAATAAAGACGTTTTCAGTAGGCATCAAAGACAATATAGCAAGGATGCCTGCCTAATGTCAATAGGCAGGGAGTCCCAAAGCACAGCTGCTGCCATGCTAAAAATTAAGAGTCCTCATAAATGCTGAACGAACATTCTGTGGCACTTGTAAAAGTCCAAGTTTCACTGATCAAAGCAGTCGAATGGGCATGTGTGGGGCAAGACATGTTACTAGACAGGCTCATTCACTCCTTTCCTTCATGTCATGCTTAAATTTTAGGATACAATTCTTAACACAATAAGGGTTCCCACAAAATAACTCTATCACCAACAAAGCCCAAATATTTATTAATGAACACACTTTTATGTATTAGGATCCTGTTGGTGGTTGAAATGTATAAATTCTATTCAAATACCTACACCTCTAGATTTAACATTAAAAATGATTTTAGCATTGAAAATGGATGTTAACTACGAACATTATGATGTTCTTTTGTTGCTTCTGCAACAGAATGTGAAGGCAAGGTTCAAAGGTGGCGTTAGTAGTACACAAGTGGTTCCTGAAGGTTAAGTGTACAGGAAGGCCCCCCTTCAAAACATTTGAAAAACATGGCTTTAATTGGGTTTTTTGGGGGAGGGGGCAGACAACACATTCTGCTCCTAAGACAAATCATGGTAACTGGCTAACCATATGAGGTGGTTGTACAAGACAAAATGAGTTAACATCTACAGGTGTCACAATATAAAAATGCCTGGGATGAAAGTATGAGAGGTGCATAAGTATGAAAAATAATCTTGGCCATTATGTCATTTTGTCAGCTTTCTAAAAATTACAGGAGAATGAGAACGGCTTGCCTTGGACCACAGAAATGCAGGCGTTTCAATGCATAATGCATCCTGATTGAAAGATGCTGGCATCCTTGGCAAAGTATTTAAATATTTTTGACACAGCTTAGCCATTACTCTTAGTGGCGTTTCGGACACTAATGGCTTGTTTTGCCCTTCTAGAAATCTCAGTTAGAGATGCATTCAAAACCATACCTGTTTTCACTGTTAAGCACAGTATACAACTGACAAAAGCCAATCCAGGGCAGAAGTGAGAACAGATTAATATGCACTAGTAGCTTCTACAGCAGCCAACAGCAAAGCAGTTCTGGCATGACAGAGCTTACCCAATGATGACAATTTGAGTATTCATCAGCAAGCACTAAGAGCACATTGCAGCCATCCAGCATCGCTTACCAACATATTCAGAGAGGAACACGACAAAAAATGGAGTGACCAGGTCATTAATCCCCTGCACGTAGCCGCTGGCTGGGTGTCGGATGGCCCAGATAAACAGGATTCGTTCAAAGATCTAGAGAGGGAGAAGGAAAGCCAGGTGCTCGAGTTAGCCATGCCCAGGGGAAAGACAGAAGTGGAAAGGCTGACAAGCACAAGGGGGGAAGAGTGTGTGATAAAGAGTTAGAAATGCACACAGCCTAAGGTGCAGAGAGACCCAGTATGAAGTATAGACTACAACCAGAGGGGCTACACTTTTGGGGGCCTAAGAACCACATGTAATCTTGGGTGAACTCTCCAAAAACCACAGACCAGTGTTGGATATGACCACCTTAAACTCCCACATGCGTGCACACACAGAGGACACAGGGTTGTTGCTTCTTTTTTTGCCACTGCCACTCAAACTGCTGGGATCTTTGGGGGGGGGGCAGAAAGATTGCTTGGGTAGCTAGGTAACACCTTCATGTTGGGGGTTTGCCAGCCAGGATATACATGAACCAGCATAAGATGCTGCATGTAGCCAGTGGGAAATCAGAATTGCCATCCTTTACATGAGAGCTCTCTGCCCTGAAAACAACTGCAGAAAGATGTTTCCGTTTATTGCTCTGCCATCAAAACAGAGGGGAACGAGATGCAGTCTGGGGATTATCTAACTTTGCTTTCACCATGTTCACATAGTGGCAGATGGTAGGCCAGAAGTTTTTTTCCTTCCCTTTCTCCCCAAAATAACTGTGGCCACAGGGAGGAAAGGGAAGCCCTGTGCCCCTCCCAAAGATTTAAACTTTCAGTTCTGCATAAAGAAAGCATTGTAAGTTTCCATCTCTTAAACAAAAAAGAAAGAGAAACATACAGGCAGCAGTTCATCCAAGCACAGAGTAAAAAGGGAGCTTCTATTTATTTATATTCATAAGCTACCCTTTATCCCATAGGATCCCAGGGTGACAAGCATAAGTAGAATAAAAATTTCTCCAGTGTTGCCCTGACACAATGCCACACAGTTTCTTTTGCCAGCTTTCATTTATTTGATTTTCTTCAAGATCTCCTTCATATCTGTGGTCTTGCTTGAAGGGAACAAGTGAGATGTTACCCAAATTACGGGCTATTTGAGACCTCATGCTCCAGCTGGAAGCGCTTGCAACAGGTTCATCCCCGTTTGCATAAGGAAAAATGCCATGGATAAACAGGATTTCAAAGTGCAGTTTTATTCGTAGCCCAGCAACTGGAGCAGCTTTTAGCTGCCAGACCTTACAGCTTTTGGATGGATTAGCTTGCTAAATATGCTTTGCCAAAACTAGTTAAAGGGTGCTTCTAGTAGGTGGAACTGGGAGGAAATCAACACAGCATCACAGCAAGTGTTCCATCAGTGCAACAGCTTGCCAGATGGAATGGTCCCCTCCTCTTTCCCCCTGCATGTTGCTCTGGGGTTCTCCTGACACCCACAGAGCCAATCTCAGGGGCTGCTGGGGACACATGAGGAGGGGGGGAAAGCCCTGTTGCGCTAGTGGGAGCCCTCGTTTCAGTTTCCACTTACGAGATTCAAGAGATGAATCCACCCACTACCTAGGCTTCCTCCCTCTGATTTTGCTAAACATAACATGCCACATTTTTCTATAATTCAAACCACTCTGTTGCAGAAAATATCTTGAGAGATGGTTAAACTAGAGAAATGACTACATGCCACTGTGATCTGCCACTGAGTCAGTCACTGGCACCTCCAGTTTAAAAAAGGATCAGGTAAGCAAGTAGTGGGAAATACCTCTGCCTGAAACCCTGGAGAGCTGCTGTCAGAGAAATAATGCCCAGTGGATAAAAAGTCTGCCCTGGTAAGCCCAGTGTTCCCAGTTCAACACACTACACCCTCCTCTAGCATGCAAGTCAGCCTTACCAAATCACTGCCAATATATTTAGGGCCATACTGTATTTAGCTAATTTGCTTTGTTAGCAGAAGCCACCACAATGGGACTTCAGGAGAACCCCCAAGACAGTGCAGAGGGAGAGGAGAGGGGAGATTGTTTTGTTGGGTAAGCAGTAATTTGTTGTACTGGTGGAGTTATCTCATTGGCACTATGATGAATACAACCCTTAGTCATCTGCTACCACACGTGTCAAGAAACACAAGTCCAAGAAAACAGATCATTTGAGTGAGAACAAATCACAGCAAAGTTACAAAAATTACACCTGAAGATGTTCTTTTTGTATGTTTTATTCTGAGCTGGGTATCTGAATGCAAAGGGCTGTAACGGCAGGAATCAGGCATGGCTAAGGAGCAGTAAGTGTTATGGATAATGGAACGTAAGAAGGTACAATGGGGAACGGGCAATGGGGAACTAGCAGCCACACAAGGTGTGCATTCTGAACACTGGAATGGGGTGGGGATTTTTTTTTCTTCTTGTTTTTAGTTGCCTTGGCTTGCAGTTTTTGAAATGTTATGTCCACAATCACGGGCAAGGAACATGCTGTTCTTCACTTAAGAAAGCTGAAATCCACAAGAACCTAAGCTATGGTTGAAGTTTCATACAATTCCTACATGTGCACTTCCAAAAGATGAGGAGCCCTGCCTTCAGAACACTGGTGGGCTGCTGGCTGGAGCACCTCATTCCATTTGCATCCACTAGGATCAAAATTTGCAGGCAAGCAAAATGTCAGATTTAAAGACTTGTCCTCTAACAAAACACAAGAGAACAGATCCGGAGGGCATTTGCCGCTATTTGCAAAAAAACCTTGCAAAACTGTTATAAGGACGGGTGCCATCCTCATTACCTTGGACATACACTTCTTGGGGAAAAAATTCTTTAAGGAGCCTGCATATATTCATTTTACAGTTTAGCAGATTGGTCTGCAATGGCGTTCAGCACAATTACAATAGACAGCTCTCGTTAATCATACTCTGAGCATGACAGTTTGCTTTACAGCACTACCACCTACGTTAACAATGAAGCATTCTAGGTTTCAGGCTGAACAATGCTTTAAGCCACAGGCTGAACAATGCTTTAACCCCCAATCTATGAGCCATTGTCCGCTAGAAGGAGAAAGGAGGCATACACCAGCAAACAAGCCATATTACAGTAGCAATGACAATGTAGCTCAGAACAGTCATGAACCTATTAATTTCAAGACAACAGCACAGGACTTTGTTGAGTTTCCCCCCCTAATGGGACACACTGTGGGCTTCTGTGCTCCAAAAACCAGAAAATGTGAATCAAGCTTGCATGATAGCAGGGCCTGTGGCTTTAGACATCAATTTTCATAAACTCCAACATCAGTCAATTACTGGTTCTTTGCAAACCCTGCCTCTCCGCTATGCAGAAGGGACTTGGATTAAGTCCACTCAGACTTGACTGAACTGGCATGCTCTGCAAGCATCAGTAAATATTCAACAGGATTAGGTCGGTCAAAGGATTTTGAGCTATACTGCAAAAGTCAGCTTTCATTATTAATTCCTGCAATTCTGTCTGGTTCAGACAGAAGCTGTAGCTCATTCCTGGCTCTGCCACTAACAAACTATTTAGCCTCTGGCAAGTCACATTGTTGCTGCGAAACTTCATGCACAACTCTGCAACACACACACTGATAGTGTGCCTTTGGGACTGAGATGATCTCTTGCCATAAGCACACTTGGCGCAACAGGCTGGCAGTCTCTGTTCCTAGGAGACATCAACTCAAATTGTGGAATCTTATGAAACTGAGCCCAGAATTACACATTATGGGTACTGCATACCTGCAGATGGAAACAGCAGTCCCACATTTTTCCCGCCTCTGTTCCCTGCATCATCTAGTAACACAAAATATAGGACATGCTGTCACCATGTTATGAGTTTCTACATCCCTACAACCAGCATCCAATGATGTGTAGGGGGATAAGGAAAAATAATGGGGTGAAGTCTTGTCACATATTTTTTATTACCAGATATTACCAAAGAGAGGGAAAATGAGATTCATGGCTGAATCTCAGGCACAGCCACGCATCACCTCTAACGTCTAGTTCTGTCGTTTCCAGATAGGTGTGGATCTCGCAGGAAAGGGCAGTTCCTGCCACCCCTAGGGAACTGTGAGTAAAGCATGCAAACTGAGCTTGCTCCTGCAAAATAAACTTGCATTTGATCTGAGAGTTCAGCTCGAGCACAGAATTTGCACAAGATACCAAATTAAGAAATGGGTGGCAACTCTGCTTTTGGAATGAAATGTACAAAAATTTCACTGCTGAGGTTGAAATCAGCTATGACTTTCTTTTTTAGAAAAGCCCATGCATACAGCAGAAAGCAGCTGACTCTGGGGGGAAATGCTAGATATTTTGGGGGGGGGGGGAGAGGAGAAACTTCCTGCCCATCAACACAGGCTGGCAACTCACACTGCAGGAAAGCTAAAAAGAAAAGGCCCCTTTTACCTCCTGTACTAGTGGCTGCTGGAACAGAGGGATGAGGGGGTTCGTCCGTGGAATGTCTATATGGATCTGAAAGACAATTGTAAAATATATATGTATCAGAGAACATTAATGGTTGCCAAGCTGATCAGCACAATTGCAGCACTAGAGGCAATATTTCTCTGGCTCAAGCCAAAGCAGAACTATGACTTAAGATGGAAGAGATGATATTGACTCATTCAGAAATCCCGAAGAACTGTTTTGCTCCTCCTTCTTTAATAAAAAAGAACATGCTAGCCTATCATCCAAAATCCTTTCAACAGAGGCTGCATTTAGAACACAAAGCAGAGTATCTGGAATGCTTGAAAGCAGAACACCTTTTAAAGGCCACTTCAAATACCTGGGTAAATTTTAAAAGTATTTCTTCTCTAGGATCTCTTGGCAGGTCAAGAGTTAACATCTGCTCACTTCTGACCACTAACACCCACAAACACTGTTTTGTGTAGGATGGGTCTGCAACGGTAAGAGACGAGGTTACAGGTAAAAAGCACACTGTTGCCACTGTTAGTGGAATGACTAAGCCCTGTGCCATGGAATCCTAATGTACCCCAGATGCTAAGCGAAAGAAAGGGCAGGCAGCAGGAAGTAGGGGGCTGGGTACCTGCCGGTATGTATCTTGATGGTGCTCCTCATTTCTGGAGTCGTAATACTGCTCAATGAAACCAAAATACTCTTCTCGTTTGCGCTGCAAAGTCAGCTTCCTCCGCTCCATGCTGGCAGGGAGGTAACCCTGTAGGAGAAAGAAAAGCCTGTCAAGGCAAGTCTCCTTTTGCTCTGCTGTGCTCAAAGTCCTCAACTTCCCTACACACATGAATGCTTGAAAGTAGTTTGCAGGAGAACTGTTCTAACCAGGAGTGCAGGATTCAGTAAAAGAAAAGTTGGAGCCCTGTAAGAATGTCATAAAAGGTTAAGCAAAGGCAAGTCCTTCCATCCAAGTGTGGTGGAAGAAGTGGCACCTGCCAGAATCCCCTCATCACTCTTAGGGACATTCAAGGCTACCTTGCATGGAATCCAACCACCTTAGTTTTAACACTTGCTGCTACCAAAAAAAAAAAAAAAAAAAAAAGTTTCTGAAGCCAATCATCATATCTCACTTTTTGCAGAAGCGGCTTTCTGGAATCCAGCAGCATGTTTGTTTTTTCCAGGTATAACCAGCACAATGTACAGGCATTGTCTCCATTGGTTTGATGTTTTTAAAAGGTAATATTCTCTCATGTTTATGGGAGGGAGACGTTCCTCTCCAGTTAAAGGATCCCAGGTGCCTAGGCTGAAAAAGACCTGAAGAACTCAACCGGGGCCTAGTATAGCTGACATGTTTCCCTAGAGTCCAGCTCTGTCGTTTATATATATTCTATAGATTGCAAATGTACGCAAGTTGCCCCAACTTAGGGAAGCAGCACTCACTGATAGAAGTCGCCACGTCACAGGCCGGACCTCTCTGGGGACCCCAGGCCAGCTGCATTTCCTCAATTCATCTGCAAATGGAGAGCAGTTAAGTTTATTCACACGCAGTATCTTGGCTGGCATTTCTACACTAGGGAGGAAAAGCAACTCCTGTCAGCTTGGCAGGTTCCAGAACCACGAGAAAGACTTTTTCGCTAGATATGTAGGTTTCTATGGTGATGGTGTCTATGATTCCTTTTTTCTTTTTCTTTTTTTGTAATTATAGGTTTTTAATTGTATTTTTATCAAACATTTATGTAACTTGCACTGCAATTCCATGTGTCTACCCAGAAGTAAGTCTCACTGATTACAATACAGCTTTCTCCCAGATAAAGGGGTGTAGAATTGTGGCCTAAATACATGGCATAAGCAGCCTGGAGCACTGGAAAAGTTATATATATATATATATATATATATATATATATATATATATTCCATTGATTCAGAGTCGCACTCCACTCTTTAAACCAGGGGCAGCCAATATGATGCCCTGCAGATGCCATGATACTTAACTCCCATAACCCTTGACAACTAGCCATACTGACTAAAGATTATGGGAGCTGTATTTGTGGGTGGAGCTGTGGGTTAAACCACAGAGCCTAGGACTTGCCGATCAGAAGGTCGGTGGTTTGAATCCCCGCGACGGGGTGAGCTCCAGTTGCTCGGTCCCTGCTCCTGCCACCCTAGCAGTTCAAAAGCACGAAGTGCAAGTAGATAAATAGGTACGCTCCGGCAGGAAGATAAACGGTGTTTCCGTGCGCTGCTCTGGAAGCGGCTTAGTCATGCTGGCCATATGACCAGGAAGCTGTACACCGGCTCCCTCGGCCAATAAAGCAAGATGAGTGCCACAACCCCAGAGTCAGCCATGACTGGACCTAATGGTCAGGGGCCCCTTTACCTTTTTATTCCGCAATGCCTGGGATGACTTCCCAATTTAGGCAGTGCTTATTATCCACTCAACAAAACAAGACATGTGTCACACTTATCCTAGTTACTGAGTACAGTTTCAACGCAAAACTACTTCTAAACAAGAGAAAGGAACCAAACAGGGAGCACACTTCTCTCCCCTCTGGTGGTATCCCTGAAACTAACAGGACCCTCTGAGTTTATTGCCTGGACTCACCTAGATCTGTGTTGTGGCTAGACAGAAGCTGCCGGAATTTCTCCAAGCGAGTTTTCTCACGCACCGTCATGGGAGGAGCCCCTGAAGCATTTTGGTCAGAGATGCGAGCAACAAGCGGAATGATGGGTCGGAGTGGGAGGGATTGCTGTTTGTGGAGGGGGTTGCGCACACAGGCATCCTCTAAAAGAGTTTAAAGAGGTCCATCAGGCCATGAGCATACTGGGCAGCGGCAAGCACTGTCTGGAGCTTCCAGAATCCACTACCATTCCCAAAAAGGTCTGCACACCTTCACAAACATGCACGACAAGGAAAGGCTCCACACCTGTGAAGTTTCTCCCCCATCACTGAATGGGGACAGAAGTTCCACCAACTGATTTTTTTTCCTGCCACGCTATTATTAAAAAGATACAAATGCAACCTCAACGAGCAGGAAATATAAACTCATGCACTCCTGCTGGGAAACTACTCTGCTTCAACTGCACATTCTGTGGAACAGAAGGAATCCCTGGGTAGAATTTCCTACCATTAATGGAATATTTGGACTTTCAGTTCCATTGGAACAATGCTTTAGCAGCACAGGACAGTAGTGATCCAGGAGTCCTGCTCACTTTTTCTGGGCTAATAAACAGTGGTGAATAGAAAACGCCACATTATCCAGAATAGGCATCACTCAGTGGTTTGCATGGATGGCTCTCAGACCATTTTTGTTGCATAATTACTGAGGCAAAGATTCATCTGACCTGTCCTCCAACAGCATAATTACTGAGGCAAAGATTCATCTGACCTGTCCTCCAACAATAAACACAGCTAGGCTCTCACTGCTCTCCATCCATCATCTCCTCAAGGTCAATCCTTTTTCTCCAATTTTCATGCTCTCCTTCCTTCCTTCCTCTTCTAACATGCTGGACAGACAACTCAACACATATGGGAGGAAGCAGAAAAACACAAAGGCAGTTTACTATCCCCAAATTCCATTGACACTTCCATGCCAAGTGGCCAGTTAGTTTCCAGCAGATAACTGGAGGTGAGACATGGACTCTGGAGCCATCTGGTGGTGGTTCTGTGATAGGAAGGCTCATTCACAAAGCTAAAAAGTAGAGTATGCTTTGCTTACTCCACTAGCACCATCACAAAAAGGTCTGGTCCTTATTATCTAAACTATTTTGAGTATGTCTTGCATGCCTGTTCCAAAGTCCTCACTGCAAACCTCCAGGTCCCACCCACCCCCATCCAGTAAACCCTATTCAGATTGGTTTGTTGTTAACTAAGAAGGCTTACTCATAGAAAGCTTTCCCAATCACTTGCAAAAAGAGTAATATAAGGACTTTGCCCAATAGTGGGCCTGATTTGACAGGACACTAGGCTTTTATCCCATGGAAGTATACCAGATCTGTGCATACTCTGCAAAGGTATATGTGTTGTAAAACTACACCAAGGTAACCTATATAGTCTGTGCCAACGAAAGCAAATTTCTACTAGCTGAATAAGAAGGATGCTACTAGATCAGACGAAGGATTCACCTATCCCAGCAACCAAACAACAACAGTGTCCACTAATGAGAGTTATGAAAATCAAGAGAAGTCACATATTATCAGTATTTATTCTGCTCCTGCTAAAATGAGGCAAACAGGGAGCTCCATAAAGCACTAACTCAACCCCTCACCAGCTTTCAAGGTGTCAACAGGAATTCACCACGCATATTCAAATCTATTTTTTCAGCCATGAGAGAGAGATCATCCACATTCCTTGGCTAGAATTCAAGATCCTCAGAATGCTCAGTTCTGCACTTGACTCCCAAAGTGAGCCTTGTGCAGACCTGTAGAACCCACACAGCTTTGACAAGATCACATAGGGTAAAAAGGCCAGGGGGCCCTTACCAGGCGCTCTGGACAGCTGGGCCTCACTATTGGACTTGATGACCTTACAATTGGTTGGTGCTTCATTCAGAGCCACCTGGGGCCACTCGGGTTTCACACGCAGCCTGCTGTGGTTCTCCAGCACCTGGGCTGCTGTGGCCTTGGCCACCTTAGAGTTCAAAGTCTGGAAAGATGGGAAGTCCTCATCTTCATCGTCCCCAATGTCCCAGGCGTCACTGGTGTCGCGGGCAAACTCGTGAAAACTGCTGGCCTTCTTATTCTTCATGGGTAGCGCGCTGATCTTTGACCGTTCCTTGATGAAGCTACAAAATAAAGGAAGCTGGCATTAATGCAATGTGGTCAAGCTCTGCATCTCACCTTCCCCTGCCTATAACCTAATTTGCCCTACAGTGGTACCTCGGGTTACATACGCTTCAGATTACGGACTCTAACCCAGAAATAGTGCTTCAGGTTAAGAACTTTGCTTCAGGATAAGAACAGAAATCGTGCGGCGGCGGCAGGAGGCCCCATTAGCTAAAGTGGTGCTTCAGGTTAAGAACAGTTTCAGGTTAAGTAGGGACCTCTGGAACGAATTAAGTACTTAACCCGAGGTACCACTGTACTTGATTCCATTTCCTCTGCAGGTCAAGCCCCCACTGCCACTTCTCCATTCCATGGTACAGTTCCTTTCTTGTCTGGTCAGGGTAAAGAGAAGGAATGCAAAGTCTTCCTATAAGCTCTCCACCAAGTGCAAAGTTCAATGTCCGAACCAGTGAGCTTTGCAGTCTTGGCACATGGGACAGTGAGGAGAAATGCTTCTGCCAAATGAAGAAAGGTTGCCAGTCTGAAGTATTGCTTGGCAAGCAAAGCGAAGGAGGAGACTGGATTCAATTTCAGGGAGCACATGTGGAATCCTGGAGAACAGTAAAAGTGCAGGCATACAATTTGAAAGTAGCCACAATAACATACTGCTTTGCTATCAGGTTAACATATACATAGAAGAGAGGCATAATCAGGCACAACTATTCTTTCATAAGCTGCATTTGCTTTGTTCTCAGTTAAATGAGTCAAAGTCCTTGTGCTATAAAGAGAAAGTTCATGTCCGAACAAGAAACTCAGAAAGCACATGAACTCCAGCAAGGTTAAGGAGACCAAGAGAGAAGCTGAGAACAAAGAAAATGGAAGTGTCTCAATACTACTTCAGAAAGCCTGGTCAAGAACAGCATGTTCAAGAGGTAAGCCAGACAAAGGTAATACAGAAAAACTAATGCTATTCCTTGAAGATGTCTTTGTTGAAGGGGACCACTTACATCCAAATTACACCTTTTCTTAAAATTTTTATTTGCAAATGTATCCAAAATAATAAAATATCATCAGCAGAAGCTGACATTAAGAATGTTTCATTAACACTAATTTAAATTTATAGATTTATATAGTCAGTCCAAATAGGCACTGAAAAGAGATTAATGAGTATAAGCCATACATTCAAACGCAGAAAGAGCAGTGAGATCTTCAGACCCATGAGATATGCTTTGAAAATGGTAAAACTTTCATAAAGTAATGTTTCTGATGAAGGGGATTTTAGTTACATTGGGAAGTAGTAAATCAGGACAAAATCTATTTGCATAAGAGGCTTGAATGAACTCAGATGCAACAATACTAAGCCTACCCTAGCTTATCACTAAAATCAACAGCAGTCAAATTAAAAACAAGGCCTCAAGGGAGAGTGTGTTCCAGAATTCAGGGGCCACCCCAGAATAAACTCTGCTCCTAGCTGACAACAATCTAATGCCTGAAAGAGATGGCACCTGGAACAGGGCTTCACTGGCAGATTGCAAAAACCCCTTCTCCACCTCCCAAGGTAGGAAGGGGATACACTCTTTAAAACAACAGAAATTTAAGATCAGACTCAATTAATCTAGCATATTCTCATCAAAGGTTTTTAGTCAAGATACCCAGAGAAGTGGTCTTCACTCCCAAGATATCCCTCCATCTTAACTGGCACTAACTAAGAAGAATCTATAATAGACAAATGACTCCAAAGTTGTTCTGTAATTTTATATTCATCTTGCAATGGCCCCCTTCAAAAACAAACAGACTGGGCTAGAGTGTCATTGATTTGAATGAATATAGGATTGTGATAGTCAACAGTTGAAAACCGCTATCAAAATGCATCAGTATTAGCAAACATTGTGATTTAGGGAACAATGTATTTACAAACTCCACAATAGCATGACGAGAGCGAGATGTTCGGCACAGGGGAAGGCACATGTTAGATTTATAATCGTAAACTGCCACAGTTGCTTATGTATAAAGACAAGCAACACATAAACTAGGGTAGCTCTGCATAGCTTGGATAGCAGCATTAAAGTCTTTGCCCTCCTTTTCCCCCTTGGGGAATCCCCTCTAGAGACTGACAAGGAGGTTAGACTCCATGACTCATGAATCCCTTGGGATATAACAGCAACAATTGTGATGGGAATGCCTTCCCATAGTGACTTAATAATGGGGCCACCAACTCATTACATGCCCAGTACTCAAGGGCCAAAAAACAGGTAAAGCTCAAATTGGTGCCTGATGGGGAATTTATTGGCCCAAATAGCATCCAAGGCATTTAAACAAAACATCCCTCATTGAGGCAATACTTGCAAGTCCTCCTACTCTAAAAAGTTCTTCCTTAGAGTTTTAGTTCACAAAGGACATCGTGTAGTTTGTAATTCTTGGTCCCAAAGCCTGTGTTTAGCTCACACACACTAGGTGGTAGTCAATTAAGTTTTGATCAGAGTAAACCAACTGAAATTAGAGAACATGACTTGTTGTTGGCATCCGTCTGTCTCAAGAGACAATGGAGTGCACTTCCACGGGTGACGTCAAACCGCTGCATTTTCAGCACCTAAGTGACCTTCCTGGGGTACAAGCCTGGGCAATGCGTATGGAGATCCTGGGCTGCCCAGATAACAAGACTCCGCAGAGCAATACGTTTGACACCAGCTTGGCTGGAAGGAGTACAAGGTGCCATCCAACTGTCTTGGGAACTCCACTCCAGATTTGTATAGGGTTTACTCCTTAGCCTTGTCTTCTCCTGACTAAGTCTGTTAATTTCAGTGGGTCAACTGTAAGTAAAACTTAGCAAAATTCCAAAAACACAGCAGTGTATGTCATAGCTGTCAACTTACAGATTTGAAAATAAGGGACCAGCAGCCTTGAAAATAAGGGACCTGCAGCCTCACCTGTTCCAGGCACTCCAGTCTTCCTGTCCTCTTGCAGTCTGGTCAAACTCAGGCTGGGTAGCTTCGAGAACACTGTCCAACCAACTTTGTAACCAGAGGTTCAACTGAATAGAATCTGAATCACATGCACCACAAGGCCTACACAGCCTCAACTTAAAATGGCTCCCTGGCCTGGCTTTGCACTGCAAAGTTTGCAGCAGCACGTGCAACAAAATGGCGTCCAGCATTCAAAAACCCCCTCAGCTTGCATTAACTAGCCACACACAAGGCATGCAAGCTCCACCCCCCAGTCTTTCTTAGACTTCTTATTAGTTGAGCAACACAGCGAAGCAACACAGTTGGAGCCTCCCTCCTCCCTGGCCGGCAGGGAGGGAGGGAGAGGAGCTGCTTCCTTTGAAATTTAAGGGACATTTAAGGGACATCCATCAATAAGGGACAGCAGCGGTACATGGCGCTGGAATAAGGGACTGTCCCTTCAAATAAGGGACACTTGACAGCTATGGTGTATGTTAAGCTATTAAATTTCACTTTCAGCATTTTTGGTGCTGCTCCGTTTCTCTCCATCCCACTTTTCTCTTTTTGCAATAGCTCCTGTGATCACCAACTAAACTGAGACCTTGGAGGCTGGTAATCCACAGGAGAGAGCAAAATAACTGGACGGACAAAACAGACTTCTTTCCAGGGCAAAGCAGCACCATGTGGTGATGAGTGCTAAAGGTCTGAGAACCAGGGAAGCTACTCACTTTTTAGTAAGCCGGGGATCCAGTGGAGGATGCTGAGCTCCATAGACAGGTTGAATGCTGAAGGGGAAACAAGAGACTCAAGTGATTTGTGAGCAAGTATTCTAGCCTCAGCAGTGAATGTATCAAGGGCCACATACAAGCAATGTCAATAACTCCCAGGTATCAAAACCACAGGAACAAACACAATCTGCTACCTAGAAAAGCAAAAGCAATGTTGACAACCCACCCTCCTAATTCTTTTCTTGGCATCCCCTTTGGCCAGTCCAAAGAACACACATGAGAAAGATTTCCCATTTCGATAAGCAGCTCTTTGAGAGTTTCCTCTGCCCTCTGGCCCCGGTCAAAATATCTCCATCATTCTTTGCAGACTTAACAGAGGCCAAACCACATGACTACATACAAGCTTAGTGCTTGTTCTTTTCAGCATGGATTATACAACACATGGGGTGAAGAACGGGTCGTAAGGGCTATTGGTCACAAGGACAACTTTACTTGCACAGGTTAGGAAAACTGTACTCCTAACAAACAATTCAGACAACTGAGCTGGGGGGGGGGAGCTATGTGGAGGGGGCCCCAGGACTTAGCCCTCATTTCACTCATCTTCTAGCTACATGTGCTTCAGAACACAGAAATAGGTAGAGGGCAAGACGTAGACTACAGGCTATTTAAATAAAAAAGTATGTGCACCCACCTCCCCCTTCCATTGGCCTGAGCTATCACAGCAGCCTATTGACTGGCAGGCAACGTACACATCAGTGAATAAAGCTTAAGTTCATTGGTTGGGCTGAAGTTCAAGTTGGATCATTTCTTTTCCCAAAACCGGTTTACCAGGTTTAGTCAACTTCACTGTTTAAATTAGCTATAGATGGAAACAACATCTTGATTTAGAGAGGCAGAAACACACAAGTGAGCAAGCAGGATGTGGCAATGAGATAAGAAAGTTAAGATAGTGAGGCACCAGCACACTTGCAGAAATAATGTTTTTTTTTTTCTTCCCAAGTACGTATTATAAGACCTTTAGCTGTACTTTTCCCACACATCCAAACTACCCCAGAAAGTTGGTAGAGTTTGACAGGCGGAGAGATGGATGACATTAGAGGGAGAAACAGAGAATTAACTAGCCTGGCAGGATTTAAAGCCAGCTAAGCATTCCAGAAGCCTCGCGGTGGTGAACTGGCTTGGGACAGCACAGTCAATATGAGGTTAGAGAGCATGCGAACAATATAACACAGGGGTGAGCAGAAGATAAATTAGGATCTACTGAGAGATCTGAAGTAGATCAGCAAGGATTTATGACTCCCAATTGTTTAACAATGGGAACAGCAAAATGATTCTGCATTGCACTGCTGAAGGGTGGGGTGGGGGGTAACCACAAGTGGAATTTTGTGTGGAAGGATGGTATTCCAAACAAATTCCTTAGCTCAGAGTTATTTAATCCCAAGTGTATAACTTTTGCACTTAACTCTGGTTGTGAACCTTGGTATTCTAGAAAGCTTGAAGTCTAATACAACAGCCTCATGAATTATACAGCCTTTATCCCAAACCTGAGGCCAAGATCACCTCTTAGGTCTTACCTCACTTTCTTCAGGGGCACATGCTCCTGAATCATCAAAAGAGGAGAGTTATCACTCAATCTCATTCAGAGTGGTCAAACAATTGTGCAGTTTCCTCAAGCTTTCAAGTGCCTTCTTAATGAGTGAGGAAGGAAACCTAATCAGAATTGAACACTAAGTATATAGAGAAAGAATGTATTCCAATATAATTAGTGTTAAAAGAATAAGAGTTTGCACATGGGTGGGATGTGAAATCTCTCTTCAAGGCTGATAGCAGATCATCCCAGCTTGGCCCTGTCCAACAATAGCCAGAACCCTCCGCCAACAACAGTTTCCCCAGCAGCCATGTTTCCAAATAATAAAGTGATTGGAGCGGTGCTGAAGCCTTTCAGGGTCAGACCTATCTAGTCCTGCATTCTGTTCCTGATGGCCAATCAGATGCCTATGGGAAGCCCAAGGAAGAAGAAGAGGAGTTTGGATTTGATATCCCGCTTTATCACTACCCTAAGGAGTCTCAAAGCGGCTAACATTCTCCATTCCCTTCCTCCCCCACAACAAACACTCTGAGGTGAGTAAGGCTGAGAGACTTCAGAGAAGTGTGACTAGCCCAAGGTCACCCAGCAGCTGCATGTGGAGGAGCGGAGACACGAACCCGGTTCCCCAGATTACGAGTCTCTCACTCTTAACCACTACACCACACTGGCTGTCACAGGACAAGAGGGCAAAGATACTCTAGCATTTGTCTTCCAAAACAAGTAGAATATGACGCATGGTCCCTCAGATACAGGAGATAAGTTATAGCCATCACTGACAGACTTATCAAAAGGATGCACAGACCATCATGGTTTAAACTATGGAAGAATTGGGGGGGGGGGGCCTTTTATAAAATCCACACACCTTACCTCTAACTTCATCCATTTTAACCAAATCACACTCATTCCCAAACAATGCTAAAAGCAACAAATATGGGAAGCATCCTGCCACGCTCCACATCACCCCTTTGTAATTTAAGCACTGCAAACTCCCTGTCCACCAGCTTTGGGGGTGGGCACATTAAGGAGAAATCGTCTCCGGAATATGAAGTCTAGGACTTCTGCTTTCATATTTAGAAAGCCAGCCTTGTGTGTCCTGAAGTTCTCCAGAGAGTTTTCTTAGTATAACAAAGCAAAGATTCTCAGTTGCCGAGTTGCAATAGGCGTAATTAGTTGGTGTTTGCTTTTTAAAGCCTGGTTAATTCTCTTCGCCACCCGGTTTTGAAGTTCACTCCTATCAGAGCGTTTAGCGGCAGTAAGCGCCAGCACGATAAGGAAGCCCATACGGACCCACGCCGATTAACCTATGCAAATGAGGAAGTGACTTCTGCTCCTGGGCAAAGTAGCAACCCAATGCACCTGTCCGCTGAGCAACCTGGCTGGCTCCGAAATACAAACGGCCCCGGGACAAGGGAGGACGGAGGCACCCGCGAGTCTCGTCATTCCCCACGGCGGGTTTAGGAACATGGGAGCCTAGCAAAGCCCAGTTGCCCCACGATCGCCAGCCTCGCCTCTCCGGCTGGCGATGGGCTTCTGACTGCAGCTGCTGCTGCTGCCTAACCGGGCCAGCCGGCGCCGCAGCGGAGAGCAATCGTGGCGCGACCGCAATCCCGAGCTTCACCTCACGGGCATCGGGGGACCCACAGAGGTCCTCTCCCCAATTGCCCTGCTCCCTCTAGATGCGGGGAGGCTGCTAACCGGCTTCAGGAAGGAGAGCCGCAAGCCCCCACGAAGCAGCTCCCTGCGATGAATGGCGGCGGGGAAGCACCCGCTGGAACCGGCGCCGCCAACCGGCTCCCGCCTTCCCGGGGCACGGCTGCTTGGTGGGCGCCCACCCCGGAGACTGAACCTCATGCGGCCGCTCACCTGCCCGGCAGCTTCGCGCTCCGCTTCCAGAACTGCTTGCTGCTTTCCGCGGCCATGGCTGGGGGGCAGAGGCCGAGCACCCCGCCGGCTCCGGGAGGGAGGGGACGAGCCGGAGCGGTGGGGCCCAAAGCCTCCGGCCGAGGCCGCTTCACCGCCTCCCTCCGGGAGCCCCGTTGCCAGGCCTCAGCGCCGACATCTTGGAGTCGGGCGGGCGCGGCCCAGCCATTGGTTGCCTGAGCCAGAGTCCCCCTAGCTGGCCAATCCTGAGTCAGATTCCTAAAGCAACGTGAAGCGAGGTAGGGGGGGCGCCGCCAAAGGGAGAGCGGGACCAGGAGCCGCGCGCAACGCGCGAGAGGCGGGGCGATTCACCTAGTGATGCACAGAGGAGGGGCGGGGGAGGAGGAAGGCTGCGGCGAGGGGGCGGGGGGAGCCACGTGCAGTTTGGTCGAAGCGGGAGGCGGTTTAACTGTCAAAAGTGGCGGTCCTCGCGGAGAAGCGGGAGCGGAAATCCAGTGAGGGAAACCAAGGCAGGCTGGGGGCTGCCCCCTCTCTCAGGGAGGAAAATAATAAACAACACTTTCAAATCTAGGCAGACTTTAAAAAAAAATCATTAATTATTGGGAGACTGATGGTTCGAATCTTCTATGAAAAAGAGGGCAATTTTTGCAGAGGCGCTACTTTTATGTGCTTTCTTCAGCAAAGTCACCTTCAGCTCCTACCTGAAACGCCTCAGAAACCCTCAGATTGCCCTCCCTTTTAATATAGGTATGCTGTTCTTCACAAGGATAGATTTTAAACTGCACATTGGTGCGAACAGAACACCCATCAGATCAAAATGAGTCCGGCTTATTCAATAGAGAGAGAGAATGCAAGAACTTGTTTAACTTTGGCATGTTCATTCCTTTAATGTCGTGGGCACAGTCAGGATTTATGTTGCTGAGGGGCAACCTGTCATCTGCCTGGCTCTGTCTAGCAGATTCGGAATGAAATGTCTCAATGACAAGTTGTTTTAAATTATTTCCTTTTGCCCCCAAGTGTTCTGAAAAATCTGTCAAAAATTTTCTACAATTTCTACTTTTAGTTAAGTATTTGTATTTATTTACTTGAGGGGGGAGGCAGCTGTCTATCCACTTGGACAGATAAGGTATCAGCATACAGATATTCCAAGTGTGTTACTCCTCTAATGTTTCTTCACAGGAAGCTTGCTATAAGTGGCATTGTTTTCTGATGCAGCAGTAATCCTTGGAAGAGATAAACAACTGGGGTCACAAGAGATCAAGTGAACAGACTCAAAATGGTGAGAAGAAATGTGCAGTATGATTTACCTTTGGCAGCAGTTAACATCAATGCAAGTACAAGTACAGAGCAAGTACAGAACATACTAAGGCTGTGTACCTGCTCCCTTGTGCTCTTCATCCAGTGCACTTCTACTGCTTGTCAGAGAGGGAAGTGGTGACCACATTGCCACAATTCAGTCATGTGTATTACTTCAATTGGGAAACACATTTTTAGCATTTATCTTCTTCCCCATCAATGCTGCTATTCTATGCTTTGCAACCACAAGCCATTGAAATGTTTTGAACTGTATCTCCCATTAACCTCAAAACATGTACATGGCCACCGGCCTATCCTGTGGCCATAAAATGTGCTTTTAAAAATGAAAAATAAAGGATGCTTATACAAGGCCTGTCTGTCACCACACTAGCAATCTGCCACTGGGCACAGTGGGACTGGGCTGGACTGCAGGGCACCGAACCTCAGCCTTGAGACACAGTCCTAGCTGCACCACTGAGAGTGATTGATAGCTGTTCTGTGCAACTGCAACACTATTTTTAAGGACTAATAATAATAATAATAATAATAATAATAGCAGCACTGAGGCAGTAACACATAACCAACCATTTAGAAAATAAGGTTCAATGAACTGAACTAAAGAGAGCATCAGTCACCACCAGAGGTGAATAGAATCCTGTCACAGTGTCCTGTCTGGCACCTTTTCATTTCTTCAGCTGTATTCCTTGTGCTTGTCCCCTTTTTATTTTTCTGCCAGAACTACTTCTTAGAAACAATAAGATTTCAGTCTGTTAAGAACAATATAGTAATGAAATTGCTTAAATAATTAATAATTAATTCCTATTTGACTAATGAATTTCTTAGTGATTTCTCCCCCCCCTTTTTACCTTTTTTCTTCTCCCTTTCTAACTTTTATTGGGTTCAACATTCTTTGCTGATAACTAAATGATAACAGCAAGCTTGCATTAGTTACTTTTCTGGATATTATAATCAATTGTGCTGGAAAAGAAAGCAGAAAATGTACAAATGAGATGGAAGCACATTTTAAGACTGGGGGAAATGCAGGCTTTCAAAATGGGTAAAACAGATTTTAAAATAGAGAAAGTGGCATGCTCAGTACTAGAACAATTAAAACATTTTTTTACTAAAGAATTTGAAGGTGATTATTTTAAAAAGCACAAAACTATTTTAAAAACTATAGAGGAAAATGGATTGCTGTAGAATACTTTATAACAAATTAATTGAAGGAAAGAGACAAGGAGATTATCAATAAAACAGTAAGTCTGTCAAATTCAGTAAAACAATTAGAACCTAGATTTACAGAAATAGAGAAGAGAATTAAAAATCACACAGAAGAAACAGGAAAATTAGACCTGACATTTCTAGGAATCTATTGAGGTTGTGACCTGGATACACTCCAGAGTTTGGTATCCCAGGAGTTAATACAGGCAACAGAGATAAATCAAAAGTCAATTTTATTATATCAAAAGGGAATTAGCTGATTGCCTCAGAAAGGAAACAGCACATTTACTAAACATTTTAAACAAAATCAATACACAGCACACCAAGAATAGAATGAGGCTTGGGAAAGTTAAAACCATGCAAGAGGTATTCTTAGAAGCATTCCTAGGAACACATAGGAAAAATATGATGTGGTCAGGGAAAGACAGTTGGGGGGGGGGTTGTTGGCTGAAGAGGTTATGGTTGTACTAGAATGTGGGGATGGGAGCTGGCTTGAGCTGTTTATTTGCAGGAGAGAAAGGGGGGTCAGAGGAATGATTGGGAAGGGCTTTGGAGGAGTTTTAGGTGAAAACCAGAAGAAAAATGGAAGACTTTGGGACAGTGGCTGAGATTACTGAGCATAGGGAGATCTGAGCTTTTGGGGTGAGAAAATTAGGGAGGAAGAAATTAGCGTGACAAAGGGAAAAAGGAGAGACTGGTATCCCCAAGAAAGAGGAGTCTGATTGCTTTTCAAAGTGTAAGGTAGAAGGGGAGGGAGGTGTTGGACAGCTGATGGGCTTTCTTTCTAAAGTTTAATGCCTTTCATTATTTTGTGAGCCTGAGGTTCAGTGTGTTGAAGGCAAGAGTACCTCTTCAGCAACAAAGGGGATAGGGGGAAGAAAAAGTGGGTGCGTGGGGGGAGTCCATCAGAAAATTCCTTGACAGTGAGGTGATATCACTTTAGTACCCAAAGGATTCCTAGCTAGTAAAGTGAAAAGCATTACCTGTTATGCCTGAGTTAGTCTCAAAAATTAGCATAGAAACAAATTCTCTCTTCCTGATAGTGAATGGGCAGTGTTTGAAACTCCCATTGTTTTAGGCCATTTTACCATTTTGCAACAGGGAATTTCATTATTGTGATCAGTTTCTGAGTTCTGGGTGCAGTACTGCGTCTGAGATTTCACATTAAAACTGCAGAGTAGAAGGAAAGGACGACCTTTTTCTGCCTCCCCACTTCCAGCTACCGTATTCTCTGGAGACTGGAGAAGAGACACTCTTAGGAGTATTAGGGGGGTGCGTGGGCAGGGGAAGGACTAGACCACATGAAAAATGAGCATAATATTTTAGCTGCTGTTCATTCATTTTCAGCTTTGTATTCTTGTTATAAAAAAGTGCACCTAGACATTCCATTGTTGTGCCCATAATCTAGGTTTAAGGTACCATTTAGCTCCTAGCTTTCATATCTCAATTTCTAACACTGTGAATGGGTGTTAAAAAAAAGAAATTATGTAAGCCAGGAAGAGCTTGTTTTTAAAAAGTTTGCAAAATGATTTCAAGAAATGCATCTTATTCCTCTGCTCTGGTGAGATGGAGCTTGACATATCTTTTGGACTTTTCAAGCAAAAGCTTCAGACTATTGAAATTTATTGCTTCCTAATTTAAAGAGAGAGTGGGAGGTTTGATAGCTGGGTGCCAGTAGCTTAGTTTGATTTGGTCTTTTACTTACTTCTGATTTACAAATGATAAAGAATGGCAGAGATTTACACTAAAAGGAAACAATACATTTTAGAGGTGCTCTTGCAACTGGGCTGGTTTGGAATATGTGAGCCTGACTTTCTGTAAGGAAGACCCCTCCAGGCCAAAATCAAAACTTATTTCTGAGTTGCAGGCTATCATAGCAATAGCTGGATATTTTTAGAGGTGCTACAACACTTGGTGGGATGGTTCTGCCTCTGCAGATATCTATGCACTCTTTTGGATTCTTGAAGTCATACTGCAAACATGCAATTTCATATGTTGCTGTTGCTTGTGCATCCAAGGTCACCTTCATGTGACCTGCTTACTGAGCCTTCATCCTGATTTGTTTGCACAATTTTTGTGAGGCAGTTATAAAACATCCACTGTTCGTTGGCACATTCATTCTGATTTCTTTGCTGGAAGGTTATACAACATTGTGTTAAGCAACTGCTATTATCCCACAAGTTCCCATCACTTTCCTTACAGCAAAAGGGGTGAGTGTGTAAGTGGATTTGTTGACAAAGAGTGCATAATGTACTTAAATTGTGTAACATGTATTTCTGGTAAACAATTGAATCCCACCCACAAAACAGGACAGTCTGGAAGCAACCTAGGTGTGCATCAATATATTTGCATTCTCTCCTACTCTGATGTTTTGTATTCATCTCTAGTTTGAACATATCTTTAAACTTTCTCAGAGAGTTCTGGAAACATTTTCCATATCCTGCACTACTAATTCAGTTTAATTGCCTTTCAGGGGATTTTTGGAAGTGAGAAGATGATCATCCTGTTTGCAGGTGGTATCTGTGGTGTAGCTCCAAAAGCAGGATCTCTTCTAGCTGGTGTCTACATGATTCTGACAACCAATATGTACCTGATCTTTGAGGCTGGTCACCTAAATCGCTCCCTAACTCTGATACAACTGCATCAGGAAGAAAATTATTCAATTGGACCGATGTGGGTCATCCCATATTACTATTACACTGCAATCAGCTTAGCTGTTATAACTTATCCTATATGTTTCTACTTCCTCTTATCCATCCAGAGGCGAGACACTGTAGGATTGTTTATCTACATTGTTTGGATCATCTTCTATGATCTAGCCAACATTGTTCTCGTAGTTCTAACAGCAAGGGCAGCTCTTTATTCAATAAGTGACTTGGAATGGTTTGGATTGGCCACCAGAATCCCCACAGACTGCTTTTGGCTTCTCTTTATCATAACATATCTTCTGATGATTATTGAAGGCAGAAGCACAGGGAGGATGTCACTGAAGACAAGGCGGATATCAAGACGTGTGTCAGAGCCTCCCAAGTTTAGGCTGGGTATCAATGCTAGGAGAGTTCAATAAGAGTTGTCAGGTAATTTGTGCAAACTAGCAGGCTTGCAATGCTTGGGACATAGCAAGATGAGTACAGTTCATCAACCTTGTATTGCTGGCCACTGGGAGCTTTAAAAGCCTCTGGTTATTGTTGCCTGCCTGGAACTGCAAGAACAGAGGGATTGTCAAACACTCAGCAGGGCCGCAAAACATGGGTTTGTCTTGCCAGAGTTGCAAATCTGGTGTATAAATTCATGCATTCTAAGTGGTGCTGCGTGTGGTTTGACATTTGTTTTGTTTTGTTTTTTTAAATTCTTATTACCTTATTGGATTGACTTGATGTCCTTAATAAACATATATTTCCTCTCCATTGTATTTTGTATTATTCCCCTCCCCCCCCCACATACACACAATCTTGTTTTGCATGATTGAGTTATGAAGACATGTGAACTGTATCATCAGAATATTTGGGCAAGGCAATAGTTTCCTTTCTAACTCCTATAATCACAATGATATAGCTGTGGAAAACTGGGATCATGAAATTCCGTGGAAAAAGCTGATGTCTCTAACAACATATGTGCCTGGATGTGAAATGTCACAGTGAAGATTATTTATTGCTAGATTATTATTTTTAAAGTAGTGTTTGCTCCCTTTCTTTGGCCAGAATGACACACTGCCTCAAGGTTACTAAATACCGTATTTTTCGCCCTATAGGACGCACTTTTTCCCCTCCAAAAATGAAGGGGAAATCTGTGTGCGTCCTATGGGGTGAATGCAGGCTTTCGCTGAAGCGTGGAGAGCGAGAGGGGTCGGTGCGACCCACCCCTCTCGCTCTCCAGGCTTCAGGAAGCTATCAGCAAGCCTGGGGAGCCCGGGGGAGTTCCCGCAGGGCTCCCTAGGCTGCGGATAGGAGCCCGCTTGCCTGGAGCGTGGGGCGCGCCGAAGCAGAGTGCCCCGCGCTTTGGGCAGACATCCGCAGCCTGCTGCATGGGCGCGCTGAAGCAGAGCACCCCGAGCTTTGGGCAGACATCCGCAGCCTAGGGAGCCCTGCGGGAGTTCCCGCAGGGCTCCCTAGGCTGCGGATAGCAGCCTGCTTGCCCGGAGTGCTTTATTTCCCCCCCCCCCCAAAAAAAAACCTAGGTGCATCCTATGGGCCGGTGTGTCCTATAGGGCGAAAAATACGGTAATACAAATGCAGAGATGGGGACTTTGCAGGGGGGAAGCAGTTGGTAGTGCTTAACCACTCACAACTCTTCCCCAGTAGCTGGCTTGATTTTAGCTGGTCCCAAGATTGAAAAGAAACCTGGTGAGGCAGAAAAGTCAGCCTAGAGAGAGTTCAGGGAGAAAGTGGTAGGAAGAGGAAGTATAGAGCATTCACACACACACACACACACACACACACTCCTTCTCTGGCAATGCCTACCTCACAATCCCACACTCACGTTTTTCAGCAAACACACTTTGGCAAAGTTTGGTGTAAGTCAAGTAGTAGTTTTTCTTGAGCTTCTTTCATTTCCTTAACCAAAGCGGATTTGTGTGTGTGTGTGTGTGTGTGTGTGTGTGTGTGTGTGTGTGGCTGGGGAAGGAGCGGAACAGTGGTGCAATCTCTGGAGGTATAGATTTTCCCCATCTTTTTCATAGACATGGTTTTGTTATCAAATGATGTTTTGGGGCAGTCAGGTCCACTTGCCTTTTCACAACTGCCGTTTTATTTGGCAACATTTTAGCAACAGTGTTTAAAAAACCAATATTGTAATCGGCACTGAAAAATAGGAAGGTGACAGTTCAACTTGGTTTCATACCCAAATAATTCATCTTAATAGTTGTGGAAATTAGAGCATAATTCAAAAAACAAAAATATAACCACAAGGGAGATGTTTCTCTATTAGTTACTACTCTATAGTGTATGGCTAGGAAATCTCAGGCCTGGGGGGCCAACTGCAATCCTCCAGGATTGTCACCAGACCACATCCCTTCCCAGGCCCCACTCCTCACTGGCCCTACTCCATTCACTCCTTGTGTGTTCTCACCTGGCTGGAATGTGTCCTCAAACTGCAGTATACAAATGCCAGAGGCACTACAACTCGCCTTAGCCCCATCAAGCTCAGCCAATGATCAGGTTGTGGAAGGTTCCTTTACATCAAAACAAGACAGAGAGGTACAACTGTGTGTCATTTGCACACTGATGGCACCGTACTACAAATGCCTAGACACAGCTCTCAACTGGAAGACCTGCACCCTGCCTTGCTGGCCCTTTCCCATCTGGCCTGGGAGAGTGGAGTGCTGACTGACTCCAGCTACAAAAGCTCTAGCCGTTGAACAGATTATTGGGCTGGAGTATTGTTTACAGGGGGTTGAGAGAGCTGTTGCTGTTATTGATATTATTGTTGTATCTTTACTTCTAGATCTTACAATTTACATGGAAATTGTTTCCATTTGGTTGTGTACTTTTTGATGTGCTTTATTTATTGTTTATGACTTCTGTTATCTTCCTAATTGTGTAAATCTTGTCATGTTGTAAGCCGCCCTGAGCATAGTTTCAACTATGGAAAGGCGGCATACAAATAAAATGATGATGATGAGGTTTCAGATAGGTGTCTGATAGCATAGGACATAAAATGGACCTTGTAGGACCCCCCTAGTACTACTTTCTGGTCATGACTCTGCAGGTAAGGGTTAAACCACTGTAATACAATGCCTGCAACTTCCATCCCCCCTGGTTCAGAAGGAGACCATGGTCAATGGTGTCAAAAGTCTTGAGAGACTGGGGAGAACCAACAAGCTATGGTCCCAATTGTCTCCTGATATTCTGTCATTAGTCAGGGGAACCGGGTGTTTTAGTGGTAAAAGGAGGCTGAAGCCAGATTGAAATGAATCTAGATAATTGCTTTTCCAAGCATAACTGCACCTGCCAGTGGCTACCCTGTCAGCCACCTTGCTCAAGAAGGGAATATTAGAGACTGACTAGTAGTTTTCTTAAAACCCTTGTCTCTTCAAGTACAAGCCTTACCACCACCTTTCCTTGGGTGGTGGGCATAATTCCCTCTCATAATGAAACATTAACCAATACCTGGATTCATCCAATCAATCCCTGCCACAATAGTTTTTAGCCATCATGGACAGAGTTGGAGGGAACAGGTAGCTGGCCTCACTGGAGTGTTCTGTCTCTGTGAGCAGGCTGCAACAACTGAAACTGATCTGGCCGTTTGAAACACTG
Source organism: Podarcis erhardii (assembly GCF_964252035.2). Lineage (NCBI taxonomy): Eukaryota > Metazoa > Chordata > Lepidosauria > Squamata > Lacertidae > Podarcis > Podarcis erhardii. Next base: position 47,655,455 of record NC_138510.1, on the reverse strand, counting down.
CAGCTGGCTGGCAAGAAGAAACATGAAGGAATTCAAATGCATGCATGCTGTTTGCATTGTGGGGTGATGATTTTAAAACTGTGTCTGTTTGGGTACTAGCCTGCTCCCACCCACCCACTCCAGCTCAGCCTACAGATTTGTAGCAAACAGATACATAAAAACACAAGTCTCTAGCACTCTCTTCACAAGGTACTGTAACTCTATAAAGGCTGTCTATGAAGTTTCCTATATAATGCAAAACACCACACAGCACCAAAGTTGGTTACCGTACATTATGTTTCCATAAGAAGCCAGCAGATGGTGCTGTTTCCATGTAAAAAGTTAAGGTGGGTCTGGTTTTTGTTTTGTTTTGTTTTAAAATCAGCTATGGAAAGTGGAAATAGCAACAGAGGAGGGAATTTTGATCAGGAAAATGACGCAGGGTTAGACATCACCTCCCCCAGTGCTGTTGCTTATTTCAAGCTGACAAGCAACCCACAGCTGCATTTACATAAAATAAAAAAGAATTAGGTGGTCCAATCATGAAACTCTCACATATAATTTGACACACTGCCTATTTGGGAAGCTGCTTTGAGAATAGTAGGTTCATTGCCGTGCTGACTGATGAGAAATGTAGTTTTGGAAACATTAGCTGCAATTAATTTTCATATGCTGTTTGCATTGTGGGGTGACACCAGTCCTCATCCAGCACTTATTTTGCTTGTCTGAAAGGCATTTTAAGAAACTGTCCTCTTTAAAATTTGTTCGTTTAATGGATATACAGCTGCCACTGTTCTATAAAACCAGCACTGATCATCCTAGATTGATTACTAAGCAAAGATGGGAAAGGGCAACACTCTCCATTCCCAATTCATTGAGAAAATAAGTTGAGTTAGTTCTTGTATAGAATTGCAGATAACTCTTTGCCTGTTCAAATGATACATAACAATGTTCAAACGACACAGATCTGGGGAGGAGTATGAGTCAGTGTTGGGCTCATGCATTTCTTCCTTCCCTGCTGAAAGAATCTCCCAAGCAAAGCAGGAGATACTGCATTTCTTTGAACATAGGCCCTCCCTTACTCTGTGAGATCAAACATCCTTCCATGAGGTACCCGCCCTTAGCAAAATGATACATATGGGAGTATGTCTCACAAAGCACCTTGGGAATGTGAGGACTCCTAACACCAGTTGCTATGTAACAGCAAGCAAACACCTTGCATGGTGCTAATGTTGGTGCTTCTATTTCCTGTACATGCTTGTCAACACAAACTGCATTCATCTCATAGTGATAGCAGTTGCATCTGGTGGTGTTTGGCAGTATGCTTTCTGAGAGGGGCTGTTTCTCCATGAGTCTTATAAGAGTGGCAGGAACACAGGAACACTCAAGAGCTGGAGAGGGGCTTTAGCATCCCATCCCATCAACATCTGCCTTAGCCAACCCACTGCTACAAGTTGAGTCAGGAATCACCTATCTGGACCAGTGATGAGATGCCCCAGCCTTTGGATGGGCATAATCCCCCCCCCCAATGATTAAAAGTCACACACTAGCAAGCAGCCATATTTTTAGATTTGACAGTGGGGCAGTTTAGGAAGTGTTGCTTCTGTCACATCAAAATGCATTGCTAGAACTAATACACATATGCAATGATGCCCAGGGAGAAAATGCAAGCGCTGCTAAGGTTCTATATGCCATGTTAAAGGGTGCTGGTTGGTTCCAACTTGTTCATTCAATTCAGAGATGCAAAAATAATCTGAATCTGAATTGAATATGGATGTGAACTACATATAAGTAATTAGAAACCAAGTTCATTGTGTCATCCTACACAAACACAATGTCATTGGTCCTTGATTGCCATACATGGAGAAAGCGTGAGAGGACATTTCCCCCTTCTTAATCCTGCTTATAACTGCCTGTTAAAGTCTCCTTCAAATGATTATTCAAAGCTTTTCTCTCCAACACAGAAGGCTGAATAGAAACATTGAAGCTGAGAGTTGGAAGGGACCCAAGGGTCATCTAGTCCAACCCCCTGCAATGCCGGAATCACAGCTAAAGCATCCATGGTAGATGACCATCCAACCTCTGCTTTAAAACCAACAAGGAAGGAGAGTCCATCGCCTCTCGTGGGAGTCTGTTCCACTGCCGAACAGCTCCTACTGTCAGAAAGTTTTTCCAAATGTTTAGTCAGAATCTCCTTTCTTGTAACTTAAAGCCATTGGTTCGAGTCCTACCCTCCAGAGCAGGAGAAAACAAGCATGTTCCCTCTTCCATGTGACACCCCTTAAGATTTTTGAAGGCAGTAAATGGCAATAAAGGCACTGCAGTCTGGAGCGCAAAGACTACAATTCTGGGAAGTTTCTGTGAATGCCCACATGATCTAGACAAGATGAGTAAGTCAGTCAGTCAAGTGTTTATGTTGTGGAAACCTTTCGTACTTTAGGCCAACTGCCCCAGGGTTAATTCACTAAAAAACAATGAGCATTCTGCAACCCAGAGAGAGGGTTGGGTGCATGGGGGGTGGCTGGTGGTGTGTAGGATTATTATCTTCACAAACCAAAGATGGCAGTACATTAACTGTATGATGGTGGCTGACAGCAGATGCTGCATGTCTACTTTCCCTGACTTTAACATTCAGGTTGTGTCATGGTCCTGTGTTTCCCTAACATCTACACACACACACACACACACACACACACACACACACACACACACTGCAACCACATTGCTGTCTGTGGCTGGGAGACAGGATGTGCTGAATGCTGTCAGGTCACAGCACCGAAGATCCCAGACCTTAGGAAAGATGGAGAATTAAGTGTGTGGTGGTCATTTCCTATAATGTGACATTTGATCCTGCGTTTCAGTGAACTGGCAACAAAAGTCTGCCACAACCATTTTTTGAACAAGCTCAATTAACTACAAACTCCCAAATCTGGTTTTCCCCCTAAAACCTGTGGCAAGGTTTTGAGCCAAATGTCATGTTTTGTGCTGCTCCCACAAGCGTATATTGACTTGTCAAATAAGATTTCATAGTTTACCACCCACAAAGTTAAATCCGCTTCAAACCTCCTGCTTTCTTCCATGCTCTTCTATGGGCCTCAGCTTTTGAAAATAATGTGTATGTACTTACTTACATATGCAGTGCAGGGCCCAATGTGCTGTAATTTTCGTATTTCATTTTCCATGGGATCCTTGCTGAGTGAGGAGACTCATGTCATTTCCGTTACTGACATAGCAAAGGGTGGGGGAAGATAGTAACTTCCTACTGTGGCTTGTTTCTATCATTGGATCAGCCTGTGTGCAGCTTGACTTTCTGGTCACTTTGTCTCCGTTGTGGGAAGTTTTTCTCAGAATAAGTAACAGTCAACCAACACTTACGGGAATAAGGGTGGGCCTATGGCAGTCTCACTAACACACATAAGCGCAAATTTAATTGAAATTCAGAGGATCTGCTTCCACGAATTGCATTTAGGAGGCAAATGTTTGAAGGCAAGCAGGCTGGGGTTGATCGCTGAACTAATTTAAGGGCCACCCTACATGGTATGTGAGATTTCTATGATCAGATCTTCTGACATTTTAAGAAGTGGAATACTGTATAACTGCAGCGGATTGCAGTTTATTTCAGAGCCATGGTATTGTGTCTAAATATCCCTTTTCCCCCTGTGCCATTTTCCCAAAATTGTCCCGCTGAAACTGCAAGTTCATCCTCTTGGGAAAACGGCACCAGCAGAGGGTTAAAAACCCCACTTATTCAGCAGGCAACTGCTCAGTAAGTATTTATTTGAATTTAATAAAAGCTCACAAATAACTTGGCATTTTGCAAAGTTTGCCTCCAAAGAAAAATGGTGTATAAAGGCTATTTCCCCTGCTATAAGATTTGGTGAAACCCAGTTTGGTGTTCACAGGAGAATTAGGAAGCACTGGAAGCTCAGTATCTGTATTTGAAAGCTTATTCCAGCATCTCCTGCAGTCAATGTATTAAAAAGAATTGCAGCTAAAACTATCAATATTTTGAAGAACAAAAGATTGTGTGCTCTTTTTTTAATGAGCTTTGCCTCTTCACAAAACAAATGGTAATTGTGGTATAGAAACACCCTTCAGGATATAAGCCTGTGCATATTTGCCTTGGAGTAATCAGGGGACTTCACTAAGCCAAAATAGAGTTAAGGTTGCAACTTAAATAGTACACAATTGCTGGTGTAACTAACACACAACCCATGTGAAAAACTCCAGTCACACATGCATGCATGCATGAATGCATGCAATAACAAAAACGGGGCAGTCCAATGGGTTTGGCCATTGTAGTGGCAGAGCAGAAATCGTCATAGATATGGGCAAGTGAGGAAAATATAGGGTTAAATAGGCAAGGCATTCCCCAACTTTCTCTTGACTCATTAACTAGCCCCTACCTTCTCCCAAAACTAGAATCCACATTCTAGGTTGGAGAATTTATGTTGCACTATAACTGAAACATTCATACCCAAAGTAGTTTATTGGTACCATTAACTCAGCATTTGCAGATTAACGCAACCTTCTGTGGCTTCTGCTGACATTTTCTAGCTGAAAATAGGGCTACGAAGGATTTGAGTTAAACACTTTGCAGTAACGTTGTGAATCTGAAACAAACTGGGCATCCAAAGTCTAGTACTGCCCATTGAAGAGCCAGACATCTGATTAAAATCAAGTTTTCATTTTTATTTAAAACTGCATGTATAAAAAAAATAGCAATTCTGAATTCCCTGTACAGTATTAGCTATTAACAAAACCAGCAGACTACACACCAAATTACTTATAGAAGCTTGACAATGTTGAAGTCCAGGGTATCTTGCTCCACTTTAAGTAAGAAGAGTACTATGTACACATCCCCTCCCCCCACCAATACCTGTAAAAACATGTCTCAAACATTCGGGGAGGCTGAACAGCCACAGCTGGAACTATTTACAGATGGCTGAGTGGCAGGTCAGCTACTCCATACAGTGGCAAGACATCAAACAGAGCAGAATAGGCAGAAAAGAACCCAATGGAGGAAGGAAGTTGGGAAAGGGGAGGAGGGGGCAATGTGACAGGATATCAGGTCAGCAGCTGTAGCGGTGAAGTGTAGGCTAAGAACCCACATGATTCATAAATAAAATAAATAAGATCCTAAAGTTAGGATATTCCATTAAAAAACCCTAGAAATAAATTAAAAAAAACAGGAGTAAAAACATTATAAACTGCAATCTTCTGTACACCAAGCTTTGTTCCTGTATTGATCTGTACAAATTTACAGTTAATTGGGTTGCATTGTTTGTGCACTTGAGGATGCCTTCACGTGAGAGGCGGCAAGAGCCAACTCAGAGTTCATATTGGACAGCACATAGCTAGGGTTTGCCAGTGGATCACTCACAGCCTCTTTTCAAGCAGTTCTTTTAGAAGGTGGAACAAACCAAAACCCAGGTAAATCTTGAGGCAGCAGCAAGGAAGGAACACTCAAGTATTTTCTTTCCCCCAGCACAGCTCAGTTGCAACTGAAGGCACTCAGAACATGGTGACACAGTGAAGACAGGGGCCAGTCCAAATCGGTATTTCCCCATCCCCGATTCCCCCAACTGAGAGTCTGCTCTAGTTGTCTGCTCCACTTGTTTCATATTCTAGGATTCAGCAGGTTATGAACACGCATGGAGTTGCTCAAGTCATCTAGTGGCAAGGAGGTTTGCAAAGCGGGACCCAAAGAGTTTAAATCCACTCGACCAGCAGAGATGGTTTTTTTCAGGCTTGGAAATGTCTCCAGGCAGCCTGTGTCTGCAATGAGATGATGGTATTCCTGTAAAAATCCCCACTCAGCCAGAATCAGTAGGGCAGAATTCTGTTTTGCACCCCAAAAGGATGAGACACACTGCTATTTTCTAGACTCATGCAGTAGACTGTGCAGGTGGATCTCAGCTGTTTCCTGAGACAGAAGAACTTCTTGCATCCAAGAATGGTTCAGAATGTCTTCAAAGGATGGCCGGTCAGAAGGCCTCAGAGCTAAACACCACTTAATAAGATGCTGGCACTCTGCAAAAAGAAAGGACAAAGTTGGAATAGGTGCATTGCTGAGGAGAATCTACAAAGCAGGACACTGATGATGCAACAAAATCTCACCCTGCTTTATGAAACAAGACTGTTTTACATGGCTGAAACAATGTTTAATTAATGTTTGTTTTGCTACTCATACCAGGGTGTGTTTGCTTCAAGTTTGACATCAAGGGAATGATTCAAAATCTGACTGGAAGCCCAATAACAGTGTTTTAGGAACACTTGCTTGTGCAATTTCGATGGTAACACACCACTTAATTTCAAATTCTAGGTTTTCCCCCCTCAACAGCTGAAGTGTTACTTGCATGCTTTAGCATATAGCAGTAACATCTAATATAAAAGCTGTTTGGGATCATCAGAAATACTTCCAAGTACTGCCTCTCAAAGCAGAGAGTGGATAAGCCCTGTCCACTAAGTTATCCCCTATCTCATAAGAGCAGCAGACACTTACCAGGAGAAATCCTTTGCCGAAAATAAACTTGACCTCTTATGATCTCCTCATCATGTTCAAAGGGGATATCACCACAGACCATGTCATAGAGCAGTACTCCAAGCGACCAGACGGCAGCAGATCTACCATGGTACCTGTGGTAGCGAATCCATTCTGGAGGACTATATACACGAGTCCCTAGAAGAGAAAGAAGAGGAAGGTCTCATCATGAGATTTAAAATTCCTACAAATCACCTCAGTGCTGATTTTTTTCAGTGCTTGGACACATTGATCAAAAGACCAGGAACATCAAGTGAACTAGTTTTCAACTATGACAATGCAGTTAGTAAAAACCAGGCATGGACTTCTGAAGACAAGTTGCTTAAGATGTTGACAAAGACTGAATGTACAGTATGATGGGATGGCTTTATCTTTTAGTTGTGCATGTGGTAATGCTGAGATGCAGCTTACTTGCACCACTGCAGTAGGTCTTGGCACCCTTTGTTGTAGTATCTGATCTCTCTCCCCCACCCACCTCCTTGCTGGCAGGAAGCAAGGATACTGAGGTCAGAGCTGCTAGTCTGGTTTCCAGCCACGTGACTCTTGTTTACAAACTTTGGGTTGTAAAAAAAATCCTCATGATCCACCAGGGGGCACCAGAAGCTTGAGTATTTGTGCAAGAAAGAGGGCAACAGAGGGAGGAGCAAACCCACCCCTGGTCATTAACCGTTAAATTAAAAACAAAACAAAAAATGCAAGGCAGCTCATGCCACTCAGGAACCCAGAGGCAAAAAAAAACACAAACAAACCAAACTGAAAGCCAGCCGTGATTTTTTGAAAGTCAACAGCTCATGAAAAGAGTCGTTAGCAACGGCTAGAAGCTTGGTTTGTTTTCTGGAAACAATTAATGTCTGTGAGCAGCTCGCATTTCTATTCAAATCTTCAATACTTGAATCTCCTTTCCCCCACATGCACATTTTGTTAAACAAATTATTGATTTGTGCTTCTTAGCAGGGAAGGTAAAGTGAGATGAATGTAAACAGATCTCTTCCAGATTAGATTTCACAACATTCATGCCATGACGAAAAGCAACTTTCCATTTAAAATGATTAATTTAGTGAGATGGCAGAGGCAGCAGATCTTAGCAACTACCTCCTCCGCTTTTTTGTACTCTGCTCTTCGTAGGGACAAACTACAAAACCCTTTCAGTCATCTATCAGTTTTAGAAAGATAGCAATCCACGTACTTTAAGATTTTCCCTTTAGTTACAGATTTTGATTAGCATTCAAGGTTTTGAACAGTATGCCTGCAAACATGTTTGCATTCAGCCTTGCAATTCTGCACTCCCTCACAAGTGAATTAGTAGCCACTCAGATTTACAACATATTTACTGCCTGGTTCCTTCACTTTCTATTTTCACACCACAAATAAGACAGTAGGTTCAGGCTCATTAAAAAAAAAAACCATTAGCAAAGTCTAGCAGTTGATTGGAGCTAAATCTCCTATCAACAGAAACTGTGTGTAGGCAATAGGCAATCAGGATAAAATGTATTTCATAAGAAGAACAAGTCCTACAGCTCAGAGGAAGAACATGTTCCATTGCTGCAAAGCACTCAAACCCCGGGAACACAGTGTTTCAAAAAGGAAATTCCCTGGCTCGAAGCAGGGAATGGAAATTGACAAGACTCACCATCAAAGTCAGTGTACACTGTGTCCTTGAGCAGCGCTCCAGATCCAAAGTCTATAAGTTTGAGCTCTCCACTGCTCAGGTCAATCAGGATATTCTCGTCCTTGATATCCCGGTGCAGAACCCCACAGCTGTGACAATGTCGAACCGCCTCCAAAACCTGACGGAAAAAGCTGCGAGCCAAGTCTTCGGGCAGAGCACCCCGCTCCGTGATGAAATCAAAGAGATCCTGCACGGGATCAGGCCGTTCCAAAACCAAAATAAAACTGTCCGGCCTCTCAAACCAATCCAGGAGCCTGATTACGCCCCGAAAGCCAGAGCCAACCTTCTTCAAGAGCAAGATCTCCATGGGTACCCTCGTTCCACCAGGCTGCAATGTGATTTTTTTTGGGCGGGGGGGGGGGGGAGAGAGAAAACAGGATTCATGAATAGGAGAATCAATCGACCTGCATTGTGGCAGATCATTGAAAGCTGAAAGAGATTCTCTCGAGCAACTCGGGGGCATTCCTCCGCCCAAACACTTACCAATTCCCCCCATTCCGAAACCCGGTCGCGGGACACATGCTTGATCGCCACCTACGAAGATTAAAGAGAGAAAAAAATGGATTGAGCGAACAGGACCGGTAGAAAGAAATGCCATGGGTGGCGGGGAGGGGGGACTGGAATGAATGGAAAGGGTATTTTTTGGGAGAAAATTGGGGTTTGGGGAAAACGAAGAGGGAGAGCGATGGGGAGCAAATGGGGGCACAATCCACCCGCGGCCAAGCACTCACCGGAGCTCCATCCGCCAGCCGGGTCCCCGAGTAGACCGAGCCGAAGCCGCCACTGCCGAGCAGCGGGCCCACCTGGTACAACTTCTCCAGGGGTTCCTTTTCTTTTCCTGCGAAGGGAGAGAAAACGAGGGATGGGGAGGGGGGGGGAGGTCAGTCCATTGCGCCTCCTCAGCAACGCTGCTCTCCCTCCCGCCCGATCTCTCCGCATCAGCCGCTCCCCAAACAAAACAAACCCCTGGCCGCCACCCCAGCCCCGCCTTCGCCTCACGACCCCGACCGACCGTGAGGGGCGCCTGCAGGCCGCCCGACCCCCCCCCCCATCCATCCATCCTCTGCCCCCCTCCGGTGTGGCTGACCTGGCAGGGGCTTGACCGGGTGCAGGTCCCCTCCGGGCGCGGAGCACAGGTGGGCCAGGGAGTTGATCTTGGAGAGCAACATTCCCGCCCCGTCCGCGTGTTCCAAGCAGGCCGGGACCGGCGGCGGCGGCGGCGGCGTCTCTGAGGCAGCTGCTGCTGCTGCTGGGTTGGCGTCTCCGAGGCACGGGCGGGAGCTGCGGGCGGGGTCGTGCCGGGCCAGCCTGCTCCCTCCCGTGTGGCGCGACGGCCCCGGCCTCAGCCGCCTGTAGTAAAGTGGGAGGGAGCAGCGCTGGGGCGGAGCCGGGGAGAGCCGGCGGGCAGGTCTCCAACAGCGGCGAAGCTCCGCCCACCGGCACGGAGCCGGCCAATCGGCGCCGCAGCCGCCAGCCCGCGCCTCGGCTCTCCGTCAGAATGGAAAGAGACTCGACGTGGCGGGAAGGAAAAGGCGCCAAAGAGAGGGGGGAAGGAGGAGGGGGCGGCGGAGGGGGGGCGCGAAGGGGAGCGAGGCTAGCTCGGGACCTGTGGCGGGAAAAAGGGAGAAGACAATGAGCCAGACAGGCTCCCCGGGGGCTGCTCCGCTCTGGCAAAGGGCGGTCCTCCTCTCTTAGTCACTCGCTGCTCGCCACAGATATAATATGCCCTCCATCTCCCATGCGATGGGCTCCTTCAAGGAAATAATTCCCCATTGCCACCTGCGCCATTCATTCATTCATTCATTAGCTGCATGGTAGGCAGAAATTCAGCAGGTGCTGATTTCCCTATCGTTGCAATATTTTCATTGGCAGCCTTTTAAATATCTGCCTGTCATGCAGCCCGTTCCAGCACAGATGCCTCTTCATGGGGGCGGGAAGGATGGCGACTGCCAATCATGTTGCCACCGCTACAGTTTTTTCATGATTAAGCTGTTCAAAAAAAAGCTGCGAAATAAATAAGTAGCGTGCTGAAATGCAGGATTTCCCCCTCGCCCGCTTCCCCCGCTGCTGAGGAGTGAATGGCAGCCATGTGATGGGCTTAGGGTGTGCATTTGGAGAGAGTGGCGTGGTGGCCAAACCAGCTCTTAGTTACTCCGAGGCCTGGGGAGGAATGAAAATTGTTCTATGTTCCCCATTGCTACACATGTACTTTTTGCCATCGGAATGAATGGAACAATGGTCCTGTATTTGCATAAGCCTTTCCCAGGTTCATTTCTTGGTTACACAAGAATGTAGCAGAGGGACAGATTCCATCATGAGACTGATAGATACATTATGAACAACAATTACAGGGCCATTTGCAAGATAATTGGTCCAGCAATTAATTAAAAACAACATCCAACAGAACATGTTACAGATAGGTAGCCGTGTTGGTCTGCCATAGTCAAAACAAAATAAAAAAATTCCTTCCAGTAGCACCTTAAAGACCAACTAAGTTAGTTCTTGATATGAGCTTTCATGCGCATGCACACTTCTTCAGATGCACAGTGTATCTGAAGAAGTGTGCATGCACACGGAAGCTCATACCAAGAACTAACTTAGTTGGTCTTTAAGGTGCTACTGGAAGGAATTTTTTTATTTTGTTTCAACAGAACATGGATACTGATGAGGCACGGGAGGTTTCGAGTTCAAATATCGGCCGTTACCAGTGATCAAACCCTTCCGACATAAGTTACCAAATATGCAGAATGGAATTCAGTTGCAGGGACCTTCAAAAAAGCTGAATGTGGGGTATTCAGGACAGACAAAAAGGAAGTACAGTGGTACCTCGGGTTACATACGCTTCAGGTTACATACGCTTCAGGTTACATACGCTTCAGGTTACACACTCCGCTAACCCAGAAATAGTGCTTCAGGTTAAGAACTTTGCTTTAGGATGAGAACAGAAATCCTGCTCCAGCAGTGCAGCAGTAGCAGGAGGCCCCATTAGCTAAAGTGGTGCTTCAGGTTAAGAACAAATTCAGGTTAAGTACGGAGCTCTGGAATGAATTAAGTACTTAACCCAAGGTACCACTGTATACAGCTCATGATGGAATTTGCACAGCTCATGATGGAATTTGCAAGGTGTAGGGATGGCTGCAACTGGCTTTAAAGGCTATTGGACAAATTCATGGAGGACAGTGCTATCAGTGACTACTGATCATGTTGGCTGTATGTATTACTTGCCAGAGCAGAGGCACCATGACTCTGAATGTCAGTCATTGGGGAACATGAGGGTGCTTGTGGGCAGGACCTATCTGGCTGGACAGTGAGACCAGGATGCTGGACTAGAAGGGCCTTTGAACTGATCTGATAGGGCTCGTCTTATGTTCTTATTTTCTCAGGTAACTCCTGATACACTATCAGTTGAGCTCACGCACTTGTCTCTGGAATAGAAAGTGCTAAATGATAGCAGAGATAAAGGTAAGATTAGAACACATGCTTACAGCAGCCAATTAGGCCATGAGGTGTTCTGTTGGAAGCAGCAGGGTATTAACATCTCATCTGATACTGGCTGTATATCCCATAGGACAGGAATTACTATACTTCAATAAGGACGAGTCACATTGTCAACAGAAGTTTGTTTAAATTTGATCTTTCATTTTGGAGAAACTAGCATAACAAGAGCATAGCAACTATTTAGATACACTTTGCACTGTGGTGACACTGAAAGTGTACAAGTGTAAAAGTTTCATAAATTCCTATGCTATGTTGCATGAATTCCAATTCTGTTGGAATGTAATTGTATGCAATATTTTGTAATTGCACCTGGCAGAAAATCTCATGAAGTTCCTTTTATTGACTGCTTTTAACAGCTGACACTGTTCCCAGTAAAGATTTTTGCAACCTTTGTCCTGTTCTGGCAGAGGATGATATGTGTATATTGTGGTACAAAGGTAAAAACATGCGACCTTTAAAGGGTGACTGTCAGAACAAGTTTTGCCCTTGTTTTTATTCTCCATAAATAAGCTTGCAGAAATAATTAAAAATAGCAAATCATTTTGCAACATTTTTCTTTCCTGTGAAGTGGAAGGGAGCAGCTGTTTAAAAAACAAGCAAACACTAACTTCCTCGGAAGCCAACTATTGTAATCTGAAAGTGAAACTCTCTATAAATACAAGTGAAACAGACCAATTTTTGTAAATGAAACTCAAAGAGAAAATGCAGCTTGACTTAGAAAAAGAGCAAACACTTACTCCTGGATTGTATATTCAGTTATTTAAACATTTTAGCCAGATGTGTATAAAATGTCCTCAAACCTTGCTATTATCAAGAAAGATAAATTAATGTGCAAGATGAGGGCATAGCATAATATTGTTTTTATGTTTCCATTTTCAGCGCTTCTATTATTCTGTAGTCATAAAACTGTATATATCCATACCCAAAAGGAATAAAACAACCAAAAATAGGCAAGTGGTAATATTTGTAAAAGGAACATAGCTGGGATACTTACTGTCTCTTTACTTCTGAATTCAATTTATCAGAAGGCATCTAAGAAACAAATGACAGAATGAAGCAGGGAGATTACAATTGCCCAGTGTGATATAGGTTGCTACCCTCAAGTAGTATTGATAGGCTACGATTCACATGCAGCTTCCCTTGGGGCTAATATTGTAGGGGATGCTGTCCTTCTCTGGACCCATAAAATAAAAACACGTTCTTGAATGACAAGTGTTTTTTCTATCACCCAAAGAGCTCCACAACCTACATAAGAACATAAGAAACCATGGGTGTAGTCAAGGGGAGGCAGGGAGGCAGCTGCCCCCCTATCAGCTAGTTAAGAGATACTTAACTAACTGACCAATCATGTAGGTTCTGCCCTCTCCCACAAAAGTCCTGCCCCCAACAAAAATCCTGGGTACGCCTATGTAAAGAAACTGCTTTATATACTGAGTCAGACCACTGGTCCACCTTGCTCGGTATTGTCTACATTTGACTGGTAGTGGTTTGAGACAGAGTCACTCCCATTCGTACCTGGAAAAGGTGGGAATTGAATGTGGGCTTTTTGCATAAGCTCTACCACTTCGTCTCTGTCCCACAACTTTTTCTAAGCACAGTTATGCTTCAAAAACTGAATTCTTTCTTACTGAAAGTTTATTAAATGCATAGAATACATATATGCATGTGACTGTGTGACTGCACATTGCCACATACATATGTAAAGACAAGCACTGTGGCTTGCCCCCATCTTGCAAAGGATGCTCCGTACAATGTCCGTGCTGCCTGCAGAGCAGCAGTCTGTCTCTGCCCCCAGCACAGTTGCCGTATAGGATTTCTCTGTTAGAAATGGCTGACAGCTTCTCTGAAGAAGTTCTTCTGTTAAAAGTAGATTGAAGTTTCATTGGCTCAAATCCAGGCTTCAATGCAAGAAGTTACATTACTTTTGGCAAGCACTAGAGGCTTTCTGATAATAACAAACGCCTTCGTCACCGTCCCAAACTTGACCTGTTTGGCTGCCATGGTGAAGTCAGCCCTAATTGAATTTTTCTGCTAATCTTGTCATGACTTCATCTCTTCCTGAAAACATGTGCATTGGCAGCTACATCTGCACATGCTCCCAAACACACACACGCCCTCTTTCCTTGGTAAAAGTAAAAATTCCAGCCGGGAATTCTTGACCAAAGTACCTTTCAACAGTATGTTTCTATAGAAGTTGCTGGATGAGTTGCTTTCCTGAGTTCCAAAGATATTATAAATAATTTACCAGTAGTGGGTTCTGATTACTCAAGTCTATTAACATTTAGAGCAAAGAACTACAGCCAGTAGTCTCTAAATTATTACAGAAGACGCCAATCTGTGTTCTCTTCTTTTCTCCTCCCAAACAGACTGGGAGCTCCCAGCATCCCACACACTTGGGAGGTGAATTGCTTTGGAATTAATGGATCTTACTGGAAATTCTAGTGATTGTAGTTTTAGTGTTTAAGTTGTGGCCACGCAGCTGTTCAGACTGCTTGTGAACTGAAAGTATCTAACTATTTTTCCAAATTCACACAGAACTTGGCATTCAAACCTCAGACACTACTGTTGTTCCATAAGAGATTTCAGGAGAAACAGTGAAAAAACACACACATGCAGCGGAGATGTAATGTTTTCCACACTCTGTCTCTAATCAATATACTATTACGTACGGCAGAGAAGCAAATGTTTAAATCCGTCTATATATAATTTTGAAGTCATCAAGAACACAGATAACCAAAGAGTCATTCCTGGGAGTTGTTGTGTATATAATCCCTCTTGGAACATTTGCAACTATAAAAGGTGACTCATATTCTGATAGGATGAATGGAGAGAACATGTGATAGGTAGATAATGGAAGAAGTGCTCTTTCCATTCATTAAGATGCTTGCATCCCACACTGCATTTCGTCAGGGATCCCCGCCCTGCATATGCCAAATTTAACTCCAATAACTTTCAATGCACTCCTTATTTCTGGAAACATATTCCTTTTTAGCTGAAAAGTTCTTTAAAAAACACAATTAGCTTTTTTGTTCTTACTGGAAAGAAATATGGCAACTATAAAAGAGTGGCCTGGGAAGTTGTGTACATTGGTTTATGTATGGACAACTTATTTATATGAATTCTTAGAGCAAAGAGAACTGATTCCATATTCTCCAACACTGGAAAACAGTGGCATAGTGCTTCATGTGCTATTTCTTTAGTTTACAGCAACCTGTCCTGGAATCATTCAAGAGCAAAGAGGTTATTTGTAACTGTGGTTAAATTATGTACTTGAATAACATAATTCTCCTGTAATATCCACTATTCCAAAAGAATCTCATTGTAGGACATGAAAGAGCAGGTTATACATGCATCCTGACAAACCCTACCTCCAGTCTGCCAGAGATTTGAGCATCAGTGTGGGGTAATGGTTAGAATATCGGACTTAGGACTTCAGGTCCTGTGTCATCTTGGGCCAATCTCACTGCCTCTCTGCTTAAAATACATCATGGGATAATTTGGAAGCGGCTGTCACATACACTTTCCAGAGTTCTATGGAGGAAGGGCAGAATAAAGGGGGGGGGGAGATTTAACTTGAGGACATATAAGGGAAGGACACTGAACAAGCAGAATGACAATTGCAGCAACTCATTCTATGATTGTGGCCAAAGGTACATACTGTTGCATGCCACCCCACACTCCAAATGGTGCTAGACCCCAAGGGGTCCAGGTGCTTGGTTTCCTCAGAATGAGGGGCAATGGAGACTGTGGTGTCTTTAGGATATATGGTTTATTTACACATATATACAACCTGAGTCTATGGTGGAGGGTCTCACAGCATTAACACCCCAAGAAGGTCTGGCTTCTCCTGTAGCCACAGCCTTGGAGTCAAGCAGAAACCAAATATTTCTCTCCCTCTCAGGTTTCTGTCTGCAATCTGCTTTTAAGCCAACTCTGACCCTTCTCACCAACAGCTGGGGAGGGAGGGAGGCCCACCCATTTGCCCTCTGGCACAAAGCACTTTCTTTGTTACCCTAAGGACCCAAATTTAGTGGGCCATTAACTCAAGCTGCCCTGACTATACCAACAATTGAATCCTCCTTTAGAATTCAACCTTTGCTGGATCCAGGAATTAAAGGGGCCCCAGGCATACAGTTTAAGGCCTGCCCCAACTCTAATCTAATCAATTTGAGAGTGTGAATGAGGTGCAAGAGACATGACTCAATCAGTGCTCAATACATTGATCAGTATGTCTATCAAAAGCCTTGCAATGGGCAGGAAAAGACTCTTTTAAAGAGATCTATTACATGCCCTAAAGGTAAAGGTAAAGGTACCCCTGCCCGCACTGGCCAGTCGTGACCGACTTTGGGGTTGTGCGCCCATCTCGCTTAAGAGGCCGGGGGCCAGTGCTGTCCGAGGACACTTCCGGGTCACATGGCCAGCGTGACGAAGCTGCTCTGGCGAGACTGCAGCAGCGCAGCACACGGAAACGCCGTTTACCTTCCCGCTATAAAGCGGTACCTATTTATCTACTTGCACTTAAGGGTGCTTTCGAACTGCTAGGTGGGCAGGAGCTGGGACAGAACGACGGGAGCTCACCCCGCCGCGGGGATTCGAACTGCCGACCATGCGATCGGCAAGTCCTAGGCGCTGAGGTTTTACCCACAGTGCCACCCGCGTCCCCCTATTACATGCCCTAGCAAAACTGTAAATGAGATGTCTGAAAATGACCCTAAAGGTAATAAGAAGGAAACCCAGCCAGATGGGTGGGGTATAAATAATAAATTATTATTATTATTATTATAACTATTCTCAATCAGTGGCGTAGCGTGGGGTTGCAGGGGGGGCCGGCCGCACCGGGCGCAACATTTGGGGGTTAGGGGTAGGGGTAGGGGGCGCAAATCCAGGGTTAGGGGGCGCAAATTACTTGCTTTGCCCCGGGTGCTGACAACCCACGCTACGCCACTGTTCTCAATGGATAAATGGCAGAAATGGGTTTGTGTCTGGTATGTAGGCTCAGTTATGGTATGTATGCGTTTCTAGTCTGGAAAGGATGGATGGGAAGACAGCCCTGCTCAGCCAGGGGTCAATCTTTCCTCCTCACCTCAGTTGAGTCCCCACTTCACATTAGAGAGAACTGTTTTCCCTGCCTGACCTTGGCCCATCAGCCTAGTTTAAAAGGGAATAGTTGGTCCCACTCCCAAGCTTTATTGTTATCACTTCTAAGTCTTTTTCTAGAAATATAAAAATTTGGTTGTCAATGTAAAGCATATTCTGAGATAGCAGTGGCTATCGATTTTCATACTCTCTGTAGAAAACACCAACGCAATAATATACAAGGGTTGTATTCAGTGCAGTGCTAAGGAGAGCATTTTGTGACAGCAAGCATTTCTCCTTGCACAATGGAATGTTATCTCTCTCTGCTCCCTCTGCCAAGTATGTCTTAGGGTTTCCCCAACCCTATAGAGCAGATATGGGAATGCATGCGGAGAGGAGAGCAGGGAAAGTTTTATTGCACATATTTAGTTGAATAATACCCAAAGTATTATTCAGCAGCAGCATTCATTCAATCTTCTCAGTATTTCACTTGCTTGTATACAGTCCCTAGCATGATTGGGGGCAAGTGATCCTATCTGAATGGTAAATGAAAGAATTGAAAATGTTCTGTTTTCTCAGGTTCATTTTGCACCTTGGTGTTTACCAGTAGCGGCTCCATTTCTGTTGCCACCAGCTGCCTGACACAGGCAAAAACTGTTAAAGACAAAGGAGCTCTGACAGATCCAGGCAGCTAGCTTTCCCCTTGGTCCAGAGTGCCCACTTCTAACATTATTTTTAATGTGTGGGAGCATGACATACAGAAAACAAGGGGAAGAAGAGACCGTGCATGGCCTACAGAGAAAGGAACAGTCTCCCCAGACACATTTTGGAAGCAGATGTTCTGTCTCATCCCCTTCTTTCATTATGGTCTGGTTAAAAACCCCCAGCAAGAATGGATCAGAACTAATTAACCTGAAAGCTAAAGTCATTCAACCATGACAAATTCCCCCTTCTATTTTCTTAAGTGAAAAGGTACAACCATAAATGATAAACATTTATTTCCTTAAATGACCTGCCCTGCTGACTGAGATTTCCTCCCCTGTTAGCTGATTACCAACGAGAATGATTTGGTTGTTTTGAGTTCTGCTTAGATTCTAGCTTTCTCCTTGGTGAATGGGGTTGTGAGAGGGGTTTCAGCTGTTAGTCCACACCACAGTTACGCATGTCTCCACACACTTTCTGGAGATTTGGGCCTCACATGACCCGTTCACCTCAAGCAAACGTCAATCTGCTATTTAAAGTGTCCAGCGCTGCACTCAGCAGTCATGTGAATTAGTACTAAGAAGCCTGCATTCTGTTCTGAATGGATTATCGCTGAATTCTTTAAACTGATGGCATAAGGTGCCAAGCTGGCAGCCCTAGATCTAATCTTCTCTGTTTACAAACACTGGACAAAACTGCCCTATTAACATGCATCGTCTAACCTGCAGGGATATACAATCAACCAAAAGCTGTCTGACTCTTTCCATGATCTATATGTCGAAACTGATTTGTGTCAACACGGAGTGGTGATTTCAATAAGACAAGTGATTAGAATGAATTTGTGGCTGGTATCATTGGGCTTTGGTGTGCTGAAGGACATGCAGTTAGACTGATCTTGCAACAGGCAGAGCAGAAGTCTGTGTACCCCAAGGCCTTATTGCCTCTGGGCATTGACCCAGCTGCAGCCATGAGTTTCAGATGCAGCTGTACAGAAGCTTGTCATTAACAGACAATGCTAGTAGTTGCCCAGCATGTTAGCCTTTGCATGTTGTTTGCACAAAGATCAGAATGAATCTGAAATTCAGCACTTAAAGCAGGAAGTTTCTAACCTTTGCCTATCCAAATGTTATTGAACTCCCATTTCCCATCAACCCCAGCCATTTTGGCCAATAGTAGGAGATTATGGAATTTATAATCCAACAAAATCTGAAGGACCACAGGTTCCTGATCCCCGACTTGAAGGAAGTAACTGCAAATTGTGCATTTACCGGTAATTCCCACCATTCACTGAAGGCCAGGTTTTCTGTGGTTAGCTGCTCACACCAGGCTTTTATTTCCCAGGGCTTGTTCACATACATAATTGTCCTGAGGGAGAACAATTTCCTTAAATGTGACCATATAAATCAGTGGTTTCTTATTGGGAGATTAATGCGGCTAATACACTGTCAGCACAATCCTATATAACTCTGCTCAGATGTCCCAACTTCCTCCCAGGTGAGGTGGTTATGGGACTGCAGCATATCAAAATCCACATGCTTACCCAGGAATGCAAGATTAATGCATGGAGTTCCCATGCAGATAAAGATCAGAGGCCTGCATTCAAGATCTGGGCCAGATCCTCCAAGTGTCCCTATTTTCAGGGACAGTCCCAGATTTACAGAAGCCGTCCTGGTTTCTGATTTGATCTCAGAATATCCCACTTTTCCTTTGGGCATCCCTATTTACACTGGAGAAATATTGGAGGGTATGGTAGGACGTCCCTATTTTCAACAGAGATATGTTGAAGAGTATGGAGTTATGCGACCTCTGAGCCAAAGAGATAAGTAACTATACAACCTTTAGAAGACATCTGAAGGCAGCCCTGTATAGGGAAGGTTTTTAAATGTTTGATGTTTTAGTATGCTATATGTCGGAATCCACCCAGAGTGGCTGGGGCAACCTAGTAGGATGGGTGGGGTATAAATAATAAAGTTGTTGTTGTTGTCATCATCATCATCATCATGGAATAGGATGGCCTTACTTTCATCAGAGAAATGTTGAAGGGTGTGCTGGGCTAGTAAATTCTGAGGTGTGTGACTCTCTCCCTGCATCTATCTCCATTTGCCATCTAAGTTCCAAATCAATAAGAGGCACTCTTTTCCTCTCCTGTGGCACTTTCTGTCCCCACACCTTCTTCCTCATCTTGGTGTCTCCCTTGCCACTTTCTCCCTTCACTCTTTTTCTCCCATCCATCTCTGTGTCTTGTCTTAACTCACTGACTCAGTCTCTTGCACACATACTTATATACACACACATTCTTGCTCATCCCTTTCTTTCCTCCTCATCTCTGTCTACCTTCTTCTCATCCTTTCTCCCCCCCCCCCACTCTACAATCATGTCACTCTTTCCCCACCCCTGCCCTGCCATAATCTCCTCCAGGACCCAAGCACTGTTTGCTGTGAGGATTCACTGCCATGGCCAAAAACATGATACAGCATTGCTTATCCCAGAAAAAATAACCCCCTAAATCAATAAGCTGTGAAACACTGACAGATATATTCCTGGTTGCATAAACAACCTCTCGAGGAAGTCAATTTTCACACAGGCACCAAATGGTGATATTCCCCGCCCCACAAAGACGCTGAGTGAGCACTCATTCTGGCTTGTGACACCACATCTAGCCAGGTAGACAGCAAAGCTCTCCGCTGAAATTTGATCCCAGTAGCTACTATAGAAAAATGATCGCAAATTGGTCAGCGACCCTGGGGAAGTTCTGTTGTCTTGACATCCATGAGGAGAGGGAGGCACAGACCTAGCAAAATCACACTGTTACACGTCTCTTGTCCCTGATACAATGGCATTTCTTCAGAGTGGTTACCAGAAAAAGTATTTTTATTCCCCACATGGAGTCAATTGTGTGTAAATGTCTCCTTCTACAGAAATCAAAGCATATTTGATTTCATTGAATATTTCCCTTGTTTCACTTTGGGTTTCATGGTTCCCTTGTTTAAACAATTAGAATACTCCAGATGTAAAAAAAGAAAGGGGGGGTTCCAACTTGCTCCCTTTCTTGTGCTTGTTTAGAGTAACCTACTTTCCCAGTTGATATCAAATACCCCTCCTCCCACTATCACCTCAAGTTACAGTACAAGCTGCCAAGGATATCAGTTCCTCATTAGTTATTGCAGTTCACTTTAGCACCTTCTTCTGCAGGGTGCTTCTTTGCAGTTATATTTTTGGCTCTCGTGTGCATTCATTCAATGCACTTGAGAGCTGGAAGCTACATAGTGCCCATGCTTAATCTGCCTTGATTCTCTGTTTGTCCACAGAGCACACCTGCGGAACCCCAGGCTTTGTAATGGATCCCCTAGTCCACACATGGGGAAGTGCAGTGTCAGTAGTGCAAGATATCCAGTGTCACTCACTTCTAGTTTCTCTTTAAAGAATGAACTAGTTGTGCAGGAAGGAGCCACACCACTTTGTTGTAACCCCCGCAAGTGTTTCCTGCTTTGCTGAAGATCAGCACTTCTGCCAGTAGGAATCCTTTCATTTGCTTGTGCATAAAGTTTGCTTGTAGTTCTTGCTCTCTCAGACTCATACCTGGAGCAAGCACCTAGAGCTCTGCCAATGGAAACTGATTTTACACTGGTGCAAACTGGAACCCTTCTCACTTTGAGAGTGGCAGAAGGAGCACAAAATAACCTGTAAAGAAAGAGAGTGGGACAAAAGATAAAAAGAAAAGTTAGGTTCTGGGGCATGTGAAAAAACATTTTTCTATTCCAGAAGCCAGCATCCTCTCCCTGCTCTGTTAGCAATATGTTGTGTTCGTATAAGATCACATTTTGCATTTGCAACTAATTTTTCTCTCTGGATTCCGCCAGACTGGTGTTATTTTGCAACATGTAATTGATGCAGTAATAGTGCATTAGTGGTGGGTTTATAATGGGGCGTACACACTTCGTTCTGCTGGATTAGTTCTGTAATCCCCAGTGTTACCACATCATTGCTGTCTGGAGGCGCACTCCTGCACGATTGTGCAGCAAAAGCAGGACACACACACCCAGAACATTGGTTGTATACAAAGTCATAGATTTCTGCAGGAAGCTAAGGGGCATGCACTGATTGAAAGTGATGCGGCATGGCTACCCTAAAACGTCTGCAGGGGCAAATGGTATTGAAAGTGGAATCATGTATAACCACCCCAATACCATCATGAAAACAAATAATCATAAATCCACAATAAAAAAGGACCTCTGGAGGGGCCTAGAGTGTGCTCTGCTGGCTGAGAAGCAGCCTCCGCACAAAGGGTCAGTCCCCAGCACTGCAAACAATCCATCCAGTTTTTCAGTCTCTTCAGCTGCATTCCAATCCAACCAGAGCTGCCTTGCATGATAATCAGGCCTAATTACTGCTTTATCCCTTGATTGTTGTGCTGGGCCTTTGGAACTGCAGTGTCCCTTACTCAGCTTACATGCATATTTCTTTCTTCCCCAACTTTCTCTCACCCTCCTCTTATTTAGATCCTTCTTTCTCTTGGGATTCTACTATTATAATTAGTGAATCAGGGTGTTTTTTGTTTTTTTTAACGGTTGGTATCAAAACCAGCTTGTGGTTTCAATTCACTGAACACAAATAACTGGAGTGTCTTTCCTTGGCTGTCAGAACTGGGCTTGCAATGCATTCTGTCCTGGGAGCTTGCTGGGTTCATTACTAAATTCTGTGTTAAAACAAAAATAATTCAAGCAGGCTCGTGCATGCTATAAAATATGAGCATTCTGTCTGGTACCATAACATTATAAAAACTTGAGCCTTGGATTCAGCAAAAGTCAATACATGTTAGATGTGTTCTAAATGATTTTCCATGGCCAGGCAATCCAGGGTATCATTCCTTCTAATTTACTCTTGCAAAGGAAGGAAGTTAATTGTAGCTGAAGTACAAGCCTGAGAGCCCCCAAAATGCTAGACACATGGAAATGAGGAAGGACATGCTAAGGGTCAGTGCATCCTCTCTGAAGCCATAAGATCCATGTTTTATCCCCCGACTATCATTGATTGCTCTGTGATCTGTCATATGTCACTCTACTTTTTGCGATATCCGTAGTATTGCATTCATCAGCAAAATCAGTTAATGCTTCTGTATCTCCTAGGAGATTGTGAGTACATAACACAGCATTTGTTTGAAGCTGCTGAAATATCAACACATATGTATGTTTATTTTGGGCTGTTCCTGAATGAAAGGCAATATGCTTCCCCCCTCCCTCTGCTTGTACACAGGAAACAGAGACAGAGGTTAAGCCCATTTCAGACATTATGGGTGGTATGCAATGCTAGTCCTACTCAGAGTAGTTCATGAACATGACTAACTTAGGTTTATTCATTTCAGTAGGTATAATGAGCAGGGCTTAGCTGCACACATCCCACAATTTTGTATGCTGGCAAAATAAACGCATCATTGATGAAAGGCATCCATCCACATAATTTGCAGCTCACATGATTCACATTAACAAGCTGCCTGAATGGGGCTGAGCCCCTGCTCAAGTTTGATCGTGGGCTAAAACCACAATGTATGTCTCTGCACATCATTCGCATATCTACACACATGTATATTTTGAACTGGGTAGCTGGTTTCTAAATATCAAAGGTAAAGTCTGAAGCCGCTTTAACAGCACCTTTATGTGGGGTAATTGCTGCACTGTACTCTGTTCTGAGACCATATATTCAGGTATTAGAATGGTACTAACTCGGAGGTTTTCATTTTGCCAGATAGAGGCAAGCAAATTATTGCTATTGCCCTAGAACAGTGGTGGCTACATAAAGGCCATCCAGACCTCTGCGGACTTCCCAAACTGTATCCAACAATAGTTAAATTCAGAATAGATCCACTGAAATTAATGGACACGATTAACTTAGGTCCATTAAATGGGTTACTCTGAGTAGAACTTAATTGGAGATGACCCAAAGCTAGGTAAAAGTTTTGCCCACCATTTAAACCTGTCAGAAAAAAGGAAGTTGTTTTTCAAATTTGTGTTTGATTTTCGTTATCTATTCCACTTCTCCAAAGAAGTCAGGACAGCATGTCTGGCTCCCTCCCTTCCTATTTTGCTTTCAAAACAACTCTGCTATGCTGAGAGAGAGCAACCAGCCCAAGGTCATTGAGAGAACCTCATGGCTAAATGGGAGTTTGAACCTAGAGGTCCCCAGTCCTAGCCCAGCTCTTTCCACTGTGTGTTGCTGGCTTATATGTAACACTTTGGTTAACATAATGTTATTATACAGTTTGATCATCCAGAGAAGAACTAGATGGTACAGCAAAATATACCATGCTCTGGTGGGTAGACTAGCCTCTCAAAACCACAGACTCTGGCCATCTCTGCCTTAGACTTAGAGCAACCGGCCTTCATGTCAACAGATTGTGTTCAGGGCGTTCTGGAGCAGTGTCAGAACAGAGTGAACACCATGCACTTGCCTGGGAGTGAATGCGAGAGTAATGTGTGAGCTGTTCTTGAGCAGCAGCTGGCTAAAGGTGGCACAATACATCTGCAGGAGAGCATGGAAGAACACCAAGTTCCCCCACATCCTAGTTCCTTTCCTGCTTCAATTAGCGCTGTTCATGAATGGGCAATTGTCAGACTTGAGCAGGCATAAGGAACCTATTGCCTTCCCATTGTTGCTGGACTTCATCTCCCTTCATCCCTGACCACGGCTTATGTCGGCCGGGGCTGATGCGAGTTGGTAACTCCACACCTGGAGTGTTTCCATGTTCCTCATCCCTATATTAGACTTTGAATTCAGTCTTCCAATCCGCAGCTGACCTAAAGGAGATGTGGGCTGCCCAGGGGAAGGAAAGCAAGTGACCAGGAACCCAACACTACCACTAAAACTTTTTGAAGCCATTAAATGTAATTACTCCTCAGCTTCTGTCTGTGGAACATGAGAAGATGAATATCCGTCTCCCAATCTGGCATGTTTGTTTGGACGTTGAGATCAAGGAGATGATATGCTAAAGACTTCATACTTAATCACTCACAGATTCTCCACCACATATTTTCACTTTCAGTGCTGGTAACACACAACTCCCTATGGCCAGCATGAGTTATGGATGCACAGCACTTATTTTCTTTTGCGGTGGGGGGTGAGGGGGGGCACAAGCATTAAGCTTGAGCTCTTAAAAACCAATGTACTTTTAATGAGAGTGATTATCTGCTGGTACTGCTGCTGTGGTTTGAACTTTCTGGACTTGCACTTCTTTGTAGTTGTCCACCCTTTTGCATGCCTTGAGATCTCCCATAGATCATGATGCCACCACTATATTATTTGTTGGTGTGTAAGAATGCTTGTTATTTGCCTTTCAGGCTTCTTTCAGACCAAGGAAGAATTCTGAATTCCATTCCTTGTGATAAAAGAGGGAAGCCCAGTTTAAAAGCCAAGTCTTCTGTTCAGGGATGGAAGAAGGACCACAGAGAAGTTTCGCCCTGATGCCACAGAAAAGGCATAGTTTGTACCTGGGATATTTCCTATAGAGTGCTTTTCCCCTCTCCTCTTTTTTTGGGGGGGGTGGGAGGGGGAGGGGGAGGAGGAAGGGAAGAGTTGTGGGGAGAGGCTCAATGGAGGCCTACTTGCCATTGCTAATCTGCTTTGTGAATGGAGCCACATGGGGGGTTGGGGGATGGAAAGGAAGCCACATGCCTGGAATTCCTTTCTCTGGGTGGGCTCCTTCTCTCCAGACTCTCAGGATGTGGGAAATGGAAGATGAAAGAAACTGCATTTCCAGCCTATCGGGTTACAATGCCTAAACCAGAAAAGGATGAAGAAGGGGGGAAGGGGTGGATATGCAGAGGGAGAGCCCTGCTTTATTGGAAAGTGTCAGAGGGGGGGACAGGGAGGAGAGAGAGAGAGTTTGGCTGGGACTTGGGATGGCAGCTCATGTTTTGTTTCACATCACCTCAGAGCTGTGGAATTTCCTCTGTTCTAAGGGTGCCTTGCAGAGAAGGGGCAGGGTTTAAGGTTAGCCTGGGATGAATAATCGTCCAGCGGCAACCGATTAAGAGTGTTACTAAGTGACTGCTGTTTACAAGCAAAACCTCCTGCAGCCTGGTGAGGAAAGAGAGGTCTGGCTGGGTGTGGAAGAGGCACACATACTTGTGCGATTTGTACATGAAACCCATATGATGATAATGAATGGGATCTGTGTGTTTACACCCATACGTACCTATCTGTATCATATACGTGTGTTTGTACACACACACACACACACACACACACACACACAAAACCACACACCTCCATCTACGTATTTCTCCTGTGGCAACTCAGTGCCAACTCCCATCAACCCCAGCCCTAACCAAATGACTATAGGTTTGGGGTTGTATCCAGTCATGTCCGTGCAGAAGAAGAACAGATTGCACAAGCAGTCCAATATTGCACAAGCAGATGTCCACTCATGCAATGGGACTTCCCCTTTCACTCCCCTCCCCTTGCATGTCCTCTGAACCTATTCCAAGGGGTCCAGAGCAGTTTTGAGGAGAGCAAGGGGTGGCAAGAGAAGAAGGGGAAGTCCCAGGACATGAGTGGACATCTGCTTGTGCAATATTGGATCAGCCCAGTCAGAGCTCAGTATCACCCAATCACATCCTATTAACTGTGTGCTAATTATAAGAATTGCATCAAAGTAAAGCATCTAGACTTGCAGGCTTTGACAGCAATCCTATACTCACTTGCCTGGGAATAAGGCATGCATAGGAGTGCACGGTTTGTTTCTTTATTATTTATTTGAGATATTTATATGCTGCTTTTCAGGCAAGCCTCACAAAGCGGTTTACAAAAAAATATAAAGAGAGCTAGCAGAACTTAAACTCTGTAATAGCTTCCAGTTTTATCAGATACACGAAGTACTCAGTTTACAGGTATGGGTGTGTGTGACAGTACGCAGTGAAATAAGAACAAAATAAAAGGTAAGAAGTATCCAGTGAAAATTGAATTAAGCTTGGAATGTATACAAAATAAACACAGTAACCTTTGACAAGAAGTGACAGATGATGGAGTAATCAACTTAAAAAGGCTGTGCTAATTAGTATCTATAGTGTGTGATCCGAACTCATTGTTGCTCTTCAGGCCTAATTAAATAGAATTAAAAGATCTTGATGAGCTGTCTTGCAGTTTCGCATTGGAGCCTCCCTTTGACATTCCTTTGCTCAGGTGTTGTCACCTTCAGATCAGAAGGACAGTGTATTGAGTGCTTGAGATGTTTTCCTACATGTCATTTCTAATGGCAGATTTGTAGATGTTTATTGTCCTCCATAGTGACTGGGAGGTTTGTCCTATGGAGAATGTAGAGTGACACTTGCAGCAGATTTTTGTGTGTATGTAGCCTTGGTTTTGTAGCTTTAGCTTTCACAGGTCACTTTTACAGTACATACATGAGTGGTGGTTACATGAGCAGAGTCAGAAAAAGAGAAGGGCAAAGAGTTTTAGGAAATAAATCCCTGAGACCAGGCCAGCAATGCAAGAGATAGGTGTGCCCCATTCTGATGCAGAGTTAAATGCAATCAAGGCCAACTGAAAAGGAGAAAAGGTTCAGTAAGAGTGGGAGTGACCCACCCCCAAGTGATAAGGGAAAGCTAAAGCAAGATGAATAGTATGCATAAACACATCATGACCTAGCCACACCCAGTTTCTATTCAGTCCAGATCTGATAGTGTCAAATCTGCATATGAATCCCAACTTGGTAGTTTCCCACTGAAATCTCATTCATCATGGTGAAGTATGGTGGCTTGCAAATCTGTTTCTTACTGAATGACTAGGGGGATTGAAATGATTTTATCATTTTAACATCTGTTTTGTGCCCATTGTGTAGAGGCAGTTCAGTTTGAATGGAAGATGTGCAGGCAAATGAACCCTCGATGGTATGATTGGTGTTGTTTGGGTCCATAATGGTGCTCTTACTCAGATAGATATGGCGGTCAGAGTTTGCATCAGAGTTTGTTGCAGAGGCTGGTTCTAGAGTTTTAGCTTCCTATCTCTGCGAAGTGGGCCACTTTTGGTGTGGAGTTGCTTCAGATGGGGCGAGGCGGGTGTTTGTCTGTTAGCAAGGACAAACATCAAATTCACGTTGTACCGTTAGCATTGATTTGGGCCTCTTGTGTGACAAACTTGCTTCCCCAGAAAACTGGGCTTTAGGCAATAAGGATGGAAATGCACTGGAAAGTGTTAGATAACAATTGCTTCATGCAACAATGTATAACCTCTCTGCAAACAAATCACAGTAAATCCTCAATACATAGGAAGGAATGGGCCATCTTTCAAGATAGGATGAAATAAATATTTGAGGGTGTGCAATAGGTGTTTTATAAGAATTCTAGGGTGTGGTGAAATGAATTTTCATAAGTCCATAAGGTAAAAACACATACATAAGTATATAAGTATATGTCCGAAATAGTACAGGAGAGCAATCCTGAAACCATCTTGACTTTTAATGATCCCAAATATTCCTTTGCAGAAGGGAATATCTTGGAAAAACCTCCCCAAATGAGCATATTAATGTATGAGCAGGGTAGGCCTGTGACCTGGATTCAAGAACTAAGGTATTTCCCTTTTCAAAAGAATGGCCCAGACTAGCCAGGTAATGCATCCAGTGATCATTATCCATCTGCCATTATCCATCTGCCTTGGGAAACAATGAAGGGGTGTGCCTTTGGTGGTGAAGTCAAACTGTGGGAAGCTTACAGCGCCTGCTGTGGCTGTAGAGACCAATATGGGAGAGACATGTTTTCTTGCAGCTAGGGCAGATAAAGGCATCTGGTTGTGCTGCTGCAGATGCTCCATGGCGTATCTTCTCTCTGTGCTCCTCCCAGCAGTCATTCCTCCTCATTAGTTTTTAGGTCTAAGGCCTCTCTCTGAGTGCTCACTGGAAGGACAGATCCTGAAGCTTAGGCTGAAGGGGACGACAGAGGATGAGATGGTTGGACAGTGTTCTATAGGAGTGCTCTGATGGTGTTTCCTGCTTGGCAGGGGGTTGGACTCGATGGCCCTTGTGGTCTCTTCCAACTCTATAATTCTATGATTCTATGATTCCCGAAGCTACCAATATGAGTTTGACCAAACTGCGGGAGGCAGGAGTCCCTGGCGGAAGACAGGAGTGCCTGGCGTGCTCTGGTCCATGGGGTCACAAAGAGTTGGACACGACTAATCAATTAAACAACAACAACAACAACAGTATGGTGTTCAGAAAGTAAAGAGGAAATTATTAGAGTTTCAAGTGCCACAGGAGTCTGTTGTTTTTATGTAGATTGATGATGACACCTACAAAAAAAGAAATATTCCTCCTACCTTAAGTTCAACAAAAGCACCAATCAAACTAGGCTGTAGCTGAGATTGTGAAACAGGTAAAGGCTTAAGAGACATGAGAAGCTCTTTGACTGATGCCAGCTGCAGAGCATCATTCTGAGAGGCACACATTTTTCTAATGGATGGGCTGACTGTGCTCAGTGCCAGGCCTAATTAAAAGTAAAGGTAAACGGACCCCTGACCGTTAGGTCCAGTTGTGGACGACTCTGGGGTTGCAGCGCTCATCTTGCTTTACTGGCCAAGGGAGCCAGTGTACAGCTTCCAGGTCATGTGGCCAGCATGACTAAGCCACTTCTGGTAAACCAGAGCAGCGCATGGAAACGCCATTTACCTTCCCGCTGGAGCGATATCTATTTATCTACTTGCACTTTGACGTGCTTTTGAACTGCTAGGTTGGCAGGAGCAGGGACTGAGCAATGGGAGCTCACCCCGTTATGGGGATTCGAACTGATCGGCCACCCACGTCCCTTAATTAAAAGTACCTTTACACATATACCAAAAAAAGATCTCATGGCATCTTAAAATAACTTATGCATTATGGCATTTGTTAGCCTTGAAGGTGTCACAAGACTCTTAGTTTTGTTTTAACAGACTGCATCTTGTGAATTTTCATTTAAAAAATACGTTGCCTTGGGTCAGATTGACCCTCATTGGTGCTCTTCAGAATATCTGAGCACTGAAAGTAAATTCATCATATTGCCTTCTAGCTGACCCAGAAGCAATCTAGGTCAGCTCACTCATAGTGTGAGGTTTGGCAGAGAAATAAATATATGTGGGAACATCATAGAAAAGCTTCCAGGCTGAAGCACAGAATTAGTTTGACCCAGTCTGGGCAGCTGTTATCTTTTAACATGTGTCCAGTAAAAGCTCCCTTGGTCCCTGTGCTCGACCCATGTATTCCAAACCAGCCTTCATCAACCACATGTGAATAGGGGTGTGTCACTGCAGATAATGGCATGTGTAAAAAGAAAATTTAAAAAATTCCTTCCAGTAGCACCTTAAAGACCAACTAAGTTAGTTCTAAACAAAATAAAAAAATTCCTTCCAGTAGCACCTTAAAGACCAACTAAGTTAGTTCTAAACAAAATAAAAAAATTCCTTCCAGTAGGACCTTAAAAACCAACTAAGTTAGTTCTAGGTATGAGCTTTCGTGTGCATGCACACTTCTTCAGATACCTTTTCGTGTGCATGCACACGAAAGCTCATACCTAGAACTAACTCAGTTGGTCTTTAAGGTGCTACTGGAAGGAATTTTTTTATTTTGTTTTGACCATGGCAGACCAACACGGCTACCTATCTGTAAGTTAGTTCTAGGTATGAGCTTTCATGTGCATGCACACTTCTTCAGATGTGTAAAAAGGTTGGCATAACTTAATATGACAGGAGATCCCCATTATGAACTTTCTTGATCCTGCTACCAGTTTTATCTCAAACATATCCTGGAAGGCACTGAGGAGATATCCTGAGTTCCTATTACCTTGTATAAAGATCAGCACATGTAATCTAGTTACCAGTAAAATCTAATCAACACCTCCTGTTAAAGAATGGTTGCATATACAGACAAAATAACTTTAAGACAGGAAGCAAACAAGGACAACCAGTTTAGTCCTTCCTCACTAGGATTATAGTCTTTCAACTTTTAAATAAGCAGAATAAACAAAACGGGAAATAGGTAGGGAACTTTGGGAAGAAACAATAGAAATAATGAAATTATAGGGATTACTCATCTCAAAGGCTCCCTCCTTTCTCCATTAGTCAAGATCATAGTCATAGAATTCTAGAGCTGGAAGGGACCATGAGGGTCATCTAGTCCAACCCCCGGCAATGCAAGAATCTTTTGTCCAATGTGGGGCTCGAATTCATGACCTGGAGGTTAAGCGTCTCTTGGTACACCAACTGAGCTACTTGTCTATGCATTGGCTAAAATTAGTACATAACCCCTAGATTTTCAAAGGTTAGCTAGCTCTCCAAGCTCAAACAAGGAACTTACTCAGCACTTTCAAAGAACCAACACACACTTTGCCCCAAGGACAGGTATACCCACTACCCTCCATTTTTCATCTTTTGATTTGCCATTAGTGTGGGTTCTGTGGCAAAATTGTCACACTCACTTTCTGTAGGCTTTTGACAGTAGAGATTATTTCACTCTTTAGATCAAGGTGTGTATGTGTCGTACACATTTATACATTCTGTCAATTTCATTTCATACAATACACCAAGTGTTTTTTATTTCTTTTGTGTAAGAACTTATTGCGGACCTGGGACTGGAGCTAAACACAAATTCATAGCGGACACGCATCATAACTCTAGCAAAAAATCCCAGACCTCTTGGTATTGTGTGAATCAATACACACGAGTGCTGCACACAGATGTGGGTTCAGGCATATACTTTGCGACACAGGTGCCATCAAGATTGGAGATGATAGTGATATAAGAAAAAAAACCTGCTCTTTTTCCCTTATGGGGTACCCAAGAGCCCATATAGAGTCCTCTTTTTAGGTTCTCTCTTGGTAGGAGAAAATAACAGAGGCCAACCAGAGAATATTGAGAAGCAAGGCAGCTAGTAAGCCTGATCTTTATTAATGCTGTTGCAACAGGGTGCTCCTCCACACGCAGGAGAGAGGAGGAGGACCCAGAACAAAGGTGTGCCTGCCCTTATATAGACATTTTAAATTGCCCGCCCTGGAGTCCAAGTCCACCCCCAGAAACATCATACATACATCACAGAAGGGGTGTAGCCCAAGACCATTCCCCAGATACATCATACCTACATCACAGAAAAGGCGGTCTACAACAGAAATCTGAGTGTGTTGTTTATCTCCTGTCTGGCAAGTTACCTGATTGCATTATCTGGGTTTTGGCCACTCTTTGTTATGATAACTACTTAATTCCTGAATCTAGGTCACAGGTCACAGGCTCACACCCTGTTCATATCTTGAATGTGCCCTTAAGACAGGATTTGTGAGGAAAGAGACAATGGGGAGCTTTCCCACTTTGACCTTGCGAAAAATATTTGAGGTCAATTTCTTCAGGACCTAATCTGTGGGGTTTCAGACATGTGGTTTATATATACAGTTATTAACATTTATTTTTTTATATATATATGACCTTAAAATTCTTATAACAATAGGAATTGTAGTCCAAAACATCTGGAGGGCACCAGGTTGGCGAAGGCTGCTCCAAACAGTGTGCAAATGTCTGAGAGTCCCCTTTGCAGTGGCCATCAGCAGTAGTTTGAGGCTTCAGAAAGCCTACATTCTCTTTGGCTTCTGTTCGCTCAATATTGCCTTGTGCCAGACCCTTTCCCAGAAAAATTCCCAGTCTTTCCATACAAGTCGCTAGATGAAAACCCTTCCATGGCAATGTGAAGAACTCCTTTCTTCGCTCTTAATCTGCTGGATTGTCAGTCTGCCTGGATGAAGTCTGTGATTTACACGTAAATAAGAAGCGTATTATTTTACACTTTTCTGTTTTAACGATATATGACACTTTAAAAAAAAATTGTCTCTGGATGAAAAACTGGTCCAAACCATGCTTTATTATGTTTCACTGGGAGAATTCCCAAGGGAAGCAGCCAGTTTTGACTCCTACATCTAGTCATAGCGACTGTTTGATCATCAGTCATCAAGCCTTAAGCCTGGATTTCATGCCACATTTCCCGGCTACATTCCAGCATCTTCCCCCTTCAATGTCACAGGGAGCTCCACATTTCCTAGATGCCTCTGGGTCTAGATGTCTTTCCCCTTGCCTGCCCATTCATTTTTTTCCCCTTTGAGCACACGACCACTCCAGGCTTTGCCTGTTCAGTGGAGACTAGACGGTGGAGTGGTTCAATTGCTAGGAACAGAGTTCATTCAGAAAGAGCCAGCTAGCATGTTGATATGGCCAGCTTCTTCAATGGGCTTGACTCTGCCCATGCAGAAAATCAGAGTGTCAGCATCAAGTGCTATGCTAGAGTTACAGATACACATACACAAACCCCACTTCACTAACTGTGATCTCAGGGAATTTCACCCAAACAAATCATAACAAAGCATGGCTTGGATCAATATTTCTAGAAGGGAAAACTGGAATATCATATCCACTTAAAACAAGCTACAGGTGGTTGAAAATGAAAGTTCAATAGGAAAATGCAGATTGCATTTGCACAGTAAACCCTGAGCGCCACCCATCTCAGAATGACCTTCCTCTTTTTAATTCTTATTTATTTACACAGCACATTTTACCATGCAAAATGTATGTAGACTTGTTGATTCACTACAACAGGGATTCTTTAGCTGTGATTCCTGCATTGAGGTGTATAGGGTGTTAGGGGAGGGGTGGTACCCCTGGTTGTGCTCCTTCTGGGGTAGTTTGTCCACCTTGGATCCCCACCCTGCACTCAGCTCTCACTTGTAGATCCTAGAAGCTGTCAGTAGGTGACAGTGGCCACACCCCGGGAACAGCTTTGACCGGCCCACTAAACCAGATGAAGGTTGCTGGTGGGGCTCAAACCCTTGGTGAGTTAGAGTCTTCCCCTGCATACAAAGACAGGCTCTGGTGAATTGAGCAGACAAGACCAATACTGGGTCCAACGGTCAAGAAGGCAGTTTCAGCACATGCTGTAGAGGGAAATGAGGGGCAGATGGGGCCTGTCAACCTGGGAAGGTAGCCCATCTAGGAAAACTCTGATCCTAAATCTCTGCTGCCTTGCAGGATATCTTCAGGAGAAGAAAAGGCTCAGGAGTAAACCCTACACAAATCTGGAATGGAGTCCCTAAGATGGTTGGATGGTGCCTTGTATGGCTCCTTCCGGCAACTCCTGCAGTCAAGCTGGTGTCAAATGTATTACTCTGCTTTCTTTTGGACCACATAAGGAAGGCTGAGGTGGGGGGTCTTGTTGTCTGGGCCACCCAGGACCTCCATACACACTGTCCAGACTTGCATCCCAAAGAGGTCACTTCAGTACTGCTAACGTAGCAGTTTGACTTCACCCTCGGAGGCTCACTCCATTGTCTCTCAAGAAAGACTTATGCTAACAGATTCCTGCATTGTAGGGAGTTGAATCAGATGGCCTTTGAGGGTACCATTCCCACCCTGCAATTCTATGGTTCTATGATTCCCACACGGTAATATTGGTCAATAACTTCCCCTTTTTGCAGTGAGTATATGAGACAGACAGGTGACTTGACCAAGGATACCCAGGAAGTCCATGTGTTCCAATGTATCAGGATACAGTTCTCCTGTATCAGCAGAGCTGGTTGCACAGATGTAGCAAGAGTTGGGCTTTGGTTTATGGGCATAAAAGAAAAATAAGAAAAGAGCACAGCAAAAGGAGTGGGTTCCCCCACCACTACATGTGCGTCTGTGCTCAATGGTGTGCATTTGTGTGCATTTGTACAGGGGCATTTTGCTCGGTGGCTGTTAGCATCCTGCCTAAGGAAGGGATGGAGTGGTTGTCAATTATGGGATGCTTGCTGTTTCATGGGCTAGAGGGCATGAGCTACAGCAAGGACTTGGGGATCAGTGGCGTGAGTCGGCAAATCACTGGCGGGAAGAGATGGTCTTCCTGCTGCTCCTGCGCAGGGGCCTTGGCAGCTGTCTGGGGCTGTGCAGTTGTGTGCGCCACACAGCCCTCCGCACCAGAAGCTCACCAGCGGCCTCCACCCCTCTCTGATCAGGGACGGGTCAGTTTTCACTGCATACCATTGAACTTGTGTTGGATATGAGCAGGGGGAAGTGGGGCCCCCAGCTTGCAGTCATTGAAGCAATGGCCCTTTGTGATTGGTGGGAAATGATGTCATGTGCAGGAACCCCAGACTCCAGTAGCAATTGGGGTGGAGAGCATAGGGTGTGTGTGTGTGGAGGAGACAGAGGAGGGGTGATCTGCCGTGGCTGCTTCCTCTCTCTCTCTCTCTCTCTCTCTCTCTCTCTCTCTCTCTCTCTCTAGTTCAACCTCAGCAGTCGAACAATCAGCAAGTGCGAGATAGGGAAAAAATTTCCCCCACTCTGAGATCAGCCTCTTCTCTTTATAAAAGAGGTACCGGTCCTAGAAAGCATCTCTAGAGGAGCTTGCATATAGCACTGGTGGTAAGTGCTTGCCTCTCGCCTTGGCTTTGATCCCTTCCCTCCAGAGAAGGAATCCCAGCAGGCCCAGAGAATGCCCATTTCAGGGGCTGCTCCCTTGTTTATCCTTTAGGGTGGGAAGAAAGATAAGAAGCTGCTCTGCTTTAAGCCAGGCTTTCAGGGGAGGGGAGGGAACCTGTGGCCCGCCAGATGGAACTGGACTCCAACTCCCATCAGCCCCAGCCAGTATGGCCAATGATGAGGGATGATGGGAGTCATAATCTGACAGCATCTGAAGGGCCACAGACTCCCCACACCTGTTTCAGGGCTAAGTCAGGGGTCAACCAGCCAAGTACTGGTAGGTACATTGTTACAGATGCTCCTTTTATTATTTTTAACGATACCACCCTTCTCCAAAACAGAATGGGACTTATTCCCAAGTGGTTGCATTTAGCATCAGTGCAGGAGACACAAACTCCATTTCATTCCTGTTGTCGATGAAGGCACCATGCTTGAAGTCATTTTTTTTTTTAAATGCCAAAGTGCACATGCTCAGGATGCTCCTTTTCCCCATCAGGATTCACAAATTCTCTGCTGCTGCTGCTCTAACATACCAGGAATTTGGAAGCAGCTGTAATGCATGGAGCGAGAGAGAGAAATGTTAATTGTGTGTTTACGGTTTGAAGTGATAGATAAAGGTAAAGGCAAAGGTACCCCTGACTGTTAGGTCCAGTCGTGGACGACTCTGGGATTGCAGCGCTCATCTTGCTCTATAGGCTGAGGGAGCTGGCGTTTGTCCGCAGACAGCTTCCAGGTCATGTGGCCAGTATGACTAAGCCGCTTCTGGTGAACCAAAGCAGCACACAGAAAGGCCGTTTACTTTCCCACCGGAGCGGTACCTATTTATCTACGTGCACTTGATGCGCTTTCAAACTGCTAGGTTGGCAAAAGCTGGGACCGAATAACGGGAGCTCACCCCATCGTGGGGATTCGAACCACCGACCTTCTGATCGGCAAGCCCTAGGCTCTGTGTTTAGACCACAGTGCCACCCATGTCCCTGTGAAGTGATAGATATAGTGATCTAAAGTGGGGTCCCATAAGACCACTGATACTGTTATGATCAGTGACTAAGATCACCTCGTTGTACCACAAGCCAACTATACTGTTGTCAGAGGCGGTTAGCGTTCAGCATCATGGCTCAGCAACAGGCATTGAGAAGTCATGTTGCATATATTTAAACACTAACTGAATGGTCTCAGGCTGTACATTTGCATTTCATTGCCATTTGTATCCAACCTTTACATTTTTAACTCCTTTACACCCATTACACCTGACAACTGAGGATCACACTCTATGCATCTTATGAGATCGGCTGGAACTCCTTGAAAGCTTGTGCTATAATAACATTTGTTACATCTTTAAGGTGCACAAAATTCCCTGTTGTATGTATGTATGTATGTATGTATGCATGTATGTATATCCTACCTTTCCTCCAAGGAGCTCAAGGTGGCATGCAAACTTCTCTCCCCGCTTTTATGCTCACAACAACCCTGAGAGGTAGGTGACTGGTGAGCTTCATGGCTGAGTGGAGATTTGAACCCTAGGCTCCCGGGTCCTAGTCCAGCACTCTAACCCATGGGTAGGCAAACTAAGGCCCAGGGGCCAGATCCAGCCCAATCGCCTTCTAAATCCGGCCCACAGACAGTCCAGGAATCAGCGTGTTTTTACATGAGTAGAATGTGTCCTTTTCTTTAAAATGCATCTCTGGGTTATTTGTGGGGCATAGAAATTCGTTCATTTATTTTTTCAAAATATAGTCCGGCCCCTCACAATGTCTGAGGGATAGTGGACCGGCCCCATGCTGAAAAACCTTGCTGACCCCTGCTCTAACCACTACAGAGCACTGTCCTTTTTTTCTTTTCTTTTTGCTGCAATGCAAACTAAGACAGCTACCCTTCTGGAAATGATCCTTCTATAGTCATTGAAAAGGGCGTCGCAAGACTGCTTTGCAAAAAAAATAAAAATAAAATACTGCTATGCAACTGGACCACACTTTGATAGAGCCATATGGAAAGGCCCTCAGCATGGGTGGGGACTGATCAATTCATACAACATACTCGGCTGAGAAGCTGTGGGCATTTTCACCCTCTGAGTTGTGATGGAATGGATCTCACGGCATTTCCTTTTCCTATTAAATGTTTTCCAAAGTGCTCCGCAGAAGCAGCTCTTCCCACCTTGCGCAAAGGGGAGCTGAGCTTGCTTTGGACAGCTTTTATATGTCTCTGCATGTCGCCTCCCGGAATGAAAGGAATTGCTCATTTCTCAGGTGCGTTCCCCGCATTCCTCTCTTTGTGAGCGCCCAGGCAGGAATGCTGACCTCTCTGACCATGGGAAAGCCTTGCTCTCTGCTGTAGGGAAGCTGTAGGTCCCAGAGATCAAGAAGGGGGAGGAGGAAGTAAGAGCAAAAGGGTCTTTCATCTTTTCATGCTCTCTTGCTACATGGATCCAGCGGCGCAAGCAACTTGGGAGGCCCCCATGGATGAAACCAAAGCACACAAGGGGAACACATTCCTTTTGCTCAACAATTCTGGAAAGGGGATTGGTTGGCTGAGGCCTGGGGTCCTGCTTAGCAAAGCTTTTCCTTTGGGAAACTATAACTCATCCCAGGTTTAGTGACCCAAACCACTCGGTGGGACTGAGCGCAGCACAACCATCCCATGGGAAATGTGGTTTAAAGTGTGGTACTTCCTCTCCCCTGCTGCTTTTGCGCTGCCCCTTGGCCTCCTGACTGGTGCATATCATAGAGTCTTGACTAAAGTGGGAAGGCAGTGATGGTGGGAGGGAACTCTTGAGCTTCAGAATGTCTAAGCAGCAAGTGAAGTATCTTGCAACATGCATTTGCAGCCTGTAGATGTCTATTCTGAAATGCAAGAGGGCCTGACATTAAGAACTCTCATACAGGACATCGGTATCTTTCAGTTTTCTAGCCCAGCTCCAAAAGGGGCTCATCCACACTTTTGCTTGATCCATAATTTGCTCGTATTGTGTACCAATTAATTCCCCCCGATCCGAGAGCTTTTTGTGTTCTTGCTAAAACCTGATCTTACCTGTGAATCAGATCTTATCAGATGTGCGGAAAATCCAAAGGGATATTTTGCTTGACCAAGCTTCAGTTCAGCAGGTAAGATCAGATTTTCTCAAGGCACAGCTATGGAACAATGAGAAAAGCTCTCGGGCCCAGAGGAAATAATCCGTACACCGTATCAGCTACTACCCACATTCAAGTATGCAGCATTTAAAACATGAAATAAAAACTACCAGAAAAACCACAAAGAAATACAAACACACATGTGCATCTGTGGCTACATGTCTGCACATACACACATGCTAATCCCTGGTGGTTAGATGTATGTCTGAATTGAATGAAAGCTTTACAGTGTTTTTCAAAAGTCGGAAAGTTCATGCTTAGATAGGAAGGGTCAATTCAAGACATTTTGTTACCCTGGGAGGTTACTTAATCTGCCATTCAGATTAAATAATAGGATGTCAAAGTTGGTAAACAGCAGGCACTCCAGATAGAGAAAGACTCAGACTAAAGGGAGAAGGATTTGTGTGTTTATTTCAGATTAAGCATTCCTCCTACAATGGCATGCCTTCTTGCTAAGCTCCCTATAGCTATTCTCCCAACCCACAGCTGCCTCCAGATTCTCACCCCTAGATGGGTGTTCGCTTCTTTGTTTCTTGGTGTACTCTGCAACATGCCTTTGATTCATAATAGTGCATTAATGATGGGTTAATATTGGACTGTCCACGCACCAGTCCACTTTATTAGTTGTTCTGTGATACTTGCCCAATGTCACTGCATTATTGTCATCTGGAGAGGCACTGCAGTGCAACAAAAGCAGGGCAAGCAAATATCCAGAACATTTGGCATATGCACAGGGACTGGTTTTCCATGGGAAGCTGCTACAGGCAGTATGACTGCCCCAAAGCTTTTACAGGGGCAAACAGTATTGAAAGCAGATTCACATATAAGCATCCTGATACTCGCACGAGCACAAATCATCATAAATGTGCAATAGAAAGGGGGTCTGAAGAAACCACCATCTTGTTTCTAGCTGCACAATCAATAAGAGATTCAAAGTAAAAGTTTGCAAGTGATCAGAAATCCAAAGTAACACCAGGGTTCTCTTCCCACCCTCCCTCAAAAAAGAAAAGAAAAGGGAGGGGGAGAAAACCAACACACACACACACACACACACACACACACACACACACACACACACACCAATGAGCCACTCTGGGTGGCTGTCCCTTCTCTCTGCTCCTTTTTGCTATTTTCAAGTATGAAGTGGTGCAGCTCTAGGTTCCCATAAGAGGAAATGCCACAGAATGAATGGCAAAGGGCATTTTGTGCTTGACCTGCTGCTGAATGTGAGCCTGGGAGAGGAAGCGGACCGGTGCCATATCCTGAAACTGGAGAGTAACTATCAACACTTTATAGTCACGCTGCAGTCAGTTACATTGTGATCTGGTACAGATGCTGCTGGCATTGGGTTGTGACGTCTCCAAGGCACAATTTGCACCTGCCTCGCGCTCCCGTTCTGCTGTCCTGATCTGATCCTATGGAACGCGAACAGCCTTTGCCAGCCAAGAGAGAGCTGATTATGTGCAAGTGGCATCCCAGGGTTTGCTGCCAGGCTACCACTCCTCCTTCTTGACTGCTTCCCTGAACAGAAATTTCTCAAATACAGTGGGTTCCCTAGTGAGTGATCTGGGAAAGAAGTCTCAGGGCTCAGGCTATGAACGAGAGGGAGAGAGGGCAGGAGGGAGGGAGAGGGAGGAGTGTATCTGCGTGCATGTGACAGCTGTGCTATTGTTACGCCGCTGAAGCATGTCCCAGTTCTGGGATGTCTGTGCGGTACCAAAACAGTACAGCTTGTCCTGGAGTCACATAGCCCACTAACCAGTGCTTTGTCCCCCAAGCGGGGAACTGGATGCTCAGCATGCTACAGACACCTGTATGAGATGCAGGTGATCTAGCTGAGAATGACTCTTGCTCAGCGATGGCTCTCAGGACCAAAACAAGATTATTCCCCAGCCTGGTTTCCTAGATACAGGGCAGTGTTATAACAGTTGCTTTACATACACACACAGTGAGACTCTCTCTCCTCTCTCTCTCTCTCTCTCTCCTTTCTTTTCCCCACCCTGGAGGTGTGCATCTCACAGTGACTGGACAGAGAGAAGGAAAAGGGACCCAGATGTCAAGCCCGTCCCTGGCCATGGGCAGGGAAGGGTGGATATTGCTGTGTGTCTAATGACCCGAGTGCTGCTGGTTCAATACTAGCAATTCAGTAAGAGGGAAAGGGAGTCATTCACAAGCTAGGCTTTCTTTGGGGATGGAAGGGATGTGGCAGCAGTGCTCAGGATTCCCCTTAAGGGAGTAAAGCTGTCCAGGGAGCCCTTCCCTGCCACAGCTACTCACAAACGTAATCACCACAGGCTTCTCCCACCTGTTGCATCAGGAAGCGGCTTCTTTTGTTCTGATGATGAAACCATCCTACAGCAGGTTAGAAACCATTGCGAGAAGGATGCCCTGCGTGGGCCTCTTATTGTTAGGCAGGCCTGGCATGAAGCCTCTCACCACAGAGAGTCTTTCTCTTGATTAAGTTTTGATTAAGACTAGTGTCTCCCTTGGTAAAGGTTAATCATGCTGAAGGCCAAGTTTGGGGAGAGGGGAGGCTCGTCCTCTAAGCTTATTGATATTGTTACAAGCCATCCCAATCTCCAAGCGGTGCAAGCTTCCAGGGGTCCACGTGCTTACCTGGGATTCTTTTAGAAATGAGGCACAGCAGAGACTGTGGTGTCTTTGTGAGATATGGTTTATTTACACATATATACAACCTGAGCCTATGGTGGAAGGGCTCCCAGCATCACACTCCAAAAGGTTCTTGCTTCTCCAATGGCCACCGTCTTGAATGCCAGCAGAAATCAGCCATGGCCCTCAGTTCCTCATCTCAGCTTGCCGCATTTAAAAGTGTGCAACTATTTTTCCTCCAGCCCGCATCAACCCCAACTGCAGTCCTCAAAAGAACTTCTCTCCTTCCAACTCTAAAAACTACTCCAAAGGCTTTAGTCTTTCTTACTAAGGGAGGTGAGGGAGGGCCCCCTCCCATTTGCCCTATGGCACAGAGTCTGTCCCTTTGTCCCACTAAGGACTCATATTTAGCAAGCTATTGCCAGGCTGACTCCTGGTCTGTATTTTAACATGCTAAATCCAGTGTCTGATTAGTGTCTGATTCAGGAACTAGAAGCGGGGGTCCAGAAATTAAAAAGGGAGTCCTGACACACCACAAACTCATAACACTATTGAGGAATCCTCTCTGCTCAAGAGTTACTGATGCCCACTTGCCAGAATCTTACCAGCCCAGCCAGAATGCCATCCTCTTGGTCAATTGTCAGAACAAAGGATGTAGGGTCAGGAAATAGCAACAAAAACGTTTGGCCCTATGTTTTTGTTGTTATTTCTCTACCTCCCATAATGTATATATATATAAAATAAGACACATGATTGTGCTCTTCAGGAGGCACTCTTCACATGCTTAGAGGCACTATGCCCTTACAATTTTAAAACCATAATTTCTGTCTGAGATGAAGAGCATTCCTACAACAGGGGAAGCTGGCTCATTAGGCCAAATGGGGCACCCCCACTGCCACCTCAGTTTGCCCACAGTCTTGAGAATGGCACCTCCTTTCAGCTTCCTCCTCATCCCCCTTAGTCTCAGAGTTGCCTCTTGTAGAACTCAGCAGACAGGAGGATGGGGAACATAACTGGTGTGAGTTGGCTCTCTGCCCCTCATTGGCTCTGGCTCTGCCTACTGGTGGGCTCCCTGCCAATCCTAATGGGCACCAACCACCTCTCTAAACTTGCCTTCAACACCATCCTGTCCTGAGTCCCCCTTTGCTGCTCTTATCACCTTTGGAAATCCATGAATGAAAAGTGATCTCTGGGGAAGCGGAAAATTAGTGCTCTCCTTTCTGTGCTGCAATCTGTATAGAAAACTATTTTGCTGTAATTTTTGATGGTGGTTGATAGAATTACTAAGCTGATTTCTTTCGGAAAGCCTATTCGGGGTTATGTAGACTTAGCCTAAATTTATTATTGGATGCTGCTATGTCCTGCCAGACTTTTTATTGTAAGCTCCCCGGGGCAGGGACCCATCTTTGCTTGAATGCTTTGCAGTAAAGGTGTCAGTACATTGATGATGCCATATAAGGCTGCAGTCCTAAAAACATATACTGAATTAAGCAAACAATCATAGGATTACAGCCCACATAATATCTACTAATACTGATAATACTTTTAGGATAACTGTGATCTGAGTAGCATGTGAATATCCTCTCAAGACTTCAGCAATGCAGAGGTGTTATTCAGTGTTTAAGGTCAGAACCTCAAACCCAGTGAGACTGAGTCATTTTTCTCAAGGTCACACACAGGGGCTGTAGCAGAACAAGCATCGAACAACTGGGCCAGCTTTCACAACTTCAGTGTCACTGTGAAACCAGGGTCAACAGAAGGCCATCCCTTGTCTGCAGGAAATACAGTCCACTTGGGCCTAAGCTGGTTTAACTCAGCTCATAAGTAAGGGTTCTGAAGGCCAGAGGAGATATTTGTCAGTCTCATTTTTTAGAAGTCTAACGAAGCAGCACAGTGCCCCATCCTTGTCTTTGGGAACTTAAAATATCAAGGACCTTCTAATCAAGAATTAAGGCCAGGGACATGCACAGATGCCACTCCAGGTAACGAATCCCTTGAGGGTTCCTGAGCACAGCTCCAGAGTTATTTGGTACCCACACTTACCCTTTAGAAAGGGGTTGTCTTTCTAGGTCTGGAATTTCCCAGATATAGACAGGATTTGTCTGTTGAAAAATGATGTCTGGGCAGAATTTTGGGAAAGCGGCTAAAATATCTGGTAGCACATATGTTAAGTGTTGATTTTTTAAAATTATTTTTTAGATTTCCCCCCAAAATGGTAAAAACTTCATTTATTTCTGGAGAATTTGCCAAAAGAAGAAGAAGCTCACATTGTGTTTGGATTTTCACTTTTTGAAATATGGCAACCCTAGTTGTCTGGCAATTAGCAGGTGAAAATCAGCTTCCTCAAGATCCATCCACATCACTGAAATGGGAGCTGCGAGATTTACAAGCAAGGCATTTCTAGGTATTTTAATGATTGGGGGCACAGGCTCAGCATAACACAAATTTACTAAGGGAGAGGCCATAGATCACTAGAAGATCATCTGCATGCAGAAGGTCCCTGGTTATTCTTTGTGAACCACCTTGGGGGCCTTTTTGGCCAAAAAGCGGCATATAAATAAGTAGAGCTTGGAACATACCCTGCCAGAAACCCTGAAGAGTCACTGCCTGTCAGAATGGACAATCCAGAGCTACATGGTCCACTGGTCTGACTTGGGATAAGGCAGCTTCCTGTGTTGTCCTCTTCTGGGCAGACATGATGGTGGGTGGAGTCTCAGGCATTCTTAAGCTTTTTTAAGAATTAAGAATTTTTTAAGTTTAAAAAGGGGGAAGGAGTGGGAGATTCAGGGCCAAGTGCAAAAGACTCAGGGCTGCATACACACAATACATTGAAAGCACATGCAAAGCTCACTCAAAGAATCCTGGAAACAAGAGTTTGTTAAAAGTGCTGGGAACTATAATTCTGTGAGGAGTCTACTACAGTTCCCAGAATTCTTATAGAGAGAGAAAATGTGCTTTGAACACATGGTATGCACACAGCCTTGGGCATTCTAGGCTAGCAATACCTCTGTTTCCAGGGCATGACCTTTGATTCACTGTTCAGATGAAAATTGACTGCTTTTGATACTGTGCTTCTAACATTAGGCCTCCTGAAAATCTGTCCCTCTGATTTTGCCTGAGAGCTAAGAAAAAGGAATACCCTGAAACTGGTAGTCATATGGCTTAATTTCTATCAAATGCTGATGTGCAAGCAGTTCCCACTGTTGCCTTTCACAGTCTGACAGGCAGAGAGGCACCCGACCTTGTTGAATGTTGAATGTCCAGACAAAGTGACTGGAGTGCGTGTGGGCTGGACACATTGTCTGGTCTGGTGCTCGTCTTTCCTATGACCCACTCACAAGAGCTGAAGGCCCTCTTTCCCTGATAAACTCAGCAGTGCTAATGATATACTTTCTCTCTCGTGTGAGCAGAGCCCATCTGCGGTGGTGACAGAATATGTGAGAGCAACTGCTCTGTTGAATGTCTTCCAGATTCTGCGTGGGGAAGCTGCCATTTTACTCTCTCTCTCTCTCTCTCTCTCTCTCTCTCTCACACACACACACACACACACATTGTTGCTGGCATCCATCTGTCTCGAGAGACAAAGGAAGAGTGTGCCATCAGAGATAAAATCAAACC
This sequence comes from Podarcis erhardii, assembly GCF_964252035.2. Classification (NCBI taxonomy): domain Eukaryota; kingdom Metazoa; phylum Chordata; class Lepidosauria; order Squamata; family Lacertidae; genus Podarcis; species Podarcis erhardii. Next base: position 47,611,183 of record NC_138510.1, on the reverse strand, counting down.
ATTGGCCAGTTACAGCACCTGCTGTGGCTGTAGAGACCAATATGGGAGAGACATGTTTTATTGCAGCTGAAGCTGCAGATGAAGGTATCAGGTTTTGCTAGTGGAGATACATCATGGCGTTTCTTCTCTCTGCGCTCCTCCCAGCGGTCATTTCTCCTCTGGTCATTGCTGTGCATACATGGCCTGACTGTTTGTCTCCAGGCACTGTGGTTGTCTGCAAGGGTTGCCAGCTTTCATGTCATGTTTGCAGACATCTTTGTAGCAGAGCTGGTCTGCCAGCAGGCCTAGTGCCTGAAGCAAGCTCCCCATTGAGCTCATACTTGTGGAGCCTGCCATCTTCCATTCTATGTACATGACCCAGCCAGCACAGACACTGTTGAGACAGAAGTGTGAACATGCTGGGAATGTGGGCTTGGAAGAGCACATCTTTGTTTGAGACTCTATCCTGATGGCCAAACTCTTCCTGATGCAGTGCATATGGAAGGCATTGAGGCATCGTTCCTGGCGGGTATAAGTTGCCCACGACTCACTTCCACAAAGCAGCATGCTCAATATCATCTACCATCTCAAGCGTGTGGTCACCAATGCTAATGTGTGTAGTGCTGGCGGCATCCTGATCCAATATGTTGGTCTTTGTCAGGCTGAAGGTGAGGTCAAATTCTACCCAGGCTTGGGCAAAACAGTTGATGAGCCTTTATAGAGCTTCCTCAGAGTGTCAGCAGCAAGTTGAATGCTCTGATGCGGCATTAGCCAGTAGTCATTGGCACATTGTCTGGCAATCCACTGGGCATTGCTCCTTGCCTTTCTCAGTGCAGCAAGTGTCTTCTCTCAGGGCACAAGCTTGTAGCTCACAAGAGCCTTGCACTCTGCAGTGATAACAGGCTCCATGTCTTTAATGTGAGCTCACACACATTTGGTAAAAGAAGGCTCCTCACCTCCACTTTGCCAGGATCATTCACAAACACATTCTCAGTTTGCCAGACCCTTTCCCCCACACAATCAGTGGGAATGAAGGAGCCCTAGGGTGAAAGGCAAGGCAAGGCTGAAAAAGTAGACACAGAAATAAAGGCACCTCCAGATGACCAATTCATTCCACATTCATTTTGATTTGCTTACACAAAGCTTCCATGGCAGTTATACCATGTCTGGAGTTGAGCCTTTATTCTGTTTGTGGGGAGGTTATGCCACAATGAGCAATCATTCTGCATTCGTCCTGATCTTCTTGTGGGGTGTTCATATGCCTTCAAGTCAATCCTTTGTTCATCCTTCCATTTCAATATATTTCCTCATCACTTTCCAAACTGCAAAAAGTCCCTTGTTGCGCTAGGCTGACAGAGGGCTTTAATCCACGTTAATTGCACCAACCTGAAGCTCCAGGATGTGCTTAAATCCCTCCCACTGACAGTCTGGAGGCACCTTTAGATGAAACTGAGCAAATGCTCTAAAATAAATAAATAAAATCATTCCATACCCCAGACGTGGCAAGGGACAGCAGCAAGCTGAGTTCCCTTGACATTCAGACAAAAGAGGAAGCCAGACCAAAAAGCTGTGACCTGCTCTAGATTACTGATGTTCAAGGGTCTTTTTACAGGTGTGATGGCCATGTTGGAGGTCCCTCCTGTGGACATAGCTTGGTGGAGATGCACAATCTAAAATCTCCAACATCTTCTAGTTTCAGGCTAGAGTCCAGGCATAACTGAAGCAGAATCAGCTGCTGGTGAGCAGGAGCTCCAAAACGTCCTGATGACTGTGCCTGGCAATGAATATCAGTTTGACGAACAATCCTTTGCTCCACTGCCAATGTCCCTTGTCCCCTGTACCCATTAGTATCCTTGCTTCTTCTGACTTTGCCAGCATATTTCTACCCAAAGGGCCGTGCTTATACAATTGATCTTCCCTGGTGGCTACAACAGCAACTCCTTGTCTTTTTCGTATATACAGATACATCTCTCTGCCCCAGTATACTTAGAAATGATATTAACATGCTAGTGCCACATTAATAAAATGATCACATTTCTTATGTTCCAGCCTCCTTTCTAAGACACATCCTAGGACGTTTGCATGAAGGCTTTAAAGAGGGAGATGGATATACCTCTGGTGCTCATCCAAGCCCTAAATCCCAGAGATGCCTGTGTGATACCATCCCCATCTTCCCAATGCAAGAGTGGCTTCCCTGTCCTCTTTCAAATGTCCCAAGGACATAATCTGAGGGCATGTGATGCAGCCACCTTGCTGAAGCTAAGCCAGTCAGGGTTTGGCCAATGCCTGGATGGGACCTTGTGCATTCGTCTTTGAATTCCCGTGGACGGGAAAATAATCAACAATGAAGATTATGTCAGAAAAGAACCTAGCTTCTTATGCATAGGAGAAGGATGGTAATAGGAGGTGAATATTGGACAGGGTTGTATCAGGGCAACATCCAATCACAGAAGGCAATAGTATGGAACATGCAAAACTGATCAACGCATGGTGATCAGGAGAGGGGTGGCACATACGCTCATGCTCCCTTGTATTTAGACTACACACATTTCAATGGGTGTAAAGGGCTCTTGCCTTCTCAATGTCAGCAATCTTGATCTTCCTAGTTGGGTCTCCATAGCACGTGGCCCCAGAGGGGAGTTCACACGGCCCTTTATTTACTGGTTAAAAGAAAGTATGCTACTGGCAAGTAGTTAACAGCATGGTGGTGCTGAAAGGCCAGTGAGAAGCAGAATCTTGTTCTTTGAAGCCAATCTTTCTTTCTTTTTGAAAGTACCGGTACTTCCCTAAAGAGTTTACCATGGAAGGAAAACCAGAGAAGCGGGAGGTGAGAAGAGAGGGACTGATCTGGGGAAATGGGCTACCTACGCTTCATCGTTCTTCCTGTAATGAATGTTCTGACAATATTTCCTTTAGGAAGATGGGCCTGCATAGCTGGGTATCAAGGACTGAGCACCAGGAACTGTGCCAAAAGAACGTGTCTCAAGATAATACAGGGCTGCTGCAGGCCAGGAAGCTGCAGACGATGAAGAAGCAGTAGACAGAAAAGGCCCCACCTAGACCATGTCAGCATTAATACTGGGAGAAGGAAGGTCATAGGAGGAAAGCATCAGGCAGGGTTATGTCAGGGCAATATCAAATTATAGACAGCAACAGTAGGGAACACATCATCATAGCAATTAATACAGTGATACCTTGGTTTTCAAACTTAATCCATTCTGGAAGTCCGTTCCAAAACCAAAGAGTTCCAAAACCAAGGCGCGCTTTCTCATAGAAAGTAATGCAAAATGGATTAATCCGTTCCAGACTTTTAAAAACAACCCCTAAAACAGCAACTGAACATGAATTTTACTATCTAACAAGACCATTGATCCATAAAATCAAAGCAATAAACAATGTACTGCAGCCACACACACAATCAATCAGTAGCTGAACTGGGTTCCACATAGTCACAAAAACAAAACAAAAAAGCCGCAAAAACAAAAACACAAAATAAATGGCAAAAACAGACAGACCTCAGTGTAACACTCAAAACGGAAGTGTGGCACTCAAAATGGAATTGTGGCACTCAAAATGGAGCATGTTTGGCCTCCCAAAAAAGTTCGCAAACCGGAACACTTACTTCCGGGTTTGCAGTGTTAGGGTTCCAAGTTGTTTGAGTACCAAGGCATTTGAGAACCAAGGTACCACTGTATTGTTACCAATGTGGCATGCCAACCCCCAACCTCGGCTGGCCGGTAGCAAGATTCCAAGGGGTTGGAGGCACTCATCCCAGTGTTGCGTTTCTGCTGAGAGTCAAGACACGGTGGAGACAGTAGTGACTTTAAGATATATAGTTTATTTGCATAAATACACCTGAGTGTGTAGGTGGAGGGAGTAGCAAATCTTACAGCGTTGTCATGTCCAAAGGGTCTCTTCTTGTTTCTCTCATGGTTTCGGCTAGTTTGAATCTAGAGCAACCAGCCATGCTTGGCTCTGGGTTGTAGCCTCTCCAACCAGCAGCCAAGATGGTTCTGGTCCTCCAGCCCCGCCATGGAGTTCTGGCCTCTCCAACAGCTCCTCTGTTCCTCTTTCTTCTTCCCAGCACACCTTGGTCAAAAACCCAAACCTCCTTCCCATCACCTCACACCCATTCCAGTCCCCTTGGTAACTTCTGTTTTGCACAGACCTGGGGGATTCCTTCTGAGGTGATAACAACTGTCTACTGTTTCATAATGACTTATATTCAGCCACCCCAGCCAGACTAGTTTGCAGAGGCTACACCCAGGAGAACTGCTGCAACCTGTATTTACCTTTCAACAACAGTATCTTGGGAGAGCTGGATGTATATGTAGTGCACATCCAAGCCTTGCTACCAACAAAGGTCATACTGGAAGTGGTAACTGCAAAACCAGATGCACTTTGAGCAAACATTTAACCAGTTTGCTAACCCAAATACGTGGCGCTTTGTGCATCTTTCCTTTTCAGTGAATCCTGCTGTGCTAATTTTTTATTTGTCGCAACCTAGGTGAGTGTTAATATTGGAACTTCAAATTCATTCCGCAGTTCCAATTGCAGATTATTATTATTTTTTACAAGTAAATTGCAGCGATCAGACAGCACTAAAGAAAAATGATTCTTTCTCTTTGTAACCCCTGCTAGAATGCATGATTAGAGGAGCCCTCCCCGTCAAGCTTTTATGTTACAAGGCCCACTTAACAAACAGAAGTTGGCATATGTCTAGCAATGGGAATTTCGTCTCTTAGGGAAAATTTATTGGGGAAAGAGAAAACACCCCCCAAAAAAACATTTGCAGCTTTTCTCCACAGATTGGCGGTGTCATGTCCTTAATAAAGTGGTGTTGTGAGGAATCCCATTGCAAATTCAAGGCAGATGGAAAAGCAAGGCCTAATAAGATCAAAGATTAATCCTTGCCAATAATTCCACTGTGTATTTGTTCATAGGAGAGAAAGGTGCGAAGAAAACCATTTCATGACTTCTGCTTCCTCTCTTCACATCAGTCATCGTTATTATTACTACAAGGGATGAGGTCAGGAGCCAGGTCTTGAATGTATTAGTCAGGTAATATATACCAGAACCATGCAGGCTTTGCTCCCAAAGAACTTGGGCCAATAGCCATGAATGTTATTAATGTGTGGCCCTGGATGCCTAAGGCCAAGGCCTTTCTGTTGGGCCCTGGATCTCCTGCACCTTTCCCTTCCTTCAACACCCCTCCCCCCCAAAAAAAATTTAAAGCTTCTTTGTAAAAATATTACTTTGTTGACAAGCCAGGCGGGTGTACTACAAAACATACAGATAGTGAGACCCCACCTACCATGATTCAGTGTAACGCTGGGAAGAACATCCTCTCAGTGCAAGCATTTTAGCTTTCCAGATGGAACAATCCCCTCTCTTCTTTCTCCCTCTCCCCGCCCCATGTACTGTTCAGGGTGAGGGGTTCTCCTGACCCCCGGAACCAGTTTGGGTGGGTGCAGGGACTGCGGAAGGGGGAGGAGAGGGAGGGAAAGCCCCATTTTGCTGGCGCAGGGCTTGCACTGATGGGACTTGTTAGACGAATCCCACACATTGCAATTAGAAAAATAATAATTTACTTTCAAAAGCAATCAGAAATGCCTGTAGGTAGTGATGGTGACGGGGGAGGAGTTCCCATTTCGCTAGTTGGGCATCTAGCACCAAACCCAGTGGTTGTGCTAATAAGGATGGTGGAGGTAGGAAGTGGTGAAGCAGCATTTCCCAGCAATTCAGTTCACTTTGGTGGTTTGGCTGTTGCGAAAGCATTGTTCCCACCGTGGAAATGCTTGCTGGGGCAATGCTGCCTGAAACATGCCTATATACCTCTTAAGGGGTTTTGATGATGGAGCAGCATGTAAATCCTGTTCACTAATTAATTACTTAGCATCTGCACAATCCCTGCAAAAAAGCACTGCTCCGATTCCAGAAGGAAGAGACCCATTCTCTTTTAGGATGGCATCCTTAGCTAAAAAAAAAAAGTGGAACAGGTGAGAATCCCTTACCTTTCACCCTAAAATTCACACACTGCACTGGAAAAGCCCTAAAATGAAAGGGTTGTTTGGGGGCCATTTGTACAGACCTTGGCACCTGTGCAACAAGATATCAGGAAGTCAACTCATAAATATGTAAGCGCTACGAGTGCCGTGGAAATATTCAATCCTATGCAAATGTTCAATAAATCAGCATTCTTGATGACACATAGCCTCTTCAGCAGCTCTTTGGCGCCACAGTCCATCTATGCACCCCTGACCCTTTTCCTGTTTGTAGGCTTGCAATTTCCTGAGTGGGAAACATATTCATAGCTTTACTGCTTTATCACAGACACATTCATGCTGCCCCTTTGCAACGGGTGATGCTGTGGGACTGAGTAAGATCTCTGAATGCATTCCAAAAAATGCAAGTGCACAGCCCAGAGGATTCTTTTCTTTTTCACCATAAGACTTTATTAAACATTTTCCGTAATGCAAGAAAAGAAAAGAAACTAATCTAGAAAGAAACAAAAACAGAGAAAGACAGAAGAAAAGAAAATGCAGATTCCTCTCTCCAAGATAGAGCTTAATCTTTGTCTCACACAGTAGGGGGTGGACCCTCCCAGCTCTCACCTAGGAGCTTCCTTTTTCTTCTCCCAGCCTCCCTCCCTGGGAGATCTTCCCTTCCCTGCCTCTCAGAGTCCTTCACCAACCAACCATCACCTCCATGGTGGTCCAGACGATTCTTGCAAGCAGCCACATGGCACAGTTACACACAGTGCATGGCCAAATAGAGGAAGGAGCAATGGAACAGAGGAACAGGGTGGGAGAAAACCACACTGACCACATCATACCCAGTCCTGGCCTGATACATCAAAGCCAAGGTGTGCAGAGTTCTGGTTCAGACATAATTGCTTAGGATGTGATCATAACAGAAAACGTGACACATGGTCCAGTCTTTGCCCAAACTGCTGCCCTTTGCCCTCTAAAAGAGCCCTCTGAAAAACTATCTTCTTCTTCTTTGGTGATCACTCATGGCCGAGTAAGAGTGTCTTCCATAAACATGGTTTTAATAGTGAGTCCGTAAGTGACTGTGGAGGTCAATTCTGGATCCACACCTCCTTCCACAGTTTCTGGGCAGGAGTTGATCACAGTAAAGGTTTGCCAAGTCTTCCTTCCTCTTAGCACGTTTCTCCCTTTCGTCCTGAGTTCAAGCGTCTTCAAAGCCCATGGTAAAGGCTGTACTCCAATTGGAGCACTCACAGTCCAGTGTTTCCCAGTTGTCGGTGTTTATACTACATTATTTTAGATTTACCTTGAGAGAGTCTTTAAACCTATTTTGTTGACCACCAGCATTACGCTTTCCATTTTTAAGTTCAGAATAGAGTAGTTGCTTTGGAAGACAATAATCAGGCATCCACACAACATGACCAGTCTAACGAAGCTGATGTTGAAGAATCATTGCTTCGACACAGGTGATCTTTGCTTCTTTCAGTACACTGTCTTCCCAAGTGATTTGTAATTTTTTTTGGAGACACCGTTGATGGAATCTTTTGAGGAGTTGAGGATGGCGTTTATAAATGGTCCATGTTTCACAAGCATACAGCAAGGTTGGTAGTACAATAGCATTGTAAACAAGCATTTTGGTTTCCCTGAGAATGTCGCAGTCCTCAAACACTCTGCACTTCAATTGGGAGAAAGCTGCACATGCAGAGCTCAGGCAATGCTGGATTTCAGCATCATTGTTGGCCCTTGTAGAAAGATAACTGCCCAGGTAGGAGAAGTGATTAACATTTTTCGACGGTACATTGAGTTGGATTTGTGGCACTGCAGAGGGGTTGTTTTGTGCTTGTTGGTGCAGCTCTTTATTTTTTTGGCTGTTGAGCGATAGGCCAAGCTTTTCATAAGCTTCTATGAAGATATTTAGAATGGTTTGGAGGACATCCTCTGAGTGTGCACACACTACGTTGTCATCAGCATTCTGAAGCTCTATAGTGGAAGTTATGGTAAAGCTATAGGCACACCCAGGTCCCGTGAATATCAGTGGATCTTAAGTATACAGGACAGAGTATAAAGGACAGAGGCATACCTACTTTTCTATGTACCCCATTCGCTGAGTCTAATCAAGTGGGTGGCATGATGGATAACATGTGCATAACAAAGGCCAAGGGGTCAGGCCCAGTCTCCCTTTCATGCGTAGTCATAATACGACTCGTTTCAGCAGAAGTAGGAAAGCAACAGATCTGCAGAGGGTGTAAAGAGCAGAGAACCAGGCCAAATTGAATTACTCCTAATTTAATAGAATGAGATTCCTTCTCACTGTCAGGGGAGACAGGGTCACTTACACCCCCTCCCATTCATAAATGGCAATGAGTTAATTAACCAGGCAGGGGGATCCAGCCAGCTTGTGCTGGAGTGAAAGTATTTTTAGTAAAAACCGAAAGGTTCAGTAGCACATGCTGGGTCACATATTTTCCCTATTGACACACATTCCTCTACAGTGCATACCGCTGGCCTTGTTATCTGTGTGCTTTGCTTGTTTGCTGGAAAAGAGTGTAAGTGGTGACCCAATGCTTCCTTCCTTTCCTGGAAGCTGTGTTTTCTGAGTATTACGCTACTTCTCTGATAAGTCTCTTTCACAACAGGCAGCGAAAACAGTGGACTTGGGAGGGGGCAGAAGGGAGGGGGCATTGAGATTCTTTTCCTGTGCCTTGGGCATTGCCCAACTCCTGAGAGATACAGTTAGCTGGGAACAGGTTGTGGTTTGCTACTGCAGAAAGGGGGGGTGCGTAACTATGGCTCTTCAAGCCAATTGCAAAAGCTCAGCTGCTGGGATGGTGGCTGGAAGGGGCCTTGCTACTCAACAAGAGGTAATGGCCAATTTAGATATTATGGCTTGGCTGCTGAAAAGCCCATCTGCCCATAAGGAGTGATGTTTACAACTCCCCTTGCCACGTGCATCACCCCTTCATGCGCAATGTTGGCTGTTGCACATCAGCATGTGGGCAGGTAGTACACTCTGCACATAACTGGATGACACACAGAATGAAGAGCACCTAAAATGTTACTGCTTTTGTGTGCAGAACTGTCAAGGATAAGCAACCCAGGAATTGTATCTAAACCAGCCTTTGGAGGAAAGGAGCTCACAGTTCAAGCAAGAAGTCAGAGAAAGAAAGAGATCCTTCTGGAGTTTTTTTTAAGATGGAGTTGAACTTTGGTTGGTCCCTGTTGGGCTTATGAATTGCTTCTTGCCCTGTTATTCTTTCACTTGTCCTTAGTCTTTCCTAGGTCTGTAGCACCTGATGAAGTGAAACCCTCAAGGGAGCTAAATGTAAGCAACTCATATGGTACTTTTGGTGGCTGGTTTCAGTCCAGATCTGCTTGACCTGCTTAGTTAAATTTGTAGCTATCAGAGCCTTTTCTGATGTACTTCTCAGGAAGTGGCTAGCATCCGAGACAAGCTTTCAGATGTTGAAGACTGACATAGCGCTTGCTTACACAATTAGAGAGATAAGTTGGTAATCGCTGTGTTCCTGTTATCCTAAACTAACAGTGTTTCTATCATCCGGGTGAGCAGAGAACATTGCCATACATTGCCAAGTTGATGATTTCCTTTTTCCTCATTTCAATATCTGAGCCATCCTTCAGATATGCTTACAAATCAGAAGCTGAAACAAGGAAAGTGTTGGCTGTCCTAGGAGAACTGGTGGTATAAACAGGCTTATAATGAACCCAGGGCCAAACCAGGCATGCCTCTGAGCCATCCAATGAAATGGAAAGTTGGAGGAGTCGGGACAAACTAAAGAAAGCACTTATTCACATAGCACATTGTTTACCTATGGAACTCACTGCTACAGGAAGCAGTGGTGTCCACTAACTTGGATAGCTTTAGAAGAGGGTTAGACAAATTCATGTAGGACAAGGTTATCAATGGCCAGTAGCTATGATTTCTATGCTTTACATACACTGTTGGGGGCAGTAAGTCTCTGAAACCAAGTTGCTAGGAATCACAAGCAGAGAGATTGTTGCATTGCAGGGGGCTGGACTAGATGATGCTTGGAGTCTCTTCCAACTGGTTCTGTAAACTCAGATTCTGCTTGCAGTCTTCCCACAGGCATCTGGTTGGCCATTGCGTGAACGATATAGTGGACTAGATGGGCTTTTGGCCTGATCCAGCAGGACTCTTCTCACATTGTGATGCTGTGTGTAATTGTTTTTTCATGGCCTGCTAGACACAACAGGACAGGGGCGCGGGTGGCGCTGTGGGTTAAACCACAGAGCCTAGGACTTGCTGAGCAGAAGGTCGGCGGTTCGAATCCCCGTGACGGGGTGAGCTCCCATTGCTCGGTCCCTGCTCCTGCCAACCTAGCAGTTCAAAAGCACCTCAAAGTGCAAGTAGATAAATAGGTATCACTCCAGCGGGAAGGTAAACGGCCTTTCCGTGCACTGCTCTGGTTCGCCAGAAGCAGCTTAGTCATGCTGGCCACATGACCCGGAAGCTGTACGCCGGCTCCCTCGGCCAACAAAGTGAGATGAGCGCCGCAGCCCCAGAGTCGGTCACGACTGGACCTAATGGTCAGGGGTCCCTTTAGACACAACAGGAACAAAGCTTCCATTGCATCAATGGGAGCTTTCCTCCCATTTCATATAGTACACAGGAACAGGGCAGGGATTCCGATTAGGCACACTCAGTATCTTAAAGCAAGGTAACACATACTTAGAAGTTAGCATCCCCAATGTTATTGGATGGGGAATGCAGGACAAAGGCCATCCCAAAGCTGTTAATGGCACAAGAACCAGCCCAGAAGAATAGGTGGCCACCTTCTTGAGAAATAAGAGGCGAGATGGTAGGAGGAGAGCAATTAAAATAGCTTGCTGAGTCAAGTTGTAATCCCTGGCAGCTTGACCCAATTGCAACCACTTCCTACATGTAACCTCTAGCTTTTGATCAGGGAAAACAAGCTACACTTGTTTCATATTAAGTAAACAAAGGGATTGGTGCTACAGTAGCATGCAAGCTGCTTTTGTTTGAATTCCAGTTGCATTCCCCATCAAATAAATTTGGAAAAATTAACTTCAAAATATCTATTTCTCTACAGAAGTGCTTTGGAACCCTGGAGAATCGCTGCTAATCAGGGTAGAGAATACTGAGCCAGTAGGTCTGCCTCAATATAAGGCAGCTTCCTAGGTACCTATGATGAGAGGAGTTGGAGTCCTAATGACTTGAAGTGGGTTGGACTAGATGACTCTTGGGGTCCTTTCCAACTCTCCGATTCTATGATTCTATGGCTTCTGGGCTATCTGTTTTGGACCACATAGATTACTCCTACCCTACAGTTTAGAAAGCTTTAGAACTGATACTGTGGGTGCATGTATTTAGCATGCCATACAGAATCATTCACTTCATTTTTTTCTAGCACGCCACACAGAATCCAGAAATGTTCAAAATGTATTGCAGTGAAGAAAGACATCTCACGACAGCCCAAGTATTAGGTATGAATTCATTATTAACCAGCAACTGGTACACTTTGGCTGTGTACCCATTATAACTTCAAAGCACATTCTTTCCCCCCAAAGAATTCCGGGTGCTAAGGGTTGCAGGAATTGTAACTCTGTGATGGACAAAGTACAGGGCCTGGAATTCTTTGAGAGGGGAATGTGTTTTGAGTGTGCTTTAAATGTATAGCATGTACCTTTCACCATAGGGACATATCATTACTCTATCTACAAAACCAGCTCTGTTTGAGGATGTCGAAATTCTCCTAGAGCTTCTGTCTCAGGCTGCAATGCAGGAACATGAACAAACAGCAACAGGTGTATGGCAATTAAGCACCCATAGACGCTCCTCAAGGTGACGTTATTGTTCCTATTGCTTTTTTTAAAAAAACAACTATTATTACAGTACCATGTTTGCATGGATACAGTCCAGGGTGTGCTAGCATTTCCCCTCAAGCTCATCACTCTGGGATTTTAATAGCTCCATTTCAGGCAGAGTCATTTGAGGATAAGCTGTGTTGCCTGTTTTTATGACTCCTTAGGATTAAAGAAGTTATGTTTAAATGATCTCTGTTCTACTAATTTCCTGCAAAGTGCATGCCAAATAATGGGAGCTCGCTTTTAATTACCACATCTCTTGTAAAAGTCATGGCCTAGGTTTAAGCTGAGATAGGCTAGAAGGTACCCTCCAGATTCAGTGGCCCCCAGTGTGAGATGTCAGGGCAGCCTTCTCCACCTGGTACCCTCTGGCTACACCACCTGGGGCTGATGGGAGCTGTAGTTTGAAACATCTGGAGGGCACCAGGTTGGGGAAGCCTGTGTTCGTGCATTGATGGTATGAGCAGAGCCCTTTGGGCAATAAGACTCCACATGTTTGATGCTTTGTCATGGAAAACTCTTATCCCCACTTTAGCCTAAGAGAGCAACACATAGAATTAGTGTGAATGACATTCCTTTTAGGATGCTGCCAAGAGATTAGGCAGAAAAATATGTCATTTTAGAGGGGTGGTGGGCTCTCTCTCGCTAGAGGTCTTCAGGCAGGCAGCTGTCTGCTAGGTGATACTGCAGCTCTAGATTTCCACTGAGAAGGGGGTTCGCCTAATTAAGCTTCTGCCAACCTGTTGCCCAAAGTCAGGCAGACAAGACTGCTCCCAACTGTATGGGTCTACAATTCTTTTACACGGCCAACATCTGTGACTGTCCAGGATCACACAGTAAGTCTGCGGCAGGGATTTTCAATTCCACCCTGAACCTGTAAGCAGAAAAGAATCATTTCCTTCCTTCCTCCCATCCTCTAGGGCTCTTTGCATTCTTTCCATCCTAGAGCACATCCAAATGAGCACCAGGTGCCTGGCTTGTCACAGGGTTAAGGTACAGCACGCGGGTGAATCAAGCTCATTGCTTTCTCCACCCCTTCCTGGAGTCACAGACCCAGCCAGAAACTCCAGCCTCCCTGTTTACTTGACGGCCTCACTTTCGGATGAAAGAGAGTCGCAGGTTTCCTCTTAACCCACATCCCTTTGAAGCATCTCCTAGTGTGGAAGCGGAAGGCAGAGTCACAGGTGAATCACAGATAATGAGCAGGTAAAAAGCCTTGTGCAAGTTCCCTCCCTGAGCAGCACAACATGCCGTGGCCTGCCTTCCAGCTGGCACTGCACCTCTGCGGCTCGGGACAAAATGTGCAGGGTTAAGGGCCCTACAGCTTACGGGGCAGGCAGCTCTGCTCTGCAGTGTTCTCCCTCCCCTAAGAGCAACTTGTCTCCAAAGTGCGCCAGACACATCCATCTTCCCTCGCCATCCACATTCCCCCAGGGCTACATGGACATCAGTAGCATTAATAAGCTCCAGCGCTTTGCTTTGCACAGAGTATCAGCTCCTTCCGGGTGGATGATTTCTTCTTAGTTAACCCACATGAGGCTTTGCAGAACAATGTTGTTGTTTTTTGTTATTGTGATCACCACACATTGCCACAATGGTGATACTTGGCATGGCAATTTCATGCTGCTCTCTTCTTCTCCTTCCCCTTCTCCAGGGCTGGCACAACCATTGGGCAGAGAGGGAGGAAGACAACCACCTCAGGTGGCAGAAGCTGAGGGGTGGCCGCACCTCCACCTCCTGGGCGGTTCCCCTCTGTTCAGGGTGAAGCAGAAGGGCCAGCACTGGTCTGCACTCAGCCAGCTCCCACCTGCCTGCTTTCCTATTAACAACCACTCCAGGAGGCGGCCCTGCCTGTCCTTTTCCTCCTCCCTCCATCTCTGTGTTGTCCCTTGCGGAACTACAAAACTACAAAGAGTTGGCTTTACTTCTGCCTCTCATTGGCTTTGGCAACCCATCAGTTCTTCTAATCAGAATTCAGAAGAGGATAATCCTTGTTGACCTCAGAGACGAAGCATAAATTGTGCTGTTCAGATAAGTGCAATGCTCTTCAAGCTCACGAAGGATGAGGCTAACAATGGCTACTGCTCCTGATGGCTATATCCTGCTTCACAGGTAGCCAATGTTGTGTCCTTCATAAGTTGTTGGGCTAGAACTTGTACCATCCCTGTCTGTTGGCCATGCTGCCTGGGGCTGATGGGAGCTGTCATCTATAGCATCTGGAGGGCACCATATTAGTTACCTCTCTCCTGCATACCGGTTTCTCGTTATGAGAGGGAAAGGACTATTGTGCTTATGATGTCCTGCTTATCATAGACATCTGGTTGGCCCCTGGGAGAAGAGATTACCAGGCTAGATGGGCCTTTGGTCTGATCTAGCAAGGACACGGGTGGCGCTGTGGGTAAAACCTCAGCGCCTAAGGCTTGCCGATCGCATGGTCGGCGGTTCGAATCCCCGCGGCGGGGTGAGCTCCCATCTTTCGGTCCCAGATCCTGCCCACCTAGCAGTTAGAGAACACCTTTAAGTGAAAGTAGACAAATAGGTACCGCTTTATAGCGGGAAGGTAAACGGCGTTTCCAAGTGCTGCACTGGTGCCAGCTCGCCAGAGCAGCTTCGTCACGCTTGCCACGTGACCCGGAAGTGTCTCCGGACAGCGCTGGCCCCTGGCCTCTTAAGTGAGATGGGTGCGCAACCCTAGAGTCGGACATGACTGGCCCGTACGGGCAGGGGTACCTTTACCTTTAAAAAGGCTCTTCCTATGCTCTTAACTGCTGTCTTTTATATTTGCAATCTATTTGCCATTGCTCCTTCATCCTATCATGTGTTGCAGCAACCTGAGCTCTAATCAAACTTCCAGCTGCAGGAAAATGCCTCTATATTCTATTCTAAGATTTCTGCAAACTGCAGACTAGGACTTTTCATTGTGACCAGCAGGATCTTTCCTCTCTGCCTTTCTCACTACTTGTTTGTTTGTTTTTTTAAACCCAGCCTGAAGAACTATTCTAGGGAACTTGAAAGTTTATGCATGACTTTGTGACCTCTCAGTTGATCCTCATAAATATATTTGGCTACTGTTAGAAGTCCCTCTTGCCTCTAACAGGCCAACATGGCTTGCTGTATTTTCCAAAGCTACTTAGATTTGTAAGTAATACACCTAAAAGTGTATGGAGATGTTTGAAGATACTGGCATCAGATAAGTACCCTTTCATGAATGCAAGGACTGCCACAGAGAATTTTTAATTGTAAACTCTGTTTTTTTTAAAAAAGATATTTATTAAGGTTTAACAATTACAAATAAAAGAAAAATAGACAATAATAATAAGGGGGGGAAATTACAATACTTCAAAACTAAAAGAAAATACAATACTAAAAAGAAAAAAGAAAAACAATACAGCTAAACAATAACATTTAAAAAACACTAACATCCAGTATTTTCGTATCTTTATCTTTCATTTACTTATTTCCTTGACTTCCTCACGCCTCCCTTTTTGTATTCTAATTCATAATTGTTTCAGCAAGTCCTTTCCCTCTTTCTCAGATTTTGTTCCATAATTTATCTTAACGCAATTTCACCTTGAATTTTTCACTTTAACCCATTAACAATCCATTTTAACTTAATTCTTTACAACCTTTCTGCTAAGACCATGTAAATTCACTCCAGCATCTTTCTAACATTCATTAATTTTACAATGTTTTTTAAAATATACTTTAATTTTTTTCCAATCTTCTTCCATCGACTCTTCTCCCTGGTCTCGGATTCTACCAGTCATTTCCGCCATTTCCATGTAGTCCATCAGTTTCATCTGCCATTCTTCCCTGGTAGGTAGGTCTTGCGTCTTTCAATACTTTGCAATAAGTATTCTTGCTGCTGTTGTGGCATACATAAAAAATGTTCTATCTTTCTTTGGCACCAATTGGCCGACCATGCCCAAAAGCAAGGCCTCTGGTTTCTTCAGAAAGGTATATTTAAATATCTTTTTCATTTCATTATAGATCATCTCCCAGAATGCCTTAATCTTTGGGCATGTCCACCAAAGGTGGAAAAAAGTACCTTCTGTCTCCTTACATTTCCTGCATTTATTATCAGGCAAATGGTAAATTTTTGCAAGCTTGACTGGTGTTATATACCACCTATAGATCATTTTCATTAAATTCTCTTTTAAGGCATTGCATGCCGTAAATTTCATATCAGTGATCCATAACTGTTCCCAGTCAGCCATCATAATATTATGTCCAACATCTTGTGCCCATTTAATCATAGCAGATTTCACCATTTCATCTTGAGTATTCCATTTCAACAGCAGGTTATACATTTTTGACAAATTCTTAACTTTAGAGTCTAGCAGTTCTGTTTCCAATTTTGATTTTTCCACTTGGAAGCCTATTTTTTTGTCCAAGTTATATGCCTCCATTATTTGATAATAATGGAGCCAGTCTCACACTCTGTTTTTTAATTTTTCAAAACTCTGCAATTTTAGTCTGTCTCCTTCTTGTTCCAAAATTTCCCAATACTTCGCCCATTTAGCCTCCATATTGAGTTTTTTCTGAGCCTTTGCTTCTATTGGTGACAACCATCTTGGGGTTTTATTTTCTAACAAATCCTTATATCTTATCCAAACATTAAACAATGCTTTTCTAACAATATGGCTTTTGAACACTTTATGTGCTTTAACCTTATCATACCACAGATATGCATGCCAACCAAATACATTATTGAAACCTTCCAAATCCAACACATCAGTGTTTTCAAGAAGCATCCATTCTCTCAGCCTGCAGAATGCGGCTGATTCATAATAAAGTTTAAGGTCTAGCATCTGTTAATATCTTAAATTTTATACGAGTCTTCTTGCCCTGTCAGACAAATCTAGAGATATCTCTCTGCCACTTCTTAAAACAATCCATTTTATCCAAAATTTGCAATGTTTGAAACAAAAACAACATTCTTGGCAATACATTCATTTTTATCACGGCAATTCGGCCTAACAGCGATAGCTTCAAATTTGACCATATTTCTAAACCTTTTTTCACTTCAGTCCAACATTTTTCATAATTATCCTTAAATAAATTCACATTTTTGGCAGTCATGTTAACCCCTAAATATTTCACTTTCTTAACCAGTGTCAATCCTGTCTCCTCCTGAAATTTATCTCTCTCAATCTCAGTTAGATTTTTCTCTAAAACTTTAGTTTTCATCTTATTCAACTTAAAGCCTGCTACCTGACCAAATTCTTGAATCAATTCTAATACTCTTTTAGTGCTTGATTCTGGCTCCTGTAAAGTCAATACCAAATCATCAGCAAATGCTTTCAATTTGTACTGCTTGGCTCCCACTTGTATACCTTTTACCAATTGGTCCCTTCTAATCAT
Source organism: Podarcis erhardii (assembly GCF_964252035.2). Taxonomy (NCBI): domain Eukaryota; kingdom Metazoa; phylum Chordata; class Lepidosauria; order Squamata; family Lacertidae; genus Podarcis; species Podarcis erhardii. The sequence continues at coordinate 47,593,985 of NC_138510.1, read as the reverse complement.
ATTTAACAAAACTTCCAGGACCGATATAAAAAGCAATGGAGAGATTGGGCAACCTTGTCGTGTTCCTTTTAATTGTAAACTCTGGATCTGTATGATAAAGCCTTTGGGCACTTCCAGACCATTGCTGGTTTTGTGTGGGATTTCATCACATACTGGCAAATACAGGCTATGCAATTATAGTTGATTGGCAGGTCTTGTGTAGCAAACCCACTTTACCAGAAGATCGGACATTACTGTGACAAGGAAAGTGTCCGAAAAATGCGCTGGAAAGTGCAGGATTGCTTTGGCACAGTATCATCTAACTTCCCCACAAACCAGTCAGAATGAATGCACATTAAATAGCCAATGTTATCCAATCTCCTTGCAATCAAATTGGGAGGAACACTCAATAGTCAGGTACAGCTGGAGTAATGGATGGTGGTGTTGTGGAAGTGCTGTGGTTTCCACACAGAATGAAGTAGCAGGGGCAGCTGATCTGGCAAACATGGGGCATGATCAAGTGAAAATTGGATGCATGACTGTGGCTTGAATCAGGACAAAGGGTTTTTTCCACACTACATTTGGTAATTAGCTTACTAATGCCAGGATGTCTGTTTTACCACCAGCTACTGTTTTGTGAATAAGTACTGTTCACAACATAATTATCACTGTCTGAAATGTCTGCATTACACTTCCCTCTGACCTCACTGTTTACAATCCCCTGCCCCACAACTGAAGTGTATATATTCTGTAACTCATGAAAGTGCCTCATGTATCTGATGAAGTGGATTGTAGCCTATGAAAGCTCATGCCGTAATAAATGTTTTGCGATGCAATCCTAACCACGTCTACCAGAAGTATGTACTATTGAACTCACTGGGTCTTACTCCCAGGTAAGTGGGGTTAGGATTACAGCCTTTGGTTGCTTCCAGATTACCTGTTTATTGAGCATTCATCCTGATGGCTCTTTATTGTGAATTCTGGTTGGTTTGTGGGGAGGTTATAGGACATTTCCCCACACTGTCTAGCGCATTTCCTCATCACTTTCCTTATTGCAATAAATACGTTTAAAAATCTGATCTTTGGGGGAAGTAGGTTTGTTGTGCAAGAGTTCCAAATAAACTTTCATTGTGCAACTTGAATTTGCCAGTATGTGACTGAATCCCACCCAAAAATAGCAACAGTCTGCAAGTGCTTTTGTCTGCAAGGTGCTATATGACCTACATGCTGGCTTTCAAACAGATGAACATGACTACCCCTCTGGAAATAAACCCCACTGAAGTTGGTGGAAACAAGGAGCTCTGCTCTTAATTTCCATTGCTACTAATGGTACCTCGAGACACCCTCTTTTATCTGGATTGCACCAAAGGAGTTGCAAGGATGGGTCTCTATTGTACACTGCATGCGCAGTGTCTAATTTCCCAGAATTTGGAGCCTTTCCTTTTCTCTTCTTCGGGGAGCAATAAAGTGGCTCCCGGGGCAGGGTCTAAAATAATTAACCTGAGCCATTCGCTTAAAGGCCTTACAACTGAGAGCTGTTTAACCGTGACCTGCAGCCTCCCAGTGACCTCTAGAACCTACTGGGAAATCTCTGAGGTGAAATGGCTGTTTATAATAAACAGTCAAGGGGTGGGAGAGTTCTGGAAAAGCTGAGCAGCGTCGGCCACTTTTTCCAGCTGGTCAGTTTGCTACAATCTGACCTCCAGAATTATGTGACCCCAGGACATCCTGGGATTGATTCTAGTTGTCATATCCCCCCCTGCCCCTGCCCTGCTGTGTGTGCATATGCATTTCTCTGGTCACTTGGTTTAGTCAGGAGAAGAGCATTGTGAGATTGCAGCTATTCATTATTATTTAGCTATTCCATTTTGGTTTTATATTGTACTCTCACTCTCTCTCAAGGGCTAGATGATATAACAGATACATTAAATATATACATATGAAATCAACATTTAAGCATACAAAAATAAACACAATTAACCTCCTAGCTGCTCAGTTGTAGCTACTGAACGACAGGCCAGGCAGAGAGGTTCTGCATTGCTTCTGGGATTCCAAGTGTGAAAGGGCAAAGCTCTGGGCAGATTTATAAAGGGATTTGTAAGTCAAATCAACATCTAGAGCTGCGTTTGTTGGCATCGGTGAATATCCTTTTAGATAGCTGAAGAAGCAGGAAGCACCAAGCCTTCTTGTGCTCCAAAGATGACCAACTCCCATCACCCCAGCCCAAATCATCTGGAGGGAGCCAGATTGGCAAGAAGCTGGGCTAGGCACTTTAAAGACCCACAACATGCACCTGCATATGCTAACTGATATGTATAGAAACCAAATTAGGCCTCTGAGCAAATGAAGATGGTTGGTGAAGTCTTGCTGGCATTGTGCTTTGCAGCATGCCTGGTTCACCAATAAGCAAGGAAAACAGGATTTATTATTTTTATTATTTTTTTAATTATTATTATTATTATTATTATTATTATTATTATTATTATTATTAAAAATGGGGTGGGAGGAAGGGCAGAAGGCAAACGAAAGATCTGGGGTTGCCCCACTCTACCCCACCCGCAGCATCCCCCTCACAAATGACCTTGTTATGATGGTGCTTATGTTGATTATGGAAATTTAGGAGTATTCTCTAACAATTCAATTTAGTTTAGCAATTTTGAGATATCCCTTTTGGGGGTAAAGCAGTCGCTTTCATTTAGTTTCACTTTCCTTTCTGTTCGTTAGTGATTTGCAGGCAGGAACCAGAAGAAGCATCCATTTGGCTCTGATCTCAACCCTGTGGGAATATTATGATCATGAGGCCTGGAATTTGCTGACAATGGAGGTGAAGTTAGTGGTTAGCACAAGGCCCTGGAAAGAGGGTCAGTACAGGATATTTTGCATACTGTCCAACTTTTTCAGACCCAAGACTGGAACACATGTCTTTCGAGGCAAGCTCCCAGATGAGTCACATGACCTGTGTCTCACTCTTGCCCTGAAAAAGTGCTTTTACCATGGTGAGATCTCACATGGCACCCAAAAATGTATGTTTTGGGGCACTGGGCAAGATTGTGGCCCCACTCCCAAGCCCTTTTTGGGGGTGACAGTGCAGTGTTAGAACATGTGAGATTGCGGCATTCAAAATGGCTGCCACCCTCTCATGTGAAAAAATTGGATGTCTCGTTTTTTCCAGGGCACTTGGCAGGTGTGTGTTTTGCTGGCTGAGGTGAAGGAAATGACAGCATCACCAACCCCTAAACAGAATCCAACTAGACTGGGAGCAGGTTAGTTTAGGGGGTTCAGAATAGGCTACTTTAGGGGACTCCAGTGGATCATGGAGGGCTGCCACCACCTCTGGCATCTGCCACCTGAGGCAACTGCATTACTCTGCCTAATGGGTTGGCCCTGCCTGGAAATCATGCAAATCAACTTCTGTATCAGTCACTCATTTGATGCTCATTGGACAGGTTTTCCTGTACCTGGTTCTGACTGTTAACGCCAGTGAACTGACAGCTATTCTATGCAGGCCAAAGCTCATGAGTTTGTGATGGCAGGAATCAGAACCAAATTTATTCCTGTCTCTGCTTTACATGCTGTTGGGGAGGGTTTTGCTGGTTGTGCCAGATGACAGAAACAGTAAACTGGGGGGTAGACAAGTGCTAAACTCTCATGGAAAGACCCATTCAGCACCACCAGCTGGCTTCAGAGGACCCACAGGACGGAGACAACCAATGTTTTGCCTTCCAGTCAGGAGAAGCTTCTCCATCTCTAAGCAAAGTCGGTTATTGGGGCCTGTGACTATTCCACTTTCCCAGAGATGGATCAGGAGCAAAAAACTGTTAAGACAGCTAGACATGCCAAGAAGAACTTGCTCCAAAGTAATCATGTATAAGAGTGGGACATTACAAAGCTTTGTGGATTTTTGTGCATCCTGATCCATGCTCAGCCAGAAGTCAGTCACTCTGTGACAGGCTTAAAGGTGCAAATCTATTGCACTATCCGCGAATAAACCCAGGAATAAATACAGTGGGACTTCCTTCTGTGTAAACATGAATAGGACTGCAATGAACATTAATTTGCTGATTCCCACCCCCACCCCCTGAAAATCTAGGTAACAGCTTGGTTGTGGGATGTTCAGCTCCTTAGAGAATCAAGCTAAGCTCTTTGAAGGTTTCCTGAAACTGGTTATTGATTAGTTCTTTGGAAAAAGCTAGTCTTGCTCAATGATGCCTTGCCTTGCTTCAAAATGCAGCATTTGAAAACATTTAGTCATCCAGGGAGAAACCAGCGTGGAAGCATTGCCAAGTATTTAAAGGCTTCAGGGCACAGGTCCACAACACAAATTTGAATAAATACATATATTTCTGCCTCTGGTAAATTAAGTCGGTGGGTGGCTGGGATCTCACAGGCACTGTGATTTGTAGCACAACTAACTGAGTGATGTAGCTCAGTTGCAGACTGTCTGCTTGCTTGTGGAAGGTTCTAAATTCAATTCCTGGCACCTCTAGGTATAGTTGCAAGAGAACTTCTAAGTGTCAAAAGGCTGAGGGGAGAGGCAGAAGAGGCAGGAGGTCCTGGGCCTCCTGTAAAAAAGAAAGAAGAAGAACAACTGAACTGTTTCCAAAGCCCAAAATGAGAACATTGCTCTGTTTGATGAGTGCAGAGAGCCTTAGAAGGAGGTGTGGTCCTGTTTAGAGAGGGTTGGAGTTGAAGGGGAACCTAGATTGGAAGGATGGGACAGTGCCAAGTCACTCTCCACACTGGAGAGTTGAGGGAGGGAGTGGGTGGATGATGAGGAAAGGGCACCATGGGTCGTGTGGCTCACTCCCTCACCCTCTGGCTCTCACAGCACTGCTTGCTCATTGGCGCTGCTGCCAGAGTCCTGGGGCTTCATCACGTCTGGGAGCTCCAGAGACATCTTCACTAGGCCTGAAGGCCAAGCCAACTGTCACTGAGGCCTTAGGTTGTGCTAACTGGCTGGTGAAGCCATGGTCTCCAAGGGTTTTGCAGCAGCTGGTCATCCTTGTATAGTCTTTTTTATTCTGGTGGGGTCTCTTAAGAATCCCCACAACAATTCTTTTCAGCTCATACACCATACTCCTTGGCCTCTGTGAAGATGGACATCTTTCTAATGATCTGATGTCCTCTGCCCAGTATACCTGAAGGAGTGTCTCCATCCCCATCGTTCAGCCTGGACACTCAGGTCCAGCACCAAGGGCCTTCTGGTGGTTCCTTCACTGCAAGAAGTGAGGTTACAGGGAACCAGGCAGAGGGCCTTCTTGGTAGTGGCACCCGCTCTGTGGAATGCCCTCCCATCAGATGTCAAGGAAATAAACAACTATCTGACTTTTAGAATTTAGAAGATATCTGATGGCAGCCCTGTTCAGGGAAGTTTTTAATGTTTGATGTTTTATTGTGTTTCTAATATTCTGTTGGGAGCCACCCAGAATGGCTGGGGAAACCCAGCCAGATGGGTGGGGTATAAATAATAAAATTATTATTATTATTATTATTATTATTATTAGTCACAAGATAACCATCTCTGCAGCTGCAACCTCAGCCCAGACCCCCCAGAGAGAGGGGGGAACTCTGGGCCTCCTATTAACAACACCCCCTAATCTCTAGGGCAGGAGAAAGAGTTAAAAAGCTCTATATTAAAGATTTCCCCCCAAAGGTCCAGGCTACAATCTGTGGGGAAGGGGGAATTATCTCCCCCATCTATTATGTGCAGGCATGGAAGAAGGTGAAATCAATGCAACCTCTGTGACATGGTAATATATGAATCATTCTGTCTTGCATAAGCTGGGATGAACTGAGGCCTTGTGGCAGATCCTGATTATTAAGTCCAATGTTGCCAAACTGTAAATTCTTTGGGACAGACTCTTTTATCGGGAACATCACAGCGAGGATGGGAAATAAAGGATGATGACATCACCTTAAGGACCAATGAGGATCTCCCAAGTGGAAGTGTTGTATAAGCCTTTGTCGGTGTCTTAAAGGCTGCCCTACATAGCCTGTCGGATACTCTTGGATCTCAGATGCACCTGTGAAATGATTGCAGGTGCCTGAAGTGGGCGTGGAGGTTTCACAACACCTGTCTACAGCATGCCTGTGATGGGGCACACCAGAGCTGGAGGAGCTAGGATTACAACATCCAGCTATGAAAGCAATTCAACCACAGGGAGGTTGGATAACCTAGTATCCCCCATCATCAGTACCACCACCACCATCTCTTCCCAGCCTGGGAGATGGTTCACATCTTTGCCTATTTGACACAGGACTATTTGCTTCTCTAAGTGGCACGTTTCCCCCGCTCTGAAGATAATAATATAAGAATCCTTTCTCCTTGCCCAAATTGATATAGTTACAATAATACCAATGTGAGAAGGCTTAGCATTTGAGGCTGCATCCAGACCAGCCCTTTACTGTTGACTTCCTAATGAAAGAAGTTTGGTGTTAAATCTATTTGCCAAATGCATTGATGGGAATATCTCAAGCAGGGCCAATCCAAGGTTTGTATATTTATTTACAAACAAAATGTTTGTTTTTCCACTATCCTGAGCAAATTGAAGTTTTCTTCCTCCCTCTTTCCCTTGTGTCTTGCTGAATGTTGAGCAGCAACAAAATAAAAATGAAAAATAAGGAAACAGTATGTGCCAGTCATTTCAGGAATTAGCTATACGCAACTCTTCTCCACATTAGTTAAATCTGGCCCAAGGGTGCATAATCTGTGTCCCTCCATCTCCCATCAGTCCCAACAAGCAGAGTCAGGAACAATGGGGCTTCAGTCTAGGAGCATCTGGAGGGCCACAGGTTCCCCAACCCAGAGGCAGACTAAATATGGCTGCCAGATTCCTACAAGCTATCATTAACATGGATTATAATTCTCATTTCCTCCAGAAGTTTGCCTGAAAAAGGAAAAAGGGCAGGCAGTAGCTCTTTTCCCAAGGCATTTATGATTTCTTTAGCTGAGGCAGAAACCCCATAAATGTTGGCACCCTAGGCCTAGTTTTTAGACTCTTAATTATCTTAATTAGACACTTAATTAGATGCTTAATTCTCTTAAACCCACCCGCTTTTCTAGATGGCTAATGTATGTTACTTCACTTACTTGAATTACTTCAAAATTTGGTAATCCAACTCTTCTTCACTTGAGGGCTCCTCTGCTCTGGCACCAGCCCTGACCTGGCTGGCTTGCTTCTGTGGTTGGGTCAACCTTGATCTCAAGGGCGACCACAAGTGGTTCTGGAAACTCCTAAGATTTGGAAGTGGTGACAGTCACAGCACCATAGTAAAACTCCAGCATGAAATTAGGCTTTCAGGTTTCAGCCTAGGCCTTCTGAAAGACCATATTCTCCCATACTATCCTGCCTAGATTCGTGGGAGGCCCTTCTTCACTCCCACCACCCTCAAAAGCATGCTTGGTGGGAACATGGGAGAGGACCTTCTCAGTGACTGCTCCCAGATTTCCTAGAGAAGCTAGATGTCAGGAATCTGGCTCCCTCCTTGTCCTTTCATCGGCAGGTGAAGATTGTTTTATTCCGAAAGGCCTTTGGGAAATGACCAATCTTTGAGGAAAGGGCTTTGAATAATGCCATGCTGTTTTTATTATCTGTATTTGAATAGGGTTTTTTTTTCTATTGTTTGAATCTTTTAGAGTTTTAGAGTTTTTAATAATTACCTTTTTATGGTTTTAACTTTTGTCTTTTATCTGTGTTGTTTTATTTTGTATAAGCCGCCTTGAGTCGCAGTTTGGGAAAAGGAGGGGTATGAACCAACCTGGACCATCATTTGAGGCTCTTCTTCATGTGCTCGCCCCATGGGAGATTTCTGCAACCTAGCAGTTCAAAAGCACATCAAAGTGCAAGTAGATAAATAGGTACCACTCTGGCGGGAAGGTAAACGGCATTTCCGTGCGCTGCTCTGGTTCACCAGAAGCGGCTTAGTCATGCTGGCCACAGGACCTGGAAGCTGTACGCCGGCTCCCTTGGCCAAAAAAGCGAGATGAGTGCTGCAACCCCAGAGTCGGTCACGACTGGACCTAATGGTCAGGGGTCCTTTAAACTGAGAATGGGCCTATTCAGTGGTAGCTCCCATTTGTGGAATGTTATCCCCAGGGATACTCACCTGGTGCCATCATTATATATCTTTTGGCACCAGGCAAAAACTTACCTCTATAACCTGGCCTTTCGCCTCTAACTGTGGCCTTTTAGAAGTGGGTGGGATGTTTTTAATGTATTCCTCCACCCTAGGGTTTAATGCATCTTCGTGTGGGTTTTTTTGTTTTGTTTATTTGTTTGCAAGTCAGTTTCTGTTGCCATAGGCAAGATAATGTGACCAACAAATTTATTATTATTATAAATATTATTATTATAAATATAATAATGAGGGAAATGGTGCAAATTATGAAGAAGCATAGCTAGAGCTGCATGCATGAAGCTGAAACTCCAAGCTGCTTGCAAGGGGGTTTCAGTTGCCTGGTGCATAAGTTTCTTAGCTAAGCATCAGCTGTGGGAGGCTGGAGGAGTAGCAGGGAGCTCCCAACCAGCTGTTTTTGACCTGACGCTCAACCAGGAGACATGCAAATCTCCTAGCAGCATTGGTTGCAATAAGCTAGTGGAGATGTCAGTTGGTCCCTCCCAGACAACACTGAACTGGGTGGCCTGCCCTGTAAGCCTTTCCCCAGCCGGTGCTCAGCTTGGAACTTTGCATGTCTCCAGCTGAAGGCTGCTGTGGCAGAAGCTGGCAAGGAGCCCAGTTGATTCCTGTCAGCCAAGCTCATGCTGCCAGTTCACCTGTGCTGCCTTCTGGGAAGCAGGCCGAACGTTTGCAAATGTGAGAAATGCAACTGCTAGCCATCGCACACAGCCTTGCTAGTGATACCAGAAGTGGCTGCAAGGTGCAGGTGGAACGTGGAGCACAGTAGCTAACACTGAGGTTTCTGTGGCAGCAATATAAGGTGCAACGGGGAGGGAGGGGAGGGAGCAAGTGTGAGAAGGCCAAGTTTGATGGCAGAGTTCAATCTGGCTTTTTTAAAGCCCTGCCAAGTGTCTCCAGCAAAGAGGTCCAGGCAGTAATAAAAATAAATCCTCCAGAGCAGGCTGATTCCCTTTGGATGTTTTGAACTACAACTCCCATCAGCCGCAGCCGCCACATTAGCGCACCCTTTGCCCTGATGTGCTCACACCTAGTAGTGGTCTGCAGTCTCCAGCTCCTTTTAAAATCAGGTGCTGGTTTGCAAGGAGGAAAAGGCTTGTCGGCATCGTGCATTGTGATGAACCAAATGTGCCAAGATACTACAGTCTTCCAGTTACTCAGCTCCCCTACACCCTGCCCTGAAGGTGTTCCAAAGCGCTACTGCCCTTGCAATACTCTTGCCATTCCAGTCCTGCTTCCTCCCACAGCCCTGACAGACTTTCGCCATCTTCTCCACCCTCTTCCCCGCCCCGCCATGGCGACAGTGAACTTCAATCTTGATTTCCCATAAAGTCTGCTCTTTTCCACGGTGACTCATCCCTGTTTCTCCTCCTCCTCCTCCCTCAGTTGTGTACATTTCAGTGAAACTTAAAACACACACATTTGGGTGACAGGGATGCAAGCGAGAAAACAGCATGTATTGCTGAGATGTGGTTCTGGCCCTCTTTTGGTATCTGCCAGGAGGTCCCCAAACTTGGGTCAAGGGAAGCTCTCTGCACAAGGTCCCAGGTTCAATCCCCAGGGTCTCTAGGCCCAAAAACTATCCCTGGCCTAAAAGCCTGAAGAGCCATTGCTAGTCACTGTAGACAATACTGAACTAGATGGACCAATAGGCTGCCTCAATATAAGTCAGCTTCCTCTGGGACATAACCAACTAATGTCTACTCAAACTAAACCCATTGAAATTAAAAGCTACAATTCTCAGAGTGCTTTAACAATCCACCCAGCTTCCTGAGGAACTCTGGGAACTGTAGCTCTGTGAGGGGACTAGGAGTATCCTGTGAGTTCTCAGCAGCCTTAACAAACTACAGTTCCCATGATTCTTTGGCAGAAGCCATGGCTACTTAACGTGGCATCGTGGTGCTTTACATGTATAGTGCCGATAGGGCCTGAGTGAGACATTTCTGAGGAAACACACACAGTATCTCGTTGGGCTACAAGGAAGTCACAAGCCTAAAGAGGTGAGCAAGGTTACCCAGCCAGACTCCTGCACAATTAAAATGGGAGTGAGGCGTGCACACATGGCATTGCTTAGCAGACAAATGCTGCAGTCTAGGCACGACATGCTGAAAGCTGGAAAGTATCCATAAAACGTGAGTGCCTTGAAGCATATGCAGAGTGTTTTCCCCTCAACATAATTACAGCTAAGCCCCAAGCATCCTTCCAGGCAAGGTCATGCACTAGCACCTCCGCTTTCAGAAATTAAGCGCTGCCCTCGATTAAAAAAATTAAACAACACTAGTGGCATTTTACCGGAAACACTGTATGTAGGTCTAAATAAATAGTCCCTGTATGTAAGACCTCGTGCAGCATCCAAACAACATAGGAAGCTGCCTTATAGTAATTCAGGTCACTGATCTATCTAGCTCAGTATCATCAATCCTGAGCAGGGTTTCAGATAGGGAGTCATTCCCAGTCCTACCAGGAGATGCTAGGATTGAGCCTGGGACATTTTGCATGCAAAGCAGATGAGGTACAACTGAGCCAAATGGATGCTTTCCTATTTCCTAATCCATATGCTCTATCCGACTAGGTAAGGGTTATGGTCAGCAGGAAGCACCTTCCCCACTAAATGTTGCTTTCATGAGTCCTGAATTTATTGGCTACAAAGAGGAAGCAATGGGTGGGGGATAAACAGAGCAGATGTAAGACCAGAAAGATCAAGGACAGAAAAAATAAAAGATAGCACAGGTTGGACTTGCATTTAAAACAACAGTCGGCAGTCCTGTTGATGCATCTTGGGCCTCCCCATAGGATACTGGGTTTGTGGGATGGGTGCTCCTCATGCATGCCTGGGTTTTTGAGAAACGTAATCCATGCAACATCTTCGGCATGTGATAATACTGTAACCTGTTTGCAATAGTAAGCCCCCATCTAGAAGCACCTTTACACAAGTGTCGCTGAAATTCTGTTGCTCCCCCCACCGTTAGAAACGCAGATATCTGCTTATTTCACTGTTGTAATCTTCTAGGTATTCTTCATTCACCTAGATTTGCTGCTGGACCTGATGACATTTCCCTGCAGAAATGCTTGGAAACAATGATCTAATTGTTAAACAAAATGTTTTCACACTGTGTGCAAAGCAGAGTGGTGGGGAGGGAGAATTGCTAGGTCAAAACTATCCAGATTAAATTCAGCGGAGCAAACCACTGTCTTATTCCTATCCATATGTGTCTGGTTTGTCTAGCCATGAAAGAATGTGACCACACAGGAGTGAGAATGACTTTCTTTGTTGCAGTCATACTGTGTATGCAACCTGGAAATTTATGGCAAGCCCGACAGGCCAGAATCTGCCAATATAACCACCATGTTAATGAAACCAGCAATAAAAAGTACAGATCAAGACTAGATGGGCACTGAATATATGGCAGGGGGAACCAGGAATAATGCCCTATTAAGGGAAGGGCACAAGTTCACGTTAGAGTTAAGCGGTTGGATGAAAAGTTATCTGTTCATAGAAGAAAGTAGAAAAAGATCTATTGTTGGATAAACCATTCAGAAAGGAAACTGACACCAATGACATAAAAGAGATCCTAATCTTGACATCTACACTTAATTACAAAGCAGGGCAAATAACTACAAATGAAGAACAACCAACCCATGGAACTCCCTGCCTCAGGTTATTGTCAAGGCAAGGAGGTTGTGAGATTCAAAGGAGAGTGAGTGAGATGAGCACCCTCATATTAGTTGGGATGGGCATTGCAAAGGCTCTGGGTGTTCAGGCTTCAAGCCATTTGGTGATCTCTCACCATCAGCGAGTCAGGGAAGCAGTTCTCTGCTTCTGATGGGATCTCAGCACACAATGATGGGCTTTTATCAAAGCTTTGCACTTCCTCTAAAGCCTCCTGCACAGAGTTATGTCAGAGACAGGATGCAAGGCTAAGCTGGCTCTCGCTCTCTTCCAGCCATCGCAGTGCTCCTAAGAGAATGATTCAATATGCATAATTACTTTTCCAAAAGGTGCTTAGAACCAATAACCTGTCAGGCGTAAATTTGATAATACTCTTTACGGTCCACCTCTTCTGAGTGCACCCAGTTGCACATAAATCAGTTGTCTCTATATCAAGATACTTTTAGGGAGGGCTACATTTGGCCAGAGTTCCACATCTTTTTTGAGTATCTGTTTTGTTTATTTCTCAGCGCAGGCAACCTTGTGTCTTTGTTTTCCCTGCAAATGCTGGACTTACAGGGAGGACTTATAGTTCCCTATACATATGGGAACCGCATACGAAAATAGACCTATAGGGACATGATCCCTGTTGGGAGGGGGCTCCCATTTTGAGTCTTGGTTTTCTCTTTACTAAACAGTAGGAAAAGGCATGGGAATGTATAGATACAGTGGTACCTCGGGTTAAATACTTAATTCGTTCCGGAGGTCCGTTCTTAACCTGAAACTGTTCTTAACCTGAAGCACCACTTTAGCTAATGGGGCCTCCTGCTGCTGCTGCGCTGCCGGAGCACGATTTCTGTTCTCATCCTGAAGCAAAGTTCTTAACCTGAGGTACTATCTCTGGGTTAGTGGAGTCTGTAACCTGAAGCGTCTGTAACCTGAAGCATATGTAACCCGAGGTACCACTGTACACAGGAAGCCATCATACACTGAGTCAGACCACTGGTCCATCTACGCTGCCTGGACACTATTTCTCCAGGGCTGGGGAACTTGTAGCTCTCCAGATAATACTGGACTCCCGATCTCATCTGCCCCAGCTAGCACAGTGGTCCAGGATGATGGGAGTTGTAGTCTCAGAACATCTGCCAAGACCCACAGCTTCTCTACCCTGGCCTGCACCTTTCTCTAGTAATAGGCAACAATAACCATTGTTCAGTGTGTCCTTGTTACCACTCAGAGATGTGCTGCATAAAGATGTGATCAAAGCTTTGCTAAAAGATATTGTCTTTAACAAATGGGGCATTGGTAGGAGATATTCAGATGCATAAGAGCAGCACAGACTCTGCATGTGCTTTAACAATATTTAGCACCCACCAGGATCTGAACCTTTGCAAGATCCCATCAGGAGCCAACTAGGGGTATATATATATTTATATATTTATGATTGTATCAGATTGAGAGGCAGCACATTCCCTTGGTTTAATTGAAAGCTGGTGCTGTGGGTTTGGCTTAATCCACCCTCCTCCTCCCTCCTTCATTAGATAACGTCTCGCTGAAACCACACTCTGCAAGCTCACAGCATTCCAATCTGCTGATCCCAAGTGGCAGCCCGCTGGGGCTCTCTGCTTATGTGAGCAATACATGTGCTGATGGGGCAGAAACAATAGAGCGAGGCCCTTCTCTCGCTGCTTCCCAGCCTCGCTCTCCCTCTCGCTCTCTCCCTGCTCTGGGCGTGTCCCAAAGTGAGGCACAAAAGCAGACAGGAGATGCAAGCGCTTCGAAAATCTGGGGAAATTCGACCCGCCCAATGTGGGAAACATGACCTCTGCCGGGAAAGCAGGTCACTGCGAGGAAACAGGAAAGCGGGGGGGAAGCAAGGCGACCCTTTGAGATCGAACAGGGAGAGGAAAAATAAAAATAAAAAAACAGGATGGAGAGACGGAAGGGATGGGGGAACTGGATGGTTAGGAGCACGAGTCTCCAAGAGGCACAGACTGGGGGAATTCGCTTAACTGGCACAATATATACCTGACAATGCAGGTTCGTGTTGCACAAGAGAGGCAGGCATCCATGGAAGGGCGCTGAGGTGCACAAGACTGGAGCAGGATCTTTATTTTCAGCTGTGCTCCATAGGCAGGCAACATTGTAGGCCTTTCCAGGCCAGAAGGGTGGGTTGTTTGTTTTTTTCAGGTGCCACTGACACTACAATAATGCATTAGCGGTGGACTTATCCTGGACTGTCCACACAACTTTATGGTTTATTGGTTGTTTTGTGATGCTTCCTGATTGATACCGCATTACAGTATTGCTGTCTGGTAGGCATTCTTGTGCCATAGGCAGTGGCGAAAGCAATACACACACACACACACACACACACACACACACACACACACCTGGAACATTAGTGTGAGAAGTTACAGAACACTGGTGTCAGAAGTTACAGAATTTCAGCAGGAAATTACAGGACATGCCCCGATTGGAAAGGAAGCAATGTGTCTGCCCTGGAACTTTTGCAAGCTCAAACAGTATTGAAAGCAGGTTTGTGCATAACCTCCCCATTGCCATCATGAGCATCATGAGCACCACAAAGGCACACAATTTTAAAAAAGCAGCTGGAGAAGCCCACAGGGAAAGATTTCCCTGCGCGGAATCTCCCCTGACCTTGATTATGTCCCAGACTGACTGTATCAGATGGTGGGCCTTCCAGATGTTGCTGAACCCTAACTTCCAAGATTCCTGACTGCTGGCCATGCTGGACTACTAACAACATCTGGGGGGCTACAGGTTCCCCATCTCTGGTGTATTTGAGAAGAAGGCCCCTTGTATGGTAACACCCTCTTTTTTCTAAGTTGTACTATTGCTCTGATAGAAGCATAGATGTGCGGCTATAGATCAAAAGGTGCATGTTGTACAGCCTGGTGGATAGACAGACTTGGAACCCAGAAAGCTGAACTTTTTGTGGTGAATTGACTGAGTGGCTTTGTCTCTCAGCTTCAGTCCCCTACCTGTGATGCAATATGTGCAAGAAACTTTGTAAACAGAGGTTGCAGTCCTTTAAATATGTGCCTGGGGAGTTAATCCCATTGAACTCGGGGGGGGGGGGCGGGTGTTTCAGAACAGGCATGTTGTAAAAATGTTGCAAATGGTGATATGTAAATAAGCAGTAATAAAGACTGTTATTTCCAAGGGTGCTTGTGTTTTTGTGGTTTATTCTATTTTTCTCCTGAACATTGCTTCGATGGCTTCGTTTAATGAGGCGGTTAATAAATTTGTTAAATAAACAAATAAATGAAAATAAAGAAAGTCACGTGGAACTGTGTGTAATGTGTGGTTTGGCTCTTTGGCTCTGTCACACCAATTTTACTTTCTAGCCCCTTAGTGGCTTGAAGAATTCTTTGTACATTTCCTGTGCATTCCATGTTTCCTTCTTTTGAAATTTTAATGCTAAAGGGGTTTTCCAGCCCTTTTAATTAATAAGTGCTGAATTTGCACAATTACAACTTATAAATAATCATGAAGAGGGAAACCTTGAGAGAGATGGTGAAGAAGCTAATTTCTGAGATTAAGGAAGAGCCAAGGTACTGGGGTCCAGGTTTTTAGCTTATGCTAGCAATCAATATTAGTGACGTGCTCAATTTCTGGATAATTGGACGAAGCACCGAAGCTGAGTTATGTGCTGGAACATTGCTGTCTTGATAGATGCCAGATAGAGTCTCATTTGGCCTTACGAAGAATGGCTACTTCCATGCCACCAATCTATACACAGAGCTCCAGGTTTGGGTAGGATAGCAGGATTTTGGCAAGATGCCTTCAGTGTGTTCCCTCTCCGAGTTAGTCTACCTCCTCCTCCTCCTCGCCGTCACTGTTGCCCATTTGTTGCCCACAAACATGGTGCCCTCTAGGCGTTGCTGCACTCTGTCTCCCCAAACATCCTTGGCCAGTGATCACGCTGGCCAGAGATGGTGGGATTGGGATTCCAACATCTAGAAGGCACCCTGTTGCTTACTCCTGATCTAAAGAGGTGCTCCCTAGGATTTCCTTTGACATAGCAAGGGATCTAGTGGTGTGCCTCTTGGATCACTGATTGCTTCTCTGGTACCCTAAACACACTGCTGCCCAAAGCACCGTCTTGCAGTGGTGGCTGGTGTCCCTTGAGATTGGTTGGGTGGAAGGCGAGCTGGAACCAATGGCACAGGGAGCCCCTTAATTCTAGGTCTCTACCCCACTTCCTCCCTGCCAAGTATGATGTGGACAAAACTGAGACAGAGGAGAAGAAGGAGGAAGCCAGGCTACCCCCAGGGGTGGCGGTAAGAAAGAAAGCAGGCCAGTTGGGCCTGAGAGCAGATCAAAGTTGGTGGGGCCGTGTCCCACTTGCCCTAATGGAACCGCCTCCAACTGGAAATAGTTAAACTATGGAACTCACTGCCACAGGAGGCAGTGTAACCACCAACTTAGATGGCTTTAAAGGTAGATTAGACAGATTCATGGAGGAGAGGGCTATTGATGGCTACTAGGCTCCACAGTTGTTGTTTTTTAATGTATTTTTATTGGAGATTTTCTTTGTTTACAAAAGTATGTGCAATGTCTCTTTTTTTCCAAGTAACATTTTTTACAGATCAGTTTCTTTTGTTGAGACATTAGGAAGAAAGGGGGGAAAGAGGTGGAGGGGGGAAAGGTGAGTGGGGGTGGGGTCAGGTAGCGATGTTTCTATTTTACTTAATATATGTGGGGTTTTGTGTCAGCGTCGCTTGTGCAGGTTCTCTGCTGTTCACTTGTGTTCCTTTGGTGGTGAGAGAGGTTGGGGTTGGCCTAGGGTGTGGTTGTTCGTTTGTGGTTGGCTGTGGTGGTCTTTGCTTGTGTGAGTGGGTCTTTTGGATCAGGTTAGCCATATTGACTAGGCTCCACAGTTGAAGGCTGCAATGCTTCCAAGCACCAGTTGCTGCAAACTGCAGGAGAGGAGAGGACTTGTGCACTTGAATCCTACTGGCTGGTTTCCCACAGGCATGAGAACAGGATGTTGGACTAGAGGGGCCATTGGCTGCTCCAACAGCCTCTTATGTTCTCTTGGATTAGTTATGTAGCCTATCTGACCCTGCAAACCTAACCTTCCACTTTCTTTAAAAGAGGCTGTTCTGCTTCACACCATTTCTAGTCCATGTGTGCCAACTGGGCTGTTGCTATTGCCATCTCCCCCGTTATTTCCATTGCAAATGTACCACCATCTCCTCCTCTGGTGGCGGCAGGGGAGGGGGATGCTGTGTGTGTATGTGTGTGTGTGCGTGCGTGCGTGCGTCCGTGTGTTAGTCTGCCACAGCCATTTCCCCAAGAAGGCAGGACGTTCTCTGCTTTATCAGCTCATTGCAGATTCACACAAAACGTTTGAAAGGAGAGAAAAGGTTTTTCCCAGCGGTGTCTTATCAGACTGCTGAGCCCTGGATGCTTCTTTGTTTCAGCTCATGTTCCAATTA
Organism: Podarcis erhardii; assembly: GCF_964252035.2. Lineage (NCBI taxonomy): Eukaryota > Metazoa > Chordata > Lepidosauria > Squamata > Lacertidae > Podarcis > Podarcis erhardii. The sequence goes on along the minus strand of NC_138510.1, from coordinate 47,576,753 downwards.
AAGATGGAAATGACATTCAAGTGAACAATTGCTAATTCTCAGAAGATTATCTGAGCCTGACAGCTGCCCCAGTGCCTCCTTGCTTCGGAACACACAGTTCGCAAGGCAGGCAGGCCTCTTGCTCTCTCTCTCTGTTGGGCGCCCTCTGGAGCAGTGACGGCAAGCCTTTCCCTCATATTTGCTCATTTGAGGGGCATACACACAAGCCACTGGAGGCCTCGCCCTCTATGTCGTATGAGCAGACACTGATAACGCCCATCTGTACAGCTGTGTATGACCCTCTCAGCTCCCATGAGGTCTAGAAACTTTTTTCCTTTTAAAAAGCTGGAAGTTGACAGTGATGAGATTTCTGACAAAGCCACCAGAATCTATGGTTCCATGCTGCCCAGAGGAGATCATGACTTCCCGCCTACTTACCTCTGACTGTAATGAAAGCAAAAAAGGCAAGGGCTCTCATAGTATGAATATCTGGTGCTACCTGAGCCCTGGCTGTGTATGTACCAGAGTAGAATCAGGGAGCCTGAAGGTGTCTCCAACTGTTGGTACACTGCACACTAGGAACCATATTTGGGCCTTCAGAACAACAATGATGAGAATCATGTGAAGAAGTAGCCAGGATGGTGTAGTGGTTGAAGTGTCAGAAGCTCACTAACCTTGGGCCAGTCACTGCCTCGCAGCCCAATCTACCTCGTAGGGATGTTGTGGGGATTAAATGAGGAGGGGGAGAACCACATACGCCACCTTGAGCTCCTTGGAGAAAAAGATGGGATCGAAATGCAACGAATGAATAAGGAGAATGGGGGCTCACACATACACAAACTGTTGCACCCCATAATGGACCCTCCCCAATGCTGCCCACATTCACAGTGCATGTCTGCAGTGGGGCAGCTTGCAGACTCACATAAACCATCCCCATGAGGAGTAACTCAGAGTTCAATGAGACTTAATCCAAGTAAACCTGCATAGGATTACAGCCTAATTTTGCTGCAGTTCATATTTTATTTAGCCGCCCACTTGCTTGTTTGTCAGTCTTCCATTTGTCAGCAATTAATATTCCAGCTGCTGATAATAAGTCATTAGCTATTATCAGACTAGACATCCAAGCTCTTCACTCCAGCTCTCCAGCCAAAGTACAGTTTTGTGGAGAAAGACCAGTGGTAGTTGGGGAAACAGGCAAGCAGGGAGAATTAATAAGCAGAGGCACCAGAGACAAGAGATTTGGGTTCTTCTTTAGAAATGTTAGGGGGATACCTTCTATGGGCAACAGAATCATTTCAAAAGGTTGCAAAAAGTGATCTTTCATTCTAAAAGGTTTGCTTAATGGCTGTGGCACAGCAGAAAAAAAACTGTGTTTTCCTTTTTCCATTCACCACCTTTGGGTGTCTTTTGCCCTGCTCACTTTTGATTTAATAAAATGCAACTTTCATGGGTGTAGTCAGCAGGGTGCAGGGGGGCAGCTACCCCCCCCATCAAGTAAGTAAATAAATAAATAAAAATACTGAACTAATTGACCAATTGCATTGCAGATAACTCGGTTATGCCCCCTGAAACATAAAGCCTCCCCCCCTAAAATAAATCCCGGCTATGCCCATGGCAACATTTAACATGTTTGGGAACTGGAATTGCAAATGCTCAGAAGTCAAAATGTTTCCCCCAAATGGAGAACATTTCCCTAGCTGCCTTCTTCAAAACTCACTTAGGACAAGAATACTCTTTTAATTACAAGGTACCTATTGACCACAAAAAGTGTTTTGTAACCAGAGGCTGTTATCTAGTTACTTTCTGCCCAAACCACTAAGGGTTCCTCAAGCAGACAAGTAGTGCAGTAATTGATCTTTGATTTCCTCCACCCACCCACCTGTCTAATTTCCTGATAGTTATATGGCAACTCTCAGGATAATTTCCAGCTCATCTCTGGGACTATGTAGTTTCCATGCTCTGCACTGATGCTGTTTTGTTTTTAAACCTAGTAGTTATTCACTTGGCAGTAGCTTGTAATTATGCAGTCAGAATGCTGTATACATCAAAGGCCCATTAAGGTCAGCTAAGATGCCTAATTCCTTGGGGACGAGTGCAGAATCCTTGCCCACAGTGCATTTAAAGGCGTGTTCTACCACCACACAAATGAAGCCAGCAGCCAAATCTTCTGAAGAATAGACTAGATAGTTAGACAAATGGCTCACTTACCCATGAAACCCAGTATTCTTCCTCCCGTGGAGGGCAGATTAAGGAAACTTCAACAGTGTAGTCTGTCTCCTTCCACTCCAAGCTTCTGGCTGTTTAATTTTCAAATGGTGTGTCATGACACACAAGTGGATCATGGCCTGATCCAAGGTGGATCACAATAGGAGCACTGCCAGCATGCAAATATATGGTAAAATATTAAGAAATAGGTCCCCAAATGCATTCTCAGGTTAAAAATGGACCTGGGTCTTAAATGGTTGAAGCCAGCTGGTTTAAGGTATTATTTGCCCAATATCTTTAAAAATTCACTAGTAGTATTAGCCAATTACTGCCTTTAGGTTGCAATCTTATGCTTGGTCATTGGGAGTGAGCCGCACTGAATGCAGTGGGACTTACTTTTGAGTACAGTGGTACCTCAGGTTACATACGCTTCAGGTTACATATGCTTCAGGTTACAGACTCCGCTAACCCAGAAATAGTACCTCAGGTTAAGAACTTTGCTTCAGGATGAGTACAGAAATCATGCTCCGGTGGCATGGCGGCAGCAGGAGGCCCCATTAGCTAAAGTGGTGCTTCAGGTTAAGAACAGTTTCAGGTTAAGAACGTACCTCCGGAACAAATTAAGTACTTAACCCGAGGTACCACTGTACACATATTCAGAATTTTGTGGTGAGTGGCAGAGCCTGTCCCAGGAATTATTAGAGAGATATACATCATTCAACATCTTGAAAGGATGCATTTTATGGGAATCATTTTGATGCCTTTTAAGGGAGCCATACTGGAATCTAGCTGTGGCTCTCTGACACATCCACAATGATGATGGAGAAGGTACAATCTTAGGTTTATGAGGCATTATCCAAACACCTTGCATCATTTGGACAACTTGATCCACGTGGCAGGAGCTTGGTCCTTTCTGTCTTTCTGCCATGCAGATAGATTAGAGACCTGTGCAGTGTGTATACAGTGACCAGACCTCCTTGATGTGGTCCTTTGCTTCTGGGCCAAAGCCTGATGCAGCCCAAAGTCTCCACGATGAATACAGAAGGTTCTGCTATAAGCAGAGGCCCTTCCAGACAACCTGGCTATTGAGCATCCATCCTGATTTGTTCACAGGGAAATGAGACTGAGTTTAGCTATTCAGTGAGCATCCCACACCTTCCGGTGCATTCCCCTTCACTGTCCTTATCGCAAAAAGTCCAGTCTTCTGGGGAAGTGGGTTTGCTGTGCAAGACCTCCCAAGCCACTGTAATGGCCTAACCTAAGATTGCTGATATATGATTGAATTCCACCCAGAAGCAGTGATGCATGCTCTGAAAACACCTTAGCACACCTTGAAGAGTGTTTTACAGATTCTGCCCCCAGTTTGGCAGGGTGTTGTTCCTTTCTTAGGGGGAGGGGGGAAATATGGGATGGCATTTTGATGCCCACAATGTTGTGTGCATGCTACAAAAAACCTTGCATGTATAAGCCACACCTGTCCCGCAATAAATACCCGCCTAGAAGCACCGCTGCTTCCAGATTAGTGAGTCTAGAATTGAAGACTCACTGGCACACTATTCACACATACGTGAGCCCATCCTCTTCTGCAAGCCCAAGCAAGAACTATGAGCTGTTGAGCTGGTCTTGTTAGGGTCTGCTTGCCTAACATGCTTCTGCATCCAGTTTGAAAATAAACAGCAATTAGTCTCCTTCCTTCTGTTTGTAGCTCTTAGTAATTCTGTCTTCAGGAGCACACAGATTCCCTCCCTCCTTCCCCCCCCCCGCCCGCCATGTGGCATCCTTAGCAGGACTTGCTGCCAGGCTGCAGAGATGACTGATGATGGCTTGGGCAAAGGAGGAGAGGGCTGGAGGCAACAGCTGCTTCAGGAGGGGATTATTAATGAGCAGCGAATGATGGGAAATGCAGAGATCAATTGAAACAAAAGAGTTCAATAGTAAAAAGAAACATTTGCAGAGTAATGAGAGTCCATTTCTCCAGCCCAACTGTCGGAAATACATCCTGTTAAACATCCATCAATTATCTTGGCTTGCAAATGCATTAAAGGAATGAAGAATTATCCATCAAGCATGCTTAGACCTAACGCCCTCCCTCCAGCAGTCTCCCTTAAAAGAAAAAAAAGGGGGGGACCAGTTTCAGGAAAGGCAACATTATGCAACTTAATCTGCAATGTTTGGCACTGCAAGTGTAACAGCCTACACTGGTGACATCGCAACCCATCATTACACAGACAGTCAATGGAAGCGACAACAACTTTGGCATTACTGTTGACATGCATCAAGAGTCCAGAGTACCGGTAGTTAGTTTTCTTGCTCTCAACCTCCATCTCTCTGATCTTTGTTCTCCCCACCAGTACCACAAACATAAAGTAGAATCCAAGGAAGATCTGTGGCGAACAGTCGGCATTCACACAAAAACTATGGTTCTTTTTTTTTTTTCTTTTTTTTTGGAAGCTATTAGAACTAAACTGGTAAAACAACACCAACCAAATTTGCAGATCTGCAAAGATATGGGCCTGTTACAGTTTAATTTTTCTCTTCAGCTGCAAAGATGCTAAATTTTGCACTGCTCTTCATGGGCACTGAACTCTGGAATCCTGGCACACACCCCCACACCAGTGCAAGTGCTGCACGTAAAAGCAGTGACCCACATGAGTGGGTCTGGAGCACGGCTAAAAATCCACTAAATATCAGGGATGCTGTAGCAGCAGATTTCCTGCATCAGCTGGGGATTGCAATATATGATTGTTGAGGTCACTTCCAACTCTGTGGTCCTATCACTCATGCAGAACTCAGCTAGGTAGCCAATTAGTATTAAAAACAACAACACCTTGGGAGTTCACCATGGCCACCTCAAGAGGAGACTGTCAAGTTGGAAAAGGTTCAGAGAAGGGCAATCAAAACAATCAAGGGGATCGTGGAAAGGTTGCGGCATCTGAGATTTTTCAGTTTGGAGGAAAGGTAGGTATGAGGTGACACAGAGGAAGTTTACAAAATGATTCACAGAATGGAGAAAGTGGATAGTGATTTCCGCCCCTCTTTTTCTCATAACATTAGAACTCTCAGACATCCCATGAAGCTGACGGCTGGAAGATCCAGGAGAGATTGAAGCAAGTACTTTTTCACACAGCACATAGTTAAACTATGGGAACTTGCTGCCTTAGGAAGCAGCGACGGCCACCAATTTGGATGGCTCTAAAAGAGGATGGGAGAAATTCATGAAAGATAAGTCTACCGACATCTAATCTGGGTGGCTATTGTGAGACTGGGATGCTGGACTAGATGATCCAGCAGGTTCTTCTCATGTTCTTCTTCTGTTTACTTTGGGCTGCAGAATGTTTTTGTCAAGGAGCGAAAGTCCTGATTCAGCAGATCTGTCAGCTGCATGTGTTGTTACAGGATGTGTTGTTCAGACACATACTGTGACAGTGTGCCATGCTGGGTCTCTTGTCCATCTGCATAGCAGGTTGATGGGGGAAATAAAATCCTGCCAGCATGTGTCCATGTTATCCAAATAACCCCCATGCAAATGATTCTCATGCCCAATTAATCTGATTGTGCCTTCTTTGTGGCCACAGCAATGAGGTTGCTTGCTCAAAGAAACCTAAATTCCAAATCAAATCATGTGATGTGTACATAAGATTATATGAAACTGCTGGTTTGGATAAATGCTTTAAAAACAGCCATTACAGCCCAACGTGCAAAATATCCAGTGTTCTGGTTGTGTTGGGTGACTGGGTTATCATTATCTCCCTCCACCCTCAATTAAGTGCCAATGATATCAGACAGAAACCTGGGCATCTCCACTTAATTTAGATCTAAATTTATTGCTCTCATGACTGAACAGGAAATTTTGAAACTATTATTGTGCTATAAAGAGCCTCGGAACATTTTTAAAACTCACACACCATTACTGTGTGAGTAATGGGCTTTGCTGCTGTCGGGTGCAGCAAACTAATACAATCACTCCTCTTGATTATTGTCCTGCATGATCCATAAAAAAGCACATAAGAAGTGCCTTGTTGGATCAGACCAAAGGCCTATCTAGCCCAACACCCTGTTTTCCACAGTGGCCAACCAGATGCCTAGGGGAAGCCCATAAAAAGGACAGTATAGCCCAGTCTCAAGCAGTGTTTTCTACACTAATAAAGGAGGGGGAAAGGGTTGATGAGAAGCATCAACATTGTAAACACTTTCTCACTGCCATCCCAGAAGATGCCTGCTTCAATTTCATCTGCCATCCCTTTGAGGCTGCATATGTGCCATACATTTAAAGCATATCCTCACCCCCAAGAAAAGAATCCTGGGAACTGTAGTTTGTTAAGGGTGTTGGGCATTGTAACTCTGTGAGGGTAAAAGACAGTTCCCATGGTTCTTTAGGGTTGGTGTGCTTTGAATGTATAGTGTGTTTGCAGCCTAAAGCTCTCCAGCCCATTGCCAACTTGAATAAAATATTGGGGGGCGGCAGGTAAGCCCTGTCCCACATCACAAGATGCACGCACACACCATTTGAATGGCAATGCCCATCAACTTGGGGAGCCAAGCCCCCTCAAATATTTTATTGGGGGGGTGGCAAAGGGATATCGGCTCCTAGGAGTTGGCTCCTATGACTTGAGGGATGTTGAGCATGTCATTAATGGGCACCACAGAAAGGGAATGGTCATGTGTTTGCAAAGCTCCTGCTGATGAAACTTCTCATATCTTGGTGTTGAGTGTCTGTGGATGAGGTTTAATTACTGTGGTAACTAAGGGTATGGACAAGGTTCTTGGGTCTTTGGGATCCTCGATAACATTAACACCGTTGTCCTATCAGGTTGTGAGAATAAAACTGGGAGGGACAGAACGATGTGCACCATCTTGAGCTCCTGGGAGGGCAGGTGGGATGAAAATGATGTCCATCAGACAAGCAGAACCTGAAAACAATGCCACTCTCCCCATCTGTGAATCCCAGCAACTGGTGGGAGGAATTCACTTTGCCCTCCTGTAGGGGAGGGCCGGCCCTGATGTCTGGCAGACTGAACCTATGGCCTTGGTATGCTTCCACTCCAATAGGGCTTTGATAGGGACGTCTCAGCTATACCAGAAGCCATAAAAAGCAAAGGGGCATCTTTCATTGTGAGCCAGCGCCGCTTGCGCATCTGCACTGCCTTGCTGCAAGGGATGCCTGCTGAAAAGCATTTATCCAAGCTGTGTTATCCACTTCAGTGGCAGGAGAAACATCCCCTCCTTCCTGAGTCCCTGCAGAATTAATGGACTCCTGGATAGTAAATAACAATCTGTTAACGTGCAGGGGCTACAGTCAGAGATAGATGAGCCCCCGCCCCAGCCCACCCCTCATGCTGAGCTTTGCAAAAGAAGTGGAAAAACTCTCCAGAAAGAGAGACAAGAGGAATGATACAAAGTGAAGAGTCCACTTTAGCTTGTTGACAAGGGCAACATCCTTCATGGGGGAAATATTCATATCCCCCAAGGGATCGCTGCGCTCCGAGCTTACAGCATCCTGAAAGGGTTGTGGGAGGTCTTAATAACAAGAGTAAACAAATCCTCCGCTGTGGGCAGGCTGCAAGTCCAGGTTTAAAACCTAGGCTTTTGTAGTTTGATGCTTAAAAAAATAAATCACTCTTGTAAACCTACATTAGCAAGTAATGTCTGTTTGATATAAAAATGGTTCTCTCTCTTACTTACTTTCTATCCAGCATTCCAGGCTAAAAGGTGTTATTGTGACAAGGCCCTTAATTTGTGTGAAGACAGCTCCCCTTTTCCTGGACCTTCCAGTGACCCGGCAGTGAGCAGAGGGATGCTGTCCACATCACTAAGATGCCCAGCCACATCACACACCCCGGCTGACCAACTGGGTTAGCCGAGGGCATGGCCACTTCCCATTTAAACCATGGTGAGGCTGGAGGCGGCCTTCCTTCGTCTCCTTTGGTGGATCTATGTAGTCTAACTATGCCAAAGTCTTTAAATTTTTTTTTTAAAATATAGGATGAAGTGATATTTGGGTTGAGCTTTCTTAACTGGTTGTTCAGATTTGGGCTTATTCATGCCCATCATCCAAAAAACATTTATAAAATTGTGAAGCATAGAGGGGTCTTCCATTCAACCTCTTTATAGAGCATTTGTCCTGATTTACTTGCACAAAAATTAAATGGAGGTTTGATTACGTTGGGTCTTCATTGAGCATTCATTCTGATTTGTTTGCAGAGGTCCAACAGTAATGAGCATCCTTCCTTAATTTCTCCTGATTTGCTTGTGGGGCATCTATACGTCTTTCCCTTTAGTCATTCATTCATGCCATGTTTCGCAACGCATTTCCTCATCACTTTCCTAACTATGAAAGGTCAGTTTCCTTTTTTAAAATAAAAATGGTTTCATTACATGAGAGTGACAGAACACCTCTGATCCGTTTTCATTCTGCAAGCCTAAGTTTCCCTGTTATGTGCTTGAACTCATCCTGCAAAAATGGTCTGGAAGCACCCAAAGTGAAAGTTTTAAAAATGCAGATGTTGTATTTAAAATGAAGCAGATAGTATTTATGTTCTGGGCACTTGTCCATCCCACTCCGCTCTCTGGCGTTTTAAGCCTTAATCCGTGTTCAGGGAAAAGGTACTTTTAGAGACTCACAGCACTGGGGTTTGCTTCCTTCCCAAGGCTCCATTCTCTGAAAGCCTTGGGCATGTTGAGATCCAGCCTCCTGCAGAAATAGAAAGAGTTTTTCCTCCCTCCAAGCTCACCCCATCTGCAGGATTCTTGCAACTATTGCTGAGATATCCAAGTGACCTGGCTTAGCAGGACCACACAAATATGTGGACTCCTGCAGCTGAAAGCATTTCTCTATTTCCCTGGTCCTTTTTTTGCTGCCATTCTATACAAGTTTTGGGTTAGCATGCTGTCTGAATCCAGGCTCATTTTTAATCTCTCTCCTCACTGACCACAACCCCTGGTTTGGATAGCAGGCTACACCAAACCATGGCTTAGCTCAGCACAGTGCAAGAGCAAAAATGAGGAACAAAGTGAAGGCAAGCTCCTCTCCAAGGGTGTAAAGATATGTGTGGTCCCAATAAGTTGAGCGGGTGGTGCTGTGGGTTAAACCACCGAGCCTAGGGCTTGCCGATCAGAAGGTCGGCAGTTCAAATCCCCTCTCCAGCCAACCTAGCAGTTTGAAAGCATGCCAGTGCAAGTAGATAAATAGGTACCTCTCTGGCGGGAAGGTAAACGACGTTTCCATGCGCTGCTCTGGTTTGCCAGAAGCGGCTTAGTCATGCTGGCCACATGACCTGGAAGCTGTACGCCGGCTCCCTCGGCCAATAAAGTCAGATGAGCACCGCAACCCCAGAGTCGTCCTCGACTGCACCTAATGGTCAGGGGCCCCTTTACCTTTACCTTACCATAGCTATGCAAACCAGACCTGAATCTCAGAACTAGTCCAATGGTATGGCAACTTTGCAAGTGAATGTCAGTGTTAAATTTCTCCAGAGAATTTTGGAATACAGTTGCAAGAGATGCAAAGGCCTGGAGAACAATAACAGCAGCTGGGGTGTGTGTGTGTGTGTGTTTTCTTCAGTCTTTAGGCCTTCACATCTCTAGAACCAACTCCGTAAAACCTCTGGGCTAGACCAACTTTCTTTCCTTGCCTTTAGCTGAACTAAGACAAACTTTATTTTAAAAAGTGTATCTGAAGAAGTGTGCATGCACACGAAAGCTCATACCAAGAACTGACTTAGTTGGTCTTTAAGGTGCTACTGGAAGGAATTTGTTTTGTTTTATTTTAAAAGATTTTTGGAGCCTCGAAGCTTATCTTATTGTTTTATTGCTTGTTTTCATGTTTGTTTTTAATGGATTGATTTCTGTTGTTGTATATTGATTAGTTTTATTGATTTTAAGTGGCTGCACATGGTGCAGGAAAAATAGCCTATAAATAACATGGAATAAATAAAATAGATGTAGAAACCTAAGGGGGCACCAGAGGGCAGGGGCCCATGCCCTCAGAAGGCTTGATCTCTATGCAGTACTTCCCCACCACTCACACCTCCCCAGAAGGCAAGACTCATAGGTAACAGCCACAAATAGACACTGGATTGTTCTGTGGATTATAACATTGATCTTTTTTAGTGCTGGCCAGCAGCATGCTTCAAGGCCATGCAGTCAATGGGGTTGTAGCTGTCAACTGGGAATAGACACACAGCATGCTTGGCAGAGGTCTTAGGCAGCAGCAGACATCCTGAGTTAATGGACCCCAGATTTAATAGTCAGAAGATCTCCAGCCTCTGGAATATGTGATACAGTACTAATATCCGGAAGTGGCCTACAAAAGAGACGATGTTGTGTTTGCAAGTAACCTTCCAGCCCATCTGCCAGTGACCTGGCTTTTTACTCTTTCTAAGAGAGTGACCCCATACTGAGTCCAAAAAACTTTCACCCGTGCATAGAGTGCATTTTCAAAGTCCGTTCTCCACCTGAATTTCCAAGCTTAAATCATTTAGCAAGGGCCAGTAAATTGGCCCTTCCAAGCGTGAAATACAAAGCACTCACCACCTCTTTACATTCTGTTCCCTGAGTACCCATCTCTCCACATGAAGCCTTTTATATCTCTTCTTACTCCTTACCTGACCAGTCAAGAAAGCCCTGGTGTATTAACGCTGCAAAAAAATCCTTCACTAAATCATCCTTGATGAAAAACTGCCTGCAATTTTCTTTCTAAACTCCCCCCTCCCCCCAAAAAAACCCTTTGACTTTCGGGAGAGAGGAAGGGAGCAGATTAACTCGCGCAGCATGAAAAAGCTTGTTACATTTAAAACAGGAATATGATTTGGGGGGGGTGATGAATTTCACCCCAAAGGAGCTGCTGTTGTAATGGCAGCTGGAGCAGCTCCCAGTTCTAAGCTCAAGCACACCTGGGAATGGGGCACTTGAGCCATTTTAAGAAAGGTTTTCTGGGCCTGAAAGGGGTCTGCTTGTGGCATTCCAGGTTCTCATCGCTCAGATAAATGGCTCTGCTCAGAAACTGTTGTGCTCTGGGCAGGGGGAACCTGCTGACTGCTGCTGTCCATGGTCTCTGGTTCCCAGTTTTGCTCTTCCCGTACCAGCAGGATTCAGTGACTGAATGTGCTTTACTGTGTTAGGCTGCAGGGAGAGGGCCAATGAGAAGCTTCAACTCCACAAGACTCTGACCATCCTGCTGTGCTTACCAAGCCTCTGAGCAAGCTGAAATTGATCAAGGTTTTCTGCATATTGTTTTCAGCCATGGTTCCATTTTGAAAAGTTACATAACGTAATTTTTTTTTTGAGAATCATCATTACATTCGTTCGCCCTGTGGAATGCCCCTCCATCAGATGTCAAACAGATAAACAACTATATGACTTTTAGAAGACACCTGAAGGGAGCCCTGTATAGGGAAGTTTTTAATGTTTGATCTTTTATTGTGTTTTTATATTTTGCTGGAAGCCACCCAGTGTGGCTGGGAAAACCCAGTCAGATTGGATAATTAATAATGATGATGATGATGATGATGATGATGATGATGATGCCTGGACTTTGCTGCCCCTTTTGAGAGCCTCTCCAGGTTGTGCGTAGGGCAGTCCCCTCATCCTTTCACTCTGGTCACACTGCAGAAAGGAACAATTTCAAGAGAAACAAGGAGACAACATTGACAGTGCTCTGTTAGGTTCTGATTTCAAAACAAGGATTTCTCGTCATTTCCATTCATTGTCATGAGTAGCAGCACAGCCTGCTGGGTCACAAGCCCTTTCTCTGTTGCTGTATCTGCGCTGCCAGTGCTCTGAGCGAGGCACGAAAGGGTCTCTTCCTCTGCACAGCCTCCTCTGTACCAGTCTGGGGAGGCACCTCCCTCACCCCAAAGGATGGCAGCTCCTGTGAGTAAGTGGCCCATCTGTCTTCTTTGGGACATTAACTGTGATGATTTGTCAGATGTAGGAGAGTGACAGACTTGTGCAAATTACCCAGAGGAGGGGAGGGCTGAGCTGCTGTGCTTATTCAATCTGGAACAACCCTGACCTGCTGACAAAGGCAGAGTTATTTTTAAAAAGCCACAAGTCAGCAGAATTCTCCTTAGCAGCTTTTGCTGCTGCTGCTACTGCTGCTGCTGCTACTGGTATAAATTAGCCCATGGAAACTGATATCAGGCAATGGGATGATGGCTTCAAATGGGGTGCACCAGAAATGCTCTGAATCAGTGCCTCCCCCTCCCTGGTTCCTCACCTCTCGGGGTCACTTATCACTGGAAGCAAAAGTGTGCCATTCTTGACCTTCCACATAAGCTCATTTCCAACGTGATGAAGTCTTGCCAAAAGCCTCTATTCCACTCTCTCACGAGAATGCTCAGCCTGCTTTGCAGAGCAGGATAATATACAGTCTGCTTCCTCCATTTCCCCACAGCTTGGCTGAAGTGAAGCATTAGGAAGCTTCCTGCCTGAGAATCTGGGGTGCTCAGCATCTCAGGGGACCAGACAGGCCCTGTTGCTAAGTATAACTGGGAAAAGACCATAGTTCAATGGCAGAGTGCCTGCTTGCTCAGTCCCTGCAAATTCAGAAGTGATGGGTCCCTTCATGACAGTTACTGCCATGTCTCCTCTCAGCCACACCCCTGCTAAGATTATACAACCTTCCAAGATTACACGATAATATTTATGCAACAATGCAATAATAATTAGGGATGCATTGCAGCAATCGATGCACATATCCATGTGTCACCTTTCAGTGAGTTCTCCTATTTTCGTGCACCTACATGGACAAATGATTTTGAGTGCTCTGATATCTTCTTTCAGCGTGGCTTAAGCTGTGTTTTCTGTGAAGTTTCATTGTACATAACAAAACTTGCACACTAGTCTTGAAACTGAAATACTTTGTGCTTTCAGTGTTCCTAAATGCTTAGCTTTTGCCATATAGTGGCGAAAAAGCACCTGATTGGGCGACTCTAGGACACTGGAGAGAGGACTCTGCTGCAGAATTAGCAACAGGTCTTTGACCCCCTGCAACTCAGGACTACCACATCACACTCCCTGGTGTTTCTAGGTAGGAGTGGAAAAGGCTCTTGTCTAAAACCTGAGAGAGCTGCTGCCGTATGAGCAATATGACATTAGATAGGTCAATGGTCCGGCTCAGTGAAAGGCATCTTCGTATATGATAAACTTCACCATGATCTTTCCGAAGACATCTCATGAGAAAAGAGGAAGAAGATGGGAACAGCAGCCCTGTCTCTGAAAATCAGGATATCTGAAGTGCTTTAATTGTAAGGAAACACCTTGTTGTAGACCAGATTCTGCCAACTAGTATCTTAGTATCCCTTATTTTTGACATGTTGATAGTTGACAACCTGGTGATTGGACTTACTATAGCACCTGTGACTCTTGGTTGGTCCCACAATGAGCATGGCAGATGAATAGGTGAAGGGATTAATGCAGGACTGGGGAACCAGTGGCCTTCCAGATGTTGTTTGACAACATTTCCCATCATCACCAGCCAGTGGCCATGCAGGCTGTGGCTGATGGGAGCTGAAGTCTGGAGTGTCACAGGTTCCCCAGCTCAGGACTAATGGAAGAGGGTCTGCTTTGGACCGTTTCATGATTCAAGCATGATCTCTGGATGAAACCTAGCAAACCAAGTCATGCCTTTTCAGTCCTCACCTCCCTAGGAAGCTAGAGGGCTCACTGAAGGCCTGCTGTTGTGATGTAGTCATTTGTACTGCTGCGACACCAAGAGCTGCCATCTTCTGAAGGACAAAGGGAGAAGGTCCTCTAATAACTGACATGAAAAACAAAAAATGAGCATGGTTGGAGAATGCATTTATAAGGAAGCTATTAACAGGTACAGGACATCCTCCAGAAAAAAGGGAGAAAATCTTAGCCTGTGCCTCTCTATGGACATTTTCAGGCTGGGATGATACCTGTAAGCTTTCTCTCATAGACTCATAGAGTTGGAAGGGACCCAAGGGGCATCTGGTCCAACCCCTTGCAACTGCCATCAGGGAAAGAACTTTGCTCCCCTAATGCTGTGGTTCTGGTCCTGTTCCCTTCAGCTGCAGAGGGAGGCAAGGCACTCTCAGCTAGGTGATCAAAGTGCACTAGGAGGTTAAAACCCCATGCTTCTCAGGGATAACATCACCAGCCTGGGAGAGACCAGCCTCCAGACCGTTGGCCAGAGAAGGAGAAGCTGAAGGGAGCTAGTTTACCCCATCCTCTCCCTCCTGGAATAAGCACTTGGGTCTGTATCCAATGAAGTCTTACTCAGAGCAGGCTTATTAAACCCACCAACAGCATATGAATCAATCTGGCTTACTTGACCCAACAAACCCCCCACCCCGCCCCTCACAAATGCAAACAAACCCCATTGCAGCCAACCACAGACAACCAACCATACCCTGGGCCCCCAACCTCTCTCACTACCAAGGAAACGTAACAATCAAATAGAATGAGAACCTATCCAGTTGAAGTTGACACAAAAACACCACACGTACACTGTAAAAAATAAAAATTTCACCACCACCCCTCCCCTTATTCTTCCTGACCTTATACTGTATTCAGCACTAATGTCTCATAACAAATGTAACAGATCTGTAGAAAAGACTGTACAACTTGAAAAAAGAGACAATGCATGTACTTTTTTAAAACAAGAAAATTTTTAACTTTTTTTTTAAAAAGAGCAAGTTAATTAGAACTGATGAGTTTCCATTAATCATATTCATTTATTTCAGTGGGTCTACTCTGAGTAGGTCTAACCTTGACTACAACCCTTGGTTCAAACTGCCACTTGCCTTGGAGCCGCAGAATTGAAGGGAAGGATGTTCTGGCCCCATCCTTCAGCCAGGGGGTTGGCTATTGGTTGAAAATGTGTGTCTGTGTATTGTGAGTGTGAAGGTTTTGCATTATTGCAACCTGTTACTTGTAAACTGCATTCAGAGTCATTTAATTGAAAGACAGAGTATAAATCTTCAAAATAAATAAACGCACCCCTGCACACTCCCATGACTGTTAATGTTTCTTTTAATAAAAAAAAAAACCTGAAAGAAATATGAATCACAGATGTCACACATCACATCTAGCCTGGACCTCAAACTGGGCAAAAGAACAATTTTAGTATCCAGGCAGCTGGTAAATTGGTTTCAGGATGATTAAATTGAGTAGTGGGGAGCAATTGTGAAGATTAAATTATCCATGTTGGTCTATTCTTTCTCTTACTATAAGGAAGAGGAAGAGAAGAAGAGGAGAAGAGTTTGGATTTGATATCCTGCTTTATCACTACCCTAAGGAGTCTCAAAGCGGCTAACAATCTCCTTTCCCTTCCTCCCCCACAACAAACACTTTGTGAGGTGAGTGAGGCTGAGAGACTTCAGAGAAGTGTGACCAGCCCAAGGTCACCCAGCAGCTGTGGGGAAGCGAACCCAGTTCACCAGAATACGAGTCCACCACTCTTAACCACTACACCACACTGGCTCTCGACGATAGCTTTGGGTAGCAAGAAGAAAGTATGACTTTCCCAGCCTTTCATAGGTAAAATCAGCTAGCATTATAGTCATTGGACCTATTTGGTTAAACTTTGGCAGGTTTCTTACCTCACTTATGTCCCCAGTTTTCAACTGGATTGTCACTCCCTCCCTGCAAAAAAATTAAAATAAAATAGGGAAGAGAATGTGATTGCTCTTTTCTCACCACAAAACAGTCAGTGCTTGCCCTTTTGGGAGAACCGCTACATCTATTTTCCTGAAATCTGGCAGGCTTCATCCCTCAAAAGGAGTGGCCATGTCTACAATATGCATCCATTTCTGGCAAGGCAGAAAAGGCAGAGACTGTTAAAAAGCACTCTAAAGGTTCACTGCATGAAAACCCCTGGACGGTTCTGCCTGAAATTTGACAGGCTTAATCCACTCTGGGGGACTACCTTGCCTGCAATTTCATCCACTTAAGTGGAAAGGAAAACAAGTCATAGCCCTTTTTAGATTTCCCAGCATAGCCAATGGGGCAGATTTAACAGATCAGAGTCAACCTGAATAATGAATCAGAATAGCATGATGCAGATCCAAAAGAGACCGAACTGATTCCCAATGCTACAGGTACAGACACAAGACAGTTACAGATAGGTAGCCGTGTTGGTCTGCCATAGTCAAAACAAAACAAATTCCTTCCAGTAGCACCTTAAAGACCAACTAAGTCAGTTCTTGGTATGAGCTTTCGTGTGCATGCACACTTCTTCAGATACACTGAAACAGAAGTTTCCAGACCCTTCTATATAGTGAGAAGGTGGGGAGGGGTATTACTCAGTTCTCTTTCTCAAGCTCTGGGAGGAAGACCTTTCATTGCCTACAGACAGCCACCCAGTCTTAAACAACTCCTAACCCACAATAATACTACAACCAGACCTAACACGGACACTGGCACCAGAGCCTGCAATAAACCCAGATGCCAACTTTGCTGCCACATACACCCGGACAACACCATTACTGGCCCCAACAACATCACACATACCATCTCGGGACTATTTAATTGCTCATCATCTAACATTGTGTATGCCATAAAATGCCAACAGTGTCCTTCAGCTCTCTATATTGGACAAACAGGCCAGACCTTACGCCAAAGAATAAACGGACATAAATCGGACATCAGGAATCACAAGACAGAGAAACCAGTAGGAGAACATTTCAATCTCCCAGGACATTCTATACAAGATCTCAAAGTAGCTGTTTTACTACAAAGGAATTTCAGAAATAGACTGGAAAGAGAAGCTGCTGAATTACAACTTATCACCAAACTCAAAACCATGGAGAAACCTGGTCTGAACAAAGACCTTGGATTCTTATCTCATTATACATGACAAAGCCTTTTTTCACCTTTTCACCCCTTGCTTTTTCCTGTAAGACCTATTGCAGTCGTTAAGAGTCGTCAACAGGCTCATCACAGCTATCTGCCAATCACCCATTCCCACCACCCTTCTGAGTAATACCCCTCCCCACCTTCTCACTATATAGAAGGGTCTGGAAACTTCTGTTTCAGTGTATCTGAAGAAGTGTGCATGCACACGAAAGCTCATACCAAGAACTGACTTAGTTGGTCTTTAAGGTGCTACTGGAAGGAATTTGTTTTGTTTAGACACAAGACAGATCTTGTGGTCACTCCACAAACCCTGCTATATACTTTCCTGTTGACTCCGCCTCCAAAGTACTGAAAAATTCCACCTCATGAATCTCTGGCTGAGTATATGTTCTCTGTTAGACAGCTCTTGAAAAAATAACAACCAAGGGATTCATATTTGAAGAGGTTACCACTCTGTAGATGGTATCACTAAAACTAAGCTTGGAACCTGCTTTTATGTAAACTTGCTTGAGATCCATTTTTTTAAAGCAACAGCAGGAATCTCCCCCCCCCCCACTACAATAACTTGCTATGTTAATGCATTTTACTACATCACTACATCATAGGTCAGCCCTACCGTTAGAATGCCAGAGAGGGCAGCTATAAAGTGTTGGGAGGCCAAAGCTGTATCTGCCCTGTGTTCCCTTATGCCTTGTGCAGTGGAGGTCACTGTCAACTAGTCTTGTAGGCTTCTGAACATGGAAATGCAAGTGGTGCCCTCTTGTACTTCACTCCAAGCATCAACATGTCTTGAGCTGGGCCTGATCACATTTCAAAGGATGCTGAAGAGTGATGGTAGAGTGATATAATATAACAGGATGAGATCTGGACTTTGGTCCAGGGTCAGATCCAATGTAACCTATGGCATGCAACAGACCCACGGGGGGGGGGGGGGGAAATATGTTGACAATATCATACAATGTCCCTAGGATGTAGCTTATAAACTAGAGCCAGTGGGCATCTGGAATGCCACTGATTGCCAGAACTGTTAGTGGAGAACTTATTATAACATAACTTTTCCAAGCTGATGTGCTCATATGCTTTTCGAAAGAATTCTGCTAATACCAAAATTTATATTGGAATTGGCCCAATCAGTTCCATTTCTTTTAGACTGAATTCCTTTTGATGGATTTACCAAGCCATACATTCATCGTGACTTGAAGTTTCCCCTTGAAGTACAAAAGAATCCATGGAAAATGACACTGAATCTACTAAAGG
The DNA here is from genome assembly GCF_964252035.2 of Podarcis erhardii. Classification (NCBI taxonomy): domain Eukaryota; kingdom Metazoa; phylum Chordata; class Lepidosauria; order Squamata; family Lacertidae; genus Podarcis; species Podarcis erhardii. Next base: position 47,558,492 of record NC_138510.1, on the reverse strand, counting down.
GCCTTCCCAGGCAATAATTTGTCAGCACCCACAAAAATGCACAAACTGAATTTTGCAGGGAACCCAAGCTACTTTCCTCCAAGTTGCTACTCAGTAGCTGCAGAGGAATCCAGATGTCTTTTTTCAGTGTAATGCTTTTATTGCAGGGAAATCTCTTTTCCAGTAAAATATTGCAGTATTTTGTTACTGGGGAAATGTCTTCATTTCTCCCCTAACTACTGATTCCAGTACAGTTGTAAATTCTGTGGTTGTGCAAGTGTTGTGGATTTCTCTTAGTGGCAGCATGTATGGTTGTAGCCACATTCTAGAAGAACTTAAAAGAGGCAGACTTGAACATTAGGCAAGAGTAAGTGTGTCATATTGCTCTTATGGATAAAACTGAGTCTGGCAAGAGGAACAAAGCACAAAGAGACTTTTGCTGGAGAATTATGGAGCTTTATTTCATTCACAAATACTCCAGAAAAACAAAGACCAGTTCCAAAGGTTTATATGAACTTGTAGATCATCAACAAAAGATTACTTTTGTTTCTAGAATATATATATGCAAGGATTCTGAAAACAGAACTAATTTTTTTTATAAAGAAAACATGGATACAAGTGCTGTAAGTACGACTGAAAGTAGAGGAGCCCTATAGAGATGTGGATATTGCAGTCAAACTTTGAAGTGTTAGTCCAGTTTTACATTAAGGTGCATACATAGTGCCCAGCCTGCATCTTATTCCAAATATTCTCCTTCTCACATTCACTTTGTGCTTGACCAAAAGTGCTATGACTGTTTTATGGCCTAGATATCTATAAATGCAAATTTCCCGGTGCATTTTTGCCCATGCATCAGCAGGCAGGCAATGTTATTTTGGGGAAAAAAACAAGAATAGGAAACAAACCTATGTACAGGTATATAAGCTGTTGGACCATTCCTACTCTTGCTTTCTGTCCTATATGGTTTGCTTGCCTTGATTTCCTGCACTGCTTTCTAAGTATAAGTGGAAATTCAGGGCATAGATGGAGGAAAATATTTTGACTGTCCTCCAGCAGGTACTTAAGTGCAGCATGGTACTTCACAAAACTAAATATAGCATTATTCATGCCTTTAGACTTTGAATGGGCAAGTCTCTTAAAAAAAAAAAAAAAAAAAAGAATTCCCAGCATGGGGAGGGGGTAGATTTAGACTGTGACATGCAGGGGAGGGACTTTAGCTCCTTGTCCCTGCCATTCTCCAACTTCAAATTGGGAAGGGGGCATGCCTGCTATTTGCTTTGGGAGGTAATTTCTCATATGTGCACCAATGGGAACTTTCCTTCCACTGCAAATTGCAACCATAGCTTAGACAAAGGGTTAAAGCTCCCTCCCACTGTGGTCCTGATCCAACTTGGCCAACACAAGGGCTGCAGGCCTGAATAATGTCATGTTTAGTTTGGCCCAGTGGTGGGCACATTCACTCAGTGGTTCTTTTTGGGGATGTCAGCTACATTCAGGACACCCTGTCCTTGCAGTAAACACGTGGAGGCCAAAAGGGTAATTCAGTCTTTTCTTCTTGGCCTTCTCCCAAAGACACACATGTCTCTTTGCTGTGGGTAGCAATCCTATTGGCATTTACTTGGGAATACCCCCCATTATTTAATACAGTGGGACTTGTTTTGATAGGCTCAGACTGCACACCTATGCACACACTGGAGGTAGAAAAAGTGGCTGGAATTAGTGGGCTTTGAGCTCTAAAATTTGATCTGCAGAGGGAAAAAATATCTATTATTTTTATTTATTCATTTGATTTCTATTCCCACTCTTTCCTCCAAGGAGCTCAAGGTGGCATTCATGGTTCCCCACCACCACCTCATTTTATCTGCACAGCAACCCTGTGAGGTAGGTTCAGGTGAGGGGCAGTGCCAGGCCCAAGGTCACCCTGGCTCCTAATTTAACACTTTAACCATTGCACCACACTGGCTCTCACTGTGTGGTCAACCCTGAGAAGGGAGTTGACCTTTCTAGTTGACGTCTCCCCACCACAGTGACCATAGGGCTGCTTCTGCCCTATGACAGCCTTTCCCAGCCTGGTGCCCTTTGGATGCTTCAGACCAACTCCATTTTCCTTGGCCATTGGAAGAGGACCCCCCCCCCCCAGCTAACCCACCTATGAGGCAAGGTGAAGTGCTTGCCTCAGGTGGTGGAAGTGCAAGAGGCGGCGCTCTGCCCACCCCACCTGCTGCCAAGAGGGAGGCATTCTGGCACGTGGCATTGCCACTTGTCCTCCCCACCCCCAGGCAGACAAATCAAGCAAGCGGCAACACTTTGAGGAGCTCCCCAGCTCCTGCAGAATTCAGCAAAAGCCAAGACATGATGTCAAGGAATAGTGCAGAGGGGCAGGAGTTGGCAATTCCGATTTTGCCTCAGGTGGCAGGATGTGCCAATCTCTGCACACACACACCCCACACACTCTGATGTAAATAACACCTTATAAATGCAACTTGAAATGCTGTGGTGGGAGATTTCCACACTGCATTTTAAGCCACTAATGTGAACCTAGCCTGAAGAAGTGTCTTCACCCCCATCGTCCAGCCCGGACATTGAGGTCCAGCTCCAAGGGCCTTCTGGCAGTTCCCTCACTTCAAGAAGCGAGGTTGCAGGGAAGCAAGCAGAGGGCCTTCTCAGTAGTGGCTCCCGCCCTGTGGAACACCCTCCCATCAGATGTCAAGGAAATAAACAACTACCTGACTTATAGAAGACATCGTGTTTTTAATATTCTGTTGGGAGCTGCCCAGAGTGGCTGGGGAAACCCAGCCAGATGGGCAGGGCATAAATAATGATGATGATGATGATTAGGCACCCTGACCCAGCTAAAAATTTTATAAGCTGACACAAATGGTCACATCACAGAAATGCTCAGTCCCAATCGTTCATGGAGCATTTGGTGAAGGGGGCATAGCTCAGTGGTAAAGCATGTGTGTCGTATGAGGAAGGTCCCTGGTTTGATCCCAGGCATCGCTAGGACTGAGGGCAGCTGGGCTGTCTGAAACACTGGTGGACTGCCCCCAGTCAGGGTAGACAGTCCTGAGCTGGAGGAATCAGTGGCCTGAGGTGGAATGAGACAGCTTCCTGTGACTTCCTGCATTGTTATGGATAGATCGTAAAAGATACACCATTTGGATCTTGCTGTTTGCTCTCTCACTAAAAGCTGCCCTGCAAAATATTATGAAGTGTTTCTTTCTTCAGGGATGTTGGCTATATAAAAAATTGACTCAGCAGACACAGTTTGGCAAGGATTGTATACAGTAGCAAAGCTTTCGCAGCGTAATGATTAATCAAGTCCTGCACTGCAGTACTCCAACCCTAGAGTACCTAAAGCCCCCCCCTCCCCCCAAATCTGGCATGGATCCCATGTCAGTCAGAGGCCTAGTTCATGAAACTTGGTCATTTCAGTAGGTGAAACTTTTGACTATAACTCTATGCTAGGAAAAGGCTCTGGTATCCAATTTATTCCAGTTATGTAAGTGTTAAAGGCACAAGAGCCATGGCAGAAAAAAGTTGGCAACACTAGGAATAATAAGTAGATGACAGACAGACAGATGATAGATAGATGATAGATAGATAGATGATAGATAGATATAGATAGATTAGATAGATATAGATAGATAGATAGATGATAGATAGATAGATAGATAGATAGATAGATAGATAGATGATAGATAGATAGATAGATGATAGATAGATAGATAGATAGATAGATAGATAGATAGATAGAGATGATAGATAGATAGATATAGATATATGATAGATAGATATATCAGGCTTCCTCAACCTCGACCCTCCAGATGTTTTTGGCCTACAACTCCCATGATCCCTAGCTAGCAGGACCAGTGGTCAGGGATGATGGGAACTGGAGGGCTGAGGTACAGGAAGCCTGATAAAGATGGTAGATAGATAGATGGTAGGTAGATAGATGATAGATAGATAGATAGATAGATAGATGATAGATAGATGGATGATACATGATTAGATAGATAGATAGATAGATAGAGATAGAGATAGAGATAGAGATAGAGATAGAGAGATAGAGAGATAGAGAGATAGAGAGATAGAGAGATAGATAGATAGATAGATAGATAGATAGATATATGATAGATAGATACATGATAGATAGATAGATAGATAGATAGATAGATAGATAGATATATGATAGATAGATACATGATAGATAGATAGATAGATAGATAGATAGATAGATAGATAGATAGATATATGATAGATAGATACATGATAGATAGATAGATAGATAGATAGATAGATAGATAGATAGATAGATGATAGATAGATAGATATAGATGATAGATAGATAGATAGATAGATAGATAGATAGATAGATAGATAGATATAGATATATGATAGATAGATATATCAGGCTTCCTCAACCTCGACCCTCCAGATGTTTTTGGCCTACAACTCCCATGATCCCTAGCTAGCAGGACCAGTGGTCAGGGATGATGGGAACTGGAGGGCTGAGGTACAGGAAGCCTGATAAAGATGGTAGATAGATAGATGGTAGGTAGATAGATAGATGATAGATAGATAGATGATAGATAGATAGATGATAGATAGATATAGATGATAGAAAGATAGATAGATAGATAGATAGATAGATAGATAGATAGATATAGATAGATATAGATAGATGATAGATGATAGATGATAGATGATAGATAGATTACCTCCTACTTCACACCAGCAGGTCCCAGGAAAAGTTACAACAATTAAACATTAAAATCAGTTAAAACAGATTACAAGAGGGAGTCTTGAAAACACACATCTCAGATGTCAAAGTCCAGAGTAAAGAGGTGCATTTTCAGTATTTGACAAAAGCTGTATCATGAAGAAGCCAGGCGCACCTCTGTGGGGAGGGACTTCTACAGTGCAGGGGTTGCCACAAGGAATCTTACAATCATAGAACTGTAGAGCTGGAAGGGATCACAAGGGTCTTCAGTGCCCTCGCCCAGGCTGCTGCAACTGACCCTTTGAGGAAGCACCATAGCTCAATGGGAGAACATCTGCTTTGCATGCAGAGGGTCCCAGGTTCAATCCCTGGTCTCTCCAAGTAGGGGTGGCAGAGACCCCCTGTCTGAAACCCTGAAGAGCTACTGCCAGTCAGTGTAGACAATACTGGGCAAGATGGACTGATGGTTGGACTCAGTATAAGGCAGCTTCCTATGTTCCTACCAAGAGGGCCACCTCTGCTGATCTTCACACCTGGGAGAGTCCGTAGAGAAGGAGACAGTCTTTGAGATATTTGGGGCCCAAGACATTCAGGGCTTTAAACGCCAAAGTGCACACTTTGAATTGGACCCAAACATGAACTGGCAGCCATAAAACACAAAAGATGGGTGTCTCCTCAATTCCTCATCTAGTAAGGGAAGCTGTAGCACAAGTGTAAAAACACAACGCGGGTGGTGCTGTGGTCTAAACCACTGAGCCTCTTGGGCTTGCCGATTAGAAGGTCAGCAGTTTGAATCCCGGCGACTGGGTGAGCTCATTTTGCTCTGCCCCAGCTTCTGCCAACCTAGCAGTTCGAAAGCATGCCAGTGCAAGTAGATAAATAGGTACCGCTGTGGCGGGAAGGTAAACGGTGTTTCTGTGCACTCTGGTTTCCCTCACGGTGTTCCGTTGTGCCAGAGGCGGTTTAGTCATGCTGGCCACATGACCCAGAAAGCTGTCTGTGGAGAAACTCTGGCTCCCTCGGCCTGAATGCGAGATGAGCACCGCAACCCCATAGTTGTCTTTGACTGGACTTAACCGTCCAGGGTTCCTTTACCTTTACCTTTTACCTCAGATTGTGCCTCACATTGAATTTTCTGTAAAGCCTTTTGTAGCAGGGATAATCTTTACCTGCGCAAGTGTTGCCACAGTGGGACCCTAAATACCAGGTTCTGGCATGGCAGTGAGAGCACCCACAAAGCTCCTAACCCTGCCATGCAATCCAAGCAGAGTCAACGGCAATTTTCGGAGAGCTTGAGCTTTTGCTTCGTCACATTTCTTCTTCTGAAGTTTACTGTACAGCGGAAAGGAGCAACAAAAAAGGCTTTTATGGGTATGTTCGTAGCAAAAGGAAGAACAAAGAAACAGTGGGGTCACTCAGAGGAGAAGATGGTGAAATGCAAACAGGGGACACAGAAAGGGCTGAACTCCTCAATGCCTTCTTTGCCTCAGTCTTCTCCGATAAAGAAAACAATGCCCGACCTGAAGAATTTGGAGCAAATGATTCAGCAGAGGAAGCACAGCCCAGAATAACTAAGGAGATAGTACAAGAATACTTGGCTAGTTTAGATGTATTCAAGTCTCCAGGGCCAGATGAACTGCAACCAAGAGTATTAAAAGAACTGGCAGATGTGATCTCAGAACCACTGGCAGTCATCTTTGAGAATTCCTGGAGAACAGGCGAAGTCCCGGCAGACTGGAGGAGGGCAAATGTTGTCCCTATTTTCAAAAAGGGGGAAAGAGAGGACCCAAATAATTACCGCCCAGTCAGTCTGACATCAATACCAGGGAAGATTCTGGAGCAGATCATTAAGCAAACAGTCTGTGAGCACCTAGAAAGGAATGCTGTGATCACCAATAGTCAGCATGGATTTCTGAAAAATAAGTCATGTCAGACTAACCTGATCTCGTTTTTTGACAGAATTACAAGCCTGGTAGATGAAGGGAATGCAGTGGATGTAGCCTACCTTGATTTCAGCAAGGCATTTGACAAGGTGCCCCATGATATTCTTGTAAAGAAGCTGGTAAAATGCGGTCTTGACTATGCTACCACTCAGTGGATTTGTAACTGGCTGACTGACCGAACCCAAAGGGTGCTCATCAATGGTTCCTCTTCATCCTGGAGAAGAGTGACTAGTGGGGTGCCACAGGGTTCTGTCTTGGGCCCGATCTTATTCAACATCTTTATCAACGACTTGGATGATGGACTCAAGGGCATCCTGATCAAATTTGCAGATGACACCAAACTGGGAGGGGTGGCTAACACCCCAGAGGACAGGATCACACTTCAAAACGACCTTGACAGATTAGAGAACTGGGCCAAAACAAACAAGATGAATTTTAACAGGGAGAAATGTAAAGTATTGCACTTGGGCAAAAAAAATGAGAGGCACAAATACAAGATGGGTGACACCTGGCTTGAGAGCAGTACATGTGAAAAGGATCTAGGAGTCTTGGTTGACCACAAACTTGACATGAGCCAACAGTGTGACGCGGCAGCTAAAAAAGCCAATGCAATTCTGGGCTGCATCAATAGGAGTATAGCATCTAGATCAAGGGAAGTAATAGTGCCACTGTATTCTGCTCTGGTCAGACCTCACCTGGAGTACTGTGTCCAGTTCTGGGCACCACAGTTCAAGAAGGACACTGACAAACTGGAACGTGTCCAGAGGAGGGCAACCAAAATGGTCAAAGGCCTGGAAACGATGCCTTATGAGGAACGGCTAAGGGAGCTGGGCATGTTTAGCCTGGAGAAGAGGAGGTTAAGGGGTGATATGATAGCCATGTTCAAATATATAAAAGGATGTCACATAGAGGAGGGAGAAAGGTTGTTTTCTGCTGCTCCAGAGAAGCGGACACAGAGCAATGGATCCAAACTACAAGAAAGAAGATTCCACCTAAACATTAGGAAGAACTTCCTGACAGTAAGAGCTGTTTGACAGTGGGATTTGCTGCCAAGGAGTGTGGTGGAGTCTCCTTCTTTGGAGGTCTTTAAGCAGAGGCTTGACAACCATACGTCAGGAGTGCTCTGATGGTGTTTCCTGCTTGGCAGGGGGTTGGACTCGATGGCCCTTGTGGTCTCTTCCAACTCTATGATTCTATGATTCTACATTCCTTCTCCTGTGTTTGTATCTGGATTGCACCAGGTGAACAGGCAGAGTTCAAAAGTCCCCAGAGTGGCTGCTTTTCTACACAAGTTACAGAAGGTCCTTGGACCTCATGAGCAGCTGGTGTGAAGCTGTAATTACCTTAATTAGCTTTGGGATTGCATTCCATCCCAGTGCCAATTTCGTTTCTACAGTAACCAGACTGAGAGGTGTGTGCGCACCCCAGCAGGAGAAAGCTCTTTCTCTTGCCTGGAAGGAAGATCTGAAAGATTATAAAAGAAACAACATGGGCGCCGATGCCAAGCTCCCAGCTTTTGAATGGGGCTGCACTGCACAATAATAAACCAAGAAAACTGCCCCCTCCTTGAGCCCAGTGCTGCTCTGAAATAACAGCCACTGCCGGCACCATCAGCAAGTACTGCTTCCTGTAAATGCACAGCAGCTACTGGATCCCTTTTGGTCAGCCATTTGCTGAAAAGTCATGTGGAGGGCCAAGGTCAATTGGATACTATTGCCAGCCTGTATTTACCTTTGAAGTATGGTTGCCAACAGGTTTGTGTTTTGGGTTATTTTGGACAGAGATTCCACACTTTAAAATATGCACAAGAGGTAGGAATCGGACATATTTTGCCTGGAACAGGGCAATACAGTGGTACCTCAGGTTACATACACTTCAGGTTACAGACACTTCAGGTTACAGACTCCGCTAACCCAGAAATATTACCTTGGGTTAAGAACTTTGCTTCAGGATAAGAACAGAAATCGCACGGTGGCAGCATGGTGGCAGCAGGAGGCCCCATTAGGTAAAGTGGTACCTCAGGTTAAGAACAGTTTCAGGTTAAGAACGGACCTCCAGAACGAATTAAGTTCTTAACCCGAGGTACCAACTGTACAGTTAAGAACACAAAAAGAGACTGCTAGATCAATGGTTGATCTGGTTCAGCATCGTGTTCTCACTGTGGTCAACCAGAAGCTCCTGGGAAGCCCAACAGCAGGATCCGTGCACAAGAGCATTTTCCCCACTTGTGTTTCCCAGAAACTGATATGGAAGTAGAACACACTCATGGTGGATGCCAGTATGTTTCTGGTCTGGCTCCTGTGCCTTTAAAAGCAACCTGGAATACAGTTATGTTTCCTTTCACCTCTGTGCCATGACAATAATGGTGAAATTTCTGCAGGAGAGACAGCTCTTAAAGTCACAGGAATTCTACCAGAAAAGATGTGGGCAAGATATGGTCCATGATAAGGATAGCTTTGCCTGCTGAGCTTCCCCTTCCCCCACCCCTCCATTATGCAGTTAGGAAAGGCATAGGAGTGTGGCCACAACAAGCGAAATTGCCAATCCTTTCTTAAAAGCAAGAATTTCCAGACATCTCAAAACTGGCAGAGAGAACAAAGCACTTCAGCAGAGGGTTCACTGATTGGAGCTGCTTCTTTGACCTGCTGCTGTTTTCCCCGCTAGGCGAAATTTGGAGAGATGCACAATGTAAATGTTTATATATACAGCAATGCCAGAAGCTTCTAAGCTGATGTGCTTGATGAGCTAAAGTGATTGTTGCTAAAGAAGAGTATATAAAAGGTTGGCATATCAGAAAACTGCTAGAAGAACTGCTAGAAGGCCAGCTGGGGGTGGGGAGGGAGTATAACTAGAAAATGTGAAAAGATTAAATGCCATCACCAAATCACTGTGAGTCCGGGCAGGGGACATTGCTAAGCACCTAAAAGATTCAGGGCCCATAGGCACAAATCTACATAAGATCTACATATGCTAATTCTTATGTACAGCTGCCCATTTGGAATTCAAATGTCGAAGAAGTCAAGCCAACTAATTTCCCATACAAATAACTTCAGATAAATCCTTCAATTAACTTGTACCCCTCCCCGGATCACCCCAGACCGGTTCCTCTTTGATTTATTTCCCCATAGATCCTGCTCCATAGCCATTCAATTCCCTTTCAGTTACCCACCCAACCCTTCATTAACCTCCAAATCATCTCTGTATAAAGCCATCTTAATTTAATTTATTTCCTGGAAAGCTGGTTACAAAGTCAAATAAATAAATAAATACCCATATCAACCCTCGATTCAGCCCCCACCCCAAAATAATGGCACGCACAGAGGCACATGGGGCTCTCAGAAAAAGTTATGGGAATTAGGTCCTTTGGGACTACCGCTAACAGTGTCCCTGGGTCCAGGCATGAAACGTGACTTAATACTGAGAACATACAATACCCCACACCCTCAGCCACTGTGATTTCAAGAAAACAAATCAGAACAGAAATTTCAGGGACATGGGGGGGGCATGCAAGGGGAAGAGGCGAAGCCCCATTGTGCAGGAGGAAGTCTGGGTTAGGTGGGCCCTGAACAGGGAATATGGTGAGTCTTCCCTCAGGGTAAATATGCATAGGATTGTACTGAAAGAAAACACAAAATTTAAAAATAACCCCATGCTTCAGGTTGCCAAGAATGCTGCTTGAGCAATTTATACAGCTACCGCTTAGTTCCTTCAAGGAATTCAGGGTTCCATAGATCGGCTCTCCCACTCCCCTTCGTTTTATCCTCACAACAACCTTGCAAGGTAGGTTGAGAGATAAGCGAGCTTCATGAGGCAGCTGCCACTAAAAAGCAAGTCATTTTCCATTAATTTAATTTCTCACTACAGTTTTATCACTGTATGACCAAGGTTGGTTACAAAATGTCATGGTCTGGCCCTTTCTTTAAATTCCTCAAGCAGATGCAATGCGCAGGACCAGCTGCAGAGCTGCTTGTCTCCTCCTGCAGCTCATTCCAAGCAAAGCCAGGTGTAGGTGAGTGAATAAAACAAGAGAGAGGCAGATGTCAGGGCTGGATGCAGCCCAAAGGAGCTGCTCACGTGAAGAGCTGCAGCTGCTACTCTTCCGTCTCCCAGATGGGACAGCTGGCTATTGTAGGCAGGGTCAACACTATCTTACATCTGGAGGCCAAGAAATATAGGATGGATGGGGAGGTCCTTCCTCTGATTCACCAATTGCACTAATGTCAGTGGAGGTAGGGCAGGGGAACTAATATGTGATTTGTCTCAGACTGGCTAAAGGGGAATTTGGTGAGCATTTGTTGTTGTTAGTTGTTTAGTCGTGTTCGACTCTTCGTGACCCCATGGACCAGAGCACGCCAGGCACTCCTGTCTTCCACTGCCTCCCGCTTGGTCAAACTCATGCTGGTAGCTTCGAGAACACTGTCCAACCATCTCGTCTTCTGTCATCCCCTTCTCCTTGTGCCCTCCATCTTTCCCAACATCAGGGTCTTTTCCATGCAGTCTTCTCTTCTCATGAGGTGGCCAAAGTATTGGAGTCTCAGCTTCACGATCTGTCCTTCCAGTGAGCACTCAGGGCTGATTTCCTTAAGAATGGATAGGTTTGATCTTCTTGCAGTCCATGGGACTGACAAGAGTCTCCTCCAGGACCATAATTCAAAAGCATAAATTCTTCGCCGATCAGCCTTCTTTATGGTCCAGCTCTCACTTCCATACATCACTACTTGGAAAACCATAGCTTTAACTATACAGACCTTTGTTGGCAAGGTGATGTCTCTGCTTTTTAAGATGCTGTCTAGGTTTGTCATTGCTTTTCTCCCAAGAAGCAGGCGTCTTTTAATTTCGTGGCTGCTGTCACCATCTGCAGTGATCATGGAGCCCGAGAAAGTATATGGTGAGCATAACATGCCCAAAATAATTTGATCCACTTAACTCCTTGAACAAGATGTCTTGTGTGCATTTCTCTCTACTTTAAAAAACATCAAGAACTCGATATTTTTTGTCCTGTGAATAAAGCATGGTGCTTTCGCACACAGGAACCCAACCAGAAATAAAAGCAGATAGCCCAAATCTATTCCAGGCCAGCATTTGCCAGGCCAGAGAGACATTCCTAACAGCCCATTCATATGGTCCTTTCAAACATGATGAAATGACATGGATTTTGTTCTCTGTATTGTTATGAGTTGGCGGGCTCAGCCTGGATAATACCCTGGGTCCCTTCCCATTCTTAGGATCCTGTATCTCCGAAGGTAGAATGTTCAAGACATTGCCAAACCAGTTCCTTCGTCAAATTAAGTACCATGATTTAGCATATCCAAAGGAGTTGCTCTGTGCCATGGAACGAATGGTCTTTCCACCACTCTCCTCACCAGGCTGGAACAATAGAGGGTTGGTGTGTGCCTGTGAATTGGAAGCAGGCTGGAAGGATTTCTGCGTGTGCAATGGACCTTCCTTTTCCTCTCCTTTTCCTGGCCATGTTCCACCAAATCTGTTCTGGGGGTTCTCCCAGCCCTCTGGAGCAGCTTGGGAAGGGTGCAGGGAAAGGGAGAGGAAGTCCTGCCACATGGGTGTAGTTCTTGTGCTGACAGAATGACTTATCTGGATACAACCAATTGATTCTCTTCCTATCTCTTAGAAAATAGTATGAGGTGGAAAAGATATGAAATGGTTAAATTGTTAAGTGTACCACTTAAGAATAAAGGAGGGAGGGGGACTCTGAATACCCCCCCATGTAATAAACTTCCTGATAGCAGCAGAGGATTCCAAGGATGCAGCGCTTACCTGTATTTGCTTTCCTTTGGAAGGAGGTCACTGGAAACCTATTGGTGCTTTGGAATATTTTAGGGTATTTAGAAATATGCAGGTTGGGCATAAGTGGAGGCACAGCTTGAACTCTGCTCTTCTACATCAGATCTCCAGAGAGAGGCAGTGAGATTAGAAGCCAGCTGATTTCTGTCTTCCTTTCTCTCACAGGTTAGGACTCAAAAAATCTGTTTGTATTGTTTCTTTTTGTCATTTGTGAGTGTGGGGTAGGAGATCTGATTTTGCCTCATTCATAAGACTCAAGAAAGATCATCTAATGACTGGCTTCCTTGGAAAGAGATCACCTGAATATTCTGTGCTATTACTTCTTTGCCCAAGACTCTAGCAATGTATTTCCTTAAGACAACTGACAATAGCAGAAATCTGGTTATAAAAACCATTACCATACAAATTTGGGCCAGCCCGCCAATTTGCCAGCGATGAAGGCACTCCAATAAATGCAATCCAATGAACCAATCTGTACACATAGTTAAAGTTTCGGTTCAGTGCCTGATAAATAGGTTCGGTCGAACTGCACACAATGAAGCTCCAGTTCTTTGTGCTATCAAAAAAAATTACAAGCCGCTCATTCCACCAGGGCCTGTATGGCTTGGCCCGCAAACATAGCCACAGGCTACAGACCCTGAAACTGGCTCTGAGCAGGCACTTTAAAAGAGAGTCTTCCTAGCCCACACTCTGCTTGCTGGGTAATTGCTGGAATCATCCCCCTCCCACCCACTGGCTCCTCTCCGGCAGCCACATTCCCAGCTCCCCCTTTTCCTGGCTCCAAGAATTTTCCAGACGCAAAATGTAGCCAGTCACCCATTGAGTTTGGAGAGGTTGAGTTACGTCCATGGAGGCTGGTGGGAGTGTTTAGTCTGGGATGCTCATAAAGGACTGAACTGTGCTCTGTGCTTCTGCAGATGCACTGAGCGGCTGAGGGCTTCTTGGGGAAGGCCCTGGATCAGTGGCAGAGAGAGACTTGTCTTTGTTCTCAGCCAGCCCGTAACTCCTTCCTAAGCGCCACTCTGCTCTGTGTTAGGTACTGTGTTAGGAAAACGAGGCGTCTGAGGGTTTCAACATGGGTGTTAGCTTTATACATTTCATGAGCTCCGGCAGTTAAATAAATGTCTGGTGCCATGCTGAGTCGCAGGCAGTCTTTGGATCTGAGAGCATGGAGGCTGGGGAGCCAGGGGTACATTGTTTCATTGTGTGATTTCGACTGATTAGCAGATCTAAGAATTGCTGGCCTCTAGTTATGACTTGAAGATGTTTTGGTTTTTTGGTGGTCAGTAAGTACAGCAAGTCACCTCTCCTGTTGGTTTTGAAGCACTTCTGAGACAAGGCACATGTGTTTCCTTGCTCTGAAAAAAGACAGCCTCCTGAGGGAACCTATGGAGGCTGAATACCTTGTAGAAGATGAGATCTGGTTATTACTGTGCATAAGCATCAGTCATTCCCAAAATGCATTCATTTAAAGGTCTCCCCTGAGCCCAAGGCACTCACTCACAGAGGAGGTTGCCCACAACCTCTCTGCATGAGTCACTGCTTTGGCCATGCCTGCTTCTAATTAGCCTCTTCTGGTGGGATCTAATTGTGCCCTGGGTTTACATCAGATGTGATGTGGACAGTCAGCCAGGAATTAGTTGTGAGCAGCAGTCTGGGGTGAGCAAGGGGCCAGGAAACAGGAGTCATAGACCAGCCGCTAGTCCTGACTAAAGAGTAAGGGCTCCTCCAAACTTTCACTTGCCCCATGCCTAGAAAGCACGGGTCAGAGACGCATGGGTCCAAGCTGTTTTTCATTTGTTCCATTGCTTTCCCTGGGAAAATTCACTGGATTTTTAATACTGGATAGGAACAAACACCAATCCGCAGAAAAACCGGTTGATGTTTGCTCCAACTCAGCAGTAAACAGCAGGTTTCCCCAGGTTAAATTGGCTGGACAAGTGGAAGTGGAGATTGAAGTGAGTCAGGATTGAAGGAAAAACCAGGAGGCACAACTGAGGTTCAAGCCAGGGGTCAGAACCAAAGATCAACTCAGAACTGGATGAGAAACTAGGAGACAGGATCAAGTTGCAAGCCAGGAGTTGGGGTCAAAAAGAACCGAATGACAAAGACACACACAAGAGCCCAGAAAGATCATGCTGCTCAAGCAAGGAGCAGCCAGAGCAGTAAATGTGCTCCTTTCTGCCCAGGCCAGCTTGGGTGTGCAGAGAAAGACCAAGGTCTGAGCACATGTCACTGAGAAGCTGTCACCTGCAGTTCATTTGAGCATCTCACCTGGCAGCTTTACACAGACCTGGTGGAGAGGGGCCGTGCAATGTCTACAGGGGGCATAGTGTAACATGATGCATATTCTGAAAGAAAATGGTGATCCCAGCAATAGGCAGAGAGTATTGCCTCAGCGGAGGAAGGAACCTCTGTGTGGCTCCACCTCTGGTTCCCAAAATCCCAATTCAGTGATGCCACAGAAGAGTCATGTGCCATCATGATGTAGCAGCTTCATAACATGCTACATCACACACAGACACACATTTTAATATATCTGAATTCATTCATTAGCTGCAAGTGCAGTAACAGATGCACTAGTCCATCTGGAAGCCTTGTCCTACACAAGTTATCTATTATGATATGAATTAACTGCTGGGATTCGCACACACCAGTTGTCTTAGACCTGCTATTTCAGAGATCTCTTAGAGGTAAGGAGATCCCTGAAGATACATGTCTCTGTTTCCTACGTGAAAAGCTCTTGCATTTGATCATTAAGGCATGTTCACATGTTTCCCTTTGGACTACAATAGTAACTTCTCCTCAGATTCCTGAAAACACTATGGCACAGGGATAGGGAACCTGTTGCCTTCCAGATGTTGCTAGACTCCCAACCCTCATCTGCACCAGTCAGCATGGCTAGCAGTGAAGGATGATGGGAGATGGAGTTCCACAAGATCTGGAGGGTCACAGGTCTCCCATCCTTGCTCTGTAGCATGGCACAGAAAATATATATCTATCAACTATCCATAAAAGATGCTTGAAGGCCCCATTAGAATTTCTGCTTTGTCATGTCTATCTGTAGCACCATCCATGTTTTTCTTTTGTCTACCCACCACTCCCAAGCTGTCTGGCTTTTGGATGAGTAAAAAGGGCATTCCTTTGACACCTACTCGGTGCAGCTTATGATGATGAAATATGTTTGCATGTGTGTATTGTTGGTGTTATTGCTGCGGCGGTGGCTGCTGCTGCCACCTTTGGCAATACTGTTTCTAGGGAAGGCTATTTCATAGTAGTGAGTCTCTCGGGAGATCTAACCCACTTGCATTGCATGATGAAAATGCAGATTGAGCAAATGTGTTGCTTTTTGGATGGGTAAGGTCAAGCAATTGCTTCTTATGAATAAAGGTAAATGGTAAAGGGACCCTTGACCGTTAGGTCCAGTCGCAGACAACTCTGGGGTTGCAGTGCTCATCTCGCTTTATTGGCCAAGGGAGCCGGCGTACAGCTTCCAGGTCATGTGGCCAGCATGATTAAGCAGCTTCTGGCGAACCAGAGCAGCACATGGAAACGCCGTTTACCTTCCTGCCAAAGCTGTACCTATTTATCTACTTGCACTTTGATGTGCTTTCGAACTGCTAGGTGGGCAGGAGCTGGGACTGAGCAATGGGAGCTCACCTTGTCGTGGGGATTCGAACCACCGACCTTCTGATCGGCAAGCCCTAGGTTCAGTGGTTTAGATCACAATGCCACCTGCACTGTGTTTTTACACTTGAGCTACAGGTTCCCTGATTCGTGAGTACAGCTAGGCAAATTTGCCATACCATGTTTCTCTTTTTATCTACTTCCAGTAAGGACAGACAAATCTGTTTATTTCCAGTTCTTATCACTTTGACATGTTTTGGCCCATATTTCTGCTCTGTTACCTCATTAATCTGCAGTTTTAAAAAAATTCACCACAAAATACATATCTAATACATTTATAAGTTAGATAATTGTATGAAAGTATCTTGAGAAGTGCAAATTCTGGTTGATAGCTAAATTTCAGTCTGTGCGTTAGCAAGAGAGGTATGGACCATTGTTGTGTACAGGAATTAGCAAAGAAACTCCTCAAGCAACCATAATTTCCAGCAGCTCTTAAATTCAGAGATGAAACACGTTCCTGGATGAATGGGATGCACAGCACCTTCACCACAATAACTTGATTCATGTTTATGCAATCCACATTCCCATTGTGCCTATTTGGTCATGTGATCTAACCCTCCTTTGATCACACACAGAGAGCTAATTCGGAGTTATTCTTGCCTTTCTGGGCAATTGGGCAAGTGTTTCTCTTTCCATGTTCTGCCATCAATTGTGGTCCTCCAGGCAGCAGCATCTATCTGGATACCCCATGGTTTCAAAAGCTCCCAGAAAGGGCACTACCCCATAGTTGGTGGCAAGAATGCTTCTAAATATCAGTTGCTGGAAAGCATGGGAAGAGAGTGTTCTTGTGTTCATGTTCTCCTCGCTGGTTTTCCATAGTCATCTGGTTGGCCTCTGTGAGAACAGAATGCTGCACTAGATAGGCCATTGGCCTGATCCAACAGGCTGTTCTTATCTTCTTATACTCATGCAGAAGGTTCAAGGTTAATTTCTGGCATCTCCAGTTAACTAGATTCAGTTAGCAGGGCCAAGAAAGATTCATTTCCAAAATAAAAGTACTAAGGCTCAAGCCTCCTTGGAAGCTGTTCTCCCCTCTTCCTCCAATACCAAGTACTGAAAGTATTGAACTGTTCCCAAGAGTTGGATGGGAGTGGATGTCTGCCATGGAGAAAGCTTACTGTGCAGCAGAAGAGAAATAGTCTCATCTCAACCATGCCTGAGATCCTGAATTACTGTTGACTTCATTGATCTTCATAGGATTTAAGGGTATTATTATTTTTGATATAAGTAAAACCTCTGCTGAAATCAATGATGTTCTGGTGTGGCATGTGGTTGTGTGGAACCTGCTTCTAGAGATTTACTTCATGGTGGATTAGGAACAGATGCCCATGGTCAACGAGGCCCTTTTTCATAGGAAGAAGAGGTTGCTGTTTTATGGACAAGTGGTGTCAACACAGAGAACATCAGCTGCTACTGTGGCAATGCTTGTGTGGGTTCGGCATGAGCCAGAAGACAACAGAGCACTCGGTTAATCTTAAGTAATGAAGTGCCATGGGTGTGGCAATGCTGTCATCATTTTCATTGCATGCAAAGGGGTGAAAGTAGATGCCCAGCTGACTGACAGCTACTGTAGAGATTAGGCAACCAAAAGGCAGTATCACCACGCCCTCGAGTAAAGCATTGCCTAATTCACTGTCGCTCACACCCACACACCGTACACATGCGTCTATTTGCATGTACACATATTCCTACACCTGCACATTCTCATAAACCTGCACACACACCTGTAAACAAACATCAATACACCTGTTCATACATGAAATTATCCTTCTTCTGGCTATAGAACAAAGCAATCCTATGCGCGTCTGCTCAGGAGTAAGTCCTGCTCTGTACACTTTGCTCCCAGGAAAATATGCAAATGTGGGGTACCCAGGTCTGGTCCTGAAGCTCCAGCTTAGGTACTGCCCAATTCCTTATATCCCTGCCTGATCACTGAGGTCTTTGGTGGAATCACTATTAGTCGTCCCCCATGCCTTGAATGCATAGTTTGTATCCACATGATGCTGTGCATTTAAAATTGTGGGCCCACTTTTATGGAACTCCTTTCTAGGTGAGGTCAGAAAGACTTCCTCCCTGATGAACCTCTGACACCTACTGAATACTTTTTTGTTGTTTTTCTTCCAGCAGGCTTTAAAATTAAATTATGATTTTATTGTTTTAACTCTTGCTTCATTTCATTGTATTGAGTCACCTGTACACCACTTAGAGGTGACTGTGATTAAGCAGGATACAGATTTTGCCCAGTGTTATCATAGGAATTGTTCTGGAGGTCATGCTTACATACTCTGGCACTCGCCATAATACTGAGAAGAAATTTCCATTAGAATTGTGCACCTTAAGTCAGGAGTAGGCAGATGTGAAGAATGACAGATCTGCTTTGTTTTTGTTTTTGTTTTTGTTTTTGTTTTTGTTTTTGTTTTACTAGACCCCCAAGATCTACCAGTCAGAGCTAGGTGCATAAGGCATACATTTAGAATTAAATAACAGGGTGTCTCTGAGCATATTGTGAGCTCACAGTGCTTTCATACAAAGTCCACTCCTGCTTATCACAACCTTTCTTCAGTTCAGCAGCCTAATTTGAGGGGGAAACTGTGCCTTTTGGATGTTGCCATTGTCAGACAGTTGGGAGTCACAAAACCTTGCTGGTCTACTCCAAGTCACAGAGATTTACCTTTCGCCAAACACTGGTTTAAGTCATTTGGATTTTGGCAAAATGTGCACATATCTGGGAGTAAGAGCCCCAGTGAACAGAGTGGAACTTAATTCTGAGTAAACATGGGGAGGACTGCACCAGTCCTTTGTGTGGCTGCCAGATTTTAGCACTGAGACACTCTTCTGCTTATTTCTTGAGGCAGGATAGAAATTGGCTCAACAGTTTGAATGTTCCCTAAAGAAGTGTGTGTGTGTGTGTGTGTGTGTGTGTGTGTGTGTGTGTGTGTGTGAAATATGTTAGGAACATTTTGGTTGTGATGACTCATACCAGAGTTTGGAACAGATGACCTTCAGGACATTGCCAGCATGACTGTTGTATTTTTATATGTCTGTGAGCCACTAAACAGTTAAGCTTTACACTTAGATGTTAGATAGATTTAGGTGCAAACTGTGTGTGAAAAAGGGGGGTCTGTGTTTGAATCTCCCAACAAAAAGGCCCATGGGCCCTCAATTTTGTTTGGGGCCTCTAAGCTCAGGGAAAAGGAGGCTCTAGCCTCTTTTCTCCCTGGGAACCTGGCCCCGTTCAAAATCTCCCCTACCACTGAGTTGCAATGAGTTGAGTATAATTCTCTAATTTACTCCCAACATTTTAACTGAGGGCATCGTGTGGACACAACTTTCTTTGACGTCTGTAGGAATAATTTTCACATCAGACATAAAAGAGGCTACAGCTACAGTTCAGTTATTCTACTAAGGCCTATCAAATCATTTATTTAGTCTGTGCATTCACAGCGTTTCCCCCACAAATTAAAGCTCAACTGCATTGCAAACAGAATTGGGGTTTTTGATAACCGTGCTTTAAAGATGAAATAGAATGACTTCAGGAGACTCAGGTAGCAATTCCCAAATGCCACTTGGAAGGTTTTGAGCAGATGGTTCAAAGGTTGCTGCTTCTGATGACAGCCTTTGATTTTTTAATAGTTCTAGCTCCACCAACTCACAGTGCAGTGCCATGGTGGCCTGCACTGTACAACTAAAGCGACAGGCATCAAATCACAGAAATGGCATTTTCTGAAACCTCTTACTTTCCTGTTCTGATTCAGACGCCAGTTCATCTCACATTTTCAAGGCAAAATCCTTCCAGGCGGAAGTTTTACCCTATCCTTTCAACACAGATTGAGACTATACTAGCACAAATGGCCCAAAGAGAAATTCTTGTGTACATGGACTAAAGTCTACATCGAGTCTGGATGTCTTTAAAAGGTGATTAGATAAAAACCATGGAGGATAAAGCTATAAATTGCTGCCACTAGGCATGACAGCTATATGCTACCTCCAGAATCAGAGGTCATTTTCCTCAATGTCACAGTGCCCAAGGTGGGTCATTGTTTGTGTGTTCTTGTCTAGTGTCTGTAGTTTAAAAAGGTGAACTTTGCAAAGCTTAACTGTCTTCTTCTTGGTTATAGAAGAAATGCTGCCCCTACGGATCAGTAAGTAATAAAAAGCAAGCTATGACTGATTGGGTGAGCTGTTCACCATTTCTCCTACTTCATAGGATCATGACAAAATGTGAACATTGTTCAGAAGAAGCTACTATGCCTATTTCTGTTTCAAGCACACAGAGCATACACACATACCTATCTGGAGGAGAATGAGTTGTCAGGGGAATTTAGCTGTTCCCTCTGAACCTAAGCTGCAGGAAGCGATGATTCAGCTGCCCCAACACTTGACTCTGAAGCACACAATCTCTACGTGATCTGGTGGCTAAGAGGTGGAGGCTTCTCAGTGGTGCCGTTGGGACAGGACTTGGGGGGGGGGGCTGAGGTCCAAAGCCCTCTCAGAAGATTGAGGAGGAGGACCACCAGACACGTCTCAAAGTAAGCAAAGAAATACACCATGCCACTAATGATGTCCCCGCACCACAAATGAAACAACTGAGTCTGTAATTACCTAAACACATTATTAAGGCTCGGGGAGGGGGGTAGTGGATGGAGTCCTTGGATTTTAAGCCAAATTTTAAGCCTGACAGTTTGGTGGTATAGATAGATAGTGGTGCCTGGTCCCTATTGAGATTGGTGAGGCGAGAGGCAGGGAAACCAGAAAGTGAAGGCAGAACCAATGATCTTTAGTTCCACAAGGGTCCCATGCATACAAGATATTTATACCACTTTTATCCATCATGGCTTCACACACCCACACCCGGGGTTGGGGTGGCAGCTGCAGCTTCAGAAAAGGAAAGGGTGCAGGGAGGGAGGAGGAAACAGGGAGTGCACTACACATCTGCATTACACATTTAAAACAGTAGCAAACTACTTCAAACAGCCATGGCTTTCCCCCCAAATAATCATGGGAACTGTCGTTTGTTAAGGGTGCTGAGAGTTGTTAGGCAACCCCCTATTCCCTCACAGAGCAACAGTTTGCAGAGTTACCTAGGGAGAGTGATAGCTTGTTGAACCGCTCTGAAGATTGTAGCTCTGTGAGGGGAATAGGGGTCTCCTAACAACTCTCCGCACCCTTAACAAGCTACAGCTCCCAGGAAACCTTTGGAGGAAGTTGTGGCTGTTTAATGTGGCATTATAGTGCTTTAAATGTGTGGCAAGGTCGACACTGAGACTAAGGAGGAGACAGTTGAGAGGCAGTGGCACCCCCTAGGAGTGGTTGTAAGGTGGTAATTCACTGAGGTTGGTGGGGAAGGGCCCCATTTGCCCCAATGAATTAGCGTGCACTGGGTATAAGGCTGTTATTCCCCACCATGAAATAACGCAGACCTCCCCAATTCTTGTCCTTTCTACTTCTTTTCTCACCAGCCCAAGGGACCAAGTTGGATGGTTTGGCAAAGAGGCAGGTGGTGCTGTGTGTGTTGGGGAGGATTCCCCAAAGTGCCCTATTTCAGTCCTGTTCAGTCCTCAAACCTTTCAGTTTGAGAAAGGTTATTACCTCACGGTCCTTTCCCACAAAACATGTTTTTGAGCAAATTCCCATCACCATCCTGGGCCTGGGCCAAGGGAATGCTGCCAGGCTTGTTTGTGCGGAGAGTGAAATTGCCCATTGCATCACAGAGGGGAGGAAGGGGAAAGGCCTGCCCTGTGTGTGTTTACTGGACAGGGATTCTGAACAGGCTTGACTCAAGGCCAGGCCTCTAGGAAGACACATTGCGTCCAGGCCCTGCCCTTGTGGGTGATTCACCAATTACCATAATGCTAATATTTATTAGCCGGGCTCATTATCCGACTGAGGATAACAAAGTCCCATTTGTGAGGGGGCAGGGAACACATTTCAAGACATCGATTGCCAGCTGTCCCTGTCGGGAAGGAACAGTCCCTGCTCCACAGTGAGAGATGAGTCCAATTTCCACTCAGACCTGCCAACAATCTTTTTCCTGGTCCCATGGATTTGGCCGAAGTTTAAAATTGGAGCCTCTGTTTTCTTCCTTCGCTGTGTGTCCCTATTTGCTCCGCTGGCGCTGGCAGCTCAAGAGCCTTGCTGGGCGAGACAGACAGGCACACAGAAAGGGAGACAGGCCAGGCAGGATTGGCCCAAACTTCAGCTAGGTGCTATTCCACAGAATCAGGGTGTGCTCCAAACACATTCCAGCCCTCTGCAGGAAGCTTCTGTGAGACCCAACAGGGCACCTTTTAATACTGCAAGTGGCTCATTGAGGTATCACAAAAAAGTTGTTGGCAACAGATTTATTTTTTAAAAAATGATTGGATTTTCCCTGGAATAAGATATATCCAGGTTAAATTGGGATGCCATTGGTGCTGGGCTTATGCTGGGGGGGCGGAATCTTGCAAGCATGAAGAGCATTGATCCCACAGTACACAGGCATATGGAAACACCTCCTGTCTGGCCACAAGAATGTGTCATTTCATGTGAATGCAAAAGGTGGGTGTCATTGGAATGAGCAATGCTGCTCTGGACTGGACTCCTTGCCTCCCTTGCCATCAGGGATGGGAAACATCAGGCCTATGGGCCTGATGTGGCCCTCCAAGTCTCTTTATTTGGCCCTCATGACTCTCCTTAAACCACACCTCTTTTAATTCTCATTGAGTTTATTGGACTGGCTGACAATGCCTCTTGCTTGCCTGGATGGAGGATGCAGGGCTGTGTGAGTGCATGTAGAAAGTAGCCTACGGTCCACTTTTGCCTCCAGTACCATGCATGTGGCCACTAGAAGGGAATGTGGCCCCCGAGCTGAAAATTATTTCACCTTCCCCTGCTTTTCATAGTTGCATGCATCTGGCTTTTCCAAGTGGCAAGAAGTTCCAGAGGCAGAGCTACTGGTTTTAGTTTTCTTGGAAGGAAAGAAGGGCCATAGCTCAGCAGGAGAGCCTAAGCTTTCTCTAGCATCTCTGGGCAGGGGCGGGAAAGACTCCATTTCTGAAAGGCTGGAGAACTGCTGCCAATCAGTGTACACAATACTGAACTAGGTGGACTAATAGTCTGACTCACTCTAAGGTAACTTCATAGGGGTGTTAAGAGACGTTGAGCATCTTTGTAATGTTTGCTTTAGTCACAAATAGACAAGAAAGAGTCCAGAAGGCAGCAGAGGCACTCCTATAAGTCACATCCTCAGGAAGAAAGCGCTGCATCTCCAGGGTGCCTTCAGCTTTCTGCTAATTCTCTCTCACATTCTGCTAATTCTCTCTCACATTCCTGACCCATTCCATCAGCTGCAGGAGTTTCACATTCTCCAAAGTACCAGGTCCACCTCATTTGAAACACGCAAGCTCTCAGGAGAGATTATCCTGAATCCTATTAACGAAACATCAACCAGTCACCCTGGACAATTAGTCTAACAAAGGATTGGTCAGCCCTAAACCCATATAAGCATCCTCTAAGCCTAAGGCCAGAAAATATTCCTCAGCCTTTCTCTGAAGATTGTGGAAGATGTGGAGAGGAGAAAAGAGAGGAAGAGTTTCCTGGTGGCGCAGGATCATCATACCTTGAAAGGGGGTTTATGACCGGAAATTCCCAGTCTATGTTACCTCATCTATGCAGCTATTGAAACTGCAAAGCCTCAGAGAAAGTGGTTGAGAAAACTTGCTCTCCCTCTTTCATAACACTAGAAGTCATGGACATACAATGAAGCTGAATGTTGAAAAATTCAGGACAAAGAAAAGAAAGTGCTTCTTCACACAGCACATAGTTAAACCATGGAAGTCAGCCCTACAGGAGGCTCTTGTGGCCATCAACCTAGATGGCTTTGAAAGAGTAAGATAAATTCGCGGAGGAAAGGGATAGCAGTGGCTACTAGCCATGATGGTTATGTTCCAGCTCCACAGTTGGAGGCAACAATGCTTCTGAATACCAGTTGCTGGAAACCACAGGAGGGGAGAGGAATCTCAGGCTTGAATCCTGCTTACTGGTTTCCCACAGGCAACTGGTCAGCCACTGTGAGAACAGGATGGGCCATTGCCTGACCCAGCAGGCTCTTCTTGTATCCTTAAGGTTGGCTCTCACTGGCTGGCACACTGCTGCTCCTAGGAAGAACTTGCGGAGGAAATTCCATTCTCAGAATTGCAATGTGTGACTAGGGAGATGGGCAAAGTGTGCACTTAACAGCTGAGTTCATTCCTTTACAACATTAAAAAGCTACAAGTACAGTGGCTACCTCGGGTTAATTTGTTCCGGAGGTCCGTTCTTAACCTGAAAGCACCACTTTAGCTTATAGGACCTCCTGCTGCTGCTACACCGCGGGAGCACAATTTCTGTTCTCATCCTGAAGCAAAGTTCTTAACTCAAGGTACTATTTCTGGGTTAGCAGAGTCTGTAACCTGAAGCGTATGTAACCTGAAGCGTATGTAACATGAGGTACCACTGTATTACCCCAGTGGCTTGAAAGTATCTTTACATTTACTTCTTCCCTGCTACTGTTTTGACCTCTGTTACACACTGTGATCCACCAAGCTATAGTGCCTTGCAAGTCTTGCTTATCCACTCTTGGTGTTAGGTAAGCGCTACTTTCATATGCCCTCACTGTGCCAAGTCAGGAAGGGATTGTTCTGGTGAAAGGGCTTTGCAAAAATCCCACTGGCAAGAGCTGGCAGTATTTGCACAATGTGCACCTGCAGGTGGTTGTAATTCTTCTTGAGTAAGAGCAGCTAATTTTGAATGTGTGTAGTTTATGCATCAGCTTTCCCCTTCAGCACAGGAGCTGCTAGGCTGGTAAGTGGGGCAGCCTGTTGGGACCGTGTTTCACTGGTTTTGAAAGCTGCACTGGCTTTCAGGGAGCTACTGGGCCCGATTCAAAGTGTTACTACTAGTGTAGAAAGCCTTAAATGGCTTCATGTTTTATGATGTACTCAACTTACTATGTCTGAAACAAAGTACAAATTGGAACTAGGTACACTGGGACTCGAGAACCAATGACACCCACAAGATGCTGATCCATTTTTATCCTGCAAAAGATTCTGGGAGATGCACTCAAATGAACAGAAAGAGTTTGTTTACTGGCCTCAACATTAGCTCCACTTACCTGAAGGATGCATGTATGCTGCTCCATCCCCCTAATTTATGTTGTGTGGGGGAAATCCTGCTTGTGTAGAGGCACTGTATGCAAAAGAAACCCTTGGATCAAGCTGAAAAGAGATCCATTTGTCATTGCCATGGAGATATGGCTTTATTTGTACTACTGCACTGCAGAACAACTGCCAACTCAGCTCTGTTCACAGTACAAGATGTTAGAAGCAGGAGACCTGAAAACTATATGATTGGAGTTGTGCTATGAAAAGCAAAATCTGACATATAACAGCATCTGGGAAATCCTGGGAATTTCAGTCCTCTCTTTTGCTCAGTTCGGTCTTGCACTGTATTATTCATATTCTTTTGTTCTGACATAAATATTGGAGCAGAGAATGGCATATTCTCTTTTAAACTGCAGAGAGGAAAACAAGCCAAATGGTGCAGCCACAGTTCATCTTGGGGATTAAGGGCATACAGTATATCCAAATATGCAGAATTCATTCTAAAGCCTGGATCTGGGTTTTCTGCTTGCAGGATATGGGCTAAGTTTTTCCTTGGTGTAGAATCACTTGAGTATGATCTAACTTTCCATCAGCAAAGTGTGCTGACCTGTGTTGTGTGTGTGTCTGCGGAGGGACAGCTAGTCTGTGAATAACAAGGCACCTTGGTCCTAGTCTCCCAGGTTCCATCTTCAATCCTCAGATGGAAGTATTCTGTGCCTTAAGCATAGCCTCAAGCTTTACCCCTCCAGAGAGGAAACTATCAAAACAGGCACCTTCCTGAGCATGGTCATCTACTCGTTCTTCAAAGCTTTCTCAAACTGCTCTATAACACCTATATTTCCCCAAACCAATTGCCATATGATGGTCCTTAAGTCAAGGCAGCTTTATAATGAAAGCAGAGAACTGGACCATGACAAAGAGAAACACGAACAGCTTAAGAGCAACACAACATGCCACAGAACATGCAATTTCAGGGATATCATTGATATTCCTCCTCAGCAGTGATAGTCTTTCTCATTGGTGGAGCCCACCCTGTGGAATGCCCTCCGATCAAATGTCGAGGAGATAAATAACTATACAACTTTTAAAAGACATCTGAAGGCAGCCCTGTATAGGTAGGTTTTTTTATGTTTGATGTTTTATTTGTTGGAAGCTGCCCAGAGTGGCTCAGGCAACCCAGTCAGATGCGCAGGGTACAAACAATACAATTATTATTATTATTATTATTATTATTATTATTATTATTATTATTACCAATAATTGGCTGTGACAAATATCAAAAGTTATGGATGTAGTGGGAAAAACTGCAAAGTTAAAATAGACATGCACAGGACATGTGGCAAGAGGTAACTCAGGCCAATGGCATTAAACAGTGTTAGCATGGAGACCCTATGATTGCAGAACAGCCACCAGAGGAAAACCACTTTTTGATGGGTCTAAAACGAACTAAGTGCTGGTGTTGACCTTTAAAGCCCTAAACGGCCTCGGCCCAGTATACCTGAAGGAGCGTCTCCACCCCCATCGTTCTGCCCGGCCGCTGAGGTCCAGCGCCGAGGGCCTTCTGGCGGTTCCCTCATTACAAGAAGCAAAGCTACAGGGAACCAGGCAGAGGGCCTTCTCGGTAGCGGCACCCGCCCTGTGGAACGCCCTCCCATCGGATGTCAAAGCAATAAATAACTACCTGACATTCAGAAGACATCTTAAGGCAGCCCTGTTCAGGGAAGTTTTTAATCTGTGATATTTTAGTGTATTTCTGGTTTTTATGGAAGCCGCCCAGAGTGGCTGGGGAAACCCAGCCAGATGGGCGGGGTACAAATAATAAATTATTATTATTATTATATTATTATTATTAACAGCATCTAAAACTAACAGCAGGTCTTATGTGAATGCATGAAGCAAATAATGGAAAACAATGGAGAGAATTTGAAGTAATGTATATCCAAACATATATCTTCGGACAGCGCTGGCCCCCGGCCTCTTAAGCGAGATGGGCCCCCGGCCTCTTAAGCAACCCCAGAGTCGGACACGACTGGCCCGTATGGGCAGGGGTACCTTTACCTTTACCTTTATATCCAAACATGGGACGCGGGTGGCACTGTGGTCTAAACCACAGAGCCTAGGGCCACAGAGCCTAGGGCACCAAACAAAAGGTTGTGGTTCAAATCCCCGCAACAGGGTGAGCTCCCGTTGCTCGGTCCATGCTCCTGCCAACCTAGCAGTTCGAAAGCATGTCAAGTGCAAGTAAATAAATAGGTACTGCTCCAGGGGAAGGTAAATGCTGTTTCCGTGCACTGCTCTGGTTCACCAGAAGCAGCTTAGTCATGCTGGCCACATGACCTGGAAGCTGTCTGTGGACAAACGCCGGCTCCCTCGGCCAGTAAAGCGAGAGGAGCACGCAACCCCAGAGTCGTCCACGACTGGACCTAACGGTCCGGGGTACCTTTACCTTTTATATTCAAACATAGGTGTGAGATACAGAAGGAGGAGGAGAGAAAGAAGAGGAAATCAAAGCAGGGTGGCCATGTACCCTACTTTACAGAGGACAGACCTGGGTCTGAAGGGCTGTCAGAGAGACCAGCCCTCTCTTTGAAGGTGTCCCTTCCCAGGCCCAGTTTAAAAGCAGCAAGTGCAGGAAGCTGAAGTTTCTCACCAACAGTTAACACCTGGGGAGCAGATTGTGCAGGTCACCTGATCACAGTCTTGTTCCCCGCTGTGGTGAGCTGCATTGTATTTCTATGTAAATTATAGGGATTATTTCCAAGTGTGCATCCCTACATATAAATTATTACATGAATTTTTTATGCGACTTGGTGTCCTTTGGTGATGCATTTGCTGATGCTTTTGGGGCAATGCATAAGTGCCCCCCCCTTCAGAGTCTATCTGTACAGAGATATATGTACTCTCTTTGCAGTTTCTGAAAGTAAATTTATCAAGCTTCCTTTGTGCAAAAGAGTTTTTCCTTCAGTCTGGGAAATGTGGAGTTTCTATCTGTACCACAAGGGCCAAATACTACTGCCTCTCCCTTGATAAGGACACCATTCTAGTGCACATAATGAATTATTCTGAGCTGAAAGCATTCACCACTCCTTGTCTCATCAAAATCTATTTTCCATTTTGTCCCTCCCTTGTGTTTCTGTGGGGTGTTTCCTGACCCCAGGCATGCACTGGCCATGTCCCAAGATCCACCCCTAGTTTACAACTTTGATTCCTCAGAATTGAGTGGGGAACCACATGATGATGAAAGGCAGAGCGAAAAAAGGCCAGCTGCTAACAGCAGGGGCCAAGAGGAAAGTTGGCGTCTCAAAGTTGCTCAGATTCCAGGATATTAAGTGAGTAAAAAAAAACCCCAGAAAAAACTAACAAATAATCATCACACAACTATGCATGAAACACAGAGAGGAGAGGCAAAAATACTCCCTCTTGTTGGAATTTCTTCATGTTTATAGCCAGGAAAATTGAAAGTCTGCAGAGGTGTTTTGGAGTTTCCCGAGCTGATTCTCTCCTGCCATGAAAGCATCAGTCCAAGAGTTCGAAGTGGGCAAACCGCCGGTACTGAATACCACAATGGAGTTATTTCAGGTGATGTTTTCAAGCCCGCATCACAGAAAGGCAATGAGTCTGAGGCTGTCTCGGGGAGTTCCAGTGCTGCGCATGTACACACCTAAGGCTGGAGGGAAGTGGGAAGCAGAGTGCGAAGGGGACAGTGGCAGCAATGGCAGCACTCTGGGCTATTTATAACTAGCTCTGCTTGATGGCTTTTGCTGTGGCGGCAGCTGTGGGAGTTATTTTTAGCCGAGTGCAGGGAATCACAGCGATGCTTGCAGAATGTGACTGAGAGCAGGATGGAATGATACAAATTGGGCGTTTGAACAGAATCCAGCACGACAAAGCCCTTCATTGGCACCCCAGCCCACAAAGATAGATGTGTTTGTGTGAAGCGGCCTTCAGCCAAAGCAGCCTGAGGGCTCAGTAAATGACCCCTGCCTAGAGAGCTGATCCATAGTGCAACATCAGAACTCCAGCTTCATACAGGGAAAAGAATACATCTCCCTGTAGATCCCTCATCAGTTCTAGGCTTGCTGGAGATCATAGAATTGTAGAGTTGGAAGGGACCCTAAGAGGCATCTAGTCCAACCCTCAGCAATATAGGAATCTCAACTAAAGCATCCATGGCAGATGGCCATCCAACCTCTTCTTAAAAACCTCCAAGGAAGGAGAGTCCACAATCCCCAGAGTAAGTCTGCTCTGCTGTAAAACTTGTGTTTTGTGACTTCTTTCTTTCCATTCATAATATTAAGATTCTGGCAGCAAAGCAATGTGGGCAGGTCCTCTATTTGCAAAATAATCATAACAGACTGTTTATGCTTAAAAGTAAGACTTTTATTTACCAGAGACAGAAAGACACAATGGTTCTGGCAGCAAAACAAAATAAAAATTAAGGCAAAATTTGGTGGCTCCTTAATAATGGTAGGGCAGGCTCTGTTCACAGCTGATGCATTACATGACCAGTAGAAGTTCTTGAGTTCAAGAGCTGACATGGTGTCCTCCTGGGATCAGGGCCACTGCTATCTCAGTCAGGCTGAGTGGGACAAAAGGATCATGGAGTTGACTCTTGGCTACACCCTCCTTGACTCCAGCCGGCAGGAATTAAACAACAAGCCAAAAGATGGAAGTTAATTAAAAGTATCAAATTCAGAGGAAGTGAAGGTGGAGGGGAGAGAGAGATGATTTCTACGCCAATGAAGAACCAATGATTGTAGGACAACAAGGCTTCCATATCTTCATACAGAGCAAGGTTCTACAATGAGTGAAAACCAAGAACACTTAAATATGAAAAGGAACGATTCATTATTCCCAGGAAGGAAATTAACTAGAATCAGCCAGCCAGTTCACTGGAAATCTGCATACCTAAATCTCCTGTGGTATTGATTCCTATGGAGGTTGGGGAAGGAAATAGATGGAGTGGTTTTTTTAAAAAATACAGCCAATTTTCTTTTCTAAAAGCAACCAGGACAGATGCTTTATGGCACCATACACAGAAGAACAATTTTGTCAGGTGGCCATCCCAAGGCTGTGTTGCTCCTCTCTGGGAGCTGGGCAATGTATGGTGAGGAACCAAATATTTCTGCTAGCTTGCATAGACCCTTAATAGATGTTATTAGAATGGAGTAGAAGTAGATTGTAGAGGAGGCTGCACTTATGTCTGGTCCAGAATATGCAGCTAGTGCAAAATGCAGCAGCCAGACTGCTGACAGGAACAGGCTACTAGTTACTCTGCTGCTGAGAGTGCTCCACTGGCTACCAGTTTGCTACTGGGCCAGGTTCGAGGTTCTTGCATTACCAATTCACAAAGTCGCACACAACCTGGGCCCCAAAGTGCCTTAAGGACCACCTGATTCCTTAATCCCTTCCTCAAACCACCGAGCTCTCCTGATGGGGCACTTTTGGTGGCGCCACATGCCTGTGATGTTCAGTTGGCCTTTGCCAGTTTTTAGCATGGCAGGCCCTGCCCTGTGGAACTCCTTGCCAACAGAGCCATTGCTGCTTCAAACGGTATTGTTCAAACCTGAGGTTCATTGCCAATCAGCTGTTACTCATAGGTTTGGCATTGTTTAATATACTGCATTTTTGGGGGTTTCGTTCTGTCTGGTGACATTCTATATGAAAGTGTGGTTTACAAATATTTAAATAAATAACTGGCTGCTGAAGCATTTCAGGCCTTTGTTGCCAACATAGCTAAACCCTATAACCACCATTGCTCCAACAGACAGTATATGTTGCCAGGCAACACCCCCCAAATACTCCTTCCCTGTGATAACCTTGAGCTGTCCATCTCTGCACAGACATTACACCTAATCCCTATTGTACGTGCTCAACAGACTCGGGTGACTTATTTCTACACACACACACTGTGAAAGTTACGTGTAGTACATATGGGTGCAAATGCCATCCTTAACTGTCCTGTCTCCCCACATTCCACGTTTTTGCACTACCCACACAAGGACCAAAGTGCCAGTCATTTTGTGCATTAGAAACAAGACCGGATGGAGGCCACAGCTTCCAATGCTACAGGCTTCCAGCTCTGCACTGCCGCAAAAGGGTTTACATTGGAGGAGCGACAAACTCTGGAGACGGTCTCTCTCCAGACAGGAAGATCTGAGCCAAGCTGTGTTGTCTGAATTTTTAATAGGAGTATCTCTCTTAAGTGAGTGTACAATAGATTGCAGGGAAACCATCACGTCACGGTACAGATTCCAGGTTTCTGCTGAACAAACCTCTCTTCTAGAACCAGAAAGTGTTGCCTTGGGGCTGGTGGCTGTTCCTCTTCCTTGGGATAAATCTGTTTTCCTAAAAATACTACTTGCTCACATCTATACAGTCACCATTTGCGTGCCTTTCACAAACCTGAGCACAACCACAGTTAACTATGCTCAGTCCAACACACACTGGCAGCCAGGATAATAGAGAGGACCGTGGCCCCCTTATATTTGCTCCCACAATATATTTGCTCCCACAAATGCTTTTGCAGTTTATCAAAACAATCCAGCAATATCTAGATGGTTAATTGGTTTGGCAACTTCCATGCACATGACGTGTGATGCTAATTATTTCCCCCAAGAGTTAAATGATAACTAATCAGCGGCAGCTACAGGAGAGCTATGAGATTCAGGTGACGGTCAGATGCCTTGCCAATCCCAGTAGGTATATAAGAGGATGACCCGGCCTGCGGCCTGCCCAGAAGATGCCCCTTCTTTCTTTCATCTACATGCATGCTTCCCAGTCCCCAGTCGTCCCCCCCAGGTAGCTGCTATTTGCATTTATATCCTAACTTTATCACCAAGGAGCTCAAAGGTGGCTTACACATCCCCCCCTTCTCATTTTATCCTCTCAACACCCCTGTGAGGCAGGTTAGGCTGAGAGACAGTGACTGGCCCAAGGTCACACAATGAGCATCATGGCCGAGTGGGGATTTGAACCCTTGGCTTCCAAGTCCTAGCCTAACACTCTAACCACTGTGCCATACTGGCTCTCTGCCACTGGGCTTCTTTCCCTCTCCTTGCTCTTGTGTATTTGACAGCAGCCTGACGCACAGAGAAGCTGTTTTCCAAAAAGGTGGGCCTTCTACCCCCACCTCCCTTGTCTGTACGCATGCATTTCATGAGCAGCTGTCAGACACCTGCCCTCCCAGCCACTTTCTTGGTATGTTCTGCTCCCTCCCTCCCTCCTAGGCTGCTTCTCCTCCTGGCGCAGGCATCTTGGTCAGGCTCAGAGGCAGATTAATTAGCTTGGGGGTGCAGGGAGCGAGGTGTGAGCCAGGGCCTTGCAAAGCAGATGCACTGTCCAGATGGGCAATGTGACTCCATTTGTTCCCATCCCGAGAGGGATCTGCACTTTCCCTTAACTAGAGCCACTCCTACCATTGGCAAAAAAAAACCACACAAAAAACAGCCTGGGGATTTTTCCAGCTCCGAAGTTTTCTTCTCCAGCAGATTACATACAGAGAGGCCTAGTGCCAGGATGGCTGGATTTGCTGCATGCAGGCCAGGGGAAACTCTTTTGAAATCACGTGCTTTCTCCTCAGATCCTGTCTGATTGAACCTAACCCAGAGCTTTATCAGAGTCTGAAAAGGGGAAATATATGGTATCAAACAAGCCTTACTCCTGATAATGGCAAGGGTTGCAGGCAACAAAGCCCTACTCAGAGTATACCCATTGAAATGAATGGCCCTAAGTTAACCATGCCCCATTTATTTCAACGGGACTACTCTGCGTAGAGTAGTACTAACTTAGGATACAACCTAGGAATTATTATTATTATTTGCCAGGAAGTGGCCTAAGTCTAGCAACATTTTCATCCTGGGGGTGCAATGTCTGTAATAACAAGCAAAGAACAACTCTGAGCAGATCTATATGGAACACACATGTGTGTTTCAGAAACTCCAATATTAGGGGACAGTAGCTTTCTAGGGTGGCTCTGTGCATCCTGGAAGACCTGCTCCCTGCCTTGCCAATCTTTTCCCACTAGGCCCAGGAGGGCAGGACTCTGAGTGGTCCAGCTATAAATCTGAGGCTGCCAAAGAGTCCAGAAACTACCTTGGTTATCTCCTAGTAAAGACCCAGATCATCGGGTCTGAGCTTCCACAGCCATCACCGCCATGAACACCACTGGAGGGATTGGCAGCGATAGTCATGTTTGATGCTTATGGTAATATTTTCCCCCCTTGCTAATTATGCTGCTTTAAATGTGCACTTTATATTTGACTCCCTTTAGTAATATTTTCCTCTGAAATGTTTCAGATTTTTTGTTAGCTTTGCTGCATTAGATGTGCATTCAGTAGCTGACCTCCTTTGTAATGTTTTATTTTGGAATATTTAAGATAATGTTTTAATTTCCTGTCAATTATGCTGCTTTGACTGTATACTTGGCAGCTGACTTTCTTCAGTAATGTTTTGTTCTGGGTTGTTTTATTTCATGTTTTAGTGTAGGTTGTAAACCGCTTTGAGATTGCCCCCCCCCCCTAAAAATATAAAGTGGTACAGAATTGAAATTTATTAATATTATTATTATACTGAGCCAAACAGTTAGTCCATCTAGCTCTGTATTGTCTACACTGACTGGCAGCAGATCTCCAGGGTTTCAGGCTGGGGACATTCCCAGCTCTACCTGGAGATGCCAGGATTTGAACCTGGACCTTCTGCATGCAAGGTAGTTGTTCTTCCATTGAGCTACAGCCCTTCCCCAAAGGCCTGTCTCTAGTTGTCCTCTGTTTGAAGAGCTGCCTGTTCCAAGTCTGGATTAAAAATATAGAGCCATGAGAAAGTAGAGCAGGAAGGGTCTTGAAGTTGCCTATCTACAGTTAGCACCCTGGACAGCAGACTGAGCAGGCACACAGGCCACCTGGTCCCACTCTTATTCTCCAGGATGGTGCGATGAATTGCATTTCTAGTGAGACTTCAGTAATTTCCCAGTTTGCATCTATACATATAAATCAGCAGCATCAAATTTCATGCCAATCCGTGCACTCTTTTGTCCTCTCTTTTTGCCAGTGTGTAAGCGGCCACCCCACAGAGGGGGTGCGAATTGGAGCAGAGAAGCTGCTGAAGAGACAGGTGAGCTTAACTCTTCCATTGTCTGCCACTTGCCCTCTGCAGTACTCCCACCCCCTGTCACTTCTCTCCTGCCCTTCTTGGGGTTCTAGATGCATGTTTTCAATTTCCTGCTGGTGTGTTTGCACTGCACCAACCTCTCTCTCTCTCTCTTAATATATATAAATATATATATTAATTAAACTTTCTGTTTTACAATTTAGAATATTAAAATATCAGAAACTTCCCTTCTTCTCTTTCCACAGTTCATTTTGCATAACAAATCCCTGCATATTTTATGTAAACTAAACCATTCAGTATTCCATTATTATTGTTGTTGTTGTTGTTGTTGTTGTTGTTGTTGTTGTTTAGTCGTTTAGTCGTGTCCGACTCTTCGTGACCCCATGGACCAGAGCACGCCATTATTACGTCCATCAAAACTTATTAACACTGTTGAATTTATCTTAATGCTGCCAACATTTTCAAGTGTGCATATATATTCAATAAACATTTTCCAATCTTCTTTAAAGGTATGTTCTTCTTGTTCTCTTATTTTGTCCTCAAGCTGCGGCTATTCCATCAGTTTAAGTTGCCATTCTTCTTTAGCTGGGACCTCGCTCGTTTTCCATTTTGGGGCTAGCACTGCACCAACCTCTCTGCCACTTCTCTCCTCCCATCTCTCACTATAAGCTGCAGCAATGCAGGTGGTAAGAGGACAGGTAAGTGACCGCTACTGGCAACGCGTCTGTGGCTGGTTGGGGGCAGGGGCTTGAACTGCAGGTGAGAAGGTACCTCCCTTCAGCTGCTACTTCTCCGCTGCACATTAATCTTTTTATCCTCAAAGAAGCAGCCAACCAAGTTTAATTTCAGGTGGTTGCGTGTAGCAAGCCATCCCATCCTCAGAGGGAACTTCATCTCAGATTGGCAACACTCCAGTGTTTATAAAGCCTGCTCCCAAGACCAGGGGTGAGGAGCCTCAGACACTGGGGACCAAGTGCAGTGCTCCATGGCTCTCTCTATGACCCTCAGGGATCTC
Organism: Podarcis erhardii; assembly: GCF_964252035.2. NCBI lineage: Eukaryota > Metazoa > Chordata > Lepidosauria > Squamata > Lacertidae > Podarcis > Podarcis erhardii. Next base: position 47,523,116 of record NC_138510.1, on the reverse strand, counting down.
CCCCCTCCCAAAACATGTCCCTCCCCAGGTCCTGACACTACCTGGCCCTGCTCCACACCCACCTCAAGTGCTTTTGCCAGCCGGAGTGTGTTGTTGGACTGTGATAATGCCTCTTGCTTGCCTGCTTGCTTGCTTGCTTGCTTGCTTGCTTGGATGGATGGGGGATGGAGAGGCGAGCACAGGTGTGTGGGGAAACCTCTGACTTTTGCATAGCTGAATTGCAAAATTGTACAAAGGCAAGAGTCACATCAGCTACTCTGCCCGCTTTTGCCTCTGTCCCACCCACTTTTTCTAAGCACCACCCCACCCCCTCGGAAGATTGCCTACAAGGGAATGGTTCCCGACCCCTTAGACTGCGGAGACCCGGGAGATCCTGGGTCAGCCAGCTCTCTTGCTTGCTTTGCAGCTCCCTTGGCAGGTCAGGCGAGGCCGTGGCATCATGGATCGTATAAGTCAGCCACAGGCACTCAAATGGAATGCAGAGGGTGTAAGTCCTCATGTTCCAGGCAGTTTCACAGTTTATTTTACACCCTATTAGATTCCAGCTGGCGAGAGAGCTCCCTATAAATATACATAAAGAGGGCCCGTTTACATGACAGTTTATTTGGACGCAAATTCCACAACTGCCTGGCAGGCTGCCTCTTTGCAGTAGCTGAGAATCTGACACATGCACAGAGAAGGGGAAGCAGCGAGAGCAAGAGATTTTCCGTGTCGCTTCTCTGATCCCCATGAACACGCTGATCTCGGCTCTGGTCTGATCCGCGGCAGATGCTATTTTGTTTATCATTTGCCACCTTTGTATTCTAAACCAGCCTTCCTCCCTGGCTTTTCCGAAGAGAGGACAAGGAGCTTCAGCCAATCCTGGGTCCAGTTGGCTTCAATATGCAGAATGCATGACCTTGCCCTTCACCCTCAGGCAGCAAAATGCTTTCCACCAGCCCAGACCCAACCCAGACAGCTCACTCCACAGCGGCAGCCACCATCTGCCTCCCTTAGAGCATTCTCCAGGTGGCAGCTGAAAAGAGCCAGTGTGGTGTAGTGGTTAGAGTGCTGGTTAGAGTGGTTAGAGTCTGGGAAACCTGGGTTCAAATCCCTAATATGCAGTTCAGCAGGTGGCCTTCAACCTGTAACTCACTGCCCTAACCCACCTCACAGGGCTGTTCTGAGGATAAAATGAGGGCCTTTGGAGGAAGGGCAGAATTAAAATGTTGTTGTTGTTAAGGCATTGAGAAACTGATCTCAGGACTGATGACTCTCTGGAATCTCTGAGTCATGGCCAAATGCTGCAGAAACTCCCGACAAAAGCATGAGACAGAGAAAGTCTGCAGCAACAATGGGAAATAATGTTTAAAAGCCCAGGATGTTATTGTTGTTGCTGTTGTGCTTTTTCAATAACTCAGAATCTGGATTCTTCTGGGCTCCAGCCATGCATCTTCCGGCAGGCAAATCCTCCCGTTTGAGAGAATGCCCAATTTCCAAGTAATTGGCTCTCAGCCAGTTCTACAGAGATCTGATCTAAGCCATGCTTTTGTTTCTCGTTTTGTTATTCTTCCACATTATTATCATTCCCCAGAAGCTCCAGCTGAGATAAGGACCATCTAGGACAAGGGGCTGCTCAGCTCACACTGTGAAGGGCAGCCCTTGCCTCAAAGGCGCACGTCACAAGTAACCAGGGTGACAAGAAGAGGATTATCATCTCATGCGCAAGGAGAGAACCCGGAGCGCAGGAAACAGGAGAGGTGATGTTTTTGTTTATTTCATCCAAGCTCACAAAATCCCAGCCCAAAGATGTCACAGATCCCAACTTCAGGGTCAAAAAACTCTCTAATCACCACCCTTCTTCTCCCACCCTTCACTCAGAATTTTCCTTCCTTCGCCTAAGTGAAGTGGGACTGCCATCAAGGAAATTTACTGGAAGCCAGCAAAAACATTGCTTGAAATGACTGTCGTGAAGCCTGTACACAGAATCGATTGCCAGTAAAACACTCTCATTTCAAACACACTCAGTTAAGTGTCATCGAAAGAGAAGTTTAGAAGCGAACTGTACTTCCATTTTAAAAAATAAATAAATCTCCGCCCACCAGAAAATAGACATTTCTACCTGCTAACAGTAATTTGATGATAACATAGAAAGTGGCTGTTTCAGTACATATCTTGTTTATGGTCTGTGTTTATCCTCAAAGTTCATACCTTTTATAAAAATTCTGCAAATATTTTTATCTGCAATAGCCAAATCCAATAAAGTTAAGTGGCACAAGAGTCCTGTTCATATATATACTCCAAAACACACTTTCTATTCAATGGGGCTTATTGCCTGATAGTTGTGTATAGGAGGATAGTATCCTAAAACTGCAGTCCTGTGCATACTTTCTCTTATTAAACTCAGTGAGTCTTAGTTCCAAATAAGCATGCAAAGGATTGAGTTGCACTTAAATAAAAAATGTTTTCTCTAGAAAGAGTGGCACCAAGAAAATGTGAAAAAGCTGCAATCCTGAACACTGAAAAAACGCCATTTCCATCCTAGGAAATAGATGTAGCACTGGGCTGCTTCAATTTTATTGTCCCATGAAATCTAATCTCACAGCATCACAAGTAACATTTCTGCGGCCTAATTAATTTTCACTGAAGTATGCAACAACAAAATTAATAGTAAACATATTAGCAGTAAGGTTCTCACTTGATTAGGCAGCAGTCCCATAGTCTCCTACTTGGCATACCCTACAACATTTCTCTATTGAAGATAAGGACATCCCATTCCATAACGATAATTTTACTATTTATACCCCACACATCTTGCTCCGTTGCCCCAGCTTCCAACATATATAAAAACATAATAAAATATTAAACATTTTAAAAAAAACCTTCCCTATACAGGATTGCCTTCAGACGGCTCAGGGGTCAGATAACACCATACCCTCCAACATTTCTCCAGTGAAAATAAGGACATCCTACCATATCCTCCAACATTTCTCCAGTGAAAATGTAGCACCCTGCTTGTGGTTAACGCTTAGCTGGAATGAAATATTCAACGCAGCAATAGAGAAATTAAAATAGTAATTTATTTGTCAGACAAATAAATAAGAGGCACAGTGGTACATGGTTACCAAGCTCTGGCCTGGCCTCCTGCCATTCTGGCCAGCACTTATATTCCCTTAATCCAGCCCCCTTTGCTCCTCCTGTGGCTGCCTCTGTCCAATCAGCCTGGTTGAAATTCCTATTGGCTGTTTGCTAGAACCAATCACAAAAAATACACCCACAAAAGATACACCCATTTCCTTGCCCTTATAAGGGAGACAAAGAGCTATATATATGACATATAAGTAATAATATATCTTACATGGAATCTTAATTACCAGCTCACCTCTTGCCCTTCTTGCCCTATTGCCTTCTAAAACAAATGTTTAATCTTACATTTTTATGTTCAACAGATGTCAAGGATCTTGAGTTTCACATCAACATTGAAAGATTTCCTTCATTTAATGTTTCTAAACAAATGCCTGACAACTATATATCAAGACTGCTTGGATGGCGTCTTCTGTCTGGCAGGGGGGGGGGGGGCTAGGCTCATTTGCCCCTCTGGTCTCCTATTGCAATATGACTCTATGAAATAAGAATCTAGCATTCCTTAAATCCTTTGCATAATTACATTTAAGCCAATATATTTAAGCTAATATATTTCATACATTTATCATAGGTAGCCTCTTAAAAGAATAAAGCTTTTCAAAGTAAAAAGGAAGAAACTCAGTAAAACAGCTCTTAAAAGAAGCCTCTTCAGTTTAAGAAAGAATGGCTTTAGAAAAAGACTTCCCCAAAAATGCTCTCTTTCTTCTAGCTAAATGTTTTTCTTTCCATTTGCTCCTGGCCTTTCAACCTTAGAAAGAAGATCTGGCTCATTTTACTGGGAGGCACATTAGTATTATCTTACCCCATTCCTAATGGTGTTTTCTCAGCCTTGGGGCAGCATATGTAATTCTCCCTTTTTATGACTTTGAGAATTGTTTTTCTACTATAAATCAATGGGGCCCTCTTGTCTTAGGAGAATGGCCAAGGTTTCTTCTGCCTGGCATGAAACATTTGAAAATCCTTTTTTAAGCTCATTTTTAAATACAAGCCTTGATTGAAATATATAGAAGCTTTGATAAAAATGCAGGCTTATGGTTAGGTGCCTCATTCCCCCCTTTCAAGCTCAAGGACCTTCATCCCAAGTGTCCTTGATAGCTTGACCTTCATCATATTCCTGAGGTAAAGCTCTGTATAGGGCCATGATATGAGGTAGAGTTTCATTTGAAACCATCTTGCTAATTGTACTTCTAAAACATGAAATGATACATGGCATCATACATAAAACCAATACTACTACTGTCAAGAAAAACAAGCAAGACAATAGTATCCCTTTGAGTCCTGTGACATTAGGTAACCAATTGGTGAGCCATCCCATATCCCATCCTTCCCATGTTTGTACTGGGACATGTGCTATATTCTCCATCTTTGTGGCCAACACACGGATTGCCTCACCATTATCAGAAATGTTAAAGCAACAGGCATTCCCTGTCAAGTTCAAGACTCCACATAGGCCTCCCTGCCTGGCAAGTACATAATCCATTCCCATTTTCAGCTGCAAAATGGCGGCTCTACTTTCATCCAACTGTTGTGCAATAAGTCTCAAACTCTGGGCCGTTGCATTGGTTACAAGTTCCACTACTGCTTGCAATCGAATTATTCTGTTTAGATTATAAATAGGATCCCGTGCCCCTTGTATGAGCTCACCAGGATTCCAGGAGGCAGGATCATAATAGGCTATAATGCGCTCTGGTGGCCAATCATCAGTACCGCTCCAACTTTGGGTACTTCCTCCTGCTATATGAGAAATATCAGCATTCCTTCGTGTTCGCCTGGCCGAACTAGTGGGCATAATCCACATTGGTGGTAATACCCAACCCAAGAAACAAGTCCCACTCCATTTGGAAGGGAGTTTCTTGTACGCCCATTCTCCACATATCCACCACAACCATCGGGTCTGAGGTTTTTGGTACGGGGAATACAGAAGGCGAAATACCAAAAGGGGTAGAGAGTTTACAGTGCAGTATGTTAGATTGCCTTTCTCTGTCACAGTTATGTTCCACACCACTTTCCATGCATGAATAAAAGGAGGTGCACAGGGCAAGGTATTCCGAGTTCGATAGGTAGTACCGTGTGCCCAGGTATGACTATTCTTCTTATAATCCCAAGTATAGTGACAATGAGAAGAGCCTATCATGGGAGAATCAGCTGCATCTGATGATTTATGTACACAGAATTCCCCTTGTACAGGTATAACTCGTAATGGTTTAGTTGAGTTCCATCCGGGGAAATTCTGTATTTCAGTTTGGTGTGGCATTTCGCTTACCATACCAATAGCATCTAATGGTATCGGTAATAAGGGCATACCTCCCTCTGAATCATCTGGCCCAAGAGAGCAAACAAGGCAATTGGTCCTATTTGCAACATTAGCTACCATTTCAGCTAAACCTACCCACATATTGTGGTCATGGCTGAATCCATATTTAGCCAATTTGGTCAGATTCAAGGACCCTTCCCCTTCCCAAGGGATCAGGATTAATAATAAAATCATGTTGATGTCTAGTATATGCATTCCTTCCACAAAAGATTACCTTATTGTGATAGCAAATAATTATTAGCCCCAATATAATTCCCCCAGTGACAGAAATGGGGAACCACCAAGACCAAAACATATATCCCGAGGATCCCCAATGAGTAATATCTCTGATAATTGTTCCACAAGGGGGGCAGTCAATCAATTGTATTAGAGAATCTTTCCGTTCACAGTCGCTGGTTCAGACGCTCCTCAAGCTTCAGGCGTGCGCAGGTCAGCCAGCTTCCAGGTTGTGGCTGCAGCAGGCCGGTCGTCAAATGTTGCCCGTGACCTAGCCCGTTCCCGGTAGGGCTAGATACAGGGGTTTTTGGAGAGAGTTAGTTTTAAAGGATTAGAGGGGTCACCTTTGCACGTCCAACTGCCTTCGGACTTCTTCAAACGAGAGTGATGAATCCAGGGGGTCACCTCAGCTACCTTCACCGCTGTTGGAGTAGAGAGCAAGACGGTGTAAGGTCCACGCCACTTAGGTGCAAGTGGATCACGTTTCCACTCTTTCACCCATACGCTATCGCCAGCCTGGAACTGATGAATCGGCTCGGCAATGCTGCACGGCGTGCGCTCGAGGGCCCACCTGTTAAGAGAAACAAAAACACGGGAGAGAGATTGCACTTGTCCCTGTGTCACATGATCTCCTATTTGTTTAAGGTCAGCTGGAATATCCTGAACAAAGGAGGGCGGTCTCCCATACAGGAGCTCAAAAGGTGACAACTTAAGTCTTTTTGTGGGTGCACACCGAACACGAAACAGTGTTATGGGTAACACATCTACCCATCCCAATCCCGTTTCCTGGGTTAATTTTGCCAATTGGGTTTTCAGAGTCCGATTCATTCTTTCAGTTTTCCCTGAACTCTGAGGCCTATATGCTGTATGCAGTCTCTATTTTACTTGTAGGACTCGACATACATCTTGTACTACTTGATCAATGAACGCTGGCCCATTATCACTTCCAATGCATCTAGGTAATCCAAACCTTGGGATCAATTCAGTGAGGAGTCTTTTAGTTATCTCTCGTGCCTTTTCAGTTCGGGTGGGAAAAGCTTCAACCCATCCGGTAAGAGTATCTACAAACACAAGGAGATACTTGAATCCCTTAGAAGGGACCAGCTCTGTGAAGTCCACAATTAGGCTTTCCATGGGGACGTATCCCACATGCTGAATTCCAGGAGGTTGTACCGGTCCCTGCCTGGGATTGTTTTTAGCACAAAGAACACATTTCTGTGAAATGCAAGTTGCTAATTGTGATAGATTAATAATATACAACTTCCGACTGAGACTCTCTCTAGTTGCAGTACCGCCAAGGTGAGTAGATTCATGATAATTTCTTACAATTGTGCCTGCTAGATGATGAGGTACATAAATCCTATTGTCCGGCAGGATCATCCAACCGTCCTTCACAACTGCTCCTTCCTGTTCAGCCCACTTCCTCTCTTCTGGGGTATAGTGAGGTTTAACATCTTCTGGAACTACCTCTGGTATGAGGGCTGCTATAAATCCTCCCACAGGCTTTTGGGCTGCCTCTCGGGCTGCTTTGTCAGCAGCATGATTTCCTCTGGTTATTGGATCCCTTCCTCGTCCATGACCTTTGCAGTGCATTACAGCAATCTGTTCTGGAGCCCATACTGCTTCTAACAGGATTTCTACTTCAGGTCCATATTTCAAAGCCTTCCCGTGGGCTCCGATTAGACCTCTTTCTTTCCATAGAGCTCCATGTGCATGCAGGGTTAAGAAGGCATATTTTGAATCAGTATAGATGTTTGCCTTACATCCGGCTGCCAATTGCAGAGCTCTAGTTAAACCTATAAGTTCAGCCTTTTGTGCTGAGGTGCCAGCAGGCAAAGCCTCAGCTTCCACAACTTCCTCATTGGTGACCACAGCATATCCTGCTCGTCTGGCACCTTCATGCAGGTAACTGCTACCATCCGTATAATATACAACATCTGGATTTTTCAATGGCTCATCTTTCAGATCAGGTCTACTGGAATAAACTTCATCCATTACTTGGAGACAATCATGTGATTCTTCATCATCTACCTCTGGTAGGGGCAGCAAAGTCGCTGGATTGAGCATATTCACTACTCGTAGATGAATCCTGGGATTTTCACACAATAGGCCTTGGTATCTAGCCATCCTTGGGTTCGTTAGCCAATAACTACCCTTATATTCCATGAGTGTCAGAACAGCATGAGGTACATTCACATACATCGTCTGGCCAAAGGTAAATTTATCAGCTTCTTTGACAAGGCTCGCAGTGGCTGCTACTGCCCTTAGGCATGGAGGCCATCCTTTTGCTACTGAGTCCAATTGTTTAGACAAATAAGCTACTGGACGGTTCCAACTTCCTAATCTCTGGGTCAGGACTGCCGCTGCAATCCCATTCTGTTCATGTACATACAGCTGAAAGGGTTTTTCCGAATTAGGCAATCCAAGGGCTGGTGCCTCCATAAGTCGTTGTTTGATAACTAAAAAGGCTTGTTTCTGCTCAGGTCCCCATACGAATGGGTCCTTTTCTGCACCTCGAGTGCTTTCATGTAAGGGCTTGGCCAGACTACTGAAATCAGGTATCCATAGTCTACAAAACCCTGCTGTTCCCAGGAATCCCCTAAGTTGTTTTCTTGTGGTAGGTTCCTTGATAAGGCAAATAGCTTCTTTCCTCTCTGGTCTCAATGCTCGTTGTTGGTGTGAGATGTCAAAGCCCAAATATTTGACCTTTTCTAAACATAACTGTGCCTTTTTCTGGGAAACTCGGTAGCCAGCTTCCCAGAGCAAGTGGAGCAGTTCCTCTGTCCCTTCTTTACAGGTATCAAAATCCTTTGCAGCTAGTATAAGATCATCCACATATTGCAGAACCACCTTTTCTCCCGGTGTTGAGGGGTAACTTGTTAGATCCCTCGCCAAGGCAGTGCCAAATAAAGTTGGGGAATTTTTGAATCCTTGGGGCAATCTTGTCCAGGTTAGCTGGCCTTTTGTTCCTGTCAAAGGGTCTTCCCACTGGAAGGCAAATATAGGTTGGCTCTGTGGTGCCAGCCGGCAACAGAAGAATGCATCTTTCAAGTCCAATACAGTAAAAAATGTTGCTTCTGGTGGGATCAAACTCAGCAAGGTATATGGGTTTGGTACATTTGGGTGCAAGGTCTCGATAGCCTGGTTTACGAGCCTCAAGTCCTGCACTGGCCTATATTCATCTGTCCCAGGTTTTCGAACAGGCAAAAGGGGTGTGTTCCATTCTGATTGGCAAGGCTTAAGCAGACCATATTTTAATAGGCGGTCCAAATGTTTCTGGATGCCCTCTGCTGCTCGCCGGGGTAAGGGATATTGCTTTACAGATACAGGGGTAGCCATAGGTTTTAGGGTTACTACAATTGGAGCTATATTCTTAGCCATTCCTGGTGGGCTATTTTCGGCCCATACTCCTGGTGGCACCTGTAGAGTTCGGAGGAGCTTGTTTAATTCTGTATCCAATGTGGGTTGGACTTGCAAGGCTGACATTAGGCGCCATGATTGTTCCTTAGGTACTGAGAGGGTAATTATTCCTGCTGCTTTTGATGGCAGTTTCATTTCTGGACCTCGAGGAGTGAAAGTGATTTGGGCCTGCAATTTGGACAGCATATCTCTGCCTAAGAGAGGTATTGGACACTCAGGTATATACAAAAACTGATGGGTTAAACGATGTCCCCCAATCTGGCATTCCAAAGGTTGGAGGAAAGACCTCTTAGCTGACTGTCCAGTGGCACTTTTAATGATTACACTTTTGGATGCCTTTTTCTGCAATAGTTCTGGGAGTACTGAGTATTCAGCCCCAGTATCAATCATAAAGTCTATTAAATGGCTCCCTAATTGAATCGTGACCGTGGGCTCCTGGAAGCCTAACTTTATGGAGTCCGGTCGTTCCTAGTCTTGAGTAAAATCCTCTTCTGCCAGTCCAATGAAATTGTCTCTACTCCGTCCCTGTCCTGGTCTCTGATATCTTCCATCTCGGATCATTCCCCGTCCCCGTCCCTGGTTTCTTGGGCCGGAGCCTGGGCCTGGGCCTGGGCGTACTTCTTCCAACCTCAGGGGTTCAGGACACTCCCGCTTCCAGTGACCCTCCTTCTTGCAATTTGCACATTGATTCCTTCCCAGTGGTGGATTCCTTCCTCGCCCTCGCCCTCCATTTAAGGGGCGGTGGTCTTGCTTCACTGCTGTGGCTAGCATTACCATCTTTTCCTTCTGCCACTTCTTCTTCTCTTGCTTCTCAGCCTCATCCCTATTCCGATAAACTCGGCGTGCAATGGCCATAATTTGGCTCATCAGCATCCCTTCCCATCCTTCTGATTTCTGAATTTTCTTACGAATGTCAGAAGCGCACTGGGCCACAAATGTAGCAGTAATCATTCTACTGTTTTCAGGGGCTTCAGGGTCAAAAGGAGTCCATATACGATAGGCTTCTTGCAGCCTCTCTAAAAAGTCTCCCGGACTCTCATTTGGTTTTTGTTCTACTTCTGAGACTTTAGACATATTAGTGGGCTTCTGGCATGCCCTACGGATACCTTGCACAAGTGTCTGGCGGTAGGTGGTGAGTCTGGCCAGGTGAATTGCATTGTTTGGATCCCAATTAGGATCTTCCAAGGGAAAGTTATCTTGGAGATGACGGTCAATATTATAAATATTTCCCACTCTGGCCTGCTCACGCAAATATATCTGTGCCTTTTCAATTATGTCTCTCCTTTCCTCAGTGGTGAACAGAGTATTCAGGAGCTGGCGGCAATCTGTCCAAGTAGGACTATGAGTATTTACTATTGAAGTCACCAAGTCCATCATAGCCTGAGGTTTTTCTGCAAAAGATGGGGTGTGTGTTTTCCAATTCATCAGATCTGTAGTTGTGAATGGAATATATTGCAGTGTCGAAGTTCGAGGTGGCCGTGGTCCGGGTTGCCCATTAACCAGCGCAGGCTCCTCAAGTGCATCAAATACTCTTCTAAGAGGGGCTACTACGTGATCTTTCTCTTCACTTTGCTCTAGGGGCCTCAAATCATAGGGGATGGTATCTGTCGCAAGGCGTTCTTTTAGCAGCTTTATACGCCTGGCTGTATTGCTTGCTGACCGAGCAAGGTCTCCCTGTAACTTCTGTAATATTTCTCTGGGACTTGGATGTACAGGGGTTTGGGGTGGGCAATCAGTTGTTCCACTAAAGGAGACTGTAGATGGAGGTCTATTAGGAGTCACAGGTGGAATAACCACTTCTGCTTGGGCTTTATTATAGGACTCCAATGCCTCCTGAAGATATTTATCATAATCTATCAAGGAATCAAACTCTGTGACTCCACTCCCATTATTCATTCCAGTTTCTTGCCTTGGGGTTACAACTGGTGGAGTGTTTGGATTAAGCTCCCTTCGATGTGGAGCATAGGGTGGAGGTGGAAACACCTCTTCCTCTGGCCCCTCAAAAATGGGTTTGAGTTTATTTGGCAAGATTCCTTTCCTAGCTTCGGCTTTTACAGCCAATAATTTGCATCGTTTGACTTTGCATTCCCTTATCCATGGAGGATTTTTATTTAATGTGCTCAGCCAGGAATCTATATATGGAAATTGTTCTGGGCACCCTCCAGTTTCTTTGGCGATATCAGTCCAAAGTTTGCTCACTAAATTTATATCAAAAGTTCCCTGAGATGGCCATCCAGTATTTTGTTTTGGCCATTCTAGTTCACATAACGTTCTCAAGCGCTCTGGCGTCATTTTGACTCCATATGCCCCTGAGAAGGCTTTCTTAAAATTATTTAACATACACTCAAGAGGTGTATTTTCCCCCTTTGAACCCCCAACTCCCATTGTATGGCCCTGTGAAGTATCCACTCAGTCACTCACAGACGCGCTTCGTGGGTTTCCTTGCCTAGTGAAGTCGCCTTACTAGGAACCGAAGTACTGCCCACTCCACACTCAGGTCAGCTACAGATTGCTCTGTACTTTCTCACACATACAATGCGCTGGATACTTCACCACACTCTACCTCCCAATCCTTCCCTTTCCCTACACCAGATCACCATCTGATGTACCCAACCACCTAGCGTACTCAGTTTCCCCTTACTGAGACGCAGAAGTTTGATCAAGACTTCTCTTCCTCCTAATTAATTGGAGGGCCAAAAATCCCTTTGTGCACTTACCCTTGGTTGGTTCCCTGTTTCCCCCGGTCCGTCGCCGCCAGTGAGCAGGAAATCAGACAGACGAGTCTTCTGCGTTCCCCCTGGAAAAATTTACCAGTGCGCGCTTTGGGTAAGCAGTTGTCCTCTCTCTTGTACCCTGCCCAGTAGGGCGAAGGGGCTGCGTTCCAGCAGACCACTTATCCGAGTCACAGGGCACCATAAAATGTAGCACCCTGCTTGTGGTTAACGCTTAGCTGGAATGAAATATTCAACGCAGCAATAGAGAAATTAAAATAGTAATTTATTTGTCAGACAAATAAATAAGAGGCACAGTGGTACATGGTTACCAAGCTCTGGCCTGGCCTCCTGCCATTCTGGCCAGCACTTATATTCCCTTAATCCAGCCCCCTTTGCTCCTCCTGTGGCTGCCTCTGTCCAATCAGCCTGGTTGAAATTCCTATTGGCTGTTTGCTAGAACCAATCACAAAAAATACACCCACAAAAGATACACCCATTTCCTTGCCCTTATAAGGGAGACAAAGAGCTATATATATGACATATAAGTAATAATATATCTTACATGGAATCTTAATTACCAGCTCACCTCTTGCCCTTCTTGCCCTATTGCCTTCTAAAACAAATGTTTAATCTTACATTTTTATGTTCAACAGATGTCAAGGATCTTGAGTTTCACATCAACATTGAAAGATTTCCTTCATTTAATGTTTCTAAACAAATGCCTGACAACTATATATCAAGACTGCTTGGATGGCGTCTTCTGTCTGGCAGGGGGGGGGGGGCTAGGCTCATTTGCCCCTCTGGTCTCCTATTGCAATATGACTCTATGAAATAAGAATCTAGCATTCCTTAAATCCTTTGTATAATTACATTTAAGCCAATATATTTAAGCTAATATATTTCATACATTTATCATAGGTAGCCTCTTAAAAGAATAAAGCTTTTCAAAGTAAAAAGGAAGAAACTCAGTAAAACAGCTCTTAAAAGAAGCCTCTTCAGTTTAAGAAAGAATGGCTTTAGAAAAAGACTTCCCCAAAAATGCTCTCTTTCTTCTAGCTAAATGTTTTTCTTTCCATTTGCTCCTGGCCTTTCAACCTTAGAAAGAAGATCTGGCTCATTTTACTGGGAGGCACATTAGTATTATCTTACCCCATTCCTAATGGTGTTTTCTCAGCCTTGGGGCAGCATATGTAATTCTCCCTTTTTATGACTTTGAGAATTGTTTTTCTACTATAAATCAATGGGGCCCTCTTGTCTTAGGAGAATGGCCAAGGTTTCTTCTGCCTGGCATGAAACATTTGAAAATCCTTTTTTAAGCTCATTTTTAAATACAAGCCTTGATTGAAATATATAGAAGCTTTGATAAAAATGCAGGCTTATGGTTAGGTGCCTCAAAAATAGGGACATTACAGGATCAAATCAGAAACTGGGGCAGCTTCTCTATATCAGGGACGTCCCTGGAAAATAGGGACACTTGGAGGGTCCTAGAGCAAGTCTTATTGTCCGCTTTGGGACTTCAGGACAGACATGATTAGGGTTGTACCATTAACTGACCAATCAAATGAGTTTGTGGCTGCCACCCCATGACCCCTGCACTCCAACCTCAGAGAGGGAGAGAGATCCAATGCTGTATAGGCCTCAATTGCCATGCAACATCACAGGAGAGGTGGGCCTCCAGATGTTGCTTGACTATAACTTCTTTTTAAAAATAATAATAATAATATTTATTGAGGTTTTAAAGGTTACAGATAAAACAGAAAAACACCAAATTAAACAAAAAACAAAACAATGTACCATACAAATAAAAAAAGAAAAAAAAGATTAAGGAAAAAGGAAAAACAAAAGCAAGAAACACATCAAACCTTCACATAATATATCTTTCATTTGTTTGTTTCCTTCACCTCCTCCCACCTCCCCTTTTTGTATTCTAATTCAGTTAAATATTTCAGCAAATCCTTTCCCCCTTTTTCTCCTTAAAATTAATATATCTATTTGAACTTAAACTCTTAAAACATTTCCACTAGGGTCATAAAAATTTCATTCCACGATTTTTCTCTCCCTCATTAAATTTTTACAAAATTTCCAAATATAAACTTTAAATTCCCAATCTTCTTCCGCCGTCTCCTCTCCCTGGTCTCGGCCTCTGCCGTCCCTTCTGTCAACTCCAAACAGTCCATCAACCTGGAGATCTTATATCCGAGGCTCTTAACTCTTCTTCACGTCCCTTCTGCTGATCTTCTTCATAATCTTTAGTGCCAAAAAGCAGATCTCGGGGGAGCTCCATCCCAACAATACCTTTACTCCTTCTTAACAGGACAGCCAGATTTCCATAGTTAAAGCTAGGATCCATAAAGCATTCCAAATCTTGTTTCAAAATTCCTCCAAATCCAAATGCCCCAAAATCTCCAATCTCCTCCTGACCCAAATCCATATCCCAAAAGTCAATTGATCCCTGCATTGGGGAATCTCTCCAACTTTCCTTTTCCATACCAGGCCAGGCTCCAATCTTCAAGATCTGGCTTTTTCTAGTTTCAATCATAAAGGGCCTCAATTTGTAATCCTCAATTTGCATCTGTAAGGTTAATGCTCCCCCTTGTATTACTTTAGGTTCGACCATAGTAACTTTCTCCTTCTCCTTTTCAACGATTTGTTCAGTCATGATAGATTCCTGTGCCGGATCCTTGACAACTTCTGTGTTGATACCCACTTTTGATCCCAAGATGTCAATTTTAGTAGTCATAGCATCTATCTGTTTATGAAGCTTTTCCAACAAATAGTTTGTCTTATAAAATGCAGACACTAAATCTTCCCTAACCGACATTCTTGGGATGTTCAAGGTCAAATTCTGGTTTCTCACAGTCCTTATCTTACAGCTGGATGCCTCCACTCCACTCTTGTAACAGTTTCAAAAACTCAGTCCTTTCCAACACAGTTCCAAAGGTGAAAAATAGTATCAATTTTCAGTTACTTTTTCTTCTTTTAAAACGCAGAAGCGGACAGTGGAAACAGTATCTTTCTCTTGTAGCTAGCTGTCAAATATGTACTGTTCACCGTCAATGGACTTTTCCCTTTTTTTTCTTTTTGCAGCCCATTCCCAGGTTCAGAGACGTGGTAATTTAGTTTTCCACTCTCTCCTGCAGGCACGCTTGGTCAAAATTTTCCCCCTCTTCCCCTGCTTCCAAGGGGGGTTTAATAGTTTCAATCAATGGAAGTTTGATCCTTTACATGAAGCTTTCCAAAACCTTAGCTTACGAATACTTTGCTTCAGTCTATTTACAAAAAGGGGAGGCGGACTTCCTATTTTGAGCCTTCCCCGTTCGATGCCGAATTAAGGTATTTAGAAATCCAATTTTCCGTTCTACTCACGGGTTGTTGTTTAAAATCCAATTGTCCACAGGAAAAAGTCAGCGCTCTCCGACAGCAGCAGTGCGGCTTCACTCCGTGAAAGAAGCGGTCGATTCAAAGCACCACGCCGCTCACCCCACGTCGCTCCGGATTCCCAATCCCGGGTCTCCCCGCGAGTGGGGGGGGGCGCAAAAGTTGCCAGCCGAATCCCAAGTTCATAGGCTCTTCCGCCTGTGATTTCCAAGGGTCTCCACCTTCGCCGTGGCGGTTCAGACCCTGCTTTCCACGGAGCAAGTTCCTCCCGATCGGAGGAGCTCCACCATTGCCAGAGGCGCTAACACGGAAGTCTGCTTGACTATAACTTCAGCCCTGAGGTCCATTGGCTCATGGGAGTTAAGTCTACCATCAACTAGAAGGACACCAGTTCCTTATCCCTGATTTAGATGATGGCACGTACATGTCATCATAAGGACCCTTTTCAAAGTAGCATTCCCTCCCATGTGAGACAGAAAAGGGAATATATGTAAAAAGAAAAAGAAACAAAAACTATAGTCCAATATTTAATTATAAGTACAGCGATGACTATCCAGGGTTTTCATTATGTAATGAAGAAGCCATCCAGTATTATAACATGAAATATGTTTCCCAAGTCTAGTAGGAGAATGGCCCACTGATCCATTTTTTATTGATGGAGATCCAATCAGTAAGTTTATTGTGGTAACTGAAGGCCATGCCAATTACATTCTTATATGCCAAAATACAGAGTAATAACAATAATATACGAGAATGGAAAAGCAGAAGTGCCATCAGCTAACTCAACTTCAGATTAAATCTCTGAGTCTCCAAAACAATTTGTAGTGATATGATCTAACTTGCCCTTTCTAATCTTTTTCTGCAGCCAGTGCAAAAAGAGCCACTTGGTGTGTCACAAAGCCGTTAGTGTCACTCCAAAGGAACTGAGCCGTTTCTACCAGGGCATTCCTGCTTCCCTGTGTCAATGAGGGGTTCAGAAATCTCTCGCTGGGATCTTTGTATAAAGGGCAGATTAACAGATAGGGAACAGATAGGGTGGGTGAATCATGGAGATTCTATTACATGTATAAGGGACTGGACAACTAAACAGTTGGCTTCTTAAAAGGTCAGAAGAAGAAGAAGAAGAAGAAGAAGAAGAAGAAGAAGAAGAAGAAGAAGAAGAAGCAGCTTCTATACTCAGGAAAACATATTTTGCAAGACACAACAACATTTTATAGTCTCCTTAATCCATGCAGTTTTCATAAGGTATATTCTGCCAAACAGCCAACTCTCAAGGTTGCTTCATTGCAATCATTGTGCAAGAGGCATCCTTGAGAGCTCCTTTTACAGACCAAAATATTGTATTTGTAGGCGCTTGTATTTTAATATTCAAATAATAATAATAATTTTAAAAACCTGCTGCCTGCTTAATCAGTGGCTGCATTACTAATTGGTAAATATAACCACAAAACACTACTATGTTGTAATCCTATGTACACATCTTTGGGAGTAGCCTTATTGAACTAGATGGGTCTTATTAATGAGTAAACATGTCTAGGGGTGTAAGTAAATGCTGCAACCCTAATTAGTGCCAGTGAAAATGTCATGGAAGGCAAGTGATTTTACCCGTTTTGGCTTTCATGTCCCCTTTTTGCCCTGAGCTTCTCCCAATTTCCTTCCCTGTAGCACAGCTCATGGGACAAATAGGCTGGGAGTGGTGGGGGGCAGGGTGAGATGTGGGGCTGCCTGGCCCTTTTGTCTCTCCTGGAAGGTCCAGGGATGCTGTGCTTCTTTCACCCTGGAGCCACCGATGTGCGGCTATGCTCCCGCCTCAGTTGATTTTAATGTGCCCTGATAGGAATGGTTGAATCCTTCTCATGTTTCTATCATGATTATTAGCTGAGTCACAGCTGGGGTGCTGCTAATTAAATGTATTTCTTAATTAACAAGATCACAGAGAAAGCACGCCAGCCGGGTTTGGTTTTCAATCACTGTTGACAAAGGCAGCTGCTGCGAGGCTTGGGCTGGGGGCAGGAAGGGGTGGGAGGGAGGGAGGGAGGGACTGCCCATTGGCAGTGCGCTGCTGCTGCCAACCCAGAACCAGCAAGGAGAACCAGTTTGTTGCCAATGGGCATGATCAGAGATTCAAGGGGTTCCCTGGAGAGTTCAGTACATTCTGCATCAGCAGCCGTGCCACTGCTTCGACATGCGCCCAGCTCACAGCGCAGCATCGGCCAGACCACTCCTGGCAGCCTTAGTCAATGCAGCATTGCCAATCTGGGTGGAATTAATTGCATGCTGGATGTGTGCTTGTGGCGCCCCCAGCAAGGTGACTTCTGGCTGGATCCACTCAACCTACACCCTTCTCTTGCCATGCGAACAGGACTGTCCCAAATATGGGGTGGGGGCAAACAGCAGGTTGCTTGCACAAATGAGGGGCTGCTGCAGGCATTGGACACTGGCAGCAGCAATGATAGGATGACAGGAGCCCACTATGTTACTCAGCACATTGGATTTTCTTAGGATTCAACCATCTTCACACCAGGGCGTTGTTACATTGCAACTCTCAACATGGTCTGCTGTTATGATCAACTGTATATTTCAGTTTTTCTTTTGCAGAATGTTCCATATGCAGCATGTGTCTCTGGGGAAAGATATTATTGAAAGAGGGGGCGGTTGGATGACCAATCTCAGTGATCAAGGGGATGGGTAGGCATTATAGATGGAGACATTAAAGGGGTGATAATAGGTGCTTGCATGCACCTGATAACCCCCCCCCCATTGAGCGTCCTCCTATTCAGAGTACCAATGGAGGCTCTACCACTGTCCCCAACAATCTGGAAGTTCTACTTCTGGTCTATTCACAATAATAAAAGCATGCTAATTCATGATTTGACTGTGGATGAGCAGGCTGACCAGGTGTGCATCACCAAGACGTGGGTGAGGGAGCAGGGTGGGCCAGAGTGGGTCAGCTCAGTCCAATCAATTGGTCCAATTATTTCAAATATAAGAAAAGCAGGAATTAAAGCAGCAGATAAAATGTCAAATAAGCCAGCAGTCATAGGAATGAAAACATAATTACAGTTGTTAAAAAGCCTGGGCCAACAGAAAGGCTTTCATCTGGTGCCTGACACTTATCAAGGAGGGTGCCAGGCAAGCGTTTCTAGGGAATGTGTTCACTAGCTGCGGCACCACTCCCAAGAAGGCCCTGTCACTGGTACAATCTGCCTTGCCTTAGAAGAGCCTTTTCCAATTTGCCAGCTATGCTGGCTGAGGCTGATGGGAGTTATAGTCCAAAGCATCTGGAGGCCACCAGGTTAGCGAAGGCTGCCTTAGAAGGTGGGGGTCTTCAGGTGAAGGTCTTAGCAACTTGGAGCAGGCCGCCCTTCAGATACCTGGGTCCAAGCTGGATGCAAATCACTCTCAAAAAATTACCCGTTCACATTCTCTTTTGCTTGCTGTGAGAACACCCCCAACCCCTGCCCTGCCCACTCTCTGCTTCCAAGCTCAGCTGCAGGAATGGAGCCAAGGGGGAGGATGGAGAGGACCAGCTGTGGCACCAGACTACCCTGAGGGGGGCTTCCCCACAGCAGATTTCTGCCTCTCCTCCTCAGTGCTGAAGAGTGACGAGGTGATGCAAGCAGACTTCCCTCCTCCACCCGTCTTCATTGTGCAAGAGGAGGAAACTGTGGCCACAGCCGTGTGGGCTCTCCCTGTCAATGCTGTGATGCATGGCAGCATCAGGCACTATTTCCCTGCGTTAGCCCTATGACAACAGCAGAGCCGATGGCGAGGGAAGGACCAGCTCTTATGGGAGGGGTTGGGGTTTTGTTTTCCATGCATCCTCCCTCTACCACCTCCAATATTAATACCAGAGTAAGTGGCGATGCCTGGCAATGGCAGAGGGCCTGGGGCTGTTGCTGTAATATTCATGTTGCCTGCAGACTAACCCTTCCCATCTGTGGATGCGATGGAAGAGATTAGGGCCCTCCCACAGTTTAGTGGGCATTTCCTCTTGCCTGATTGCCTCAGTGGGAGATGCCTGTCATTTTTACAGGCACAGCTGCCGCGACGGAGTGAGACTAGCCAGTTTTGGCCTTCTGAAAGAAGAGAGAAAGAGAGAAAGAGAGAAAGAGAGAAAGAGAGAAAGAGAGAGACGGTTGCCGCTCATTTGATTCTGCTCCTTCCTTGGCTGCAGCAAGTAGGATTCTGGAGTATCTTCTGCATCACAGCCCCCACCCACACATTCACTCCTCGCCTTTGGTTTCCCTTACCATCCTGCTCATCAGTATTTGAAGCTTTAAGTAGGTGCCTGCCCTGGCAGCTTCCAAGCCCCCTTCAAGAAAAAAAAAAAAACAAAACCACCCACACAGCAGCACGAAATTACTGCTCATGTAGTCGTGGGCCGGTTGCTCACTGCCAGCACCTGCTGCTGGCCAAACCTGGAGGAGGGATGCTGAGAAGCCTTCTGGGAACAAGCCTATTCCAAGCCCTGGGGATTCCCTTAATGGACAGTCATAATGATAGCTGCAGGCAGGAGGGGTTTCTAGGCCAGGCCACCACTGCAGCAGTAGCACTCTGCCCCTCTGCCTGAAGAATCAGAGCAGCACTTTGATTAGCTGCAGTGTGACTGTTGCGATCACATGCTCTGAGACACAGTCGGAGTGCGTGTGTGCCACTGTCTGCCTTCCCCTCTTACCGAACCTTCAAGGGCATCCCTTGATCCTGGGGTTGTGATCCTTCCCCAGCTGTTACAATACACATTCAATAGAATGAGGCTGGTGGAATTCTGAATGCAGCAATACCGGCGTCTGCACACTGCATGGCAGCAGGTGAGGGCATACAATTGTTTAATGTTTCCCTAGGAAAAAATTCAGTATAATTTTTTTTAACACACACACATACAAACAAACAAACCCACCAGCCTATTAAAGGGAAAGGTTTCTGCCTAGCTCCCTCCCTCTTGTGCTCTTTGTCTATTTGCAAGGTGTTTTGTTCTTACCTTAAGGCACATTCATCAATGGGATTCCACATCTGAAGTGGTACCCTCTTTCCACCACCAGCAGCTTTCCCCTTGAGTAGTTTCAAATGCTCATTTGCCCCTTATGCAAAGTCATATGGCCAGCCCTATGCAACATTTTATTCTGATGCCCTGCATCCCTTTGGGTGCAGGATAGGCCTGCAGGCAAGGGGCAGGAACCCCCCATTAGGAATGCTCTTTACTTTCTCTAAGGGTCCTTACAGACTGCAGAGGCGCCAGCTTGTGAGAGTGATGGGGGGAGGCAACATTGCACGCACTAATCAGGACATTGGGAGGAGCAGGAGGTGGAGCTGAACATGGTGGCTGCATGGCTTCAATGGCCAATGGCTTCTCCGCCACCTGCTCCTGGCACCACCACCAACTGGAGTCAGCCACTGAAGCTGCACCATGCTCAGCTCCACACTTTTTGGACATTGGGGGGCTGGCCCACAAAATTTGAGGGGCCCAGAAGGGCTCAGTCCCCAGGAGTTGGCACCCTTGCCAGACTGGGTGTTGATTTGTTGCAAAATGTCATTTATATAATAGTGCATTACTGGTGAATTTATACCAGATTGTCTGCACATCATTTTGTTTCATTCATTTCCCTGTTGCTATTAGAGGGGCACACAAGCACTCTAATAGCAACAGAAGAAGGACAAAATTTTAAAGCAAAATAAACTGCAATATTTGTGATACAAAAACGTACAGGGTTTTAGTAGGAAGTTACAGGTCATGCACGGATTAGAAACAAAGCAGTATGCCCACCCTGAAACTTCTGCAACGCAAGTAATATTGAAAGAAGCAGGATCATGTACAATCACCCCAATACCCTCATGAGCACAAATCATCACGAATGCACGACAAACAGTACATCTGGAGGGGCCCTAATACCAAGTTTGCGGAAGGAAGCCTGTGACCCTTCAAACTGTGCATCTAAGGCTAAGGACCCCATAAGCAGAAACTCCTGGACCTGAATTCTGTGGGCTGATCTATTTCCGACCAGCCAGCCTCTTCAGCTTCTGTTCCCTGACTAATAAGGCTGATGATGAGCTTGCCTGGCTCTTTCATCTGACTGGGAAGAACCACAGCAGCAGGCACGATTTCTTTCCTATGTGTGTAATGTTTTCCTTTTGCTATTGCTCATTCCTCCCTGCTCTTCCCATCCAGCCCCCTCCCTGCTCTTTCTCCTCCCACTCTGTTCTCCCTGGCAAGTGTTGCTAATGTGAAGGGCCGAGAGCAGGAGGCCAGGATCTCTCCCCAGACTTGGCAGTCAAATCATGACCTACCGGTACCTGAAGAGTGGCAGGAGTGAGTCACGTTCTAAACCACAGAAGTGACTCACACTTCAGGCTCTCTGAGACCAAAAGCACATTTCAGAGATTCCTGGATGAAAGTAAACACACACACACACACACATTCTCCCCCTAGTGCTACTGGAAATCACAATTGTGTTGCCTTCTCATTTGGCTGAGAAAGCCTGCAGATGAATGTTCCTTCCCATCTTAAGTCTGTGACCACTCCCTGTTTCCCCAATGCTCTGTTTATCTTCTAGTCTGAAAAGTTTGGGAGAACTCAAAAGCTTTCATTCGTTTTTGAAAGGTTGGCATGACCTTAATCAAGGTTCTGCCCATATATGGATTTTGGAATGTTCTTACCCATCAACACAATTACTTTGTTTTCTATATAGATATCTCATCCTCACAGTGTGGAACACGAAGGTCAAATTTTTTTTACACTGAGTTTCCTTTATCCTGTGCAGAGGAGTTTAGCAGCTTCTCTGGGAGTAGCTCTCATCAAAGAGGGATGCAGATGGCCCCAAAATGCTCCCAGTATCTGTAGGGTGTGGCTGCTGTGTGCACACGGCCTCACAACTCAGCCCACAGAAGCCTCAGCCACATGTGCATCAGGGCTTGGTTTGAGCCAGGCAATGGTGGAGGAAGGGGAGTGTGGGGGGTGCGGTCCACCCTGGGTGCCATCACTGAGCGGGGGGGGGGGGGGTGACAAAATGAGGTTTTTTTATTTAAAAAATTGGCTCACAAAACTTTTTAAGAGTGACGTGGTAGCTTAGCCGCCTGCACTGCCTGAAACAGCAGCATGGGACTTGCATCTGCCTGCTGCCTATCCCCAGGGGCGTAGCAAGGGGGTGCGGTGGGGGCGGGTCACCCTGGGTGTTCCCACTGAGGGGGTTGACAAAATGGTGGGAGCACTCACTGTGGGGCCTGCAGCACGCCCGAGCCACGCTTCTCTCCTGGGAGTGACACAGTGGCTTGAGTGCCCGCAGGCTCCACGCTGCCCCAAACAGCCTGCCCATTGCCTCCCCCTCAGCTGTAGGGCGGATGAGTGGGAGGAGGCAGGCAGACTCCTTGGAGGCCCCATGGAGCATCCTGCCCTGGCTGGCCCCCGCCAGGTGCAGGGCATGTGTGTCGCCCCAGGCACCCGATCAGCTTGTTCCGCCGCTGCCTCTCCCTCAGCTGCCCTACAGCTGAGGGGGAGGCAGTGGAGAGGCTCCAAGTGTCAGAGCGGCTCGTCCCGCCCCCATGGGCGGATCACCCTGCCTCCAGCTGCAGGACACGCACCTGCACCAGGCACCTGAGCGGCAAGCTACGCCGCTGGAGCCAGGACTCATTAGGGCTCTGCCACAGAATACATTTTCTGTGCTCGAGCTCAGTTTTAGAACATGCGGTGCAAAGAGCACCTTGGAACATGTGCAGAGAGCCATAGCCTCACTTCTGTGTAACCATGAACAGGCTATGCACAGGCTTAGAGGGAAGCACTGAGGGGCATCTTTCATGGCTATAGAAGCTATCTTAGGTCTCAGTTCCAACCAATCTGCCATGCTGGGGGACGGGAGGTTAGATGTGTCTGAGGTCTCTGTTGTACGAAAAAAATGGGGTTGGCTTTTACAGCCCAACTCCCTATCAAAGGATTCAGTGTACCATAAGTCTATTATTGGTCAGAGAAGGAAGAGTAGAGGCAGGAAGCAGTAGAATAAAAGCAAGGAAGATATTTATTTTTTCTGTTGCAACAGAGTTCCTCCTCCTCTTCCTCCTCCTCCTTCTTCTTTTGCGATCACTTGTAGCCGAGTAAGATTGTCTTCCATGAACACGGTCTTAACACTGAGTCCATAATTCTGGATCCACACGTCCTTCCACAGTGGGGACATGGGTTTCTGGGCAGGAGTTGATCATGGTGAGGGTTTGCCAAACATGCCTTCCTCCTAGCACATATCTCCCTTTTGTCCTGAGTTTGAGCATCTTCAAAGTTCATGACACCTTTGGTAAAGGTTGTTCTCCAGTTGGAGCGCTCACAGGCCAGTGTTTCCCAATTGTTGGTGGACCCAGAACTAGAGTGTGCAAAACTTCAGCTATTTCCCAACCCCTTAGTCAAAAACCACCCAAAAGCATCACACAAGCGTCACAGAAAGTGGTGTGTTACAGCAGAAATTTGAGAGTCTGGCTTGTCTCTTGTCTGTCAAGATAATGTTTGCTGATTGCCCCACCTTGGCCAGTCTGGGCCATTCTTTTGAAATGATAAATACCCCTGTTCCTGAAACTATTGTCGCAGACCTTCCCTATTCATGTGAGAAGTCTATCCATTCACATGACCTTGAAGGATTTTGCAAGGGAAAAGAACTATTGGGAAAGGTTTTCCTACTTCAGAGACAATATTTGGGATCATTTAAGAGAGTCAAAATGGCTTCTGGATGGCTCTCCTGTACTATTTCAGGAATGCGGCTTATGTACTTATGTATGCAAGTTTACTTTGTGCACTTAAGTACATTGATTTTAATTTCTGACATCTTCCAATTCTTATAACATCTCTATTTGCCCAGCCCAAAGCACCTCTGGAAATCTCTGCTCCTCATTCTACCTGCCCAGAGTATTGGAGGATAGAAGTTCGGCCAACAGGATTTCCACTGGTGGAAAGTGGCAAAAAAGAGCATTTGATTTAGCAGAAGCTGTTGTGTAAATGGCTAAGAGCTTGATATATTTGAATCGGGAGTCCTCGGTTCGAATCTCACCTCTGCCTTGAACTCACTAGGTTGCCTTAGGCAAGATTCTCTCTTTCTCTTTTTTTTTTTAAAATGATATTTATTGAAGTTTCAAATAATACAAAAAAGAAAAAAGAAGACAAAAAAAAGAAAAACAGTCAACCTTAACAATCTTTTCCCCCCCAATAACTTCTTTTCTGCGACTTCCCCTCACCTCCCCTTCTTGTATTCCTTAAGATTCTCTC
Source organism: Podarcis erhardii (assembly GCF_964252035.2). Lineage (NCBI taxonomy): Eukaryota > Metazoa > Chordata > Lepidosauria > Squamata > Lacertidae > Podarcis > Podarcis erhardii. The sequence continues at coordinate 47,498,716 of NC_138510.1, read as the reverse complement.
TTTCTCAACCCTCGTATTCTGGTCTGGGGATACGGGAAATATTATCTGATGTACTATGAAGATAATGATGGTTACTACTACTAGTAGTTGTTGTTGTTATTGTGCATGAAGCCCAACCTTTCCCCCAGAGATCAGGGGATCAGTTGCTCAAGGCCTCCACCTTTCATGCCCTTTGCTATCTTGATCACGGGCTGCAAGCAGCACAAGTCTGTGCTCTGTGCTGATCTTGATTTGGCGATGAGGGTGCACTTACAAGGGCCTTGCAGGGCCTTGTTCCTGGTACACCTGAGGAGTTTAGACATCTCAGTCTTTGATAGGCATCTTCAAGCAGTTTTGTTTTGCAGTGTTGGAATGCCAGGCTTTATGACAAAGCTAACACCAACTGTTGATTCTTTCCTTTCTAAGCTAAGCATTCATCTCACACCATTTCTTTAATATTTCCTTCATTTCTCCAGTGGCGGAGCTTCATGCTCCAGCACTAGGGGATGGAGAGCAGGCGGGGGTGGGGCTGGCGCATGTCCTGGGGGCGTGGCATGCCGCCTGTGGGGGCGTGGTGCCCAGCACAAGCGGGGGGCAGCCGCGATGGCACCCCACCAGGATCTCGCTGCCGGGGGCAGTGCGCTCCACCTGGTATTCCTCTTCCTCCGCCAGTGCATTTCTCAACTGCCCTTCATTGACAAATAGTGCACAAGCAGCCCAGAAGCTGAACTAAATGGCCCTTGTGAGCCCTTCTATGATTCTGTATGAATACAGCAGCTCTTAGAATACAGCAGCACATTAAAGGCAATTAAAACAAAAATGAAATGAAAACTTTTTGCAACTAAAGTGTATGAAAGAATGTGGCCTTCACACAGTCCTATCCCCCAGAAACCTTAATGATTGAAAAAGTATACCTTCAATTGGCACCAAAAGATGGATACAGTCATACCTTGGGTTGAATGTGCTTCAGGTTGTGTGCTTTCGAGTTGCGTCCCAAGGGAACCCGAAAGTAACGGAGCGTGTTACCTCCGGGTTTCGCTGCTCGTGCATGCGCAGATGCTCAAAATGGTGTCACGCGCATGCGCGGAAGCAGCAAAATGTGACCCACGCACGTGCAGACACGCTGTCACTTCTTACGTTCTATTCAGGATGCGAACGGGGCTCTGGAATGGATCTCGTTCGCATCCCAAGGTACCACTGCACTATGGGGACAATCTTATTTCTGTTGAAAGGGTGTTCCACAGTTGGGATGCCACTCTGGAAAAGACCCTGCCCCATGTCACTGCACAACAAGCCACTCCCATTGGGGTGACCATGAGAAGGGCCTTCCACACATATCTTAAGGCACAAGTTTGCATACATTGGGAAGAGCACCTCTTCCAAGTATTCAGATTGGAATCTGTTCAGGGCTTTATACACCAACATTAGTGCCTTAAATTGATCCTGATAGCTGATTCATATGGCATTGCAGGCATTAAGGACTGGTATAAATCTGAGGTCAATACTGTAGAAAGGCAAAGGCAGTTGATAAAGCTTGACTGGAGTTATTAAAGGCCTCCTCAGAAGAAAGCACACAAAAGACTTGGAAAGAACATGCCTGCTAGATAACTTTTGTTATCCAACAATTCTATGATTCTATATACAGTATTGTAAAGACAAATCTAACTTATGAAAAAGCACAACATTTTTATTTGTTCCACATTCAGGTTGGCACAGCCAGCAGAGGGGACAACCTTTTGGATTATGTCTTTTCACTAAAACAGGGATGAAGAACCTGTGGCCCTCCAGATGTTGCTGAACTACACCTTTCATCATCCCTGACCATTGGCCACACTGAATCCCCTCAACAGCATCTGGAGGGCCAAGGGTTCCTCATCCCTGCATTAAAATGTTAACACAACCTTCCCCATGCCAGACACCACGGTGGCAGGGATTTCACCTCTCTCTGATGACACCTGAAAGGCTCGCTTCCACTGGATACCCAGACCAGATTTGCAGAAGCAGGGGGGTGGGGTGCATTGTCTAGGGAGATCCCACAGAGCCTTGGAGGTGGCCACTCATAATCATGCCCATCAATAATAAAACTGTGCAGCTACGGAAAGTAAGGGAGCCTGACTGAGACATGTATCTTGACCCCCAGAGCGAAGGCAGGTGTAACAGAAGGAGAATGGCACCAAATGTGCATTCATTATTTACAAGGCGCATCACGAGAAGCCGACCATGAGCAAAACAACCTCCCCTGAGCTGTGCAATTGTTGGAAGCAGTGAGCGTATTTTGCTGCCTGTGCAGTTTCTCCTTTGTCTTCTTCACTTTAATGGAGCCTCTTCCTGCTACCTCCTGCTTTCCCAGGAGAGCTGCTGCACTGCTGATGGAAGAGAGAAATACCAGGAAAGGTTTCTGATTGCAAGGTAGGGTACGGACTGGGCCTCGTGGTCCAACGCTGGCTGTCTTTTGGACTCCTCTGGGTTTCTACCTACCCTGGTCGTGCAGTGGCAAAAGCAGAGAGAAAGAGAGAGAGAGAGAGAGAGAGAGAAGCAGCCACTCTGTCTGATTTCAAGGAATCCAGGGGAAAGAACGAGTGAAGTGCCTTGTGTCAGAGATGACCAGACCTGCTTTGGCAGCCTCAGAGATCCTGCTAAAATGAAAGCATGACCACCAAAGAAGGCATGTCTCATTTTTATTACACTTTTTCTCCACATACAGTAGAAGCATACATGAAGCACAGATGCAGGCCTAACATGTTCATGCAGAATACAAATGCCACGATTACAAGATCGTGAGCATGTCTTCCGAGGTTTCAGGGATGTGGATGCATTTTCAATGCAAGGGGCCGGATTCTCCTCTGGGCAACCTTCCTAGGGCCACTTGCCCCTGGTGGGTGGGGCCAGCAGCAAAAGTGGGTGGATCAGCTGATGTAAACATCACCATTGTACAGTAGGCTAGTTTCTACACACGCTCACCCAAGCAAGAGATGTTATCAGAGTTCATGCACCAGGCAAAAGCACTTGGGGTGCAAAGCAGGGTCAGTGACAGAAGTGGCCTGGGGAGAGTTCTGGGGGCCAGATAGAGAGGCCTGGAGGACCACATTTGGCCTGTGGACCAGAAGCCCCCCCCCCAACACCTCTGCTATATAAGAATAACAAGCACAGTTGTAGGCACAAACAGGATGCGCACATATATGTGCTAAGGTTGAATGCCCCTAGTAAATACAGTGCCAAACAATGAGCTGATTTGCTGAATCTGCATGTGCACCCATACAGACTCTGACTAAAAGCACACAGCAGAAATAATGAGATAATACTCTTTTGCTACACACTGATACATGGAAGGTGCACAAAAGCGAAGCACTTTCTATTGGGAACATGGTAGAAGGGAAATGGACTCGCTGGCTGCACACACACAAGCAAACAAGCACATGCACTCACCAGATTAACTCTTGCACTCATGTGGAGCAAAGAAGTCATTTTCCCAAGTTCCTGTGACAAATGGTGAGTTCTCTTGCTTGTCCTGCAGACTTGCTCGGGTTCAATGCGCATTTGCAACCTGCACTGTACTGCACAGCAGTTCCACATCTGCCTACACTGGTGCAAACAAGGCCAGCCTGATATCAATAGCAGACGCCCAGACCTTCTACCTGTACCCATTTGATAACGGTAGGATCTGTTTTCCCATAGCAGATATCCATTGCTGGTGTGTATTATGTCAGCATGCAAATACCTGCCACTTGAATTTATTTGATTGGTCTATCCCCCTCGAGGAAACTGAAACTTTCTGAACTTTTGGAAATTCTGGAGTTAGATTTATGATGTCTCAATGTGAAAAAGTATTCCCTCTTTGGTAGATGAATATGGTCTTGAAATTAGTACAAATTCACTTACCGCTTGCTTGGCAATAGGCATCCCACCCAAGCACAGACACCATGGAGGCAGCATGCATATTTTGCTCAGCCAGTGTCCTATTGTTTCCCCAAGTCAGTGATAAGAAGCTCCAGGAGCAGCATTTCCCAAGGGCCCTTTCCTTATGAGGAAAGAATAATAGAGACATATCAGTGGGATCTGCAGCAAAACCATAGAATTGTTGAGCTGGAAGGGACCTAAGGGTCATCTAGCCTACCCCCCAAAATGTTGCAACATGGAGTACTTCTGTTCAGGTCCAGGGTTCCAGGCACAACAGCCTGTCAGCAGTCCATGTCTGCTAGGAATCTCCTGCCCTGGTTGTTGTTGTTTTTTGCGGGGGACAGGAATCTCCCCATAGGTGTTTTTTTTCAGTATTTTCATACTTCTGCAAACTTTCTGGTTTCCCCCCAAGCTTGCTTAAATCTCCCTCTTTTGCATTTGTGGTGCTGTTTAGACTATGTACGGTCTGGTATTCAGATAATGCGTGTGTGGGATCCTGTTTTGTAACATCGGGGAACAAGAAGCACCCAAACAGACAGCTGTAGCCTTGAAAGCAGCACCAGCAAGTGTGTCTTTCAACCCCCACCAAGGCTGTTCGATGCTGTAAAGCTAACCGTCCTGTGTTTGTTTTTTCCAGAACCTACATTCCAGTGACTAAACTGTTCTTCTCTGAGCCCCATCTAAGCAAGCAAGGTCACCAGCCATCAGTGTTCATCTAAGCAGACATTTCCTAGCCACAAACACCATGACAGTAGCTTCAGTCAGCTATGAAGCAAAGCAAAATCTAAAGAAAAGATCACATCCCATATCCAGAGGGAGCCCTTCAAACAACATGGATGCCTTGTTTCAGAACACAGGAAGATGCCTTCTGCTGAGTCCCTGGTTCATCTTGCTTAGTGCTGCCTGCCTTGGCTGGCAGTGGTTCTCCAGGGCTTCAGGAAAGAGTCTTTCCAGCAGTGGCATGTAAGCATGGTAATGTGAACCTGCAGGATGCTGATGTCACCAACCCAGAGCTCCTCTATCTCCACCACTGCCTCACCCCACTGCAGCCCATCCCGGTGTTCAGCAGCCCAGCTGCCACAAGGAGGACACGGCTGCTGCTCCTCTACCATCATGCACTGCTGCCAAGTCTTTTCCAACTCTGCCTGGAGACGCAAGTGAACTTGGGACCTTCAGCAGCCAAAGGGCCACAGATCAAGTCTACCTATATTATATAGCAGATGATAGACAGTCCACTGTCAGAGGAGGGATGATGATGATGATGATGATGATGATGATTAGTCTGAGGTTGCCTACCACTGAAGTGTTCCTCTGAAAAGCAGGAATGATAGGTCATTTTTCTCTTTTTGATTAAATTAGGTGTCCACCACAGAGTGCAGGACTCTAGAAGGATCAATGTCCTGGCACCACTGGCTCATGGAGGGAGAGCCAATAGAAATTAGGGGACAGAGTTTTGGTCATGGGCATTAGCCTGATTTCCCCACTACTTCATAAGTACCCAGGGCACACAGGGCAATTCTATACCTCCCTGCTGCTCTCAGGTACCAATCCTGCTGCAACAAACAATATTGCTAGATTCTGCACAGCAGCGCTCAAAATTTGTTGGAGGATGACCTGTGCCACAAACCAGATTTAATGCACATATCTGAGTGCTCTGTAAATTGATAGTTAAAGTCTTTTATATATCAACCTTTTATGCTCCTCCACACTTGCCCAATGCTGCTATCCCTTCTTTTCAATTCTTATAAACCTTTATATTTACCTTCTGTTTTAATACCTTTTACCTTTCCAAAATGCTTTTCAGATTTTAAATGACTGTATCCCACACTTTTATGCTAGTCTGTGGCCATAATAAAGATTTGTATTGTATTGGGCATGGGCATGGAAGCCCACCTGACTATCTGTGTATCATTGTTGCTTGGCCTCAGTTCCCCATCTGTATAATGGGAATGTTGCCATTCCCAGGGTTATTGTATGTATGGATTAAATAAGGAAGCACTGTTACACAACTTCAAGACTGGGCCAGCATATATCTAATCAAATACACCGGAAGCTCCCTGTTCCTGCCTTTTAAAGGGATTAGTGGATGACATTTAGTCCTTCCTGCCCTTTTCACCACAGGGAAAGCTGGCACAGAGGTAGGAGCTCACAGCCCTTCTAGAAGCTGCCTTCCCTGGGAACAGCACGAGAGCCTTGGCAGCCAGTTCATGTCTTCCCCATACAAGATCCCTGAATGGAGGCATCCGTCTCCATGGTGGCGGCTCACCCCAGATGAAAGGGGAGCCACTATTCCATCCAAGGCAGGCAGGAGTTGGACAGACATCCTGGGGCTGCCTCCAGCTGCCTTTGGTGCGGTGGGTGGCAGGGAGAGCTGAGCACGGGTGAGCGGGACCTTTGATGTGCCAGGGACAGAATTTGAGAGGAGCGCCATTCAGCGCATTGACACAAAGGGCTCTGGGGCTTCCAAGGAGAAAGGCAGCTTTCCGGAGAGAATCCCCCTTGCCTTCGCACTGCGCTGCCAAATTGTGATGTTATTACAGGAAGAGGGAGGGAAGCTTATCTTCTCCTTCTGAGCAGGATCCAAGCCCTTTTGTGCATTTCAAGGCCCTGAAAGAGCTGGAATGAGGTAGTGCGACCATGTGGTGCCAGCTCAAGAGACCAGGGATGCCACTTGGCACCTGTGTTTGCTGCAGAATGGTCACATGAAATCATCATCTGTTTATTTGTATGCCACTTCCCCGCAAAGCTGTGCCCAAAGTGGCCCACAACATATCAAATGAACAGTAACAATTCAAAAAATGCATTGGAAATAATCTTATGTCACATCCACTCTATTTGTTCACAGCACCCCACGAACAGCACTTTAACAGTCATGGCTTCCTTCAAAAAGTCATGGGAACCACAGCTTATCCCTCACTGAGTGACAGTTCCCAGCACCCTTAACAAGCTACAGTTCCCAGGATTCCCCAGGGGAAGCCATATTCCCATTTTGGAATCAAGCCAGAAGGTTGGGCCTTTAAGGCTCTGAAGTTGTCCACAAGGGGGTGGAGCCTGGAGGACGTAGTCTGGAGGCAGAGGCATGAAAAGCCTCCATTGGATCTCAACCTTTGTTGGTGCAAGTTGCTCACTTGGAGCTGCCTGTGGTCCAGAAACCTTTGACCAGCCTTGCTGCTGTCCTTGTAGATTCAGGCATCAGACCAGAATGCGGCACCACAGCTAGCGCACACAGGCCAGTCACTGAGAGGCTGCTGTTCATCTGCTAGAAATGCACCAGGTTGGGGAGACACAGGGGAGGAAGGTTAGGTGGGAAGGGAACAGGGTAAGTTGCTACTACTTCCCTCTACCCACAGTCACAGCTTCGATCCCCAGCCTCTCCACATAGGACTGAGAAGAGCTTCCCTGGCAAACCGCTGCCAGTTTGTGTACCCAATGCTGACTTACACCTTGACTTATGGAGAAAGTGGAGCACCATTTGCTGCTCTACTTCAGGCACCCAAATGCCTTGGGCAGGTTCTGCCCTCCCTCCTTGCACCCTTCCATCCCATCCAGAAGATCTTTGTGTAACATATGCATCCCACGGACATTGCCAAATAGAGCTGAACATTTTCAACAGGTTGAGCAGCTGCCAGGAGCAATAAGCTGGTAGGCATCTGGGTAAAGGTTTACTGGGAAGGCAGTAAGGCAATAAGGAAACTACCTGTTAGCCGTGCGCAGTGGGTATTTCCCCCAGCCCTTCCCAATAGGTTGCAATAGGCAGCCATACATAATATGCCTGACTGTCTTTCAACTCTTGAAGGAAGGTTGACAGCATTGGACTGTCCCCAGGTTATGGAGACCAGGTAGTCGCTGTCTCGAGTAAAATGGACTTCGGAGAAAGTCCCTGAAACTGTCCCTTCCAACAAGTATGCATGATCTGGGCCATAATGGGAAGGAAATGGCATTTCCCCCCAAATGCTGAATGCTGGTGATTGTTATCAGCAGGGCAGTCACTCAAAAGAGAAGGTCAATTGCCCAAAGCAGAATGCTGTCTTAGTGCCATCTTTGTGATGTCCATTTGTAAATACGCATTGTGCAGTTTAAGTACGTGTGCCCATTTTTGCTTGCTTCACATAATGTATTTCGAGGGTGGTCAGATGCAAAAGAGAGTGTGGATCTTTAGCATTTAAGAGCATAGAAAGAAATTTGCTGGAGCTTTCCAATGGGCTATCCAGTCCAGCATCCTGGTCTCACAGTGGCCAACGAGATGCCTGTGAGAAGCCCACAAAAGGGCCTGAACAACTGGTATGCAGAGGCACACTGCCTCCAACAGCGGAGGTTGAATGTAGCCACATGGCAACCAGATTCTGATCCAGGGCTTTTTTCAGCTGGAACTCACTGGGACTCAGTTCTGGCACCTCTCTGGTGGGTGCCATTGCCATCATCAGTGAACAAGGGAGGTGTTCATGGTGACTTCTGGGTAGAAGCTTGCTTTTTAAAAAGGGGAGAGATGAGATTTGCAGCATGCCAGGTCTTGTACCCAGTACCAATTTCTACTTTTAGCTTTCAGCCCAAGAGATATACTACCTGTGGCAAAGAACAAGATACCCCCCACTGTGCCACGGTTACATGTACAGAAGTCGACTGGCGTTGTAAGTGAATTGTGAATCCAACTTGGAAGTGGTACCATATCCTCCACTACACCAGAGGACAGCAGGCTATTCCGTGGGTACAGAGGGCCTGCCACCACCATCTTGCCCTCAGCACCCAACACCTGAGGCAGCTGCCTCATTCTGCCTAACGGTAGAGCTGCTTCTTGTACATTGTGAGGAGAGGATTGCCAGTTGCACACAGCACCACCTTGGCCCCCATTGGAAACACGAGCTCGAGTTCTAGGGAGCCTCACTCTAGATCTGTTACACCGCCACAGCCCTAATGCCTAATCTGACCCACTTCTTTGCTGCCAGCTTTAGACAGCTTGTACGTGGCTTGTATTCTCATTGCTTTCATTAAGAGAAACAACTCTGCAGCTATGTATAGATCACAGCACCCTCTCCTCCTTCTCCCATGTAAAAAGAATCCACCGCTACATTCCTTCTTCTCTCTCTCTCTCCCCCCTCTCTCCATTTAAAAGCCATCTTTTAAGACTCTCTTTGCATCTCCCTGCTCACAAATGCAGCTGGCATCCCTTTCAGGGTGCTGGAGTGATCTGCAGCCAGCCAGCCAGCCAGCAGCACCTGATAATGCAGCAGCAAAGAGGAGTGGGAGAGGGAGGAGGCAGGGAACATTCTCCTGTCCTTGGATGAACTCCTCGCTCGCTGGCTCGCTCATTAGAGATGCTGCCACGCGGCTGCCGCCTCCTTGGGAAGCTTCTCGCACACAGGGATATTTTTAGTGTCTGCTTTATACTCCAAGCAGGAACTTCTGCATTACTCTTGCTGCGTAAAACAGGCTGTCAAACGAGCTGCCAAGGCAACTAGCTACCGTTCAGCCGGTTTCCTCCAGCTGGGACTTGAAAGGCTTGTACTGCAGTCAGTGCAAAAATCGCCCACCTTGATCGTATTCCCCCACCCCCAGGAGGGGTTTCAAGCACCAGCAGAGGCAGCAAAATCCTGGAACCTCATCCAGCCCATAGGCTGCAGAGGTTGCCTTGCCAATAGGGATGCAACGATCAGTTTTCTTGCTTTCTCATTTTTCCAGTCTTAAATTCAGCTCTCCGTATTTCTGCAGGCTTTTAAAAATAGAAAATGAAAATAAAATCTAAATGAAAATTCAGTGAGTGCAAATTTCTCTTGACAAACACATGTTTGTTACGTGGTTTTGACTGGTGTGCACACTTTGCAAGCAATTCTCCTGAACATAATACATATCTGTACACATTGTTTGACTGGAGAATGGCATTGCAAAATTTGTATAAGTATGAATTTTGAAGGATGGCTCTATTTCAATTCTCATATTGTTTTGAAAAGTGCAAATTAATAGATTCACCTTTGAATGTGGACTGAACTGAATTTCTGCCCCGTCCCTACTTATTGCTGATGACAGACGATGATCAGGATTACCAAAGTTCTCAGAGAGGGGGCAACTTCAGCTCCCCCCACCCACTGCCAGACTAGGTGTAAGGAAGCTGGCACCTAGCATGCTACCATGATGATGTACTGGATACCAGCTTGGTTGATTCATGGTGCACCTACAGAAGGCACAATGGTCATTGCAGGAATGGAGAGTTGGTCCATATGTTGCTTGACCCATCATCCAGCATGGGCAATGATCTGGGACCATGGGAGTTGTAGTTCCCCTCCTCTGGGCTTTGGGTATAACAAAAAAAACATGCCTGTTTATGGCCAAGGATTTTATTTATGTTTGTTTCTGGGGTGATTTCCCACCTTAAGTGGACCAAATTAAACATGAAGCTTCTCATGTGTAGTTTGTCCTTGATGTGTTTTTCATGGATAAAAAGCTATTGTAAAGGCCGTGATCTAAAACTGGAGAGCTCTCCTAAAGCTGAATTCCTCTATGCACAGAGGAAACATCCCTGAGACCCTTTTGGCTCCTACCACCCTAAAAGTCCCCAGGCTGCAGGTACTCTTTATCATGCCCTAAGTTAACGAAGGCTTCCCACGGTTAGCCGATGAATTGTGTAAGTCATGACAGTTTGTCTCTGCTCTGCAGGGAGAATTCTATGATGATGAATGTGACTACATGTAGAATTACATGCCATAAAGTCTCTGAGTGTGCACTGGCCCAGCTGAATGGATGGAGGGAATTGGTATCTTAGAAATTTGCCTCTGAATACCAGTTGCTAGAAATCAAGGCCAGTCCAAAACATTTTTCTGGCTGGAGTGAAAGACAAGATGGCAACCCCACACCTCCATCTATTCTATAAGCAGAAGGTGATGGGACTGGTAGCTGGAACTTACCTTAATAGTAGCAAGGAGACTGTGTCATCCACCACGCCTGACAGAAGTTGGCTTGTTATGGAGGCCCACAGGACAGGCAGGGTGGTACACAATTGTATCCTCCAGCAGAGGGCAAGAGGGCAGCTCCATCTAACCCTGCAGCATTTGACGCCTAGGGCAGTTGCCCCACTCTGCCTAATGAGAGGGCTGGCCTCCCATTGGGAATCTTTGTTTTCCCTCTCTTGCGCTACTGAATAAAGCTTTCTTGCTCAGGGCCTTCATGGATCTCACTCTCCCTTCCCCCTATAAACATGGGGTCGAGAGAGAAAACTTACCATATTCTAACCCGTTAGTGCTGATAGCTCTTTCTAGAGGACCCATAAAGTTTCAAATCTCCAGATGAGGCATTGCATCCCTCAACATCCCCTGCTTACAACCTCTGCAATGAAGTTTACCATATGTGCCCACAACTGCCCTTCTGCCTGAGGACAGCTTTTGATCAAATTGGTCAATAGCAATCAAGGCCCTGTGTCTGCCTCAGTAGCCACTTGCCAGCCAGCTAGAGCTGGTGGCATACTGTTGCCTTCAGCTAGTGCATACACACACAAACACCAACAATAAATGGGAAACTAACTTTGGGAAATACTGTCTGCACATCTTTGAGGATGAATGAAGAGGCCCTTTGAACATATCCTAAACTGTACATTTGTTTGTTTGTACAACTTTAAAAAAACCAAACCAAAACCACACAATGGCTCTCACATCTTTATACTTCCAAGCTCGGCCTGGGGGAGATGGGCTTGATGCACTACTTGGAGGGTGCCCCATAAGAAAAGAAGCAAGTATTGGGACACTGTTCACATGATCAACTTGTATTTCTGCCATCCTCTCAAAGACGACTAAACACAATTAGTAATAGCTCAAAGAGATAAGTAGATCTGGGGGTAGGGTGCCCCATAGCTCTCATACAGGATGAGATGTTGTGGGTCTCAGAAACAGCCCTCTAGCTGTTTGGTCTGAGCCCATTGCTGTGGTTTGAGGGAGTGCAGAAAGGAAAACTGTCAAGGGGTGCATGTGTCCAAGGCCCCCCTAAAACATCCCCCAAGTAACTGGCTATATGCCCAAGCCTGCTATTTCAATAGCTGCCATAATGCCACACATTTGTCCAAGCTGCTTTCCTCTCTCTGCTCTGGCTGCAGGAAGTTCCTTTACTCCAGCAGAGTGCAAGTCCCCAAATTCCTGGTTGCCCCTGACGATAGGGGTTTTGTGTACATAGAGAGTGGAAGGAGCCCAGCTCCTTCTCAGGGCCAGCCCAATTTCTCTGTAGGACCAGGATTAGAGGTTGATTCCTAACATTCTTTTGGGACGTTGATCAACCAGTAGACCAGTCACAAATAGGCGTTGTGGGTGCCTTCAGACTGCCAGGGTATTGTGGGAGGGATTAAAGCGCCTACTGGGAAATTTAGACTTTCACATTTGAAATGGATTCAGCTATTCTGTTGCCCTAATGCAACAAATCTGCTTTGAAAAGGAAATGGATTTTCTGCAGTTAGGAAAGTGACTTGGAAATGTGCTTAAAAGTGTGGAATGGGTGAGTGACTAACAGGAAGACCTATAAACTCCCCAGAAGCAAATAAGAATAAACGCAGGGTGAATGTTCATTGGTATATAACTTCCAACAAACAAGTCATAATGGAATGCACATAGAGACCGGAAATTATTTAATCTTCATGTAAACTTTGTGTAAATAGGTAATCTGGACATGGGTGTAGCCAAGGGAGGGCAGGAAGGGGCAACCCCCCCCAACAATAAAAACCAATAAAAATACATAGCAAACTGAGTTTCGGGGGGGGCACAAAAGGCCTGGCCCCTCCCCCAAAAAATCCTGTCTATGCCCATGAAACTGGAAGAGCCCTGTGTTAATCTCTTAAGGCATGATACAGACTTCTGCATGGGCAACAGGAGAGCAGGGTCACAAAAAGTATGTTTGTGTACTCTGTACGTGTGCATATTTCACAAGGGTGGAAAAAACACAAGAATGCAACTGTATGGTGGTACCTCGGGTTACAGATGCTTCAGGTTACAGACTCTGCTAACCCAGAAATAGTACCTCGGGTTAAGAACTTTGCTTCAGGATGAGAACAGAAATTGTATGGCGGCAGTGCGGCGACAGTGGGAGGCCCCATTAGCTAAAGTGGTGCTTCAAGTTAAGAAAGAAAAGTTTCAGGTTAAGAACAGACCTGCGGAACGAATTAAGTTCTTAACCCGAGGTACTGTACCACTGTAGTATCCTGGGCGATTTGGACACATAATGAAATAAATAAACCTGAAGGCAGTAGCATATTATAGCAACTGTATTGCCACAGCCAGGAAGAAAAAGCAACAAGATGATACTTTTAATCGCATGTGCAAAGAGGTGTGGAAACTAGTTTACTGTTGTTGCCAGGGAAATCCTTCACACGGAGTGAAGCTAGGGTAGCAGTGGGTTTCTAGGTCTGGAGATACGGGTCATCTGAGAGCTGATTCTAAAGTCTACTGAGGGACAAGCAAATCAGCCACAGATGTAAGGAAATGCACAGGGTCAAGCATGAGAAGCTGTTGTGTAGGACTGTTGGGAACGCGCCACCCACTGCTCCCCTGGGATGGTAAAACTGGTCCAGCTGGATGTGTCAACAAAGCTGGGCCAGAAATGATGCAGTGCCACCAGCATTAGTTCTGGTACATGGTGCAGGAAAAGCCTCCCCTTGGAGGGTAAAATAAGGGTCAATGTAAAATATACGCCACTCCTTACCAAGACACCCTAAGGTCTTTTGCAGGCAAGGGACAAAACAGTGCCTTCCCATGACATGTATAGAAGCCAGCTAGACTGGTCGTTGAACTTGACTTCCACACTGGTGACAGGATGGTATCCTCTCCTGACCAGCAGGCTAGCTTAGAGGGTGAAAGGGAAGACTACATAGCACCTGTGGCTCTGTTTTTTCCTCCCAACATCTCACCACCTCTCCTCCGAAACCTCACTGCCCCTCACTCCAGCCTCCACCACCTCAGACTGATGCTTCACTCAACCTGAATGTAACAAAGGGCAATTGGCAACCTCCATAAGCACATTGTGCCAGAGCACATGTTGCTGTTGAAGCATCAGCCAGGTGAAACATTCTACATGAGATGCTCTGCCTTCCATGCTGAATGGCCTGAGTCTTCCTCTCACTCTTACTCTTCCCCTAGTGCTGGCTGGGGCTGATGAGACTTGTAGTCCAACAACATCAGGAGGCCTCCAAGGGGGTGAAGGCTCTCCTGGAACATCACACCTAGGCTTTGTCCTTCTTGCTGGTTATTCCCACCATAAAGTTCGCCTTTTATGTCGGGTACTCAGTAGGGCGTTCCCTTTAGTAGGGTATTCCCAGGCAAATCTGACTAGATTCTCCAAGCAGCAATATAAGAAGTATTACATTTGGTTTACAACTGTCATTGTTCCCTGGGTTGCAGTGATAGGAGGAAGAAATGCTCACTAATCTGGAGCATTACTGCAGCCCAAGGGTTTGCCCCATATCCCAGAAGTACTGAAACAAACAAACCGACGCCATCTGCCGGTCTAAAGAAGGACCAAGAGAAAGGCTGGTGATAATAAACAGAGATCGAGATGCTCCAAGGGCAGAACAGCAACTGCGCACGTAAAAGAACTACACCTTCATGCACGAGACAGACACCTGCAGTAACGCACACAAGAATCTACACTTAGGAACATGTAGATTTCAGATTGTGTATGGTTTCGTGAATCCTAGTTATGCCTTGTCCCACTACTTTGACCCACATTTCCCTTTTGCTTTCCACTTGTGAGACTTCTCGGGTGTCAAAGACCTTTCCAGCATTAATCCACACAACCGCTTGTGGGCTTAATTCAGACCATGCAAACATTATCGATTTCCCCCGTTCGTGGACAGCATGTGTATGTGTCAAGCTGGTTGCTGGCTCTGGTTTGGAAGTTATAACCTGTGTGGATTTTGCACAGCCTACCCTGCATATTTTGACATATTTGTGATCATGGGGGAAGACTGCATGGTCAGTCTCTGCAAAATAAAAAAAATAAAAACTGTTCCTCCTCATCATCTCTAACCATACTCAACCTAATTAACTTAACATAGTTGTTGTAAGTATTATTGAGAACTTAGGGGAGTTTGTTGTTGTTGTTGTTGTTGTTGTTGTTGTTGTTGTTGTCGTCTATATAGGCAGAATAATAAGTCCAACATAAACAGGTGAGCAAGCTCAGTCTGCACCGGGGCTGAGATAATGCTGACCCACAGTGGAAAATAAATATCATGGTCATCTGCTTTTAGAAGAAGTAACATGACAATCCCACTCACCCCAGCTCTGGATTTATCAATGGGTAGGCGGATCCCACTTCCCCATTGTGACTCTGCATCACTATGCGGGTTTCACAACATATTTTGGTCAGAGTTTACGAGAAAAGGCGGGGAGGGGGGGAGGGAAGGGGAAATTCCAGTAAATGCCTCTAGTTCTTCATTCTTGAGAATAGGAAGTTACTGGACTTCTTGTTGGGACTTTTCAGTTTCTGCTTTAACAAGGAAAAAGGTCTTTGTTTTCTAACCTCTGCCTTATGTCAGGTCCTTGCAGTAGCTGTCAAATACTTATGCCTTTCCCCCGTTAGCACTAGAGATACAGCTTAGTGTAGTGGTTTGAATGTCGGACTATGACCTAGGAGACCAGGGTTCAAATCCCCACTCAGCCATGAAGCTCACTTGGAGAACTTGGGCCAGTATCTGATTCTCAGCCTAACCTACTTTACAGAGTTGTGGGGATAATGTGAGGAGGAGGAGAACCATGTGTGCCACCTGAAGCTCCTTGGAGAAAAGGGTGAGCTACAAAGGCAATAAATAATAATAATAATAAGACTGTGTATTATTATACTGGGCACCTTCATGAGTTTCCCATCAGAGCTTTGTGGCAAAGAGAAAGGAATTGCCTCCCTTTAGAAAAAGTCACTGATGAAGACGTGTCCTGGAGTCTTATCTTCCTCGCTGAACTGGTTGGGGTCAACAGGTCTTGATCTGGTGAGGGACTAAGCGTTCCCAGCTTGTAAACAAGCAGCCTTGGCTGCTAGCGCCCCCTCTGGGGAGAAACCTGTTCTCCCTGATTCTACTGAAGCCAGTCGCTTGCAGCTTCTGCTGTCCGTATGACACAACTGAACTTTGGTACCCCAGTTGCAAAAGGGGCCATGGACCTGGGATGATCAGGGCAAGTGTCTGCTGATCAACCTGTGACAGCATGATGGTGATGAGTGTTCTTGGAATGGAAACGAGGACTTTGAAGTTCAGGGAGAGATCAGGATGACTCAAGCTGTGCCCTGAATACTCGCTCGGTTGTAACACCACGTTATACATCGCAGGCACATAGGAAGATGCCTTACAGAGTCAGACCTGTGGTCACCATCCAGGAGTTTGGTTTTCTAACTAGACCTTCATCTGAATGCATAGGTGCCAACTCCCTGGGGTACTGGGTTCCCAAGCACCCACAAAATTCCCCATGAAGGGGACAGGCACCCACAAATTTCAGTGCCAGGGCCATACACGCTTCATGGCATCCATGGCCCTGGGCACCCACGGTCACAGGTCCAAGCTGGCACTTCTGTCTGAATGACTGCATAAAAATTAAAAAGCACTTTGACGTGCTTTTGAACTGCTAGGTTGGCAGGAACGGGGACCAAGCAAAGGGAACTCACCCCATCGCAGGGATTCGAACAGCTGACCTTCCGATCAGCAAGTCCTAGGTTCAGCAGTTTAGACCATGATGCCACCCGCTGTGAGGTAGAAGGGTTTAGAGGGGTGCAAATGTGATCAACTAATCAATCAATTTGTCATTAGTATTTGGGTGGTGCAAAGCTTGCTAGTTTGTGTGTCTGTATTAACCAAAGCCAGTTCTAAACAACATTGCACTTCAATATCAAGAAAGCTCTAAAATGGTCTATATTCATTCAGCTTCTTTCTAGAAGATTCAAACTTAATTCTTCTGATGTGTTTTTAATTAGGTAATTCCCTGCCCAGTCCTGTAGCTCAGGGCAGTTTGCAGCATTTCTATAATATTTCTTCATGCTACCCCAGGGATGTGAAATTCAGCTTTATTTTGGCTTGAGCTTTTTTTTGCTACCTCATCTTCACCCTCATCTTCACATAGCTAACCCTTCCCCACCCACTCTTTTTTTAAAAAATGAGACTACTGTGGAAGGAAGCTTGTGGCACGGAACTGAAGGCCACAATGGGAAGGTCCAGAATGGTCATAAAAATAGAAGCAGGATGACCTTTGACTAGGAAGCCATTTCTCAGTTTTATTAGCTTGAGGAAAACAGGAAGTCTCATGGGCGTAGCAAGGATTTTTGTTGGGGGGGGGGGCTCAGCTTACTATGTATTTTTATTGATTTTTATTGATTTGGGGGGATAGCTGCCCTTCCCTGCCCCCCCCTTGGCTATGCCCATGGGAAGTCTATTATTAGGATCAGAGACCCATTTGTGTAATGACAGCTTGACTGTGCCGTCTGGTTTAGTTCGTCTCTGAAATGCAGGATGATGCTAAGAAGGTGTTGAGAAGGAATTCCAGAGTTTGATATTCCAGCACCCAGTGGGGTTTTCCTGGTTTTTAAAGGATGTACAAATTCATTAGGGTGACGCTAGGAGTAGCCAGAGCAGAGAAACAATGGACACTTCCAGACTATCACTATTTTTGGGTAGAATTCAGTCACATACCACCAAATCCAGGTTGTGCAATTGCAGCTTTATTTCAACCATTTTTAAATTTATTTTGACAATTTACATACCGCTGAATTACAATGGTCTCTAAGCAGTGAACAAGAAAGCCAAAAGAAAGGAAACTAAAAATCTGTTAAAGTGATGAATTCAGAATTAAAATGCCTGAAGGAATAAAGAAAAATCAGCAGCAGGTACCAGCAGTTCAACAGTCAGGGGCCCTGTCTGACCTCATCTGGAAGGCAGTCCCATAAAATTGGGCTTGCAATACGGAGTGCACGGCTCCTGGTGGATAGAGCCACGCATCTGAGCCATGGGGGACCATTTACAGTGACCCCAGTGAAGACCTCAGTGACCAGGCAGAGATATAAGGGATCAGGCAGTCCCCTAGGGTATTGTAGATTAAAGCAACCTGTCCCCGTAGCATATGGGCAGCAATTGGAAGGCCTTGCACAACAAACCTGCTTCCCCAAAAGATCAAATATTTTGCAATAAGGAAGGTGATGGGGAAATGAACTGGAAAGCATGGGACAGCATTTGTTTTGATGCAACGTTGTCTTACCTCCCTGCAAACAAGTCCGAACAAATGTTCATTATGTAGCCAACATCGTCTAATCTCCCCACAAACAAATCAAGATGAATACTCAGTAAGCAGGTCGTCTGGAAGAGCCCCAAAAGCGTTTGAGGAAAGTATACAGGAATGGAGGTGCAAAGCAAAGTGGCACAGCGACTACTTGGCACCAGAGCTAAGCCTTCTTCTGGCTGGGCATTGGTTGGGGGCTTAGTTGCTATAACAGGAACAGGGCCGGTCCTAACATTAGGTGAGGTTTCCTTGTGAAGCAGCTGGTTTCAGGTGTGATGAAAGGCCACTGTTGTATTTTTACTGCCAGGGTAGGCAGAGATGCTTGTGGGATTTACTGCCTCAGGCACCCAAATCTCTTGACTGGCCTTTGCTACTATGCTCCTGGTCTTGAGAGGAGGATGCAACTTGCTGCCCCACCTTGTACAGCACTGGGTGGATGGGCAAGGACTATCTTTCTTAAATGCTGTCTCCTTGCCCTTCTGACTTGCCTCTCGCAGCAGCCTTGATACAAATGTGCATCTCTCCGAGCTCCATGCACAGAAATGCATTGCCAAGAGCTGCTTCCTGCTCTTGCTCACACTGGGAGTGACTGACCTTATATAGAGATCTCTACAATACTTTCATGTGTGCAGCCAACTTTCCCCAGTAACTTATGATGGCATTTGGCTGAGTATCCAGCACAGGATTAATGCTGCCATTAAGTAAACCTGCCTTTACAACCTCCCCCGCCAACTGAGAACTTCCATCAGCAGCTGAGATTTTTCTGTGCCCTGGACCCTTAACACTGTAACATGAATAAGAGCCCTTATTCACAATACACACATATTTTTAATATACTGGCTGATGCATCCTCCACTAAACTACTTTCTCTTCTGGACTTCTAGACCTTTTCAAGCCCAAATCTCTGTTTTAGAAGGGGGGGGGGGGGAATCGATCTTGTCGTCTTCATTTTCTCAATTCCATATCTTATACTACCCTCTGGTGTGCAGAATATGAATTACAGAAATCTCCAGTGAATTACTGAGTAGTCGAAGTATCACAGGATACTTGCTAGAGAAAACAAGCACAGCTACCCCTCTAAAATTTGAACCCAGCAAATATTTATCAGTTGCAGGTATGTTAAAGGCCCAAGGGTGAAATGCCTCTGACTAGAACCTAATTTTTCTAGATTCTAAACTTTCAGAAGTAGTGAGATAAAATATTTTACAGCTATAAATCATGAACCCTTGTAAGTTATATATAAAATAATAAAGCATGCAATAGCAATTTTTAAGACGAGGATTCAAAATTGGCTGTATCTTTAAAGGGGGCATGAAAATAAGTCAGAAGCCAAAGATATGAAATTTTGGATTTATTATTAATAAGGGAGAAAATCCATAAGGGAGAAAAGCCAATGCACAAATTACACAAAAACGTGACACACACACCTGTATATGACTGGTATAGGAAGCAGCCATTTCCCCTAGAAACATAGCACTTAAATTTAGATGATCTGGTGGCTATCTCTCTTTTTATCCCACTGACCATGTGCAGTTTTTAAGATGTGCATTGCTGCTTAGCCACCATCATTTTTGCAATAGAGAGACACAGCATCCGAGCTGTGCTTTTTGGGGGGTGGGTTGCACATGGCCACACTTGTGCCAGAAAATAGTGGGGTTATATATACTAATATATATGGGAAGGCTATTGAGAGGGTCATGACACAGCAGCTGTAGGTGCTCTTGGATGAAATTGATTATTCAGACCCATATCAGTGTGACTTCAGACCTTGTTTCAGAACCAAATTGACCTTGGCTGTCCAAATAGATGGCCTTCATAAAAAGAGGGACAAGGGGAGCGCAACCTTGTTTCTTCTGCTTGATTTCTCTGTGGCTTTCAATGCTATCAGCCTGGGCATCTTCCAGGACTGGTTCTGCAAGGTGGGTGTCAGGAGCATTGCCATATTGTTGTCCTACCTGCTGAGTGGATTTCAGGGAGCAGTGATGGGGAGACACTCCTTAGGCCCCTGGCACCTGTGTTATGGGATGCCACAGGGCACTGTGCTGTTAATATCTATGTGAAGCTTCTGGATGTGGTCACAAAGGGAGTTGGAGCAAAGTGTCAGATGACACACAGTTCTATTTCACTTCAACATATGAATCTGGAGGAGGTGTGCAGGCTGTGGACCAGTGTCTGGACAAAGATAGCTTGGCCACTGTGGTCTTGGCATTGGGAGAACAGCCTTTACCAAAGGTGTCATGGGCTTTGAAGATGCTCAAACTCAGGACAAAAAGGAGAAATGTGCTAAGAGAAATTGGCAAACCCTCACCACAATCAACTCCCACCTGGAAACCTATGTCCCCATTGTGGAAAGACGTGTGGATCCAGAATTGGCCTCCACAGTCACTTATGGACTCACTGTTAAGACCATGTTCATGGATGACAATCTTACTTGGCTATGAGTGATTGCCAAAGAAGAAGATTACAATGCACTCCCTGTGGGGCTCAACCCAGAAGCTGCAGCTGGTGCAGAAAGCAGAGGCTAGATTGTTGACTGTGGTACTCCACTGAGGAAGCTGCACTGGCTTCCAATATGCTAACTGAGCCTTAAGTTAAAGCCTTAAACAATTTGGAACCAGGTGACATAAAGGATTGCCCTGTCTGCACTCCTCAGATGGGGCACTGCTGTGGGTATGGCATGCCCCAGAGAAATGCTTAGTTTATAACTGGATTTTTCATGTTGTAGATCCAGTCTGTCAGGAGCCAGCGTGAGAAGCAGGTCAGCAATAAAAAACACTGGTGTGAGTGAAGTTAACTCTTTATTCAAAGAAACAAAACAGCTCAGCCCTAGTGGTCCCAGCAACCCATCCCAGTAGGTCTTGCCCCAGTGAGGCAGTTGTGAGGACCACTCTCTAAGGCTCCTCTCCCAATTCCTTCCCAAGCACCTTAAAGCTTTGTCGTCTTTTTTCTCATTGCGCTGCCCTCTTCCTTTCTCTGTGTGTTTTGGGAGACTGGAGGGGAGCAGGTTGCAGCAGGAGGGGGCGACTGGTTGGTCACTGAGAACAGGATGCTGGGCTAGATGAGTTTTTGGATGAGACAGGGCTCTTCTTATGCCATTCTGTTCTTATGGGCCAAAGAACTCACCTACGTTTGCTGGTAGACGCAAGTCGAGGGAGTCTAAGTTTCTCTCACTGTCCCCATTCCCATGTCAGGCTAATGGAAGCTTTCTTAGTGCATCAGAATGTGAAACTGGTGTTCTTTTTGTGGCGGGGATGGAAAGGAGAATCTAGATTCTGCAGCATAAAGAGGTACAGGGGCAGCATCCTTAGGAAGATGTTAGTTTTGCTGGCCAGGTTATAGGCAATTAGTGGGAGTTTAGGTGCATATAGGAAATCCCATTTGCAGCAATGTTTAGGTGTGTGGGTGAGCATGTGAATGGGAAGACACAACCACAAACGTTGGCAAGTCTCCAGTTCTAACAATGTACTGTGTGTGGCTTGAGTGATGCTTTTGACACAATTCCACATGACAGGCTCATAAGCAAACTAGGGAAATCTGAGCTAGGCGGAAATACTGTGATTTACGAAACTGGTTGGAAAGTTACAGCTGAAAAAATAGTTTTTAAAAGAATCCAAATACTGTTTTCATTTTACAGATGTTGAAATGGCGGCTCAAGATATGCAACAGCCTCTCAGCAAGGCTCCAGTCATTCCAGCTCATCAAACGAGTCTTCCTCCTCTTCCCCACGAGCTGAGTGTGTAATGGCCTTCATCCACCGCTGTTTCAGCTCCTCTGTCTCTGCCACCAATGTATAGACCTGCTTGGACTGTACCAGTTGGAAGATGTGACGGGTGTCGCTCTGGGGCATCTTTTTGACTTGGTAGCCCAGCAGGGGGATGGAAGTGTGAGCCTTGACGTCCTGGGAGGCAAGTGGGAAGAGAGGGGGGATGAGAGGCTCAAAAGGAAGCAATTCCAGATGTTCCAAACTGACTCCACAAAACCAACCCAGAGCTGTTTAACAAGGGGATTGTTGTCAACGTGAGCTGGTTTTGCAATGTTTAAGGACTAAAACTATTCATGGCATGCAGCTGCATGTATCTGCCCACTAATGTGGTTATTTATTGGTTATTACCAAAGGCAGCCTCTAGAGGCCGCTGTAATTTAAGCAGAGAAATAGCAGGGGAAGCGGTCGCTTAAGCCTTTCCTCTCTAGCCATTTTTGCACTCAAGGCTTCTCCCATCAGGAACTGCCAGAGGAAGAGCTGGGAGCCTCTGCTCCTGTTTATGGTGGGCCTGTGTACTGAGCACTCAGAACAGCCGCTTGGGATATCTTCGCAATTAAGCACCCTCAAGGGATGGAGAACCAGTGCGGTCACTCCAGGTGTCGTTGGACTCCCACTCCCATCAGATGCGGCCCGCATGGCCAATGGCCAGGGATGATGGGAGTTGTAGTTTGGCAACATCTGAAAGGCCAAAGGTTAGCCACGCCCATTGTGAACCATCTGAGCTTCCACACAAGAACAAATTCTCAATAAGCCCACACATACCTGGGGTGCAGCGTAAATGTACAGCACAAGAGGGTCATCTCGTGGGATCACAAACCAGCCACGCATGCTCCCCTTTCCGTTCTTATCCAGCAGCTGCAGGAAACTGCACATCAGGCTCTGCCCCGATATTTCTGCAGACTCTTTCTGCCAATTAAACAAAAACACCGCACCATTCCCTTAATGCTCTTTAGCCCAGGAGCTCTTTAGCCTACTGGCTCCTGTGTCTATAGAATGTGATCTACGGAATAGAACACAACAAACAGTTCAGGGACTCAGCTGCACAGCTGCAGATAAAACGTTTTAAAAGTGGTGTAAAGTGCAATATACAAATGTGACACGCTGTGACAGTGAGCTATGCAAAATTCAATGTGTTTTTCAAAACATTTTTTTTAGAAAAGCATTTTCACAGTGTTTTATATATGTGTGTAGATTCCACCCTGGTCCTGGCTGCACCGGTGGATAAAACAGGCAGGGAGAATGACTGTTTTCACTCCTTTCTGGGTCATAATGTAAGGGTGGTACAGTGATTAGAGTGTTGGATTCGGACCTGGGAGATGAGGGTTTGATTCCCCACTTGGCCATGAAGCTCACTGGGTGACCTTGGGCCAGGCACTACCTGTCAGGGCTGGAGTCAGGCGTAGGTCATCAACAAAGCAATAACTCACCCTGGACCAGTGAAGTAAACTCTTTATTCAAGGAAACAACCACAGCTCAGGCCTAGTGGTCTCAGCAACTCTTTCTAGGAGACCTTGCCCTGATGAAGCACTTGCAAGGACTGAAGGTCCCCACCTTCCCTGTGCCCACTAGGACTCCTCCTCTCCAGGGTCTTTCCCCCACAGTCTCAGGCTGCTTCTGCGCACAACCACCCTCTGCTTTGCCCATTTCGTTTCTCTGAGAATTCTAGGAGACAAGTGGGAAGGGGATCTGGTTGCAGCCTGTCTCTGCTCTGCCTCTTGGCCACCCTCCCTCCAGCCTATGCTTCAGCACCAGAGTGTGAGCTGCTCTCTGCCATGGCTTCTTCACATTCACTAAATCCTGTCACTTCTCCTGCTGCTGACACCTCCTCCTCCGAGTCTCCCTCTGACCACTAATCCCCTGTCTCTGAGCATTCTTCCTCTGGGGGTTCCCTGGAGGGGAGGCGTTCCTGACTGGTGCCTCCCACCACTCTTCTTCATCCAGCCAGTCCACAACACTCCCTCTCAGCCTAACCTCCCTCACAGGCTTGTTGTGGGGAATAAAGGAGGAGAGGGAGAACTACATAAGCCACACTGAGCTCCAGGGATTAAAAGATGGGCTATAAATGCAATAAATAAATAATACATAGAAAACCTTCAGTGCCTTGTGTCAACATAATAGGGGCTGGTGGTCTAGTCTATTGGTTTTTCAATCTTCAGTACCATGGACAGAGTCCCTCTCACTCCCTTGTCCCCTGTCTTTCAGCTCCACTTCACACCTTTTCTGTGGCAACCAGGTTCCATTGCTATTTCCGGCAGTAAATATGTAGGGCGCAATGAGCAGATGCTTGTAGGGAGCCATTATTTGCCAGGACACTCTAGTACTTCGTCTCATTCCGTTATGTGTAAGCATCTCCCCCTACTTACTTTACTTGCCTAATGTGAGGAACCTGAATGGACTGAAAGGAAGAAATCCAGCACAGGTGACCAAGCCATGGCTGAAGTGGAGGAAAGGCAGGAAATGGGGCAGGCAATTGACTGAGACAGAGAGGATGGAGACGTCTCAGCTCTGCTTCCTCCTCACCTCCAAGATGCCTTTATGCCTTGCCTGCCGCTCGTCGGGCAACAAATGCCCCGTCAGGAAGATGTAGCACTCCATGCAGACACGTTTGGGCCCGCTCTTGTCGTATTGCAATTCGGCCTTGTACTCGGAGCACCGGCCACACACCACCTGCCTCCAGGAGAGGAATCAAAGCGTTGCTGCAGGGTAGATTCACAGAGGAAACCCCCATTCTTCTTTAAACAAGACCTGAACCAAAGCTGAGCATAGAACTGGAAGAGTTCAGCATCTGTCCCCACCACCACTGGCACCCAGATGTGGCTGGACTAAGCATGGTCGCTCTTGGGATCAGTTCTCTGGACTGGCCCTAAACCAACTTGGAGTCCCAAGGCCCTTCCATGTGGCTGCCCTACCCAAAGGAACTCAGTGTACTCACATAGCCACAGGCCCGGCAGTGGTGCCTTCTGCGTGTGATCGCATTGAACGGGCCCTTGCAACGCATGCACATGGTCACCAGCTTGTCCCTGATCCACTGAGGAGCCCGCTTGCCCAGCTCATCAACCTGGCAATGCTGGGGGTAAAACAGACCATAAGAACATGAACATATACCCTGGTGGATATGATCAAAGGGCGATCTAGTCCAGCATCCTGTTCTCCCAGTGGCCAACTAGGTTCTATGGGAAGCCTGTAAGTCAATGTCAGCAGGGCTGGCAACAGCATAATGGCAGGGGTGGATCTGCTGTCTGAAGCAAAATACAACCTAATGCACGGGCCGCCCCTGCCACAAGCAGAACCTGAGTGCAACAGTGCTTTCAGCAACTTATGATTCCCAGCAACTTGTATTTAGGGGTATATCTCCTCCTACAGTGGATGGTTGGATAGTGTCTTCGAAGCTACCAGCATGAATTTGACCAAACTGCGGGGGGCAGTGGAGGACAGGGGTGCCTGGCGTGCTCTGGTCCATGGGGTCACGAAGAGTCGGACATGACTAAACGACTAAACAACAACACAGTGGAGGTGGAACAGAGCCATTGTGGCTAGTAGTCATTGATAGGACTTCTCCTCCAAGAATTTGTCTAATCCTCTTTTAAAGCAATCCAGATTGTGGGAGCGAATTCCACAATTAAGCTATGCACTGTGTGAAGGGGGGTGGAATCAAAGAACCACTGAGATGGACTCTCTGGCAATGAAAGCAATTATGGCTACAGCTCACAGGGTCCAGGACATAGACAAGTATGAAGCCTCTTCCATATTGCTTAGTACCATTGCCAGAGCCTTGTTAGGTACCTCTTTCCTACACATTCCACTCCTCTGTCTTGTCCTCCAATCATCACACACTTTCCATTTCTCTGTTGCAGATTTCAGAATGTTCACTCATGGCCTTCCTATTAGGCAGGCATGTACTGCTTTTAGCACTGGCTCAAAACTTTTTTATTCCAGCAAGCCTACCTAGGTATGTCATTTTTTACAAAAGTGTTTTAATATTACCCATTTTATCTTACACTTTTCATGTAACTTTTTTTATTTGTTTGTGCTTTATTTGTATTTGTATTTTTTTATATATAAAAAAGACTGCATAAAGCAAGCTGCTTAGAGGTCTTTTGTTCTATTAAGTGATCTATACATTTTGTGAAATAATTAAAATAATACAGGAAATGCTTTTAGAAGTGAGGTGGAGCCAGGAGGAGGAATAGAGGAGTGGAATGGACCGCCTCAGAGAGTAGTGGACTGTCCTTCACAGAAGTTTTTGGATAGCCATCTCCCAGGGATTCTTTAGCTGTGGGTTCCTGCATTGCACAGGGTTGGACACCTCTACAGTTCTATGATTCTATAATTCTGTGAGTGAGTACAGTCAGGAGGATTACAGTTAAATCTTGCATCTCAGCTTCCGGCCCTTGGATTGCCACCTTGAAGGTCCCACTGCTTTTCTCCTTCTTGTCAATGGCAGACTCAAAGGCCTGGAGAAGAAAAGCAGAAGTTGAAATAAAGCTCTGAGGCTCAAGCTACACATGAAAGTGGTTGAAGCCACATCTGCCCCACACACTTCTGAAATATGGGAATGGGGAGCTGGCAGTCAAGGGGTGCTAAACTCTCCCCCTCCTCCCTATGCCCATACCAAACGTTACATACGTTTTTCTTCCCAGCAAGTTCTTGTAATAATCATTTACGATTTCATTGACTTTGTTAAAAAGGACAAACACTTTGCCTTTCTCACGGGGCAGGACCTTGACACAGGGTAAAGGGTAGAAGCATGGGTTACCTTTATCCAATCATTCATCTCTTCCTGGGACCTGCGTAGAAAGAGAAGTCACCTGTTAGAGAACAGTTGTCCTCATGGTTCTGCGTGAGAATCAGAAAAGACAAAATTCTTATGTCAGTTACCTGGTTTGCAGTTCTAGAGTTCGTTGCTTCCCTGATACAAGGAAAGCATAAGGAAACTGCACATCATTCAGCTCCCGAACCTGCAGGTCCAGATAAGCAAAATAATTAGTACTGAAGTGGGTAAAATGTTGCTGCTGCTGTTTCTCTGATGGCTTCCGCTGCGGTCATATTCCATTTACATCCATACTAAATGAGTAGACCCACTGAGATCAATGGACTTCAGTGACTTGGGTCTGCACCTCTCAATTAAGTAAACTTGGGATTTCAGTCAGTCTACTCTGAGTAAGGCAAGTGTTGGATATTTTCACACACAAACAGTGAATTTTATTTTTTCATGTTTTGTTCCGTGAGCTGTCCTGGTAATTTTTGGAAGTTGAAGGGGTGGGCTACAAACTTGATTATGTAAATAATCAACAAATCAAAGGGAAGAGAGCAGCAAGCAAACACCTGAACCAATCCACATGCAAAAGTTTGGCAGGGAGGGGGAATGGGGACAACTCACCTGAGGCATGCAAATATTTTAAAGTCCCAATATAGTCAGATATATGCCATACCCTTCCTCAGGTAGCATTTATAAATATATGGGCCAGATTCAGCTAGCTGTTCCTGCAGGCAAAAGCCCACTCAAAGACTTCTGCTAGCACAAGGGGGCTTCCCTCCCTGCACACACAAACACCCCCAAATTGGCTGAGGGGGGTTTAGGAGAACACCCACAACAGGGTGCAGGGAGAATAGAAGGAATATTGTTCCTTTCAGCAAGCAGAAATGATTGCACTGAGACTGTGATCTCTTTAGCACCACATTGCATTCCTCCCCTTATCATTTTCCCCCCTACATATGCGTATTGGGGGGGTTTACTCTGCTTCCTGCTCTGCTTGTTATATTTTTGTTTTATGTTTCTCCAGATGTCGCCATCCTGTGGAAAAATATGGGGCAGGGCCACCCCATGAGTATAATTAAAGGGAATAACCTGCAATGAAATTCTCTGACCTTCATGCCCTCCACATCAATCCGGCTGTGCACCTGAAACGCTGCGCCCACTTGGATGACTTTTGGCACACAGTACAGCAGCAAGTTATTGAACTGAGAGAGACAAGAGGTGGGGGAGAATAAAGCCTTGGTGGGAGGGGGGCACATCAAGTCTGAACAAAGAAGGGCCAAAAGAAGAGAGCGAATGTCAAATGAACCAGTCAACACAATAATGGTTTGTCTCGGTTAATCTCTCCCTCTGAAGACTAAAGACTTCAGAATATGAACCACTGCAAACAAGAGAAGAAGGAATTGTTGCCACCAATGGGTCAGGAAAGAACCCAGTGCATGTATCACTTAGTGCTATGCCAGCCTTTACATGACCTCCAGATGTTCTGGGCACCAACTTCCATCAGCTAATGAGGTACTTGGCTACTGCAGGGGAGGGGCAATTTATTGCTGGCACACTTCTCATTCTCCCTGGTTGCTTGAAAATCAGAATACAATTATCATTTGGATTATGCACTTCAGAGGCAGGAGGGCAATAGCCCTGCTCTGCTATTGCCCCCCCCCCCAGCAGATGGTATTCATGAACATATCGCCTCTAAGCCTAGATGTTTCAAATAGCCACCATGACTACAGCTAGTGGCCACTAAGTAAACTATCCTCCATGAATTTGTCTCATTCCCTTTTCAGCTCATCTGAGCTAATGTCCACCACCACATCTTGAGGCAGCAAATTCCAAAAAATTATTTGGGTGAAGAAGTGCTTTCATGCCAATCAGTTTCATTGGCTGACTGTCTTCCTAGGTTCTAGCATAAGAAGAGAGGGAGAGAAACTTCCCAATCTATTTTCTCCACACTGCACATAATTTTCAGTGCAATCCAGTGCATGCTTACTCTCAGAAGCAAGTCTCATTGTATCCAGTGAGGTTTACTCCCATGTGGATATGCATAAGGCCACAGCCTTTGTAAGCCTCTGTCACACTCTCAGTCACCTTTGTCCAAATGAAAAAGTCTCAGGAGTTTTAAGCCTTTCTTTGTAGGGTATCAGATTCAAGGCTCTTATTATTTGCCCTTCCCTATACACTATACACGCGGGTGGCGCTGTGGTCTAAACTACTGAGCCTCTTGGGCTTGCCGATCAGAAGGTTGGCGGTTTGAATCCCCACGATGGGGTGAGCGCCCGTTGTTTGGTCCCAGCTCCTTCCCACCTAGCAGTTTGAAAGCACATAAGGTGCAAGTAGATAAAGAGGTACTGCTCCGGCAGGAAGGTAAACGGCGTTTCCGTGTGCTGCTCTGGTTTGCCAGAAGCAGCTTAGTCATGCTGGCCACATGACCCGGAAGCTGTCTGAGGACAAACGCCGGCTCCCTCGGCCAGTAAAGCGAGATGAGCACCGCAACCCCAGAGTGGTCTGCAACTGGACCTAACAGTCAGGGGTACCTTTACCTTTACCTTTATACACTGTAGACATACCTTGCATATCTTTCCAAACTCCTAAATATTTCTTTCTTTCTTTTATCCAAACAGCAGCACAACTTCTCTGAGTTGTGCAAAAGAACACAGATGTCCAACAGCGATGTATTCCTATCTTCCCTTCCCACCATCCCCCAACCTGATTAATCTCTTACCAAGAACAGGTATTTCTCTGTTGTGTTGTTGTGCCGGAATGAGATTTTCTGAATGGGTCCCTCTTTTATCAGCTCGTTGGAAGGGTCCACGATGTCGTCTTCAAGCCCCAGCCTGTGATACACCTCCCAAAGGTTCTGGAGTCGTTCCTGCAGGACCATCAGTATTAAGATGAACAAGACAGGGACCAAACAGCTCTGTTGCAAATGTCTCTGGCTGCAAGGAGTCACTCGCATGAGTTCAGTGCACTCACCATTTCTGCAATGGCAGCATTGGAGTGCTTGGCTGCAGTGAAAATCATTTCCAGGGCTTCTGCGAAAACACCAGAGAAACATTTAACTCTCAGGGCTCTCTCACACAACCCATTTGCACACCTGTATTCCTTGCTATGGCAGCACTGGAGGGGCGGTCTGTGAGCCTTGGAGTATTTCCCCTTGTGCCAACAGCCCCCATGATAAAATTGCATTGGTGCCATGGACTGGTATCTTAATATGTACTAAGAATAAATCTAAAGAAGGAAATATGAAGATGGAGCGATCCTGGGTAACCAATAGGTGTGATCAGGTTTTTGAATATTGAATTGAGTCAATTGCATAAATATCATCAGCCCCTTTTGATTAACTGGATGATTGTTCTCCTTGCTTACATATATAAAGGGAATGTAAAAGTAATTACATGTATATATGCATACGTACATTTAAATTTAATAAAAAAGATATAGGTGAACCAGGATCATATTTAGGAGGTGCAGGGAGTTTTCAAAACGATGACGTCAGTGACACATTGATGGACCTTCTATCTTTGTAGTTCTTAAAGCAACAGAAGTCCAGCCCTGAAGGGAATGCATGCAGTAAGCTCATTGCCCAATCTCCAACACTTTCCCAGGGTTCTTGCAGTTGCAGGGCACTGAGCAGGAGAAGGGAGGCACAAGCCTAGCAGGGGAATTGCAAATCAACCCTGGTATGAAAGCCTTAGAATCACTCAACTAGCAGGTACATGTGTGTCACTGCTAAAGGACAGTCTCCTCCAACAAAACAACTCCTCTGTCAACTTTCTTCTTTGCCCACATCACAGAATGGACCAAATGGAGCTCTTACTCTCTGCATCCTCCCTGTCCGGTGCCTCTGGAGGTAGCTTTCGTATGTAATCCTTCAGAAGGAGTTCATATCTAGGAATTCTCTGTACTGGCTCCAGCATATGATGCTGCAAGGTTAAGTTGGCTGAGATCTCCCGTCTCTGCTCAGGATAGTAACAATAGCAGAAAGAGAAAGCAGAAGGCATCATAGACATGAGTATATAAACATTAAACTACAGATACTTGGCTGGCCTCACCACTTCACAAACCAAGATGACCATCTACTGCAACCTTCACCGACACGGTGCTCTCCAAATGTTTTGTACTACACCTCCCCTCAGCCCCTGGGATGGCTGAGGCTGATGGGAGTTGTAAGCCAAACATCTGGAGGGCATCAGCTGGGTGAAGGCTTATCTATCATGTCTTGGTGGTGTAACAGATGGAAGAAATTTAATGCTTTGGTTCAAGTCTTTCTACAGCACAGAGATGGAATATTTGAGGTCCTCTGGAAGCAAGAAATTCCCAGCCACTGCAGCAGAAGTAGTCCAGTGTCTCAGGAAGAACGTGAGACATGGGACCAACACAATCTTTTGAGACCTGGGGTACAGGGCTCACCAAGAAGAACAGAAAGAACTACAGAGCCTATTATCCCAGCTGAGAGCAGCTGGCTAAAGATTGGTGTAGAAGACATTAGCCACCAGGCTAGGCAAAATGGGTGAAGAAAGGCTAGTCTGGATGGAGAAGGCAGTGTCCTTCCAGTATTTTCTCAAGGAGAAGAAAATGCCTAAGTTCCATGCTACATATATGCATGTACAGTGGTACCTTGGGTTACATACGCTTCAGGTTACATACGCTTCAGGTTACAGACTCCGCTAACCCAGAAATATTGCTTCAGGTTAAGAACTTTGCTTCAGGATGAGAACAGAAATTGTGCTCCGGTGGCACGGCAGCAGCAGGAGGCCCCATTAGCTAAAGTGGTGCTTCAGGTTAAGAACAGTTTCAAGTTAAGTACGGACCTCCGAAACGAATTAAGTACTTAACCCGAGGT
The DNA here is from genome assembly GCF_964252035.2 of Podarcis erhardii. NCBI lineage: Eukaryota > Metazoa > Chordata > Lepidosauria > Squamata > Lacertidae > Podarcis > Podarcis erhardii. The sequence continues at coordinate 47,467,265 of NC_138510.1, read as the reverse complement.
ACCACTGTACACAGTTATGGTGTGGATGGCCTCCCTGATAGAAGCTACCCTGAGTTTTTAAAAAGGTTACTGTGCAATAAGCTCTGAGACCCTTTCTACAAGACCAAGTTCAAGGTGTTACTTTTAGTATTAACAGCCTGAGACCAGTTTACATGGAAGATCATCTGACTCCATATATACTCTCTTGACTGCTCCAGTCTGCAGAACTGGCACTACTACAGGTATCACATAATACTCATTCTGCATTTGTAAGGAATTAATCTTTTAGAAGCCACACCTCCAAACTCCCTGCCTATTGACATCAGGTAAGTGCCTTCACTGTTCTTGTCAGAGCCTGCTAAAAACATTTTTCTTATATGTATATGCTTAATAAAAATTTAAAATAAAATAAAAATAAAAAATAAAAACATTTTTGTTCAGGGGAGCCTTCCCAGATATGTAGAATTTTGACATTCATTTTTATCAGGGCTTCTTTATGGCTTAGCATTGATTTTAATTATGTTTTGAAAGTTTCAAATTGTTTTTAAATTGAGAATGACGTTCTTTCATTATTTTTGTAAACCACTTCAGTGTGTTCCCCCACCCCAAACAAGCAGTATAAACATTTTATGAAATAATAGCAAAATAATTTTCACCTGAATGCTTGAGATGAGTTCCTGGAATGGCAAGGACTTTTCAGACCACGTGGTGATCAGCTCGACTGCCTTGTCAAAGTTCTTCACGTATTCGCTATACATCTTCAGGAAAGGGGCTACCTTCTGGATGATGTCTCCAATCCTGGGATTGGAATTCCTGCAGGCAGAAGCCAAGAGAACAGGTCTACTATGGGCATCTCTGGAAAGGCAGCCAAAACGGTCCAGGGAAGATGCTTTGGGAAATGCCTGCCTGCCTCTATCCCTGGTCTCGACTGCAATGCCCAAGTATCACTGGCACTGGTTTGTGACATTTGCAGGAGTCCCTGCTGGATGCTGCCCAGCTTCTACACAGTTTTAACAGTACATTACAGCACAAACAATCCTGGCCGTCTCTGTTTATTAACATCTTCAGTAAAAAAGAAAAAAGCTAGGAAGTGAAATGATTGTCCTCATACGTCCTCCCATCACAGGAAGACAAACAGATACATGCGAGAAGTACAGCTGATTTAGTTCTTATTTATCTAAGATATTTCCGCATTGCCCTTCATCATATAATTGCAAGTGTTTGTTCTACAAAGGCAAATGTTTGCCAAAGTGCCCTCTGCAGACAAAGGAAGTATGTAATACAAAGATATCTATTGTTTCACACCAAGATTAGTCCTTTGTCAGATGGCACAACCTATAATAGAGACATGGCTTTGTCATGGTGGGACAAAGAATCAAGGTTTTAACTCAAAATGACCCTTCCACAGACCTCTTGTACGGTATCTTTTCAGATTCTAGACTTCAAATAATACAACAGTTGGTTTCAGTTGCGTAAACCTTCACCCCACCCCTCTCACTTCCCTTTCCAGGAATGCAATGGGGAAAGGGGTATGGCTGCCATAACTCACCAGTTTTCCATACGTTTCTGCAGCTCTGGCAAGAAAAACTGAGCATGGAACTGGTAAATGGATGAGATGTTGGAGAATATCATTTTCACCACCTCTTCTGGGAATGTTCTTCCACTCCTGGCTTCCTTCAGCAGCTCTGAGAAAAACACCTGGAGCCCAGGGATGGACAAAGCTGTCAGTTTTGGGTTTTCTCAGTTGCTCGTTTTTCCAGCCTTAAGTTCACTCATCTACATTTCTGCATCAGCTTGTGATTTATTCATTTATTTTGCAAATTCACCAGCTTTTTCATGCACTTTTACTTTAACAAGAACAATTTTTCAAAGTGAACTTTCCCTTCATCTCTCCCTCTAGAGCAGAGGTTCCCAAACTTATTTGGTTTACCACCCCCATTTCAGGAAACAAAAACACCATTACCCAGCACGCCCCTGTCAAGTAAACTACAGGCAATCCTCATTTTGCACTGGGGTTACATTCTGGACCCCCTGCATGCATCAGCGTGTAAAGCAGTCTGCCTAGCCCCCATTCCACCCTTTCAGTGATGTTTTAGGGATACGTCCAGATTCGGTGACGACCGCTGTGTGCATGCGCAATCATGTGTCAATCAGAAGCACATAAATCTGTTGTCGCCTGTAACAAACCAACCTGATCCAGAAGATGAAGGCGGCTGACATAGGCCTGCTCTGTTTGCAGGAGCTCCAATGCTATTTTTTTCTCTTCTGGCTCCTGTGTGTATAAAAAGAAACTGTTTGATCATGGGGAGCATTAAGCATGAGCCCAGTGGAGTATATCCTGCTCTCCTGTCAGTGGGGGCACTGCAGATTAGTAGGGCTAGGTTCTCTAACTAAGGCTGTGTTTGTGTGTGTACACAATTATGCATATTCATAGGAACATATAAAGCTGCCTCATACAGGGTCCTGCCATTGGTCTATCTAGGTCAGTATTGTTTACAGTGACAGCCAGTGGCTCTCCAGGATGTGAGATAAGGGACATTTTCAGTCCGATCTGGAAATGCCAAGGACTGAAACTGGGACCTTCTGCATGTGCAGCAAGTCCTTTATCACTGAGTGATGGTCCTGTTTGTTTGTTTTATTTGTTCATCTTTAGGTTTTACTGAATTTTTTTCCTCATTTTTCATGAGATGAGTCAGGATTTCCTCTTTCTCTCTCTCTTTCTTTCTTTCTTTCTTTCTTTCTTTTTTTGGAAGCTATTTTTCTGTATCAGAAAACCTCTCATTACCGCTTTACTCGCGTCCCATACTATATCCAGCCCATACTATATCCAGTTTAAAATTTACAGCATGTACCACCTTTAAAGAGAATATAATGATAATGGTGTACCAATGGTACTTAACACCTGTTAAATTGGCAAAAATGTATAGGATGAGCTGTAAAGTATGCTGGAAATGTAAAGAGAAGGACGGAGATTTTTACCACATGTGGTGCACATGTGAGAAAATAAAACTATTCTGGGAATTGATTTATAACAAATTGAAAAAGATGTTCAAATATACTTTCCCAAAAAAGCCAGAAGCTTTTTTGCTAGGCTTGATGTGAGAGAAAATAGAAAAAGCAGACCAAAGGTTATTTATGTACACTACAACTGCTGCTAGAACTTTGTTAGCCCAAAAATGGAAAGTACAGGAATTACCAACAGTGGAGGAGTGGCAGATGAGAATGGTGGATTACACGGAACTAGCAAAACTGACCTGCAGGATCTGAAACCAGGAGGAAACAAAATTCCAAAGAGATTGGAGTAAATTTATGGATTATATAAATAATAACTGTAGAAACCTGAAGACTGAAATAAATCTTACGACGTGGACTGGATAAAACAAGAAACAGCGGAAAGGAGACTGAAATAAGAAAACCTGTTGAAGGGAGGGAGGGAAGTCAGTGCTTGGCAGAGTGTTGGGTAAGAAAATGGGTAGATGATTGTTGAATATTACTGTATTTTGTTTGTTTGAAATGAAAAACCAATAAAAAGCATTGAAAAAGAAAAACAGGTGCAGGAGGAGGGAAAGATAAGTCAGGCAGGTGTAGAGTCGAGGGTGTGTCCACCCCCAGGGGTGGAGGTGTCTTCGGCCTCCTCAATATCTGCTGGCAGGGGGCCGAGACCCCTCAATATTGAGAGGGCAGAGGAGGCCAGCATGGTTCAGTGGCTAGCTCCTCCTGAGCTTAAGAGAGGAATTGTGCCATGCTGGGCTCTGAGATCAGCCTTCTCCTGATGATGCGATATCATGCATGCACCGCATTCATGACGTCTCTCACACACGATGCACGACGCCCCCCTCCCCAATCTTGGGCACAATACGGCACCTCTGACTGCCACACCTCCTCCTCCTGCCCCCACCTCTCGTGCTCCACTCTCTCCTAGGACCAGAAGAGGACTGGAGCAGAAGGAGCAGAAAATGGTTGTGCGTAGACAAAGCCTGCACCTGCTTGGGGAGATGCATCAGCTTAGGTTGTGGGTGGGGCCTCTCCGTTGCTGCAACTGCCTCGTTGGGCGCACACCTAGGAACAGCGGAGAGGGGTTGGGCTGATAGACATGCCATTTCCTAAGTCTACTTTTGATAATAAAGAGATAATTCCTCACTCTAGACATTCCTTGCCTGACAGCGCCAGTTGCCCAGAACACTGGCCCTACTCTACGTGATCTGTAACAACAACAACAATAGTAATCTGGTAGTTAATGACCTGGTTTCCGCTGCTGCTGGAGTCTGTCCTGAGGCTTCCCTGGAAGTCTGCATCTTGTGGAATCCTCCAGTTGCCTGCACTGATCTTGCCACGGAAAGAGCTGAGACACTTGACTGTGAGCCCTCTGGGAGCCTCTCGTGGCTCCATCGCTGATTCTGCACGGCAGGGCATTTGGCTGTGCTGTACAGGGATTTGCTTAGCTTCGCTCATAGCTCTTCTGCTAGTCGCAGGTGGAAGCAGGTAGGACACCATGAGATTCGGTGCTCTCAAGCAGGGCCCAGACTGAGGAAGGATCTGCTCCTTGCTGGGACTCGGGCAAGCTCTAGCCACAGAAAAGACAAGCAGTTTTAGAATGACATTATTCAGCCCACTTCTGCAAAACACAGTGCACAGCCAAGCAGTCTGTATGGTGAGATCCAAAGCAAAAGCAAAACATTCAGAGGCAACATGGGGACCAAACCATCAATGTTTGCACCTCTCTGAGTTTTACAGTGCTGTTCTCCAGCCTTGTAATGGAAGCATCCAGTAAGGTGCAGGAAATGTTCATGTCACTGAACATAACATTCAAAATCACACTATAGCAGGAGAAATGTAAATATTAGGGGAAATACACTGTGTTAAAACGTGGGAGGCAAAATTGCCTTTCAAAAAGGAGAAATTAGCACTGAAATGCTGGTGAGTTCTCATGAGGACTTTTTCGTCAAAACGTGGGGAACTGAACTTTAGTTTGGAAAAATGAGAAACTGAAACAAACTAGGATTGACAGTTTTACCCACATCTAAATACAGGCAGCTGTATCGTGACTGCCTATTTCCTCCTTTCCACCTAACCAGTAGCTGGGGGTGGGTTAATTTACATCCAGAAAACAGAACTAAAATAAAAGATTAAGCAAAGAACAACAACAACCAGGAGATCAGATCTCTAGCCTCCCACATCCACATCATGATCTGTTTGGGCCCTGGGGAACAGGGACTTCTGAGACAGCAACAAAAGCTCTCCATCCTTAGTTACTCAACAGCATCAGCAATTGTAGCTGAATAACTAAGATTGCAAGTCACGCAATCAAAGATATTAATTGTATGAGTTTGAGTTGATTCATTGATTAATGCACTGATTGCAAACATTTTTAATGCTGTCTTTGGGGTGGTTTTTGGTGGGGTTTTTTGGATAATGCATGTATGTGTCACAGCAGGCATCAACTTAGAAGAGGCATACTATCGTACCTGAGAGAAAAAGAGAAATGCATGCTATCTGCAGAGTTTTTCTTTCTTAAATAATGGGTGAGATCTGCCTACCAGTGGAACAGGCTTCTTCTTGTGCAAACAGGCCATTCCTTTCCTCTCCTTCTCCTGCAGCTGACATGCACTCACAAAATTTGCTTCAGAGGGTTGGGGAATGCATCAGAACAGATTTTTAAGGCAGCAAGCTGCAGGCAGGAGGTCAGAAAGAGGACATCCCACAACATAAGCAGAAGTCCGCCCATGTGACATTGGATTTCATCATTTATTTTCAAAAATCTGCACCCAGTTAATCTAGGGCATCTTTTTTGGTACCTACAAAAATATTTAACAGTGCAACCCTACACCAGAAAGTAAGTCCTGTTGAATTCACTTTCACAGGTAAGTGGGTAATAGGACTGCAGCCTAAATCACTAATCAGTTGATAAACATTGCAACCCTGTAAATAACTCAATAGGCATGGATGCATAATGCATGCACAAAAGCTTTGCATCCATTGTATGAAGACCATCATGCCTACATATGTGAACAGTGTACCACTGGACACCAATACACTGGCCCATGAGAAGCTAAAAAAACCAAACAGTTTGCCTGACTTCTCTTTCATAGAACTGCTTGTTCCTCTTGTAGACCAAAACATCATATGAAAGCTATGTACCTGCACATTAAGGGTCATGATGTAGTGCTTAGAGCTGTGTTTCTCAAACTTGGGTCTCCCGCTGTTGTTGGACTACAACTCCCATCACCCCGACCAATGGTCCTACTGGCTAGGGATGTTGGGAGTTGTAGTCCAGCAACAGCTGGAAACCCAAGCTTTGGAAACACCAGGAATGCCGGACAAGGACTTGAGAGCCCAGGGTTCAAACCTCCACACAGCCATGAAGCTCACTGGGTGACTTTGGGCCAGTCACTGCCTCTCCGCCTAACCTACCTTACAGGGTTGTTGTGTGGAGTAAATGGAGAGGGACGGAACCACGCATGCCACCCGAAGCTGCTTGGAGAAAAAGTTGGGCTATAAATCAAATAAATAAACAATCCCGAGAACTGTAATTTACCCCTCACAGAGCTATTTGCCAAGGCCCTTAAAAACTACAACAAATATCAAATAAATGAAATGTTTAAAAAGGATGTGAAAGAAAAAGGGTACAAAGAAAAAGATTCAAAATTTCAAACAGAAATTGTCAATAATGATTGTAAGATAATTTCCAAAATGTATAAAATTTTGTTGGAATGGCATACAATGGATGAGGAAGTAAAAGTGGTTATGATTCAATGGGCCAAAGATTTAGGATATAACATAGAAATGGATGACTGGCAAAGAATATGGAATGAAAACTTGAAGCTTACAGCATGTATCACATTAAAAGAAAATGTTATGAAGATGGTATATAGGTGGTATATGACACCAGTAAAATTAGCAAAAATGTACAAAACTTGTAATAAATGTTGGAAATGTAAGGAGAAAGAAGGTACATTCATGCATATGTGGTGGGATTGTAAGAAAGTAAGGGGGTTTTGGGAGATGATATATAATGAACTAAAGAAAATGCTAAAATATAGCTTTGTTAAGAAACCAGAAACCTTCCTGCTGGGAATAACAAGAATGGACATAAATAGGAGAGACTGTAAACTTTTTCAGTATGCAATAAGAGCAGCAAGAACATTGTTGGCCCAAAAATGGAAACAAGAAGAAATACCGACTCTGGATGAATGGAGAACAAAATTAACAGACTATGCAGAACTGGACAAATTAACTGGGAAAATTAGATTCCAAAAGGATCACAGGTTTTTTGAGGACTGGGGAAAATTTACAGAGTATTTGAAAACTGTATGTGAGGAATGTACAACGCTAGTGTGCTTTAAAGAAGCTTTGTGAAAATATAAGGAATATTGTAAGAAGGCAAATAAGGACAGAAATATAGTATTTAATGGCAATATTAAAATTAAGGAATGTGAAGATAGGATTTTAACTACGAATGATTGTCAGAAAAGTTGAGGGAGGTCCAATAAGCTAAAATATGTGATGTGTAAATTGATATGATTGGAGTTCTTTATGGAAAAATTTTAATAAAAATTTATATATATAAAAAATAAAAACTACAATTCCCAGGATTCTTGCAATGGGGAGGGGATGTGCTTTAAAATGTATGATACACAAGGGCTGAGGAAGTCTTTTTCACATTTACATTGAGAGTAGCTACTGAAGGCTACATCCTCTTTTCTGTTCCACAATCAGCTGTCATAACTATCCTTAAGCTTCCTCATGTATCCAAAAGTCAGCTTTTATTTCCTCTTCCAAAGCAAAGTTTTGCCTTTCCAAAACAAGCCACAGCTCAAGATTGAAACCAGAGGCAGCAATCTTGCTAAAGGGACAACACCCTCTGGGCTGACATAGGGAATGGGCAAGTTAAGGGAAGGGGCTGGTAGAGTGTTTGCATGTTCCCCACCCAGAGACACATGTCGTGGGGCCAGAGAAGAAGACAGATTCTGCCGCTGCCCTCACCCTCCTGCCGTCACACATTCAGCAGAAAGCCTGAGCCTTTGCAGGGCTATGGCTTTGTTGCACGGTGGGAACTCTGCACCATTAGGGTGGCAGCTTGCCTGAAGGGCCTACGTGCCTTTACAGCTGTCATTGCACAGAGGCGCTTTTCGGAATTTCTCCCCTGAACGCGGGAGGTCAGGGAGTGAGGCCAATGGGCAAAAGCCACCCTTCCCTCTGCACATCCCATAGAAGTGTGGAGAAGATCTGAAAAGGGCGATAGTTGCCAGGAGATGACAACAGTGCTAAAAGCAGATACACTGCGGGTGTAATATATTATGGCGATTTAATTTCAGGGTGTATACTCAAGAATATGGATCCAAGAGATTTTAGAGGCACTTCTCAAGGCAAGATGCCTGGCAACCTAGAGTGGTTGCTGACGGAGAAGTATGTGTGCTTGAATATAAAAGAAGCATAGGTACATATTAAATAACTGAGGGAATAAGCTCCTCTTTTACTGTCTATGGAAATATGGGCTTCTTTAAGGTGTAAGCTTCCTTCAGTTTCCCCTTGATAGCTCAGTTGATGGAGCATGAGGTACTTAATCTGAGGGTCACATTGGGCAAAAGATTCCTACATTGCAAGGGGTTGGACTAGATCACTCCTGAGGTCCCTTCTAACACTCCAATTCTGTGATTCATTGTGACTGAATGAAGTTTGTGCTTGGGAGGTTTTTTACACTTTGAAGAAAATATCACAGTAATATCACACACATACGGTACATTAAAAAAGGTAGTCCTCTTCCCACTGGCATATTCCAGTTTGCTTAGGACCTATAAATACACCACAGGAATTGTTAAGTTGTGAGTGAACATATCAGACGACACAGCGATTCTTCAACAGCTCTTTTTTATTCACAGGCCAGAACAACACTGAACTGAAGGGTTCAGCCAGCCTGCTTATATAGAGCTCCACTACAACACAACAGTAACCACTTTCTGTAACTATCCAATCACTGAACATCACTTTCAATTCCTTATTTGCATATGTGGACCTGAGTGAAAACTATCTACAGTATCCCCCTGCTGGCCCAGGGTAAGAACTTCAGTACATTACAGGAATCTTCCCTCTCTCCACCGCCATCAGCACCTTGTCTCAGAGAAACTTCTCCTGTTGTTCAGCTTACCTTGGAAGAAAGAAGCTCCCAGGCAAATGCAGCTCTGGAGCATTTGACGATTTCGTGTTGGGAGTTTCAAGGGTTCTACTTTACAAATTCCACCAGGTCAAGCGCTTAGAAAATGAAGGTGACAGTCAAACTGTAGGGTGGGACTGGTATAATGAAGCCAAAGAACTGGAAGCAAGAGAGGCAGTGGGTAGGTCACGTCCAAGAAAGCAGAGAAGCCTGCTGGAAGCATCAAAGCCATTTCTATCCCTGAAGCTTTCCATGCAATCAAGACCATCCACAAATAATTCTGCTTCTGTTCCAGCTTTTGACTGCTCCTTTGTGAGACACAGATTGAGAGGGAGAATATAGTCTCCTCGCTCTGCATATACAGTGGTACCTCGGGTTACATACGCTTCAGGTTACATACACTTCAGGTTACAGACTCCACTAGCCCAGAAATAGTGCTTCAGGTTAAGAACTTTGCTTCAGGATAAGAACAGAAATCTTATCCTGGCGCGGCAGCAGCAGGAAGCCCCATTAGCTAAAGTGGTGCTTCAGGTTAAGAACAGTTTCAGGTTAAGAACGGACCTCCAGAACGAATTAAGTACTTAACCCGAGGTACCACTGTACGAAGAAACAGGAACAGCAGCTTCAAAGTGTGCTAAGGAAGCACAGTAAGAAACACAGTGAAGCATAATTTCCCGTTTCATCTGACACATGAGGAGAGGGAGACACGGAAGGGAAGGAAGCATTGCACTGAGATCAGGCAACAAAACAGTGGCAGGAGAGCAGGGCTGCCCTTTTGCCAAGTCAGGCCATTGGTCCATTTAGCTCAGTGTTGCTGACACTGACTGGAAGCCGCTCTCCAGGGTTTCAGGCAGGAGTTCTTCCCAGCCCTACCTGAAGATGCCAAGGACCGAACCTGGAATCTCTGCAAGCAAAGCATATGCCATACCACTGAGCTTCCCCAGGCCTTCCCACTTCCTACAACTGTAAGCTATGTGAAGATGGAAAGGAGGCTCAGCGAAGTCAGGGTGTGACTCCCATCAACTCTCAGGACTATTTCACAAGGGGCATTCACATAGGCTTTTGTTTTGTAGTCCTTTGCATGGTGTGTGTGTTTTCTCATATCTGCATGATGAAATCATGCCAGTTTGCAATGTAACTCTAATGCAGAGGTATAATAGAAAAGAAGGATGCCAACTTAAAAAAGAAAGTGCAAAGCCACATCTGGACTTAGGATGCCGCAAAAAGACAACCAGATGGCAGTCTTCATAAAATCCAAATCCATTAAAATATAAATCAGGCTGATATCTTTTCATCTGACAAATAGCGCAGAGTCCAGCCACCGGATTTATCAGCAGAAGGAATGCAGCATTTCAGGGGTTTACGTGGAAATCACTTCCTTCTCTGAGCCACTGCAGAGTGCCAGGGCTCTTGAGAGCAATGGGGTCAAATCCCCCTGCAGTTTTCTGTTGGTTCTTAATTTGTTTTGGTTTTACTAGAAAATGCCCCTTCTTCATTTTGTACAAACCTGTGCTCCGATTTCCCTATTTAGCACTGAAATATCATGTTAGCAACGGATGAATGTATAGCGGAACTGTCAGAGTGCAGAAAAATTTGGCACATGGGGGGGGGGTTCTTTTTTTGGATCATGCTACCCCACTGGATGCCCAGCAAACAGCTGCGGCCAAAAATGTGCACCCATTTAATCAGTAGATCGGAGTTATCTACAGGGAGACATGCAATAGTTACTGTATAATGTGTTCTGCATGCAGCTGCCTTTGAAGGGCCTCTGGAAACTTCAGATTGGTGCAGAATGCAGGAGGCAAAGGTGCTCCCAGAAACACTGGTGTGTGGACATATTGCTCCCCTTTCGGAATAGCTGTGCTGGTTGCCAATACATGTCCAGGTTAAATCTGAAGTGCTGCTTGTCACGTCTGAAACCCTCCATGGCTTGAGCCCAGGGTACCTTCACCCACAACATCCTGCACAGACAAACTCATAGAATTCCATTTAGGTGAATGTCTGAGCTGGCAAAGAAGACAGGGAGCACTGAGGTTTCCTGGCAGAGGAAATGGCTTTGCTCACTCTGTGGCCAGCACTGAAGCAGATTGGACTCCGCAGCTTACAGTAAGCTTGTTTTACTTATGAGAAAATAAAGAGTAACACCCACCCACATTGATTTCTGCTTCTTACAGGCAAAGTTTCCACACTTCAGCAATATGTCAGAATTATGCATGGATTGCAACACTATCTAGAATGGTTTAAATGACCTTTTAAAACAGGGATGGGGAACCTGTTGCCCTCCAGATATTGTTGGATTCAGTCATCCCCAGCCAGCATGCCCAATGGTCAGAGACGATGGGTGAGGGGGAAACATAAGAATAGAATAAGAGACTGTTGGATCAGGCCAATAGCCCACCTAGTTCAGCATCCTGATCTCACAAATGTAGCCAAACAGGCTAGCCACCCCATTATTTATTTATTATTATTAATTAGGAATATTTTTTAAACAGCTAAGCATCACAACAACGGCGTAGTAGTAGTATACAACAATGAAAATGAAACAGCTAAAACAGATTTTAAAAATAAGAAGAAGAAAAAGATGCTGCTCCACCAGTAAACGGATCCTGCTGGGACAGCCTGTTAAAACTAAAAAGTATTTAGCATCTGACACAATACTGCTTTTTACCCTGAAGTCCACAAAGTCTAAATTTTCTTCTTAGCCCTAGATGATTGTCTCTGTGGGACACGGCAAAGGCAAAGCTGCTTGTATGACTGCAAATTCCTCATTACACTTCCCAGTATGGTGTGTGGCTGTAGACCACATTCCCAGGTGACAATTTGGATTGGCACTGATGTCTCTGGGAGTGACTCTGAATGAGATTTGCAGTGTCCATGACTCAGGTACATTCTCTGCCAGAGGCAGGAATCAGAGGAATTTAGCAATTTGGTTGCCAAAGGATTATCAGAATTAAATAAACAGCAAAATCATAGGGGTTTTTTTTACCATGCTACTTGAAACAGTCCTTACACAATTTCTGCTCTTTAAAAAACTGATCTCTCTTATAACATCTCCAGGGGTGCGGGGAAGTGAGAGAAGAATTATTGTACCTGAGTTTCTCAAACGCATCCACAAGGTTAACCACAGAGGTGGCTGTATAGCTCTGCTCCTCCATCGTACTGAGACCTGTCAGTCTGAAACTTGACTTGCTGTTCTGAAGTAATGGTCAAAGCAGAACCCACACCGAGGATGCACTGTGATTTTTTCACAGCTCAGTCTTTCTGTTGCTTGAGGTATTTCTGAATAATTTCTTTTGAACCACTGGACAGAATATTCAAATTACTTAACAGTTTGCAAGCAAACTGGTGCCTTCAGTGGTATGTAGGGGGGAAACCCTTCTGGTTTACCATAAATATAAAAAAAATATGAGGAAGTACTGAAAAGCAGAACACTGGCAGAAATGAGCAAGATTTACAAGGGTATGCAAGGAATGTAAGCTTCTTATTAAGTATATGATTTTATTTTTTAAGGAAATGTATCGGAAGTGGTCTTTTCATTTAATTCTGGCTCTGCCTTGACTCTTGTTTCGGTCATGCACTGTATCTAATATTTTCTGCTGCAATACAACTTCAACTTGCAATTCCCACCTCTCACCATCAGCAATGCAAGAAAGAAAGAAATTACCATTATTTGTGACAGAATAACTAATTACATATGTGGAATGTAAGATTTTCAGGATTTTGCTGCATATCTCTTGTAGTCCAAAACATTTGAGGAAGGCTGCTCTAGTCTAGAAAGTATTTTCACAGAACGCCAGGGGGCTCCATACAGCTACTGCAGCATGTGCAATATTAGGCAATTCCCAGCTATAGACAATAAATCTATAAATTGGCAATTCAATTGCCTACTCTACAGACAGAACTTCCTGGTTACGTCTGACACCACTGGGAGAGGAATTCTCAGAGGACTAAAAGTAGCAACTGCTCAGAGGAGACAACTGGAAAATTCAGGACTATTATAGTTTTACCTAACACACTAGAGAAGACAGGTTTTCATACTCCTTCTCACTCAGATCTTCCTATGTGAGGAAAACTTGAGGTTTTTATTTTTTATTTTAATCTAAAAAAGTGCTCTGCCAATGTTTTTTGCACCAGGACAGGAAGGGAGAAGTAAACTGTTAAATATTATTTCCCCTATATTGCGGCTAAAAGAAGGCATGCTGAGGTAGACAATAGTTTACAACAATCCTGCAATGTAGACCAGTATCACATCCATTTCTGCAGACTGAAGCAGAGTGGTAACTCTTGCATATCCAGTTAGCAATCAGTAGGAATGAGAAGGAGTTAGGTGGCAAGTGATCTCCAAGTTCCCTGCAATTTAGCCCCACACATTCTCCCCATATTGCAGGTTGCCATAAACCACTGTTTATTATCATGGGCGCGGCCAGGATGTTTGTTAGGGAGAAGGCTTTCGTTGGGAGGGGGACAGAACCTCAAATTTGTATTGATTTATATTGATTAGGGGAGGGGGAAAGCTGCCCCCACCCATGTTTATTATGATCTCCAAATGAGGGTGAGATGTATAGATACTGGCTTAACAGCAATTCCATTAAAAAGATTTTAAGAAACTGTCCTGTTTTCAGGCTTTACTGATGAAATAAATACAGCTGCTAGTACAAATTTGTGGTACAAGCACACTTGGAAGACTGTAAATTTCTGGTCAGCGCACCTTACGAGGGACACTGAGGAGCTTGAAAAGGTTCAGAAGAGTAGTATGCTTCTGAATATCAATTGCTGGAAACTGGAGGAAGGAAGAGCGCTCAGATCCCACTTACAGGCCTCCCACGTGCATCTGGTTGGCCACAGTGAAAACAGGATACTGCCCTAGATGGGCCATTCGCCTGATCCAGCAGGGCTCTTCTTTGGTAGGGCTGTGTTGTTGACACATGAGCATAGCAAATCTGCGCCCCACAACACCACACCACCCCGGCCACTGTGTCTGCACGGTCCTGACTCCACCACCACCCTGTCCCAACCCCACCACAATCCAGATGAGCTTCTGCAATGTTGATGTTAGGAGGGTGGCTCTGCCGCCCCAGGTGGGCTGCTACTGAGAAGCAGTAGGTCTCTCTCACTTGGTACAGCGTGAGACTCTTAATCTCAGTATTGTGGGTTTGAGCCCCATGTTGGGCAAAAGATTCCAGAATTGCAAAGGGTTGGACGAGATGACCTTCATGGTCCCTTCCAATTCTAGGATTCTATGAATGCCAGTTGGTAGGAATCACAAGTGCAGAGGGTTGTGTGCTCAGGGGGTCTTATCTGTGGGCTTCTCATCGCCATCTGGTTGGTTTGTTGTGAGGAGAAGATGCTAGATGAGATTGGACAGCTCTTCTTCGGATTCCGGTGCAAGAATTCACACACACCAAAAGCTGTCAAGAGGCAGAGACGGCCAGTGGAGCAGTTGCACAGGGGCTCACCATGCAAGATGGACGGACTCGGACTCACCACGCAAGCTTTGCGTGTCTGCAGCTGCAATCCTAATGCCCACTTGCACGAACTCAGCATGACTTACAACCTGAGTAGAAATGCGGAGGATTCTACTGTCGACCAACCGAAACCATCCCACGACTGTGTTAAAACAAAGACAGACATGGGGTGCGTGCGTGGCTATGCTCTCCTTCACCAAAAACGGTCTCTTCCAACCACCCAGTCGAATGCAAGACGGCGCTTCGGCTCTTTCCACACAGATCCGCCGAGATTTTTACCTCTCGAGGAGCGTAAAATGGAGATTGTCAAACCAAAAGGCTGGGCGTCAACTCTTTGCTATCTCTATGTTGTCTATCGCCCTAAACAGCTTTAAATGGTTCCGCCCCCTTAATAAGCTGGGGGCTCCTGTCGCCCAAGGGCGCCCGGGGACTTGTTTCCACTAGGTATTTGCCAGAAGGAAACATGCCTGAGAAGGAACCGGGCGCTTCCAACGACAGCCTTCAACTCTCCCCTCTGCATAACAATGGTATCGTCCAATGGTTACAGAGATAGGGGAATGTAGACTTCGAATGGTTCCATGGCTCCGCCTTGGGGTGCACTTCGAGCGCCATATCCCTCCCCGCTTTGGGTTGAAATGACGGCTCGAGCAGAAAACAAACACGGAATCCGGGATCCGTGCCTGGGCAAACACGGCCAGCAGTGGCCTCAGAGGCGGATCTTCTGCGTTTTCTAATGCAGACCGGGGGTCGCAGAAAGGCCACTCCAACTGCAGACTGCAGTACTGGCAGCGGAAAGCCTCGCTTTCGTAAGGCTCTCTGCCTCCCTGAACATTTTTAAGGGTTCACCACTAAAAATAAAGCTTAAAATCACATTTCTTTCAAATGAAATAACATCTGAAGTAGGAAACGACCCTTTTTCCTGGGTGTTCCTGGATGGATCGCTTCTAAAGCAAACAATTCTTGAAACTCTGGTTCATTATTTTTACTGTTCGCCAAAGCCCGCTTTCACGTCCGACCCAGGATTGGGGGGGGGGGTTAGCATGAAAACGAACCCGGAAGTTATCCTTATCCGTGGTCACTCTACTATTTTTCTGAGTCTATGCAATAAAGCAGCCAGTTCCTCCTCCCTGCCGCAGCCCTTCCCCTTGCGTGATGTGATGACGTAGAAGCCCGGTGACCGAAGGGCTCGGTCATGTGACGAGGGCAAGAAGCTGTACGCGGAAGTGCGTTCCCTTGTTGGATGGGGGCAGAGGGGATGGCGGCTGTAACGGTGGGCCCTGGGGTACCTCCCGCAGCCGCTGGGCCAGGAATGGGGCCGGGACCGGCGGAGGGGGCCGACGCTCTCTTCGTGGCCTTGAGCGCCGGCTTCACGACCTTGAGCCACCCTCTGCTCTATGTTAAGCTGCTGGTGCAGGTGCGGTCGCATCCGAAAGCCGGTTCCGGGTGGGCAGTCTCTGTGGGCCTCTGACGGAGCAGGCAGCCCCAAGAATTTGGGGGTTGCGAAGCAGGGCCCGAAAATTAATTAGAGTTATTGGTATTTGCTGTTTATCTTGGGATGTGCCTCCCGGCATCCCTGGGCAAGTAGGTGCAGCCTTCGTCTTAATTATTGGGGCTGCCCCTAATTAGGACTCAGTTTCCGGGTTTTGTGGTAGGTGTGACCCCTTGCAAAGGTGGCGGAGGGTCAGTACCTCATAAATGAGGTTTATCTCCTTTTTGCAATTTACCTAGATTTTGTAAAGAACGTTGTTGTTCCATTTGCTGTATAAAATGACACAGTCACAACTAAAAATGGTGTGTCTATGAGGATGATTTGGACTGTTTACCCTTCACCATAAGGGTTCAGAGTGGGTTAGAACAATGCAAAAAGACAATACTAAAATTAGCTATGAGGCACCGGGCCTGTAAATCTTTTAATTTAATAAACGGTTGGTGTTGGTGAAACTGAGTAAGAACTGAGAACAAATGGGGAAATGTACCATCTATATAGGATGTAAACTTATGAATGAAGAACACTGGTATGGGGGAGTCTTCCAAGAATCAGATGTTGCCTGATTGGTATCTCTTTTAAAGGTTGGGCATGAACCTCTTCCTCCAACTGTCGGGAGAAACTTGTTGGGAAGAAAAGTACTTTACCTACCTGGCTTTTTTACATATGGTGAGCATACTTTAATAAAAATCCAAGGAAAGTTTGTCAGTACAGTGGTACCTCGGGTTACGAACACTTTGGGTTACAGACTCTGCTAACCCAGAAGTAGTACCTCAGGTTAAGAACTTTGCCCCAGGATGAGAACAGAAATTGTGTGCCAGCGGCACAGCAGCAGCAGCAGGAGGCCCCATTAGCTAAAGTGGTGCTTCATGTTAAGAACAGTTTCAGATTAAGAATGGACCTCCAAAACGAATTAAGTTCCTAACCCGAGGTACCACTGTAGTTGAATAAGGATAATACTGTTGATAAGTCAACAGTAGTATAGTGCTGTGATAAATCAGTTCTTTTTTTAAAAAAATGCCTTTTCTGTGAACAAAATTGTTTTTTTATGAGAATATAGATACTACAGGAGGAATACTGCTTAGATCTTCTTGATTTGCAATGATCACAGACAAAGACAACAAAAAAGTTACAGCTAAAATTGTATGGTGCACTAGGTTTTCATAGTTGAAACTGGGAGTACTCTCCAGTAGACCTTATCTTCTGAGTAGGCATGTGCTGAATTGCATTATTGCCTTTTAAATCTTGTAGGCAGTGGCCCAATTGCATGTAATGCTAAGTCATACTGTATCTAAGCATGAATGCATGAATATGAAGCTACTTGCAGTAAAAAAATAGCTGCTGCTGCTCTACACGTGAAACCATGGTTTGGCACTACTACAGCTGAACCCAGGCACATAGCTAGCCTCACTCCAGACAAACCATGAGCCTGGGTTCAGATATAATGCTAAGCCAAACCATGTCTTCATTTTGAGTAGCACAGTAGCAGGACTGGGGGAGGAACAAAGTGGCTGTAATTTTTACAGTGAGTACCCACACGCTTAGCCATGGTTTGGCTTAGTATTGCATGCAAACCAGGCCAACACTCTTTATCTCATTTATATTGCTAGTCATTTTGTAACAGGAAAAAAGTATTGTCTGTGCCATAGATTGTATGGAATCATTGTTGGTCCTTATTGACTTAGAAAGGGTTGCATGTGCTGCAAAAAGTGCAGTTTGGTGTGAGTAATATCTACTTATATGAATAATGCTAATAATAATAATATAATACCAACAACAACAATGTTTCTTATACCCCACCCATCTGACTCGGTTGCGCCAGCCACTCTATGTCACTTCCAACAAAATTACAGGAAAAACAACAGCAACATACCTAGTGTTAGGCCAGAAAACCCTTTGTAATTGATTGTACCTTTTTTGATTTTGGGACATCCTTTTTGTAAATTACTTTGAAGGGTTTGTTTGTTTTGCAATCAAGCAGTGTATACATTTTATAAAACAATCAAATTATAAAATAAATCATTTCGTTATAAAAGATATTAGCTGTGGAAGTGTTACTATGAGTAGTGGTATGATTGTTGAGGATTTAGTTTGCTACTTTCAGCCATACCACTTATGTGCTTCCCTTAGAGAAATGTTTGGCACCTATTAAAAAATATTCATTAGCAAACTGTTTTGAATAAACAGAATTTTAAAAGACAGACACATTTATAGCATATAGAGAGGCAAAATGTGTATACATCACTGCATGTATCTATAATACTCCTTGCTTTCTATTTATATAATGGTATAGAGCAACCATACTGTGACTTAGAATCTGGGGTGTTTTTTTGCTAATGAAGCTTTTTAAATGCATTTCTTTGTGATTGTTTTATTGTGTGAAGCATGACAGTCAACTGAAGAGCTAGTTAAAACAGCTGTTTAATGAAGATCACTTTGTAGATTTGCTTTTACAGAAACATTTTCTCTCTTTTGAAAAAAAAAATACAGCTAGGAAAAAATACTGCTTTACAGCAACCTGAGGGTTGGAAAAGTGGAATTAGTCTTATATTTCCACTGTAGCAAACAACCACGGCATTATACTATACTAGGAGCACATTTGAGTTTTTCCTCTCTGTCTTACCATCTGATGCTTGTAATAATTTAGGCTCTGTGCAATTCCTTTCAAAACGTTTTGCAGATTATAACCTGAACCCTTTGGGGTGGAAGGAGGCAACACAGCTAAGCAGGAGTTAAAGGAATCTTCACACTCTGACCTAGCCCAGTAAAATCCAGTGTAACTCTTTAAGGTAGGCAGACCACAGCTGAAAGATTTAGCTGGCAATGTCAGGGTTCTCCTCGTTTTACAATGGGATCTTCAGTATCAGTGGATAGTCTAATGCCCTGAGACGTGTTATTCCAAATAGATGTTTAGTCAGCTGCAAGTTGGAGCTTCTGAAGACTGACAACGACGATGATGTGACACCACAATCGTTTATTTCCTAGCCAGACACATTGTGGAAGTGGATGGGAAAAGGGGCCTTTTCCGTGGCCTTGCTCCTCGCATTCTCTCTAGCACTTTATCCACCGTAAGCAGAGGGCGAGTAAAGAAGGTAAGGTTCAAGTTTGCTCTCTGCACTCAGTGTACTGAAGGCTAGTTGTGAATGTCTTTTTTTAAAAAAAGAAAGTCAGGTCAGCATTTCATTATAACTCAGGTGTCAGCTGACACCACTGTGGAGTGAGAAGGAATGAGCTTCAAGAGCAACCGCCACTGCCACTTCTCTGGTTGTGGCAAACAGCCCCTTTCCTTCAACCAGAGGCAGTAAATCCTTTGCAAGATCCTGAGTTGCTGAGCTGAAAGAGCAGCAGCAGCAGCTGCTGGCCTTATGCTGAACGGAGGCCCTCTGAGCATGTCTTTTAACTTTCCCCCTTTTTCATTATGTGAATGATTTCCTGAATCCTCAGCATTTATTTTTTTTATTACGGTCCTACACTGATGGCCCTCTTGGACCATATTTTAAATTAATTGATTATTAAGTCACAGTCGGGCTGCTTTAGGAATGTCTTGAGTGCCTTCAGCCTCCCTAAAATAATGATGTGCTGATCCTCTCTTAGTGACCTTTTATTTCCTGTGAAAGCCTGTTAGTCTGACACTTCTTGGCCTGCTCAGTCTTTGACAGTGGGGCTGTTGATTTCACTTTTCTAATCGTCAGTGACAGCTCCTCATTAAGGATGGGAGGAGTGCTGCTCTGTCTCCTGCCAAGATGAGTTGGCTGCCTTCCACTCCGTCCCCTCCTGCTGTGCACAGGAAAGCTCAACACTGCCTGATTCAGCTCTATGGTTTGGGAGCCTGCGCCGGCTGCCACTCCCTCCCGTCTGTGCATTGCTTGGAAGCGGGAAGAGAGGCTCATTCATGCTCCTTCAGTGCTTTCGAGTCTGGGCCTCCTCATGCTGATTCTCTTCCTGCTAATGATGCTTTAGACACAGGGTGATGAGCAGGAGGCAAGTGCATGCTTCCAAGCTGGGCATTTTCAAAGTGGAGAGCAACTTCCTTCTCCATTTCTGTGAGGCAGAAAAAGTTGTGTGTGCGCGCACACACTCACACACACACACACACACACACACGCCCCCCCCCCCCCCGACATGGCTCCCTTGCAGCAAGAGCATAGGGAGAAGGGAAGGAAGTTGGGGAAGGGCCATAGCTTGATGATAGAGCATGTGGTTCGCATGCAAAAGGTCAGAGGTTCAACTCTGGGCATTTTCAGGTAGGACTGGACAGCTGTGGCCAATCCATGTAGACACTTAGCTAGGTTGGCTAATGGAG
This sequence comes from Podarcis erhardii, assembly GCF_964252035.2. NCBI lineage: Eukaryota > Metazoa > Chordata > Lepidosauria > Squamata > Lacertidae > Podarcis > Podarcis erhardii. The sequence continues at coordinate 47,446,881 of NC_138510.1, read as the reverse complement.
TGACATGGTTCCTACTTCCTTAAGGAGGAAGCAAAGATGGGGGTGTAGCTCACTGGGAAAGTCACTATCTTTCAGCCTAATCGGTGTAACATGGTGATCCCCCCTCATGTATGGTCCTCTGAGCTCCTCTCCCATTTCCCCCCAACACCCCTAAGAGCAGATGCATCAAGTGCCATTGCTCATCATAGCCAAGTCTCTGAAGGGAGGTGAGCTTAATGTCTGTCCAGGATTTAACTTCCTTCCGCAGGGCCGGTAAGACAGAGCTATTCCGCCTGGCTTTCAATTTGAACTTAGCCTGATCTTTTATTCCCCTTCCTTCCCTCCCTCTCCCCTGTTTATGAAGATTACCCACTCTGGGATCCCACAGCTAATTCTCCCCTGGTCTCCTCGCTGGCCCAAATAGGACTAATTTATCCAACTAGCCCTGGTGATCATCTAATGTTTATTGGATGGATTTCCCCCCAAATTGATTTTTGAATTCTGAATTTATTGTTATTCACGTTTTATACTGTATTTTATGCTGTTTTTTGTTGCATCAATTAAGTGTTTTAAATTTGTTAGCTGCCCTGAGCCCGGTTTTCTGAACCAGGAAGGGCGGGGTATTATTATTATTATTATTATTATTATTATTATTATTATTATGTCTTTTAGGCATTTCCTTTGGAGGATATAGAACATGTTTCTAACAAGGATGATGTGAAAACGTCCCTCCTGAAAGTGGCAAAAGAGGTGGGATCCATTATCGAGCAATCTTTCTTTACTTAATCTTTCACCTAGTGTTTGGAAAAAAGCAACACTGTTTTGCAACTTTGCATTCTAATAAATCTAGGAAAGTTAGCATGGTTCATTTCTCCCCAACTTCCTGTAAGGCTAAACCTAGCTTGGAAAACTGCCTGGGGCTAAAGCTGTGAGAAGATTGGAAAGGTTGAAAATGCAAACGTGGGGTCAGCCTGATTTCTTAAGATTCTGGCTCTTCTGCCACCCAAGAAATTAAAAATTAAAATGAATGGATTTAATCTCACTAAATAATTGCAGAACAATTTCTGTGAGCACAATGGAATTTCACTACCACCACCCCACCACCCCAAATCTTCAGAGGGTAGAGAGAACCTGCAGAGGACATTCGGCAGATGAGTGGGGAGAGGGAAGTGAAGCTTTATTGCCATTGTAGAATTTTTTTCTGCACTTGCACAACTGAGTATTGCACAATACACTCATGGAAGGGACTTCCCTTCCTCCCCTTGTGCAACCTGAAATCTGCTCCAGAGGGTCCCCCAATGCTCTGGAAGAGCTTTTGAGATGGAGTGGTTGCGGAGAAGGGAGAAGTTCTGTTGTTCAAGTAGGAGCCTGCTGTACAAGTTTTGTGGCAGCATTAGATACCATCAAATGATTTTTGAAAAACGGCATAATGAGAATATAAAAGACCTGAAAGTGGTCTTCCAACACTTATAATGTTGTGAGGCTTGAAAAGTTTTGAAGAAAGCAGAAATTTGCCTTCAGACATGGGTATACCTCTGAGGTCAAATTGTTTGTGTTACCGAAGCTTCACAATCTCTCTGAATTATCTCGTATACAGTTACATCAGAATAAAGATATGCGGGAGGCAGGTCGTGGCATGAGGTAATGAGACTCTAGGAATTGCTGCCTTCCGTGTAGTTCCCTCCCCCCCCCCCAGGTTTGTTTTTCAAAACACAAAACTGAAACACTTAAAAGCAATCGGTTTCCCAACATAGTCCTAATGACAGTGTGATCAGTTGCAGCCGTGCCATTTCTCAGAAGGTGGTTCATACTGCACTCTGCTTGACCTTCTTTCTCAGACCTCCCATGAGATGATGATGCAGTGCGTATCCCGGGTTATCTCTCATCCGCTGCATGGTGAGTTGTGTGGGCTGCTGTCTTTCAGTCTCTTTTTAACCTTGAGGGATGTTGGGTTTTTGTTTTGTTTTTTACAGTCGAGTGGTATAAAATTTTTGATAAAAAGAAAGACTAGCTTTTAGTTGGTCTCTTGAAGCAGTTGTTTTAAAACAAAATTGGGGAAGATATTCCTAGCCATGACAGGAGCCTGATCTTGAATCAGACTCATTTTGAGATGTTCTTACTAAAGAAAACATTTCTCCCCCCCCCCTTTCAGGTGTTAAAACCTATAGAGAAGGAAGTTTGCTGTCACTAATGATTGCTGAAGTAAATTTGACTCTGCATAGAAATACAAGAGACCGGGACTTGTTCCATTTCATGACATTTTGGTCCCACAGCTTACATAATAATAGGTGCATGTGCTGAAGTGTAAGAGGGATATTCACTCTACAACTGAAGAAAATATTTCATACATCTAACAGGGTGGATTCTGATGCAGGGCTGAATCACCTGTGGCCCTCCAGACATTGATGAACTACGGTTCCAATCAGTCACAGCCAGCAAGGGCCAGTGATCAGGGATGCTGGGTTGTTGTGTGGCAGCATCAGGTGGGCCACAGGTTCCCCATAATCAGTGAAATCTTACGCAACTTGCTAATGTTTAAGGAGCCACAAGGCACTCCTGGGGTTTTTGCTTTTAGGGATGTATGCATTTATATCTCTGTTAAGCATCATGAACTAAGAACTATGACTGATAGAATGCTGCATTTTGGGGGGTGGATTTCGTGCCTCATATACTGCTTGATAGATCCTGATGAAGTGATGAAATGGTTTGCAACTGCAGTTGCTTAAATGCCTCTGTTTCCCTGCAGTAATTTCAATGCGCTGTATGGTCCAGTTCGTAGGACGGGAAGTGAAGTACAGGTGAGATTGTTCTGCCCTTTGAGAGTTGAACCTGAGAATAATAGTCTTGGATAAACTATTTGTTCAATGTGAACCAAGCAGCACCAGCATGAACAGCTCACCGTTCTTCCTCTTACTCCACTGTGTCTTTGACGCTACGTATCCATTGTCCCACTAGAATTTTATGTGTTTCAGCATCTTCTGTTTCAGACAAAAAGGAGGTGAAACACCAATACAATTTCATAATGGTCTCCTTGTGCAGAAATTTAAGTTAGTGCAACTATGCAGTCGCAATTTTAAGTATTTATTTGCTTTCTATAAAAACATGCATGTGATGCTTTGGGGGACATACTCCACCTAAGAAAGCTCACAATATTGTAAAAACGCAATAAATACAGCACTCTAAACCAATCACAACTAGCAAAGGCTGCAGCCTTAATAGTTATTAAAAAGACCATTTAAAACAGTTACAGAGACTAATAAAACAGCTAAAGAGCGCTATAGTATGTACCAATTCTGGAAATAAATTAAAAATTGCAAAAGGCAGCTTGTAAATGATGGCTTTTAAGGCTTCATGTAAAAATCTGCAGTGCAGAGGCCATGCACACTTCTTAGGAGAGAGAGTTCCACCTGAATAGAGATAGCTTGGTTGCCAGCTACCCATCTCCCAGTAACCTCATGCTTAGCTTACTGCAATGCAGCATATACACAGCAGCTTTCAAAAATAATCCAAAAACTGCAGTTGGTCCGAAGTAGGACTACAAGATTCCTTGATTCTTTCTTCAGCGACTCTACTGAAGAAGATGTCTACACTAAGCAAAGTGAAGTGGGGGGCTACTAAGGAGAGAGGGCCTTCTGTGTGGTGGCACCCCAGCCCATCTGAGAGAGACTGGCTTGGTGCCTCCTTAGGGTTCTTTTGTCCCCAGGTCAGGATTTTTTTTAAAAAAAATCACAGGCCTATTAGGTATCTGTGACTAGGAGTATTCTGAATTGCACTTATGTGCTATTAATATGCTTTGATTCATCCCTGCTGGACATTTTTATGCTGCAAACTGTTATTTTATTATGGTGATGGGAAGCTTTTTTGAGAGAGAGAGAGAGAGAGAGAGAGACCGGGGGCGGAGGGGAGAGATGCATTCTGAAGAGAGGGTATTTGGTTGGAGGCTGTGTGAGTGGGACTGAAGGTGGCTGTGGGCAGAACCAGAGCTTTCCCTCCCCACAACCCCCTTTCTCGCTCCCTTTTCTTCCCTGGCAATGGAGAGATTACTCCTGGCCAGAGGTCTGAACTGCTGCTTGCTGAGGGCTTTGAAATTAGGCCAAGGGCTGCTGGTTGTCCACCCCTGTGCTAGAATCATAATGCTAATTTAGCAGTTGGTTTGTTCCAAGGAGAGGAAGACAATTCTTCTTTCCCCTGCTTGAAGCATACAAGTAGCAGCTGCATAAATGTGCTGCTGACTGCAGAGGCGTGTGAGAGTTGCTTCCCCGAGTCTTAACCATTTCCTTTCTCAACAGGGGCGTGCTCAGCTCCATTGGGACAATTTGGAAGGAAGAAGGGCTCCTGGGATTCTTTGTGTACGTGAGTCTGTCTGAATTCCTAGCAAACCTTACTCAATCTGAAACTTTTGTTCTTGGTCAGTTGCCACACCCTGGGCCAGCTCTTATTCCAAACAGTCATCTGCCAGCAGAACGGGAAGTTGCTGTTCCCATTCCTTAGGATTCAGTTCTGCACTCAACATTTTTCTATCAGACAGTACATAGGATGCTGCTCCAAATAGGATACTCCTTTGGAATTGTAAAGCTCTGCAGGTACATAGCAGAGATAAATTGTGGCCCATTGTGACCAGGCAGTAGTGTCTCTTGCATGTCACCTAAAACCAACAAAAGCAAATGACTTGGGGCTTCATAGGCAGCACCTCAGCCTTGGAGCTCCTCCCTGCATTATGTCAGAGCCTAAGGCACTTTTTGGAAGGAGTCCCAGACTTGCTACTTAAGCAACAATAATTACTAGGAATGGCTCGGTCAAAACAGCAATAAGGAGATCAACAAATCTTATTCTATCTGTGATTACTTTTTAATCAGCACTGAGGTTCTAAAATGCATCTGTGCTGTAGAATGCCATGTAGAATGAGTTAGTGATTTCCTTTTGAATTAACAGAACTGGAGGATTGGAATCTCTGTATCAGGGTAGGGGTTAACCGCATTTTCTGGTCACTCTTGATGAGGTTTTTGTCTAAATTGCATCTTTATTTTTTTTAAAGGCAATGGTTCTGTTTTAAATAGCCACAAAAGTCTTGTAGTTTAACTCAAGTCTTTGTTATCCAATTTTCCTTCTTGGTTTTTCAGCGGTTTAGTTCCTCATATCCTAGGTGATGTCATCTTTCTATGGTGTTGCAACCTTCTGGCTCACTTGATCAACACCTACGCAGTGGATGACAATGTGAGTGGTGGGGTTTCTCATCCTGTTGAGTTGCTTGTTGGTTTAGTGCAACAGTGGATCTCTGGGTAATTTGCCCTGAATCAGCGCGTGCACGCACGCACACACACACACACACACACACACATCTGACTTGTGAAAAAGAATGCTTGAGAGAAAACCAGGAGTGGATTTTTGTATGGAAGGACTTCTAAACTTGGTTTTGATACTATCCTTGAATTTCTGGACTTCTTAGTGTATGTCCACCTGACTGAGCTACTATTTTGCACCTGGCACTCATGCTTTAGGGACTACTAGTTAATAATGATTCCACAGAAACATATGGGTCGGAAGAACTTAGCAGACTTGCTTATAACTGAAATAAAACATGCTATGTTTTTATAGCAAAAGTGTGAAGAGAGAGAGAGAAGCAGGAAATTTTCAATGACTTATTCGGATCTAGGTTGAAGCCTTGATTTGCAGAATGTTCTAAACTGAAGGGGGAGGGGTGTCATCTGTTAGGCTTCCCTCTGCTTTGTTTTCACAGCTCAAATTGAGCATGGTTTTAAGTAGCTGACAAATCTCAGCAGAGAACATGAACCTCCCCCCACCCAGCAATACTGTTCTCCTAGTCTGTAAACTTTACAAGCTCGAGCCGTCACCATATAGCAGCCAGGAAGTGCCTTTGCCACATTCTAGCCAACTTTTTCTGTTCAGTGCATATGGCTTCTCTTAAGCATCATTGATTCCCCATATTCAGTTTTTGCCTAGTTTGCAGCATGCTAATTTGGGCTAAGAAAATATCAAAACTCACAGACCTGTTTGCTGGGAGCTGCTTGTTAATACGCCTCATGAAGTCTTTTCCCCTTTGGGGACATGGGATCAAATATTAAGACAGGTGGGGTGTAACTATGGAAAAGTTATTTCCATAGAAGAGCAAGCTGAATTACCTGTACTTATGTAACAACTCAGCAGTCTTTGTGGAGTTGTGTTTACAATGTCTTCAATTCAGTGCAGGTATGTGGAACCTTTGGCCCTTGACCTGTTGCTGAACTACAATTTCCATCAGCCCCAGCAAGCATGGTCAGTGAGCAGGGTCAGTGGGACTTGTAGTTCAGTGACATCTGGAGGACCAAGCATTCCCCACACCTGGTTTAGTAGGTGCCTCTTGTCAGTTTAAAGCTGTTGCTACCTGCGTTAGCTCAGATCTGGTTTAGGTTATATCTAGAACTATGCCAGTCTCTTTGCATATTCCATGCAGCCTTGTTGATAACCGGTGATCTGCTTGTATTTGCTCAATGTGTGTGATGGTTTGAGCCTGAAGAAACCTCTGATCTCTCTTTGTTTCAGTTCAGCCAAGCCTCTGTGATACGAAGCTACACCAAGTTTGTGATGGGGGTATGTAAGCGATTGTGCCTGTTGGGGGAATTGGTCGACATATGACTTGTTCTCCTTCTCTCTTCCACTGTTCTAGGGAAATCAGTACTTTGTATAAGTACTGAGTCCCAGCAACTGGGAACTTCAGATCTCAGGGTTTGAACAGTTGATTTATGATCCTGACTTAAAGCCATAACTGGCAGCCTTTTTGGCAAGTGTGCCTCAAATGTGGTCCAAAGTATGAAACAGTGCCGCTACAGGCATTATTGCACACTGTAGTAGCTGTAACCCATCCCAGGCCTCTGCTCCTGGCCTCTTCTCATCAGCATAGCTTTGCAGAGGGAGGCAGGCAGGCTGTGTAGACTTGGCTCACTCCCAAATACAGTCATACCTCATGTTGTGTTCTGCTCATGTTATGGACTTTCAACTTACAAATCCAGCAAACCTGGAAGTGTTTACCTCCGGGTTCGCTGCCCATGCATGCGCAGAAGCAATCAGCACGCTTCGTGCAAGCACAGAAACGCTCAATCGTGCCATGCACATGTGCAGAAGAGGCGCTCTAGTTACAGACTTTTCAGGGTGCAAACAGCACCCCGAAATAGATTAAGTCCACAACTAGAGGCACCACTGTACTGGCTCCCACAGTCACTGCCTCTTGCTCCACCAGCGATGGTGCTTATGCCACAGGTTGGCCACTTTAAAAAATCTGGTCTGCTTGAGGCGAGGTGAGTTAGATGAAAGGCCCAAGTCTCCTACCTGTAAGTCCTATGAAACTGCAACTGGCGAGTGGCCAAAAAATTGCTGGTCAACCCCGATTCTCCTTGGGCTCGAGAAACTGCCCAATGCCAAACCAGACTTGAATAAACCCACAATTAATAAAGTGCAAGATGTGGGTGGGGAAACCAGCTGTCATCATAACTTATCCTTAATGCATATGGATCTTTTTCCACGTGTAATTTTTAACAGGCATGTGCAGCTCTGTTGTTAAGCATCTTTCAGCTGCAGTTCTTCCTGCCAGTTGATGTATATCTGGGCCTGTTATGCTGCTTTTCTACATAACTGACAGTTAAGCTGCCTCGGGTGAAAAAGTTTCTCTCTCTGCACACTCAAAATATGCTGGTCCTGTCTTGTTGCATGAGGCTTCTTGCTCATTGTTTTTTGGGGGGAGAGGTGGGGGACAGTGTCTCGCTCTGCCGTATGGAAGGGAATGCCTTAGATATGCCTTTGTTTCAGATTGCTGTGAGCATGCTGACGTACCCCTTTCTTCTTGTGGGAGATCTCATGGCGGTGAACAATTGTGGGTATGTGATTTCACTCTCCCCACCCCCACCCCCAACCAGCGTCATTAATGAAATTTAATAAGTTGGCAGAACTACTTATTCTAGTCATATTTTCCTATACTGAACAGCTTAGCCTGGACATATGCACACACAGCATGAAAAACCGCGCCCTCGCATCCCTGCACACACCTAAAAAAGTGATTTGGGACAGACAGACTTCAGGCTGGTGTGTTTGGAGATGATGCACACTGAAGGAACCAGGAGGAAGAGAAGACCTTGGCTGTGTGTATATGTGGAAATAGCCCACAGTTATTTTTGCTAGCCAGCCAGCATTTTTAGGTCAATAAACTTGAAGTGAACAGCCTCTGTGTCTCTCTCAGGTTTGTGAATGTTCATGGTCATTGAAGGAGATGGAGTTAAGTCGGTGGCTTTTTGTAAAGTTTCTGCAGCTTGTAGAACAATGAGAGGGTTTGGTTTTCTGTTGTGTATTGCCCCCTTTCTAGAGCAGGGACTGTATATATTTGTGTCTGTCATAACTGAATAAATGAGAGCATCTGAAGGCAGTAATGATGTTGATTCCTGTTTACACCTTGATTGCTTGCTTCTCTCGCCCTCAGTTTGTTCTCTTCCCTGACTGCTCTCTTTGCTGTATAGGTTACTTGCTGGCCTCCCTCCACGCACCCCTGTGTTTTCCTCTTGGATTCAGTGCTGGAGACACTTTAGTGCTCAGGTGAGCAGCCGTGTTTACTCTGAGATGAGTTTAGCCAGAGAAAGTAAAGCTTTGGTTCCTGAGCAGTTCCTCAGTACAGATGGATGGCAGAAGCATGCATCCTTTCTTGTCCTGAACAGAAGTGGATGATTCTTAACTTTTTGCAAATCTGCCTTTGCAAATTTAGTCACCCCCAACTCCCCTGCCATTTTTACTCTTTAGTGTTTTCATAATCTTTAAAATCTTGTTCAGACTAACATCAGTAAGGATAATCTTCCCAGTAAAGTCTATTCCTGTGAGATTTGGTGTTTGTCTTTTTACACCACTGTAATATTATGCAGGGTTTCCCTAGATGTATATAAAATACAGTGGTACCTTGGTTCTCAAACTTAATCTGTCCCGGGAGTTCGTTCGACCCCCGGAACCGTTAAAAAACCAAGGTGTGGCTTCCGATTGGCTGCAGGAGCTTCCTGCACTCAGTCGGAAACTGCATCAGATGTTCAGCTTTTGGAAAACATTCACAAACTGGAACACTTTGTGGAGTTCGGGAGCCGATTTGTTTGACGACTAAGCCGTTCAGGAACCAAGGTACCACTGTAAGAGGAAGAGGGAAAAATGAATGCATATGGGGGATTACTATTTGTATTTTTTTCCTGTTTTACTGTTGCTGCATCCAGCACCCTTATTTACTATACATTTTTTAAAAAATGACAGCTCTTATAAATGTTGGTTTCCAACACTTCTCCTGTCTTCTTCTCCCTAGGGGCAGCTCTTCAGAGGCTCCAGCCTACTTTTTCGTAGAGCATCTGCACCAGCATATCTTATTGATTAATCTCATCTGGGAGAAAGAGGTCAACCTAGACTCTTGTAGAAGAAACCTTCAATGCTTGCTTTGACATTTCCTTTTTAATTTTGAAGACAAAGGTGAAAGAGCAAGAGCATCTTCTCCCCAGCAAATTGGACTGGCTTCCTAACTGCACCATGTTGACTTAAGTTGCCAGCTGATCTTGCCAGTCAGGGTGGGGCAGGAACACTTTTCAGTGCCAGCCAAGCCTAAAGTCCAAAGGGACAGCCTTACTGGAGAACGGTTATAGCTTCTGAAGGCTTGGCATGCACATGGCTCTCTGGAGTCAGGGACACAATGAGAAGTTTGTTTACATCATTCTTTGCACTGCCTAAACCAGCCGAGACTTCAGTTGGTTGCAGTCTCTCCTCGGTGCCATCGTTAGACAAGTAAAATAGAATAGCCATTATTGCATTCGTCTGTGAACCAGCAAAACATTAGACAAATTGGAGAAGCTAAACTTAGCTCTGTCAGCTTTGGCCTCTGCCTCATTGGCTAGCCTACATGTTAAAATCCCAACTGGTTTTAGAATATTTTTCATACTTAGGATTCAGGAGAGCCACAGAAAACGTACCATAAGTGACAGTATTATTCATTTCCTAACAATGACATGCAGAGAGCTGATTCTTGGTTTAACATAGCATCTCTCAGGTCTTCCACCACCCAGATTTTTTATGCGGTTCTTCTCTTAAGTTGGCACATAAGAGTAATCAATTTTATCTGGGTTTTGAACAACCTGAGCACGGGAAGGGGGTGTTGAACACTAAGAGGGAAGATACATTTCCTAAGGGAACATAACTACAAGCATCTTAAGACTGAGCTGAGTGTTGCTCACTAATGAGATGTTTAAGCCAGAATTGGTATAGCTAGTGCTCTTTTTCTAGAAAAAGAGGTCCTAGAACTCACCATGAATGCCTCCTTGGTTCTCTCAGAATGGCAACAGCACCCGCCTAATTGGTGCTGGAACTGAGTTCCAGCAAGTTCCAGCTGAAAAAAGCCCCGGGTATAGCATTTGGTGAAGAAACAGGTAGCACTAATAGTGTCCACAGGGTCACATGTGGATACCACATATGTACACTAGGGCTCTTCTGCCACTCATGAAGCCAGGGGACCTTCTGGGGCACACAAGGGGATGCAGCTGGGGGTGAATCATGGTCAAACTGAGATAGCATGTAAGCAAAGAAAGGAAATGTTTTCTCTGGGACAAAAACACACATGTTGTGCTGACCTGTATGTGAATAAGCTTGTCAGACTTGCTGGTCTAGACCTAAGTTCAGCAGTGCTCCCCACTGTGAGATGATGCTGGGCAAGAAAGTCTGCCATGTTAAGGACTTGTAGCTTTGTTGTATAGAACAGAACGGTTTTTGCACATTGGTTGTCATAGCTAGGGCTGCCTTCTGATCATGTGAATTTGGGCCATGATTAGTTTTTCTAATTTCTGCTTTAGAAGTTCATGTGAGTTGGCTCTGGTTGACATGAAGACTTTCATTATTAGATCAGTTCCACAGTCAAGAGGGTGTCATGCGGCTACTTCGCCACAAGCATGGCTGACAGTTCAGTCCACAGCTGACTGCTTCCCCCACTTTCGCATCTTTGCAGTAGCATGGCAAACGTTGGGAAATTATCTTCCTGGCAAAGCATCAACTTTACCAACAATTTTGAGACTTCTCTGCTAAACTCATATTCTCACCACACTTTAGTTCTGTGAATTGGTGCTGAGCTTGAGACAAAGGCCAAACCAACTCTTGTCAATTAATGTGGTTGTCCACATTGGTTGCTTTGTGGTTGCTTTGGTTCTGCAACTTTTAAACTACTTGATCTTGTATGCCACAACAGTATATAAGAAAGGTCAGTTTATTTGTGAATTGCACTAAAGTAGTGTTTCATTTCAGCAAGGATGTGGTGGTAGCACGCTGGCTCAACTTAAGTTCAACTATTAGTGTTTGTCTTCAGGAAACTAGGTGATGAGGGAGTGAAAATCCAGCATTGGGATTCTAAAGGCAACTAACTCCTTGTCCAGTAAAAGTGTTAGAGGCATTCCTTCGTTTGTGATCAGAGCTTATTTATACACACAAAAAATGGCTATATTCCCGTCCAGTGCTGCTGTACATAGGCTTTCCCCATTCCATTTGCTGTGTTGTTAGTTCTTTGTTGTATGTGCATGAGTGGTGTATGTGTTACTAAGTAATTCCAAATGCATCTGTGCTGGCTTCTGCAGTGCCTGGGGATTCTTTCTGGGTCAGAAGGAAGGGCATTAATTTTGTAATGTCATACAGTGAAAAATGATATGGATGTCTTGTGATTCCCCCCCCCCTCTAAATCCTTGGGGAGCCCAGGAAGAGCCTGGTCTTGCTTCTTGCATCCAAGGAACCGCAACAATTCCTCAGAGGAGGAATAGGGTCATTTGTTTTCCAGATAGGTGTTCCAAATCTTTTACTTTCCAAACATTGTCATTTGAACAGATACTTGTCTTGATGCTTTGGAGATCTTGTCCTGTATAGCATATTTGTACATGTATTATTAGTACATGTGGGAGGCTCTTGTATCTAAAATATCTGCTACCTTATCCCTTTGACCCAACCTGTCACTTTAATGCTTTTACCTTTACCATAAAACTGCATGCTATTGTTTTTATAACTGTTAATTGAATTCACTTTGAAATAAAACTGTGGAAAATGACATCCCTTGAGCTTCTTTAACGTTATGCATGAACCCAAGAACTGTAAATCTCAGCCGCCTAGTCTGTTTGTTTTTAAATCTAAAATGTTCACACACACAAAAACACCCATTGTGGTTATGTGCTATGTCCATCCTGCTCAAATGAGACTGTAAAGGTCAGACCCAATCAGAACAATGAAACTAGAATGAAATGTTCACTCTGCACCACACTGTTGCTGTGCAAAGGCTACAAAATGCAGTTGTACCTCAGTTCTCGAATATCTCCATTGACAAACGTTTCACAACTTAAACGCCGAAAACCCAGAAGTAAATGCTTCTGTTTTCGAAGGCACCTCGGAAGTCGAACGGCTTCTGCTGCTTGTTTTTCAATTTTCTCAATTGAATTTGCAGACAGTCCTTTGCACCTCGGTAAGTCAGTTTTCGCATACCCACCTTCCTTATTTATGCCCTACTAAGGCTATTGGCCATGTTGGCTGGACTTGATGAGAATAATAGTCCCGCAACCTCTGGAGATCACCTCTGATTTATAGGAACATGGGTATCAGGGTTGGGAAGGACTCCTTTCAGAGACCTTAAAAGAGTTGCTGCCAGCCAGAGTAGACAATATGGGACTATATGTTCCGTGGTCTGACTTGGTATAAGTCACCTTCATATCACCTGGCCTAAAGATTTTTACACATCAGTGGTTCTCCATCAACCACTTCAAAATGGCTTAGGGTCTTGGTCAACCACTTAATTATTTTTTTGCCTGTTGTAGGAATTTGAATTGTAATATACAGTATACAAAATAAAAGACTCAATAAAAATACAATTAATATTCAGCATGATGGATGTGCCAACTCTCATCTTCAGCTACAAATCCTCAGATGCACCTCAGGTCACCTGAATGAAGTCCACAGAGCACAGTTTGCCATCCCCTATCCTAGACAATAGCCTCAATAGACTGTCTTGGACTCCAGGCTGTCTTCCTTGCTGAAACATCCACTTTTCACCAGATCCCAGGCTTTGGCAACTCATAAACATAGTTCAGTTTGTTTAGAGATCTGGTAAAGAATGTATATTAGATTAGGTAGACATTTGGCTTCTGGCAGTAGTTTTACTGTACAACTGACTACTAAATTATTATTAATAAAAAGTAAGATCTCAACAGCAGTGACAGGGTCAGGGTCACTTTTGAAGGTGCTAATTTATATACGTAGTTGTATATAAAGCAAACTTTGCTTTCCCCAGTTACATGCAGATTTTGATTATGAGCTTTCCAATAGCACTGTGGTGATCGTGCTTAGGGTACTTTGTTTGAGGATCACATCTTCTGAGGCATAATAAGCTTCTATTCTCTTGTCACACTGCAGTTCACCATCAAGAATTTGGGGAAATAGCCTGGGAAAGACCCTTTTCTCTCTGGGTCAGCACTACATCAGTTCACTGTAGAAATCCAGCCATGCATTGGTGGGCAGACAAGCACAAGCTTTTCTGGTTTGAGGGGGTTGGAAGTACTAAAACAATACATTGGCTCCACTGAAAGAGAGCACACACAGTCAGCTGTAAAAATTTGGTACCTCTGGCCAGTATGTAGCGTGCCAACCATCTCCTATTTTTAACTTGAAGTGGTTCAGTTCTGAGTGTTCAAAGGGATTTCTTCTTATGAAACTGCTCAGTACGTTCCCTTTTTAAAATTCATTCACTGGAGAGGAAGGGGAGTGTGGATCAGCCCTTCCCAGTTAAAAAGTCTGCCTTGCAGGGGCTTGTGTAGGCGAATGTTCCTGTTATACAAATTTCTCATCTTCCCTTTTCTCTGTTCCCATCCATTTTCACGTCCTTCCACAGTCTACCCCCAGGGACAGCCCCCTCCTCTCCTCCCCTTTTGCATCTGCTTCCTTCCCCTTTTATATCTGGTTCTGGCAGCTACTTCCGTCTGGTGCCTCTGAGTGCATGGCATATTGTCCTGAACAGCCAATGGCTTTCTCTCTGTGTGTGTGTGTCTCTTTCACCCCCAAGCATGATGCAGAGCTGCTGTTTTGCAGGAAGCTGCAGCTAAGAACATTTGTGGCACGTGTGGGTGGCTTGCAGCTCTTTTGTTTACAACAATCAGGGTCCAAGGAAAGGAGATTCCTGGGTCATCTCCAGCCCGCAAAAAAAAAGGGACCAGTCTACAGGGGAATGTTAGTTGCTTTTAAAAAGTCGAGCAGATTGACTCGCTTAGATATCCCAAGTCGCATGGGCATCCATATCCTCAGAGCCCCCTCTTTAGATGACCCATTAGTGGAGCATTCGCGTTGATAAGCTTATCAGCAATGAATTTTTCTCCCAATGAGCTTCTGTTGCCACATGGTGGAAAGACTGCTGAAGATCAGAGCCACTGAGATGTCTATTTCAAGTGAGCAGCTTTCTTAATTCTGAGAACCATGCAAAAAGACAGATCTGGGTGGATTTGTCATGAAACCTGAATTCTCAGATAAAAGCTGAAACGTCTGAAGTTTGCCCAAATTTCAAATGTTGATGCTCTTTAATTTGGATCTGAAATGTTTATCCTAAAAATCAAGCACTTTACAATGAGAAGGTGGCAGTATGCATGCTGTGGTTTGTTTTGTTTTGGGGCAGGTATGAACCACAAAACAGCTCTCCAGCTGTCTCCATTGCCAGCTATTGCCAAATATTGTCGGTTACCAGATACCATGGCAAGGCTGTTCTAAGTGCAATGCAAGGAGTAAAATGGAAGATAGCCTCTGGTCACAGGCTCACAATTAGAACCAGTTGGACTTGCCTTGCTTCACAGGCGTCAGGTGCAAGTAACTACATGTGCAATCTGTAGGATCAGGCTGATACCTTTGCTTTCGGATTATTGCTATCACAGCTATGGGTTTTTGTGACGCTAAAAGAGCTTATGTTGTGTACCTCCTGTTGTGAAGATATTCTAGATAATCTTTCCTTAAACTCTATCATCTACTTGAAAATCACTGTAAAGGTAAAGGTTCCCCTGACCATTAGATCCAGTCGTGGACAACCCTGGGGTTGCGGTGCTCATCTCGCTCTATAGGTCGAGGCGTTTGTCCGCTGACAGTTACCAGGTCATGTGGCCAGCATGACTAAGCTGCTTCTGGCAAACCAGAGCAGCTCACGGAAACACCGTTTACCTTCCCACCGGAGTGGTACCTATTTATCTATTTGCACTTTGACGTGCTTTCGAACTGCTAGGTGGGCAGGAGCTGGGACCAAACAATGGGAGTTCACACCCCGTCTCGGGGATTCGAACTGCCGACCTTCTGATCGGCAAGCCCTAGGCTCTGTGGTTTAGACCACAGCGCCACCCGCGTCTAAACTCTCTCATCTACTTGAAATCACTATAATAGTTATCAAATACCTTCATACCTACTGGGAAGCTCATTTGAATGCCAGCCTTTATGTGGTCAACGTGCAAAAGAGGAAAGAAGTAGTAGACTTGGGGAGCCAAGGGAATCCTACAAAACTTTGAGGAACAAAATGTAACAGGGGGCCCAAAGCTGAATGACCACAGAACACTACTGGAAAAATATGGGGGGGACCATGGAGGAGGGAAAATATGGACTACCTTGGAAGACGGTGTGGCTGATTGGCTGGTAAGACATCCATGCTGCACCTTTTGTTGCAGGTCCCAGTTGCTAATTACTGTTTGACACTGTCAAGCAACTGAAATCAAATGGCATTAGAGGTCAAGCTGTGCTTTCAAATGTTTTGACAAACACTTGAATATGCAGAGAATTTCTGGCGTGTTACTCAGCGCCGGCATTCAATGGGAATCTTTTTTGGAAGCAAACAGCTTTCAGCTGAAGCTTGGATTCTTCTGCTCTGAAGCCATCCTGTAGGCAGGGACTGCCAGCCTCCTGCCCTCCAGAGGTTGCTGGAACTGTTACTCTCACCAGCTGCAGCCAGCCCATGCTGACTGGGACTGAGGAGAGCCATAACCCGAACCGTGTGGAGGGCACCAAGTTGAGGAAAGCTGCTCTAAGCAAACAGAGGGAAAAGCGAGGCCTTTTCAGGGCCTCAGGCTTTGGCAAGGTGTGCTTCAGCTGCCGCCTCCTACCTGTGCTCCAAGATTATGGAGGCTGCTCTACACGCAGAACCAGTGTGTGGAGATGACGCACTGCCCTATGCTAAACAGAGGAGCCATTCTTGAGGCTGTGGAGCACGCCCTTGGCCCAGAGCGATAGGAATGTTTGCTTTTCTCTGCTCCTGTTGTACTGTGCCAGAGCAGGCAGCACGTAGACAAGAAGACAGCAGAGCCCAGCTAGAGGGGGTGGGGTCAGGCCTTGCATTCCCACTGAGCAGCTTGAAGGGCATGGCTGGCTTTGGAAGGGAAGAGAGAGTGCAGGGCAGACAGCTAGCTATGCTACAGTCCTAGAGGGTTTCCTTTCCTTGGAGCAGGGAATTGGAAGGCAAGGAATTCGTATTTCAGGTCAATGTGAATATCAAGTAGGGATCGGTTAATCTGCCTATTTTTTGTTTCTCTCCGTTTCTTCTTTTTCCAGCCTTAAGTTCAGATGTCTATGTTCCTGCTTCAGTTTTTTTTTAAAAATAATAAATTTAAAAACAAATTATGAGATTCATCAACATCGTAATAGATTTTACTGCAAATTTCTCCTAGTTTCTTATTCAGTTTTACTGAATGTACACATTTTTTTTGTAAAGCAGTTTTCCCTTTAAAAATGCATGTCTGTATGTCACTTTCACTAACATGTACACTTAAATGCACACTTTGTCTCAATATATGCATTTTTGTGCACATGGCTTGGATGGAGAACTGCATTGCAAAATTCAGAGAAATGCAAATTTCGAAAGATGGCTGTGTTTTGGTTTGGGTATTGCTTCAGGAAGTGCAGATTAGGTAGGCTTGTCATTACATGTGAATTGAATCAAAATTCTCCCCATCCCTAATGTGATATTATCAGTAAATGGAAGTCTGGGCCAAAGGCAGACTTGTGCTGCTGTTGATTTTTCTCCCAAAGGAAAATTCACATTTTTCTCTCTGTAAAAATATGTATCCATCCTTTAACATATTGACACAAATAATAAATATCATCTATATCTATCTATCTATCTATCTATCTATCTATCTATCTATCTATCTATCTCGGTATACTTTAAAATGCTTCCAAAATTTATCCAGGCATTGCTAGATTAGTGTGATATTTGTCTTGAATATATTGCCATAGTATGAGCCATACTGCTGGGGATATTTGAAGCTTTTCCTAGGTACTGTGTGAAGTGCCAAGAAAACCTAAGACAATATTTGATCAGAGATCATGGTGGCCCACAGAAAATGAATGTGCGTACCATGGGGCAATAAGAGCTTTGAATCTATATTATCTGCATTCAGCTCTGCTGGCTGCTTCTTTTTCTTTCCTGCCCAAGATTGATGTGGAAGGTTTGAAGTGCTAATTTGCAGTCATTAGCACCTCATTCTCCCAGTACCCCTTCTCTTTGAGAACAGTAGCCATACTGTCTGTCAGGAGATGTTCCTAACTCATGCTCTTAAATTGTATTTTATTGTACATCTGTTGTTTCGCTTGTAAATGCCTCTAGGGACATGTTTTCTTTCTTGAAAAACTATATACAAATTTATTAAACGGATACATTTAAATGGATGCTCCATCTCTGTGTACCTCATGAACTTGCTGCAAGCCAAGACTCAAGTTACGTAAATGAACGAATCTTCAGGCAAAAAACTAATGACCACCTTGGTTCCTCCACTGTTCCGTTCCAATATCATATGGTGCCTTGCAAGACTGAGGGTTGTTGGAATTTCAGCATAATGAAATCTTCAGTAAGGAATTGAAACAGTGTTCGGGCAGCACTTGCAGGGCTCACTTTTGCACTGTAGTTTGAATGCTTGGAAAATTCGTTCTCTGCGAATTCAGATGATGAACAGTCCCAATCTGTACCTCCCACACTAATGTGAGAACTGGAACCCATATGTCTTTGGATTTTGCACTTTTCCAAAATTTCTGATGCGATTCCTAGGCATTTTCAAGCTGCATATTCAGTGAAATATGCATTTAAATATGTGGTTTGAGAGGAAATGCATTCCGAAAGGCGTGTTTCGTGAGACAATATGTTCAAAATGCATATTATTTTAGATACCTATTTAAATGCATTTTTTGAGAAAATTAAATAGAAAACTATAAATAGATAGCTAGGTAGAAATATAATAGACTGATGTCGAAAGGGGACAGGACAGTCTTCTGTATAAACACACCAGAAAGAGGCATGGACCAGAAACAGGCTGATCCATCCATTCATTGACCTAATGAAATAGATGGGGCACATCTTACAGAAGAACATGAGAAATGCTACTGTGCTTGTGTCCCACCAGTAGGCATCTGATTGGCCTCTGTGGGAACAGAATACTGGACTAGAGAAGCCTTTGGTTTGATCCAGCACGGCTACTCTTGTGTTCTAAAAGCGTACTATTTCCTTAGTTAATAAAGATCGGCCTGTTTATTTATATACTACATTCCTGCCAACATACTCAAGTTGGCTTTACGGTTTTGAATAAATCTCATTTTCAATGTATGTTTCAACTAGATTCGTTTTATCCCCGGATATATACTCCTACCTTCGGAGGCCTCCACTTGAGCCTAGACTTGCAGCCTGAAATGGCAGCCGTTACTTGAGCACAAGAAGGGACATCGCTGGAATAAAACGATTTCAGTCAGAACCCAAGGAGGTTGCTCTTAAGCTCAGCTGCTTTCCTTCCAGCAGCTGGAAAAATCCAGTTCCAAACAGTTTGGATAGGATTCAAGAGGCGAAAACTAAGGGGGCAGAGGGGGAAGAGAGAGGAAGGAAAGCTCGTGGCGTTGTTGCGAGGTTAAAAGCACCTTGCTTGAGAATCCCGTCTCCCATTATTGATCGGAGAGTCCTTCCTGGTAGGAGGGAATACGTCGCTATAATACTGAGGTAAAAAGGAAGCAGCTGGATTCCTCCCAGTTGGGTGCTGTGGAAAGGTGGCCGTGTTGGGCAAGGGGTCTTCTGTGTGGTAGGAAATAATCTTTCTCCACAACTACAAAAGCACAAGTCTTTTCTGAGCGTGCTGTAGGATCCCGCGGCAGTATACAAAGGCCTTGCCATCATGGCGTCTCTTCGTCTCCTTCAGGCAGCGGCCCACAGAGTTCATGTGGTGTGTGGGGAGAAAGAAAAGGGGGGAGGAAAAGAGGGAGACTATAAATGCTGGATTCCTGCTTCTAAGTTCATCTCTTTCCCTCTCCCCCCCACCGCCCTCCCCAATTCCAAATTGCTGCTGCAAGCCTTTAGAGGGCCACTTATGTTGATCCAGATGTAAGGAAAAGCCTCCCACTCATCCTCTTGCTCTCCCTTGATTAAAACATTATAATTCTTTAATCTCTCTGAATTGAGTTTCTTCCTTAAAAGCTGCCTGTTCTCTTTGATACACCAAAGCAGTTCTTGTCACGCTGCCAAAGGAGGCCGAGTAGAGTGTCACACAGCTCAAACTTTTACAAGCTGAGTGAGCAGGAAAACAAGCAAAGGCACACAGGCAAGCAGAGAGAAAGAGAGATACAGAAAGAGAGAAAGAGGGCTGGTATCTTCCATTTTATTTTAAATTTTTTGGGTTCCTTGCCGAAGAGAAAGGAGAGCGTGCTTTTTTCCGTTTTGTTTTTTTGTTTGAAGCTCAGCCATAAATATAATTAACTTTTCCAGCAAACGTGATGGCCAACCTCTGAGAAACTTGGACGAGGAGAAAAGGGGGGGGTGGGAAATGACGTCACCGCGATCTGGGGGTGCCTTTCGCGCTGCCTGTCAGAGCTGAAAGAAAAGAACAGGGCAATAAAACAACGGCTGCCTCTGTCTCCTTCGTTAAACACGGCACTAATTGGATGTTAATTTCTCTTTGCTCTTCTCGCTGTTTGATTGTAAGAACTCTCCTCCTCTTTCTCTCCCCCCCCCTTGCAAGACTCTTGCCAGTCGCAGGGAGTCTATACTGTACATTCCCTCTCAATTGTGGGCTCAAACAATTCAGAAGCCCAGGCAGTATTAAAAGAGGGGGGGAAGGGGGGGATTGGATTTAGGAGTTTCACGAAGCTCAACATTTTCCTTTCATTGCCCTGTACAGAGTTCGGAGTATTTTTTTTTCTCCCTCCCTTGCGTTCTGTCCAGTCTCCTTGGCAGCACGGGGGTGGGGGGGAGAGAGAATTAACCCAACCACTGCCCAACTCCATGTGTTGAAACAGGCATTTAGGGGAGCCAGTGCAGGCAGGAAGCTGTTGCCGTCTTTGCTGCCCAGGTCACCCTTAAAGGGTGTTTGTGTTTCTTAGCTTGGATGCTGGAGGGTGCTGAGTGCATCTGATCGATCCATAATGTACCCACGCACACACACACACACAGACACGCACAGAGTGGTGCAGTGGAAAAAGAGGTAAGTTAAGAACAGGCTTTGAGGGAGAGCAGGGGGGGATTTACCAAGGGAGATGGTGGGTGGGTGGAGAGAAAGAAGGAGAAGGGGAGGGGAAGGAGAGGAAGGAGGTGGAGGGTAGAAATGTGGGAGTAAAGTCCTACCTGGGATCGGTGCCAACTTCCTGCACAGGGCTGCAGACCCGCAGCTTTGAGCAACCCACCAGAGGCGACTTTTCTCTCTTGTCACAAATCCAAAAGGCAAGGAAGGCAACAGGAACAGGTACAACAGATGCAAAGCAGCCTTCTTTGCCAAGGTGCTGGTGGGTAAATCCTTCTCTCCCCCCTCCCTCCCTCCCTTCTCCAATCCTTATTGCAGCTAGCTGTATTTTTTCTGTTTTAAGGATCCTTTCAAGCAGGCTGGATAGAGGCTTTTTTTGTTTTTCATGACTATATATCTCTATAGAGAGAGATATTGAGAGATTGAATTCTCACGCCAGTTTCTCCTCTCCGTTTGGATTAACATGCAGAAGATGTGCCTGTCACTTTGCTTACTGTCAGTGCCTGTTCAGGGATGGGAGAGGGCTTTGTTCCGCGCTGCCTGGGAAGCTGTGCCAACTCTGACTTGGCAGCCGAGCCAGAGTGGGCAGGGAGAACGCAAAGAGAGCGAGCGAGAGAATGACTGCTGAGGCTTCCAAAGTGGGAAGTGGCTGTAGGCCCATTTCCGAACGAGGCAGCTATTCACTCTGCCCCCTTCTTCTTCTTCTTTCTTTCTCTGTCTCTTTCTAAGACTGGCACGGACAAAATGGAAAATGTGGGGGCCTGTCTGCTCTCCTCTGGGTTGGTTTTCTTTCTGTCTTTTCTTTTTTCCCTCTCTCTCTCCCTTTTTAAAAAAATCATCCTCACCTGCCTCCGTTTTTGTTTTGTTTTTGTTGTCTCTTAGCTCCATATTTCAATCGGCAAATGAGGCATTTCACAAAAGCGAAAATGCTTCTTGCATAACTAAGATGATGTGGGGGGTGGGTGGGTCTTGTGTTTTTGTTTTTGTTTTCCCGCCCTCGTATCTCTCTTGGCTGGGTTAAAGAACTGTGCCACCACCAGCATCCCGAGTTCAGGACAGTAGGAGCCAAGATTTATTTTACGTGCGTACATTGGGGAGACCGGGGAATGCTTGTTGGGGAAGCAAGAGGGTGGTTTAGGGTGTTGGTTTGCTGAGGTTGGGGGTTTTTTTTGTTCTTCGTTTTGGCCCTTTGGAGGGTGTTCCCACAAAAAGCTGCAAAACTTTCCGTGCACTAGCTCCTGAAAAGTCACTGGAGTGTTCGGCCGGGTTTTTTGTGGGTTTGTTGTCTTTTTAAAAGTATGTTTAAAGACCATGTTAATAATGGGAGACCGTCCCAGGGGCACGCTAACCAACGGTTCCAAGTGCTGGAATTCCTGCCAGCCTCCCTTTGTGCCAGCCTCTTGTCGGCCTTGGCGTCTCATTCGGATGAAGCCTGGCATGCAGGCACCGCCCATTTCTTGGCGCTGAGCTGCTGTGAGAAGGAAAAGGGAACGCAGGGTGGGGGCTGTCTCACTCAAACTGGCCTTGCTCGGAGTGGGGGGGGGGAGAAAACCATTCCTGATGATTGTCCAGATAATCGGAACTAAAGAGAGCGACTACCGAGCAACAAAACCTTTCTCCTTCATGGCACGTCTCTTTCGGGTACGAAATCAAATGTAGCTCTTTTAGAAATGTTTGAAAATGCCGTTTTTTATTTGTCCAAATGTTCTGGCGCGTACTTACTGCTACATCCTCCTTTCCCTGCCGCAACCTTCCCGCTTTTCGTGGGGCTAAAAGATACAAGGTTTTTCAAAAAACAAAAAAAACCAGACAAACTGATGGTGGTTTTTTTTTTTTTAATTTATTTGTACTGCCCAGCCATAGATCAGGGCTCTTTTCTTTATTCTGGTTCTCGGAAAAAATGCTTCGATTATGGGTACCGGGAGGAGGGGGGCTGGGTGATTGGGGGTTTTTTTCCTGGATTTTTGCCACACTACGCAGCAGAGAGGAAAGTGTTGAATCATGTCAGAACTGCAATTCAACATGGCAGCCTTAGCTGAGAAAGTATGGCTTTACAATGTCGAAAGAAATGTCTTTCATGGCAAGAAGTGTCTATTTCTGAAGGCATGGAATTTGGCAGAGCTGGGTTGACCAAGAATTGTGGCATAAATATTCCCTTGGATTTTTATTTTTATTTTTTCAGGGAGGGGGATTTTATGTATAGCCTTCAAGAAGAAAAGTTCAGCCATGTTATTCCTCATCTTGGTGTTTTGCAAAATGTTAACCATTTACGGGCTGTTCTGTGTCTATCATTAGATACTGTTTTTTAATATATTTTTCTTTGTTCTGGCTTAGCTGGCATAGATTTTGGACTTGGGGAGGGCAGGAAGAGCGATTTGGTGCACGTTTGGTAGATTTCTGGCATCCTTCAGGGTTGAAGGATGACATCATCACTTGGTCTTTATTGGCAGAAATCTAGATGTAGCATGGAGGCAACTGGAAAGAGTAAAATGGGATGCTTTTCCACAGTGCCCACCTCACTTCATGTTTAAAGGTTTGTCCTTTCGTAGGGGTAGCTCCACCCTTCCGTTGCCACTGGTGTAAACTTTGATGGACTCCACCACAGCAAACGGAGCCCCTCCTGACGTACACTTAAGGAATGGATCTCAGGGGCTGTGTTTAGTGTCTGTAAATCTGGCCTCTTTATGTCAAGCTTAATTTAGGCCCCTGTTGTCTAAAACAAAAGAATATTGTTTCCCCAAGAGTAACAGATTCCTCTTACAGACAACTGCTTCCTTCTAAATGTTTTGTGATTAACAAAGCTCCCAAAATGAGAGGCAAACCCTTGGAACAATAAACAGAAATTTCAGCACGGGCTTCTAAATGCTAGTGTTGAAAGCAAAGGAACAAATGCTGTGTGACCCAGGAGTGCCGCAGCTAGAACTCTCATTGAATGCCAGACCTGACTTCTCAAACTCTCTGAAAACCGGGCCTTGTACAAAATCTTAGTTTCTCTAAATACCCTGCTCCCCATTGCCAGAGAGAAAGAGAGATTTCCGGCACTGAGGATAGACTTGTCCCCTTGTAAAAAAGGACTTACTACTTAATCTGAAGAGAAATCCCCCTTCACAACCTGTGGAACCATCTCCTCCCCTCTGGCTTGCCAGTAACTCCTGTACAAGAAAATCGCTGGTCCTCTGCACATAGTGTTTATAACCCAGTGGGTTGTGTTTAAGGACCCAGAATGAGGTGATTGAAAGTTAGGATGCCTAAAATTCTCTCTGTGTGTTATTAGGATTTTTGGCTGTGTTTATTGCTTCAGAGTGCTTTTTTGAGCATGGAGTTAAATAAATCTGGATTGGGATATTGAGAGCAAAATACTCCTTTAAAAACCTGGATTCCTGTTGCAGGAGCATAGCTTGCACATTTGCTGTGAACCCATCATTTTGGGTTGCCTTTTGCTTCTCAGCAGAAGCAAGAGCTAGCTTGTATTTTGATGTCCTCAACTCTAAATTGGCCAGAAGATACAATGCACTACTCTTGCCATGATTAAGTGTTAACACAAGCCCATGTAAATGTGATCTCACTGTTATTTAACTGTTTGAATGTATCTCCTGCCCTATCAAGTAGGCCAAGGGTAGCATGAAATATTTTAAATCATCCTTTTCCAACTGATACTTTCCATATGTTATGGTCTACAACTCCCATCAGCCCCAGCTCCCTCACAATGCACACACCCATCTCAATGCCACCCAACTCTAACTCTCTTGAAGGCCTGGAGTGTACTTTTATGAAAGCTTTAGAATCATGCTGAAATAATGTAAGTCATACTTAACACAGTCTGTGTGGCTGCATTAAAAATACTGCACGGTGACCTTTACAGGCAAAAGTAATGAATGTGCACACAACAGCTGGAAGCAAGGTGCATAATGGGAATGCTCAGCATCACCAGGAAGGATAAATTCAAACATCTGTATCTCACTGAGTCATATTTTCTCAGTTACTCACCACTGAATATATTCCATAGTGATGTATGAGCCCATTCCAGCTCTCCCCAGTAATCAGTTGGACTTTACGAGCACTCCCGTCAAATGCCCCCAAAGGCTCAAAGTTTTTTCCCCTGGGCATTCAGTAGCAACGCTATAAAAAGCCCATTTGATCAAATTGCTTGGTAATGATGGGGCAAGCTGCTGGGAAGATCAGAGCAGCAAGATATCAACCCCATTTCTAGTTGGGAGTAGTTCGGAAGGAACTGGACACAGTTGAAAATAGATGCTTTCAGCAGAGAGTCCATATTTCGAGCTCCTTTGAAATTTCACGCAATCTGTACAGATGTGACACCTTTGCTAAGTTTAAAACTTGGGTTGCCTGTAATTTTCTGGAAGGTGTTCTAAATGAGAGGCGCAAAAAAATCTGGTTTTGCATGCAGTTTAAAAACTGGGTCTAGCGACTGGCATCAGGCTTGCCAAGGTAGGGCAGGGATCTTGTTCATACTCCTCTGAAGTTGGCTGCTGTACATAGCACTTGGCTGTTGTCATTGCCACCTCCTTTCCCATCTTTTCCCAACACATTTCTCTCCCTTGCCATTTCCCCCGTATTCCTTCTAGGAAGAAATCAGCATAGCTCCATAGATCAGTGGTTGGTGATTATATTCTCATTGACTACTTTGCTTTGAGCCCAATTTCCTGTGTGGGAAGCAAAATTCGACATCACTAACATCTTTGCTCCATTTTCTTCCCTATCTAGTCTTATGCCCACATGAAGCATCTCCATTGACTTCAGTGAACTTCTCCTAGAATTTCCTCTGTGATAAATGAATGCAGCATAGCCCACAAGACTGTAAAGCTTAATGCAGAACTATGCCATCTCTTTATAAAGGCATGCTAGGCTAACATAAGCCCTTTTCCACCTTGTGACTATTGAGCGACATTGTTGCTGATGAACACCTTCTAGTTGGCAACATTAGTAAGTCCTTTCTTTTTCTAGGCACAAATCCATTTTGTGGGTCCATGAATTTATTACCACTAAATAATAATAATATTATAATATGCCACCCCTCTGACTGGTTTACCCCAGCCACTCTGGGCAGCTTCCAGCAAATTAAAACACAATACAACATCGAACGTTAAAAATTCCCTGAATTTCCCTGAAGAAATACAGATGTTTTATCCAGCAAAACCTCAAAGTTTCCATTTATTTTGTCTTTTGTCACACTTTCCAACAGGTGACATTTCAGCACCCTTAATGAACCACAGTTTGTGGGCTTCTTTGATTTAAATGCATGGTGTGATCTTAATGTTACAAGCGTTTAGTATGATAGCATTCAGGCCTTATAAGTGAGCAGCATCCATTTAGCCTGGTGGCGTACCCCTTTAATTTTGTGTGTGTGTAAATGTAACTTCAAAGTCTGCATTTCCTTCCACCCCAGAATGCACAATTCAGCATTTAGATGCCAAAAATGTGTGTGGCTTGTTGTCACTGTACATCCAATTAACTTGGACTTCCTTTTTACATAGCTTAACCTCCACATGCACACCCTTAGCAGATCTGATGAGCTCCTGTCTTTAAAAGCTTGTTCCATAGCCAATCAGTTAATATCCAATATGCTGCTGCTGCTCCTCTTATTGTCTTATTCCAGCTAAGCTATACATCAGGGGAGGAGGAGAACACAGGTATGACAGGGGAATATTTGTGGGTGTGTGCATTGTTTCAGAATGGAAGAAAATGTGGGCTTCTTCGGTTCAATTCCCATTCATTCTGAAATCAACACAAAGGAGAATGAACAGGTATACACGGGAATCCCATTCATTCAATTTGCACCCATCTGTGCCGCTTGGGGAAGGGCTTATGCCTCTCTCTCATGGTGGCAGCAGAGCCCCTTTGGGCTGCTGCCATTTCATTTACTCAAAATGTCCCTGGTGTGTGATCCCAAAGCATTCTGTGGGGATAGCAACTGTCAGTAGGAGAAGCAAGTTTTTGGAGCAGTTGCCATCTTCTAGGAACATAGGAAGCTGTGTTACACCAAGTCATTAATCCATCTAGTTCAGTATTGTCTAGCAGTGGATCCTCAGAGTTTCAGGCAGAGGTTAAACTTGGGATCTTCTGCATGTAAGTCAGATGTTCTATCACTGAGCTACAGCTGTTATCCCAATAATGTCCCAGAGCAATGAAAGATCCAGAGGATTCTGGGTAAATAAAATAGTGCACTCACCCCTCTGGAAAAGCCTTAGAAATTATTGTCATTATTTTTTTCTTTTTTAAAGGAAAAGAATATAAGGGAAACAAACAGAATAATGAACCAAATGTGGGTGCAATGAATACATTACAAAAGATTGTGATTTCAACAAATGAAATGAAAGCATGCTTTAATAATATGAATGAAGTAAGAAAAAAGTTTTATTGCACACCACTGATTTTCGACTGTAAAGAGATCTTGTATTTTTTCTGCACACTTTTGTTATTCTTTGCTCCACTCTAAATAAGTGTGGGTCTTCTTTTTAATCATAGGTATGCAAAGCACCATCTCCTTAGCCTTTGGCATTGAGACAGGAAATTGTATAGCTGAAGCATCCTCGGCTGTGCTTAGCTAGCCTAGTCCTATTAATTCAATTTAGCTGGGCATGAGTGCAAATATTGGCTTGAACCATCCACAACAACTAAAGTGCAATGCTATGCTGAGTAAGGGAAACAGAGTTATCTGGTTCATTCTCATCTACCAGGCAAATCTAGTACAATAACATTAATTTGGTGATTGTGTCAAGGACTGAGCTCCTAGGATGCTCAAACTGTCCTTAGGATGCAGAGGAAGGAGACGGTGGGTAGCTATCTGCTGTAATGCTGAAATGGACTTGTGAATAGGATGGAGAATAAATTTGGTTCAGGTCTTATTTGAAGCCAAATCTATCAAATGTGCACTTTCCAAAACAATGCAACCCAAAACACAGCTATCCTGCAAAATTCGCATTTTCCCAAATTTTGCTTTGCAGTTCGGCAACCAATGCTTACGTAAATGCATATGTTAGGGGAAGGTTGCATAAAAATGAATATATTGGTTAAAATAACACACACAAATGCATTATATTGGAGAAAACTGCATGCAAGAAATATATATATACAGTGGAACCTCACGTTACGGATGGGATCCATTCCGGAGGCCTGTCTGTAACACGTAACTGACGCAAGCCGAAGTGCTGCGTCTGCACACACACTTCTGCGCATGCATGAGGGCGAAACCCAGAAGTGATACTTCTGGATTGCCACAGGACACAACACGAAAACACGTAACCTGAAGCGGACACAACATGAGGTATGACTGTATGCAGTCAAAACTGCATATAAAAATGTTTATTGGGAACAGTGCTGATGAATTTTCATAAGAATTAAAAATATATATAATCAGCCACAAAATGTGAAGAACAGCATTTAAAATTGGAAAAATAAGAAAGTGAGAGAACCAAAATCGACAGATCATTCCATCCCTATTTGTGAATACAAGGGAGTCAGACTGCGCATTAAACGCAATATCATGAGTGGAGTATTGTATGTAATTTATTATCTTCAGCCTATACTTTTGTCACTAATATATTTCTCTTACCATCATTATTTCATTGTATTTAATGTACCATATTATCACTAGGGTGCCCTGTCTTTTATTTGGTTTTTCATGTACCCTTTGTGGCACAATTTAAAGTAAATGTGATAAGCTGAATATGTCACTGGAGTACAAAGTGCTGGTTATGTTCTAAATCCCCATAACTTACCTTAAAATTGCCATAATAAGTAAGGACCAGATCCTCGATTGAAAACCTCACTTATCAAAGCAGGTGGGAGCATTTCTATGTGGTTTATCTCACTGGTGCTTGACTGTTCCCTTTTGTTTGTGCATCCTTATGTACATATTTATTTCTGCCTATTCCCATGTCTCTAATACTAACAGGTCTATGTAAACAGCCTCCTAAATCAATTGCTTTGGTTTCTCAAAATGTGCTGAGTAGAAGAGATACTATGACAAAGTTTCTCCTTTTCTCAAGAGGCCATAATCTCCTCTCATGCCCTACCTGGACTTCTAGTGTGCTGCCCATGGGATCTGTAACCCAAGCTGATCTATAGCAGGGCCCTATCCTGTTAAGATTTTGATAATATTTCATTTCGTTTCGTTTCTGATGTACCTAGAGGACTTGTTTAATTTGAAATTATGCATAGATGTGTATTTCCCATGTGCATTTATGTGGGGAAAGGAAATGGAGAGTGTTGCATTGCAATCTGTCAATCTATCCCATGCTATGCAGTTCACACAGTTAAGATTCACAAATTTAGTATGTCCAACATATATATATACAGGAGTGACTTACACATCATAATGCCCAGTCATGTCTTGCACCTTTAAATGGGGTGTCTCCAATGGCTATTTATACCTGGGAGAAGTCTAGCACCTCCAACTCCCTTTATGATCTTTTGAAACTTGCCCTTTTCCTTAAAGAGGAGCAGGCCACCTCTAATTTCATATGAAGGAAACGGAAGGAAACGGAATTTGGGACGCAGTGGAGTCCTTGGAATCAGAGCAGCTGCCTTGTGATTTGGTTGCATCATGCATGTGTTCTGCACAGAGATTAATAGTCATTCCTAAAGCATGCAGCAAGCATGCCATGCCCCACCTATGCACAATGATTATGCCAGTCTTCAAACTAGGCCCACCATCCACCTGGTTAATGTACTTGCAAGAGAAAAAAATACTATTAAGTGTGCAGCTTAGAGATTATTCTTTTAGTGGGAAATTGAAAATAGGAAGAGGCTCCACGGGGCATGTCCTGATCTAGTATATAACCTTTAGAGACTAACTGAATTAAACAAGACAGATATGCCTTGACTCTCTTTTTCCATGGTCTTCCTAACGTACCTGGCTGGGAATTAAGTTCCCTTCAGTGCTTTGTGTAGCTTTTACCCAATGACCTGTCCTGATCCTTGCTATTAACTGAACAGACTTTGGCTTATGAGGTTGGATTTCAGCAAATTTCCTTGGGATGTGCTGAGAAAGCAGTTCTAGCTAATCATCTCTTGACCGTTGCTTGTAAGACTTGACTCACTGGTGTATGCTAGATGAACCATATAACTGATGCTACCAACTAAGTCTAACTGGTTTTTCCCCAAAAGAGACCAATATCACTTGATCATCTCTGGAAAAGGATGTGCAGCTGATTTATTCACCCCTGTCACCTGTCGTCGTCGTCCCCCCTTTCTTTTTGCTTTGGCACCTTCCACGGAGGGGCATTGTAGACTGTGTTTCCAGTTGCTTGCTTCCAGAATAACATTTGAACCCACATTTGATCCCAGACATCTTCACTAGATATTTGGCCTTAGAGTGGCACCCTACCCCATTCTGCCAAGCACCAAGCTTTGAAACATTTCTAACTCTGGACCATTATATCTTATGTCTGGTATCTGGCCCTACTGAATAACTCTCACTAAGAGTTAATCTGTGCTCTGCTGTCACACCGCTATGATTAAAAAAAATGAAGATTACTCCCAGAGCAAGCACCTCTTCATTTATAATAAATCTGCCATTAACTATACAAGGATGTCTCTGGCCTTAGCAGTAGAAGTAAATAACTAAATAAATAATACAGCTAAATAAGGTGGTTCGAAAGAATTGCCTTCCAGAGAACTAACAGACCATGCCTTCATATTTGCATTTGATAAAAGCATCATGTGAAATACTACAAATGTTGCTACACTAGTCTCAAATTACTGTCAAAGCATTCTTATCAGCTCTAATGGCATGCCAAACAATAAAAGGGTCATCAGCAGTCCATTTATGAGATTGCTATGTGGTTTGTTCCTTCCTATAAACATTTTAAATATGTCCACTTGTTCATTAACATAATCTGCTATACAGTCTATCTTTGTTTCACTATTGCTAGCAAAAGCTCCCCCAGCTTTCAATATTTTGCCAGCAAAATCACGGCTATTACCAATAAATTTCTCACCCAAACTGTATGCTTTTTCATGACATATAGCTTCAGCCCTGATGGTAACTTATATACAACAATATATTTAGTTTTTAAAACAATATTTGTCCAAAAATCCATCGCTTATTTGAAGTTCAGCTGGATATGCATAAAATATAGATCTGCGTGATTTCACTTCCAATTTCTATCAAATTATTTTAATTTTCAATAGCATGTAATATCTTTGACATAACAGACAGCAAACATTTTTATCTGAGTTTTCATTCAGTTATATTATGGCCTTTTCTTACAAATATATATTCAGTGAGCATTCAGAATTGCAGCTTGTAGGCCTTTTCCTATCTGAAAGCACTCAAATTCCAAGAAGGAGATCAGCATGTAGAAGGATCTTCCATGTGTGGATATATTTCTTTGGATTGTGAACCAGATGCATAAATTGGATGTGCAGCTGGATGCAGATGCCGTCAACCTACATTACACGGGTTTCAATGGGAAGCACATCTCCCTTCAATGCTCTGGTGCAACTAGTCTTGTGTAACAATGTGAGTAGAACTGCAGAGGAATAAGGATTCTTTGGCTCAATTCCCATTAGTATTTCATATATCTTGGATGAGAAATAGCCTCTCAGATACCTTATGAGGTCAACACTTCTATTAATTCCTGTATTTAGCCTTTAATTTGCAAATACTGGCAACAAACAAGGATGGTTCTGAATTTTGCCCTTCAGTTCATTGTAACTTATAATATATAGAGGGGTTTTGAGCTCTTCTAGAGGAACTATAAGCTGTTCATGAAACATCTTTCTCCTTGTCATTTCTTCTTCATTCTTTTTCTGTTGTGATGGAAAATCATGTCTTACGCAATCATCAGAACTAGGTTATTGGCTTCTTTCACAAATATTTCTGAAGGATTCCTTAGCCATAACAACATAGGCTTTATATTGATTACCATCTTCATACTGATCTCTACGCCTTTCTTACTGGTTCTCAAGGCTCTCCAAAGCTCTCCTTCGCATCCTCCTTGAGTGCTTTTGCCTGGCTGGAATGTGTCCTTGAAGTTTGACAACACCTCTTGCTAGTCTGGATGGAGGATGGAGAAATGTGGAAGTGGGAGGGAGTGCCTGTAGAACCTCTGACTGTTGTGTGGCTGGAATGTAGCCTATTGTACAAAGCTATTGTACATCCATTGCCCTGCCCACTCTGGACCCATTCACTGCAGGCCCACTGCCCACTGAATGTAGCCTATTGTACAAAGCTATTGTACATCCATTGCCCTGCCCACTCTGGACCCATTCACTGCAGGCCCACTGCCCACTGAAAGTTGCCCGCGAGGGAATGCAGTCCTCAGGATGAAAAAGGCTTCCCATTCTGCCCCATAATCTAGATTTGGAGTGGACAATTAGAGGACTTAACACGTCCAGTGGCAATTATATTCTGTATAAAGCTTTGAGCTTTCTCAGATAGCTGGTTTGTCTGGTGATGCTAGTAGTAAAATGTAGTGGGAAAGAAACATTTGATGGATAGGGTCCTAACTAATCATGGGAGGTAGGCACTGCCATCACTGGTTTTGCACCATCTCACTGATCTTATCCATCCCTCTGGGCGTAATGAGATCAGCATGGTGATTTTAACAGCAGGGATCATAACTCTCTACATAGAAACTCCTTTCAATATTGTATTATAGAATTGTAGATACTTCGAATGACATGCTGAAGACTGTAGCACCAGAATATGCTAGCAGTGAAGATATGGTGTTCACATTCAAGCTACAATTCAGTTATGCTCAACTATTAATTACTACTACTGCAGGTATTGATGAAAGATGATGTGGTCCTAAAAAGAAAGTGGATTTTCCCTCGCAAGCCCTCTTCATGGTGGCATGAGGAGCCATCTAGAGTCAGTGCTGTCCATCTAGCCAAAGACCTTCTGCTGAGGGAACCCTAACTGTGCTTTTATTGAAATATTTGCGGAGCTTCCCACCGGTCAGGAAAGTTTGACACTGCCAGGTGGTTTCCATTACCCTGCTTTCTTCCCAATGGGAATTTTCCTCAAGAATTTTTTCCTCCTGTATGTCCCTTTTTGGCTAAGATGTATAAGCTGAGTCATGTTTCTACTTGTGCCAGGAGTAGGCTAGTCCTAGGAAAGGCGTGTTTCTCCTTTAAGATCAGGAGATTCAAACTTCAGGAGCAATAACATGTTAGAAACCTCAGAAGCTGGTCTTTTTAGGCTTAGGTCTTCTGTTCAAATAGCAGGAAAGGAAGGTGTGTCTCTGTGGAGCTTTGATGTTCCCTATTTTTTAAACTCAAAACACACACTCATATCCTGGCCTCCCTCTCCTCTCCTCTCTTCTCCTCTCCCCTCCCTTTCGTTTTTAGTCTCCCTCTTTTGAGGCGTGCAAAATGGCTGCCGCCTGGCCAACATATCTTCCGTCAGGAAGGGGAAGCGAAGAGGCTGGGACGTGGCTCTCTGGCTATCTTCGGCCATGTTAGGACCTAGCTCTCTCATCTCTGCATGGCACCATCTGTAACAAAACCGAGAAAGCCAGTTTGGAATAAAACCAGAGTTGGAGGCAAATGTGGGTAGTTTTGGCGTGTGCCGAGTGTTGCAAATAGGCTGGGTTGCCAAAATGAGCTATTGTGTTATCGGTGTAACAGTACTCGGAATGTGTGACTGTGCCTAGAACCAGCTGGAAAGGTTTGTTCGCAGTATGAAAGGGAAACGGTCGGTCTTGTATGTTTCTTGTATCAGTTGCTGTTATGTGCTAGGATTGTAAACAATGATATGTGGTTGGGCAATGTGCTTATCCATTCTGCAGCGTAGGGTTTAACTTATTTCATTTCTTGTATTTCATTTATGAAAATGGAATTCAGTATTTTTGGGGGGGTGCTGATGGTCGTTCTATTGTGGGTCTGCATCTATCAATTTATCTATATCTACTTTTTCTCAAAAATGTAATCGTCCAGGGAAATCTAACTTTTATTTTTATTTTTTTAAAAAAAACACTGTGGTGGTTTCTCATGGCCCATGATTTCTTGGTTGTTTATAGGAAAAGTAGAGCTAGCCACGTAAGGAAAAAAATCTTGTAGAAATAGGTGTGTGTGCTGAAATAATTTGTGGGATTCCGTGACATGTCATGCAAGTTGAATCTGAAGAACAGTTGGAAAGACCTTGGTCTCATTTTGAAGCGTCTCTCTACAAATCCGTGTAGAGAGTCTGTTAGTTAAGTCTGTTAAGGAATGTATATCTGTTCAATAGTAGCAAAGAGCAGGTACTAGAGAAGAAAGTAGTCCATGACTATTTTATGAATGCCTACTGTAAAGGTTTTAAACTTTAAAGGACTGGATTCAAGTTACCTAGCAGGAGCAATGTATTTATATCTATATGTTTCCATCTATCTGTCTATCTATATAATTTCTCTCTCTTTAAGCAAATTTAAAAGATCACAATGGATTCATAAAAAATGGCAATAACTACAATTCTGTTATTAGACAGTCATTTTTGAAATACTTAACAGGGAATAGAGAAAATGCCTTTCCCCTTTTATATATGGACAATGAATTTCTATACAATAGATGAGTAACTACAAACATGGCATTAAAGAGACTAGAACAGGCCTCCTCAGTCTGGTTCCCTCTAGAAGTTTTGGACTACAACTCCCATCACCCCATGGCTGTGCTGGCTGGGATTTATGGGACTTGTAGTCCAAAATATATGGAGACCATCAGACTGGGAAAAGTTGGAGTCATAGATGACAGTCACAGTACAATATGGTTTGAATTATGAGGTGCAGGTACACAGTGAATGCTTAACAAAAAGTACCGGTGCTCAACTTTTCAGTTTGCCAGAAATATTCCAAAATGTGATACAATGTATAGAAAGCTACTTTATGAGCAACTCTTTAAATCAAGATTGCCAGTTGTAGTTTAAAAAGTAAAAATAAAATAAAATACTGTACTTTATCTCACTATATGGTATCTAGCATGCTGAAACCATATTAGTGCCATGAAATTACATTCTAAAGTCTCTCCTGAAAGGGAATCTACTTAATAAAGTAAATTACGGATGGTATGCGGTATATAGAGTGGATCTAATTTGCAGCTATGATGTGTGTTGTGTTTACATTTACAGTGGAACCTCGGGTTGCGGACGTAATCTGTGACGGAGGCACGTCCGCAACCTGCAGCGTTCGTAACCTGCAGCACTGCGTCTGCACACGTGCGTGATGCAATTTGGTGCTTCTGCGCATGCGCAAGCGGCAAAACCCAGAAGTAACACTTTCTGGTACTTCCGGGTTTCCCGCGGTACGCAACCTGAAAACGCGTAACTTGAAGCGTCTGTAACTTGAGGTACCACTGTATAAATATTTTGTACATGGCTGATGAAAAGTTAGTAAAAATCATAAGCACGATGCAGGAACAGTTAAAGTGATATGGAAATTTGTAATCATAGTGAAAACCGTTGAAGGTAATTAAGGAAGATGTGACAATATATTTAGAGCTGCAGACCTATATCCAGGGCTGGATTTAGGTTTGATGAGGCCCTAAGCTACTGAAGCTAATGGGGCCCTTTATATATTCAGCTGTCCTTTGTCAACAACAAATTGTCACTGTTTTTTGTGTTGAATATATACTATATGGTAATTTATGGACCTAATAGGTATCTAAATCCATTTGCACATAACAAAATATGTATTTTATCAAAGTAATTGTTGAACTGAAATACAATTAAGAAGAAGGATATTAATAGTGAAATAATCATTAAGCTATTTTATTTGTTTTTTATCTTATATTTTGGAAATGTACACCCAGGTAGGGTTTTTTTCCTATAATTTTTTTGGGGTGCCCCCAAGAAAGTGGGGCCTTAAGCTATAGCTTGTTTAGCTTACTGTATACGTAAATCCAGCACTACCTATAACCACTTATCTGAAGCAAGCAGCATTAAACTGAATAGACACATAATTTCACTGTAAATCAGTAAACTCAACTGCTATATTCCTTAATACAGTGATTGTTTCTGATATGAGTCGTTTTTACAAATGTCACATTAATCTCCAACTTGAATTACAGCTGAAGGAAAAGAAGGGGGAATTTCTCACTTGCGCTGTTCCTATTTTTAAAACATAGCATGAGTTGCATAGTTTGTCTAAAGAATTGAGGTGTCAAGCCATTGAATAATCTGTTGAGCTGCCTGCGGAGTTAGGAAAATATTTTCCCTCCCTGAAGTGTGAATGGCAACGGGCCATTCTAAGGGCATTTCCAAGTTTCATTTATTAGTGCAATATGGATTGTAGCCAACTAAAGTTTACTAAGAGTAGACCCATTGAAATTAATGAACCTAAGTTAGCCATGCTCATTAATTTCAGTAGGACTGCTCTGAGCAGGACCAGCCTAGGTTTCAACTCTATATGTGCAATCGTCACCTGCTTATTGTTGTGAACCAGAAATCTTCCCTTCAGGTAGTGCTTCTGTTGCAGTGATACTGGATGGTATCAAATTCAGAGATGGCCTATTGAATTAAATGGGCTTAAGTCAGTCTTATAACGAATTTGTCCACTGATGTCACTCATTGCTTTTTCCCGGATTGCAAAACTTTGTTGCTGGGGAACTGCTGTTCTTCCCCTGACACTACCCTCATTTCTTATGCTTTTGCTATATGGAATGTGCCTGTAGCATCACTGGTGCTGAGTGAAATGAATGAGAACTTTAGCATATTGTGCACTTCCTATAAAGGCTTGGTTTAGTTTAATTTAATTCCTTCTAGCCCAGGAATACTCATAAAGCCTTTCTAAAAGTGGAAGATGGACACACATCTAGGAAGACCACCCCTTCTGCTTCAAAAATGCTGTCAAGGCAGCTGATGGTCATGTTAAATAAATGCATGCAAGCAAATACGTGCAGGGCTGTGGATGGCCAGGCTTTCATTTTTATTTCCTCCCCTGCTGAAAATTCTTTTTTTTTAAAAAAAAAAAAGAAAGTCATCAGCATAGAAATGGGTAAATCTGTTAGTCTGGGGTATCTCTCAGTTTCAGATTTTTTTCAGGCTTAACCTGAGTTATTCACATTTCCACATCAGTTTGTTGCTGTTGTTTTTCAAAAATCCTCATGAAAACTCACCAGCATTTTAATATAAAAGTCTCCTAATTTTCGTATGCAATTTTGCGTGATATACAGAATTTGGCAAATGGATATATTCCCTCTAATGTAATGCAGTTTTGCATGCAGTTTTCACTGATGTGTGCATTTTTTATGCACACTTTACCATGGTATACGAATTTGTGCATGCATTACTTGGCTAGAGTATTGCATTGCAAAATTCGGAGAAGAGCAAATTTCAAAGGATGCTTGTTTTGGATTGCATATTGTTTCATTAGGTAGATTCACTATTAAATGCAAATTGAATTGAATTTCTCCTCCACTGCAAGGCCACCCCAGTCCATTGTCCATTGCTCAGATAAGGGACAAAATATTGCTTTGCCACTTTCAAACTAGAATCTGCTATCCTATGGCACCTAGTCCTTATTTTACAGCTGTACACATTGTTGCCTTTCTGCTTGTGGATTAATGACTGCCAGATCTGTTTATCTGCATGCATTTTGTGATCATTTCGGTTTTCAGATTATGGCTGTCAGCTGCTTTTAAACAAGGCATAAAGTGGATGCAAATTTTAAGGAAAAGTTTTTTATATATAAAAATGTTTTGTTTGCGAGAAAGTTCCTGAATGTTTTACAGATGCTTCGTTGCTTCCCTATTATTTGGACTTTCATTCTTGCCATAAAGGATTGAGCCTGGCATTTGGCAAACTAATTGAAAGCAAAAAAAAATTAAAATATTCCGGTTACTTCAACTGGGCACACACAGACGAAAGCCCATGACGATTAAGATGCTACTGTGTGCTTTAAATAAAATAGTTCCAAGTCGAGATTAGAAAGTACTCTGGATGAAAATAGTAATACTGCAATGTTTTGAAAGTTTGGGTGACTTTAAAAAATATTCATTCCTTTTCGTTTTCCTGCTTTCTAAAGAAATCAGTTACACAAATTGGATATCAAATCGCTGCAGCCTTCCATAGGCAAATCTAAATGACAAAATGGCTGACTGTCAGCCATTTTGTAGGAATGCAGACAGCTGACTTAATGCAGTTCTTTTCTTTCAGGTTGGTTGTCTCCCAATTTAGCTATCACTGTGCGGGACTGAAAAGATTTTAGGAGAGACTGGCACAAATTTTTCTCTCTGGGAAATGTCCCCGGATCGTTTTGGCAGCGCCTCTCTGGACTGTGACTACACAAAAGCTGAAAGCAGCGTCCTCTTTTAAAAGAGCTATTTTGTTCTTTGTTTTTTTCAGTTTGACAGACTCTCTTAATAAACCAGATCAGCACCTGAAGCTTTTAGAAACGTCTCCTAAAACCTTTTTCGGTTTTGAAGTGAGCTTAGGATTTCACAATGGCTCAAGTTTGTTTGCATTCTAAATTGCTGCCTTAACTACTTTCAGACTTTCACTTTCTGGCATTGCAAACGCTCAAATTCTAAGACATTTGATCAGATATGCTGGTCATGGACAATGCTGCTTTGATACCAAGCCATAGGGAAAGCACAGCTGTGGCATCTCTCCCGCCCGCCCCCCATCCCCCAGAAATGTGCATGAAACCAGCATTCAAAGCACCTGATTTCTTGCTATGGGTGATTTTTTTTAAAAAAACCATGACATCTTGAGAACCATCCCAGTCTGTACAATGAATAGTCTTTGCAAACCGTATTGCTCCCCCCCCACACACACTGCTGTGTTATACTGCTTGAACTTTTTAGCTGTGGCCGTGGGGAGGGGAGACAGAGAAGAACATTCTGTTTTGGTCTATGCTCTTTCTGGAGATTGGAGCAGATATTTCCTCTAAAATCCACACAGAGAGGAAGGCGGTGATACCAGCATGCCGAAGAGCTCTATTTCTGTACAGAATGCTAAACTTTACCAAATAAATGCATTATTTGGGTATTAGGGGTGGGGTTTAAAATTTCCCTTGTCCATACCATGAATTTCTTTCCTGCCAGATGTTCACTATTTTTATCACAACACACGCGCACGCACAATGTTGGGATTATTCTTGCATTTGCTCTCCTGGATGCCTTCCTCCTTCAGCAAGTTGTGTGTGCCTAAAACAACTAAACAAGTAGGAAACAATAATTTCAGAAGGGTGGGCAGGGGACCAGCCTTGCTGCCTGCTTTTCTGGCAATTGGCCCGAAAGCAAAACAAAATCACTTTCTTTTAGCTGCTGGATTTGCCTCTCCCCCCCCCCCCGCTCTCCACAACCGTAGTTCCTCCCCATCCTGTGCTGTACAATGTAGCAGCCATCAGAGGAATGGAAAAGGAGCTTTTATGTCATAATTTCAAGGTTACAGCAGGTCCCTTGCTATAAGGAGGGCAAGGCAGGGTTGTGGAAGGACAGCCTTTCTCAAGAATATTGCAGGGCTGTTCCTGAACATTCACCTTTCATCATTTTTATGTATCTTTTGTTTAACTATGCATACTGTTTACTGGAGCACAAATCCTCTAAGTGGTTTGCAAGACATTCTAAGGAGTTTATTTAAAATGCCATTTAAAAAATAAACATCAAAAAGAAGTTACATTTTAAAATAATAATAAAAGCAGTCATTTTAAAGCACTGAAACAACATGTCAGAAAGGTCAGCTTGGTGGAATAATAAAGTTTTTCCCATGCTCCG
This sequence comes from Podarcis erhardii, assembly GCF_964252035.2. Lineage (NCBI taxonomy): Eukaryota > Metazoa > Chordata > Lepidosauria > Squamata > Lacertidae > Podarcis > Podarcis erhardii. The sequence goes on along the minus strand of NC_138510.1, from coordinate 47,407,723 downwards.
AAAACATTTTTTTAGTAAGTCTCTAGCTCTTTTGGAGATCTCATTTAAATAACAATAATGTGGACAGTATATTCTGTTCACTAGCACAATACTAAGTAAATGTGGTTTTGATTTCCAGTGTTCTGACCAAGGAGTGTAAAGGCACGGAGATAATAAATGCCAAGTGCCTATTAATTATTTAATTTTACTGGGGCTTTAAAAAAAGATTCGCATTATTTAATTAAATACTGTAGACACATTACATTACTTATATTTATGCCTCTGCAGTTTTATGTTGACTTATTTATGTTCCCTACCCGCCACCGCAAAACGTCTGGCTCTGATCGCAGGTTCAATGCCCACTTGTGTGCCTTTCTGATGGTCTTATTTAATTATTTTGTGTTTTCTTCCTCATAACAGCTCTTTTCAACTGCACTTGCACAGTTTCAAGTTAAGGCGGGGTACTTGTTACAGTTGGCGCCTCTGTCCCCTATTGTAATACTAAAAATAGAGTTTCCTGGATCAGCTTCTAGCTGTTGCTATGAGGGGCAATGCAAGTTATTGTGATACTTTGCTTCCCATGTTGCTCCTTGCTTTATATAACATTGTCGACTAGGAATTGTAGTCTCCTGGATCTACAGCATTGCTTGCTGGGAGTGGTAGTCTCACAGCTTCAAAATAAAGGGATTAGGATAGATAATTCTCTAGAATATTAATCCATATAAATATATAACATATAAAAAATTGACCTAGTATTGAGGTTAAGCTTTAAAAATGAGAATGAACAGATGGCAACCATAAAGAGGATTTGCTCAGGCATTGCTAAAGGTAGATTTGCGCTGCACTTGTGTCATGTTTAATGAATCATACTTCTTTTTTGAAGGGAAAAAGGAAGGGGGAAAGCTCTTTATCACACACAACTTTTTCTCATCCGCAAAACAGGCTATCTTGAATTTGTCTGACAGCAGTGTTAACATGAACCCTACTTCTTGAACTGGCAAGACCCAGCACAAAGGCCATTCTGCCTGCAGAATATTTTCTGCCTTTCTTTAAAAACAAACAAACAAAAAACAAACCTAAGAGCTTCACACATACTAATGCTCAATGAAGACTAATCCCCGTGGTAACATGTTGGCCAGGAGACAAATTAAGAGAGAAACTTTGTTGTTTTTAGACAATGATCAGCTAGTGGGATGGAAGAGATTGGTGCATGTAGAATAAAAAAAATTAACAGGATGCCAATATATTGCATGCTCCGAGGCAGGGCGGCTGTGGCCCCCTCACAGGTTTTTGGACTCCCCTCAGTCTCTGCCAGCATGACCAATGTTCAGGGATGATTGGAGTCGTAATGCAGCAACATATGGAAAGCCACAGGTTCCCATTCATATTAGACTGATACTAACATGGCACCTAACTTTGGAATGACTTCCCTCAGGAACCTAGTGTGGGGTCTTCATAGCTCGCTTTTCAGCAAGCAGCAAAGACCTAGCTCTCTAGGTTTCATTCATTGTATGATTTATTAGCTGTTGTCATGTTTTAAATTATGTCTGTATCTCCTTTTGCCTAGGAATTTATATTGTTTTAGTTGTGAGCAGTGTTGAATGTTTTGCTTTTTAAAGATATCGTTAGCTGCCTTATGGGTCTGTTCCAGTGCCTTTTTTCTTTAAAAATATGTTTAGGGGTACTCTCATTTTGACTCAAGAAGAATCACCATTTTATAGTTCAAATAGGGAAAAATAAATACAGAGAATGGACAAAAGTACAAAGATTCACATAATATTTAGGAGTATGCGTACCCCTGCATACCCCCAGGAAAAAAGCACTGGTCTGTTCCAACTGTAGAAGTATTTTAATTCATAAATAAATGAAGATGAGGATTATAGTCCAGTCTGCTCAGTGACTTTAATATACTATTGTTATTTTCATTATATAACACCCAGTAGCCGTCCAGAGTGGCTGCTGAGGGAACCCAGCCAGATGGGCAGGATATAATTATTATTATTATTATTATTATTATTATTATTATTATTATTACCATAGATTCCTGCATGTTATGTCTTTTGCTGCATATTGGGTAGTGGGTTTTACATGTGCTTCCAACTACATATCCAATGTTTTTGACAAACGCACAGCTGAACTGGGGGAAGGCAAGTGAAGGAGTAACAGCCTCAAAGTGGTTGCAAGAGGCCCTCACATTGCACTTATGTTTCTTCGTCTCTTCTTTTTGCAGGCTGCACTTCACCAGCTCCCTCTTCCTAAAGCCTCCAGACCATCGCCGTTCTCCTCTGCCATTGCTTCGCCATCGAGTTCGCCATTCAGGATCATCAACAAAATGATGCTGTCCTTGAGGCTGAGGTAGTAGATTGAATAGTTGTGGAGCCATATTCTCCCTCTGAGCTAACTATACAATCTACTGTCTTTCCTAAGGAGACAGTCAGGTCATCTCACCCTTTCAGATCACCCATCCTCATCTGCCATGGAGAATATCGCTTTTGCCCCCTTTGGCACCAGGCCCACGCTCCCACAGCTGCTGGAAATTCTGGGACATCCTCTGTCCTGCCCCGTGGAGGTGAGGTAGTAGGTTGTATAGTTTGTGGGAGGGATTACATCCCAGTTCAGGTGATAACTATACAGTCTATTGCCTTCCTTAAGGAGCAGCAAATCTGCCTTAGGAACAGTTTGATGCACTCAACTTCAGAATGGTTTCTCCTTTCATGACACGGGGCCCTCATTATGTTCAGGAACTTGTTTCTTACAAAGCACACCATGAGTTTTCCTTTTGAAGGTCCTTCATGTGCTACTTTCCCTCTTTCCCTTTTCCACAGGAGTGAGGAACTTTCTTCTGCCCAAAGGTCACATTTCCTTCCGAGGGCCACAAGCCTATAGTGGAATGATTGAGGGTCAGTAATTCCTGGATGATCAACTGCAAATCACCAGTAGACCCTGAACTAACTTTCTCTTGTTCCTGTCCTACGTGCATGGAAGATGGACAATTCTGGCAGTTTCAATTTCTCTTTTTTCTGGTCTCAAATTCAGTTTCCACATTAGCTAGTAGCCTAGCAGTTGTGTTTTGTACTAACTGCAGTTTACCAGATCATTGGTAACTGTAGCAAAACTATAACTCTCCAGGAGGGATCACGACCGGCACCCTGATCTTAGCTGATGAAAACTGTTCCATGCCTCTTGGGCCTCTGACCATAGAGCTTTCCCTCACATGAAGCAGGACACAAGCCAAAGCATATTGTATTTGTCTTACGTTTTATGTTATGTTTTAAAATAGGTGAGTTGTGAAGTATGGAACTCTTAAAGATTGTATATTGTTCTATGCCTTCATTTTTTGATTCTCAGATGATGTCAAAGGGCTAACTAATAGGAAACCAGTATCTTCTGGATGGGCCTCTGGAATGGCTGTGGTGGGAGACTAGAGAGGCTGAGCAGGCCAGGAAGCACAGATATGTGCCCAGAACCAGGACAGAGGCACACAAATAGAGCACAAGAAACTCTGGCCAACTCTTGTTACATATCACTGTGACTCCTGCTTCAAGTTGCACTTGAAACAGAGACCTAGGGAGAAGGATTGTGTGGGTCTCCTAATGTTTCTGATCTACAGCTCCCATCATCGCTGATGATTAGTCATGCAGGCTGGGGCTGATGGGAGTTGGAGTCAAATGATACCACATGTTCACCACAGGCATAATACATGGGCAGGTTTGTATGGAAGCAGGCAGCCCTTGTGCAAGAACCAGTAGCTTGAAGTTTTCCTGGAAACACATTCATATCTAGTGAAGGTCTTTGAACATTGGAGAAAAACAGCCAAATCTATGGATCCCTGTTATTAATTGTGCTGCCGTATTTTGTACCAACTGAGGTTTTTTAATTTTTCCTTCCGAGACGGCACCACAATTAATGCACTGCAACAATCCAGTTAAGTGTGGTAAAATCAGGTTGGCTAACAGCAACTGATACAAATCTCCCCACACATCCAGATCTCGCTGGTGCTACAGACAAGACACTGGGCAGGATGGTCTCTTGGTTGGACCCAGCCAGGCCAATCCAGTTTAAATACAGCCAACCACATGACAATAAATTTCTAGGACAAATGCCAAGTGTAATATAAACCCTTACATTTTTGCATCGCTTGGGGGAGAGGAGGAGGAGGAAGTGAGAGATGTGGGAATTCAGAATGGAGCGTTTTTGAACTTCTCATTGGTTTTGTTGCCGTTGGAGTGCGTGGCTGGCTTTGTGTGCTGTCTGTGGCTAGATCAACACTCGCCTCAGACTTGCTGTAGATACCCAGCACCTTATGCCAACAGTTCAGCTCTTATCACAGTGACAGGGAGCTTGCAGAAGCTGTTTCATGAGTCATGAAAATCCATAAAGTGACTCTGAGCATCAGCAGCAGTGACCTACGAACGTAGCACCCTCTCCTGCTAAATGCATGCAAATGGGTAATTCGCTGGTGCCAGGCCACATGCAAGCACCTCACCATTGGGGGTCACCATAGCGAGGGGAGCTGAAACCCCAGCTGCACGCAGTCCTGCCTCCCTGGAGCTTCACCCTTCCTATGCGCAGAATGTGTAATTCAGAGACTTGTGAAGCCTCTGACAGAGCGAAGGGAGGGGTAGCTTGGAGCTGGTCCATGAATGCTAACAAAAGGGCTTGTGTTTGACAGCTTCAGCTGCTATAGCAACATGGCTGCAGATAAAGAGTGTTAGCTGTCCCATCCTGCAACTCTTGGGAGAGGCAAGTTTAGGCAAAAAGGGAGTCATCAATGCCCACGGCCAGCAGGGCAAGCGAGGGTGGGACTGCCAGCTCCCTCTCATTTGCCTGCAATCCATGGTTGTAGGAGGGGTTTGCAGCTTCTGCAGCTCTTGTGCTTGATCTATATAACCTTGGTAGATTTTTTTAAGTAGCTTTTATCACCATCAACAATGAGCCCAGAGGAGACTTTTGAGCACTGGTTGTGCCATACAGAGGCATTGTAGCAATGTAAGTTTAAGGGTTTCGTCCTTTAACTTAATGTTTTTATTTAAATAAAAATGTCAAAAGTTCCTCTCTCTGTGTTTTGGCAGGTTACTGAGTAAACATTTGGGTTTTGACATCCAGTAGCAAGTAGTGCGGTGGATACTTAAAACAATCCAATGAAAGGGGGGGGGGCTTTTAGGAAAATTTGAAACGTGCAGAGGGGAAAAGTTGAAATACATATTTGGATTTCAAAATCTGACATCAGGACCTAAGAACTGCATTTATAAATCAAGATTTGGCATGGGCGATTTGGAGTTCGAAATATGAATATTTTGAAATTCACCGGATTTCACATTTTTTCTCAATATTCCCCTGACTTCCTCGAGGCCAAAGCTGAGGAACCTGAAGCCCTCCAGAAGCTTTAGGATCATCTGTGATCACTGGTCATCTGAGATCACTTGCTGGGGCTGAACCAACAATATTAGAGGGTCTTAGATTTCCCATCCCTGCTCTAGGTCATGGAGGATAGTCACAATTCGAGACAAGAAGTTAGATGATCTTGAGATGCACCTAATAAAAATGTTCTTCTAGGATGACTCCACAGTTTTGTTTATTCTTTCATTTGTTTTTAATCTAAGTCAGAGCTAAGCAAGAATGGCCTTGCTCAAGAAGCTGGGATCAGCTGTTCCTGCATTGGGGAGCCTGACCAGATTCATAGCTCATCTGAAACAAATGATGTGGCACCTGCTTTTCACATTGTCGATCTCGAGTGTTTCAAAATCTTGAAAAGAGCAGTGATCTGACGCAACAAAAACCACAAGCACCTTTTAAAAAAATGGATTCATGCAACAGCATTTGGTCTGTAGTGCAGCCTTCAATAACCTGGGGCCCTCTTGACATTTTGGACTATAACTCCCATCATATTATCCGGGGCTGATGGGAGTTGTAGGGAGAAAGCCAAAATTCATCAGTAGAATCTTTGCATGCAAAAGTTCCTGATGCAGGAGTAGGCAAATAAGGCCCGGGGGCCAGATGTGGCCCAATCGCCTTCTCAGTCCGGCCTGCGGACAATCCAGGAATCAGCGTGTTTTTACATGAGTAGAATGTGTCCTTTTATTTAAAATGCATCTCTGGGTTATTTGTGGGGCATAGGAATTCGTTCATTTTTTCTCTCTTCAAAATATAGTCCAGCCCCCCACATGGTTTGAGGGACGGTGGACTGGCCCCCTGCTGAAAAAGGTTGCTGATCCCTGTGACGCTTCCAGTGAAAAAGGAACCTCAGATGCTGAAAAAGACCTTGCCCTCAGGTCTTTGAGAGTAAGCCACTGGCAGGCTGAGCTGGCTGTACTGAACCAGACAGGTTGATGTTGTGATTAAAGCAGCTTTAATATGCTGCTCTGCTTCAACCCTCTCAGCCTGTATTGGCTAGTGTTCTGGTGGCAGAAAATACATATATAAGGGCCTGGGGTTTCCTTTCAAAATGTTGCAGCAGCCTTCCCCAACCTGGTGCCCTCCAGAGGTTGCTGGTCTACATCTCCAGCACCAGCCACCATGACCAATGAGTTGAGGTTGACAATATATAAAGCGCCACAGGTTCCCTACCCTTGTTAAAGTAGATGGGGAAAACATCCAAAATGCTCCTTTTGGCCACCTTAGTGGATGATTCAGGGCAGATAGGAGCCCAAGGCTCACCTAGTCTTATTTCTGAAGCAATGAACCCTTATAAATGGTATTAATGATCATTTATTGTTACACCCAAATATGGTGTATATATTGAATGGGAAGAGAAAAGCAAAAGGTATTTGAGACATCTTTTAAAAGCCATTAGCTTGTGTCTGATATCTCTTTGGATGTTGTTGTGTAGGGTTGCCATACTTCAAACGGTCAAAATCCGGACAGAAAAGTTTTTGAGCTTTTTAAAGTTTTGCCCAAAGCTTTTGAGCTTTGTGGGCAAAATCGAAAATAAATAAATAAATACTGTTTTTGAGCTATTTTGATGGGAAAACGGCAAAAAAATAATAATAATAGCACTGCCAACATGGGCTGCTATACGGATTTCCCCGGACACTTTCCTGATTTCCGCCTGAACACTGTTGCCGACTGCAGCATTCCAGATATGTCTGGGGAAATCTGGATGTATGGCAACCCTATTGCTCTGACTCCAGTTCCCATCATCCCTGGCCTCTGGCCATGCCTGGGGCTGATGGGAGTTGGAGTCCAACACATACAGTGGGCCACAAATTGCCCACCCCTGTTTTAGTCACTGTGTTGGTGATGCCTAGCAGACCATTAACCAGTCATCACCAGCATCCAGCAGCAGGTGCAATAGCTGTACAAAAGAAAAAAGGGTGAAAGGTAAAGGTATGTATTTGTAATCAACGTGTCCAGATTTGCATGTTGAATGGCATCTGTGCAGCATTCAACTAAAGCACACGTGGCAGACAGATCATTTCAGCACATTCCATACTCTCAGCACAACCCACTTTTAGGTGTTTGTGTTGTTTAATGGTTATTACAAGAGAGAAGGATCAGTAGGTCTTAAATCCTATTAACCATCAAGATTACACTCCTTTCAGCTTGCCGGAGCGCAAGTGGGAGATGGCATTACTTTTGATTTGATGCTTAAATACAAGTGAGTTTCCTGATTAATTAAAGACGTTAAAGTCTCTGTAGATCTGTGCCAGAAACAGGCTTGCTGTCTGTTCGGTGCTGCTCAAGGATCTGTGTTGCTTTTCCTCTTCTTTTTAAAAACCGTCAGCCATTTAAAAATACAGTCAGCCTTCATCAGTGCCATCTACTGGCTAGAAGTTAGAACAGCTGGTGGGAATATGTGACCTCAAAAAACCTTAGCTCGTTATTATGTAACTGCTGCATTACTGTACAGATATTAATGAAAGAAGCACTCTGCATACTTTAATGCAAATTAACCAGACTCTAAACTCAGGAAATGCCCATTTTGGGCATGGTTTTGCTGAAATGCCATGCAAACCATAATGACACAAGAGTGCACAAGTTATGTTAGCATTCAACACCATTGTTTGATGCAATTTAGACTGCGCCAATGCCACAGTTTCACTATTGTTTAAGCATTATAATAACCACTGAAATTTCCCTAACTTTGTAGCTTTTGCACTTCTGCAACAGTAATTACTTCTCGTGTAAAGTTCAGCCAAAACTAAAAAACACACTTTATAGTGGCAGCACGAGCCTCTGTGTGTTTACTAAGAAGCAAGTCCCGCAGTGTTTAATGAGACTTATTCCCATATAAAGTAAGTGTGAAGAGGATTTCTGCCTTCATTATTCTTCCTTTCTGCTTGGGTGCAGAATAGGATTAAGTGTCCATGCATTCTTTACCTCTCAATTGATCAAATGATGGAAAGATAGTCCTGAGCCTATATTTTTCAGTAAGGAAATCCTGACTATCCCATTTCTCTGAGGCCAGGATGCTAGTTGATGTGGGAAATGCTATATAGCATTCCTTGATCTGTGGCCTATACACCTGTTGAGTCACTTGCACTAGTAGACAAGCTACTCTCCCCTTCTCAGGTGCCTTCAGCAGGGCAGGCAACTCCACTTGCTACCTAGTTCAAACCCTCCTTTTCAAAACAGCTCTAGCAATGTATCCACAAGAGAATCCAGCAACCATCCAGCAAAAACAGTGCATTTTCCAGACCAATGTTTTTTAGAAGAACATTTATTAATAGCAGGATTTTCCAGGTGCATTAAAAGACACACCTCACAATGTTACTTCATTGCACCATTTCAAAATTAATCCCGTCTTCACAACTTTTGTTAGCAAAGAACACCACATTGGCTGACCTCCGTTTCAAGTAGCACCTTCAACTGGATCTTAGCTAGGCCAGCTGTGGCTTGTCATGATGAGGTTAGTATAATGCAAGGACCATTCAGCAATACAGGGGGGGGGGGAGAGAATGCCTGGATGTGGCGTGCAATTAACCTAATTGTCCAGCAATTTGGTCTCTGTTCTTCATTGGCTAGAGCCAGTATCATCTGGTTTGGCAAGGTGTGTGGTTGGCATCTCACTTTAAATATATCCCTAATTTGAGAAATCCATCTAAAATACTGCAGCCACCCCACAAGGTGTTTTGGAAACCAACACACCTTGTTTTGCTGGGGACATGGAATGTGCCCAAGAGGCAAGGCAAAACTGATGACCTGATCTTTAGAGCTGATCTATGCCAAGACCTGTATGAAAGAACTGGGGTGTGCAATGTTTCAGCTATTCCTTCAAACTAGGAGTCAGCCATTGCTAAGAGAAGGCACCTAACCCATGATCCTCCAGATGTCAGTGGACTACAGCTTCCCACATCTCTGAACATCAGCCATACTGGCTGGGATTGGGAGGAGTTGCGGGACCACAGCTTCCCCAAGCCTGCCTTGCTAGGCCTTCCTTAGAGACAACTGGAAAGGGCCAGCTCCATATGGATACTGGAGAACTTTGCCTTATTGCTCTCAGATTGGAGACAGTAGTACAGCTCACTGCCTGCAGAATTACAGGAAAGAAATGAACTGATGTAGTCTTGGTCCCTTGGTCTCACTCCTATGAACCACCACCACTGGCTAACCTGGAGTAAAGGATGGAATATTGAATGACTTCAGGAGCAGCACATGATCGCAGATCTTTGGAGGTGGTGTGGCCCCATACCGGGGCGGTATCCAACTGCCTCGTTCCATCAGCACTAGGATTTCTACTTGTGCAATGGAGCTTTCCCACTCTTCTCCCCATGCATGTCCCACACCCTCCCCCAAACTGTTGCGGAGGGTCAGGAGAAGCCCCAGAACAGGGGGCACACAGGTAGAAGAGGGGGCGAAATCCCATTATGCAAGTGGAAATCCTTGTGCTAACAGGATGAGGACATTAGCACTACACTGGATTCCACCCAGGGAAGTAGCAAAGATGCAGTAAACTGGGCGCAAGTTCTGATGTACAATCCTGCAAATTTTACTGTGCTGCCTAGGGCTGATGAGAGTTGGAGTCCAGCAACATCTGAAAAGTCACAGGTTCACCACCTCTGCTTTAGGGAGCTGCAAATACTGTGGGCCAGACTAAGCAAAGACTGCTCCTGTAGCTATGACAGCCTAAGTTGCTCTGTGTACCTCTGTAGCTATGCACACTTTTAGGTGGGATGCAGAGTTGCAGTTCTAAGCCCAGTTACTCGGAAAGTGAGCTCAGTTGAAATGAGTGGAATAGTCATCCAACCAAACATGCATACTATAGCATTCCAGTATTGTCAAGTAGTTTCAGGTTGAACTTGGTGATAAGTTGAAGGCATATTCACATACCTGGCTGAGATGCTAGTCAGTTATCAAGCAATGTACTTTTGCATATTGTACAACAGTCACATGATAAGAAAGCTCAGTCAGTTATTAGCTGAGCCAAGAGGCATCTCACACCATCGTGTTTCATCCATTGTAGCAACTGATAAAAATGGCTTTGTGAATCAGACTCATACAAATGATCTCTCCTCCTTCATTTACACACCCACAAAGAACCATACCATCACACCTGAGGCTAGATGCCAAGAAGTAAGAGCTCTGTTAGACTCTCCAGGCCTTTTTATTGAGAGGGACCTTAGAGCACATCACATGCTTTGCATGCAGAAAATTTCAAGCTCTATCCTGGCATCTCCTCTTTTCCTTCTTTTAAAGAATCAGTTAGCAGCTGATAGGAAATACTTCTGTCTGCGGACCATTGCCAGTCACAGTTCTGGGCTAGGTGACTTGACCTGATAAAGGGCAGCTTCCTATGTTTCTAATCTAACCGGAATGGCCACAGAGGTCAGGGGGAGCAAGAAACAGGGAGAGAGTTTCACCTTTGTCTTTCACGCACCCCAAACACAGCAAGATGAAGAAACAAACCACAAGTAGCATAGGAGAATGGCAATCAGGAGCAAATATTCTTATAAGACAACCATCAAAGGAGAAGGCTTATCAGAACGGGAGTACTCAGGAATGGAAAACAGAAAGGCAAAATAGGGCTGCTGCCTGTAGGTGTGGGCTGCTCAGAATCTTTCCTGGGTGGGTCTGTCAGCAGATCTTCAGTATCTTTGGCACCTGGTTGTGCTTTGAAAAAACGTAAGAGAGGGGTCAGCTGAAGAGAAGAGGAACCTGCCCTGGTTCCGTGCAACAGAAACAGGAAGGGATGCAGCATGCTACCAAAACACATGTGCAAAGCTCAAAATGCAGCTATCGTGGGGGTCCAGTCTAATACATATCTCTGATATGCAAGCAGGCCTAGTCAAAAAAGTCCCCTGAAGTGCAAGGGCCATAGCCTTATGAATGAGCCTTAATAATGCTGCCTGATCAAAATACTGTGGTTTGTAGAGTTCCAATTGAAGAAAGATCTACTGTAATGAACAGAGTTGAAGAACTACAAATGCAAACACTCACAGAGGCACTCGCTTCACTTTCACATGCAAATATTTGGTCCACATGTACTTTATTTATTCATTGCTTAATGTAGCTCTTGTGCACTGAGTTTCTATAGAGACTCACATCACTCTCCCTAATCAGTCATTCATTTTCTCTCCATCCTCCTTACAAACAAGCCATATCAGTTTGCTTTACATTTCAGGTGGGCACAACCAATTCTTTGATCAACACAACTGTTTGTATTCCGAGCCACAAAGCTCCAGAGTCTGTACCAAGGGAGCACAAATTCATGTTTTGGGATCAGCTAAAGGAATTCAGTAGGTGAGCAGGCCTTTGCTTATCTTGCACAATTTGTTCAGCTTTCAAGATACAGGTTTTTTACATTATCCAGGTTTTCAAGATCTAGGTTTTTATCAGCATTTTGGGGTAAAGAATGGGTTGCCAGTGGAGAATGCAGACACCTTGTCACCAATTCACAAGCAGAATGGGAAGCCTGGGAATGACTTCCAGGCACAGTCCTGCAAATAAATAGATCCCCCATTTGTGATGCACAGAGCACAGACAAGAGGGAGGATGATCACAGGTGAGTCATTGGGTGGAATGAGGTTTCATGACAGTATGTCATGCTTGACCCTAGCAAAGCTTAAAGAGAAGGAAAGTAGGGAAAAGAAATCAGATGTGCTCCACATTCCTAAACGGGTGAAAACAGGGGTTGTGGAAATAAATTGCAACCTCCCAAGAGCATTCTTGCTTGGGCAAGATTTGTACCACCATCTACAGAATTTTCAGCCACTGGCCATGCTACAGTGCTATTCCCAGCAGACTGGCAAACTCACTAAAAGGGTAGAAAGGGAAAGAGAAAGAGAAGACAGAGGGCTCAGCCTATAAATATGTTGGATCAAATACCGCTATAAACTGTTGAGCCAATAAGGCCTGGCCTTCCTAAGTGTGTTGCCCCACTTGCTATGCCTCTGCCACCGGGGAAGCGGGGAAAAGCACGGAGCATAAGGGTACCTGGAAGTCAGCTCTTTAAGCGCAGTCTTTATTTCTTCAGGGTGGCTAATCTGTTTGCATCCAAGGCAAGGGAGGCAGACAGAGATTGAAGCTGCCTTAGCTGCAGTGTTGTGAACAGGTACCTTATCTGCAGAGACCTGAGCAGCATTGCTGTGCTTGTTTATTGCTTTGGAGTAAGCTGACAAGCGATGGCGTGCAGGTGTTTTAGAGATGGGAGGCTTCTTTGGGGCGGGTAGCTTGGAGAAGAAGGGGTGCTTATGGGCTGAAAGGGGTTTGGGCATGGAGGGAGGTTTACCTGTTGATGGAGGTTTAGGGGCGAATGCAGGTTTAGGGACCAAGGGTGACTTGGGGGTAGAATGCACTGGTGTGGGGGGAGTTGAAGGTGGCTCAGGTTTTTTAATGGTGGCTTCAGGTGTGGCAAAGCCACCAGATGAAGGAAATTCTGCAGAAGTGGCTTTTTCAGTTCTTGATTCTGGGGAGGGAGGACGTAGAGTTGTAGCTCCCATTGTCACCAAAGAGGAAACTGTTGCATCTGAGTTTGACAAGTCTGAAGTTAGCTCTAGTGAAGAGGTTGGCCCTTCAGCTGTTGGGGATTCAGATTCTGCTCCTGTTTGGGGACTGTCTGGCGTATCAGGTGTTGAATCTGGTGTAGTTTGCAGAGCTGGGCTTGCAGTCAAGACAGCCGTTGGCTCCGGCTTAGGCGATGCGGTGGCGTCTCCCACGTCGACACCGGATTCTGGTGGGCAAAAAGAGAAACCAGCAGAACAATCAGCAAACAGATGCACAAGCCACACCCTCCTCCCAGAAAACCAGTGAGAACGGAATGCTGAACTTTTCCACAGAAGGTGAGCCCTCCTTTGAAACCAAGTGTGGCCAGGGTCACAGGCAGCAGATTCTAGATGCCGTTAAAGGGCAGCACATTGCCATCCATTTCTTCATAACTTGGACTGGAATGTCATTTGAATTTTCTCCCAAAGGTGCAAAAGACATCTTGGGCAGAACTCAGTGAAATGGCATATAGCATAGTACTCAAGACATAGGACACCCCAAGCAGAGACAGAATGCATGAAAGGAATGTCATGGCTTCCAGTGCCATCCCTACTATTAGGGTGAGGAGGTCTGTTTCAGATGGAGCAGCATTAGGGGGCAGCCAATGGTCAATTCGTAAACTTCAATGCCCAGAATTCTTTGAGGGAAAGAATCTGTTCCAAATGTGCTTTAAAGGTGTACATGGCCTGTGTACATGGCCTGGAGTGACATAACCATCCATCTGGGGACCAATAAGGGCTAAGACCTCTAGCGTGCGTGTGCTGCATGAATTCATATAAGCCAAAGTGCCACTTCCTGGTGCTATGGTAAGGACAAGAAAAGCTAGCATGTTTTAAACACACTGTCATCACCCTGGGAGAGGAAGGGGATTAATGCTGGCAGGTCCTTGTGCATAATGGTGGTGCACTGAAGGCAGGAGACAGGTGTTTGCAGCTGAAAGGGAAACTGTTCCTCCAAGCATCTTTGTGCATCCTTGGCAAAGCAGCAAAACAAGAGGGAAGAAGGAATTTACTTCTCCTGTTGGAGAACAGCTTTGACAAGGATAATCATTGGGTGAAGGCAGCCAAGGAAATCACTACACTCCTAGGTGGCGGGATAATCTGCACCTGTCAGCCAGTGGAAATTTATTTCACAGTAACCTTGAGTGGCATTAATTTGGGGTGCAGATAAGGAGCTCTCCACCTTATCTGCTGGCTCCTTTAGTTCCACTCACTTACCACAAAGAGAGTCCTTACAGAAATAGCCATCTGGGCACATGGAACATGGAGCCCCTTCCTTGTACGGTTTGCGTCCCTTTATGTTCCCCCTGGAAGTGAAAAGTCCCAGGCATTACCCAAAAAATTGACAAGGCATTTCCCTAAGGAAGGAGAGCATTGACACAATAGAAATAAGAATTTCATAACATTTTGTTGCTCCCTCACATTGACAGCTGCACCTAAGAACACTCTATGATCACCGATGATGGCTTTTGCCAAGAGTTCATTTCTCCAGCATGTAACTACCTTCCCAGCTTCACTCGGAAGATGGAAGGTGGCCAGCTCAGCTAAAGAGGATGCTTTGAGGGACTGCCAAAAGGCATCAGTTATTTGGTGCCTGTTTGTGTCTCTTTTGTCCTTGATTCTACAGCCAGTAGACCTTATGAAGATGATTGGAAGTTGCCATTTTAAAATGAGGTAAAGGAAGGCAGAGAAAGGACAAAGATCATTGGGAACATACTGACCAATTTGACCCCATTTTCAGAAGCGGCAGCATCACAGATCTGTTAATCCTGGAATTAATACAAAAACCTGGTGCCAAGAGTAACTGCAGTTTAACTAAGGTTGACTCCTGAAGTGGCTCTTCATTATATTGTATATTTACAGTACCTGTTAACTCCTGTCAGAAGTACACATACGATGAAATCCAAGTAACTGTTTGCTACCTTGATCTGTAACTATTGTTGTTATGGTGTCCACTTACCTACCCCAGATAATGATGGGCAGCAGCCCTCATAACCTCTTACCATGCTGCCTGGTCTTGATGGGAGTGGAATAACTGGAAGGCTCCACTTGGACTACCATTGCTATAGTTCCTTGTTCACAATAAATTCTATGACACCCCCCCCCCAATGATGAGAGAACAGCAAAACTCTGCAGCCAAGCTGCCAAGAACATAATGCAACAGTTCTGAAGGAGTTGTACTGACTGTCAATATGCTATCGTGCTTTGGGTGGAGCGGGGAACAGATGAATCTGTCAGTTTCAGTTTTTCTCAGTTTCTCATTTTCCTCCCCATCAGTCATTCACACTTCCATATCAGCTTGTGATTCCACCCCCACCCTCCCCCCCAAAAAAGTCCTCATGAGAATTTCTCCTAAAGTACACATTATTAAATTTGCTCAATGTACACATTTTTGTAAACCAACTTTCCCTTCTATAATATGCTATTTTCACTAATGCATTTTTATGTACACTTAACCTCAGTATTTGTATGACTTGGCTGTAAACTGCATTGCAAAATTAGGAGAACTGCAAATTGCAAAAGGCATCTGGGTTTGGGTTAGGGAGATTCACTTGTAAATGCAAACTGGATTGAATTTCTCCCCCCACCCATAGTGCTTGTAGTGATATTTAAAACTCTACATGGCTTAGGATCTGGACACTTGGTGAAATGCCTTCTCCCATAACAGACCTCCCTATCTGCTAAGACCAAGGGAGGCACCCTCATGCCACTACCATAGTTTTGGGAAATTTAGTACTATGCATTATTTTCAGTATTACCACCCTCCCACCCTTCACCAGAAGAGCTCAGGGCGGCTCACAGCAATGTAAAATAAAACATCAAAAACAGTTGAAAATAAATTGCAGCAACTGCACAAGCAGGAAGAATCAACATGGTTCAAAGCACACATTCCAGCCAGGCAAAAAACACTCAGGAAAAAACACCCCGGCCCCAACAAAATGAAACTTACGGTGGCTGATAGTTGCAGACTACCAAATGCATGTCGGTGTCATTCAGGAATTCCAGGGTTTCGCAGAACACCGTCCCACAGCCCACACGCTCACTACTTGCCCAGACCACCTATAGAAGTAAGGAAGAGCAAGTTCTGTTTGCTATTGCAGTCAGAAAAAGAATTGACAGATATTGCCACCCTAGTCTTGAAGCATTTGTATGGAAGCCACTGGTCCCCTGATGGCAGCACAGCCCATACTTTACCTCAGGATGAGAACAGAAATCATGCGGCAGTGGCACGGCAGCAGCGGGACGCCCCATTAGCTAAAGTGGTGCTTCAGGTTAAGAACAGTTTCAGGTTGAGAACGGACCTGCAGAACGAATTAAGTTCTTAACCCGAGGTTACACTGTACATGAGAAGAGCCTGCTGGACCAGGCCAATAGCCCATTTACTCCAGCATCCTGTTCCCACAGAGGCCAGCCAGATGCCTATGGGAAGCCTGCATGCAGGACATGAGTGCTTGTGAATCCCCAGCAACTGGCAGAGGCACATCGCCTCCGAGAGAGGAGGTAGAATGCAGCCATCATGGCTACTACCACCATTTCCCAGGCTTTACCCTCAGCTCTTCCCAGGATGACATAATCCAGAGGGGTTCCCTCAGCCTCCTCTCCTTGGGAGTCCTCTGGGCAGACGCTGCTGCTGCCGCCCCTGGTCTCTGAGCTGCCCCCACCCCCACCCCAAAGAGAGGTGCCTCCTCACACTGCCCCACAGGAGCCTGGGACTTGTCCGTCCCCCCCATGATCTTTATTGATTTTCTTAAATATTACAGCTATTCCATTCATTATTCAAAATAACATAAAAAGAAAGAAAGAAAGAAAGAGAGAGAGAGAGAGAGAGAGAGAGAGAGAGAGAGAGAGAGAAAGAAAGAAAGAAAGAAAGAAAGAAAGAAAGAAAGAAAGAAAGAAAGAAGAAAAGCACACTGCCCCACAGGGGCCTGGGACTTGTCTGCCCATTCCCAATAGCAAGGGCTCCCTTGCCTGCTTGCTTGCTTACTCCAAGGCTGCCTCAGCTCCTGGCAACCAGCACCCCCTGGCCAGCCCCAGAGGCACCATTTGCCTGCGGAGCTTGTAGCCAGGGCTGCTGCAACGAACAGCTGTGCAAGCCTTTGGGAGGCAGAGACCTGAGAGGGCATCAGAGGAGGGAAGGAAGGAAAGATGGACAGAGGCCAGTGTTGCCCATGGCACCCCTGACCATCATTCAAGATGTTATGGCACACTGGTTGAAAACCACTGATATAATCAGATACCTGTGTATAGTGACCACACATCTGCCCTTCTTGGCAGGTTAATGTTGTCATATTATAAAAGGCGTACTCGTTGTACCACTCATCCACTGCCATCTTCACATCCAGGTCGCCAGACATGGCAAAGAGGTTCTCGCCTCGCCGTCCGCGCTCCGCATTGTGTTCCCAGATGCATTTTGTTGCGTAGTCCTTGGCAAAGGCTTCCAGCTCTGGATCCCAGCTCTGAAATTAGGACAAAGCAGGACGTCACCATCACGCAGAACGGCTTCTCATACAGGCCAACCGCAGGAGTGCTTCCCACTGGAATTTGGTCAGCGTGCCTGGCCGGCCTAGCAATAGGAAGGCCTGGAGCTCAGCCCGAGGCGAGGGAGCTGTTGTCATCAGAAGGAAAAATGGGAGTCAGTCCTCAAGGCAGCTTTTCCAGCTTCAGTTATAAATGGTTTTCACATGTACCCTTCCTAATTAGCTAGTGTATCCAGATGCAGCACACTTGTTTAGAGACCTCTGAGTGGTTCGAGGCATCTGTAAGGCACAATCGCAATCATTTCTGGCTATTTGGAGAACACTGGACCTCTTCAGGTGCCTTTGCAAATACCAGTCCAAGGCAAATCTGTCTGCAATATCCATAGTGAAAATATTGCAGCATTGCTTAACCTGCTTTACTGCCGAAATGGTTGAACCACAGACAGCACAAGATGCTTCTCAACCGTACAGATTACTGTATATTCATTTATATAAATAAATAAATTTAAAGTAGCAAAACATTGGTGTTCAGTTGACTCTTTTAGATGTGGCAAAACATTTTTTTAAAAAAATAATTTTTATTCATTTTTCAAACACATAATAAAAACAAACAAAACACAAGACAAAAACATACAAAACATTTAAACATGTATAATTTCATAATCTTATTTTCATACACCTTCTTTCCTCCGACTTCCCCATACCTCCCTTTCGCTGCATCCTTATTTTGAAATTCTTTAGCAACCCTTTAGTCAGTTTGTCTATTAGTTCCCTTTCATTACGTTTCCATAAACTTGTTAGTTACAGCTGTAATTCTCTACTTCTTACCCCTTGACATCTTAACATTCCTCAATTTTACAACAATTTTTAAGATATATTTTGAATTTCTTCCAATCCTCTCCCACTGTCTCTTTCCCCTGGTCGCGGATTCTGCCGGTCATCTCTGCCAGTCCCATAAAGTCCATGACCTTTGTCTGCCATTCTTCCAGAGTAGGTAGTTCTTGCATCTTCCAATACTTTGCCAGAAGAATTCTTGCTGCTGTGGTAGCGTACATAAAAAAGGTCCTATCCTTCTTTGGCACCAATTGGCCAACCATGCCCAGGAGGAAAGCCTCAGGTTTCTTAGGAAAGGTCCACTTAAGGACTTTCTTAATTTCATTATAGATCATTTCCCAAAAGGCTTTAACCCTCGGGCAGGTCCACCAAAGGTGATAAAAAGTACCTTCAGTCTCATTGCATTTCCAACATTTGTTATTGGGCAAATGATAAATTTTTGCAAGGTTGACTGGGGTCATGTACCACCTATAGATCATTTTCATTATGTTTTCTTTTAAGGCATTACATGCCGTAAATTTAACACCGGTGGTCCATAACTGTTCCCAGTCAGCGAACATAATGTCATGACCGATGTCTTGTGCCCATTTAATCATAGCTGATTTCACCATTTCATCCTGTGTATTCCATTTCAACAGCAAGTTATACATTCTTGACAAATTTTTTGTATTGGGTTCTAACAATTCTGTTTCTAATTTTGACCTCTCCTTCTGAAATCCTATTTTCCTGTCCTGCTTAAATGTCTCATTTATCTGATGGTAATGCAACCAATCTCGAACTTTGGACTTTAATTTCTCATAACTCTGAAGTTTAACCTTTTCACCATCTTGTTCTAGAATTTCACAATATTTTGGCCATTTAGAGTCCATATTAAGTTTTTTCACCGCCTTAGCTTCCATTGGTGACAACCACCTGGGAGTTTTACTTTCCAACAAATCTTTGTATCGAGTCCAAACATTGTATAATGCTTTCCTGACAATATGGTTAGATGTGGCAAAACATTTTTAAGCCAGGGAGCTTTAAACATTATGCAGGATGAAGAGCTAAAATTATGGGGCAGCCACTCTAGACTGCAAGTTGGAGATTACATTTTTTTAAGGCTCCAACTCTTGGTTTGCAATAAACTACTACACCAGCAAAACAAAACTAGTGCTGTCCTCACTCTGATGAGCTAGCTTACTACAAAAAATTCGTTTTTTAAAATTTACTTATTATTTATTAACTGCATTTATAGCCTGTTCTTCATCCAGAAATGTTCCCAGAGTGGTTTTTGTCAACAAAAATGACACCGTCTCTGCCTTCATGACACAAAAGGAAAAGGGGATGAGGAGGGAAGAGGAAAAACAAGCAAACCAAGGCACAACATTCTTAATGTTACAAAAGATCTTATAACAGTCAGCTAGGATGAAAAAGGGCTTCCCGGAGTTCAAAAGGCAGGCCTGTCAGACCCCAGAGACCTTCCTGGTCAGCCAGAATTTGCTGACTTCATAGGGTGAGGCTTTGGCCTTCTGGGTGACCGGATGGAACCTGCCAGCTATTTATCGCTCCTGTCACTAGAGGTAGACCTGGTGCAGTGGGGAGCTGACTCCACCACTTCCCACTCTCTGAGCAGATTGTTTGCTACTCTTCCTCACAAGGCAGTTGTTTCTGAAATCCTCTGTGAGGATTTTATACGGAGGAGCATTAAAAAATGCTTCCCAGATGTCGTAATCTAGCACGTCAGGGAGAGGGCCGCCATCCAGGACTCTCACAGCCTACCACCTCATTTGGCATAAGGTGCAGGATGGATTCGGAGGCCAGTAGCAGAGCTGAGGTACAAAGCCCCCTCTCTCCCTTACAACCCTGCTAAGAGGAAGGTACAGTAAATATGCAGAACTCCTCCCTACTGTGAGGATAAAGTCATGCCCAGTTTAACAGCTGTGCTTGGCCAGAGCCAATGCAAACATCTGGAAAGCTTGTTACTTAACAGAGACCAACAGCTGCTTGCCAGCAGATCCCTCTAGTGCCGTGATAGACAGTCCCTTCTTATCCAGCTGAGCTCCACAGGCTACTTTAGCAGCAGCAGTTGCTAAGCAGGAAGAGCAGAGAGCGTTTACGCACAAGAGAGTGCGGTTAGGGAAGGTTACAGTACAAAACTGAGGCAATGTTTTCTTCTACTTCAAAGGAGCTGCCAGGGCTTCTGCGCTGCCATCCAAAACAGTCAAGCAAAAGCAAGAGACAGCCTTGACTAACAAATTCTGAGGCCCACCCCTCTAAGACATCTTGGAGCGAGCCGTTTACCGCAAGGAATGGTGTGTCATCTATTTGGTCAGGAGGAGAGAGAAATTTGCTTTGGTGGAGGCAGAGGAGAAATGGTCCTGGTTCCACTTCGCTTCCAAGCGTGAAGCTATTCTTGACATGGAATCCAGCATCCCTATGGTGAATTTCCCACCCTGTTCTGGCCGCAGGTTTTGTTGAACTCAACACACTGAGTTTCCTCTCGCCTTTCCAATGTGACAGGCAGGATTGGGGAGTTCTACAATACAATGCAGACTGAAGGGTGGGAATCTCAGCACAGAGCTAGAACAATGCACAATGGAATTGTATGACTATGACCATGTGGAGGAAGGTAGGGGGGGGAAAGCCCTGCTGAGTCAGGCCAAGGGCCTACCTAGTCCAGCATCCTGTTACCCAAAATGACCAACCAGATTGTTCTGCAAAGTCCACAAACAGGACATGCAGACAATAGCCTTGCATGAATTCATACACCTCTAAGTTGTCCCACTTTTCTCTAAACTGAATTGTGCCAAAGATTGTAACCTTTCCTTGCTGGAGAGCTGCTCCAGCTGCTGGATCACTTTGGCTGCCCTCATCTATACCTTTCCCTGTCCTACAATATCCTTTACAGAAGGGCAACAGCTTGAAACGTGCAGAATATTCCAACAATTTGGCAAATGGGCAAGCGGTGCAGATCTCTGAGCAGAGGCGATGTATGCAGAAAAGGTCACACTCCTGTGAGCAACTGCCCTGCCCTGTACTACCTTGCAGCTTCAGGATCAAGTATAAGGGAAGCCCCAGACAGAGTGCATTACAGTAACCACAACGTGAATTTTGGAGAAGGAAAACTCTGATCCTAAACCTCTGCTGCCTTGCAGGATATCTCTGGGAGAAGAAAAGACTAAGGTGTAAACCAGGGGTAGGCAATCTAAGGCCCGGGGGCTGGATCCAACCCAATCGCCTTCTCAATCTGGCCCGCAAATGGTCCAGGAATCAGCGTGTTTTTACATTAGTAGAATGTGTCCTTTTATTTAAAATGCATCTCTGAGTTATTTGTGGGGCATAGGAATTCGTTCATATTTTTTCCCCAAAATATAATCTGCCCCCCCCCATGGTCTGAGGGACAGTGGACCAGCCCACGGCTGAAAATGGTTGCTACCCCCTGGTGTAAACCCCGCACAAATCTGGAGCTGAGTCCCTAAGATGGATGGTGCCTTGTATGCCTCCTTCCGGCAACTCCTGCAGCGAAGCTGGTGCCAAGCGCATTGCTCTGCTTTCCCTTTGGACCTCCATACACCCTCACACGGTCACTCCAGTGCTGCTATGATTTTTCAGTGGTTTCACTTCACCCCCAGAAGTGCATTCCATTGTCTCTCCAGACAGATGGATGCCACCACCAACGACAACATTTTAATGCTCTCTATGTTAATATTTCATTTGGTGGATGTCAAAGTGAGATTTAAGTTCCCCATAGTTATTCTATTGTAATATCTGGTGAAGTTTTAAGGAGGAAGGTCTGAGTAAATCAAAGTATTTAAGAGACGGAGTCTCCTGTGGTTTTTAAATAAACAGCTGGAACTTTATTCAGCCCAAGTGGGATCCAGCAGTAGGTCAGGGAACTTCTCTTGAAGGTCACTTTGAGGGTAGCTAGTCTTTTTTATTGATAATTATTGTTGTTATTTTATTGTTATAATTTATTGCCCAGCCTTCACCCAAATGTCCCAGGGTAGGTTACAATAATTGAAAACAGCTTGAAACAGCTGACAAGCGCAGAAACAAGGCGGGTCCTAAAAATATGCATCTCGAGGGTCAAAAGCCAGGATAAAGGGGTGTGTTTTCAGCATTTGCCAAAACATGTGTAATGAAGATGCCAGACACACCTCTGTGGGGAGGTTTTTGTTGCATGACTTTTGAGGATGCCAAGGAGCACATACAGAAGCAGAACAGGAATCTTCACAGTCCTGCATTGCAGATATGAATTTTCAAACTCCCATAGGAATTCATGGAGACTTAGCATATAAATACAGCAGAACAGTAGAAATCTGAGCTGCTAGCATGGACTCTCCTGTCCCAACCCTGCATCACTTCATGGAAAGTACCATTTTGGAATGCATCAACATGTAGAAGTTTCAAAAAAACAAAAACTTTTTGCCAATAAAAAGGTAGCCTGTCAGGGTAAAAGTTCAAGTTCCTTTATGTGCTAGTTTTCTATTTGCAGGGAGTTGGTTATTCAAAGATCTGTTGTAAAAAGTGATTCTTCCACCTGTAGTCTGGAGTGACATAACCCATTCTCAGAACCATCTTCATCAGCCTGGTGCCTTCCAGATGTTCTGAACTAGCGCTTTCATCAAGCTTAGCCACCAGAACCATGCTGGCTGTGGCTGTGGCTGTGGCTGTGGAGAGATAGAGTCAAAAATATCTGGAGGGCACCAGGTTGTCAAAGACTGCTTTAGAACTTGCCACTTCATTCCCACCTCATTCTGCTACAAGGATGGAAGGCGCTCACAATTGTGGTTCTCTCCGTTTCCCATTTTCCCAGTCTTAAATCCAGTTCTCCACATTTTGCAGCAATTGAGGATTTTTAAAATAAAAAATCATCAGCATTTAGGTGCAGATTTCTCCTAATATATGCATTTTTATATGCATTTTTTTTACTAATGTGCACATTTTTGCAAGCATTTTTTCCTAACCTTGTGCATTCTTGTGTGCTATTTTCATCGATATGTTCGTTTTTACACACACTTTCCCCTAATGTATGCATTTTTATTTTTAAAAAACTGTTTCGTGAACTGCATAGCAAAATTCAGATACATGCAAATTTCAAAGGCTAGCTGCATTACGGTTCACAGGATGTTTCTCAAAGTGCAAACCTGGATTGATTTGGCTTCAAACAAGATGTCATATATGATAGTCATATGTGGGCATGGTTTGGAGAAAACAACTTCCTTAATTAGGCCCACAGTCCCCACCCCCATTGCCTTTTGTCAGGCATAGACAAACTCCGCCCCTCCATCATCCCTGACCACTGTTCCTATTAGCTAGGGATGATGGGAATTGTAGACCCCAACATCTGGAGGGCCAGAGTTTGCCTAGGCCTGCCTTATGTTCCTGTTTTGGCTGCTGCATCCACAGTGCAGGTTGCCCAGAATGCAGTGCTGGTAGCAGCACCTGGCACCTATGAGCCTTTCCAAGACCACCGCAGGTGCCTGCCATGTCCTCACTTCCTGCCTGCTTTAATACAGTAGCACAGAGTATTACAGAATGTGCAGTTCTTTCACTGGCTGTTACAACTGCCCTGGACCTCAAAGCTCTCCCCTCCCATAGTACAACATATCCCTTCACTTAAACAATATTATGACGCCCCTCCCCTT
The DNA here is from genome assembly GCF_964252035.2 of Podarcis erhardii. Classification (NCBI taxonomy): domain Eukaryota; kingdom Metazoa; phylum Chordata; class Lepidosauria; order Squamata; family Lacertidae; genus Podarcis; species Podarcis erhardii. Next base: position 47,383,885 of record NC_138510.1, on the reverse strand, counting down.
TTGATCCTGGAGAAAGCTTTGGCATGCTTGCAGGAGGCAGTTAAGTCAGGTGGACTTCACACTTGGATTTTGATCTGTGCTGGCAGAGGAAGCTGGAGATTTGGGAGTATAGCTGTCAATTTTTCCCTTTTCTTGTGAGGAATTCTATTCGGAATAAGGGAATTTCCCATTAAAAAAGGGAAGCATTGACAGCTATGTTTGGGAGGCTGGCCGCACATTTTGAGAAGGATCTTCCAAACTACCAACATTGTCTCCAAGCCCAGCTCCTTCAATTTACCAGAATCTCTGATAATAAACATGGCATCTGGGTCAAGAGGGAAGGTCTGCTGCCACCATCTGTGGTGGTGAATTTTTTTTGAAAAGGAATGAAAGGTCCTACTGCTACTGCTAAAAGATCAGCCCAGCCCAGAATGCTGAAGGCAACACCGACTGGCCATTTGCAAACAAGACTGTCACATTTGGGGGCCTTGGAGAGAACAGCCTAGCTCAGTGGTTCCCAATTGGGGGTCCACATAATCCACCCAGGGGGTCCATGGCACCATTCACATAACAAAAACATTTTCAAAAGTAGGGTGTCCATGGATTGGCTTTTGAAAAACAAGGGACCCACAGTACTTTGCTAATTGGGAACCACTGGTCTAGCTTATAGTTTTCTGGGGAGAAGGTGTTACCATTAAAACTATTAGGTCTGTGGTGCAATCATTCTCATTTTTCTTGATCAAAATAGCTTTGAAAGGTTGGAAGAACAGAAGGTCAGTTCCTGGGACACTAATTCCTCCCCCTCTGGGGCAGCCCTCTGCATAATTTTTGGGAGGGGCTGAAATGGCAGGTCCAGCTTGAGTTTATTATTCCCTTTTTCGTGAACCAGAGCCAGACTCCATATATAAGTATCCAACAGCTGGTTTTCTTGTTCCATTAGAATATAGTTTGGCAGACATAACTTAATGTATATATAAAAATTTCCAAGGCAACTAGTTCTGCTGATCCAAACAAAATTGAAAAGTGTGACTTCAGAGAAGGGGGGGGGGTGGGAACAGAAGAAACTGACCGCAAGTCTGATGTTAAAGGGGGGTGGAAAGCATAGGGAGAAGCCTGAAGCAGATGGAGGTAACTTTTAGTATCCACATTTTGAATAGAGAGAAGGAGTGTTTCCAGAAGCAGTACTAGTACTACCACACAGGATACATCTAGGAAGTATAGCATAGGGGCTGACATAACTGAAATTATTTAAGCCCCACTGTTGCCATGTCACCTGAGCAGAACCCAATCAGTTCATTTTTTTGGACTAGCAGCCATCAGCACCATTCTCATCTGTATTGCAAGTACAGTGGTACCTCGGGTTACATACGCTTCAGGTTACATACGCTTCAGGTTACAGACTCCGCTAACCCAGAAATAGTGCTTCAGGTTAAGAACTTTGCTTCACAATGAGAACAGAAATCATGCTCCGGTGCCACGGCAGCAGCAGGAGGCTCCATTAACTAAGGTGGTGCTTCAGGTTAAGAACAGTTTCAGGTTACGTACAGACCTCCGGAATGAATTAAGTACTTAACCTGAGGTACCACTGTATAATCAAACACGAGACTCCTGAGACACACCTGATAATTTCAAAAGCCTTCAGCTTGGAAGCAGCCTCACAACATCAGCAGGTCTTTCCCACTCTTCAGGCCAGAAGTGAAACAAAATATATACACATCAGCACGTTTTGTTCCACTAAAAAGCCAAAGGGTCCGTCCAGATGAGTAGTTCTTCACATTTTCACAATGTCCTGCTGAAGGCCAGATGGAGCATATTGTTTTGGTAGTTGTTGATCCTCAACTGCTTCCAGTTTTAAAGCTACTACTTCTTACCTTAAGGTTTCAATAGCTTACAAGGCCTAGGTACTGCAGAGCTGCCTTTCTCTGCATATTCCCTCCAGTGTTTTCTGGTTTACATCAGGAGCCACAACTAAGATGGGGTGGGTGGGTACAAGAAGCAGGGTCTTTTCAGTCATGGCACCAATGCGTTGAAATGTCTTTGCTGAGATCTGTCCGGTCTCATCTTTATATGCATTCCACCAGCTGGCTAAATGTGGGGTTTTTTAGAAGACAGATGTTTTTCTAGCTATCGTTCCGCCGAGATTGATTATATATTGCTGTCTGATTATGGGTCTGGTTTATTGACAGGGTATTATTTTAAATGTCTTGTTGTTAGCTGATCTGAACTCAAGAACGGAGGAAAAGTGGGCTATCATTAAAAATAAATAAATCCCTGACCTGCTACAGGAAATCACTTAAGGAAAAAGCACACCACATTCCATGCTCCATTGCTGTTTGTGCTCCACTTACTGAGAGAACCACATACCCAAACACCAACTGCAGGAGGACATATCTAATTAAAGGGCTATGAATGGTTCTTGGCAGAATTCTTACAGCAGGGATGGGTAACCTCAGACCCTCCTGATGTTGCATGATTCCAACTCCCATCAGCCCCAGACAGCATGGCCAGTGGTTGGGGATGATGGGAGCTGTAGTCCACTAACACTTGGAAGAGCACCAGGTTAGAAAACTTCTAAAACGTTTTAGACTCTTACTAGTTATCCTCTTCAATCAGAGCTGTTCTTTTTGTGTTTCGGTTGCACCCCTACAGTCACTCACCACAGACACCTGGTGGAGCTCATCTGCTGGCTTTTTTGGGGGGAAGCTAAACTCACCACCAGAAGGCTGGTGAAAACATAGGACAGGGCCTTGTTGGTGGCAGCACCCTGGTTATGGATCTCCTTAGGGAGGTTAGACCTGCCCCCATCCCTGGTGAGTTTTGTTTTGGCACGAGGGTAAAAACATTTTTATTCTGGCTGGGTTTTGACATTATTTTAATGTTGGTTTTAAAAGTTTGGCTTAATTCTGTTTTTGCTTTGAATTGTATTGTATTTTCTTCTAAAGCCACCCAAAAGTGATGTAGAATATTTTAATTACTTTTAAAATAAAGTATTATTAGCATCCTGCAACAGGCAACTACACAATCTTATCTCAGGCTCCAGGCTCCTTAAAGTATCAAACTTATCAGGATGTGTATGGCTATGCTTGTACAATTCAGAAAATTCAGTATTTTTAAAGAAAACAATTGCAGTATTTCAGAAAGATATGCATATGTACAAGAACCATGAAAAGATTAATACAGGCACAGCTGAGGTATAAAAGTGAAATAAAATTAAATCCATCTGTATCAGCCTAGAAATGCCCAAGACGTACAATGAACTTGAAATTTAAAAGTGGTTTTTATGCACTTGAAATTTAAAAGTGGTTTTTATGCTGAACAAAGCCAGCATATTTCACAATTCAACAGTATTTAGCTAAAAATTGTTTTTTTTTCTGAATAGTACAGTATTTATTGAACTTCTAACTCATATTGTACCTACATATACACTCGTGCTTAAAAGAAGGAATCCACCCATGTATGTTTGTAGCATCAGGTGACATTTGCCATGGCTTCCAGGATTTTGCAATGACAGGAGACAGTTCATATATTCAGCTATGAGTCACCATGTGGGGGGGGGAACGTGCAGTAAAGTTTTAGCCTGTGTGTGAATCTCCCCCAAGCAAATATGGTCCACTAAGCAACAACAACAAAGTAACTAAGGGTCAGTTTATTCTTGAAGGTATTTTTGTTGGCTGTATGTTTAAGTGTGTGTGCTGGAGCTTGCTTGTCCCTCCTCCCCCTCAATCCTTTTTCCTTGTGTGTCATGCCTTTCTAGAGATTGTGAGCCTGAGGGCAGGCTCCGTCTTAGTACTGATTTTCGTAAGCAGCTCTGAGAACTTTTTTTTTGCTAAATGGCAGGGTACAAATGCCATAAATAAAATAAACATGATTGTGGCATATCTTGCTTAGCTAACACGAATCTAAGGACCTGCTTTCCATTGTATGATTAATCTCATCACAGAGAAGCTGAGAAAAGTGATAAACCCAAGTAAGGCTGGTGATCATTTGTCATCCCGTCACTTATCACTCACATTGAATGTGAGTCTAACTTTGGGTTAATTTTTATATTTGAAAAAAGAGTTTGTCATCTGTACACAAAACTGTATCATAATGGGGGCAGCCGTTGCTGCCAAGAAGAGATGCTGTTCAAAGTCATCCCCCGCTTACCTTGCTAAGCCATTCTTATCACCCAGGTTCCTTCAAAGCTTCTCCTACCTGCTCCAGCCATGGAAGCATCACCTACCAGCTGTGCTAGCTAAATGGGATAGCTATGTTCAGAGGCAGCATACAGTTAAGTGCTCTTTCCCCCACGTCCTCTCTGAAAACATCACAGACACATTTGGCCAGCCACTGCAGGAGCCATCCTAGATGTGAAGTGGGAGATCCCAATGGGTCAACACTTAAATGCAGGCACCAGGGAGGGGCTTGCCCATACCCCCTTCCCCACCCATGGCTAATACCAGCGGCAGGACGGCAGTTTAGATTTAGTTACAGGCATAGGAGCAAAGTTTAACCTGCCTCCCAATCACACTGTGCCTCTGATCTCCTCCCCACAGTTGCTTTATAAATCTCAAAAAGAGTCAATATTCGGGAAATCAGTTGACAGACTCCCATATTCCATCTACTTTGACTCTTAAAAGGTCTGGGTTACATGCAGATGAGTTACTTACTGAAAACCACAAAAGTACAAGGCAGAGGTGCAATTCTAGCCCAAAACATTAACTCTCCGGATCATTTCCCCCCCCAAAAAAAAAAAAATCCAACACATTTCCCACTGGCAAACCCTCAATCAATTCATTTACTCCCAAAGACTCACTTCTCCTGCCCCCCAAAAGACGGGAACCCCCTTTTTCTCTCACCTCACTTGTGCTTGCCCAGCCTTCCCTCAGTACAGCCTGATTTCTTGTTCCTCCCTCTGCCTCCAGTTCAAAGAGGCAGGACTCAGATTTAAAATGTCCAATCAGCAGGCCCTTGACATCCCAGCCAGGCCAGCCTACCTCCAATAAATTGCATTCTCCATCAAAACATCGTGCAGGTGGCGGTCCGTCAGCTTTGACTGCAAAGCAGGTAAGCAGTGAGTTCTCTCACCCCTTTCCTGAACCTAAACAAACCTGAATCATAGGAGGGGAAGCTGAAGCAATAAGCCCAGCAATGAAGAAATAAATTTAACACAAAACCTTTTTGCGGGGGGTGGGGGGTGGAGATGGGTAGAAGTAGGTGTTGCGGATCTTGTCAACAATGATGGCACAGGCACTATCCAATAGATTCCTGTTGAAACTAGATGACCATGTTAACACACAGGGTCTCACTAGTAATGGTGCTACCATCAGATGGGCTGGAGGAAGGAGAATCATTTGTAATCAGCCATGCCAGAGTGATGTTTGAGTGCCGAGTCTCCGGCAACAGGAGCACAACCAAAAGGCAAGAGGTCTGTTTTGTGCCCCCTGAAACTAATGAGTTACAAACGTGCAGCCTGATCTTTTTTATTTTCTTTTTTCTTTCAGTATGTATAGAAGTCCAAATGATGCTCTGGTAGAATTGTGAGCTGTGCATTCTCAGTACAAACAATAAGGGTGGGAGGGAACAGAGGAAAAGGAACTTGCCCCCAAATGACAAAGCTGCTTGATATCATAACCAGGCACAGAATTGTGGCAGCTGGGTCCAAGATGCCTTCTTTAACTTAAACTAATTCATCACAGGAAGCTGATAAAATGCAGGTGATCCTTCCATTTGAAAAGCTCCAGTGAAATGCTTAGTGCTACGGTATCTACAAAGCTCAAACTCATTTAAGGAAACAGACTTCTGAAGTTAACAGAACACCTTACACACAAATAGATCACAGTGCTTAAAACAAATATTTGGCATGTAAAAGTACACCATGGAGATCTACAGAGAAAATCAGTCTAGGTGCTCATTTCAGTTAGAACCGAAAAGCTTTGCCGAAAAGCTTACTTGTCTCAGTCACTTACTTAGATGCAGACGCACAAAAGAAAGGGAAACTCTAAACCATCATTTTATTAAACAAACAAACAAACAAAGTTGCTCTTTCCAGGGAAATATTCTGAGCAAGAAGACAGAAAGTCTCTGAATCCCGACATTACAGCAAAGTCCAGGGCTGCCCAAGGCTCACTTACCATTTTCAGCATATCTGCAGCTGGAGGGGAAACCTTAGCCCGATACTGATTGTGCAGGTCCACGAGTAACTTCTTGTCCTCCTCTGTAAAAGAGCAGCCGAGCTCCATTGCTGTGAGCAACAGGAGGAGGAGGAGGAGGAAGAGGGGGGGAATTTGCAGGCCTGAGCTCAGCATTGTGGCACTGTCTTGTTTTAACAGCCCACGGGTCTGGCAGACAGCTTTAAATCCCTTCCCAGAGTAAGGAACACCCAAAGCCCAAGATCGCAAGGAGGAAATTTATCTTTTTATTAGAATGCCTTTCGGAGCCATAGAGGGGACACACCCATCTCACAGAGTATCATTGATGGAAGGAGAATAATGGTCCTTAAGGGACGGTCAGATGAGCCATGCCCATTCGATGAAATCAATTGTGTGCATGAAAATGATGCATCAACTGTTCCTCCAGTAAGAGGAACTCTGGCTTGAGGGGTCATGGTGCTGTAACCTGATGCTGAAGCATACCAGTAACCCTAAGCATGATCCAGCCCATTTGTGCACATAACCCACCCCTCCCCTCACTTTCCAAATAGTTTACATGTCAACCAAACTCAAAAACTACCCTCAGGGTTGTCTTCACTCATCAGCAAAATTATGCCAGACGCAGTGACTGCATGTGATGGTGCTGCAAGTAACACTGAGTTATAATAATAATAATAATAATAATAATAATAATAATAATAATATCAGGACCAAAGCCATTATCAGACTTGGATCAACCCTGTGGTCCTTCCAGACCATTGTCTATCTACATGGCTCACGCTGGGGAAAATGGGCAAGGATAAGCTATATGTTTGAGCAGCAGTGAGTCCCTTGTGTGTTGCAGTGATGGTATCATCTGGAAGTTGAACCAGATATGGCAAGATCTGCATGTCCGCAAGAGTTCAGGGGAATTCCACATGAAGATCCATGACCCAGGAGGCTGTGACTCAACATGGAAGATCAGGCTTGGGCGGAAAGACATGCCATCTACAGAGCTGAACCTACAGTTTTTAGAAAATATCTAGTGAGAGAGAAGCAGCCCATATAGCTTCATGGTGCTTCCAAACGGTGTTTTCCAATTGATGCATATTAATTGTGAAGTCGTTACTTCTGTATCCTGTGCAACATGTATTTCCAGAAGATAAAACTTGGTGTGAAATACAGTTTTACTTCTGGGAAAAGTGGTAATTGCTTACTGTAGCAAAATTAAGCTTTTTTCCCCATGAGAACTTAACTGGAATTTTGAATGCTCCGTAGAATGTGGCTGCATGCCGGGGACACTGGTTAGATATGCCGGGGATATCACATGAAATGAGGAACAGTTGTGCAACACCAACACCACCATTAATAATATCCTTTTAAAAAAGGCTTTCTAGGCTATGCTCCTTGCTACACCTTCCAACGGGATAGTAGTGCTAACCTCTTCCCTCAGAACTGCACCCAGGTTGTGACTCCTCCATCTCTCTCTCTCCTTTCGAGTTCTTTGAAGGCTGTGTGCTGCTCCCCACTCTATCATAAAGGAATGCACATCTGTACTAATCATTTTTGTAAACTTGCAAACGTGGGATGTGGGACAAGGTTATACCTCTGAAGCAAGGCTTCTGCTTTTTATGCAACTTAACATTGTTTAGGGCAAGTATAGTGTACAGTACAGTGCTAAGATCTGGGTGGGTGGGTGATTGATTGATTGATTGATTGATTGATTGATTGATTGATTGAATCAGTCTTTCATGGTTGAACAACTATCTGGAAAGACCCTAATCATGGATGATAGATAGATAGATAGATGATAGATAGATGATAGATAGATAGATAGATAGATAGATAGATAGATAGATGATAGATAGATAGATAGATAGATAGATAGATAGATAGATAGATAGAGATAGATAGATAGATAGATAGATAGATAGATAGATAGATAGATGATAGATAGATGATAGATAGATGATAGATTTGTGGCTTTATACCAGGCATCCCCAAACTCAGCCCTCCAGATGTTTTGGGACTACAATTCCCATCATCCCTGACCACTGGTCCTATTAGCTAGGGATGACGGGAGTTGTAGTCCCAAAACATCTGGAGGGTGCCTGCTTTATACCATGAAGGTTTCAAGGTGACCTAAAAATTATATACAATAAAAAGTGATGTGCAGCAAAGAAAAATGTTGGAAGTAGCCCCAGGGTGTTGATTATAACCACCCCAGCAAAGCATATCCAAAACCCTCCAACTATTCATTCACATCAGTTGCTTCCCAGTAAAGGGATAATCCACCAAACAATATCTGGACTGCCTTTTATAGGCTATCTGTTGTAATGCTATATGAAGACAACCTGGCCATTCCTATCTTCGGCAAGTCATTGCATTGTATATAAAATCCCAATGGGTTTGCAAACCATCTGACTCCTATACGTTAATGAGAAATACGGTAGGTAAGCCCAGTCCCTGTCCATAGCTGAGAAATACACCTGTCTTTTTACAACGATTGATAGAATATGCAGGGTAGCTTGAAATCTTGTCCAGTAAAAGCACCTTCTTCACATTAATATAAAGCCGTCTGAAGCTGAAATACAAGAGCTAATAGAGGAGTTTGAGAGCTTATCAGGGGTACAGTTAAAGGGAAGAAGACTGTGCACAGGCATCGCTGGTCACGATAAGCTCCGCTTTATATAATATTTAATAAGAAAGTTCATTAACTAAGGGAATGGAATCACTTTAGTTTCAATGCAGTCTATGTAGTGAGATTGTTTTAATTAGTTTATTTTGAACACATTGTAAGTCTTATCATCATCAAATCTTTTATTGGCACCACATACAAACGTCCATAGCAAATCAATACAGAATTACTGCCTTCCCAGTGACACAAAACATTTGTCGAATGAAAGAGGCAGAGCAGTCTAACATTACATCTCTAGGTCTCCAGGGAGATCAGACGTCTGCAATGTGTTTCGACGACAAAAACCAGATAAAGATATTTAGCCACTAACTTGGTGAGCTCCTGATTGTTCCCCAATAATAGAAAATGTATGACCTCTAACTCTGGTTTCCATTTGGGGATGCAGAGTTGATCTAGAAACTGCTGCCGGAGATCAACATATAATTTACATTTAAGTCTTATGGGAAGCCTAATTTCCCATGGTATATAATCTGCAGCTATTGCAAGTAATTAAAAAAACCAGTGGTTTCTCACCACTGAATGAACCATAACCTCATGGAAGAGGAAGGTTGCTTACCTGCATCTAATTCTTTGAGTGGTCACCTGTGCTGTCCCATATATAGTTTAAAGGGTGTTTTTCAAAAAACAAAGGTAATAACTTTGGAGGTAAATTTCCCTTTGACTGGCACGACCAATTTGCCTGTGGGAGGAACATCAGCTCATGTTTGCAATATTAAGAAATCCACCAAACACACACAACATAATAGATTGGCAAATCAACTCTGTGAAAGTGGGCGGCCCTCATCCTGCATCTCATGCTTTCATGCCTATCTGACACAAAAGTCTTCAATGTGAGCTTCTTGGACATGCTCCTAACCCAAGAGGGAAGTCTTCCACACAACCCACTTGCTACATGAGTACTATAGACTGCAATCGAATATGAAAGACATTTGAGTAAGTACCAATAAGTGGAAGCAAGAGGGTTCACTGTGTAGCCAACGAGAGCTGTCACAGCAACTGAAACTGATTGAAGAGACAATAGCAAGGGCAAACAGGGTGAAACTGAACTCAGTGTCATAGTGGCCCTGGCCAAAGAATTAACTGCAGAGATGGCCTGCTCCCACAGAGTTGCTCAAGAGTCTGTTATGACATGCATTCTTTGTCGATTTCTGACAGTGGGCGGCAAGAGCCTATAACATGGGCAAGAGTCTATAAGACGTTTCTCACCCAGGCGAGCCAGCTGTGCCTAGAGGGAGTTTGCTCCCACAGCCATGGCATTCTTTTCTAAAAAATGCCTGATGCGCTATACAGTGGTACCTCGGGTTATATACGCTTCAGGTTACATATGCTTCAGGTTACAGACTCCGCTAACCCAGAAATAGTACCTCGGGTTAAGAACTTTGCTTCAAGATGAGAACAGAAATCATGCTCCGGTGGCACGGCAGCAGCAGGAGGCCCCATTAGCTAAAGTGGTGCTTCAGGTTAAGAACAGTTTCAGGTTAAGTACAGACCTCCGGAACGAATTAAGTACTTAACCCGAGGTACCACTGTATGTGGAACTGCACAGAGACCATTAAGGAAGACTTAAGTTTTATCTGTGCTTCAAGATCAGCTACCATGACCAAACATGAGTGCAGTTCAGGCTTGAGTTTCCCAGAAAAACACCCAAGTCCTTCCTCTGCAAATCTTGCATCAGCTTTTGATTTCACTGACCATGGTATCTTTCTGATCATCTACGGAAGAGGGGGGCAGTGTTTTAACAGTCTCTCCCAGCTGCATAAAAGTGTCCGCTTGTAAAGATTTCACACTTTAAAAAAAAAAGCTTTTGTGTTTTTATCTGCTTTTAATCATCTTACATGCAAATCACCTTGAAAGAGCAGTTTAGAAAGCAATTCATAAATTGTAATCATCATCATAACCGTACCAACTCACTTTACCAACATGTATACACACATGCTCCATTATGCTTCAGACCAATTTCACTATAATGAGCACAGGGATTAAAACTCAGAACATCAGGAATTTTAACAGAGTATTTTAACAACCAGTCAGTTGGCACCTGTCTGTCTCGGGAGGCAATGGAAGAGTGCGTGTTCAAGGGTGAAGTCAAACCGATGGGAGAGTTACAGCGCCAATATAGTACTACTAACAAATTGCACCAAGTTTATTGGCCAATATAACCTAGAAGGAAATATTCAGAGTGAAAACAGCTCAGGAAACATTTTGAAAACTCATTAGCAGCAGAAAAGAAACTGGAGAACCAAAAAGAGCCGCTTAAATCCTTGCTCGCAGCACTTCATCAGGACACTGTAATGTGAGTGAATGCGCCGAAGGGATAAACAAGCAGGTGAGCAAGTATTCCAGTAGCGATGGAGAGAAAAAAGAGGAATGCAGAAAAACAAATGAGGTGACTTCAATCAGAGCAGAAGTGACACTCTGAAAAGCCCAGTTTGAAATTTTTTTTATTATTTTATTATTATTATTATTATTATTATTATTATTATTATTATTATTATTATTATTCTATACCGCCCTTCATCTGAGGCTCACAGGGTAGGTTACAATATAAAAACACAAAACTACCTAACATAGTAAGAAACTAAAACAATACCCACACAAACAGAGTTTAAAGGCCATAGCTTGCTTAATTAGCCAAAGGTCTGGAAAAAGAGCAATGCTTTTGCCTGACACCTAAAGATATGCAATGAAGGCACCAGGCGTGCCTGCCAGGGGAGAGCATTCTACAAATGGGGAGCCACTGCAGAAAAGGCCCATTCTCATGTTGCCACCCTCTGGACTCCTCACTGAGGAAGCACACGAAGAAGGGCCTCAGATCATGATCGCAGGGTCTGGGTTGGTTCATATGCGGAGAGGCAGTCCTTGAGGCATTGCGGTCCCAAGTTGTTTAAGGCTTTATAGGTCATATAGACTTTCAATTGGGCCCGGAAACTAACTGGCAGCCAGTGCAGTCAGGCCAGAACTGGCGTTATGTACTCAAACCATCTTGCTTCCAGGCTGCCATCCTCTCCTCGATTTCATCCCACAACCTTGGAATCCAATTACCCAGCAGCACCTGCACTTTACCCATTTCTCTTGAGACTGCAGAGTCCCAAATTATCATTTATTGGATTAATATCCCACCTTCTTCCATAGAAGAGTCATAGAGCAGATCACAACAAACACAGTACATCAACTCAGCACCATATTACATCTGACTGTGGTTTAATTGAAACATTTCTATGCATCTGGATAATATTAACACTGCCTATGCTATTGTGCTGAACAATAACGAAAATTGGTTTGGGAAGGTTGGGTTGGGTCCCCCCCCCCCGCCCCATTTCAGGGTCCTATCCAGAACTGTTTGTTTTGGAACTGATATTTGTTACACCAAATTCTAGAAGACAGATCGACTTCCCACCCACAGACTGACGAACTTGTCTTCTACGGAGCCTGCTAGACAAATATTAGGTAAGCGCATGAAAATGTGGCTCTCATTATTATTAAGTGCTTTAGCATAGAAATGTATGGTCCAACTATAACAAGCCCGGTTGTAACTGGGGAAAAACAAATGTGGCTACGTAACAGCTGCATGTGCTTCGCATTTTGACACATTGTAGACTGGGAGCCAAGATGACAGGCATGCAGTGAGGCCCTGTATTTCTGCACATAAAACGTTAGGAACATATGAACTGTCCTACTGGCTCAGTGCTGGGATGCAGCTATCATATCCCCTCAAAGGACAACCAAAGCCAGATGTTTCAGAAGAATGCCAAGAACTCACAGTGGGCAGATGTGGGCTAATCCAGATGCATGGTAGCTTCATCCAATAGCTTGATATTGCATCAAGGCAAATAATAATAATAATAATGCTGTTTTTAGATGCATTAAATGCCCAAACTCTAAACATTATTTTGACTGACATCTAAATAACACATCACTCTGTTTATCTTTCTACAGTATGTATTCCAATACAGTGGTACCTCAGGTTACATACACTTCAGGTTACATACACTTCAGGTTACAGACTCCACTAACCCAGAAATATTACCTCGGGTTAAGAATTTTGCTTCAGGATGAGAACAGAAATCATGCAGCGGCGGCACAGTGGCAGCAGGAGGCCCCATTAGCTAAAGTGGTGCTTCAAGTTTCAGGTTAGGAACAGACCTCCAGAACGAATTAAGTTCTTAACTCGAGGTACCACTGTATATTGCTCCATGTACAAGTTGTGTGCAACAATCTGTGGAGATGCTCGAGTCTCACTGGAGCTTCAAAATCGCAAGGATAACCTGCACATGTTGGGAGTGGCCTTGAAAAAATTATATAAGCATAGTTCAACATACCCTGATCACTGGAGAACCATAAAAGTCAGACATTTGTCCATTTCTCTCCCCCCCCCCCCCCTTCATGCAAAATGGGTCATTCAAAGCCTGACCCAAACAAGTTAGTTAAAAGCATTTCCAAGCAAATATGGGAGAGATGACACGTGGGGCACACATGGACAATACGCAGTGCCCCAGTTACTACAATAAGCAAGAGGACTCCCTAGCAATTGGATGGGAGCTTTTTTCAGAGGTGGGGAAGCAGTATATAAAAAAGTGGTATGAGCTTTCAGTGTACGTAGAAATTTGCAGCACCCATAGCCCTATGCACAGTCAAAACCTGGGGCAGGAAAACTTTACCTAATGCTGGAGATCAGCATTGTAGCTCCGAGGAAACCAAACACGGCATAGGGCGAGAATATTGGACGGTGGGGGTTCTGCTGCTCCTTCAGTTGGATCCACAGGAGAGGGTGCTTCCAGGAGGAGCGGGTGCAATATGTTTAAGCTCCTTTTACTAACAAGTGAATGGTTTTAGGTTTGTTGGTAGGTTTGTTATCTTTGTTGGTAGGTTAGGAGCTTGAGTTGGTGCATCGTGAGACAATATGCCTCTTGACTTCTCTGGACCAACAAGAACGCCCTAGAATTTGTATCTTATTGTCTTGCAGGACAATTCAATGTCATGTTTTATGTCTATAAAACATCTAAATAGTTGAGGTTCTATTCTGGACTGGTTGCTGATTTGTAACTGGCCAAGTTCAAGGTGTTCCTTTAGTATAGGAAGCCCTCAACAGGTTGGGATCAGTTTACTTGTGGGGTTGCCTTACCCCATATATGCTCACTCAACCACTCCATTTGTGGAAATGGCACTGTTACCGCTCCCACGCTATAATTATTCCACAGTTGTAGGAAATCAGTCTGTTAGTGTGGCACGACCTACACTGTGGAACTCCCTGCTTATTGACATCATTTTTAGCACCTGCATAAAACATTCGTTTAAGCAAGCTTATCCAGGCCCATAGATATGCTTCTATCCATCCATCCATCCATCTATCTATCTATCTATCTATCTATCTATCTATCTATCTATCTATTTGCTGTTAAAAACATTTAAAGATTATTAAAATTACCTAACTGTTTTTACTGATAACCTGAATATTTCCCATAAACTGCTTAGAGGATTTATTACAATCAAGCGGCATTTAAAATTTGTTAAATAAATAAAAAATGCAGGAGGGGGAACTTCAAAGGAAAGGAATCCAGATTGCGCCCCTGAGTCTTTCTTTTCTTCCTTTATAGGAGCAGCTTGGATTCAAGCCATGTCTACAAAAGACAATCGCTGCCACAGGGATGGGCTCCACCTGGGAGGTCCCGAGTGGAGTCGATCCCAACAGAGCTTGCACCTGGCTCCAAATTTTAAAGGCACTGAATGCAAGCCCCACTTGAAGAAGAACTCTTGGGAGTGCTAGGGGGAAATGATCTTGTGAATCAAACAAGTTCTGCTGGTGGGCCTATCTTGGCCAGTGGTTCCTCATGCCTGACATAAACAAGTGTGTCTCACTTTTCCAGAAAACCAACCGAAATAACACAACTAGTCCTTTCCTGCACCTTATCCAATAGCTTACTCATTTCGGCTATATCTAAAACTTCAAATCAGCTATTCTTTAACAGCAACAATTTCCAGACGGTTACTGGAGGCCATTCTTGATCTGAAGAACTGCCAAAGGGAGACTCCATTATAAAACCACTGAATTATGACTTATCAAGGTCAGTTCTAACACCCATGGCCTGACGGTAGCAGGTCTTATTCCACAATGGCAGGATGTCTGTATCACTACTAGAAATGGTCAGTCTAATAATTTTATATCCATTTGCACTGTAGCATAATTGTAACGCTCTGCATTTTTATTTTTATTTTGCATTTCGTTTCCCTCTGATGACTCTGTTTACAGCTGACCATTCCCCTTCCATCTTCAAATCATGTGTACATGTACTTGTCAACTAAGGATAACATTTCATGCATCTGGTGAAGTGAACTCAAGTCCTTGAAACTTTATATGCCTTTAAAAAAATGTGTTAGTCTTAAAGGCAGGTGGCTAACCTCTGGCATTCCAGATGCTGTTCAACTACAAATCCCATTATCCCTGTCCAATGGCAATGCTGTTGGGGCTGATGGAAATTAAGAGTCTCAGCAACATCTGGTGGTTTAGCCACTCCTGCTTTAAGATGTCGCAGGACTTTATTGTTTCCCCTTAACAGTGGGTACTGATGCCACTTTCTAATTTTTGCCATAAACACATTTTGCAACAATTTAGACAACATTTGTCAGCCATCCTAACAAAGGCTCAAAAGAAAACACATCAAATGCAAGTCAAATACTTGTTCTTTGAAGGACACCACCTTCTACCCAAGGATCAACCTGAGATAAATTTGGTGTAATCATTATAACATTTCCAACATTTGAAAGCATTTGGGGTTTGTTTGTTTTTTTTAAAAATGCATTTACTTTCACTGAGGTCACATACCATTGATATATTATTTTCCTCCTCTCTATGGATATTCCCTCAGATCTGAAACTGAAATTGAAGAAATTCCTCCCATCATTTCTCATGCTCCGTTCAGTTTTCCAAAATGGTACAAAAGCAAGTCATACAAAAGTAGCACACAAATAGGAAATCAAAATCTAACAACTAAATGATATCAGAATGGCACTTACCCGTGATTTCAAGCTGTCTCTTCAAAGACGGCCCCTGCTTTTGAAACCATATTTTCCCCTTGTGTTCCACTCTAATATTCAAATGTGTCTGTCTTCACTATATCACCTGCACTTCCGCCCCCCTTTCTTCTTTTTGACCCCAAACTTTAAGAACACTATCCCCAAGTTCTACAGAGACAAACACTACAATCAAAATTAGGCAAGCTAATGTAACTTGGCTTTGTTTTCCAGATTTATGTTTCCTTGGAAAATAAATTGTGTATTTATTTATTGGCAGAAATGCTGTCTTTTCAGAACTGCACGGAAGGGTGTATTTGAGATTCCTAAAAAACATATTCCCACACACAGATTTCATTAATCTATGAAGGAGGACAAAGAAAACAGTGGCTTTTAGTGACACTGTGTCTTTAATAAACAAAAAGAGCCATATGGGGGAAAGTGCATCAACAGCTGTATTTAATTGCAAAAAGTAGAAATTGACCCCACCCACAAACATACAAATCTGACATATTTACATTATTTACAGGCATTTCCCAAGTATTTACAAATGGTTGCAATATATTAATCTATAATTGTTCATAAAATTGCATATTTACATTCTTTTATTAGAAACAGAGTTCCATAATTTGGTGTATACGCTTGTCCAAAACTGTATGTGTACATACAGTTACTTTCCCTGTTACCCCTGAGCCATTATAATGTATAACAGTGAGCCATTTTACCCATATTCCCTGAACAGACAAAAAACATTAATAAAAAATAAAGAGTCATTTGTTCAAGTCTCAAATACAACAGGAAAGCCCAGCATTTCCCACATTCAATGAAAGAGCAAATTATATAGTTTCCTTTTTAAAAGCCATCATTTTCAGGCTTCCTCAAACTATACATTTCCCTACATAAGATAAACAAAGAAAAAGAGCCCAATACTCTGAGATGCTAATGCCTTCCATTCACTGGTTACAAAGCAGCTGAATTTCTTGACACTTGTGATTTGGTCTTTGTAGGCCCAGGGAGCCCAGAGACGCCAGTGTAGCTAATGAATCCTAAGGATGCTCATCATCTGGCAGAACAGTGGTTCAAGGAAGGCCTGATCCTGCAAGCCCAATTCATAACAGGTCTTAATGAAATGGGGTTGCCCCTTCCCTTTCAAATCTAAAACTCTCCAGATACCCCCCCCCCCACACACACAATCTTCTCCCATTCTGCATCAGGAAGGGTTCTGCTCTCTTTATCATTGTTGAAAAAGACTAAGAATGCTCCAAACTCTACTTTGCTTCAGAAAAATTGCACAGGGCTTTTTGAAACTAAGTCTTAAGGTTGCCAGGGGGGCTGAGTGGGAAGGAATCATGCCAATTTAAACATAGATGTCCATGTTCCTAGGCAACTGGGAAAGCCTTTATTTGAATGCCTTATGACCAATAAGCTTCTCTCCACCCCATTCACTTCTTCCTGCCATTACTTGGATGAAGGTATTGAGGGGATGCTCATCAAATTTGCAGATGACACCACCCTGGGATGGGTAGCCAATGGCGCTGAAGATAGAACTGGGATTCAACATCACCTTAACAGACTGGGGAATGGGACAAGAACCAGCTACACAAATATGAGATGAGGGACACTTGGATTGCCAGTAGTACATGTGAAAAGGATCTAGGGATCTTCGTAGACCACAAGCTTAACGTGAATCAACAGTGTGATGCAGCAGCAAAAAAGCTAATGCTATTCTAGGTTGCATCAACAGAAGCAGAGTGTCCCAGTCAAGGGAAGTAATAGTCCCGCTCTATTCTGCTTTGGTCAGACTGCACCTGGAGTACTGTGTCCAGTTCTGAGCACAACATAAGGAGGATACTGACATTCTGAAATGTGCGTGGGGGGAAGGGGGGACCAAGATGATCAAGGGTCTGGAAACCAAGCCTTAGGCGGAATGGTTGAGAGAGTTGGGCATGTAGAGGAGGGGCATGTTGGACATAAGAGGAGAGAGATTCTGACTAAACAGCAGGAGGAACTTTCTGACAGTAAGAGCTGCTCAACAGTGAAGCAGGCTCCCACAAGAGATGGTGAACATTACTTCCTTGGAGGTTTTTAAGCAGAGACTGGATGGCCATCTGCCATGTATTACCAAGCTGAGATGGCTGCATTGCAGAGGGTTGGACTAGATGGCCCTTGGGGTCCCTTCCAGCTCTACAATTCTATGATTCTATGTCACGTCACTTCAGTTCACCAAGGCAATCTGATTTGCTCATAAGGAAAAATCTTTATTACTAAGAAACTGGCAAATGATCTTCATATCTTGGCTTGTCAAAGTTAACAACTAAACCTGCCAACCCATGGCGCCATGACGAGCCCCTCCTTAGGATTTTAGTCACAGGATTTAGGAATGTGCTGTAATTTCAGACAGTCATTGATCTCTGTAAATATTGCAGCACAGCAGATGAGACAGTTTGCTTCTTCAGAAGATGAAAAGAGCAAAGCAGGCCAAGGTACACTGCTAAGATCACAGAAGGAACCAAAAACTTTTTCTTCAGGAAAGAATTAATGGCATGCAACAGAAGCAATATATAGGATTCAAGGGATGTGAAAAATAGTGAGAGCCAATATTTGCATTTATTCCTTGCTGAGCTTCTCTTTTAAAAAAGTGTGTCACCAGAACATTTCATCACAAATAGCAACGGCGTTTGGAATTTGTCCAACTTCCAAGGGTTCTCAGCACATGCTTCCTGCAGACTTTTGGAAACTATTCCACTCTGATTGTGCATCACAAACACCAGTGACTTTGAGTGTTTTGCTTTGATGAGACTGACTTGTCTCCAGAATAGGTTTCTTACGCTTAATATTTGCATCATTAGATACTTAGTCACAGGCGCTAAGTTTTAGTTCGCAATGAACCTGATCTAGGCAAAGATTCTTTTCCATGTTCTCCAATCATAAATGCAAAAAGGTGCTGACACAACTTCTTTAGCCATTGCCGAAAAGGATGGTAACAGGTGCTTAAAAACGCTTCAGAATGGTAGCTTGCACTCCAAAAACCAGACAAGAGAAACTCTGATCTAATTGAATGCTCTTAATCAGTTGAAAATCAGAGAACTTGGAGCTCTGATTCTTGTTGGGCAATTACTTGTTTTAATTCCTTGCAGCTTGTGAAAGAGAAGGAGAAAATGTACTGGAAGTTTGAAAACAAATGATGTAAACTCCAGAGGGAATGAGGCTTGGACATGTGCATAGCACCTCCTAGACAAAGATCTGGAAACCTATGCAAAGACCAAGAGCACGTGGAAAGCCAGTCCGTATGCAGGACAAATTCATTATCTTCGGCCAAGAGACTATTTCCTGACTGGCATTTGAGGTTGGGAAAGAGAAAGCATTTTTATGGGAACACTTGTGCAGCACATGTATAAACTGGCCTTTAAAACTATTCCTCTCTAGAGACCCCGAGTTGACTGAAACACTGATTCTTCCCCACCCCCTGCCAACTATTAAGCAGTTAGCATCACTAACACAATTCCCTAAAATACAGGCATTTCACTATCAAAGCTTTGATCATGTAAGGGTTGATCAATCTCTGTATCTTCCATCATGTAAAATTCTACTTTGGATTTGTTGCTATTTGCATTACTTACGGGGGGGGGGGGGGAAGGATGCCGA
Source organism: Podarcis erhardii (assembly GCF_964252035.2). Lineage (NCBI taxonomy): Eukaryota > Metazoa > Chordata > Lepidosauria > Squamata > Lacertidae > Podarcis > Podarcis erhardii. The sequence continues at coordinate 47,364,445 of NC_138510.1, read as the reverse complement.
CACACCACAATTCAGGGCAAACTGTACTCTGTGTAAATCTACAATAACCCTTGGTTAAAAGCTGGTACATAAGAATTTCAATACCTGCTAGCTTCAGTGTAAATCCCAGCAGCAGAGGTGCCAGGAGAGTAAAACGATGATGTCGCGAAACTTCTATTAACTTATGTGAATGTGGTCCTTTTCAACTTATATGAACATGTTGTTCTGTAATTGCTCAATTAAATCCCTCTGCTTTTTCATTAGAATTAAACAAAGTACGGTTTTCCTACTGAACTTGCTATTATCAAAAACCTGCTTAAAATGATACTGGGGCTCTAATGTAGAGTTGTTGTTTTTCTTTATGGACTTCAAGTAGGTTAATAAAAAGTGTGAGAATTTCCTCTACGCAGAAAAGGGAGGTGGGAGGAAGGTTCACCATCAGGTTAAGGGAAACGCTAAAGAATGAGGCAGATTAAATGCCAACCCTCCAAAAACTCAAGTCTCTATAGTGCTGCCTCTTATTTATATACTGATCTTTTAAACACACATACAGCTAAGTTCACTGTCATATGCATCTCCCACTTAAGACTGCAAATCAGTTTATGCATGTTTCCAAAATAGAATATATACAGAAAAAAGGTGGGGAAGATGCAATCTGCATATTTGCAGAAAATCAAGTAGAATGGGACCCGGTTACGGGGCCTTAATTGCTATTATCATAAAATTAATATATCCCACTTTATCTTCTAGCAAAGATAGAGAGATTGCTTGACTCTCTTCCTTAAAATTGACCTATATTTACAAATTAACTTTTTTTTTTTTTTTACTTTTCACGTGGAAAGTTGCATTGTTAACTTGGTTGAAACAAAATAATCCCCAATAGCACATAAAACATGCTAAATTGTATGCCCCAGCCCTCATTACTGGGATCCGACTTCAACCTCACACATCTGCAAATTGTCTTAACACAGCAGGAACCTAAAAGATTCACTCCTGGGAAGCACTACTACAAATGTAGGCAGCACATGCTTGAAACTGATCCTCTCTAAAGGCACAGATGAGCCCATGAGCAGCAAGAGGAAACGCACAAAGCTTGGAAAGAGCTCAAGAATAATCAACATGTATTCAAAACCATGGATTAAGACATGAGAAAACACTAACAAAACATAGGGGGAAAGAAGAGGGCAAGATTATTCATGGGCCAAGCCTTAAGAATCTGTTTGTTCCAATCCTGCCCGCAAAAGCGTCCACCCATCAGCATCTTTGAAACAAGAGCTGGACAGTGTTCAAGCAAAATATGCACAAAAAGTTTTAATTTCCTAGGCAGTGATTAAATGAGACCAAAGTAGTCCAACCTAGACAGCTCAAAAAGACCTAGTTTTCAGAAGAGTAGTGCTTGGCATGTTCTGAAATGTTAAAAAGAAGAAGAAGAAACCCTCTAGCAAATTTGGCTGCTTGATGCAACTATTAGTCATTTTGAAAAAAATCTTGGATCTGGCATTAAACTGACCCAGGCCAAGAAAGCAGCAAGAATGCGTATCTCAACACTAGGGAAGAGGTGGAAAAAGAAACTTGTAGAGTGCATTGCACACTTGTACAGTGTGTCAAAAGAGCAATTCCACCTCACCCCACACCAGAACACATCTGCTTTCAAGGAGAAATCTACACACAAGGAAAGGGGGAACACCTCCAACTCCTACCAAGATGTTTGAAGGAAAGGCCAAAGTTATCTTGAAGGTCAAGAGAAGATGCCCTTCTAAAGTGTATTCCTTCCTTTACTGCAGGTGCACACAACGGGGTAAAGATACATCCTTGGAAATGGTGGCTAACCATCCTTAAAACTTTTGTGTTCCATTTCCTTCGCCTTGGATCCCGAGCGCTCTTACTCAGCAAAAGGCACCTCTTGACAGTTTTTAACTGGCAGATCCATCACAAACAACAGTAGGTTCTGATCCCCTGGAGTTAAAGCCTGTTGTCCAATAATCCACATTTGCAAAGCCTTTAGGGAGAAAAATGAGAAAACATTGGAAAAGTGATCTGCATTATTATTCTTTGTAAAGACAATGCTATTGACAGTCTTGTCTATGAACTGAGCTTACCTTTCAAAACGTACTTATACTGTTAGGATTGTATCCAGTGCTGTGTGTGTGTGTGTGTGTGTGTGTGGAGTTCTGCTCACAGAAAAGGATGTCCCTTCCTCTCCACTTCCTACGTACCTCCAAAATCTGCTCCTGAGGGTTCCCCAATCTTCAGAGGAACCTTTAGAGGGTTCCTCTGAAGCAGATTTGGAGCATGCGGAAGGGAAAAAGAGTGGGAAGTTCCATGGCACAACTGCAATGGCAATGTTGGGTGCAACCCTTAGACTTGAAGCCTTCACTCCATCCCATAGAAATTAAATTAGAAACAGAATTTCCCTTAAAAAAATAAATATCTCTCTGACTGTTCCTTAGGCCTAACAGCGAAGAAAGGCATTCTACATATTTATCCTGCCCCACACTATTGATAAAAGAGCGTCTTAAAGATTAAAAACATTTACTACATCAAGTCATACAGGTCAGTTCTTCTATTTTTTCAGAACCCTAAAGTTTTACAGAGACTTCCACAGTAAAAAACTAATGAAGGTATTGTGGTACATGCTTTCATAGCCAGAAATCACTTCACTAGATGCACCCAGTGAAGATGGATCCTGTCCTATGAATTTCCATGACACAATATGGATTGTATCCAAAGTAGTGCTAAGTAATTCGTCCTGTTAGCATAAGGATTTACACCTGTGCAACAGAATTCCCCTCTTTCCTCCCCTAGTGCTCCCTAAGTCTGTTTCCCCAACCCTCTGCAGCACATTTGGAGAGGATTCTGTGCATGTGCAGAAGACAGGTTGTGCTAAAGGGATGAGTGCAAGGGATTCCACCCCACATTTCTAAATCTTTAAGGTGCCACGAAACTCCTTCATTTTTACTACAGTAAATCACCATAATTATTATGCTAGCACGCCTCTTTACACCTGAGCCCTTCTTTGTTCCTTTGCCACTTCTACACTCTCTTCTTTGAAATGTAGCAAATGTTAAGTCTAGTGTTCTATATCAAGATGGGTTTGCTTAGTGGCGTAGCGACATTACGCAATATATCATGCCCTTTACCCTAAACAGTTATTTGGCTTTTAACTGCTACAAAACACTGATCTCAAGCTTCCCACAATGGCGAGGCATCCTTCCAGGTTGGGAAAAGCCAATTCAGAATACCACATTGTGTATTCAGAGTTCATATTTTCCCCCCAATAGGCAGGGTGTGGAATACATTTTCTCCTCTGCTGCATAATAAAGATTAGAACATTTAGCAGGGCATAATCATGAGCAGCAAGCCACTGCTTGCCTTTTCCCAGGGTATAAGGTACAACGCGATGCAATGAACAGCTCCCAGAATGCAACATTTGCTGCAGTGTCACATCATCTGTATTTGTATTTACCAATATCCCCGGCTTCCAGCTCCACTATCACTGTTTTGCAATGTTCTCTGCACAACGGAGAAGGGATAACATTCAAGGTAAGCTGACCACTTCCAACCACAAAGGTGCTCTGCAGTCTGTATGTCTAAAAAATATGAAGATGAAGAAGCTTCAAATTATCCCATGCCGTTTCAGAGCTTTATTGGAAAGCAAGAGAATGAAGGAACATTTCCTTGCCGAATTAACCCAGGTGACACAAAGATGCAGAAGAGCTGACTACCACAGAGCTGTTTCCCATAACTACCATCTGAGGCGCTTTGCCTTTTAGAATGGACTGGGTGCTCAATGCTACTGCCGCAACCTACATGTGCACTTATATTCTTGGGGAGAAATGTGGACAAGTAGTGATCACCACCACCATTTATCTGAGACTGCTAAGCATAAGGCACATTGGGACAACTGCAGAAAATTGTGCATGCATTCCCCCCAAAGAAAGGGGACCCTGCCATTGTCTGGGGAAACATTTGCTACTGATGTTTAGGTGACTTTTTTTCTTTCGTTTGGGGGTTCTTGGTGTGCATTTTATTGTGATGTAAACTGCTTTGAACTTTCGGAGAAGCAGCACAAAAATATTTCAAGAAGCATTAAAATGCTCACCTTATCCTGAAGTCTTGAGTTGTGGATGAGAAAACAGCTTTTCAGAGAAATAGTCTTTGGAAGCAGCAGTGAAGAGAAGATGGGGAAAATCTCCTGCAGAATCCGAGTTTTATTCAGAGGATTTTGCCTATGGGACATTTTAGAGAACCAGTCTGTACTTAGCATCTTACATTGCTGCCAAGTCCCTTCAAAAGATATCCACCTCTGTCATCCTGAATCACTATTATTGCCTCCATTTTGCAAAAGTGACCAAAAAGCGGGGGAAAGCATAAGAATGTGATTTTCCCAGAGCTTGAACTACAGACAGGGACTCCTTGGGATGAGTTCAGATCACCTATCACCTCCCAAGAAAACAATATGTTCAGGGAACAAAGAGGCTGATGCAACAACATATATATATATATATATTTAAATGTCAAGTTCATTTAATAAAATGCTGATGAAGGGAAATAAAGGAAGGCGTCACCTAGTCAAATATTAACTAAAACCACATGGGAAAGAGTTTGGGAATCCTAGCCTATTCACCATTCCAAGAAAAGGGAGGGCAGGGACGCATTTTAGAAATCCCAGTGTGGGGATCCGTCATGATTCACAGCTTGATATTCTGCACCCAAACTGTCTAGCACAAGTTCATAAAGTAAGAACAGCACTGAATGATATACAACACCGTGTCCCACACTTACGAAGTGCCCAAATATGACTCAAAGCTTAAAATCTTTAGGTCCTGTATCTATGCACACATTCGCTTCGGTTTAAGATTGTAGCCTTAAGTTGTTGCTGCATGCTAGTTTCTTTGGCAACCTCTGAGCAGCAGCCTCTGAAGTGAGCATCTTAAATAAAGTGACTTAGGTGATGGTGTTGCCTTTGAGAATTTATCTCCAAGCAACTGAAGAGCCCTTTATTCTCTCTCACACACATACTCAACAATGGAGCAATTCAGTACAGTGGTACCTCGGGTTAAGAACTTAATTTGTTCTGGAGGTCCGTTCTTAACCTGAAATCGTTCTTAACCTGAGGTACAACTTTAGCTAATGGGGCCTCCCTCTGCCATCGCACCGCCATGCAATTTCTGTTCTCATCCTGAAGCAAAGTTCTTAACCAGAGGTACTATTTCTGGTTTAGTGGAGTCTGTAACCTGAATGTATGGGGCTGTTAGACAACATTTTAAACAAGAATTGGCAAAACTAGCATGCAGCATTTTTTGGAATAAAATACTCTAAATTGCAGGGGTAGGGAGAGATTTCTGCAGAAATTCTGGGGGTTGAACAAATTCCAGCCAAATATGGGCTTCTCTGAATCCATTAGTTACTCAGTGCTGTAGTTGGCCTGTAAGTAGTGGCATGTATTGGTGGCACCACTTGCATGCACTGTAGAGGCTTCTGCAAAGTCTGTAACCTGCACAATGTGAACTGGACCTCTGCTGCCCCTGCATTTGGGGGAAGATACAGGCATCTAAGAGGCAGAATTTGACCGGGGAAACCAAAATAGTTTTGTTGAGTTTCACATCCCAACTCCATTGTATTTTTCTGTGTATTTCACCTCCGCAACACACACACCAAACTTTCCATCAAACCATGTTTGGAAAGAAATCTGCTGGTATTTTTAAATGCTTAAGGAATCCTACCACAAAAGGCCCTCTCAGAATCCTAAGGCACATGTGCCAAAATGCCACATTATAAATTTGATTGCTGGTCTGGTGTAGTGGTTAGAGTGTCTGACTAGGACCTGGGAGACCAGGGTTCAAATCCCCACTCAGCCATGAAGCTCACTGGGTGACCTTGGCCAGTCACTCATTTTCAGCCTAACCTACCTCACAGGGTTGTTGTGATAAAATGGCAAGGAGAACTTACGTACACTACCTTAAGCTCCTTGAAGGAAAGGTGGGGTTATAAGTGTAATAAATATATAAAGGAAATAAAATTGAGCAGACCAATTTTCCATTTGGGTCAAGATGATACATTACATATTAGAATAAGACAGCTACAAAAACAGCAAATCCATATCATCCTTTCTAGTGTTCGTCACCAGCCACCCACCCACCCAGCCTTTTGGAAGACACATCCCAGAAAGTTCACTTGGGTCAAGTTCAAGAAAGTGTGTGTGTCTACAACTTCAGTGAATAGCTCAAACTCACCAGAAAATGTGAACTCCTTGCTCTGGATGACTGCTCCATCTCTCAGCTGATTCCTCCAGTATGATGAAATCTGTCAATCCAGGGTACAGAGACTGAACATGCTTCATTTCAACATAAGACCGATACTGTCCTGTCTTGTGAAAAAGAGAGGAGATGGAATGGTATTTTTATGAGTTGTGTTTTCTCGTACAACCAAGGAGCAGACCACATTCTGACAGGCATCCCACACTGTGAAGTTACCTTGATGAAGAGAGGCTGAGTTTGCAGTAGTTTTTCGGATAGCTGCCCTAGGTCAGCAGCAGCCACAAGGTTCTTCACGGAGCAGGAGCAGTTGGCAGTCTGAGACACATTCTGTCTACAATCCAAGCCCCACCAGTCTTGACACTCTTTGAAGCAAAAGGATATAAGTGGTTTGTGAGCCCCAAGATTTCACTTAAGCAAACAGAAACAGATTCCAAACATTACACTTGTCATTGCCATGGACTATCATGAGATAATTCATTGAAAAGGAATCTTTAAACTTGATATGCGCAACACCTGTCACCCCATTCGAGAGCAAACAAGTGGTGCATTTCACAGTTCTGTCTCAGAATGAGCACCCCCCGGAACACCCCCAGATGGGAATGCATAACATTAAGTACATCATTAAGAGGGATACATACTTGCTACTCAAATGTAGTAAGTGGTTCTTCCTAATAAAGGACTAGCATGGCTTCCACAAAGGTAAATTCCATGTAACTAACCTTGGAGTGTTATCCAACAGCGTCAGCAAGCATGTGGATAGGAGAGATTCAGTAGATATTGTGTACTTGGACTGCCAAAAAGCTTTTGATAAAGTTGTTGATAAAGCTCAACAACTTTGGGGGGGGGTATTCCCCCTTAAAATAGGTCAACAAGTTCTACCACCTCTTTTTCTACAAAAAAAAAACCCTGCTTAACCCTGTGCTTTTTAACTTCTTCATAAACAACCTAAAGTTAGGGGTGAGCAGTGAGGTGGCCAGGTTTGCTGGTGACACCAAATTGTTCAGGGTAGCACAAACAAAAAGGAATTGTGAGCAGATCCAAAATGATATTTTCCAACTGGGTGAACGGGCATTAAAATGGCAAATGTAAGCAAGTGTAATTGATGCACACTAGTGCAAATAATCCCTGTCTTCACATATATGCCAATAGGGTCTGATCTGGTGGTGAATGACCAGAAATGAGACCTCAGTGAAAATGGCAGCTGTGAAAAAAGCAAACTCCATGTTAAAAGGACTGAAAATAAAAAAATTTAAGAGCATTGCAATATTGACAAACCTATGGTGTGAGGCATCTAAAATACTTTTATCACAGGGCTGGAAAAGTTTCAAAAAAGGGCAACCAGAATTATCATCCAACATTTGGACTTTTTTAGTTTAGAAAAATGCAAGTAAGGGGGTGATATCATACAACATAAAAGTATGCATGGTGTGAAGGAAGTAGATAGAGAAAAGCCTTTCTTTCTCCCTCTCTCTCATCACACTAGAAGCTGGAGTAATCTAGTGAAGCTGAAGGATGGAAGAATCAGGATAGACAGGAGGAAGAACTTATTCACAAAGCACATAGTTCAGACTCTGGAATTCACTACCAGAAGATACAGTAAAGGCTACCAAACTGATAGCTTAAAAGGTGCTTAGACAAATTCACAGCAAATAAGGCTATCATTGACCACTAGCTATGATGGCTGTGTACTACCTCCAGCATCCAAGGCTATATGCCTCTAAATACCACCAGCTGCTGGGAACCACAAGCAGAGAAAGCACTGTCACGATATAGTCCTGCTAGCAGGCTTCCCATAGGCATCTGGCTGGCCACTGTGGGGGAAAAGGACATTGGCAAGATGGGCCTTTGGTCTGATCCAACAGGGCTCTTCTAGCATTCTTATGTAACAGGAGCGTGTGATTTAAATTACGGGCAAATTATATTTGAGGATCAGGCATTCTGTTTCTAATTTTAATAGGAAAAACAGAGCATAAGCAATTTGCCTGGCCTCAGTGGAAATCAAATTTCAGCACTCCCTTTGGGGAATCAATCTCCTTTGATTAGAGAGACTTAGCTTAAATGGTCATTTTACAATACCGTATAATACAACAAGATAAGTAAGGCTTTGTCTTTTATTGGTTAGACTTTTTGTTGTTGTAGCTTGGAAATGATGGTTAGCATATGACCCCTTATTGGGGGGAAATGAAGAGATGGTGGCTTATTTCCCACCAGGGTCTCTCCCCTCCTTTTGCAAATAGGTAACTGTAATCATATTATACAGAATGACATCTCAGGAGAAGAAAAGTGGGGAGTTTTTTCATCATTACACTTTTGAGAAAGGGATTCTCTCAAGAGACAGAAGAAACCACAGTGGTTAATTCTTTATGGCTTGTTCATTGTCATCATTATTTATCAAATTTCTGTACCACCCTTCATCCAAGGATCACAGGAAAGCTAGCAGTATCTGACTGAATGCTGTGTTTCATGTGTTACCTCTGGGATGTGTTCTAGAAAGATCACAATATGACTTGTTTGTTACTGGAAAACTTGCATCAGAGCCTTCTTAAAAATATACTTGATAACGACATTGTATTCTTCTTAAGCACGCATACAAATTCTTGATGTTTTAGTAAGCAAGAGCAACTGCTTCAACGTGCACCTCCCAACTGCACAGAGGCTAAATTACAGAAAATCTCTGCCCAATGGGGCAGAAAGAATCAAGAAAAAGAGGTTGCAAATGATATCCCTTCAGGGGGCCACATGGTATTGGTGGGTGCGGCCAGAGGTAAAAAGGGACAGAGCAATTAATTTGAATTTTTCTTTCGTACAATAGGCTAGGTTCTACACACACTTGCACACTCCTCTCTATCCTAAAAGCATTATCAGAGTTCAAGGGCACATTCTAGCCAGGCAAATGCACTCAGGAAGGGCACAAATCAGGGTCGGTAATATTATTAGCCAGAGGGATGGCTTCCCAATAGACAGAGAGGCTGGGGAGCTGCTGCATTGGCCCTAGGCCTGGGGATCCCCACTCCTGATCTTAAGGATCAACTTCTGTAACAAGCAATCAACAATGCTTCCTTTGATTTCCTTCAGTACACCCTAACAGAAGACAATACAAAATTCATGGAAAAGGAGGACCGTTAAAATGCTTCTGGTGCCTTTAAAGTCTTTGAAGCCATTTCAGGAGGTTTACCCAGTTTGAAAGACTGAAATGTTTAGCATCGCAAGATATAGAAGCACAGAGCAATCTGTATGGCTGTGCATTAATCACATCCACCAAACAGAGCCCAATTTATCTTTGCAGCCAATTCTGGGTATTTGCATTCTCAATTGCATGATTCAGGAGGTTTTTGTTTGCCATGAATAACCCACTCAAGTATTCCAAGTGGGCTTAAAAAAAATTGTTTAATCAATCTGAGATTTATTGTTGAGGGTGTTCCTTTGTACACCAGAAAGTGTGTGACTTGCATAAAAAGTGCAGTGGGAAAAGGGAGGGAGGGCAGCAGGCTAGCCTGGATTTGGAGAGAGACTGAAGGGTGACATGGAAGAATAACAGACTGAGCAAAGAGCAGAGGCAATGCAAACACAGGAGTGTAGAAGAGGACTGAACTGGAGCTTGACGCAGTAGTCTTCTCTCCACTACTATCCTCAGTTATGCTCCAATGCATTCCTTTCAGATTATCAGTTTGTCTGTGGGCACACTCAAGGTGTATTTGGCCTTTAAGTGTAGCAGGCCTTGATCCGTTTGTAGCATAGCCAGTTCGTAAATTCTCAAAAAAGAATATTCAAGCTGGAATGCTGTAGCTAAAACATGTATGTTAAGGTTTCAAGAGCAATTGTGCTTGATTCCAGGGCCAGCACCCAGTTCTAGATGTGTCCCCATCACCAGTCCTTTTACAACTACAAGCAGTGGGCCGACAAATATGCATACAGGCTCTCATCAGTAGGATCGCCTCCCCACCAAGACTGCAACAGAGATCCTTGAAACAAGCAGCTTAAGATACCACATATCTGGGAAGGCTCTCCTCAACTCTTAAAAATAGGCATGCTATTTCCAACACTTCATTCATGTAACTTGCAGTGATGTGTATACCTTCGCCTGCCAGTTTAAAGAGACCAGGCACACACAAGAGATTTGCAAAGCTGAGACTAACATAGAAGCGTGCATGCACATGAAAGCTCATACCAATAACAAACTTAGTTGGTCTCTAAGGTGCTACTGGAAGGAATTTTTTTATTTTGTTTCGACTAACGTAGAAGTTATTATAAATGAGCTGCTGTTGCCATGACAAAGAGATAGCGAAGCTGAAATAACGCAATTTTGCATTTATCTGGCAGGGAATATGGAGACCCACATCATTTAAAATCCACTAAAGGAGGAAGATTCCGTTGTGCTGTTACTAAGCAGTATATTTCTGTGCCAAAACACCAAGGAGGATATTTTGATCCTCATTAGACAGCAGAGTCCCACTTTGGCCAGGTTCACACGTCACATTAAGCCAAACCCTAACTCAGCATAAATGTACATGCTCTTGGAGAGGAGCTCACAGACACTTCGCTCCTCCCTGGTTCTTCTCACTACTGCACTGAGCATCACAATTGTGTTGCTGTTTTCCCCCTACTAACCAGAAGTGTAGACAGGAGCAGTTTCTGCATCTCTCCTTAGAGGCTCAGCAACTTCATATGGGAGTCAGCCTGTCACTCAGACCTGAGGTCAGAGTACTGTATCATTACCAACTGTTTCTCTTGGCTATCCATACAAACCACCAGGCACTTTTAATTTTTTTTTTAATCCATATAATCACCATTTTAATCTTTCAGTCACTTCAAATCACTTCACATGCCGTAACAACTTTTGGCATGCTAAGAAGCTAATTTGATAGGAAAGATGGACCCCAAAGAGCTAAGGGAGTCGGGAAGTTAAGACACAACAGTCTAGATCCAGAGAACTCACAACTGGCCACTGGCTGGGCCCTTTCCTGGAGAAGATGGACCTATCACACCTCCTAGGTTGGCTGGTTAACTGCAAAACACTCAAAAATAAGGACTAACCAACTAGCCCAAACATGTTCTGACTGGGAACAGACTGCTTTTAATTAAAGGGCTGGCGCTGTGCTGTTTTGTAATTATTGGTATGGTTTTAATAGATTTTATATATGTAGCTAGTTTAAATTTATCAAATCTTAAGCACCGTCAGGGGAAAAGGAGGGATATAAATAAATTTGTTGATGGTGGCTTTTTGGAGCATCCAGTCAGTTTCCAAGCTCCAAAATGTTTGTCATTGTCTTTGTTTATTTAAAGGATCATCATCTCTTACGTGCTTAGGTCTTCAATGGAGATACTGCTCCACCACCACTGACAGACGTGCAGCTGCTGGGTATGCAAGTCAGAGACTTTATAGTTATTGTCCCCAGGAAGGGGAACTTTCTGTCCTGGGAGGCTTCTTTGGTTGACATTTCAAGGCCTAGTTGACTGTTTCATTTCAATGTGCCTTTGGCACACAGAGCTGGAATTGTTGTCACCTCCACCCCTTCCTATTTCCAAGTTGGCTCTTGTCACTGGTTTTGTTTTTGGCTGTGGATGTGGTTTTAAGCTGTGCTCGTCTTAAGTTGCTGCTCCCTTATTGTTGTGTTTTAAATATTCTTTTCTACCCACCACAGGGGTCCGCCTATGTGTGGGATGTAAATATCTGAAAACCAACCAACTAGCCCAGACAAGCTAGTCCCCAAAGGGGAATTTAGACCAACAATACACAAATAATAGCGCCCTGTGGTACATGCCAAATTGCTTTCGAAATTTAAAGAGAGTTTCAAAAGCAGTTTGAGATATAGCAAAAGTGGCTATGCTTCAAAATGTTCAAAAAATTCTCTGGCATGTACAGCCCACTGCATGTATCTAAAGTTGGCCTTTTGATGCTCAAGCGTGTGAAGAACTTTCCCCAGAATTATATAGAAACTGGACAGACAAACCAGAACTGGACATTTTGTCCATAAATCTTAGGTGAATAGCGTGTGTGGTTACACTGATATCATACATTCATTTTTTAAAAAAATATTTATCTTTCATGCCATATAGGCTAAATCATACTACAAATAAACTCAAGTAACATCACGTTTAGAACGTTTTTGCACATCAGGAGCTGAGTAAGCTCAGCAACGCCACATGGTCTCCAAGGGTTGGCTCACACTTTGATTATCCAACCCGCAAAATCTGTAACATGCATCTGCCCTGCCTAGCTTTGGTAACAGGCTGCACCATTTCTTGGCATGACTAGGTAGAAGTGTCATGCCTGTACTGGGCTATCCTGTGCCAAATTATTTATTTGATTCAGGAAGAGTAAAAATCTCCACTAACAGATGAGATCACTATACAGGCAATGTGGCTGCCTCCTTTGGATTTATGCAGGTGCACACGTTCAAAATGATGCTAAGATCCTTTAAAGCATAAACCATTAATAACCTGCACTAGCCAAAAAAAAACCACCAGTTGCACCATGCTCTGCAGCAGCCAACATTACTCCAAGCAGAAGTGATTTTTCCCTGCTTAGCAGACATCCTCAATCTCAAAACATGGCCATACAATACTCACAGTTGCTACCCTCGTTGCTATTGCTGCTCTGTCTTACAACTTAGCACTCTACAAGGAAAGAGAGAAACAGTGGTGGTAAAATATAAAGCTACTCATTGCAACAGACTTGTTTTTTTCTGCAAGGAGAAATATGTATATCGGAATAAAACTAAAAATAGGTTTAGTGAGGGAAAGAAAACCATTATTTTGATTCATTTAAAAGTAGCAGCACAGGCTCTGACTTCATTTAGACATTAAAAAAAAAAACCATAGCAAGACTCAATTTTGCATCTGCAAGTCACCAAAACTAACTTGCAGAGACCTGGATAGTACGAGTCCTTCACATTTGAGAGTAAAAGACTGGGGAGATTAAGAAAACAATCCTATGCACACTTCTCTTGGAGTAAGCTTAATTGGACTTAACCTCCAATTAATAGCGGATTGTGCTTTGAAGCACTGAACTGATACAGGTCTGTCCCCCACCTCCCAGTTTCTAGCTTAGCCACAGTCTTAGGGGAGACCTCATCTGTCATCCTCCTCTCTTATTTCTATCTGTCACCAGAGGTTCTAAGAATATCATGGCATATCATGACTCAGCAGAAAGGGCTGAAAGGTGCTCCTGTTATGAGCACCTCAAAGGGATTTTAAGTGTTATAGCCATTAATTATCAAAGTCAATTTTATGGCAAGGATTCAAAGCGTCTTGTGCTATGTGTATTCAACAGTGACTTCAAAATCATAACTTCCATTTTTTTGTGGGGGAAGTTTTAGCGTTTAAGATTGGAGATAAAAACTTGGAAACTGGGCTTCAGCATGAACAGAAAAACTCAAACATTAGAATTTAATTAAAAAGAAATGCACAGTTTAAAAAAACCTCAAATTTCAAGCCACAAGAGTTCTAGTGTTGTCATCCTCAGATTACCCCAGCTGGAACAACAGACATGGTTCAGTGGAAACCAGATGTCAAAACTGATTTTTTATGAAATGCACATGCTCGGTAAATGCATGGAGAGAGGGAGAAAGAAGGGGACACATCACTCTACCATGTTTTACATAATAAGCATACCAATCCTGAAGCAAGGAAGAAACTGCTTCTTCACAACTTTGCAAAGCTGAACACCACCAAGGTGGAATTAGCATCAGGACTATGTGCACTCACATTCAAATATCAACATTTTGTCCAAAATAAATGAATTACTACTTATTTCATTTACTCCATCTCCTAAATCTGCACTTTCTTTGGCCTCCCCTCAATCCCAATGTTTTCAAAGAAAAGAATGCAAAGAGGGTAAGACAAGGGTATCCTGCACAGTTCTATGCTGTGGGAGAGACAGTGGTAGGAATGGTGATGGAATAGAAGCCCCATTCCTTGATCCCCTGGGAAATCATGTTAATACCTCTTTCAATTGCTTTGGGTTACCAAGAAATATAAGCAAACGTTTTCATAGCTAGTTTCTACATCTAAGAGTTGGAAACAGGTTTTCAAATAGCAGTACGTTAAAATACCCAATTCTGCACGTCTAGTGAACTTGAAAGACTAATTTAACACGTTATACAATGCAGTGCTCAAGAATTTTTTAAAAAATAGCTAACTCTCTTAGAATGTGCTCAACACTAAGCTTTGAATGGCAAACCTTATTTGCCACTGAGTGAACCCCAACAGTTCACCCCCACAACAAACCCATCTTTTGTGGCCAGATATATATATATAAATCATGCTACCCTAAATGCAAAAAAATGCAAAAGAGTTTTCCACTTTCCAGATTCCCAAAATAACATGGAGCTGGTTTGCTATAATAAATGTCAAACAAACAGTTCAACTACTGAATAGCCAAGATAAAGTCATTGTTTAAAAAGAACTTGCACCACCCATCTGTACAAAGCCAGCCTGGACCTTTAAAAATGTGTACCAACACATGTGCCTGTTATTAGGCCTCAGATTATAATAAAATGAGATGTTTACAATGAGATTCAGAGCCCTGGGGCATCAGTTACAGTTCAGTTCATAATGGTGTAAGGATGTTGCAGCTGGGCTGACGTTAATGGACAACATTCTAGAGGCATCAGTATTTTCTGGTGAGAAAGAACACTAATCTGCAAAGGAAATCTTTGTGCATGCTCTATAGCAGACTCAACTGAAACTATCCAAGACATGATTTAGCCTGAGAGGGCCCTGAATGTTGGATGGAAGTCAAGCATGTCTCATGCTAAGCTAGAGAGCCAAAAAGATAGATATTGTTGCTGCAAATCTTCCCAAATGAACCATTTTTGCTAACCGCACCCTTGTTCATAATTTACGGCTTGGAGGTAGTGCTCAAGGGTTCTGAAATGTAGAAAGACTCCTCACTGCTTCATCCAATCATATTATTTCAGACCTCAGTTGCAGTTCATTGCTAACAAGGCAGTTGTGGCTCATATGCCAGCTTAAAAGTGACCTGCTGGAATTTCGCCCACCACTTTACATTATGCACGTCTGCAAACAGCCAAAACTGAGCCCAAGAGTCTGACCTGTTTTTACAAACAATTTCAGAGAAGCAGAAATGCCTGGCAAAGAACATAATCATTTCTAGTCTTGGATTTGGTATGTCAAAGGAATTTAGAAATGTGGGACAAATGAATGTTGGCCTAGCACCATACTACCATCATTTTAAAGATACTTCTCTGTGCCAAGAACAAATGGAGGGCTTCCCACTGGACCACATCCTAGCGCTA
Source organism: Podarcis erhardii (assembly GCF_964252035.2). Lineage (NCBI taxonomy): Eukaryota > Metazoa > Chordata > Lepidosauria > Squamata > Lacertidae > Podarcis > Podarcis erhardii. The sequence continues at coordinate 47,348,946 of NC_138510.1, read as the reverse complement.
AGAGTAATCATGTCTCCAAATAGCCCTGTGTATCTTGGGTTTCACCCAGTACACTATTATATAGTTCATTATTTAAATCTGTGATTGAAGGATAGATCTAGTCTCTTGGAAGTGGGGGAGAAAGGGTTTCTAGAACGTTGAGTTCCAGTGACCATATCAGTCCAGGCAAAGGAAATATAAAGTGCCCACTACACTTTCCTCTTTCAGGGCACTGCAACAGTGATGAAGAAGTTTTCCATCACTGTCAATAGCCTTCGCAAACAAGAGTGATTCTCTTCAAAGAGCTCCCTCCTCTTTTCATTTGCCAGCTAATTCAAGCTACCAAAGCAATTCCTTTAATGTCTAATTATTTTCATTATGTACTGATGTGATATTGCAACAGAAAATATAAACAGCAGCTCTTCAAAGATGCTTGACATCTAGCTTGAGTCAGCCTCTAAACAGGATTCTTCTCCATCCCAGCAAAGCTGCTTAGTTACATTTGCTCTTTGCATTGTACATTATGAAACACACGTTGATATGGCAGCAGCCTTTACTCCCTTTTATCATTTCCCAGCTTAAGAGTTGCCGGAAGTGACTTACATGGCTGGACCTAATCAACCAACTAATGAAAGGGCACGGCAGTGAGCTAAATTTAAGATGGGAGATTTTGCAGAATGTAGGATTCCTGAAACTATGACAGTTCCCAATCTAGAAAGAATCAGAGAGCAGTACACTAAACAGCTGCAACTACACAGTCCATCCGTCTTTCCTTTAAAAATATGTCAGGAGACCCATCCAACTACTACACTTAAAGCCCTCATCTTCCTTTGAGGCCTCGAGATACTTAATAGAATGAGGTGGCAAGGTTCCACGGCATTCCTTCAATTTGCTTTTGACAGAATGCAAATAGTATCAGATAAGATTATAATTGGGAGCTAGAAAAGTCATTGCTTTAACATGTAGAAGCCCAGTATGAAAATCTAAGCAAAAAAAGGATCCTCTCTCTTATGTAAATGTAAGAATAGTCATGAAACAATTCAGTCTGTAATCCTATGCATGCCTATTAGGGTATAAGTCTCATTGTACAAAATCTAAGCTTACCTAGAAGTGATTATGCCCAGGATTAAAACTTGAGAGTGGCAGACTGCATATCACATATAAATTGTGTATATCCAAACACCAATGTTCTATGTTTGTTTGATGAAAAGTACTATTGGGAGGCTACAATTTCAAACACAGCAGCAGCATAGGGAGTGCTTAGCCCTTTCCCTGCTAGGCCTTTTTTCAGTCAAAACTCCCCACCCAAGGGATTCCATATGCTTATTTAGTCTTGCAAATATGCATCCTGATCTATGCAAAGGTAGAAGCAGGTGGACCGTATGATTTTGAAGGAGACATGATTGGAAGGGGAAAGGTTAAACACACACACACCATTTTTAAATGGAGTGTGAGATTTCAGGAAATCATCTTCAATAGATTTCGGGACCTATTACAAAAATAGGATGTGGTTTTGTTTATTTCTGCAGGAATGGGTTTTTGCCAACATATGCATTCTGAGCTGAGGAATTGGTTTCAATACCAGTACTGATCTCTGCTCATGATCCTTTCACACACAGAAATTAATTTCTGGTAACCTTTCCTTATTTCAACAACCTAATTTAGGTGGAAGGGGTTGTTTTGTTATGGCTATGGCTAAAAAAAAATAATTTTGGAGATAGTCTTTATTAATCCACTGCCAATCAGCTAGAAAACTACCCAGTTTAAACTGGTTTAATATTGTGTGATAATGTGTTTTAATATTAATGTTATATTTTAATTGCAACCCACTCTGGGACTCTAGGGTGAAGGGCAGGTAATAAATAGTAGTAGTAGTAGTAGTAGTAATACATTCCAATCTATCTTCTGCCTTACCCACCCCTTGTTTATTCTCAACTGTCACAAAGGAAAAACAACCATTTGTGTGCGAAGCATTCCCAGAAATAAAATTTCCTTCAACTGAGCGCTAACAAAACAAAAAAAAGCAACACATGTAGACATGATAAGGTTTTTAAACAAATCTGCCCGAGAAGGCAGCACAGTTGTGATGACCTTTCTGCAATTTAGACAGTTCTGCCCGCACCCATGTCTGGTTTATGCTAAGTCTTGGTAGTTTATTATCTCAGAGTTAACTGCTCTGAAACCTTGCTGCAGCAGCTGAATGCTAAGTTCAGCTATAAAACACTAGTCTCATTCCGAGTTTCCTTAGAGGGCTTCCTCATTTCTATTGACAAAGACCGAGATTGCTACATTTCCTGACGTGTTCATTTCAATCACTACCGCAAAAAATAAACAGAAGAGATTTGCACCACTACCTTTCATAGCCTACCTGCTGAAATAAAATTTACCGGTACTGAACTTTGAACCAAAGTTCCACGCAGAACTCAAAGCACCACCTTAAGCACAGAGTAATCCTGTACAAATGCTGCTTTGAATGTTTTAGGGCACTAGTGGAAAGACTCAGAATTATGTTGCAAGCCGTTTTTACAGGTAATACCAGAGTTAATGGTCACTTTACCATTAGCAGCATCCTGATCAGGCTATTTTTATATGCTTGGACATTGTTGAAATACTCCACATGCAACTAAATGTGTGATTTAAATGTGTGGGAAAACATACAGCAATTCTTAAAGATTTTAACATTTTTAAATGCATTAGAATAACAAAAAATTATAACTGGTGATATCGTTTGTGGATATGTGCTTGATATAGGAGGTGTAAAGCCAGGATCTCCGCATCCTGAGAGGCAGTAAAGGGTGAAAGTCTGATGCAACTGCTAAAAAAAATGAATACAAGCCTTCTGAGTCCAGTTTAAACTGCGGACAAATTTACCAAAGTATTTTTGTTCCTGGCAGCCCTCCAAAAAATGTAAAGCTGTGTGATAAGTAAAGCATGCCAAGAAAAGCTGCACCTGTTAGTTGTGCAGCCAGAGGCCATCCAGGAAAAGCAAAAATCTGGAAACTCCACTCTGGGGCAAGCTGCTCATGCTAGGAGGAGACTTAATAGCAGCAGAAAAAAACCTCACCTTGTCCGATTTGGCTTCCCAGAAACTCCCTTTTGCAACACATTATCTTGTACAATCTGTGTGTACGTGCAATCCTGCGCCAATTTCATGAAGCACAAGTTTGTTAAATAAGGGGCCAATGGTAACTGGTTTGTTTTCACTCTCAAAAAATCCAGAACAAACTAAACCGCTCTCCCAACAATAAGCAAACATCCCTGTGCTTTCTAAACTTTCCTTCACAACGTTAGGCTCTGCCTATCCTCATTTGTGACTGGTTTGGAACCAGTTTTAGAACATTTTAAAAAAAAATGCTAGCAGGTTGCCATGCTGCAGAGTGTAATGTCTCAGAACATGCCCACTGGAGGCAATTTGCTGAGCTTTGTTGTAAACACAAAAACAAAGCCTTTGAGCATGTTGATGAGTTAATTAGTGATTACTCCAGGCAGACCTCATATAGACCTTGGTAGTAGTTCTCATTTTGCTCCCTGTAAAAAGAAGTGTTATTTTGAAATGAAAAGTAGGGGCATCATTACTGAATATTTTTCCCTAGCATGTATTGTCTTAGCATATCATCCTGTGTGCTACCACCAATGCACCCCAAATATGTTATGGTTAAGTAAATATGCAGATAACTTTCTTACTCTCCAGCATATACTTCTTGATAATTGGTAAAGGCAGCAGTCGGATATGACTAATGAGGGAGCCCCATGCATGGGTTCTGGAGAGCGTCGTTTCGGGTGGCGAAAGCGTATGCGGCTGGATCATAAAGTACGCAGTTAGTAAAACTAACCCCAGCATAACCAGGCCCTGCAAGAGAAGGCAAGCATTAGATTAGTCACAGGCACTTGTTCAGAGTGAGAACTGTCCCTTTCAGGTAATCATGTAGGTTATGATCTGCTGAGCTACATCACTTTGACACCAAAGCTTGCAACATGAAGTTACAGAGCGGGGATGGGGAACCTGGGGCCCTCCAGATGTGGATGGACTCCAGCTCCCATCAGCCCTGACCATTGGCCTTCCCCATCCCTGCTTTAGTGTCACTGCCTGCTGACAAAAGCTGTTGCAGGAATGTAGGCTCAAATACTCTAGTGAATATGGTTATCAATGAGGGGATGTTACTTGCAGTGCATTATCACTCAGTACATGCTCTTGCCTATACATCAGTAGCATAATGTGGTCCCTGTGCATTTAATAATACAGTAGTGGCCAAAATGCAAATATGCAGCCAGACTTTCAGCAACGAAACTAGGTCAGGCATCCAGGCACCAAAAGTTTGACCCTGTGTGCCAGTTCTTTCTAACATTCCTGCCAGACAACAGGCATGGTAACGAAAGGCACTGCAGTGATTCAAGCCTTTATCTCGCTTGATATATTCTGGCCGTTAGGTTTCACTCCATTAGGTTGACCTCAAACTGTGGTCCACTTTGTATAAGGACATGCACACATACAAGATCATCCACAAATGCTTTACCTTATAGAGTACCATCAAAAGAGGGTAGCGTGGGGGTCCCCTTTGGGGCTCATTTTTTTCCAAGAGTTGCCTGATGAATTTCTCAATGGCCTTTTCAGACATACCACACTGATAACCAGTCTGCCTCACTAAGTCAATGGTCTCCGAGAGTTTATCATAAATGCTGAGTTCGCTGGCAGAAAGCTCCATGTCCTCTGGTGAAAAATCCTATTAAGGAAAATTCAAAACATTAAGAAACAAGATATTCCAGTGCCTCAAAGAAGATCATAGGAGAGGACAGCAAATTCCTAATCTAAGCAAGGTTTCTTTGTGTTAAAATTGCAAAGCTGGCTGTGAGGTCTCATTAGCATAGCTCATTAAACTCCACCCAGATCCTTGATTTTAAACATTCTAAAATAGGGCTAGTTTGTTCATCTAAGTAAAACACATAATGACTACTATAAAAGTATCATCGTTGTTTACACTGAAAATGCACGAATTGGCACAGAGAGGGATGAAGTCACTGTGCGAGTGGAATAATGTCACTCATGCAATATAACTTCTCTCTTTCCTCCCCCCCTCCTCCATCTACGGTGGGGGTTCTCCAACCCTCCAGAGCTGATGGAGCTGGGGGTAGGAGAAGGAGAGGAACTTCTATTAAACCAGTGGAAGCTGTTTCACTGTTTTCCTCATGCAATGTCTTAGTTAGATGCAACTGTACACAAACATATTATGGTAAAAGCTTTCATAGACATCTAAGGAAGTGGACTGCAGTCCACAAAATCTTGTGGCATTACAAACATGCTAGGCCAAGGCTCTTTGTCCTACAACTACGAATACCACCTAATAGGAAGTGGTTGCCTTCATGCCCTGCTTGTGAATTTCCAAGAAAACATGGGAAGCCATAGCGAATGCTGGATTAGATACATTTGCAGACAGAAACCACTGTATTTACTCAAATCTAATGCTCACCTTTTTGGCCAAATTACATTGCGAAAATTGAGGTGTGCGTTAGATTCGATGGCGTATTAGACTTGAGTAAATATGGTATACACAATGAAGTTTTATTTTCTCAAGGCAGCACAAAAGCTATTTCACAAAAGGTCCACTTTTTACAAATGAGGATCTGACTCACAAAACCTATTTCTGGTCAAGGGAGAGCAAGAACAACATACACAAGCAGACTTACAGGTAAACTTTTGAGCCTTCTTATAGTTTAGCATTTGTTAAACATCTGTTTTAGCACAAAACTACCATTCAGTTATCAAACCTGTCATTCACAATTTCTTTACTGCAAGGGTACTCTGTTATTTATGAAACTCTCAACAATTTAGTATCAAGGCCAACCCACCCATGTACAACTAAAAATGTGACAAGAGGATACTGAAAGGAGAAAATATGTAGAGGGTCAAGCCATTCCTGAAGTACCCCTCAAGGTCTTGCTGTATGATGACTCTATGCAATCATGTACTGGCGGGAGAAATGCTTAATTTCTAAGTAGAGAGAGAGAGTCCAAAATGAGCTATGTATCAACAGGAGGACGCAACGGGTTTACAGCTGTATTACTATTGTTTTTATAGCATTTTCCCAGCAAAAGATGTGCTTTAGAATTCTGACTTCCTTGTGAGACCCAACACTCCACAACAAACAAGCGGCAACAGCAGCTCTGATCTTCATACACAGTCAGACCTGATTCCTGATCCTGTGTTGGATTCAGTGTTCCAGCCCTGGGAACAAAACACCCAGCACAATTCCTCCCCAAAATAGGAAGTGTGTGCAGATGCAGGGCCAGCCCAATACATTTTGGCACCTAAGGCAAACCACAAAATGGTGTGTGTGTGTCCCTCCCCAAGGAAGAAAGAGTGAGTGAAGATCTACATCAGAAACAATGGGAGAATAAAGATCTACATCGGGAACAAGGGGCTGGGGTCAAATCAACCTCTGAATTTGTTGGAGATGAGGAAACTGGCATAGAATTATAGAATCGTAGGAAGGGAACCTGAGAATCATCTAGTCCAACCCCCTGCAATGCAGTTGTCCCATACAGAGATCGAACCTGCAACTTTGGCATTATAATCACCTGAGCTATCCAGGCATGCTATAAGTCAATTTCCTCCAGATAATGCTTTACAAAGTGATTTTTAAAATATATGTTCACATAATTGTCTTACATAAGGTAGTATATACATCATATACATCAGTTAGTATGTTTTCAACTAGATATTAAATCTAGTACAATTTCCTATTTTACAGGATTGCATCAACAGGCCTGTTAGAATCTAGATTTGGGCAACAAACTTTCTCAAGGTGAGACTGGTTTGAGAACCTAAGATTTTTCTTGCCCTCTGTAGCAAAGAAAGGAAAACTATAGATCATCTGTGGCTCCCTTGAGCCACCTAGATTTCAGTCACTAGATGTACACACTGCTTTCTGTCAACTTCTTTAATGTACCACGTTCTAACCTCTACCGTTGTTAAATGAATAAGGAGCTGGATCAATGGAGAGGGATGGGCAATATGACCTTCAGATTTGTTCTGGTCTCACATTTTTGTAGCCAAGGGATAATTCAGACTTAAAGAGATAACTCAGAAGTAAGAATACCCCATAATGGTTAGAACAGTTTTGTTTTAACAGCACACTTCTATGCATGTTTACTCAGAAGTAAGGCACGCTGTTTGGCTTCCTCCCAACAACACAGGATTGAAGCCTTAGAGACACTACTCCAGAGTGTGAATTGAAATGGGGCATTTACATTCTATGGTTGACTTTGCAAATCTATAATGCAGCCCTGTTTTACTTTATGTGCATATGCATAAAGAGGTAAAGCCTCATCACTTACTGTAAAAGTCTCATGAAACTGCCAACATTCACAAGACTCAGCATAAATGACACAGGAACTCATTCTAGCATTCATTCATTCACCTGTATGAAATCAACAACATACCTGAGATTCTAACCCTATACGCCTTCAGGGATTATGTAACACTGGTGAGATTGTAAACGCCAGCTGCAAGAAATATGATCCTCGACATGCACAAATGACAAAAGCACAGGCCTATTTATGTCGAACACAAACTTCCAGATTTCCGCTAGGCAGTGGTTCTTCCCAGTTGCTAGTCCGCAGACCCCAGGGAATCCGTTTAACCCACCCAGGGGGTCCGTGGCACCATTCATATAACAAAAACTACCCTGGAGTTATCAATATTTACAAAAGGAGGGGTTCTGTGACTTGGCTTTCGAAAAACAGGGGATCCAAAATACTTAGCTAATTGGGAAACACCATACAGGTTAGAACCCACTTAAGGGAGCGCTGGACCACAATTTCTGGAACTTACTGCTACCCCTTAAAACACCCCTTTTTTTCTCTCCCACCGACCGCCACTGACATTCCAAGCTGTGGGGCGCGAGGAAAGCACCGGCCACTGACAGGAGCATGGAGGCCTTTGGTCCCCCACACCCCGGTCTCCTCCGAAGGGGGCAGCCGGCCTGGGACAGTCCGCCCCGCCTTAGGGGCTGCCCTTCTCCCCTGTCATGCCCAGGCCCCCCGACGAGACCCTCCCCATCCCCACCAAGCGGCCAAGAGACCCCTCCCCCACCCGGAGGCTTCTCCCGCCTTCACTTGAAAGCGGCCCTCCCTCGCCCACGCGCCTCCTCACCCCATGAACCGCCGCCCGGGTGGCTCCCACCAGACTGGAGAGGCGGAGCGCCGCGAGCATGGGAGCGAGGAGGAGGGCTGGGCCTGCCGCTTCCTGCTTCCGGGCTGCGGAACGGGAGCGAGGCCGCAGATTCCTCGCAGCACTTTCGCCTCGCTCGGAGGCGCCCCAGCAGCCGCCCCACCTCCCCGGACAGGGGCTCTAGCTCGCCGCTGTTCAAGAAGCCACCGCTCATGGTCGCCAGTTGGTGGTCAGCGGCCCTCCAGCTGTGCGGTGCAGCCTCGTCACGTGGGCGTTTACTCGTGAGGAAGGCCGCACCCTGGCGGTCAGGGGGCTTGCGCCCCGAGGAAGCGGACTCAGCTGAGTCAGAACCCGCCGAGCCCGTTTTGCTCCACAGTGACTGGCAGCGGGATGCTGGCTGGCATCATCTGTCTAGGACAGTGGTTCCTTTCTAAGCATCTCTAAAATCCTTATTCCCACCCCCTCCTCTGACATATAATTCTTATTATTCAAAAAGTGAACTCCTATTCACGTGGAGGAAGCCTAAAAGACCATTAACTGTTAATAACTCATTCTCGAATTGCCCCCCTGTGGGGCGTGTGCCCCACGTTGGGAAGCACGGGTCTAGGGTGTGAATGAAGGGGCTTCGTCCCAGATGGATAGGAAGTTGCATTGAACTCATGGGGGAGAGGGGGCTTAGTTCTGAGCAGACACAAATAGGCTTGCACTACTTGTCTTCTTGACAAGAATGTCGTCCAGGATGGCTTCTGTGAGACCAAACCTAATGCAAAATACAGTGGTACCTCGGGTTATATATGCTTCAGGTTACAGACTCCGCTAACCCAGAAATAATGCCTCAGGTTAAGAACTTTGCTTCAGGATGAGAACAGAAATAGTGCTCCGGCAGCGCGGGGGCAGCGGGAGGCCCCATTAGCTAAAGTGGTGCTTCAGGTTAAGAACAGTTTCAGGTTAAGAACGGACCTCCAGAACGAATTAAGTACTTAACCCGAGGTACCACTGTACTGTATGTGGAGGTTAAGTCTGCTGAATTCAGTGGGGCTTACTTCCAAGTACTGTAGTAAGAGCCACAGAACTGCAGTCTTCATTGCCAGCCCTGGACTCATAGTGTAGCAGGGTTGGTAGATGACATTTTCAAACAGGTTCCCTGGCGATTGCCTCAACATTCATTCAGTCATTTCAGGAAAGTAGGCTATAGCTAAGAACCATCATCCTCATTCCCTCCATTAGGCACTTGAGTGCATGTCTATTTGCAAAGAAAACGGGGGCACCCAAAAAGAAGGTAGTGATTTCTATATACTCCTAGGAATCCCTAAGTAAGCAGAAATATATATTAATATATTTATTATATTAATATATTTATTATTATATATATATTTATATATATTAAGGTGCTACTGGAAGAAATATATATGTTTGTAAAAATAAAATAAAAACCCAAGTACCTGTGGTTTCAAGTACTTCTTCACACAGTGCATAGTCAAACTATGGAACTTGCTCCCCCAGGAGACAGTGATGGCCACTAACCTGGATGGCTTTAAAAGACAATTAGACAAAGTCATGGAGCCATCAACGGCTACTAGCCATAATGGCTATGCTCTGCTTTCATGGTCAGGCAGCAGCAATGCTTCCAAATACCAGTTGCTGGAAGCCACACAACCGATGAGTGCTCTTCTGCTCAAATTCTGCTTGCTGGTTTGCCTCAGGCATCTAGTTGGTAACTGTGAGAACAGGATGCTGGACAAGATGGGCCATTGACTCTTCTTATGTTCTTATGTTCCTGTGCTGTACAGAATCTTGAGATTTCCATAGGGCTTGTGGCATCTTAAAGACTTAACACAATAGCATACATTTGCATGGGTTATAGTCCATTTTATTGGATGCTTAAATTGTTATTTTGACTTGCAGCTATGGGGTGGGGTGGGAGGAATTATAAACAGTGAGGTCAAAGGGAAATGAAATGCAGGGCGGGGAGTACAGTGATAATAATTACACAATTAACCAGTTAAACCATCAAACAGTTGATAACACAAGAATTGTTAGGCCAGTTAACACAATATGCTAAAGCTCCTCTGTTTTCTTTCAGTCCATAAGTGATAGCATGTTTCACATTGCGTACTCCCTCTGAAGTTCCTTTGCTCTAGTTTAAGTGGGAAAAGGTTGGAAAAAGAAAAAGAGATTGAGTTGGCAGGGAGGGGATGAAGAGTTCAGTGGCCTGTTCAAGCCTCTAACAAGGATTGCCAATGTGGTGCCCTCCAGATATTGTTGTACTAACTCACATTATCCTTGATTGTTAAATGGGCTGGTGGGAGCTCGAGTCTAACAACATCTGGAGGGCACCATGTTTGCTACCCCTGCCCTAACATTTTTATCCTGGCCTTAGGGTTGGGGGTGCATGCCAGAAGACTTTTTTTAAAAAAATCCATCCCAGGGATTTTTCCAACGGAGGGTCCAAGGCTGCCCCCTCACATTTCTTTTAATTACTTTATTATTCATTTCCCTTTGTATTCATTTGAGGGCCAGATTTCTGCAGAATTTTCACTTCCCAGTTGGGAATCTATGATGACCACAAAAATAGCACCCTTGTCATCAAAAAATATTTTAGAGCCACAAAGCTGAATATTTTTTAAGCTGATGTTTCCTGTCAGATGGTATGATATTTTAATCTTTGAGCCTGCAAACGCAAGTCCAAAGCTGTAGCAGAATCGAGAGACAAATTATTATTATAAGCAAAACAATATTTAAAATGCAGCATACTTGGCACTATTTATGCTCCAATTATTGTCATTATCTCTGAACAGACACTGAACACAGTGTTTTGTTCTTGTTTACAGGCTGATTTATGATTAGCATGTGGATTTTCTTCATACTTGTGGAATTTGCTTATAAACAGCTGTTTTCATTAGAAAACTAATTTCACCGTTGTTGATTTTTAAGTTGTTTACAGATTTCAAGAAATTCAAATTGGAAGAAATTCAGATTGACCCAACCTTGTTAATACAATCAATGGTGAATTTTAAATTGTGTTTGCTGCCATCTTACGGAGAAAATCAAGCAAGACAGTCACCTTCTGCTATATCCCTTTGGAAAAGGGTAGCTAGAAGCAAGAAAAGCGCCGCCTTCTGTGCATAACTGAAACAGCATTTACAAGAAACCTTTTTTGTCTATGTGCAGCACCCCAGCTATACATGGATGTTGGAAAAACAAAGGGTGGTAGAAAGGAGCAGAGGATCTGACTATAACATTGCAGTAGAGCTTTCCAAACTTTTAATGTTGGTGACACACTTTTTAGACATGCATCATTTCACGACACAGTAATTCACTTTTGCTAGCAAACCAGAGGTTAAACTAACCCCTTATAAGAGTGCTTGTGCAACACACCTACATACTGCAGCTGACACATTAACGTGTTGCTACACACAGTTTGGAAAGCTCTGCATTACAGTTTTCCAGCTGAAAACATTATAGCTTTGCAACTGTTCTTGTTTAACTTGAATACCACATACTTAGATTTTTTCTAAAAGTGAATCTATACTGATTATTCTTATTATTTTAAAATATTTGTAAAACTGTTGAAGACCATGTGCTTTAGTGAGTGCTTTGTCCTATATGAACCTGCCTGTGCCCTCAGATCAGCTTCTAAGACTTTACTCCAAGTACCACCCCGCTGTTAACAGCAAAATCATGCTACACAAAACATTGAGAAATAATTTACCAACCATGACAGCGTAGGAATTGAAGGTGTATTAATATGCAAAGCTTACAGAATTATATAAGAATGAAAAGAGAAGGAGCAAACAACTAATTTGTTCAGAATCAGAATATGTTTGTTGATTATTGGCATAATAAGGCACATCTTTCAGGAGATAATTGCTTATAGCAACTAGCTTGGTATTGGGAGGGGGAAATTACTGGCATGAACTAGAGATTCTTCTCTGGCCTGTTGTCAAGAAAGTTTACAGAGCAAAGAACAGATCTGGAGGGATATAAGGTTTGAAAGCTGTCTTGGGACACCAATGTAAAATCTGGCCAATGTGAATTGGCAAGGTTCCCATGCTATATAAGGTGGACTGAGCACCAGACTCAAGGGGGAACAAAACATGTCTAACCACATAACAGCCACAAGGATCTGTTGAAAGCCATTAGCTTTAAACATCTCATCTTTTGCCTTTTGGTTATGAGCAGCATCCTCTTTTCTTTCCAGATGGCGCTGAAAGCTCCAAAATCTCCTGCTTGAACTTATCTTCATGAGTTTTCAGCAACCTGACATGATAAACATAGAGGGAAACATGTTAAGTATTTTGCTCAAGTCTAGAGGATTTTCAGAAGCTCTCACACTGTGTTCACACAATGCTAAAGCATGGTTTTGTGGGAAATTGCAGTCAAGCATAACTGCATGAGTGCTAGTTGGTGCAAGAAGGGGTAAAGACCACAGATTTAGTTTCCTAGACTCAGCTAAGTTACACCCCCTCTTCTCCAATGAAGGAGGAAGTGAAGCCTTCTCTTCCTGTTCCCTCTCTCTCTGCACCACGTCACTGGCTAAGGAAGATGTGTCTAAGCAAGCTCCAGGCTTACAGCTCATATTTGGAACACTGTATTTGTATTTTCTACCCAAGAGTATTCTGCCTTTCTTCTCCTACTGCTGCTTGCATAAATGCATGAATCTGACCTTTGGAATGTTTTGTTCATAAAGCATTTAAAATTTACTTAACAGTGTGTGGTCTGTTCACTGGAAGAGGGGTAGAATGAGAAGAGCACTTTGCAAGTGGACTAAATGGGGTGTGCAAAAGGTTTAACAGCCTACATTCCTAATGCTTCACTGTAAGGCCAATGTTTGGGCTTGTGGAAGCTGAGTCACCCATGTACCTCTAAACCCAGGTTTAGTGTTCTGTGTGAACGTAGGTACAATTTCAATCACATTCAGGCAGTCCTTAAAAACAGTTTACTGAAATATGGATGGGCTATTTCTTGTGTTACAAAATTCCTATCCAGAAGAAAAACTTCTGCATAATAATTTACTACATCATCCCTCCGTAGAATGTTTGATGTTCTATATTTGGTACCTGGGAAAACACATTTTCCCCTCAAGATGTTCTCATCTATTGCTGTTATAATGACTGTGTGACTACATTGGTTATTGTATGTGCTGCTGTTCATGGCAAACAAAACAACTCCCGTCCAGCAGTGGACCTCCATTTGGCTGAGTCTCTGCACTGTACCAGGATGGAAGGAGGAAGCGGCATGATGGCAGCATGTTTGGCATGGTGCAAACACACTAGTGGAGCCAATCTGGCACTCCTGCCAGCAGGTTTGCAGCAGTTCAAGCAGGAGATTGCAGCATGCCATCCTCACTGTGCACCCCTCCTCCTCCGAGTCCCAGTATGCTGAATCAACTCAGCTGTACAGAGATCTGGTGAATAACACAGCCCCACCACACCATCTGCTGCAGCTCCCATGCCACACTAAGTCCATGCTGTTTGCCGAAGAGCCACCGGTTACCCACCTTACCAATTTGACCATGGATTCAGTCACATTCTGACCTAAGGCAGCACTGCATTCATTAAATGAGAGTCCATACTCCTGGCAAAAAAAATATGAGAGCAAAACAAACAAATGCACATCCTTTAAAGCAGTGGTAGTTGAAAAACATTATGCCTAATTGGGGAAACAACAACTTTCAGCTCCACCACCTGACCTCGTAGCTACACATTTTTACCATGAACATGATCAAACGTGACTCTATTCCTGCTGTAGAGATCCACCCTACCCCTGACATCTCATCTTTGACCAAATTATCTTGGCAAATTTTGCTACTGCATATCCACAGACAGAGCAAATTATTCATGACATTTGGGCAAAGGCTTATGTTGAGTGAGCTGTCAGGGGGAGTGGGAAGGATCCATGCCCATGGAATGCAAAATACTAGTCCAATCTACTTCTCCATCAAAGTTATCCTACCTCTTCATAAAAGAGTCAAGACTCGGACAAAGGTGCATGGTTTAAAAGATATAAGGTAAAGGTAAAGGACCTGTGGACAGTTAAGTCCAAGGCGACTATGGGGTGTGGCACTCAACTTGCTTTTAGGCCGAGGGAACCGGCATTTGTCAGACAGCTTTCTGGGTCATGACTAAACCACTTCTGGTGCAACGGGACACCCTGATGAGTACCAGAGCACACGGAAATGCCATTTACCTTCCCGCTGCAGCGGTACCTATTTATCTACTTGCACTGGTATGCTTTTGTACTGCTAGGTTGACAGAAGCCGGGACAAAGCAAGGGGAGCTCACCCCATTGAGCAGATTCGAACCACCGACCTTCTGATCAGCAAGCCCAAGAGGCTCAGTGGTTTAGACCACAGAGCCACCTGTGTCCGTAAAAAAGATGTAAAAGGCAGCCTGTCTCTGTCCCTCCATACCATTGCCTATGAATGAGCCCTGCAAACCCCACGTGTTCACCTATACTAGAGCATCAGAATCTCTTGATGAGGTCCCAAGACTCCTGACCACCATCTTAATGGCAACTCCACCCACCCAGTAAAAATCCATGCATGTTGATTTGTTTCTTAACTGTGTGTTGGTTTTTGTCCTCAAAATGTTGTTTTTGTCTGCTACAACTGGTAATCAAGAATCCATGTGATCCTTGCAACTAAGTTGCTGAGGATCACAAGCTGCACAGTTCTACTAAGCTAATATCCTTGTAGGTTTCCTACAGGCGCCTGGTTGACCAATATCGGAAGGAGGAAGCTGGACTAAACGGGCTTGGGGCCTGATCCCGCAGGGCTCTTCCTACATCCTGCTGTCATTAAGCACAATTGGATTTAGTTAGGAGAAGGGAAAAAAGCAATCAGAGGAAGAGAGCATTATGATTTTGTGGTCACTTCCAAGCCATAGGTGAACGCACGAGTCATATACATGCATTTGATTTTTTTGTATGCCTCTGGCCTAAATCAATCAACCTCAAAAGCAGCACTACATTATACTACATTTAATTTATTCTGACTTCGTTTTGGTTTGCCAAACTCAGGGGAGAAGGAATTACAAAGATAAGAGGAAAGCTTAAGGGTAGACCTTGGCCAAGTATGCACCGTCCTCTGAAGAGACTCTTCTTTCTGCAGCACAGTCTGTTTTGTTACCAAGCAGAAGGATGACAACTCCATCTTCTGCTCCTTCCTGTGAAGAAACGCACATGCTTCTTCAAATATGAGCTGAAGCCAAAATGACAGCAATAAAGGACCGTCTATTGCATTTCTACAGTGGCTACAAATAGGATAGGCTGCAAAATAATCCTTCCTAGTTCCTGACAATTAAGGAAACCAAAGTACGTTGAAAATATGAGAGGTCCTCTTCTCTCAACTCATTTTTGCATCCATATTTTATATACCTGAGTTGCCATATCTCTTAGAATAGGCAAAATCTTTCCCATATTTCATTAAACAGTGGTTTGGAAACTGCAGATGGTATAGAATTCTGTGGCATAGAATTATGGGGCAGACAGTCTAAACATATAGCATGAATTCTAGCAGGAATGCACAGGCTACCAATTTGTTTCCAGGGTCAATACAAAGTGCTGGTTTTGACCTATAAAGCCTAATGCTGCTTGGGTCTTAAGAATCGCCTCTCCCCACATCCTGGCATAAACCCAGTTATCATCTGAGCCCTTTTTCATTTGCCTCCTATACAGGAGGTTTGGGGGGTAGCAACATGAGCTTGGGCCTTTTCAGTGGTGGCCCCTACTTGTGGAATGCTCTATTCTGTGCTATCTTTTTCTTTAGGTGCCAGGCAAAGACTCTTCTCTTTACCCACCTCTTGGCTCTTAATTTTAAGGGTGGTATTGTGGCCTCTTTTAGTGAGATCAGTAAGTCCCGATCTATTGCGTCTGTTTAAAAATATGTGGTTTTTAAAAAATTATTAGATGTTTTCAATTGGTTTTAACGTTTGGGTCACTCTGTGGTAGAAAAGTGACTAAAAAAATAAAATAAATAAAACTTCATAACAGTCTTGTGAAGCTCAGGCTGACCAGGAATGGCCCCCATTTTATGGGTGGAAGAATTTTCTTGCCCAGGATTTGATTTAAGGTATTCTAGTTCAACATTCTGTCCCAGGGATGGGAAACCCTTTTCAACCCAAAAGCCACACTTCCTTCTGAGTAACCTTCTGGGGACTGCATGGCCATGGTGGGTGTGGCCAGAGGCAAGAGTGGGCATAGCAACAGATCTGACTCTTACCTTTGTATAGTAGGGTACATTCCAACCATGCAAAAGCCAGAAGTTTCTACACTCACAAAACTCCCCATCCTTCATCCACACAAGCAAGAAAAAGGCATTGTTGCAGTTCAGTGAGACATTCCAGCCAAGCAAAAGCACTCATGTATTTTCCAGCATCTGTACTTTTCCAGCATCTGTTAGTTCTAACAATCATGGACCCTTTGCTATTTTAATTACCAATCATGCACTTTCTAGCATATATACTAAAAAAAGCAGTACGGATTTTTCTAGTTTGCAACTTCCATGACAAGAATGAGTTAGCAAATGCATCTCATGATGACTCAGCAACCATCATGTTCTGTTGTTAATCAGGTCCGCAGTTGTAGCCACACGGGACATGGGCGTAACCAGGATTTTTTGTTTTTTTGGGGGGAGGCAGGTCTTTTGTTGGGGGGGCAGAACCTCGGATAGCTATGTATTTTTATGTATTTTTATTGATTTGGGAGGGCAGCTGCCCCTCCTTCCCCCCCCCCGGCTAAGTCCATGGCATGGGAATAACACCACAGAGAGGTGGATAAGGCTGCAATCCTCAGCACCTTTACTGGAAGAAAACATAACTGAATGCAGTGAGACTTAAAAGGTAAAAAGGTATTCCTGACAATTAGGTCCAGTCGCGGACGACTCTGGGGTTGCGGCGCTCATCTCGCTTTACTGGCTGAGGGAGCCGGCGTACAGCTTCCGGGTCATGTAGCCAGCATGACTAAGCTGCTTCTGGCGAACCAGAGCAGCGCACGGAAACGCCGTTTACCTTCCTGCCGGAGCATTACCTATTTATCTACTTGCACTTTGTGCTTTTGAACTGCTAGGTTGGCAGGAGCAGGGACTGAGCAACAGGAGCTCACCCCGTCGCGGGGATTTGAACCACTAACCTTCTGATTGGCAAGCCCTAGGCTCTGTGGTTTAACCCACAGTGCCACCCATGCAGTGAGACTTACCTCTTATTAAACACACACAGGACTGCATTGTCCAAACTCAACAATGCAATCACCCAATCACCAAGAGCTAAAGCAGGGAAAACAAAAGCCAACCAATAATGGAAGAGAGTTACTCTCCTTACCTGGATACAATTCATCCAGTACCGCACCTCTGCAAAGCTATGTTCTGAGGTGATGTCATACATCAATACAACTCCATCAGCCTTCCGGAAGAACTGCTTGGTGATACTGTGGTATCTGTTTTGGGGAGAAATGTGTACTTTTTCTGCAACCTTTTTATAATTTCTTTCTTTCTTTTTCTAGATGCAGCACCTTACACTACCTTTCTTGGCCGGCTGTGTCCCACAGGCGTAAAGCAAAGCACTTGTCATCCACAAAGAGGCTTTTGATCCGATAGTCCATTCCTAAGGGATACATTGCAGCCATTTACAATCAAGTTCACTTCACATCTCCAACCACTTCAAAGAGCTGAAAACCGCAAGCTGGAACTGTACTGATAAGAATAAAACGCAGCAGGGCTCTAGCATTTCCATCCCTGAATTTTGGGGAGATTAATAAAAGCAAAGGTACCAGAACACTGAGAAACTTATTCAGTTTTATTATCTGAATTTTGCAGGTGTAAAACCTGACACGGAGTAATGGATTTGACTTCCTTCAATTTTAGAGTTGACTAACCTTCATACAAATAAAAAAAGGAGAACATTCAAACCAAAAGGCCACGCTAGGAGGAAACGAGCTGGAAATGCCCTATAGATAAAAAATACTCTTCCTGCTGCAGTCCTTTGAATTTCTACATGGCTCAAATTACATTGGGATTGGGACCCCTTGTGGCCATTTGGTTAAATTTAACTTACTGATGGGGGCTGGGGTGGGACAGAGGAGGTCAGGCATCAGGAGTAGGTGTAGCTGGGCATCTGCCAAGGCCAAGACCCTGGCAGGGGGATCACTGTCACCCCAGAGCCTCCTACTAGCCCTGCTACTTCTAGTCCTTCCTGTCGCTCCTCTCTCTGAGCATGCATGAAGTGACAAGAGTGAGGAGGCAGAGCAGCATCCTTCAGTTGGCTTTGCATTCTCTCTCTGGGCAGTTGTGCAAATGTGAGCCCAGAGGGAGATGGGACAGCAAAGGAGGTAGACCAACTCAGGGAAGAGAGCCCACCAAGGACATCTTGCCCAAGGGCTGTTGAAAAGCTGGAGCTGATTCTTGGTATGACTCGGTGTATTTGCCAGCTTAGCAAGGGTTTTGGCGTAGTTGTTTTAACACAGGGAGAGTTAAAAAAAATTCCTTTGAACTATTTATTTGTTTCAATTCTGTTACATTTATATATCACCTGTCTTCACAGAACCCAAGTTGGTGGGTGTATTGTTCCCAGGCAATCACCCATCTAGACACTGACCTGACTGATACCTACTTAGCTTAAGCAAAGCGATGACATTGCATGCCTTTAGAATGTGCCCTAGGACCAATTACCTTGCATATGCAGATAAACAGTGACCTGGGTGGTGTTCCCCAGCCCCAAATAGGGCAAGAAAACAAATTATGTCTTCCAATTTGCTTTTGGTTATGCATATGCCTGCGACAGACTTACAAGAGAATCAGTCGCTCAACTCCCACTTGGTTCCTCTCATTCTAAAACCATGCTCTTTCCTTCAAGTGAATGTTTTCTTTTAAGAATACCATGCTCAATTATGGAAAATATCTGATTTGGAGCATTTTATAGCCTCTGGTGATATTCTTTCAAAAGTAAAACTTCAAGCAAAATAATGCCAACAATAAGAAAAATGCAGGTCAATCTCTAATATTGGAGTGTTATATTGTATATAGAGCTCAGGGTCACTGCCACTCCTTATGGCAAGCAGGTCCAAGAGTGGCCTAATCATACAAAAATATAGGCCAAACTGGATATATAGGCCAATACATAGCAAGCGACTAGCTATCCTATTTTTTCTTAATTAGAGATGGGCATCAGGGAGCACAACTGTTGGTTCAAACACAGTACATGAGAAAAGGAGGTTTATCTCCACACACAAATGCTCACTGAGATTAGAACAGAGACAACACATCCCATGGGGCTAGGAGCCTTAGAAATAATAACACGTCTAGCCTAGGGGTGGGGGTGCCAACTTGAATAAAATATGGGGGGCAGGTAAGCCCCGTCCCGCATAATTGATTGCATGATGCAGTGCACACACACCATTTGAATGGCAATCCCCATCAATCTGGGGGGTCCTGGCTCCCTCAAATATCTTATTGGGGGGCAAAGCCCCCTTGGCCCCTGGGAATTGGCTCCTATGGGAGAGATGACACAGTGTCTCTTGTTACCTGCTGCTGAAAGATTGATTCATACCTATAGTCGCAGTCATATTTGCATTGAAGGAATCATCTTGCAGTCGGTGCAAAAAAGATGTTTTGCCAACATTAGAGTCTCCAACAAAGAGCACATTATACATGTGGTCTGGACAAAAGAAAACAGTTGTGGTGTCTTTAGAAGTTTCTTTTGCATCCACATCCACTGGATAGTCCGCAGCTTCTGCTTTGACATTTATTTCCTCATCCATTTCTACCCTGACCTCTTGATTCTTCCTACACCCTGGCAAATCCATGCATCCTTCTCTTTTGTCTTCTGATAATGTTACTTCTAGACCCTCCGTGGTTTGTGTTTGCATCTCTGGTTGGAGCATATTCTCTAACTGGTGGTTTTGGAAAACAGAGATCTCTGGCTCACATCCTTCATCCAACTTTGGTAGGGCTATTCTGGGTGAGGAATGAGCAGGCGGCGTATCTTCCACTGATGGGTGTTGAGTCTCAGGTATCTTTTTCTCTGATGTTTTAATTTCTGGAGATTGTTTTACCACTCTCTGCTCAGAATCTGCAGGTGGCCATTGAGTCCGACTGATACCACTGCACTTTAAAACTTGCTTGGGAAGTTGGATAGCCTGTTCTAAAATGAGAGTCTTTCCTTGCATCGAGTCTTTTTTATAGTCACCGGCTGGACTTGTCAACTCTTTATAAACAGAAGATTGCACTTCAGGAACAAGAATACATCCTCTCTGCTTTGACTCTAGAGTTTTGACTTCCCTTCTTGGCTCAGAGATGTTTGCATTATTCACCTCCGGAGCACAAGTTAGCCTTTCTTGAAGTAGAGCATCTCTTTGCCATGAAGCTCGACCAGAAAGAGTCTCAGCACTTCTCTTCTGCAGATCGCGGTTTCTGGAGCTAGCATCATATGGAGTTATTTTTTCCTGCATTTTTCTTTGCTGAGAATTTCCATTCTCTCTAATTTGGCCCAAGAACTGAAAACCAAAGTTATCTATTTGTGGATTGTTTGATGATTCAGACACCTTGTTTACTGCTGCTATGGCATCATTCAGCTCTCTGAGCAAAGAGCTTTGGTCCACGACTTCCTGTGGGAAATATTTTTCTGGTTCTACAACGGAGTCTACCCAAGGATCCTCTTCAATGGAGATCACTCTAGTAGTTCTAGATTCTGAGTTGGCTTTGGCCATTGATGCCACACCACCAGGTGCCCTATGGGGAAATGATGGATAGAGCAGCACTCATTCAGTACAAGATAAGGAAAGTAAGAAACAAGGCCTTAGAAGCGCACAATTCCTGCTGGAGAACATCAAGATCTCATGGGCCTATGAAATGCTAACTCAACCACCAGCAAGACTTCTGGGCTCTTATGTTTGATGCTTTCGCAGAGTAAAGACTGAGTACATCTGTTTCTAGTATGCATGTTTCTTCTTATAAACACAGTGAGGGGTGAAAGCAGTAATGTATATCAAAAGGCCAAAGAGAAACATGTTGGTAAACTAAGAGTCATTCTACAAAAATGAGGTAACAGGGCATTTATTAAACCGCTAAAGAATGTGAGAATCTTCAACATGAACCGTACTCTAAACTCTGTCTGTTTCCACGGCTCTTCCTTACAATCCACTGATAAGCAGTATTTTGGTTTTATGGGGGAGAGCTAAAAAGTCTGCCAGAGTTAATTCTGAGGCATTATTCAAGAGCTAGGCAGACAAAACAAATGAATGTACTAGGTTCACCTTGGGGCTGGCAACCCTTTAATGGCAATGTCTTGGTAATGTGGTGGGACATTATCATTATCATTATTTATTATTTATTATTTATTATTTATTAATTGTCTAATGATGGAATGTCAGTGTGGGAAGCTCTGTTTATTGTTCCTGAACCACTTTGCGATCAGCTTTGTCATTGGCAAAGCTGCATACAAATATTAAATCTGATCTAATCTAATCTGTTTGGCCCCAGGGTACTTTTCAAACATGCATTTGGCTTTCTGGGTGCGGCGTATGTGAAAGGTCATGAGAATATCAGGGCTGCAGACAGAAATAACATAACTGCTTCAGTGCCAGAGCATGGACCCAGCTTCAACGAAGACCGCTGCCACTAGCATTCCTCACTTAATGTATTAAAGGAGTATTTGGTACTTACTTCTGAGCAGGGCTGTCCAGTGTATCCTCACTCGGATTGTATCCAAATCTTCCTACCAATTCAGAGGAGCTCATCTCATTTGCACTCAGATGACCCTTAGAAGAATCACAATGGGATAAAGGCAGAAAAAGAAATAAGGATCACTTACTACCAATTTCAGTATCCACTTATGGGGGAGGATGGCTGTTGAATCTCTGCATGATCTACTGCACTGGCCTTGCCTATTTCTAATCACACGTGTGGGGGGGGGGGGAGAGAGACTGGATCAGTCCTGATGCAGACATGCAATTGAATCGCTCAGACTTAGGAGAGGCTGCCTGTTGCATCTCATCACAAGTCACTGCTCTGATTTTGCCTCTATCTGCAGTGCACAGAAGGCATGTCCAGAACACTGACTCTTGCAGAAATACGGGAGATAGCCTCTAATGAAAATTGGCCTCTTTTCCCTCTGTAAATCCCTATGCATGTCTACACACCGTTTTTTTCTACAATCAAGTGGTATATAAGTTTTATAAAATAAATTATGATATAAAAGACTCCAATAGAAGCCCCATTGACTTCAGTGGGACTTACTCCCAGGTAAGTGTGCATAGGAGCACAATCTAAGGCTGCAATCCTCTACACACACCCTTGAACTTAAGGGGCCTTACTTCCCAAGTAAATATGCACAAGGATTGTGTTGTATTAATCATTTTGGATAGTTTGAGTGAAGTGTGCCTCCAATTTCAGTTCAGAAGAAAAAATGTGCATTGGTTAACAGATGCTTGGGAAAGCCTGATTTAATGTAACCGGATTTCTCTAATGGTGCTACTATACATGTAGGGTGCTAGATACTATCCCCAGGGCCCATGAGAGCTTAGATTCTCCCATAATCCTATCTGCTGGTTGAAAGCACTATGTCAGATGCATTAATATACAGTACTCATAGCTAAGCCACCTTTCCAGGGCAACATTTAGGCTGCTAATTATGGTGGCACCCCATCGGGGGGAGGCAGTTCTGAGTGACAAAGGATGCAAGGTGAAGAATTAAGAAATACCTGTTGACTCTGAGCAGTCTTGACAGAGACTTCCTCTGGCGATCTGCCACTGCCAAGGAAAGAAGGGATACATGGTCACTGCCCCTGTATACTAAAATGTGTTGCTTCTGCAGGGGCACAAGCCTAGTAGCAGCAATAGTGCTGCAATGCAGTTTTTAATTCGAGTTTAATTCGAGTTTTTAATTCGATTCAACACATATTATGATTAATATTCACTAATATTCATTATTTTCCGTTGTTATATCTGAGAAATGTAGAAAATAACAGGATATTTTTATATGAATTCTTCAAACTTACACAATCCCTTAAAAATTAGGTAAGGAACCAAATGTTGTATAATACTATTATTTATGACTGTTTTATAATTTATGGGCCAGAGTTCTTGGTGTGCTTTTTTCTTGGTATATTTAATAACAAGAACTCCAACTTATTTAACACAATGCACGTAACAGCATATATTGAGGACGGCAGGATGCAAACAGAAAATGGAATGGTGCCAACAGGAAGTGGGACAGTGCAAGCAGGAAGTGCATATTATCTCAAGGGGGCTGTGAGGGACAGGGGAACTGCTGCACTCAATTTATGCTGTAGCTTTTTTGGAAAAGTGACATCTTTTGAGAGGTGTACCTCAGGAAGAGGTATTCCTGCCAGAAGCAATGGCCAAAATAGCCTAACCACCACCAACCTTTCCAAGGGGCAGCAAATAGTCCAGTCTGCTGAGCTATTCTGCTTTTACCTCATCATCAAATCTGACTAATGGAACGAATAAACAGATGTCAGGGGCCGTAGGTGTTCTGATGATGCAACACTTTGTTCCCAGTATCTGGGGAAGCCACTCTCTTTTCCACCAGATCAAAGCTACTTCGTTGAACCTTGGAAAGCCTTCTAATGAAATAGCTGCCAAAAGTTAGGCTACAAAGGCGGTTCTCTACAGTGTATCCTCCCCACCCAAAAAAAAAAGGTGACACTGTGGTGGTTAGGACTCACCTCTCTTCTTTGTGTAACTGACATACTCTACCCCTCATGAAATCCAGTTGCCTTTGGGTCTTTTGAAGCTGATTGAGGGTTTTTTGTAGCTGGGCCTCAAGGGCAATGTTGGTTTGTTTGAGCTCCTGAGTTTGGGTACTGGCCATCTGCTGCTTTTCTCTAAGGCTGAGAAACTGTGTCTCAAGCTGAGAAAGGAATATAGAAAGTGTTCAATGCAGTAAAAGAAAACTAGCAGTGTGGTGGTTACAGTGCTAGACTAGTACCTAGAAGAACAGGATTCAAACCCTCATCCCATCAAAGCTCATGGAGTCACAGTCTCTCAGTCTAACTTACATTCATGGGGTTCTTCTTGTGAGGATAAAAATGGGGGAAGAACCTTGCAGGAAATGTGAGGTTGACATTTCATTTTATTTACTTTATTACGTTTCTATTTTCTGCATGGGCTAGACCCTTCTGCAAGTAAAATGGGCAAGCTCTTAGACATGAGGTTCTCAAACTTCTTTCAGGTGGTCAGTAGAAAAGTAATGAAACAGCTGAAAATACCTGCCTTGCATTTGATTCACATTCTCTGTCTTTCTTTCTCTCTCACATACTGGAGACTGAAGCCATTTTGACACTCAGGGCTAGAGGCTAACAAGTGCTGCATTCACATCATACATTGAAAGCACATTTCCTCTCCCTTCCAAAAAGGAGAATCCTGGGAACTGTAGTTTGTTAAAGGTGCTAGGAATGGTAGTTCTGTGAAACATAAACTATAGTTCCCAGGATTCTTCTTCCTGGAGTGCCTTATCTCAGGGTATCAAACATCACACCCTATTGTGCCTGGGCAATTTTGCTGTTTAGTCACTTAGTCGTGTCTGACTCTTCATGACCCCATGGACCAGAGCACACCAGGCACTCCTGTCTTCCACTACCTCCCGCAGTTTGTTCATAGCTTTAAGAACACTGTGCAACCATCTTGTCCTCTGTCATCCCCTTCTCCTTGTGCCCTCCATCTTTCCCAACATCCGGGTCTTTTCCAGGGAGTCTTCTCTTCTCATGAGGTGGCCAAAGTATTGGAGCCTCAGCTTCAGGATCTGTCCTACTCAGGGCTGATTTCCTTCAGAATGGATAGGTTTGATCTTCTTGCAGTCCATAGGACTCTCAAGAGTCTCCTCCAGCACCATAATTCAAAAGCATCAATTCTTCGGTGATCAGCCTTCTTTATGGTCCAGCTCTCACTTCCATACATCACTACTGGACAATGGTGTGAGAGATTTTTCAGTGAAACAAGGCCATGGTCCCTGAGTAATGGAAGCACTGCAGTGTCCCCAGATATGGCTGGACTACAGTTTCCATCCTTTGATGGGATTGGTAGTCCAACAATATTAGGAGGTCATGATGTTGGTGAATCATGTTGACTATATCAGAAATATTCAGCCACACTGCAAGCAGCTGTGTGTGTAGGGTTGCCATATTTTGAAGAGCAAAAAAGTGGACACGTTTGCCGACTTCAACTTTTAACTTGAAGCTATGGAGATTCTCATCATGAAAAAGAGGATGTGTCTTGGGAAAAGAGGACATATGGCAACGCTACATGTGGATGATGGTTTCGTTGGCTTTAAATGCTCTAGCCAGAGGAGATGCTTCCAGTAGATGGTGCTGTTTCCTCATGTCACATGGATAACCTTACCTCTTTTTGAACATCAAGGAAATGCTGTATTTCCCTTTCCCTGGCATCCAACAGTTCTTTCATCTCCACGCTGAGGAATTGGCTTTGGGTTTTACTCTGCAATAAACAAAGGTGGTGAACATTCCAGGGAACATTCACACATGAAACCTGTTTGATGTGAGTCAAAGCACAAATAGAGCATGCAACAAAAAGTTGCAGGGCGGTTTGCTCTTGTTCATGCTTCCAGACAACCATATCCTTTTTCAGGATACTCCATTCCGTTTCCACACCATTCCCCTGGTCAGCATTCTGTGCCCACTAGGCATGTTCAATCCCCACTCAGCTGTTTTGGGGTTCCCCCTGCCCTGAATTTTATTCTACATATTTTTTGTACTTATCCAAACTTTGGGATTCTCCTAAGCCTTCTGATATCTCCCTCTTAGGAGTGGATGCTAGTGGCTTTTCTACATAAAGATCCATATTTGGATAATGAGTTTGCTGTTAGCATCTAGATTCTATATACCGGTATTATATTATAGAATAATGTGGGGGGGGGGGAATGAAAGCTACCCTGACTACAATATACCGGTACATGCAATTTCTGCATTCACAGATGGAACAAATAGCATTACATTTTAGTGCCTTGTGTGAAGTGTTATATGGCTGGTTGGTTTTTTGAATTTCCCACTGTGCAATGACATCAAGCCAAACCACACTGTGTATAGTCAAATGTTAATATTTTTTGCCCTTTTATAAGAAATCAGGAACTCTGAAGGCCCCTGGCATTATAAGTGTTATAATATCCTTTTTTAAAAAATCCTACAAGTGAAATTTTCGTAACAGAGAATAGTCACCTTAAGAAAGCCAGCTACAAGCAAATTTTAGATATATTTGGGGAGGGAGATGTTTGCCAAAGACCTGAGAGCAGTGCTTTTTTCCAAGGGGTACTCAAGAGTACACAGTACGGGCACCTCTTCTTCTTCTTTTGTTGCTAAAAAGTGTGGCACTTACTGTAACAACTTCAAGGTGAGTCCCAGCACCTATTTTTCAAAGGGGGGGGGAGCACTGCCTAAGAGTATCGTCTTAGTTCCCCATGTATCCGAAGAACAATTCATGTCAACAAGGAGCCATGTCTTCAGTGCAGTGGGCCCAACTCAGTGGTGCCCCCTCCCATAAGAAATCAGGCAGGCATCTATGAACTTTGTCCTAAACTGCTGGTGAATTTTCATGAGGGTTCTTTTTTTAAGCACAGGTTGTTGCAAAATGTGGCAAACTGAATTCAAGTCTCAAAAAAATAATAATGAGAAAGTGTGAGAACTGGAATTGACAGGTCCTTCCACCCCTAATTGCAGGTGGTGCTGGCTATATTAGAATTGTTCTCCTCTGCCCGCACAAGGGTTCTGAGAACATGCTTTCTAGAAAGAAAGACGATTACAATACAGTCCTTTACACGTCTACTCAGAAGCAAGCCCCATTCAGTTCGACGGGGCTTACTTCCGCATAGAATTGCAGCCTTATTCCTTCTCCATGTTTTGGATCAGAGTCCTTTTTCACAGCTCTCTCTCCTGCTGACTGTCTTATGATGAGGCATCTGCCCCTGGGGTCATTGTGCAGCACTAGAACAACACCATCATGTGTTGTTAACAAGGATTTAAATGGTGATTTAAGTGGTGTGATCCACCCTGAGCTTTTGGGAGAGGGCAGGAACTTAAAAGGAAAACTCAGCACACCCCTTCACATAAATCTGAGGAATTACACATGATCCAGTTATGCACCAACCTCAAGCTGCAGCCGTCTTGTCTCCTTGTCTATTTGCTGTTCCAACTCCTCATATAACTGCTGCACCTCCTTGTTGTGATCAGCCACACGTCTAGGGCAGAGGAGCAAACAAGAAGGCTTTAAAGCAGAGTTGTTTAAAGGTGGGTAACATGGTTACCCTCCAAACGTTATGGGCTACAGCTCACATCAGCACCAGCCAGACTGGCCCACGTTCTTGGAGGATGGGAGTCAAAGCCTGCAATATCTGGAAAGAACCACAGTGCCTACCCATGTGACTTAAGAGAGCAGAATTGGCCCTAGGCCCCTTCATTTGCTGATCTCAACATGGCTCTGTGTCAGGCCAGGACTGGAAAATTATGCTGAGATTATGATTCTTTAAAAGGAGATGACAGGAATTGAACCTGTGACCAGAGCCGTACCTGGTCTCCCTTGGCAAGGAGATGTATCATCACCTTCCGCCCAGCTCCAGAGAAAGATTGACATAATTCAATCATTACAAATGTTTCTTAAACTGGGTGTTTAACAGCACAATCCTCTAAATGTACACTCAAAAGTAAATCCTGCCACGTTTAATGCGGCTTACTCCCAGGAAAGTGGGTACACATGATAGCAGCCTAAATCTGGCAAGCCTGAGGCAGGACCTTCTGACAATACCTTGCTTGCTTTGTCGTTACTTCTGACAAGGCACCAGAAGAAAGGTTGCACCCAGTGCACACTCTACTCGGAAGTAAGCCGCGCTTCAGTCAATGGCCCTTGCTCTCTGGGGTAAACATGCAAGGGTGCATGCGCTGGTCAAGGTGGGAAAGAAACCAGGGAAAAGCGAATCAGCAGTGGTAAATTAAAAGCCTCGCCTGACATTTCTCAGTCACCACATCTGCTGAAAGGCCACTCTCCGGGCTAGCCAGGTGAGCAGAGGGCGGGGAACAGCCGCCACAGGGCCAAGTAGAGCTGCCCTCATGGGGAGCCCCACTGCACAAACTGTCAACACTGATGGCTGACTGGGGAGGGCTGCTGCAAAGGTCCATGCCAGTGGCCAGATTCCCCACTGAGGCACCAAGGCGCAATTTTTGTGCTGCCCCCAGCCTGTGCCCTTGGCTGGGACCAACCTAACTGTCCGCTAGGTCTGCCTGTGCCTTTTCACAACAGCCTTCCCCAACCTAGTACTCTTCAGATACAGTATGGTGCACTATAACAGGGCTCTGCAACCTTTTTTCAGCAGGGGGCCAGTCCCTCAGACCATGTGGTGGGCCAGACTATATTTTTTTTTGGGGGGGGGATGAACGAATTCCTATGCCCCACAAATAACCCAGAGATTCATTTTAAATAAAAGCACACATTCTACTCATGTAAAAACACCAGGCAGGCCCCACAAATAACCCAGAGGTGCATTTTAAATAAAAAGAAGACATTCCACTCATGTAAAAACACACTGATTCCCGGACTGTCCATGGGCCAGATTGAGAAGGTGATTGGGCCGCATCTGGCCCACGGGCCTTAGGTTGCCTACCCCTGCACTATAACGTCCATCAGACTCATCCAGCTGGCTGATGGGAGCTACAATGCAAAACACCTGAAGAGCACCAGGTTGGGGAACACTTTTCTGAAGGAAAGCCACGGCCTCTTCTGTTGAGCTATATATGCCCCCCTATTCTCTCTACAAATGCAAACACTCCAACCTTTTCTACCCTTTGGGTTCCAAATTCCCTTTTCCTGGAGTCTTTCTACCCATTCCAGAAAGCTGCATTTACGAGAGCAGTTTCCACGCTTCACTTGTACATCCAGTGACCTACGTTTTCAGTATTAACTGCAGTGTCTCTTTTGCGCCCCTCGATTCTTTGATCAAGTGTGTCATTTTAGCCAAGAATTCTTTCAGGTTTCCCAGCAGATGTGGTTCATCCTGTCGGAGCTGCACCCAAATCTTCCAGATTTCTGACTGGCTGCAAAAGAGAAGATTGTCTCATTTTTCAGCGAATATTCTGTTGATCCACCTGAATCCTCAGGGGACCCCTCAATCGGGACAGCCTGTCTCAACTCTTCTTAGGATCAGAGAGCAGTTTTGTTTCTTCCTAAGAACAAGCATGTGGATCAATAAGGCAACGGGGCTGTAAAGCAGCTATTGCGAAAGCTGAAATACCTCTTATCGCCATGCATGTCCCTTTAAAAATAACTATTTAGTAGATAAAATAAGAAAGTGTCTAGGCCATATTTACTATTACTGTTGCCTTTTTGTGAGTGTACCTACTGGTATCAAGTACCATCACTACCCCTTCTTCTTCTTCTTCTTCTTCTTCTTCTTCTTCTTCTTCTTCTTCTTCTTCCCACGGCAGCCATTTTGTGCTTGTACCCACAGCACTTTTATCACAGCACTTGAGGTGGTTGCCTCCCTTTACCCAATGGTAGGACTAATCCCAGGTTTCAAGCCCCAAGAGCTACTCGCTTAACTCAGGGTGTTGAAACATGATCTTCAAGATCCAGAGCATCTTCCTGCAGACTTTCCACTTCCACAACCCATATAGTAACTCAAGCTTAAGTGCAGAATTCAACACCAAAACTCTTTCACCTATTCCCTATTCCTCCTCTGCCTGGATCCTGTGTTGTGCAATTCAGTATAAAACTAGCATAAGGTTTGCATGCACTTACTCTTCAAAGATGTTGTCAGCTCCCAGTTGGTTTAGGAAGGCCTTAAAGCACATTTGCTCCTCTGTATCAGCTTCCTCCAGAGACAGGTGGGTAGGAGCCTTTACGGAAGGCATCTTTCTCTTCCGGTGCGCTCTTGCCACTGTCTGTGAGCTCAAAAAATACCCTGCCACATAGACAATGAAAATCACACCTCTGGACAGACATGGTGCAAAACAGAACAGTTTCAAAGCAGTATTTGGCCCCTAGGACCAAATAACTACATGCTGAACCAGAGCAACTGCCACAAGCACTCTGCTGATCCTTGTGTTGATCTAGACAGACCGTCAGAATCAAGAGGCTTCCAGACAGGGGCTTAATATTGTGGACAGGTCATTGGCAGGCAACAGTGGGCGTTTTCCTTTTCCTGGTTGGATTGTTTTACCCGGAAAGGGTAAATCTGGATTAAATAAGGGACGGAGGCAGCAGATACAGGCTGGAATTTTTTACGCCTCCCAAAAGGGAGGTGCAGAGGTTGGCAACACAAGAACAGGCCTTCTCCGTGGTGGCTCCTGTTTGTGGATGCTCTCTCCCAGGAAGGCATGCTTGATGCCACCCCTATCTGTTTTTGGACACCAGGTATTTTCACTGACCCATGCTTTTTGGATGTTAATCTTCTGCTTATCTTTTCAGTGGGTTGGGTTGAGTTGGACTCGCTCTTTTATCAGGGAGCATTTTAGGTTGTTTTTACTTTTATTTTCCATTTTTGTTTCTGTAACTCGTTTTGAATCATTTTTGGAACAGAGTGACCACTACTAATAAAATAATAATAATAATAATAATAATAATAATAATAATAATAATAATGTGGATGCTGCTGCAATACTTTGCAAGCATGAGAAGCAACCATCCTCAGTCGGGTGGCACAGCAACCATTGCTCCAAACTTCTGCACTTCCCTGCAAATGGGGGCTTCCTGCCAAGGATTGCAGACAAACATTGCACATTATCAACCCCATCAGTGTAACATAAACACACTAAAGCAATGCATACTAAGCCCCTCAGTGAACTCTTCTGTGGTTAAGTAGCCCTTGCTGTCAGTATCCAGGCCATCAAACACAAGCTCCAGCTCTTTGGTGCTCCAAGGAAAGTCTGCCTCCAATTTCTGAAAACAATACAAATGTGAAGTTAAGGCCTTGATATACAGTAAGTCCCTTTGTTCTCAGACAGATAGTAAACAGTTCGGTCTGCCAAAAAGGTGCCCTCAGTGTCATTGCGGGGTCAGAAATGATTGGTGGTCCTGTTTTTATATGAAATAACCAGCTGTATAAAACTGTGCTTGCTGTGTCTGTTTCCCTGCTGGAGAACCTATTAAGTGTTATGCTAAAGAATAAACAAAGTTATAAATAAATAAATTTATTTTGCAGTCCATTAACCTGGTCTTTTTAAGTTGAATCTCTTCCTTTGTCTATTTGTTAGGTACTTGTTAATTACCTCTTATCAGCTCTTGCTTGGAATGTGTTAAGGAGGCATTTTATTGCTCAAGGCCTGTAGATATAGCTAAGAGGCGCCTAAGAGTGAAAGATTGACAATCCAAGATAACAAAAAGAAATAGCAGGTGCTACTTTGGGGACTCTGCACATGTTCTGGAGCCTATTAGGATCTCATGAATATTAGAAGACACACCCAGGGCGGGGCTAAGGCTAATCTAAATGCACATGTGATGTGTGTGCTCCCCTCCTTCACATGCCAAGGAGTAAGACATGAAATGGGTGTTCTGGAAAATCAATAAGCTGTAAGTCTTAACCAATCAGAAAACAGATAGAAGACAGGAGATGGGAGAAAGGGGGAGAGAGGGGAAAATCAATGTTTTAAAAGCCTGGCGCAAGAGTCCTCGTGGCCGGCATTTTCCTTCCCTTTCTTTGGAGATGTTTGTGCGCTTTATTCAATTGAATAAACAAAAGTATATTGGATATCCTGTCTACATGCTCTTATTGGCATTAGCAGTGCCTGGGACAATAAAAAGGTCTGATTAGCAGACCCAACATCATAACATCGAGTAGAAAAGAGTTGTAGAGTTTCATTCTACATGTAGGGTCATAGACACCTAAATAATGTTAAGATGATAATTATTTGTTTTATGGTCACACAGAATGATCCATGATAAGGCAAAGTTGAGATCAGGGTTTTTGCCAGGCCTTTTCTCATCCATCATTAAGGTATTCTACCTCCACTGTCAAGAGGCAGCATGTCTGAAGCTTCCAGCAAGAAAACTGAAGCATCTGCCCCTCAAAAGCACATGACGTCCATGCACCACCAATTTACCTGCATATCAGCTCGTGTGATGAAACCTTCCTTTTTTCCATATCCCTGGGAGAGGTTCCGAACCTTTTCCATGAGTTCAGAAAGGCATGGCTCTTCCTCTGAGATCGAAGATACCCGTGTGCTTCCCCAGGTCCCTCTTGCTTGCTTCCGGCGGCTCGACCCAAACTTTCTGCCAGGCATCCTCTGCTTATCCATGGCCCTCCCAGAGATTTACATTCAGTTCTTTGGAAAGAGGAAGGAAAGGGAGCGGGGGCATCATCCTTTTTCATATCCTCCGTTGCCTCATAATTTGGCACGCTAGAGACACACGGCATTTTATGACATGTGATGCAGAAAGGTTCTCCTCCTAGTTATCTTGAACCCGTGAAGGCTGGTGGTTGTGCCAGTGATGCATTTGCCTGCTCATGGATCTGCATGCCTACACTAAACCCACTTTGCAAGCAAGCATCAGGAGCTGCTGAGGTTAGGAGCAGAACACATGAAGTATATGCACTATTGCCCCAGGTGAGTTACAAAGCAGAAAATTTCCCTGGTCAGTTAAGATTGCCCAGGTTCTGCCTACCTAAGACGGACATCAGCTCTCCCTGACTTTATTATATATTTAGGTAAGCTTTTTATGGCACATGGAAGGCCTAAAAGAAAAGAAAAATAACTCCCAGATATGGAGGGGCTGTGACGGACGCGGGTGGCGCTGTGGGTTAAACCACAGAGCCTAGGACTTGCCAATCAGAAGGTCGGCGGTTTGAATCCCCGCGACGGGGTAAGCTCCCATTGCTCGGTCCCTGCTCCTGCCAACCTAGCAGTTCAAAAGCACGTCAAAGCACAAGTAGATAAATAGGTACCGCTCCGGTGGGAAGGTAAACAGCGTTTCCATGCGCTGCTCTGGTTTGCCAGGAACGGCTTAGTCATGCTGGCCACATAACCCGGCAGCTGTCTGCGGACAAACGCCGGTTCCCTCAGCCAATAAAGCGAGATGAGTTGGTCATGACTGGACCTAATGGTCAGGGGTCCCTTTACCTTTTTTATGGAGGGGCTGTAGCTCTTAACTTTGCATGCAGAAGGTCAAAGGTCAAATTAAAAGGAGAGCAGGAAAGACTCTCATTGAGGCAGACCAGCTACTGTTACTGCCAGTCAGAGAATACAATGCATAAACAGACCACATGTCAGTGAGCTTATTACGGTAATTTATAAATATTTCCCAGGCTGTTTGCACTTGGGGAGTAATTATTTGCGACAGGCAAGTGGGTTTTTTTACAAGCACCCGCTAATCCTGGCTCCCCCTTTGCACTGTATCCAAAGAGACCTCTTCCGCCATTTCCTTCGTTGTTCTAAATCAAAAGTATCCAACATGGTTTCCTCAAGATGCTGTGGATGGCAACCCCCATCACCCCTGACCATTGGCCATGTTGGCTACGGATGATGGGGACTGTAGTCCAAAATATCAGGAGGACACTACATTAGCCACCATTGGGCTAAACATACTTTGGCTCCCAGCTTGCCAGTGGATATCACCATGATCCAGTGCACGCGCCAACATTGCAGTCTTAACTTCTGCACCAAGAATTCTTATCTAGATCAGGAAAGGAAGTGACAGGATATACCTGGTGACAGCTGCCACATATGTTGTGCTACGTCTCTAGTTTATGGCTGTTTTGGACTTGCATTCACTCCAATCCTCCCTGTTTGGCAAGGATGGGCGCTACTTGTTTTCAAGTTAAAATGTGGTTAGCTTGAGTTACTGATGTCATCATGCTTTAGGGCTCAGCTCCCAGCCCCAGCTCTCTAGAAGCAGAACATCTGAAATGGATGCACATTGTCTCCAGTGCACACAAAGGTACATCTATGTGCACGCATTCTGAGGCACCAGAGAGCACAAAACCTGCCATTTCACATGCAATGGCTACTGAGGTTATGGATAACATACCATTTATGAAACAATTGTGGTTTTTTTGAAACCAGAAACAATTGTTTTCTGAAACAGTTATGTTTTTCTGAAACCAAAACAGTAAACACACTGCTGGCTCTTAAGTGCATGGAGGACAGATTATTGCTGGGCAAATGAACACACAGGAGGTGAACAGTCTTCACTAATATAAAACAGAGGAGACAGTGGTGTTCACCAAATGATCCTTGATTGGAGAATAGAGATTATTCAAGCATACCCCTATTCTCATCATCCGTGAAACCTTGCAAGGTTTTGTGATCCCTTGGGCTTCAAGCAACACCTTTTTAATAGGCCAGTGGTAGATTAGCATAATAAGCTTTAAAATTGAGAAAGTTCAACAGTCGAGAAAAGTCTTGTGAAACTCAAAAGCTTGTTACAATACAGTGGTACCTTAGGTTAAGTACTTAATTCGTTCCGGAGGTCCGTACTTAACCTGAAACTGTTCTTAACCTGAAGACCACTTTAGCTAATGGGGCCTCCTGCTGCTGCCGCACCGCCGGAGCACGATTTCTGTTCTTATCCTGAAGCAAAGTTCTTAACCTGAGGTACTATTTCTGGGTTAGCGGAGCCTGTAACCTGAAGCGTATGTAACCTGAAGTGTATGTAACCCGAGTTACCACTGTACTGGCCCCAGTGCTTTTTTTCTGGGGGGACGCAGGGGGACACATACCCCTAAACATTTTGTGAATCTAAGTTTGGCCTCATTGAGGGGCAGTATTTCAATATGAGTGGGAAAATGAGAATACCCCTAAACATTTTTTTAGAAAAAAAGAGCAATGATTGGCCCCCTTTTAAAAAGTTATTATCTGAATCATTTTAAAATTCAGGGGTCAGCAAACTTTTTCAGCAGGGGGCCAGTCCACTGTCCCTCAGACCTTGTGGGGGGCCGGGCTATATTTTTCGGGGGGGGGGTGAACAAATTCCTATGCCCCAGAAATAACCATTTTAAATAAAAGCACACGTTCTACTCATGTAAAAACACACTGGGACTATCTGCGGGCTGGATTTAGAAGGCAATTGGGCTGGATCCGGCCCCGGGCCTTAGTTTGCCTATCCATGTTTTAGATCCAGGGGTTGGCAACCTAAGGCCCATGGGCCACAAGCAGCTCATGGGGGTCATTTAAGTCGCCCATAGACCCCTGCTGCCTGCTCAGAGACCCCTGCCGCCCAATCGGTCGATTCCCATGCACCGTGTTAAACCGGCAAGGAGCAGAGCAGGGACCGCCTTCTGTGATGCTGGCCAGCTTCCCATTGGCTGCAGGAAGCTCCTGCAGCCAATGGGAAGCTGCGCACATATCCTCCACGCATTTGAAATAGCATTTGCGCATGCATGCATGCGTGCACACACACTCTGGCCCACTGCAGCGTCTGCAGGACCATGAACTGGCCCAAGCCATAAAAACTTTGCCGACCCCTGTCTGAATCAGCCTTCTTTTGAAACCATCATTCTAACTGCAATTGTATCTAATTATAGAAATTATGGTACAGGAGCCCACAACTTTCTAGCATTTGTAATTAGACATGTTCGCAGAAAGAAGAAGTACTTACTCTCAAAGAGGATCGAGAACTGCTTGCCTATATCGCTGGCGGTGAGTCAATAGAATTTCCCAGGTTGAACAGTGCAGTGGGGACCAAGCAGACTTGGCAGACTTGGCAACACACAGCAACAAAAGTTGGTCAGCTAGTTTCAACTGGAGCCTTTTCAGGGTATGTGAAACTGAATGTGGAAGTCCAACTCTCAAATGATAACTATGATCTAGAGTGCGCTGTCTGAAGTGTCTTGCAATTTTAAAAAACCATTTCCTATTTTTCTGCTACTTTATGGGGGAGTTACATAGTCAAAACAAAACAAATTCCTTCCAGTAGCACCTTAAAGACCAACTAAGTCAGTTCTTGGTATGAGCTTTCGTGTGCATGCATTGGTATCTGAAGAAGTGTGCATGCACACGAAAGCTCATACCAAGAACTGACTTAGTTGGTCTTTAAGGTGCTACTGGAAGGAATTTGTTTTTTTTTATGGGGGAGGTTAGACTCGTATGGTTAGACTCAGCGGTGGAGCAAGCAGATCGGGAGCCTGGGGTGGTGCCGCCCGGCATTTTGTCACCCCCCTCAGTGGTGACACCCAGGTAGACCCGCCCCCATCGCACCCCCCTTCCTCCGCCCCTGGTTGGATTTGTATTAACTTTTGAATGAATGGCTTAATATGAGCATAACACTTATATTATTAGTATTGTATACTGACCAGTTGGTATGTTTTATGCATAAATGAACTGCAGTTGTTGAATTGGTAATTGCAATATATTATAATTATGGTTACAGATAGGTAGCCGTGTTGGTCTGCCATAGTCAAAACAAAATAAAAAAATTCCTTCCAGTAGCACCTTAAAGACCAACTAAGTTAGTTAACTTAGTTGGTCTTTAAGGTGCTACTGGAAGGAATTTTTTTATTTTGTTTTGATTATAATTATGGTGACTGTATTTAAATTGTCCATCCTATAAACCACTTTGGACACAAAGTATCAGGCGAAATACAATATACAAATAAATAGTACTTCTGTGGGTTTTCTAGATGACCAAAACTAAGGCCAGGTCCTTCCAAAAAGCAGTTCATGGTTCAAAGTTGACACATGATATAACTAAATGTTGAGTTGGAAGTTTATTCCACAAGGGTCATTATATAGTTTCCAGTTGCAGGATAGTTTCATGCTTTTGATTCTATGTGTTTGATGACTTCATTGGGCTTTTGCAGCTAGGGTTGCCAGATGTCATGTACAGTATATGAAATAAGAACTTTTCTTGGTAAATTTGTACATGTGTTCTTAATAATATAGCCCAAGAGCCTGCCCAACCTATTCTTCAAGCAGGACATTAATCTTCACAACACCCTTACATAAGACTAAGGTTCCATTAGCAATTGGCATGGATAGATGATGCAACTGGTACGAACTCAGAAAGCTTTTTTTAAAGTCAAGGCAACTCAAGCCCCGCTAGTGCTCCATATCCATGCAACCTCATAATTGGTTGGTTCTCCTTGGTGGGTTCTAAATCTGCAGTTGACCAACAGAGAGCCTGCAGTAAAGCTTTGGCAAACTACAAAAAGTCAGCTTACATTAGAGAGAATGGTTGTGCAAACCATCAGTATGGATTCACACAGCCAGCGCATATAGTGATTTTCCAGAAACTTAACACCTTTAAATAAGTTCCCACATTTTGCTTGTGCTGCTGGCAAAGGATGAAATTTCAGTTGATTTGGACTGTCATGACAGTCAACTAAGTCTGGCAAAAGGCAGCTCTTTGAGTCTGCTCTAGAGTATATGCATTTACATGCCTACTCAGAAGTAGTCACACAGTTAAGAGGGTGCAGGATTGTAGCATAAGTGTGATTGAGTAATCTGCTGTAAGAGGTGCTGTTTGCATTTTTTAAAATGTCAAAAGTGGAAAACAATTTACATCACTCTTCAGGGTTGTTGTTTTTTTGTTTACAATACCAAAAAAAAAAAGGTGCTGGAGAGTCATACTAGTGTACAGTCCTGGTGTTGCTTGCAAGGCCCCAGGCAACGATGCATAAGATATTTTCAAAAGGAACCTGGATTTTGATTCAAACTCGCTGTATGGGCAAATCTATACCATACATTTAAAGCACATGACTTTCACCCAATAATCCTAGGTGGTATGTAAATCACTCTGGAAGCCTTTTCGGTTGACAAGCAGGGTTTCTCAAACTTGGGTCTCTAGATGTTTTTTTGGACCACAACTCCCATCATCCCTAGCTAGCAGAACCAATGATCAGGGATGATGGGAACTGTAGTCCAAAAAGAGCTGAAGACCCAAGTTTGAGAAACCCTGCTGTAAATAAATAAAAACAAATAAGGGAATTGTAGGTCTATGGCTCCAGCTACAAGGAATGTTTGGGGTAAGTCATACGCACTAAATGTGTGCTGAATGTGCTTTAAATGTATGGTGTGAATCAGTCACTAGGGCTATCAATTCTCCCTTCCCCTTTCTTTCTTTCTTGTACTTATATTCCACGCTTCCTCCAAGGAGCTCCTGGTGGCTTGCATTTGTCTTTTTGTGCACCATTTTATTCTCACAATCTTGCAAAGTAGGTTAGGCTGAGAGATGGCGACTAGCCCAAGGTCACCCAAGCAAAAGCTTCTTAGCTGAGATGAGTCTGGGTCTCATCCTACTCTGCCACATCAACACAGGTGCAGGGACCCCAAATTGCATAAGTCCTAGCCAGCATGGCCAATAGTCACAGGTATTGGGAGGTGTTGTCCAACAACATCTGGAGGACCGCAGGCTTCCCATCCTCACTCCAACCACTATTCCACCCCACTGACTTTTAATCAGGGGATCTGTGCTTTTAACAGCTGCACAGCAGGCAGAAATTCAGCACATGGAAATGCAATACCAAAGGAAAACTGTGTTTGCTGAATTGCTGCTTGTTAGAGGTTTCTTAGGGATGCAGGTGGAGCTGTGGGTTAAACCACAGAGCCTAGGACTTGCCGATCTGAAGGTTGGTGGTTCGATTCCCCGTGACAGGGTGAGCTCCTATTGCTCGGTCCCTGCTCCTGCCAACCTAGCTGTTCGAAAGCACGTCAAAGTGCAAGTAGATAAATAGGTACCACTCTGGCGGGAAGGTAAACGGCGTTTCCGTGCGCTGCTCTGGTTCGCCAGAAGTGGCTTAGTCATGCTGGCCACATGACCCGGAAGCTGTACGCCGGCTCCCTCGGCAAATAAAGTGAGATGAGCGCCGCAACCCCAGAGTTGGTCACGACTGGACCTAATGGTCAGGGGTCCCTTTACCTTTACCTTTAAAGGCTTCTTTGTGGAAGCTCCTAGCACTCAGTATTTCCACCGTTAAAATAAAATCTAACTCCAAAATAAAGAAAAGCCTCCATGTGTTTGTTCTTTAACTAATACGTTGACTCACAATGTCACTCCCTAAAACATGAGCCAGACCATAAAAAGCACTTACCATTCGCCAGCATCTACAGGGTTCTCACTCGCTGCAAAGAGCAGGACACCTCCTCTTAAATGAGACGGTTCCTTTATTTTGTAGGCGGAAGTTGGCACAACCACAGAGGAGGGAGAAGGTGGCCGATTTCACCAGCATAACTGAGACATTTGTGTTGTCACTTTCCTTCTTGCTCAACCCATCTTTCTGTTGTGGGCTCAGCCAGAACAGCATGCTACACTCACGTTATTTTAACTGTTTGTCCTACAGATTAAAATTGGCTGCACAAAACACAGTTGGTTTTCACTTTTACTTGGGAGAAGCCATATTTCCGGGAATATAAAGAATCAGCAAATGTTTTGCTGTTGAATGGGAGACCAATAGTACGGCCTACATTGAGCCATTTCACAAATGTGGAACAAGCTCAAAGGTCAGCCTGCAGTAAAAATTGTTTATGGAACGGTTTGCAAATAGAAATGTGATTGTGTTAGCAAGATTATTGTGGCTACCTAGAATACAAACCAGCAGCAAAGGGATTTTTGGTCTTCAGTCTATGTTAGTCAGAGGCGACTATAAAAAGCCACTGCCATTCCATTAAGCAAGTATGTAAATATATCTAGCTAGTTAATTACCCACTTTCTTTTCTGCCAAATTCTGCTGAGATTATCTGTATATTGATTAGCCATTGTTAACTGGCTTTTTAAAAAAAACAAATAGTTGTCTGTATTCCAAGTAACATCCTACAAAGGAAGAGGATCTGCTATGTATTTTCAGGATCACATTTCTAAGAACAGTTGCCTCTTTTCTGAACCCAACCCCACATTCATGGGGAGCAGCACTTCACAGTACAGAAACAACAAGATTATAGTAGTTTATATTTCATCCTGTGTAAGTGTACTGCCAGTGTACTGCCAAAAACACATTGTTTTGTTTATCCAATACAATTGCTCTTTTGTGTGTGCAAAGTGCTTCTTAGATATGTCTTTGAATATTTGGAAATATCAACTCACAGCTGCTTTTTAATCACTTGAAGGACATATGAATAAAAACCAATTACTGGTAAGTGGTGTGCCGCCACCACAAAATTTGGTCTTTTATTTGTAGTGTTTGGAAGCAACCCAGTCTCTTTTGGATCTGTACTGTATCATTCCAATTTGTAATTCAGGTCCAATTCTGAACTGTTAAATCCAAAGCTGTTTCACTCTTTTTGAATACAAAAACAACTACAGTGGTACCTCAGGTTACATACGCTTCAGGTTACAGACTCCGCTAACCCAGAAATAGTACCTCGGGTTAAGAACTTTGCTTCAGGATGAGAACAGAGAGGCCCCATTAGCTAAAGTGGTGCTTCAGGTTAAGAACAGTTTCAGGTTAAGAATGGACCTCCGGAACGGATTAAGTACTTAACCCAAGGTTTTAACTTAACCTTTTCCCCTTTTCACCTAAGTGAATGAAATTTTCAGGCAAAAGAGGCCTTCCAGAGTAAATTAAGACTGCCCAGAATGGGATGCAAATAGCAGCCATGGTGACCCTTCCTAAGAGGATACATTCTGCCAAATTTCAGAAAGATTGGTAGGGGAGAGCCACTGTACCTCTTAGCACTCTTATTTCCCACATCCAGCCAGGCAGGTGATTTCAGATGTGTAGTATTGGAAATAATTTCTGCATCTATAAAATTGTATGGGCTTTTCTCTAAACTCACTCCTTTCTTTACTCTCCACCTTCTGTTCTGGGTTTCCTTAAGGCTCCCATTTTTCAGCCTGCTGCCTATTCAGAGCCTGCCCATCAAACACTTTTACCATTGTATCTGACTCTGGTCTTTTAGTTTCCTGTAAGCTCTAGGATCTGTTTTAACTTCCTTATCTTTTTGCCCTTACATTAAGTTCTTAGGCCTATTGTGGCATTCACCACCAAAACTTTCACTTTCATGAACTTAAAATATTTTTGCAAACATGGTTTTCGGTCTTTGAAATTAGAATGCCTGTGGATATTCTATAAGGCACTGCAACAATCCAACCATTAGAGAGCAAATACTATTACCATGATGCTTCAGCATGCAAGAGATTAGTAATCTAAGGATGGAAAGAAGAAACTGACTGACAGCTGGCATAGTAATACCACTAAGTTCTCCAGCTCATATTTGATAGACGATGCATGGATTAACAGTCACGGCATGCATTCGGCAATCAAATTTGACCTCTGCCACCTATGGCATCCTCTGCAGTGTTTCCTGATGGTGGTATGGCAGCCCTTTGCCGTGGTTTTGTCCCACTTTGCCTTACACAACTAGTAGGAGGAATAGTGTCTTTCCATTTGTCTATTATCTCCATTAAAAAAAACTAACCAACCCCCAAGGAAAGAGCCCTCACCACCCAGAAAATTCAAGCTTGATCAATCCCACGTGCAATTAAATCAGACAAAAGTGTTGCTCCATTATGAAACAGCTTTTATTTTAAGGTCTATACTTAAGTCAGTTCAGCAGCATTATATTCACAAACAAATGGATTAGTGCCGAGAGTCCTAGCATTATGCATTACCCTGAATGTAGAAGTGCAGTGGTCCGAAGTGGCCAGGCCTGTCCATGGCAACTCTAGAAAGGTCAGAAATCCACAGGCAAACATACTATCTTAAGGAAGTGCCTGAAGCTGTGCTTCTGGGTAAGATAGGTCTTCTTCCAACATCTTGCTCACAAGCCACAGTTGTTGTTTGTAACTAGTCTAATACAGTATGGCTGACAGTACTCCCAATTTCAGCTGCTACATTCCCCCCCCCTCCATCCCAGGCCTATAACAACAACCCACCCACTAGGCCAAGTGCTTGACATCTCCCCCCACCCAACTTTTTCTTGGAGGAAAAAAGATGAAGGTGCCGAACAAAGCACGAATATGCTCCTGCGTTGTCTGTCAAAGGCAAAATTGTGCTCGTCAGTAATGTGCTAGCATTAATCCTTTCCCACGGTTGTAGGGATTTCCCCACCGCTCTTGCAAAGCAGATGCAGTTAAATGGGACACACCCTTCGTTTAACTAAAATGCGATCCTCAGGAGGTCCAAGTGTTCCAACCCAGCTCCAGCCTCTGAAATAAAGCAATAGCTCCCAAAAAGCACACCGCGATGAAAGATTCAAGATTTCAGCAGCGGGTGCTATTCCAGCAGCACAGCAGTAAAGAACCCGTTGCAAAGGGGTAGAACAATAAAGGCAAAGTTAGATTTGACTTGGAACATAGTGATGATTCACATGAAAGTCTGATTTGACTTGCACATGGCAAAAGGCTACATTTCAGATTCCAGTGTTAAACACTGCACCCAATATTAACAGGTGGTGCTTTTGACAATAAGATGCCAATAAGACCGAAATATCAGTCCCAAATTCAGACAGGAACAGCAGTGAGTTTAATTTTCTTGCACCAAGTAGATGTGCTTAAGCTTTAAGCAATTTACTTTCCAATTTTAAAAGGGTAAAGGAAAGCTGGCAAGATCACAGGTAGCTGCAGAAAGCATGGAAAGCAAACACAAGGTAAATCCTTTATCATTATTTCATGCTAGAGAGAGATGTCACAAGTGAACCATGTTTCCAGAGGCAATGGAAACTCCATGGGCATGTCTTATCAAGCCTCGCTAGCACTCACTGGGAACCCAAATCCCACAATATTCTCACCAATTAGTACCATACCAAAGGCTGTATGCTGTCGAAGGATGGATGAGTCCCTATGCTGGCAATATGTGCCTACAGGCTACATGGCAGAAGTAGAGTAATATTTCCGAGCTCAAACTTCTGGTTCCCACTGGCTACATTTCCCCCCCTAAGGCTAGTGTTATTTGCATGACTTGAATTACAGTATTATTCAATAGTTTTAGGAAGGGGAAGGAAGTCACAATGCTCACACACTATCCAGTATTGTCTGATAATGGAATCCTTCCTGCAACAGTAATGGTACTGATTTGTGATACTACTGCCCACAGTAGGAAGATCTTCATCTTTGTAAAATGAATGGATTAGCTTTCTGGATTGGAAGTCTTTTTTCTCCCCCCCCCTCACCATATTCCTTTAAACCTAGCAGGACAAAAAACAACAGAGAGAGAGAGAGCGCAAGATCACAGACCTAGGAAAATACAATCCTTCAGACCTTGCACCTGCAAAGTGACTCATACCTGAGACAGGTGTGTGAAAGGTCTCAGCCACAAGCAGTACTTGCACTGATCCTTCCCTCTTGCCATCATGCTTAAGCATCTCCCCCAGCAACTTAAGTCTATTTTAGGATAAGGCTTTACAATATATTCCATTGCACATAAAGCTCCAGTGCCATCATAAATAAGGAAAATAACTCTACATCCTTCTGAAGTGTTACACTAGTCCGCTACATAGTTTTTATGTAAAGTAAGAGCCTCAGAGCAGAAGTCATTACTCTAACTAGCTGCTCCTTCAAACAGTCAAGTCTGCTGCCTGCACTGAGTGTCGTGTCCAAGTCGGCCATTCCAGCTAATAGCGGTGAAGGCAGGTCAGCTCCTTTAGCCCAGAGACTGTGTGGATGCATTTTGCTTGCAGTGTAGTTGTCATGGGTCTGACTTGCAGGGGACAGTTCTCCGCTTGGAGCTGTAGAAGTCTGGAAAAGAGCAGAAGGACAAATTGAACATGCCAGCCAAGGGAGTGTCCGTGTGAGTGCCTGGGAGATATTCATTCATGCCCAAGAGCAGTCTGCTCAGAGACTGCAAGGCAATCACCAGCCAAGATCCTGGAGTTCCCAACACAACCGTAACTGCGCAATTCTATGAATGTTTACCCAGAAGTTCCATGGTATTCAAGTGAGCTTACTTCAAGGTCGCACTTTACAACTTGAGAGTCATGTACATG
This sequence comes from Podarcis erhardii, assembly GCF_964252035.2. Lineage (NCBI taxonomy): Eukaryota > Metazoa > Chordata > Lepidosauria > Squamata > Lacertidae > Podarcis > Podarcis erhardii. The sequence goes on along the minus strand of NC_138510.1, from coordinate 47,305,001 downwards.
AAGGAGTGGCCTTGCCAGCCCATGGTTTAAGACAGGCTTCCTCAAGCACGGCCCTCCAGATATTTTTGGCCTACAACTCCCATGATCCCTAGCTAGCTGGACCAGTGGTCAGGGATGGTGGGAATTGTAGTCTCAAAACATCTGGAGGGCCGAGGTTGAGGAAGCCTGGTTTAAGATTTGCAGGACAGACTGTGCTGGTGATCTCGTCAACAACGGTGCTTTGTTTGGTTGGTGCAACACTCTCAATCATGGCAGCTTAGCTGTGGAATTCCCTCCTAGCAGATATTTCCATGTCCTGTTATTGGTTTTTCACTTGTCAGCTGAAGACCACCAATATGACTACTGGTTGCATTCTGCTGGATTCTTTGCTACTGAAGTTTTAAGAGATAGTTACTAAACGTGACTGTTCGGTTTAAACTTCTATAGCTATGTGTTCAATTTTATTTTAAATGTTCGACTGCATCCTGGGAACCTTCAGGATGAAGGTTTGGTTTAAAATATAATTTTATTTTTTTAAGGGGGGGTATAAGAAAACTTCCTCTTAAACTGATGACAAGATAATCAAAATTCCCAAAATCAAATTCCAGTTTTGAGCTCAGGTTCAGAATTCAACTGGTGAATTTGAAACAAATGCAATTTCACAAAAGTGAAATCCACGTCCAGGGCAGCTTTGGCCATTACCGGTAATTCTACCCTCCTCTCTGCAAATGTAAACACGGAAGACAAACAAAGCTGGTAGCTCCTTACCTTTGATAGTTGTCTGCTTTCGCTTGGAAGACTTGCGAGCCTCAAAGCCCACTTGCGTTGGCCTGTCTGTCTTTGTGTGCATCTTGAGAAGCACTGGGGAGGAGCTCAAGCTCTTTTCACCGGCACAACTGTTCTCCTTTGTGGGGCTCAGCAGATCTTGAGAAGGCAACCTGTTTAGATGCGAGACCTTTTCCCATTTATAGTCCCCTTCAAGTGGAGTTTCCGATTCAAAGTCAAAGTTCCACTTCTGCTGAGCCTCCTCCAGCTGGGCCTTCATCAAGGACTGGAAGTCCTTTTGAAGCTGGTCATGATCAACTGGTCCAAAGAGGTTTCTGCAAAGCTTCCTGCTGCAGGGAGACCGAAGGAGGTTGCCCTTAGACAGAGGCATGTTTCCAGCTAGGAGAAATACAAGCGAAAGTTTTAAGGAAAGTTACAACAGGCAACTTATAACTGCTATAAATTAACAATAAAACTTATAAATCAATTCAGCAAGTAAAATAAATTGATAAAAATAAAAAATTTAAGTGCCATGGCAAAGCTAATTTTACTAGGTCAAAAGCTTGGCAAAAATATCAGCATTGACATCACAATGAAAGGCCTTCAAGGTGGAAGCAAGACGAGCCTCGAGGGGAGGAAATGTTGTAGCTTGGTTCCAATACAGAAGAGACCCTGTCCCAAGTCACTGACCAACCACACCTCCTAATGGCGGCAAGACCAGCAGCAAGGCCTAATCAAGTATATGTCTTATTATGTACTGTTACTGTGTTACTCTATTTTCCATAAACTTCTTCGAGCACAGATTTACTTGTGAAAAATGCAGTACGTATATAAAAGGACCACGGCAATTTTTAATGAAGTGAGAATCGAGCGGACTGAGTGAAGTGGTGCATGTGCGATTGTGTATGTGGTGGTTGAGTGCTTAGAATAGTTCCTGTGTAGAGTGAATGTATAGGTGACTGTTATTGCTGGCATCAGAGGTGTCTTGAGAGACAATAAAGTACACCTCCGGGGCTGAAGCCATGACTGTATCAAGCTTTTTTGGTTAACAGTTATGAATTTTTAACTGTTAATTAGGCATTCTTAGTCACTTTACTTATGTACATTGTTTAGATATATATTTGGTTTCAAAACTCCAAATGAAGAATTATGATGGTGGTGTGATTAGGAATATTGTTTACTTTTGAGTAAGGAATTTGTATTGTATTCGATTCCTTTTTGTTGGGAGATTTCAGTTGACATTAAGAAGTAGCAAATAAATTGAATATATAAACCAACAATTGAATATATAAACCAACAAGTTGGGCCCAACGGTTTTAACAGTCCTTACCTTTGAAAGAACTGAGCAACATAAAACTAGGGATGGAATCTGTAGGGAAATTCTCAGCCAGGAGAACATCATTCAGATGACGTTTGAAACTGCTAAGGATTCCTCTGAATACCGGTAACTGCCAACGTCACCAAGAAAGCTGCTCTTTGCACTGTACACACAAGCCTCATCATCCCTACCCTTTGAACCACAGCCTTCAACCAAGAAGAAAGCTACCCAATAGCTACATGTAGTAGAGCTCCTTGGAGATTAAAAAGGGGTTGCAAGCCAAGATCTAGTTGGCGGTGTTCCATTTTTAGTATTCCCTTTCTCCTACATAATTATTTCCATGCAGTCATCCATCAGACAACTCTTGTTAAATTAGGAAAGCATTGCCACAGCAGTTATCATTGGGCACATTGAACACACTCAAGGAGGCAGTCCCATGTTTTCCATGAACAGCACTTGCAGTTTTATGGTTGGCCTAACGTGAAGCAGAATCTTCCACATCAGATCTTTCCACTATTTATTGATCCCCTCCAGACAATTGGATGCAGGTGAACTGCGTTGCATAAAAGTGTCTGTTTTGTCAGTTTGTACGCACTCATTCCAAATGATAGTTTCTGTACAGAATCTTGATTGTGTTGGTTGTTAGTTATGCTTTTAAATAGTGGTACCTTGGTTTAAGAACAGCTTAGTTTATGAACAACTTGGATAAAAGAACGCTGCAAACCCAGAAGTAGGTGTTTTGGTTTGTGAACTTTGCCTTGCAAGCAGAACATGTTGCATGTGTCCCCTTTGTAAATTGAGTCCCCCGCTGCTATGGGAAAGCACGCCTTGGTTTAAGAACAGATTTCCGGAATGGATTAAGTTCGTAAACCAAGGTACGGCTATACTGATATGAGACCTAATAAAGGAGCATAGGAGCACCCTGAAGGAATAGTCCACATTTGCCCAAATCTGGACGATTCAGAAGGACAGAGTCAGAACCCAATATTTATATAGAAAATACACCCTCAGTTGTCTTGGTACAGTCCTAGGATGACCAAGTACCTCTTTTAAAAAGCATGTGGCTGCACCGGAAGACCTTGAGTTCAGTACAGTATACTGCATTGCAAAAGCTGCAATCCTAAACACACTTCCTAGGGCTACGGTCCTCAGCATGGCACCTGGGCACTACAGCACCTTCCGACCCAAGCCCTCACCCCCACTCTAAAAATGTGTTGGGTTTTTTTTAATTGAGTGGGGTTGGGAAAGTTGCCTCCTTTTTTCTGTGCTTTATTTTGGGAGGGAGGGTGTAGATGTTTTGCCTGTTTGGGAGAGGCTTCTGAGCATTACCAGTTCTTCTATGAAATGGGTGTTTTTTGTTGCCAAGAATTGTTTTAGATCTCCAGCCTTGAAAAGCTGGGGAGCAAGCTGCATTGAATGCAGTGTGACTTTCTCTCATGTTAACGTGCATGAAAGATTGCACTGTTCATGTACTTTTAGCACTGAATGTGGCCAAACACCACCTGCAGTGCATATGCAGTGTAGAACTAGCTACAATTTACAATAAAATGTTAAGTCACCAGCTGCTAATGGACTTGGGCATCACGGACTGTTCAGGATTCAACACACACACACACACACACACACACACAGAGAGAGAGAGATCTGTACAGTTGAGTTGGGGTTCCTGGCTTCATCAAATCTGATGCCTTTGGCCCACATAATCTTAGCATTTTGACCTTTGCCCTGCCCCCCTTTCATCCATCCATATTGCAGACAAAGCTGATCTCAAGGCCATCAAGGGAGACAGAGTTTCCATCAATACAAGGCCCTCCCACGCCATCATTACACATTTTCTCTAGTGCTGAATGGCATTAGTGAGAGACAGAATGCAGCCAAATAATGACCCATCTTGACATCACACTGTAGATCAATTTAAGAGTCTTGCGTGAAGTCACCTCTAAGGTTTACTGCGCATACACACATTTGGGTTTATAAGGTTTGGGTTACCAGGATGCTTAAGTGGACTGTGTTTTGTCTAGAGAGTATATTTCCAGACCACCACCACCACCTACACTGGCCAATGTGTTTGCAAGGCTGCCTTTCCTCCAGTGTTCAGGCTTGGGAAGAGGCAAAGAGGTTAAAAATAGCAGCAGCCTTCATGCTCTCTTTATAAACAGCTATGCTGAATGACATCATTGAGAGGTTTAGGCATACCAGAACAAGTCCTGGCAGGTAGCGTGGCTGCCGAGGGCAGGCCTCAACTTGATATCTTGTTAAGTTGCCACTTCAGGCCACAGAAGCAGAGTGCCCACAAGGCACCTTTAGTTCCCTCAGCTGCTCACCCTGCAAAAGGTGGTGCCATGCAAGTTCTGAACTGCTTCTTCCTCTTGCTGAGAGAGAAGAGTCAAGGCTATTTCTGTGACCACAATAACTGCAGCAGCCTTAAACACATTGAGTTTTAAATCTTTATTTCATTTAATGATTATAACATGGAATATATGCGCTAAAGTATACAGAATATACAGTATAAGATACTAAATTGATAAAATTCCCGTTTTCCATTCTGTGTCTATCTCATTCTATTGTGACTTCCCTCCACCACAGCTCGACTTCCTTTGATATATATTGAACTAGTGATTGTGTTATATATATTGGTTCCTTTGGCTCTCAAAACCCTCTTGCAATAATTTTTTCACACCTTTACAAAGTTAGTCCATGCATATCAATAAATTCGTTTTGGAGCGATGTTTTGTCATATAAGCAATTCCATTCCTTCTTAAGTTTTTGATTTGAGTGAAGTCTAATGGCTGCTGTCATTTTAGCCAATTCTATGAATTCACATAGTTTATTAACTAATCCTCTACTGAGGGAACAGTGTCCCCTTTCCAGTCTTAAACACATTAGATTGCATGCAGGCAAACAATTCACTCGCATCACAGGAAAGTGCCACCACGTCTCTAACAAAACCACCACAAAAGGTTCAAAGAGCAACTTTTGCAGTGGGTTGTCAAATTGAATGTTATGCACATTGGTTCATGCATACACACACACACACACACACACACACACACACACCATAGCTGTCAACCTTCTCTTTTTTTGTAGGAAATTCCCTTATTCTAGTGCCGTTTCCCACTGCTTCGCGCTACTATCCCGGATTGTTAGATATCCCATAGACTGTCCCCGGGACAGGTGTGGCTGCTGATCCCTTATTTTCAAATCTGAAAGTTGACAGCTATGACACACACACACACACACACACACTCAGCTAGAGGCTAGAAATCAACTCATAAAATCCAACGTTTTAAAATGCTTTTCTTGCAGCAACTGCACCCCCAAGGTCCTGAAAGTCAACCCTGGATGTTAATTTTCAAAGATCTTTCTTATTCACTTCTTACTTGAGATCACAGCTAGAGTTGCTCTGTTGCCATTGCACAGGTGCTACCTTAGACAGCTGCTGGAAAGGACTAGGCAGTTTGCTCGATTCTGCATTTGGGATAGAGGCTGCAGCTACAAAATCACTGTCTAACAGCTGCTGAAGGCCCATACTTAGCCCACCCAAATCAGCAGTGTCTCCACTTTCTGACAGCAGCTTTTCAGACAGCAGGCCTTCCCAGCCTTAGGTGGAGGTGCCAGGAAGGGAACCAGGGACCTTCTGCAGACAATACGCACTCTCTTTCAGAGGGGCTTGCGCATAAGTCGGCCACCTTACTAAACACAGCGCCGCATTATAGTATTTCCTATTTATCCTGCAAACATGCTTTGGTGGTTGCCGGTTAAGAGCCAGCCAATCACAATGTAGGTCACCGTTGTTGTTGAAACAGTAGCTTAAAAACCCTGCGCGTAGTTCAGAGGAGCGTCTCTCGCAGTTGCAAAACAATCCCGACCGCTTGGTGGCCTGTCTCGCTGGCGATCAGCTGCTCCGCCTGCCGGGCACAGGGTGAGCTCAGGGAGCTCGGGCTCCTTCGGCCCCCAAGGCTGGAGCAAAGCAAACAGGACTTGCTTATCGTAATAGGAGGAGCCCAGGAGGTGTGCGAGACGCTCGCGGCGCTCGCCCCGGGATTACGTCATCTGGCACCACAGCAGCTGCGTCACGTGCCGCGCTGTGGGGGAGGGAGGGAGGGAGGGGCGGAGGGAAGTTGCGAAATCGCGCTTGCCACACAGACCTAGTTCTGCCACAGGCAGGGAAACAAACACGGCCCCCAGACAACCTACTACGGCCCCGCCTCGCCGCCCCCTCCAACGAGCATCCGGCGGATTGGGGGCCGGTTTCAAGGCGCTTCCTTCCACCTACCACCCCCCCCCAAAAAAAAGAGAAAAGGGGGGGTGAGAACCACAGCAGTTGGCAAAAGCTCATAACTGGAGATTTCGGCTCAAAAAGGCGAGGGGGGGCGGAAATCCCACCCCAATAAGCTGTTTCGGGGGTCCCCCCAGTGCCTTTTTAGGAGGGAAAAAGTGGCTGGGAACACACAGCAGTTCGCAAAAGCGGGCTTCGGCTGCTCAAGCCGCGTAAACGAAAGAACTCCCCAAGCGTGGGGTTTTTTTTGGGGGGGTGGAGAAAGATGTGGGGGTTTTTTTTGTTCTTTTTCTCCTCCTCCCCACCGAGGTCTCTTTCCAGCCGCTTCCTCCTCCTCCTCCTGCAGCGCAGCGTCTGGTTTGCGCGCGCCTCTTTCAAAGCGGCGTAATGGGGCTGAGTGACGCTCCTGTGAGCACAACAAGCACAAAAATAAAACTCGGCTTGGGAACAAGGAGTTCCCGGCCCGAGAGAACAGAACATCGCGGCGGGCTGGGCGGAGAGTCAAAAATCAGCTCGTGCGCGTCTTGCAAGTTCCACCCAGGCGGGGCTTCTCCTCCCTCCCCCCCCCTCGCCTCTTCCTGTCTTCAAGCGCCGGGAGCGAAGCGAAAACCCGCAGCCTCCTCTTTCTTTTTACCCCCTACTATAGGAAAGGCAGCCCCGCCGGGCGGCTGCCCCGATAATACTCCAGGGCTTGGCCTGGCCCTCTTACATCAGCCCCGGCGGGGAGCGAGCGAGTGACTGCCACTGAGTCACAGCCGCCGCCTGACTACCTCTCCCCCCCCCCCCGCAAAGCCGAGCGGTAGTCGCCGCCTCCTGCAAGCCGGGACATGCCCCGGCAGGCTCTCCTGGCCGTGCAAAGTCACCGTCCGGCTGCCGGCTCGACAGCGCCCCCTCTCGCAAGGCGCAGGAAGGGCCCGCAACCCTCCGCCAAGGGCTGCGTGGGGCATCGCCATTACCCAAGCGGTGCGATGAAGCCCAGATCCTTTCACGGTCCTAAGGTGCTCTCCCTTCTCTCTGCCCCACCCCGCGCCCTCTCCAAATGTTCACCCTGGCTTCCAAAGGTTGCTTTGCAAGGCCCTCCTGCTCCTTGCGCCGAGCGGGGCCCGAGACTTCTGCCCCGACAGCTCTCCAGCCGCTACCTGACTCAGACAGACAAACACAGGCACCTCCCTGCAAAGGCGCACAGATAAAGTCACTCGTCATCCAGCAAAACAATGTACCGCTTCCTCACCCGCACTGGCCGCTCCGCGCTTCTTTTGGGGAGCGTCAGTCTGCTCATCTGTCAACAACTGATTAGTAGTAGGCGTAGCACCTACCCGAGACGTTTTTGGTTTCGGTGTGCATGATCAGTGCTGGTTACGCGCAAGTGAGCGCGCATCACTGCCCCTCTCCCCTCCCGTTAAGCGCTCAGATTGTAGCCCCCCGAGTCTTCAGGAACAGGGTGACATACATAAGCAACACGCAAATCCGAACAAACAATGCCGTCGGGTTTGGACAGCGAGCGGAGGAGTCGCCAGGCTCCTCCGATTGCGATGGACGGCACCGCCATCGCGCACTTCGGGGAGGTGCACGTACCCGCAAAACCGACCGAACCCATTTTAAGGGTCCCCTTGCCATCTCCTCTTGTCAGCAGGTGGGGAGAATTCCGAGGTGAAGTCGAAAAGCCACGCCGAAGCTCTCCAGGCTGTCTAAGGGAGTGGCTAGAGATGGAAAGAACAGGTGGCTCAAGGGATGAAGAGGGAAGGCGACGTCTCCTGGACGCTGGGAAACGAGAGCAGGGTGGGGAGCGAAAGAGAATCCCCCCCACCCACCCACCGACGGGGTCAGGGCTGGTCCACTCATATTTCCCCACCCGGAGACAAAATACGAGATCTTCGACTTTACACAAGGTGGATGGGAGTAAGAAACCGGGATGCGCTCTCTCCCTCCGCAGCATAGCTGACCCCTGCAAATAAGGATGAGAGGAAAAAATCCCAGGCGGAGCGGAGATCGAAGGACATCAAGGGAGGAAGCGAGGGGGCTGCCACCTCCGAAATGGGGCTAGGGTGGGAGACAACGACGCAGTTTCTCCATCACAATCACGGATAAATGTTCCTGTTTCCGATACCTTAAATATTTCCCATGCACGTTACAATGCCGCCCTCCCCCTACTCAGCATTGAGAGCTGCCCAAGACCCTCCGGCTCCCAGACGGGAGAAAGCAGCGCTCACCTCTCTCTTTCTCTCTCTCTCTCTCTCTCTCTCTCGCTGCCTTCCTTCGCTCGGAGGCGCCCTCTGCTCTCGGTAGCTCTGAGCGTAGCAGCTCCCGGCAGGACTACATAAAGCCTTTCCAAGACTCCGCCCCCTCTCGTGAAGGGGCGGGGCCTCGCGCCTCTCCTCCCCGCCTCCGAGGAATTTCCAGAGCGCCTCCTTCCTGGTCTCCGTTGTTGACTGCCTAGATCCTCGCTTGCACACACGCCCGAAAAGGAATCGCGCCGCCGACAAATTCTTCCGCAAAGGTACGCCGGCATCCACGTCTACGAGCACAAAGAGCCGCGGCCCCGACTCGAGGAGCGCAGGGGAATATGCTGCAAGATGTAAACGGACCGTGTCTCCTCTGACGCTGATGCAAAACACCGGGAAGAGTGTCGGCTCGGTTGCGCTTTGTTTCTTCAGCGACTCTTTGTACGTTTTCCCTGCCCTGTATTAACTGCCGTGTCCTGTGTGGAAAAGCACTCAAAAGTATTTTTAGACATGCCTTGAAAATTTCTGCAAATATGAGCACTTAGAACATCCGCACTCCTTAGGCTGGCCGGCTGGCAGCCAACCAACCAACCAACTAACCAGCCAACCAACCAACTAACCAGCCAACCAACCAACCAACTAACCAGCCAGCCAACCAACCAACCAACCAACCAACTCACACACCTTTCCTCCCTCCTTCCTCCCAGCGAATTAAAAACTGTTTAATCTGAAGCACTGCAGCAGGTGCAGCCAGCTGGCACTGTTCACCTCATTCTATCTCCAGGTTCTCCCCTGCATGGCATCATCGGCACCAAAGTCCAGCTGTAGCCCCCTTCCCACTTTATTCCAGATTTCTCCTGGGGGGGATGGATTCCCCACAGTTTGGTGTTCTTTTATAATTTCCTGTTGTTAAATAAAAAATAAAGCAAAAAATAAAAATAAAATAATTCGCTGTTGCTTCAGAGGTCCCTCTTTCTGTCATGCACACAAGCTGCTCATGTTGGGTAGAGGCCTTGAGATTAGCTTCAGCTGGAAGTGGAACAGCTCTATTCCTAGGTGTCCCCAAAGTCACATGAAGGCTGAAAGGCAACTGTAGATCCACCCACTTTTCTCTTTGTGCATCACCAAATTGTTGCAGGAGCTTAGCTTAGTTGCTTATTAGGTTTATATCCTGCCTTTTCTCAAAGGAAACCATGGCAACATCAACGCACCTCCTGCTGCCTGCATTTTATCCCCCACAACAACCATGCAAGGAAGGCTGAGCTGAAAGAGAATGACAGGCCCAAGGTCACCCAGTGACCTTCACTGAGTTGGAATGTGAACCCGGCGTCACACTGGGCCTACCAAGCGTTGCCATATTTTGAAGCCATATTTTGAAGCCCAAAAAAGAGGACACATTTGCCAACTTCTACTTTTAACTATGGATCGCTATGACGACTCTACCCATGAAAAAGAGGACATGCCCTGGAAAAAGGGGACATATGGCAATACCCTCAAACCAAGTTAAAATCTAGTTTCCTGAATTCAAATCCATGAAAGTCATTCACACCTGCCATGATAGGCCAATCATGAGGATGGAAAGTCCCAATCATTTGGTATTCGTAGCATTTGTTTTATATTTTTTCTGTATCAGGTCAATTTTTGTTGTAACATCTAATTGTCTGGAGAATGTACTTTACAGTGGTACCTCGGGTTACATACACTTCAGGTTACATACGCTTCAGGTTACAGACTCCGCTAACCCAGAAATAGTGCTTCAGGTTAAGAACTTTGCTTCAGGATGAGAACAGAAATTGTGCTCCGGCAGCGCGGCGGCAGCAGGAAGCCCCATTAGCTAAAGTGGTGCTTCAGATTAAGAACAGTTTCAGGTTAAGTACGAACCTCCGGAACAAATTAAGTTCTTAACCCGAGGTACCACTGTATTTGATACAAGGCTGTGACCCTTGATTCTTTTTGTAAGGTACTGTTTTGTTCTCTTCTTTTTGTTTATTTTATTTCATTATTCTTACTGGACTGTTCTTTTAACTTCATAATAAAGTATTGAGATAATCATTCACAAATTACACCTTGGTCATATGAACTTTCAGTGACATGTGAAGATGCTCCACTTCAGGGCTGTTGAGCTACAACTCTAAGGTTGCTACCAACCTGTCTGGAGCCAAATCAGGACCTTTAACAAAGGGAACCATGCATCTGCCCCCCCTCCATATATCAATATTTAACATGGCAGGGCATTGCTAGGCAACATTGTTAGCCACCTGCTTCAAAAGTCTTAGCTGTCTACTTAGTAGGTTGCCACCTTTTGGAGCTGGGCTTCTGCACCTTTATAAGCTGTGTAACAGGCTGAAATCTACCAGGCAGAGCTTTCCTCGCTGCTACTATGCACTAGTAGAAAAGACACTTATTGAAAATCTGCATGCCGTGCAGCTAGGCCCTCACCTCACTGAGAAAACCCAGTCACGGTTAATTGTATCATTTCCAGAGTGGCCAAAAAAGGGAAAAAAAGGGGTTGGGGGGACAGAGGTTTGCATAAAGTGTATATGCTAATTTCTATGAAGAGATGCAATTTTAGAAAGAATTACTGTAATTTAAATAGAAATGCATCTCACCATAGTGTTGACCTGTGTGACTGCTCAGTCTGCTGTCCAGCTGCTAACAAACATCATCGTTGCTGACCCTTATTAACTGCTCTTTATCTTTAAAATAGACTTGGTCAGGCAGCCCTTCAAACAGAGGATGCCTTCAAACAGAAGACAGCCTTCTGCAAAGTATGGCACAAGGTCACACTAAATACTTTTTGTCTAGCAGCCTCTGGGTTATTATTTTTTTAAAGACAGCATTGGAGTGGGGGCAGAATTTCTAACTGCGCAGGACTCTATTCTCCACTGTGGATTGGGATGAGGTAAGCAGCAGAACTATTATCTAGACTGCTTTTTCCATATCTAAGGCAACATTGGTTCATGGCTAAAGAACCCCATTATCTTCTATTTCAGAATACAAAGAAAATCAATTAAATCAGCTGGTAGCCAGATTTTGAAAATTGGCTTCCAGGGATAAGAAGTGAGCCTTCATAGTAAAAGTGCCTGGATAAGCAGCTTTCAGAGCGAAGTGCTCTAACGAGGAACATGTTTGGGCATGTTATACTAAGGAGGCTGCATCCTGATGAAGTGGCCTTCTTCTGAGTTAGTAACAGTCCTTGTTTGAAAAGTAGAATATGCTGCTATGTTCACAGCATCCAGATAAGATGCTAGACTGGAGTTGCATTGATTGTGGCACCTTTGTGCTCATCAGCTGAAATTAGGGCTGCACATTAAGGGTTCGATTTACCATACCTGAGCCTGTGTGCACTTATTTGTGGGTGGATGGGACGGCTACTGCCATTCTCACATTTGTTGGCGGCACAGCCCCTGTGTGTTTAACAGCTGGGTGACAGGTAGAAATCCAACAGATGCAGTATCCTCTATCATTGCAATTCCATTAAGATGTGGCATTTCTGCCTGCTGTGCAGCTTTTCTTGAGGCACAAGGGTTTGGCCAGGTGCTAATTCTGTTAACGTCCAGGCTGTGTAGATGAAGAGAGACTTGTGGTCAGATTGAAGTTGGCTATTACCATCTTAGAACAATTACGGCAGGATGCAGCTAACAAGACCCATCAGTGGAAGTCCTGGGCAAGCACTTCCACTTGGACAGCAATGCTTTCCCCCCTTTCTTCCCCCTTCATGTCTAACCCCCCTCCCCATGAATGGGGATGGATGTGTTAGGTGAATCCCGAGAACAGGATGTGGCGGGTGGGATGTGGGGGTGGAGGGGAGGGGAGGGGGATTTTCCATCTGGCAAGTTGAAATGCTCATGCAGACAAAACGTTCGTCATAGTGCGAGATTGAACCCCGCCTATAGATACTACATGCTGTGGAATAAAACCTAGCAGGAACTATTCTCCTTAGAACATTTCATGCCTGTGAAGTGTCCCCATTATTTCTCCCTTGCATTTAAGTTTTTGATTTGACTCAGTCAGTTTTTAATGGGCAAGTTAAAATTCCAAACCCAGCATCGTAACATGCATAGATTGCATGGGTACAAAGAAAGAGGCTTTAAGACCAATTAAATCTCTGCATCCTTTGCATTTAATAACTGCTCAAACCCGTGACTGGCTCCTTTTTGGTGCTGCTGCCGTAGGACCTCCCCTTGGCACAGGGCCCTGTGGAATAGAGTTCCCTTATTGTGCCCAGTCAGTGCCCTCTCCCTCTGCTAAACAGAGCAGAGAAATTACGCTTTAAAATAAATTAGAGTAGAGGGCATGGGAAAGTGTTAATTTCATGCCAGAAACTCTTGCTACTACAAGCTAGCAACAAGGGATATTGTTGGTATTATTATTATTATTATTATTTCACACCATTTGAATGCTACCAACAAAGTCAAAACTCTTACGTGCAGAACAATAGCAGGTGCTGTCCTGTTTTTATTTTTAAGAAAATAATATTATCACATGCCTAGGACACATTGTGTACTAGAATGTGGGAGATGTGCTGCTTTGAAAAACTAGGCCATCTGAGCCAGATCTACCCACTGCTCACATATCCTCTTACTCCCAGCTGCTCCATGGTGACTTTATCTCTAGAGCTGTGGTTCTTAAACTGAGAGGCAGGCCCTCACTCCTCTTGTCTGTGAAGACCTGCTCCCTGCCCTGCAAGCCTTTTTCCACCCTGCCTTGAAGGACAGGACCCTGACTGACTCCAGATGCAGAAGCTGAGGTTGCTGAAGTCTTTTTGGCTGGGGTCTTTTGTTGTTGCTATTTTTAATTTTTCTTCCCCTTTGTTTCTTTATTTTAAATATTATTTTAAATATTAAATATTGTTTCTTTATTTTAAATATATAAATATCTTAAATATTGTGGAAATAGTTCAGTACTTTTAAATGTTTTATTTATTGTTTGTGACTCCTTTTGTTATGTTGCTGTTATGTTATGCTTGGTTTTTCAGGTTGTAATCTGCCTTGGCATAGCATACAAATAAAATTATGTGTGCATGTATGGAAACACAAGGCATTTGAAGGCAGGCAAATAATTCAAGAAAGGAGAAGCTCTCACAGTGGGACCAGCCAGATACCTCTTTCTATCCAGCTTCAGAGTTATGCCTGACAGTCACTCAAATAAGGCCGGCCAAAGGACAAGATGTCGTGTGTGTGTGTGTGTGTCCCCCCCCCCCCAATTCCACATATAGATGCCAACTAGCCTAGCTATTGAATCTCCAACCAAGAGGAATGACTGCCCTCCAGTGTCTGCTTCCTGAGGCAGTTGCCTTGTGCCACCTGATGGTAGGGCTGGCTCTGCACAGCAATTCATCCCATTTGTGATTCCAGGCAACCAATGTCTAGAGGCATATTGCCTCCAACACTGGAGGCAGAATGTAGCATTAGTGGCTTGTGGGCCATGGATAGATTTATTATCTTCAATCAATTTGTCTAATCCTTCTTTAATGCTGTCCAGATTGGTGGCCCTCACTACATCTTGTGGGAGCAAATTCCATCCTTTAATTATGGGCTGTGTGAATAAGTCCTTTCTTTTGTCTGTCCTGAAATCTTGCAGCATTCAGCTTCCTTGAATGTCTGCAAGCTCTTTTGTTATGGGAGAGGGAGGGAAACTCCTCTCTACCCATTTTCTCCACACCTTGAACAATCTTAAACACCTCTGGAGGTTCAGCATTTGAAAGCAGATATATCGCCCTGTGGTGAAAAGAAGCCCTTGTCTGCTGTGTGTATTGTCTACTTGTCCCTGTTAAAGCAATCTTAAAATGTACATTCAGAGGTAGAAAAGGCCTGTTGCTCACAGATAAGGAATCAAGGCATATTTCCTCTAGCTTAGAGCCCAGGGCCATTTCCTAGTCAATTACTTGTTGGGCTATAAATGAGCTGGGGTTTTTTTTGGGGGGGGGGGAGAGACACTTGTGTATTCCCAGTCACTTTCTCCTCCCTGCTGAGAATTTAATCTGAATACAAAAGAGGCATTGTTACATGTAAGAGGCATGCTAAGCCTATCTACTAGACAGCAAAAAAAGTCACTACAAATTGCAGGATGGGTTTATTGTTATAAGGTGTTGAGAAGTTATCCTTTCCTCATCCTGGAGTTCTTTGCCTATTTAGGGCAGCACCAAGGCCTTCTTTTTGTCTTCGCTTTCACATGTTGTGGGCAGCATGGATTGTTTGTAGCTCTGCCAGGTCACAAGCAGCTGCATAACTAAGTGTCTGGTAGTTTGGGAGCCTTTCATACTATTCAAACAGTTCACTTCCATGTTTTTAGACCCTGTTTGCCATGTCCCAGTCATAAAGGTCTCACTGTGAGCATTTTTGTATTTTTCTTGTTGGACTGTTATGAGTTATCTGGTGATTGATTAATTTTATTGGCTATTAATATGCAGTGTTGCCATTCGCCTGTTCTATGACTATTTAAACTCTGTTATAATTGGTGAATTATAAGAGTGAAATTTTGGAAGTTGTAAACTGTTTTGAGCAATGTTGTCATGGAAAAATGGCATACAAATAATCTACCATGATGACAATGCAAAAGAGTGTCTTTATATCCATTTCCCCAAGATGGGGAAGTCCTAGGATAGCATTGCATAAACCTCTGAGCTTCTTGGGTCGGCGGTTCAAATCCCCAGGATGAGGTGAACTCCCATTGTTCTGTCCCAGCTCCTGCCAACATAGCAGTTCAAAAGCACGCCAGTGCAAGTAGATAAATAGTTACAGTACTGCTGTGGCGGAAAGGTAAACGGTGTTTCCTTGTGCTCTGGTTTCCGTCACGGGGTCATTCAACTTTTTTTTTAAAATAAAAAAAACACCTTCCCTATACAGGACTGCCTTCAGACGGCTCAAGGGTTGGATAACTCCATACCCTCCAACATTTCTCCAATAGGGACATCCTAAGGAAAAGCAGGACATTCCGGGATCAAATTAGAAACTGGGATGGCTTCTCTAAATCAAGGACGTCCCTGGAAAATAGGGACACTTGGAGGGTTTGTGAGCAGGGTGGGGTAAGTAATTGTGGGATTATGCCTTGCAGGTGCCAAAATAAGTTTAACAGTACTATGACTTTACCCCTTAATTTGGCAAGGGAGGACATTTGCTACTCTACCATAGGCAGTAAAATGTCTCAGCTGGTCCCCTGCCTTAGATAACCAAATATTAAACTCCCAATATTAGTAAGGAGGAAAAGAAAAGAAAAATCCTAAATGTCATATTTCAGTCCTGGCCACCACAGAAGCCAGTAACAGCATTTGTGTGACGACAGTCCATAAAATTTCAGTCCATAAAGTTTGGTTCTTCTCGACTTCAGATTATTTGTTTGATTAGGCTTGTGTAAATTTACTCACTGGAGAGATTAGCATGGGATTTAAAAGGCAGCCTTCTGCAAGAACAGATCGGATGTGGAGATCTGCAGTCAAGCCCTTATGCAAGGTTAGATTAAACGGACATTCCAACATCTCAGAGGGAACATAGCAACCTCAAAGAGACAGAGGCAGAAAAAGGCTTTGTGGATTCATTCTGCCAGATACTTTGCAAATCTTTTTTAGCGATCGGAAGTAGACCTTACACAACAGCTCTCCACCCTTGACCAGGTTGTTAAAAAGGCTTGGCTTGCCTCATGCATAGAGCAGGGAGAGGGAAACTGTAGCCTCCATGTTGCTAGACTACAGCTGCCATTATCTGTCTATTGGCCATGCTGGCTGGGGCTGATGGGAGTTGGAGTTCAACAACATCTGGGAGGGTCATGGATTTGCTCTCCCTGGCCTAGAGAGATCTCTGGCTCGTGAACTTTCAGGACCACACTTACAGCTCAGTCTTAGGCTTTAGTTTCAGTTCAATCCTATGCTTTGGTTTCAGCTAATGCCAGGAGCCTTGGAGATCTTAAAGATGAAGGACTTCATGCTGGCATACTACAGGGTTACACCAGCGCATTTGTTATGGCGGTGTAGCCCTACTTGCTGACGCAATTCTGCTGAGGCTAAAAGCAAGGGACTTAAGATCCTAAGCTCTCTTCAAGATGATGTCACATTATGCTTTTAGTACTGTAAGTATATATGTCACAAAATGTGTCTACAATATACGATAATACAATGCATACCTGAATGGAAGCAACTGAGCCAAAACTGATTTTGGCTCTGTGTCTTGTTTTCATTTCATTACACTTTGAGTTGTTGTTTAAAATGACCAGACTGTGCCATTGTCAATACTGTGCTCACTCTGAACTCTATCAGTGAAAGAACCAAGTAACTGATACCTGACTTAAACAACTGATTTTTTTCCTCAACTGTGTGTTAGGTTTACTGTCTATCTTTCCATCCAAATGCACACTTGGAGTAGGGTGGCCATATGACGATGGGAAAGAAGGCCTCTGGAGCTTTAACTGTTGTGTAGAAGAAGCATAGTTTAGCTGCTGAAATTCCCTCTTCTATACAACCATTAAAACTGCAGGAGCCTTGTCCTCCCCCATCAGGGCAGCCTAGCTCAAAGTGGGATGCAAAGTCCAAGAAAAGCAACAACACCACAAAGTGAACCATTCAGAGAAGTCAATAAACCACAATCCAAGGAAACAAGTGAGTAGCAACAAATGTCAAATGCCTGCCTGAATATGAAGGCCAATTCTGGGTACTAATTGCTCATCTTTCATGCAGACACTCCTCCTGTGATGAAGGTGGAGATCAGCTGGCAAACCAGTCAACCTGGAACCCCACTTGCCATGCCTGTTTTTTTTGTTTTTCATTACAGTGACTGTGTATAAGATGAGTAATCCTCAGCTCAGCAAGAAGACAGTCCTGGAGGGTGGTTCTGCACCAGAGGAAAAGAAGATTCACTGGGAGAGGAGGATTCAGTCAAACATGTCTGAACATATTCCTTTTGCCCCTTGGTTTCTTCTAAAGTTTTGGGTCATTTTTAAAATAATAAAAAAACCAACAAAGCTGCATGTTTTTAGACCAAACAGGATGTATTGGGACTGAGGGAAGCTTTGGATGAATTTTTAGTAAGAGTCCTGCTGGATCCACTGAGTCCAGCATCCTGTTTTTCAATCAGCGAGGTGCCTCTGGGAAGCATCAAGACTAAGAATTGTTGTCAGTCCAAGGTGAAATCTGGTTGCCCACTGTATTCTATGTGGCACTTGGTCGTGTGTGATTTCAGAGCCTGCACAGCCTTCATAGGCAGGATCCCCTTCAACAAGGCAAGCAAGTACAGTGGTACCTCAGGTTACAGACACTTCAGGTTACAGACACTTCAGGTTACAGACTCCGCTAACCCAGAAATAGTACCTCGGGTTAAGAACTTTGCTTCAGGATAAGAACAGAAATCGCGCGGTGGCAGCAGGAGGCCCCATTAGCTAAAGTGGTACCTCAGGTAAAGAACAGTTTCAGGTTAAGAACGGACCTCCAGAACAAATTCAGTTCTTAACCCAAGGTACCACTGTATTAACAGCCACAGATGGAAGAGGCAATACATCAGGATGGTTCAGGGCCCATGAGGTGGGGTGAAGTAGCTGCCTCAGGTGGTGGAAGCTCAAGAGGTGGTGCCCACATAGGAGCCCCATCTGCCCCACCACCTTCATCACTGGCAGAGAATCAGCACCAGCAGTGGTTTCGGGCAAGATTTTACAACATTGTTCGAAACCACTGCTGCTGCTCCTACCTTGCAGGTGCTGCCGCACAACCTAGGTAAAGGAGGTATTGGCAGCAGAGCAGCACAGCTAAACAGGACATTCCACCCCTGGAATGGTTGCGCTTTCGAAAGCTGCCATGACTTATAGTGGTGTAGTGGAGCAGAAATTGGAGGTTTGGGAAGTGCAACTTCGGGACTTGCCCTCCCCAGGGCAGGGGTTATGATATTATTTTGCAGAGGACCAGGCCTGCCTCATTCACTTGCTTTTGCTGTGGCAAAAGTGAATGAGATGATAATGAGGTTTTCAGGTGTGTTTGTGATAGATTGTGTGACATAAAGGAATTCAAGAGAATGAGGAAAGCAATCAAGTGGGGACCAAATGCTTCTTTTCTGAAATGGGAGGGGGCGCCATCTTGTCCTTCATATCAGGCAGCAAAATCTCATGGGCTGGCCCTGCGATACGTGCAGTCAAAACACCTGCCTTCATGTTTGGATTTCCCTTCACGGGAGGGGCTGTGGCCTTTCCTTCAAATTCAGAACTTGCCACTAAGCCACTGCTGACTTGCATCTACTTAATAACTATGTGGTAAAGGAAAGACTGAGGGAAAATCTGTCCCCACCGCCTTGCAGGACATCTTTGGGAGCAGAAAAGGTTCAGGAGTAAACCCTACACATATCCAGAGTAGAGTTCTTAAGACGGTTGGATGGTGCCTTGTACGCCTCCAGTGTGGTGTAGTGGTTAAGAGCAGTAGATTCGTAATCTGGTGAACCGGGTTTGCGTCTCTGCTCCTCCACATGCAGCTGCTAGGTGACCTTGGGCTAGTCATACTTCTTTGAAGTCTCTCAGCCCCACTCACGTCCCTGAGTATTTGTTGTCGGGGAGGAAGGGAAAGGAGAATGTTAGTCACTTTGAGACTCCTTCGGGTAGTGATAAAGTGGGATATCAAATCCAAATTCCCCTTCTTCTTCTTCTTCTTCTTCTTCTTCTTCTTCTTCTGGCAACTCATGCAGCCCAGCTGGTGCCAAATGCATTGCTCTGCTTTCCTTTGGACCAAATCGACAAATACTAGGACCTCCATACACACTGCCCAGGCTTGTGCCCCAGAGTGGTCACTTTGGTGCTGTCAAGGCAGTAAAAACAACACAGGAGGCAGCAGTTACTGTCTCTGCAGCCACAGCAGGCACTGTGAGTCTTCAGTGGTTTGACTTCACACACACACACACACACACACACACACACACACTCCATTGTCTCTTGAGACAGATGGATGCCAACAAGAACAAAAAGGGAAAACTCAAGTAGAACTTCCTCAAGTAGAACTTCCTCAGGTTCTTTTATCCCTGGGCAGAAATGTGTGGCATCAGCCAAGAATCAAAAGCTTAACTGGATGGTGCTCCACAAGGCCTTCTTCATACGTAAAGCAGTGGTCCCAGCACCACTGTGTGTACAGACTTTGCAAGCATTCAGTCCTCCTGGGCTACGGATCACTAGTATTCCAATCCTGCCCATGTAGGCAAAGGAAGCCAGTTTAAACCAGAAATAAGCACCATAAGAAACTGCATGGATATGTTTTTCTCACAAGTCAAGCATCACATTAAAATCAGACTCCAGTTCTGATTTAACATGTGACTGTGTGTGTGATATATATAAACATAGTTATAGTTAAAAATGCTTCTGTCAACAATTCTGTAACCACAAAGAGTAACTACAGCTTACTGGGAATCGAGAATGGAGTTACAAGGTTAGAAGGAGTTGCTTGTAAACAGGCAGAAACTTCTCCTTTTCCACATTTACCACTGGGGAATAAGAGTACACTTGATTTTATTCAGTACTACCTGAAATTAAAGAGCAAACCTAAAAGAAAACCAAGTCATTCCTAGAACCACCTGATGAATGAGGCCAGGCTGTACTGTAGCAACTGATTGAAGAGGTATATAAAATACATTTTTAAAAAAAGATTTTGAAACTATACTTCACAATTCCTACAGGCTGCTATGTAAAGGAACTACAGTATAGCCCTGGAAGTGTGTAATTGTGCAATACATTGAAATAATTGTTCAGTTAAAAAACAGATTATTAACAGAGTGGGGTCTTTTACATTTACATTTTACAGTCCTCTACCTGCACTTAAGAACCATAAAAAAGGAGAACGGGGGAGGTGGAGGTGCCTGCCAATAATTTGATAACACCTTGATAGCTGTGATGATGAAATGGATTGTATTTCTATTTTTTAAATAGTAATTATTTCTAAATTTGTATCTAAGTATACACAGCAGCCTTCACAAAGTTTTTGAAAGTCTTTGTCCTCTTATTTTGCCACCCTGTCTACATTCAGAAATAGGTGTTCCATGGCGCTTTGTAAGTCTCTAAAATCCTATTATTGAAGAATGACCTATCCACACCCAAGAAGAGGTCATGCACCAACAGGCTTAGGGAAATTCCCAAGATTTGCAGAAGTATGACCAACGTGTGGGGGTGGGAGTTTAAAACCCACAAATTTGTAGGAAAAAGAATTCTAAGAAAGAGGACATTAAAAAAACACACACAGTCCAGTGAGAACTGGGTGTGCTTAGTGGCCGTGGAATGCATACAGGTGTGTGTGTGTGTTTGTGTTGAAAACTAGGAGACAATGGAACGAAGTAGCCTGGGACAGGATATGGCTGGCTGAAACCTTGCACAGGAGCACTTAGTCGCTCAGATTCTGTGACTCTCAAAATATATCCAACTATATGCGAGCTGCCTACTACCCTCCTTCTGTAAAAGATATTGAAAGATGACATTTCCATGTACCCAAGCAAGAAAACAGCATAACAAGGTTCCAGGCAGGATTGCCCCCGCCCCATGCTTTTCCTCAACTTCTGGCAGGGCAGGGATCAGAATGCATTGCTGGGAATAAATTGTCTGTTTAGCTATGGCCCCCAACCTGTATGCCCCCAACCGCTAAAGCACCTCCCCTTTGAAACTCCCTGCATCTTGGTATTAGGCAGGCACCTTCACTGTGTTTTCGGTGCCTACTAAAATGTTTTTTGCTTAAGCAAGCCTATCCAGACATGTAAAATTTGACCTGTGTTTTAATATGTGGTTTTATTTTACAATGTATATCTTTCAAAACAGCTGATTTTATCTTTTAGAAACATAGGCTAACCTGTTTTTTTATTGTCAACCTTCAACACCTATTTTAATTAAACCACTTAAGAGTTTTTTTGAATTCAGTCAAGTAAGATAATGGAATTGCAGAAATGTAGTGTGGGAACATGAGGGTTGTCTAGTCCAACTCCCTGCAATGCAGGAATCTTTTGCCCAACGTGAGGCTCAAACCCACAACCCTGAGATTAAGAGTCTCATGCTCTACCAACAGAGCTAAAAATAAATATAACTAGGACAGGGGTGGGGAACCAGCAGCTTTTCAGCTCCTACTCCCATCAGTCCCAGCCAGCATGGCTGATAGCCAGAGTTGAAAGCAGTTGCTGACCTAGGGGGGGGGGCACCTGTCCCCACCCCACTTTAGGACAAAGCTGACAGGATGTGATCCCAGCACATGTATGTGAAGAGACTCACTTAAGTCACCAAGAGGCAGAGATGAGATAAATGTATACTTCCTGCTCACGAAACTGGTCTCAGGAAATTACCACTCCTTACGAAATGGTATTGACTTGGGAAAGTAGCAGTAAAACTGTGTCTTTAGACAGGATTTACCAGCTGGTTCCAGATTTGATCTGGATATCATTCAACCAGTTAAAATCATGTGTCAATTGCCAGCAGTGTGATCTATCCACAGGAAGCCAGGAACTATTCTGTGGGTCTTAACCTGCCATATATGAGTTTCACGAGCTGAAAACCCTCTTTATTTTGAAGGTTTCACTACCCCGACCTGAAATGCCCAAGAGAGTATCCTGTATCTTTTTTCCGAAGAGGGAGAGAAAGGGGAGAGAAAGGCTTCCTGCTAGCGAATCTAATGTTTCACACCTAGTCTGCCAAGTCCATGCATAATGTGATACTGTCAACAGCAGAGCTTGGGCTCTTAAGACTGCAATCCTATGCAGATTTATCTGTGTTCCAGCCCCATTGTGCTCTGTGGGGCTTACCTCCAAGTAAACACGCCGAGGATTGTGGCACAATTCTCTGGTGGAATTTGTTATCTCTACTGACAAGCATCTTTCCTGAAAGCAAGGAAACGTGAACACCCTTAATGGAACTCATGCTTCAGCAAGAGCCTAAATGAATCCAGTGTTCGGCTGAATGGTGCTTACATCCGAGGGAAAAATGTTTCCCAGTCAGCCCTTTGAAGTGCCTCTATTAAGTGATTTTCTACTAATAGGATTTTCCCATGAAAGAAAGACAAGAATGACAAAGCACTGAATGCTTGATTAACTCTGCCCCTCTAACTAATTTGGATCATGTTAATTGACTCCCTCCCTGCTTGGCCATATTCAGCCATTGTCTGCTCCATTTATGAAGGCAGCTTGATGAGACCCAAAATGCACCAGTGTGTAAACAGAATTCTGCCAAACACAGGCTGGATGAGACATTCTCCAAAGCAAGTTTTCTTGGCTCCTGGTGACATTGCTGGACCCAGGCAGTCTGCTTTATGCATCCGCTGAATTGCTCATTTCATTCTTACCTCCCCCTCTTTCTCCCCATTCATTTTCACCCAAACTTGTTTCTGGGCTCATTCACAGTCATTAACGTAATTGCTCCGGGAACTTTTTCTTCTTCTTCTCCCTGTTTGTGGCTGGCGGAGATTTTTGGCTCGCAGAAAAGAAATGTCATTGTTCCTGCATTCAAAAGACAGCAGGGACTACCTGGGCTTTTCTTTCAACATTTTTTTTTCCTTTTTTTGCTGACTCACTCCAATTGCTGAAGTTTAATTACAGCTAAGCATATTGGCTGCACCTGTCCCATTCACAGCTGAATGCTGGGTGCCAGAGGCTGCGGCCACGTGGCTGGGGGTTCCCTTTTGCCCTCCGCATCACCAGCTTGTGAAAACCGAGGGGCTTACGCACCAATAGGTGACCACAAAATTGCAGCCACAGTTGCTGAACGACTCCTAGGCTGCAATCCTATCTTCACCTGGGAGTAAGTCCCCTTGCACTCAGTAGTGCTTACTTCTGATTAGACATGTACAGGCTTGTAAACTGCAGCTTGTTTCAGCTGCCACATCAAGCCAGAAAATCCCATGAGAACTGCCATAAATCACACAACAAACACTTTTATGGTGCACAAATTACTGTTTTAATATCGTGTATGGGGAAAAAACGCAGAAACAGGTCCCTGGAAAATTAAAATGAAAGGCAACCTGTCTCATGAAGAACCTGAGAACAAGGAGCACAAAAACCAGTAATTTTAAAATTAATGTAATTGTAATAATAACAAACTATTCTTTATAGTTTGTCATATATCCACCAATTCCAGAAGATGTTGCTTCCCAATCAGGGTTACAGTCTTTCAACCATTGCAAATGGACTTTCAGGTTTTTCTTCATCGCTTAGGCTTAGCCAAGGGGCAGTTTTATATTTTCACATCAGGCTAGATTCAAATAATGAATCCTGCTAGCAGAAGCCTGTGCAGGACTTCCACTAGTGCAATGAATCCCGCTTCCCCTGTCCCCACCACCCCCCGTCCCCCAGATCAGCATTTGGAAGTAGAAGAGGGGGAATTGTTCCTTTTGGGAAGTTGAAATGCTCACACTGACAAAACTACTACCATAGCAAAGGTAAGGTAAAAGGTAATGGACCCCTGGATGATTAAGACCAGTCAAAGGTGAGCATGGGGGGCGGTACGGTGCTCATCTTGCTTCAGGCCAAGGGAGTCACCCTTTACCTTCCTGTCGCAGCGGTACCTATTTATCCACTTGCACTGGTGTGCTTTCAAACTGCTAGGTTGGCAGAAGCAGGGACAGAGCAACGGGAGCTCACCCCATCACAAGGATTCGAACCGCCAACCTTCCGATCAGCAAACCCAAGATGCTCAGTGGTTTAGACCACGGTGCTACCCGCGTCCCTACTACCATAGCACTATGTTGACAGGGGCTCTATGCCTTAATATAGGGATGGCCCTCCAGATGTTGGGTTCCCAACTCCTATAAATCCTAACCAACATGGCCAATAGTTAGGGATACTGGGAGTTGTAGGAGGGCTATGCCCAGTCATACAGATATTAAAAGGTGCAGAGAAAAAGCTGACCATCCTTGAAGCCCAATTTAAATATGTGTGTGTGTGTGTTTGATTATGACTTACCTGCTGTGTTTATAAACCTTGGGAGGTATCGGATTTAAATGAAATGCATGCAATAGGAGCACATCAGTGTAGCATACATCCCAGCACTCAGTAAGCCGCTGTGACCAGATTGCAGAGCTCTTCATGGGTAAAAATCACTCACATCTGTTCCAATTTGGACACCACGTTAGCAGTAGTTTCAGATGTACTTTCCAGTTTGTATGAGAATAGGATCTTTGAAGTGTTTAGGGCAATCACCTGCACACTCAGTCCTCACCCATCAGAGGACAGCTGGCCAAGTGCATAAGAAAAGCGTGTGCCAATGGGCTATGGTACCTTCAGTGGGTGAATAGTTCTACCGGAAAACTGTTGAAGAAGATTGTTGTAAGATTGTTGAAAGGGCCCTGTCTGATTGAATTCACCATACTGGATAATTTCTGGCTAGTCACTAATTTATCTTGGGGGCAAGCATGCAATGGTGTCTCCCTGCCAAAGCTTTATGGAGGATCAATATAAATTTCAATCTGATTTCTGGCCTGACTTTGGTACTGAAATGGATTTGGTGGTTCCCAACTCTTTTTTTGCCCTCAAACCACTTGAATATTGCTTGACAGACTACTTAATGATTTTTCTGCCTGTTGTAGCAATTATAATGTGCTGTGCTAGATGCTGTATGATTTTTAATTTTAATTTTACCAACACTGCGTAGACCACCTGAATGAAGCTCACAGGCCACAGTTTGGTTACTGCTCTAGACAATCTACACTAGGAACTAGACCCAGGGAGTCTTGTCTCTGGTGGTCTGCTGGACCTGTCAACAGCTTTCAGTACTATCCACCACAATATGGTTCTCATGGACCTGCCTTGGATAGACTCTGCTTGCTTGCAGCGGTTCCAGTCCTTAATGGAAACACACAGTTCTGAAAGATGGTGCTGAGGACGACTGCTCATCTTGTCTCCCATGCTGTTTAACATCTATATGAAACTTATCAAGATCTGAAGATTTGGAGCTCACTGCCATCAGTATGCAGCTGTTGCTCAGCTTTCGTTTCTTCTTTCCATCTTAATCAAGGAAAGCCATGGAGATTCTGAATCACTGCCTGGAATCAGCAATGTTGAGCAAGGGTTAACAAAGCAAATGCGGGTTAACTAACTAAAGATTAATCCAGACAAGTCAGAAGTGTCCCTGTTGATAAAATAACCAATCTTGGATGAAGGAGCACTCTCCTTAAAGTTTGCAGATTCAGCGTGCTCCTAGATGCTTTGGTGGCAGATGTATCCTTCAACAATTTTGCCTAGCTGAATCTGGTGCTCCAGCTACATGGGGCTACCATTGAAAAATGTTCAAAAACTTGAACATAATGTTGCTGTGAGACTTCTGACTGGAGCCAGTTATCAGGAGCATGCCGTGCCTTTATTTTTACCAGTTACAGATAGGTAGCCATGTTGGTCTGCCATAGTCAAAACAAAATAAAAAAATTCCTTCCAGTAGCACCTTAAAGACCAACTAAGTTAGTTCTAGGTATGAGCTTTCGTGTGCATGCACACTTCTTCAGATACCTGTTATTCAGATTAAGGCCTTCCAATATAAAGTTCCAAAAGGAAAGACACTAAAGTTAGGATAGAAAAATCTCATTCTGCAGTTTGTAAGTCTGAAGTTGGGAGTGCAGGAGGGGTTATGCAGACTTAATTAAATTGCTCTGGGTACAAAACGTGTTGCTGCAAGGACTAATCTTCCCCATTCTCTCCTTTTTCCATCCAAGCTGGAGAACTTGAAAGCTTGCTCAAGGAAAATGCCACGTCTCTTTCTTTAAAGAAAAAATCCCTCTATCTGTGGACCACTGGCCTAGTTTAACCAATCCAGAACAGCTGTTCTGTGATGTTTCAAGCACCTCTCAAATACACAGGACGGAATTTCCCCCTTTGATGGGTGTATCAAATGTAAATAAGAAATCTCTCCGAGTTCACACCTCTTATTTTTGTACCTTCTTGGGTTGTTGCAAAGTATTAATGGCTCAGTTTCCTTGGTGGGGAACCTGTCTCTCTCCAGATGTTGCCAGACTCCAGCTTCCACCAGTCCCAGCGAGCATGACAATGGGAGATACAGTTCAACATCTGGAGGGCCCAAGGTTCCCTGCCCATGTGGAACGCCATGCCCCAAAGCGCTCAAAGATGGCTCATCATACCTACAATGGGTACATCAAATTAAAATATACTCTTGCCCCTCCTCTGAGTATTTGGATAAAAATTAAGATGATGTCATCCTTTCTGTCTCTTCAGGTATCTGCTATTGAATATCATAGGTGATCCTTCCCCTTTAAGAGTTTCTGTCTAGAGCCGGCTACTTAGTAAGCAATGTGTTTTGGTTTTTTAACTAACGTGGGTAGCGCTATGGGTTACACCACAGAGCCTAGGGCTTGCCGATCAGAAGGTCGGCAGTTTGAACCCCCCTCCCCCCAACGGGGTGAGCTCCCGTTGCTCGGTCCCTGCTCCTGCCAACCTAGCAGTTTGAAAGCATGTCAAAGTGCAAGTAGATAAATACTGTAGGTACCGCTCCGGTGAGAAGGTAAATGGCGTTTCCGTGCACTGCTCTGGTTCGCCAGAAGTGGCTTAGTCATGCTGGCCACATGACCCGGAAGCTGTACACCGACTCCCTCAGCCAGTAAAGTGAGATGAGCACCACAACCCCAGAGTCGTCCGCGACTGGATCTAATGGTCAGGGGTCCCTTTACCTTTACCCACATTCTTCAGTTGTTGTTTTTTTTAAAATGGAATGTATATTCCAAGGAATTATCCCGTGTGTGCTATACCTCTTTGCACTACATGCTTTAACTAAGTGCAGGAAAACGGTAAAACAGGCTGAATTTGCCCAGTGATAAGTGAGGATTTAACAGGTAATTGCACCATCTCTAAAGGAAAAATAACACCCAGTTCTTGGGAATTCCTTTCTCACTTAAGAATGAAGAATTAGAGGTGGTGAAATTAGCAAGCTGGAGTACTGCAGCTGACTATGCCTACGGGATGCTGGACATTTCCTGTAAATGGACCAAGATGACCACCTATCAGAGGTATATTTATTTTATAAATATGTGTCTGCATTGGTTAGTTGCAGCTGTTCCTAGGAGACCAGGTTACAGAGAGGCGTTTAATCCCAGCTGTTGTTTGCTGATCACCACAAACACGAAGAAACTACCACAGATGTGTCTTACGTGACCAGAACAAGCCTGCAATTTTCCTTCTCTGTTACTCTAACTTCCAGGATCATGTTATGCCTAAGGCTGTGTCAACAGCCAAGCTTATATGTAAGAATGCAGCTGACTGTTTTAAATTGTCATTAGTCCGAAGTTAATGGAAAAACTATGCTGTCTGCTTTCTATGATACACCCAGACTCCCCAGGTGGCAGAAAGGAAATTTCGTTTCTAAATTAGGAACTGTGGCACATTAATAGATCTGTAAGCGAGTGAACTGTAACTGCATGGCTGTCCGAGACACGCAACATCCTTCAATACCTACGAGGGACCCAACAGGGCAGCTGTTTCTGGGAGCCAATCACCATTGTAAATCCCCACAGTAATTAAAAAAGCCATCTTCAGTGCCATTTTAATTTGCCACAAACCAATGCTATGTGCTAGGTAGAACTGCCATACAAGTTCATAATCTTGCATTCCACCCCCACCAAATATAAACAGGCATGTCAGCCTCCCTCCCATGATTTCATGCCACGTTAAGGCTTTCAAGGAACAGGTAGTATGAATAGAGCACACAGACTTGATGCCTTTTGAAGGTGTTTTAATCGTAGTGAATTAAACCAAAATTTAACTTGCAACTATCCATATCCCATATACCCTATTTAAATGAAACAAGGTCCTCACCAAGATTTTGTCTTTTTAAGTCAGCGACTGCAGTTTTCATGATTCTAGGAGCGTGCCTAGCTGCTTTGAAATAAGTGAAAATCAGGATATACATTTCTTAAATAACTCAACAGGGAGCTGTGAAGATGTGGGTGGAGCATCATTTCCAATTTGGTCCTCAGACGGCTTCTCCCATCTCCAGTGACAGCCAGGTGCTCCAGTTCAGAATGCCAAGCACTAGGACTCTATCACTTTCTTTTGCAGTCACAAATATGACCATTACCTTGCTAGAATATGTGCGGGAAGTGTTTAAGCCCAACTGATTTTGGAGTAGCAACACCACCAGCGTTCTTTTGTCAAAATTATGAAGAATGTGTTAATATTTGAGGTTAGTGAAAACTAGCAGCTGTTAGCATTACAACTGGATG
This sequence comes from Podarcis erhardii, assembly GCF_964252035.2. Classification (NCBI taxonomy): domain Eukaryota; kingdom Metazoa; phylum Chordata; class Lepidosauria; order Squamata; family Lacertidae; genus Podarcis; species Podarcis erhardii. The sequence goes on along the minus strand of NC_138510.1, from coordinate 47,276,301 downwards.
CCTCAAGCAACTACTCCTAACAATTATCTATTACAGTATCTAAGATGGTGGCAGCTACTATATATTGCATTACAGTAAGAGTTTAGTCCCAACAGCAAAGTTGCAGTAACTAGGCAGCCATGCAATTTCATTCGCCTAGTGCCTCCAGCAGTGCCTGGATAAGGAGATAAAAATTCTTAAAGGACATCACTAGATGGCCTTAAAAGAGGTTTCTCAACATATTTGACTCACCTCTGACATAGATGAATAATTTTTTCTTGTCACAAGGGGCTTAATCTTGGGAGATTTCTGGTCTGTGACCATAATAAATCCATTCGTTCAATCTTGGGAGTATTCCTTCTCTATTCAGCACTAAAGTACGACAAGTTTTTTTTAAAAAGAAGTATCCTGCTAACAACCGTCCACTGCAGACTGAATTCAGCATGGAAAGAGTACTGTATCCTCCTGTTTGTAACAGGAGACTGCTTTCCATGCTGTCGGTAAAATCCACTGTGCCACTCCACCCCTACATATGAGCTGACTGGGTTCCACAAATTATCACTTTGGCTTGCTAGCTAAATCTCAATTTTTCCTTGATTCCTACAAAGTATCTATTCTAGAGGAAAAGGAGTTGTTATCTTGTTTCACTAGTGCTGGAGACATCGATAAGCCAGAAGAAATGCCTGTTTCTTCATATTCAAACCACAAGCACATGCAAGCAACTCCAAAATTTCTTGGGATTCTTCTTGGCAGAAGGCAAGGGACACTTACATAGGTTTCCCATATCCAATGGCAAGCGTATCCCACACAACTATAAACAAGCTTATACTGTATCTTTTTATTACCAAAATATTAACACTGAAAACAAATACATTGTCATGCTTTTATTTAAGAGATTTTAATATTGCAGGTAGTTCACGTGTGCTTATAATGTGTCTTTCCTGGCAATCTGATTAAAGAGTATGGTATTCAAAGTATGTACATGCATACCCAACAGAAGCTGATCTAATTAAATATATTAGTGTTATGGTACTGATTTATTGATACTAGAAGGCCACAAAGAATTAGTTGACTACATTAGCATGTAGCATATAAAAGAATGTAACCCCACTGCAGTTTATCGCAGAAGCCACAGGAAGCAGAATTGTTCCATGCAAGTTCCAGGAATTTCTTAGGGACTAGTCTTGGAAATTCAAAAGCCTTTTTCTCAAGGCCTATCTATCTGCCCTTCACACAAATTCCTGAATCTACTTACACTGCCCTCTAGGATTTCTTATTTTCAAAGATTTGCAACCTACTAGTATCTCCTTCCCAGTCAGCTTTCCAGCCCTGATTCTTCCTTCCCCCAAGATGACATTTTAATCCCATTCTCACAAAAACTGTGATATTGTTGACACTTTGTTTTGTGATCATTTGGAATGTTTGCCACCAGAATCTCAACCTCCATTGGAGGCTTCGGCGTTGTAAAGTGCAGTACAGATGAAGTAAAGTGCAGATGGTCGTTCGTTCAGTCAATATTCATCCAGTCACATGGTTTATGGCCTTCTTGCTCTTGATTGTACTGAACCAATGATTATTCAAGCATGAAGGGAACCAAGGAAAACAGCACTGTAAGCTCTGGTGAGTGTCCAGACAGCTTGTCAGTTCCTGCTTGTGTACCATGACTCTTACCTGCAACCACGTATCCTCCCCAAATCCACACACACACACACACACACGGTGTTGGAAGAACCTCAGTAGACTCATGGGGTACTGGTGGGGGAAGAGCTCCATTGCTCAAGTGTATATCCCTAGTTCTGCACTGGATACAAGCCTCCATATTCACACACCAAGGACATTTCTCTGAAGTAGTGAATTTGAGATCTCAGATTTTGCCATTTAAACTTTACTACCTTGTTCCCTCTAACAAAAACAATTAACTGTTCTGGAAATCTATCTACAAAGAAAATGTAATTTGACCAATGTCAAGAGAAACAGGCAACCTAATTACTGCTGTAGGCAGTCAAGTAAATATTTTTCAGCCAGAGAGTATCTCCTAGCTACTCAGTAGGAGCCCACAGTAGCAATTTTAGTTTACTGCAACTTTATGATGCATATCCAAAGAAACCAACTACTGCCATGTGCCTAGGGCAAGAGAAAGCAAACATCACTTGATGGTACAATTTCTTCTAAAAGTAGAATAAGCTGTTTGTATACTATTGCCATTTTGTGAAGAACGATGCACTTCTCTGTGGACTTAAATTGCCTTGACAATGAGATATTGACAGCTACCTTGAAGAGTACATGTGCACCTCTCATTATACCCAAAACTCCCTTAAATTTCAATTACAGTTTGAGAATGTGACTTCTTCCCCCTTTGTATGCTTACACCAGTTGTTTTGGACACAGTTGGAGGGGGGACGCACAATTCACATCCATCATAGGTACCTGCACAGATGAGCATCACCAGACCCAGATGCAAGCTTGCCAGGGAAAGGAAACATTTGTACTGCACAAAGAATAAAAAGGGGATCAGGAAGCCACCAGAGGTATTTTTTTTAACCAATAAATTTACCAGGAGGATTTAATGTGCAACTCTTTTGGGCTGATACTCTGCAGTACCTCGTGCTCCCCTCACACACGTTTCAGAACCTCTATGGTACAGGGAGCTTACACACTAAAACTACTGAGCTGGATGTTTACTACATGGCATAGTGCAGGTACTTCTAACTCTGCAATTTGACATGCTTTAACTATGTATATCCCTTCCTTCACATTTTTCAGCAAGGCTTCTGATACCTGGGTTACATGTGATATGACCCATGTGCAAAGGGGTTCAAGGTAGTACATAAAAGCGACTCATGTGGATTTTCTTGAGTGTTGTTTTTCATAGGGTTTAGTTTGCAATTGCCCCCCTCCAAGCCTGTCTCCCCAAAAAGACACCTACTTCAACAGCTCATTCTGCTTTGAGTTTTTTTGTTTTTTTACAAATGCTTTATCCACATAGGTTGACAAGGCACAATGGAACTCTGCAAGACAAGTCTTTAATGAAGCATGCATTTCCCCTTTTTGAAGCCGTTTAAGATAGAATATTAAACATTAACAATCTTTGGATGACCATGTAATTTTCCTTAAAAGGCTAGATAATGAAATTAAACCAAATGTTTTCAAGTAGTATGGATTTAATCTAAAATTCACAAGACCAATTATTTTCTGGGCACAAGACCAATGGATAAACGTTGCATGCAACATTTGTTTTAATGCAGAGCATTTAAAGCTTTGTCGGCATTACAAAGCTTAATTTTTATGCTTAACTTGAATCCCTGCATAGCAAGTTCACTTTTGGTATACAAGTTTGAGTGCTTCATTACTAAAATGAATGCTCATTGGAGTGCAGCATGCTAAGCCAATCATTACTGTAACTTGTTGTGAATGTGTTGTAGTAAGTAGCCATGTATTACCATAGACGATGACTGAGGCAATTGCCTCTAGGTATTTGAAGAGGTATTTTAAAAGGAACTATGTGTGGTCTGTTACTTACATATAAACGTTCTCTGAATAGCTCTTTATCCAAATATTAACACAGTGAAATTTGATTATGGCTTCAAATTGTTCACAATAACAGATTTGAATTAAACTGTACACAAGTCCATCTGAATGTTATATTTGCACGAAAGTATGTCAAAATACGAAAGTTAAATACTTAGAACGATTTGTAACCAAACTTTTAATCCAAAGATCTCAAAGAGTTTACAGTGACATGACAACTTATGCACAATAAGAAAATTTCGCATCTACAATGTACCCTTATGCACCCAAATCCTTTAAGCTAATCATCTGTTCTTTTGGTCTGCTCTATAATGAACAGATTAGGCAGTTCACATTTCAGCAGTAAGTACTGATCCACACAAAGATACAAAACTTAATCTACACTTTTACATGGTAGAAGGTAGTTCTGACTAAACTGGTATAAATCAGAACTTGTAAAACAGTATCAAAAACATATAGCTCCTACAAGGCTTTCATAACCCTTTTGCTTACTATTGGTTTTATCCTGTCCTTTAACCCTGCTCTCACCCTGCATAGATTGCCCATTTGTGATTGTAGCAAATGCTCAGGATTAAAAGGTCATGTGTGTTGTGTACTTCCTTTCAAGTTTAGATCCTGCAGATTCCAGAAGACAATATTTATATGAAGAACATTTGCCACTTGCATGGCTTTTGAGGTTTTATTTGGTAAGTCTATGCAAGGTTATTAGCTAAACATTAATGCAAATCAAAGTTATGCTTAAGGGTACACTGTAAAGCAACAAGTTATTACACTTCATATGACCTGCTCAGAACCATATACAGATTCACAACTGTTACATTTGTCACCTGTTACAAGAGACAAGAAAAACAAAATTTGACAGCTAAAACATTTTAAAAATGCACCAAGCTTATGAAGTCTTAAAAGAAAACAATGTTCTGTACATACTCCTTTCACATACTCCTTTCTTCAGATCTAATATGACTTCCTGTACACTGCTGTTCCTGAAGTTCTATTTCCTGTCATTTGACCTGGAACGGCTAGATAGAATATACATTGAGATTCTCAGTCAAACAATGGAAGTAGTTCAGTATCGTTATTTAAACATACATCTGAAATTTCAACTAGACAAATGCACATATTATAAGGCTTTTAATTAGTGCACTAGTGAAAATGACATTTCTCTAGTAAATACGCTACAGAATTAAACTCTGTATTCAGACATTAAGGTTATGGAAGTGTTCTTACCTACGAGATCTGGAAAATGAACGAGAAGGCTTGTGATTTCTCTCCCTTGACAGTGATCTCTCTCTCCTTCTATCTCTAGAAAGGGACCTATAAAAGGAATAATCAGGATTTCAAGAGAATACATTTTTCATGCAATTCTTGAAAAACAGCATACTCAAATCTCACTCCTTGAATAACCTTTTCCTTGTAGCTTAAATTCATATTTTTAAATATGTTGCGAATTAATGGCTGTAACATACTAATGTATAAGCACAGGTTTTACTTTGTATTTGAGTAATGCATGGTACCAATGCATTAACTAGTACAGTGCTTGTAAACATGCTTGAAAGTCTTAAGTTTATGAGGCACTTTTTAGAATAATATTATAAATAAATACTTTTTAGTATCATCATTGATACTGGATTCAAAACAAAAGGTCTTTTAGTTTATCACAGCATTTGATGGCAGAAAAAAACTTTTAAATTGTTGAAAGCTGAATTCAGAGTAGACTATACTTTAATAAACACATTTGACATGCATTTTAACACAGAACTATGCTGGCCAAGTACACTTTCAAAGTAGTCAGAGATTTATGGCACTTCAAGTGTATTAATTTAAACTATCCTTTGGGTATGAAATGTCACACCTGTGTCATCTGCACCACAGTGCCATCTGTTTAAGGGGGTGGGGAGTCCCTTATTCTATAAGCACTATCTAGACCAGGGGTCAGCAAACTTTTTCGGCAGGGGGCCAGTCCACTTTCCCTCAGACTTTGGGGGGCGGACTATATTTTGAAAAAAAAATTAAAAATGAACAAATTCCTATGCCCCACAAATAACAGGTGCATTTTAAATAAAAGCACACATTCTACTCATGTAAAAACACCAGGCAGGCCCCACAAATAACACAGAAGTGCATTTTAAATAAAAGGACACATTCTACTCATGTAAAAACATGCGGATTCCCGGACCGTCCGCAGGCCGGATTTAGAAAGTGATTGGACCGGATCCAGCCCCTGAGTCTTAGTTTGCCTACCCATTATCTAGACAACCCAAATGCAGCACCAATAGATTACCTGCTGCGGCTACGGGAGAAGCTTCTCCTTCGTGGAGATCTACAATCAAAAATAGAAAAGTGAGTATTTTCATCAATTCAGCATTAGTGGGGCGAGGCAATTCCCAACTTGTCAAGTCACTGTTGGGCCCAGTGAATGTGCCAAATAACATGGCACTCATCGTCCAGCAAAATGGAAAGATTCAGGCATTAAAAACTCAGTGTGATCAGCACGCTTCCAACCATGAGTTTGCTTTAACTAACACCACGTCATAAGCAAACCTGTCCAATGCAGCACTTCCATCTCAACTAAATCCACTGCCTAGAACACTATACTAATGTCCCACAAGTAGTCCCAAAATTGGTATAAACCAGTATTTTGGAACCCATGCAAGGTAAAAGTCCGCAACAGGACATAAGGTACCAAGTGAAAGACTAACGCACACCGTGACAAAGCCATTAAACACCATTAGAACTGCATATTTGTGAATGTAAAAATTTAAAATGTCATAGTGTGTTTAGTCTAAGAACCTTAGTTTGCCCAGTTTATCCCAAAAGTAATTGTTTTAAGTTCCGAAAACTGTTAGTAAAACAGTTTAAAGGTGAAAGGAGTTGGCAGATTTTTGCAAGGAAGAACTAAGTTAGCAATTAAATGTAGTTTGCCATCTCACATGCAAATATACTGCAGTTTAGTTTCTTATATTAAGTTTCCTTAACACCCTTAAAAGTTTTATTCAAGCAACATATGTATGTTACCACGAAATTATGCACAGCCAGCCTTTGATTGAGAAAAAGTAATTACTTATAAGCCGCTTACTCCTTATTTTTACCAGCAGTAAACTGTATAAGCAGGAAAAACTTACTAGTTTTTGGTTTCAACAAGCTAGAAATGGTGAGGTGAGGCTGCCGGACTGACTGCCAAGAAGAATTTGCTGAAAAGGTTTTGCCAGATGTTGCGTTGTATTTAGTTGGTTGGCGAAGGGGGTGTTGTGGATTTTTCCTGCTTTTTTGTTAGCCGAAGGCTGCTGCTGTAGTTGTTGTGAAGACATTTGGTAAATAAACAGCTGAGCTGATTGGCCGGGAATGTGTGGGCGGTCGAGGTGGCTGCTGCCGATTTGGTTAAGGTTGGAGAGAAGGCTGAGAGAAAACAGCATGCTCGGGAACCAAAGGGCGGTGCAACCTGACGACTGGCCATGCCTGGGTCATGTGAAACGACACCAGCCAAGCTGAATGGGGCGCGCTGGTCACATGACGCTGAAAGGGCTAGTTGACTGGCTAATGCAGACTCAGAGGGTGGTGAGAAGAGACATGATGGTGACTCTGTAACGGGTTCATTTTTATTAATAGATGGACCAAAAAAAGCATAAAAAAATGAAAAACAAGCCATCAGTACAACCATCTATTAGCTAACAAATACTCCTATTGTGTTCTACAGTGAAAGGGAACAAATTTCACTCTCTTATCTTGTATGGACTTCATTTACCTGAAACAGGCTAAAATCAGCCCTTGCAGAAATAAAGACCTTAAGTACAACTAATAAACACCCAACCAATCTGTCAGGGTCAGAGAATGCATTACTTGTAAAAACCTGCTTTATTTTGAAATTTATTCCTGCATAACTCAAAAGTTGGTCATATTTCAACAGATTTACTATTGTCAGATTTAGCTAAGCAACTGTTCATTGCTTCAGCATTTTTAAAACAGTTGCCTGCCTGGCATCATTGTGCTAAAGTGGAAAAATCTCAAGTGGGTGAAAAAGCCAAGCTGTTGTATGCAATGTTTACAACAATGGTGTAAAGAAAAGCAAAAAAAAACCAAGTTGGAGTACTGGGAAGAAAAAGAAAGTGACTAGAAGATGAACAGACTTCAGAAGGAAAGATGATAACCCGTGTTAGAGGGCACTATCAACTGGCATAGACACCTAAGGATAAAAGTCAGTGTTCAACACAATGTATCCCTCTAACACATATTCAATGCTTTAAAATTCTGTGCCTGGGTAGGTATAGACAAGCATATATATATTTTTTAAAAAGTCTATTATGCCAAATGGTAATACTGCCAAACATTACTATACAAGTTCTTTGCTCCCAAATACCTGCGGCGAGGTGGAGGACTTCTCCTACGATAGTCATCTCGAGGACGTCTACCCCATGAGGGAGGTGGACCACGGTTCCGACTACGTTTTTCACCATTGGAGAGTTCCACCCTGACACGACACCCACAAAGTGTTCTAAGAGAAAAAGGGAAGGGTTGTTAGTTCTAACAGCCTAATAAAACTAAGCCAGACACTTCAACTAGTGCCCCTGTATTTCCCTAGTTATTTAAACTTCAACACAAAACCATACCAAGTCAGTCTAATTTTGTTTTGTTTAACTGAAAATTAGACGGGGGACCAGTATTTCACTCCTAAGAAGCAGCCAGCACTTAAAATTGTTTTGATCATATAGAACGCATATTCAGCTTCAGGCTTATTACAGATGTCAAAATAAAAATGTTTTTAAGTCAACATGAGTGAAATTCAGCTACAGACTGAGCCATTAAGAGCCTGCAACGTGCAGCATTATTTCCATTTTAAAAAAATATTAAATGTTTGAACCAGGGCACTCAGAACCACAAGAGCTCACAACCAGTGTTTCCAAAATTTGATAGCTGTACAAAATCTAGAAGCTCAGGAATAATATGCAACATGTTTAAACTGTACTCAAAATAAACTCTTCTAACACAAGCAAAGGATTACATTTCACACAAATTTAACAGACTGTTAGTAAGAATTACTTCCCAACCCAACTAGCCCCCACAGAAAATCAGTTCTATTTCTTTTGGATCTCCAAGTACATAAGCCAGGCTATTTGTGACCAACTTTCTTTTCAATCAAAGCAGTATATTACATTAATATATCAGAGTATACACACAAGCTCAACCCAAATGTAAGTGAATTTTTACCTCCCATCTAGTTCTCTGACTGCATCAGCAGCATCACGTGGGTCTTCAAATTCAACGAAAGCAAAACCAGGGGGATTCCTAGCAACCCACACACTACGTAGTGGTCCATAGTAGCCAAAAGCTCGCTCCAATTCAGTTTTGTTGCCATTGTTCCCAAGGTTACCTACATAAACCTTGCAGTCCAGTGGACACGAATCACGATGCATCTCTGGAAGACATGCAAGGAAAAACTGGTTTGCCTTCTGTTCATATTTTATTAGTTAGGGAACCTTTTGGGTTATAAGGTATTTGAAACAGGCTCATGATTTTGAAAACACGGTGCAGATGATTTGACTTACAACGCATAACTATTCATACATTTCAGTCCATTTTATAATCTACTTTAGAAATACAATCCATTGTTCCAAGGTATTAATCATCTTATATTGAAGGCCCATACTCCGGGCCCTTAAAACCCACAAGCAAAGTCAAAATTAAGAGACCTTGATATAAGAAAGGAGTTGCCGATCCTTTCCCCCATTTGAGGGCATCCAGGGGTTGACAACTGGTCTTGGAAGGGCATGTTGTGTTCAGATCCCCAAAGCAGGTCTCCCTCAAGGCAGCCTGTGGTGATTTCAGGTGGGCCTCAGGCTCCTCGCTCACGAGGAGACGAAAAGGGCTTCTTACGCCTTGGGTAACTGGCGCGCCTACTACTGAGCGGTTTCCCGCCCATCGCGGCGGCCTCTGGCCCTCACAATTCTCCCTCGGTTCGACTCCAGCTTGCGCATATAATACCCACCACGCCGCCCCTCACGCTCAGGCAATCCGCCTCCCCTTTCATCTCCTCCCCGGGACCAACATCCCGGCGGGAGACCTGACGTTACTTCAACCACACAAAATGGCGGCGGCTCTTTGTCCGCTGCCGCAACCGCGAGGCCTTCCATCCCGACCAAGCCCCTCCCTCACCGGCTGCCGGGCCAGGAGTGTGACCGACTCTCGCGAGTAACCGCTACACGGTTTTATGATTATTAATTTTCGGTCGGCTCCGCAGTCTCCCTCGCTTCTCGCCCCTCAGCCACCGAGCTCGATCGCTGCGTCGCCCGTTTTCCCGCCAAGACTCGATTCCGCCGCCTCTCCCACTTCGTCGCACTGGACAAAATGGCGGAAGGCGCCTACACACCCCGAGTTTATATATGTCCTGCCCATCTAGCACGTGACCAGGATTCTCACCAATTGCACGTCGCTTCTCCGGTGATCGACGGTTCCTTGCGCCCTACCCCCTTTCTCAGAGAGACGGCTCCGCCTCAAGGAGCAGATCCTTCCTGACGCTTCTTGTTAGCTTAGTAGTGCCTGCTCCTATTGCCCAGTAGGCCGGGCCACTGTCACCGTGGCAACCAGAGAATAGGTGGGACGGGGAGGGGGGAGAGAATGGGTGGGGCGGGGCCGACAGTGCCCCACGGAGGCTCAGAGCTTATGGTGGAAACGTGTGGGGCGGGAGGTGTCCCAGTATTTACTAAAAGCCGGTGGGGTTTCGCTCAACTGCTCCATTTCCACTTCGACGCAACCGCTTTTCAAATTTCCCGGATGAGCTCTTTGTATTAAAGGGCGTCCCTATTTTAGAAGCGCGGCATCTCTCGCTTCAGCTTTAACCTGAACCCGCACTGGATTGTGGAGGGAACCCACCTCGCCATTAATCCTTACAAGGGAATTTAAGGCGGCCGCAGTTCTGATTCTTTTCTCCTAACGATTTACAAAGTGGGGCTTGTTTCCGAAGAGCTATGTTTTCCCTTTGCATAGGTGTTGCCCATCCCAGGTGCTGTACGAAAAAAGCTATACTTTTGCCAACTGTGCTGTGACTTTGTTCCTAGAGGGGTTGCTAGATAGGGACCCCGTTCCCACACCTGATCTGGCTTCAGCTGGCCTCAGAATAGGAAGGACAAGGAATCGGATGCTGTCGGAGCGAGTGGTACCTCCATTCTGTGTTCGGTTAGGTGGGATGCAGGCCCTAAAGGCAAGTGTGGGATGGCTTTTGCCCCTGCTGTGACAGATGAGGCAGTCCGTTGGCTGGCAAGTTGTGCGGAGAGGTGATGAGGGCAAAGTGTTTTGGGATGCTACCTGCCAACTCCTAGGGGCTGAGGTCCCTTTGCCCCCCCCCCCCCGAGAATATTTCGGGGGGCACCACCCCACACAAAGTTGATGGAAATTGCCATTCAAATAGTGTGGGTGTGCCCCATCATGTGATTATGTGGGGAAGGGCTTACCTAGGTCCCCAAATATTTTATTCAAGTTGGCACCCCTGTAATCTAACAGTTTTTGGCCAGGTATGCAAAAGATGAGTGAGGCCATTTTCCCTCAGTGGGGGTCAAAATCCCACCACCTGCTTCCAACCTTGATTCCTGTGTAGGGCACCACTATGGGATAGTCCTAGCAGTGTGTGATAGTATGTAGCTGTGGTCCCCCTTTTCGTGTGTCGTCCTAATCCCTCTCAGTTGCTTGGCTAAAAAAAAAGTATTCCCTGAGCATCTTAAACAGGGTCCTTTCTGCAGGCTTATTGCCATGTGGTGAAAGAAATATCCTATTTCCATGTGAGTGTTCTGTTGTGTGACCTCTTCTTCCTCCTCTTTGGGACTTATACTTCTAAAAAGTACACTTTTGTGAATCCTTACATTTGGTAGATTGCATTGTAGTATGCGTGACCCTGTCGGTCTGCCATCTAGTGGCAAACAAAGAAACCTGTTTGCTTTTCTGGAGCTAAAAGCCTGTCTGTCTTAACTGTTTCCCCACAGTTTTCTATCTGAATAATCCATAGCTCCTCTGCTATTTTGTCACCCACACAGGAGTGCTTTCTGTTGTAGAGTAGTCTGAAGTTATTCTAGGTTAAAACCCCAGAAGGCCACAAGGCCTATAAAGATATCAGACATATGGAGGCAACTAGTTTTGTGTTTCGCATGAATGCTATGTAAAAAGCTGGACATGTCACGTGCTCTTAATATAGTTTTATGAGTTAGGTGGGGTAGGTTGTATGCCTGAGCTTCCTTCTAATTCCTGGAGGCAGCATTGATTCAATTTCTGGAATAGCCAGGTTAGGTTCCTGGTGAGGTAATGACTCTCTAAGTATGGGCCATTAGGTAACAAAGGAAGTGGTTCTCTGCCAGATAACAAATACGTGGGTCCCCCACTCCCTTTGTTAGAAAGACAAAAGCGAGAATTGAGAGTTGAGTGATGTAAGCTAGAAGCTGGAAGACAGAACTATGCCTGATTTCTGTCTCAGCCACAGGTTGTTGTTTTGTTATTGTTTAGTCGTGTCCGACTCTTCGTGACCCCATGGACCAGAGCACGCCAGGCACGCCAGGTTGTATATATGTATATAAACCATTGATCCTAAACAGTTACAGATAGGTAGCCGTGTTGGTCTGCCATAGTCAAAACAAAACAAATTCCTTCCAGTAGCACCTTAAAGACCAACTAAGTCAGTTCTTGGTATGAGCTTTCGTGTGCATGCACACTTCTTCAGATACCTGAAGAAGTATCTGAAGTATTCTTCAGATACCTGAAGAAGTATCTGAAGAAGTATCTGAAGAATATCTGAAGAAGTATCTGAAGAATATCTGAAGAAGTGTGCATGCACACGAAAGCTCATACCAAGAACTGACTTAGTTGGTCTTTAAGGTGCTACTGGAAGGAATTTGTTTTGTTTTGACATTGATCCTAAAGACACCATAGTCTCTGCCGTTCCTCATTCCAAGGAAACTGAAACTTGGGTACACACCTGGTCATTGAAATGTACATCAAATGCAAAACATTTGGCAGAGAAAGGGAGGCATTTTATTTATTTGAAAGAAATGCATCAACAATTTAGAGAAATATACATACCATTTCAAAAATAAGAAAACACTGATTACATAAAAGCTCATACCTAGAAAGCTTATACTTAGTTGGTCTTTAAGGTGCTACTGGAACATCTTTCAATATATTTTTTTTAATCTTTCATCATTGTTATTTATTACGACAGACCAACATGGCTACATTACCTGAATCACTGATTACATATGTTGTATCAAACCATAATATCTTGCTACAAGTTCCCTTACATTGCCAGAGGCCAAAGCTCATGTTCTTTGGTAACTATTTAATAAAGTTGATGTGCATAGCATAGAAATTGTCTAATTACTTTGATTTTTTTTAAAAATAATATTTATTAGATTTTCCAATAAGAACATACAAATACAAAACAACTACAATGAAAACAAACACAAACAAAAAATAACAAGTATAATTTCAAAACTGTCTAATTACTTTGATATGCTGACACATAATGGGCCAGTCTCTCGTTCAAAGCCACACAAGTTCCAGAGCTGCTGCTGCCAGTCCAACTTAAAGTTTGCTTTCAAAATCCTCCACAGCTTTTCTGTGGTGGATTTAGCCACAGTTAATATAATCACATCTTTATGGAGTCTTCAAAGATAAAAATGGAGGGCAGGTTTAGGATTTAGCATGGATTTTTTGTCCTGCAATATGCTCCACTTCTTTAGACACTTTTATTCAATCCTGGGATACTCTTGAACTCAGTACTGGAAGCCACCTTGTAACCATCTGGTAACTATTGTTCAGTGAAGGCCAGCACAGTTTGAAGCTTCCATAACTTCTACTGCAGGAGTTAAAATTGCTGCTGGACACAACACCCATTCTCTAAAAGTAGAGCTGCTGAGATATTTCCTATAATGCAATTTCCCAAGGGTAGTGGAATTGAGTAGCCATGGCAGCACACTTTGTCTATGATAGAATGCTTTAAGTTGTCATTCAATGAGCATCTTTCAATTTCTCTGGCTGACATTCACTTGCTCAGACAAATGGAATCATAGTTCTTATGATAATGGTAGTTGCCCCTCAATTACATAAAGGTGCTTATAAAGATCAGATGTTTTAGACTTGGCTATGGCTAGTGCTTATTAGCCTGGAAACACGTAACTAGAAAGCTCTGCTGTGGCAGACACATCATTTACGTTAACTTTTTGGGTGTCCTGGAAACTAAAAAGAGATCACAAGAGTTTAGCAACCAATTTAGCAACCTCTATGTAAATCTTTAATTGGTTACAAGTTTTGACCTTTTCAATAAATGGCTCTTACGCCAGGAACAGAGTTGTTACAAAGCTAGAAGCCTGTAGTGATTAGTTGATGAACACAATGGCTCAAAATAAACAATTCTAGCCCCAGATGGTACAAGGCAGAACCAGTTAGGTCTGTACATTGGTATTTGGCTACTACTTTTTATGTTATTAACATCATGAAAACAATCCTACATTTAACTGCAGCTGCAATGAGGCACAAACAGCTATACCAATATGACTGCATAGAAAATATATATGACATTCAATTGTGTCCATATGCTATCAAAATGGGCTTTCACCCATGCATTCCTGTCCTCTCACCCTCACCTTTCAGCTCCTGCAAACTCCCAGAATCTGTGTTGGACACTTTGGGAATCATTGAGTAGATGGGCAGTGGGCAGGCACAAAGGAAATCCTGTTGTGCAGGAAAGGTCCAGGTTGTGAGGTACTGGCTCTGTTCAGGCTTGCTTAGCTGCTGGTATTATATTATTTGCTCTACATTTCTATTGTCTTATTTTATTTGTTCCGTAATTCTTGAAAGGTGCCTTGGAAATCCAAATCTGAGAGGCAATACTGCAAGTGGCTGCTGGTGATGTCCACTCTCTGCTGACTCTGGCCTAAATGGAAGTGAACTTGCGCCAGCCGCAAATGGCTGCGCCATGCATATGCTGTTGCCTTCACCACTGGACTATAGAGGGGGGAAGCAGCCAGCAGAGGAGGGACAGGCCTCAGATGCACCCAGAGAAACTCACCTTTACCACAGAGAAGAGACTGACGTGGGTCTAAAAGCTTCAGGAACACAAACTTGCTCTGAAAGGGTACTGTACTGGGAAAAGAAGCAGACTCATTTACCTGGCAGTGGAGTGGAGGTTGGAGCAAGGGGACAGGAACCAAGGGAAATAGAGCTGTGATTTATTTATCTATGAAGATGAGAGGAATGAGGGGTTTGGGGAGCTCTGAAGGTGCTGCTCTGAGCCTAAAATCCACTAGACCAGGCATCCCCAAACTCGGCCCTCCATATGTTTTTGGGACTACAACTCCCATCATTCCTAGCTAACAGGACCAGTGGTCAGGGATGATAGGAATTGTAGTCCCAAAACATCTGGAGGGCCAAGTTTGGGGATGCCTGCACTAGACAAACAACTATAAAGAAGGAAAACTAAATAATAGATGAAGGCAGAAGAATTCTTTTTCTGTGCAAGGCTGAGAGGCACATATGTAAGATCAGTTCTGATGTTCAGAGTAGCAGGTTGCTGCCATATATCAAAGCTCAAAAAAGAGCGGGCCTGCCGAGATAGGACCGCTGGGAAAGTATTTAGGTGAGCCCTCACAGTCCTGCATCTTCTGACTCTAGCTATGCCCCATATGCACACATTTCTCATCTGTGGATGGGCAGTGACATCTGCTTATGCAGCATCTGAGGAAAGTATTGCATGTATAATAGCAAAGCCCCATCCAGTTACGCCAGAGAGATATTATGGGTCAGTTTGCAAGTTACTGTTGGTGACACTGGGTGGATGCAGGCGAATTCACTGGGAGCATCCTGAATATTTGTTTGCCATTGAGGCTGCCATAGTTCAACCAAGACTGATAAACATCAACCCAAAATTTGGGGTGGGCTGTATGAAGTATGTCTTTAATTTCTACTGAGCAAGAAGTTTTATTTATGCTTCTGCATTTTCAGTTGCATATATTAATATCCCATGAAGTGGGCTGAACCCTGGCACTGAAGGCACATTGTGACCATGCACCATTGTAAATCCTGGTCCAATTCAAAATATAACAATGTCAAGAAGAGGAAGATTCCCCCTTGCCTTGTTCATATGGTCAGTTCTCCACTTCTCCAGCTGCCTTCTAGAAAAATCAAGCTGATTCTTACCTTAAACATGTGGCGCTGATCCAGAAATTATATCAAAAGTTTTCCAGCAAGTAATGGTTGGAATAAGTCCCCCAGTGATAAAAAGTCTCCAATTCTTCAGCCTTGCTATTGATCCCAACCTCCATAGCATGATTTTACGATCCTATGAAAATGACAGGATGAGAGATATTTCAAAACAGGAGGTCCCAGTGTCTTAATCACTAGCCAAATAGTAAACTTTATTGTCCAAGGGTGATTGTCTCTGGGAGAAGCACATCTTTCATTTATACAAGGAGAAAAAGATCTTAGTCATAGAATATGATGCGCAGTTCATCCCTATTGTTAAGTGCAGCTACAGAACTATAAAAGAAGCTAGGAAGGCGCACACTGTCATTGCCGGAGGAGGCTCACTAGAGATCTGTTAGCAACAAGTAAGACTCCACAAACCAACTTTACCATACTCCAATACAAGGAGAAATAGTAAGTACTCTACATTACACTGCTATTTTAAACCTGTTTGGGCTTTAAATTCTATATACACTTACCTGGATATAAGCCCCATTGAACTTATTTCTGAGTAGACATGTATAGGGTTGCACTGTTAAATATTTTCTTTCAACTAATATTTAATTAAGATATTGTCGGTTATATGTAGCTATACAAATATATCTCAGATATATTATTGACAAAATCTGTCAATAAGTGATTACAGTACTGGAAAAATTGAACCAATGGCTTGTGCCATTCAGGATGTATTTTGTGTATTCACATATTTCTAAAAAACCAGTTCTGGTTCAGATCAGAATATTTGTTTTGTTCCCTCCAAAAGCAAACAATTTTATATACATATTATGCTATTGATTTTCATAGGCTATACTAACCTGAGTGAAGATTGCAGTAATATAATTATGACAGGAATATTTGGAATACATATTTAAAAGATGGTTTCCTACTGTTTCAAATTAAAACCTTTTGTGTCCTAATATACAAATGAAATACACTATGGAATTATTTGGCTTCTGTTGTCACAGTAAATATGAAAAGGCAAAGAGTAATATTTTTAAAATATATATATTTCAGGCCAATACTTCCTATCTGCCACTATGGTTTAATTTTACTATCCATTATTTAAGTGGAATATGTTATAGCTGCAAGTTGCATTTCAATGTCCATCTTATTTCATCTTGTTTAATAGTTTACAGGACAGAAGATGCTTTTGTCCCAAAGATATCTACAGATGGTAACATTTTTGTCCATTTTTTTTCTTGTTTGGTTTGCAACATGTCAAGAAACAAAAACGTAAGAATATTTTTTAGTTAAATTTTTGATAAGCTTTCTTTTACTATGATGGGTTTTGGGGTTGTTGTTTTTACTGTGTTGACTTTTGGATGCAAAATGATAACATTGCAGTAATGCTTTACAATATAATGTATTTTTCTGAAGGAGATCACTGTGCAAACATATGTTTAGCATCGTTTGTAATTTTTAACATGATTTTTCTTTAAAATGTGATACATTTGGAAGGTGCTTTTCAAAACAAGATTATCCTGTAGTGAAAGTCACAAGATAGCTAAGGGAAAGGGCAAAGTCTTCTTGTTGTTAGAACTTTCCAAGATGGTTCCGAAAACCATAAAGTGATCTTCTGTTCATTCCTAGATAGTGATGATAAGGGCGAGAGAGCTACCTCTTTTAACACATCAAAGCACAAATCCATAGCAAAATAAGAAACAATGAAGACAGCTACATGTTTTATTCACATGTCTGTCCTGTTCACATATATTAGCCTGGTTTAGACATAATGGGAAACCAGTTGCTCACCACATGAGTGAGCCCACATGAACCTCAGGCTCACATGGTCTTCTGGTCATAAGGTTAGTACCTCTTGCTACAATCTCTCCAGCCTGGGCATAAAGAGGAACTGCGGCTTGTTTAAAAATGGAAGCTTCCAATATCCTTGTGGCCACGGGAGAGAGATGCATAGAAACTTGAGACTCATACAGGCTCTTTCATGGAGCTTCCCATTATGGAGTTTCCCATTATGGAATCATGGTTTCCTATTATGTCTGAAACAGGCCAAAGTATGTGGTAGTCTTGACATGAAAATGGGTGTATGGATCAGAAATATGACCCCCCTTTTTTAACCCCCTGCACTCCGTCAGCCCAGTCCCTTTTCTCCTAGCCCAGTTTATGGAGCAGGGAGTACACCACCACTTTATTACAAAGATGGAGCACACACACAAATACAGAGGTACCTCTGGTTATGAATTTAATTCGTTCCACAGGTCCGTTCTTAACCTGAAGTACCACTTTAGCTAATGGGACCTCCCGCTGCCACCAGCATGCAATTTCTGTTCTCATCCTGAGGTAAAGTTCTTAACCTGAGGTACTACTTCTGGGTTAGTGGAGGCTGTAACCTGGAGCGTCTGTAACCTGAAGCGTCTGTAACCCGAGGTACCACTGTAATAAAGAAATGTGACTGCCATCATCATGTCTAACATAGGACACAGGAACATATTTATAATGAATCAGACCATTGGTCCGTCCAGCGAAGCCCTAACCACTCTCCAAGGTTTCAGGCAGGAGAGAGGTGAGGCCGTGGGGAGGTCGGCATGGTTCAAATGCACTGGCAGAGCCAATCCGATGCATTTGGTGGTGTGTTTGCACTGCACTGACCACTATGCCACTCTACCCCTCAAACACAGATGTTGGGAGGTCAGGCACCATCCCCATTCATGCTGTCCACAACTGGATAGGAGTCTTTCCCAAGTATGGCCCTCAGTGGGCTCTCTTTGGTCCATGGTACTATAATGAACAGACAGGTTTTGTAAATAAAAGCTAGTTATGCCACCTTCATTTTACACTGCAAAAAAGTCACTGGGTAGAAACTATAATGCAAGAACCTGAAACAGCCATGTGAACAGTGACAATGTTAATATGCTTGTACAGTAATCTGTCTTTTTATATATTAGGTTAAAGTTAGTTGTGCATCTGTCAGTGGCTAATCTTTACTGAATTTTAGGTTTCCCAGTTTGAAACAAAACTCAAAGTCCAACACTGAAAACTCATATAATATTTGCTAGAGGGTAGCCATGAAAAGATTTCTTAGCAAGAGGTAGGCAAATAAGAAACACCAGTGCAAATTCAGACATGAAAAAAATCAGATTCCATTGAATTCAGTGGAACATATTCCAAAACAAGCATGCATAGAACTGTAGCCTTACAGTCCAATCCTATACTGGTATATGCCTACTTAGAAGTAAGCCCTACTGAGTTCAGTGGAACTTATTCTGAGGTAGTCTTTATAGGATTCCAGCCTTAAAGAATTACAAATAAAGGCAGATGAGGAGCTGTGGGACAATGACTTGCATGGCTTTGGGGACTGTCAACTTTGCATCGGTCCAATTCTACAAAGAAAATAATGAATGCAGATGTCAAACATCTGAAGTGGTCAGCACTGGTTCAGACCCCAGGAATACCATACACTATTTTTGCAAGCAGTTAGATGGCACCAGATAGTTCAACGAGGTTGGAGACAATCCCTTAGTGATATTGGTTTCCTCATCTTTAACTAATATACTTGAAATGTTTTCTTGCTTTGTTGTGAATGTGTTTCTGCTTCTCAAGCACAGTACTGGCTTTTTCACATTTCAGTAAGAGAGGAGTGGCAGAATTCCAGTTCTTGCATAACAAAGGAAATCTCCGTGAAGAGTTAAACCGACTGATTTGGCTCCACCAAGCCATGGGAGGAGTGCACACAGCCGTGGGCAGGGACATCCCGCAGGCACACATTGTGTGGACCTCCCCAAAGAACCAAGACCTCTCCGATCTCTCTGATGGAACTGGCAGAGAAGAGTCTCTAGAAATGATGAAGCAACTGCTGCTGGGATTGACGGAGAAGGAAGAGCCTGTTGCTGTCCTCAGGAAAACAAATGTGTTGCAGTATCTAAAGAATGTAAAGGGCAATCAGGACCGGCAAGATCTTTCTGACATATTTCAAGGTGGAGATCAAGATGGCAAAAGAAATCTCAGCACCCAGACATAGATTTCCTGACCGAACCTATTGTAGTCCATCTGCTACTTGATACACTGAGGGAGATCAAAAGAAAAGTTGATTAACAAAGAAAATGTGTGTTTGTGCCATTTACTACTCCTTTGTAGTATTGTAATCTGGCATTGTTGAAAGGTCAGAACATTTCCCCCTTATTCCGATTATTAAACAGGAATGTGCAGGGGTTAAAATTTTCCCTTCTAGACAAATATTTTATAACTGTTAGCAATATTGCCAGGGGCTATATATTATTATTGCTGCTTCACTCCTTTGCATTTGTTGAACAATATTATTGAGGTATTTGTGCATGCAGATTCTGCTGGGGTATGTGGAAAGTATTCACACGTTGTCCCTTATGCTCCTTTCCTGCTTCCACCACCCATATAAGTACTTGAGGTCTTTTGTGCCTGTTTTCTACTGTTCCCCTTTAGCAATGTGGGTTTAAGTTATAATAAAGCACATGGCTGAGAAAACACCTAGGCTGGAAAGCAAATTCAAATGCTCTATAATACATTTTTTTCATGTAAAATGCATACTTCTAAATATGCACCCCTGGTTCTTTGAGCATATTAATATGGTCTCCTTACTGCAGAAAGATTACGTCTTACAGTAAGATTGGAATCTTAGGCAAACAAGAATAAGACCCATTGAACACCATGGGACTTACTTTTGAGTAAACATGCATTGGATCAGGCTGCAGCAATTCTGACCACCTCAAGGTTTTCAAAAGGAATCAAGTCATCCAGAATAATGCCTCAGCCTATCACCCACAGCTATCTGATTAGAACACTTAGTAGAAAAGCCCAAATATACATATTTTCAAATGTAAAAACATTCTGCTGCAACTCTGAAGATGTGGAATTGAAAGCAACCATTGCAAGTAACTGGTTAGCTGCTTGAACAAAATATTTCAGATACTACATACCTCTGGAAGAAGTATGCTGAGAGTTCCCACTTTCCAGAGGGATGAAAAGGTTTTGTCAGAAAAGTTCCAAAGTCTATTGGGCTCAGTCCAGAGGGCATCAGACTCTTAATCTCAGGGTTGTGGGTTCGAGCCCCACATTGGGCAAAATATTCCTGCATTGCAGGGGGTTAGACTAGATGACCCTCATGGTCTCTTTCAACTCTACAATTCAATGATAGATAAGAGGTGCAGATTGCGTACCTTAAACCTAAAACAATGTGATGTGTGAGAACTAAATGTTGATTGTTCTGTTAGGCTCCACACAAGGGTTGGTAACGTAATTGGCATTAAGAGCGGGTTAAATACAGCTCCCCGGGAAGTCTCTAAACAGCTCTGCATCCAGGTTTCTCCCAATCCTAGGAAAGTGGGTAATTATAGGGTCAACTTTCAGAGACAGTGCTGTTAATTTACTCTACCTGAATACAACATAGAAACCATAATACACAGATGGTGAATGTAACAATTTAAAATGGGCTCATACTGATGCACAACATGAAGTTATGTTGTACACCACTGACATTCAGTGTATAATCAATGTTTGGTCATGAGCAGATCGCAGACTGGTTAGATTTTGGTTGTCCAGGCACCAGATACTAAACCACCTTGCAGATTTTGTTTTGGGGGACTCTGCCTGAGCGTCTTATTACTTAATGTGGGACAAGTTTGTTTTTTCTTGCTTGCTTGTTTTTTTCTTTTGCAAATACATTTGCATTTTATATCTCAACTTCCCCCTGGAAAATCTCTGAAGGCTATCATAAGTAGAGGCTGGATCTGGCCTTTGCATACCATTTTTGTCATGAGCAAGGAGACTGGTTTCCTAGTTTCTAATGCCATATTTCAGATCTAAACTAGTTTGGGGAAACATACAAAATTCTGAATGCAGAATTCTAAATACAGTACAATTATTAGCAAATAAGTCCCATTGAATATTCCCAAGCCAACAAGTGCAGGGCTGAGATGTTATACAAAGCCACCTTTGTGCATTCCAAAGGAGTAATAAATGGCAAGAACACATTTTGTCCTTCATATTTAATAATAATATGTTAAACAATATGTACAAATGCTAAAATACATATGTAGTATTGCTATAGCTTTGTTATTCGGGTCACCGAAAATATTCAAGGTCTCAGTTACTTTAAATATAATGCTTAAGCTGTCTTAAAATAATATTTTGATAATGATACAATGTTGATAGATCATATTTTACAGTGATCCATTTTAAACAAACTGTCCATCCTCAGTGTTATGGAACGCATTAAGGTACATGTTTTTTGCATGAAATTTATCAAAATGTTGTACATCATTAATGCTGGAAATCTAAATAAAATAAAGCAAGGTTATATTTTGCTAATAGCTATGCATTTTTGAATAAAATGGAAAAGATATTAAATGCCATTAAAATGAAAAAAACACTGGATAGCTATGTTGGCAACAACAGGGACTTCCACAGCTATGTACAATTTGCTGTCACTGTTCATCTGAGTTATAATATTATCCTGTAAGTGGATTTAAAAGTAGAAATGGAATTTTCATGAGAGGCTATATACCGGTACATATTAGCAGCTTAAAACACAGCAAATTTGTTCTGCCCACTCCCCTTCAAGTCACATTTACATCCAAGAAGGGGCAGGGGTGTCTTCACTCTATGTATGACCGTACCCGTTTGGTTTTCCCATGCCTGCAGCTTCCCGCAACTTCTATTCTTGAAGCTGTCAACTGTGCATGTGCAACGGGCAGTCTCAAATATACACACCTCAGCTTAACCACAAAGCGATGGTTGCTTATTTCAAAATTTCGTCTTTAGGGCATCAACTTTCCAAATTCATGGATATTAACGAGTAGGGACCAGAGGTTCTTCATAGGGTTAGTAGACACAGAGTACGGCTTATGGTACATATCCAGTCTTCTATTAGTTGCATAAATCCATCCATTGTCTAGAGTCCTTCCCTCAAGTGTCTGTCTCAGTAGATCATCAGGACAAAGAGAGAGCTGAAGTAAAATACTGCCCTTTGTTCTTCTGGAAATGGTTTTAAAGAACTTCTTGTTTTTAAAAAATTCAACAGAGGTGGCCAGGCTAGCCTCTTGCAGGAAAAACAAGTCCTTTGGCACTTTACCTACAGATTTATTTTGGCATAGGTGTCAGACAAAGTGGGCTCTAGTCCACAAAGGTGTATGCCAAATAAACCTGGCATATGGCGTTTTTACAGTGCCACAATACAAGCAATAAAAGCAAACGTTTTTGGTGTGATCTGATAAAACTAGTGAGCATCACTATTTCCCTATTTGTGCAGTTCCAATGTCTGGAAAAGCAGGGAAAAGCCAAATGGAAGAACTGTACAATGATCAGGAACAAGGCGGGTTCCTGTCTCTTGAAAAGACAGCGTAAGAACTCGGATCTTTTGAAATTAATACAATCTTTATGTGGATTTGGGTTTGTGGAAAAACACCCTGAGGAACCAACGAACCTTCCTGACTTGCTTTCCACATATGAAGGCGTCGATTCATCCTAACTGGGAGCTCTGTGGGTGGAGTGTCCTAAAAACAGAGATTTTTTTCTTTTGAAAAAACGTGCGTAAGCCCTGGCTCGATGGTGACCGTCCAAAACACCGGCGCAGCGCGATCCTAAGCGCGGAAGCCAACATACTTCCCAGCAAAGCCGCTAAAACCCCGCAACCCTCCCCTTCACCTCCCCTAACTTGGGGAGCAAACGCCCGTCGTGCCGCGTTTACTTCCGCGTAAGCAAGCGGAGGGCGAGGCGGAGGAGGAGGCCGCCGCCTCGCGCCGCCCGGGAAACAGTTGCCGACTTCCTCATACGCCGAAGGAGCGGCGCACAGCAGCCACGAACCTCCCAGCCCGCTCGCCGAGGCGCTAGAGCGGCAGCCGGCGCATGCGCAGCGCCGGAGGCTAGGCAAAAGTGCGGCGGCGCCCCGCCTCCTGGGGCTGCGGGCGGGGAACGGGCCATCAGGCGAGCCTCGCCCCTTGAAGGGGGCGGCGCCACGGCCGGGAGAGAGAGAGAAAGAGCTCTTCTGCGCATGCGGGCCGTGCCAGAGTTTCCAGTCGGCGCTTGTCCGGTCGCGGGCTCCAGCTTTCCTTTGGGGTGGGGGCGGCTGAGCGGGGAGCAAGGGGCGGGGCTCGGCCTCTGGGAACTGCTTCTCCCGGTCTCTCTCCCGTGTTGGTCGGCTGGGAAGGCATTGGACGGCGGGGGCTCCTCGGCGCTGCTCCCAGAAGGGGGTCCGGTAAGCGTCTCTTCCTCCGGTGTTTGCTCTTAACCCCCCCACCCAAAAGTTATTCCTCCCCCCTCAGGCTGAGCTGCCTCCCGGGGCGCCATCCTGTCCCGCCCCCTCTTGCCAGGTAGGTACTTTTGTAGCATCCACAGAGGGGAGGGGAGACGCCTCAAGTTGCCCCGTCCTCCTCCTCCTCCTCCTCTTGAGTCTCCTGCCTCCCCCCTCTAAAAAAAACCCCATTTTCTGCTTCTTGACCACATAGATTCCTGTTAGGGTTTTAGCGTGACGCCTGGCTCTGCCTTTCCTTCCTCTGTTTACACCTGCTCGCCTCTTCCCCCTCGCAAACAACTTCTGTGGAAAATGGACCTCGTGCTCCTTTTTCCTTCATCTTCTCCTTGTCGTTTTTGCTGGCGAGTGAGGCTTTTGCTGACTTGAGGAGAGGGAATTGCTCCCGAGTAAATGTGCCTAGGAGTGAAGCAGCTCCTTTATAGTTAAGTCTCCTGGGATTCTAAGACATTGTATAAGCCCTACATGTAAAAAGCACAATTCTTGCCCCTTCCCGCCTCCAAAGCTCTGGGAACTGTATTTTGTTAAGGGTGCTGGGAATTTGCAGCTTTGGGAGGGGTAAGTTGCAGTTGCCAGGATTCTTTGGGGGGAAATGTGCTTTGGATGCATAGGGGAAGGCTTTGCTTTGAATTCTAGTAGGCCCCACCTGTGCTGTACATTTAAAGCTGTACCATGCCACTTTAAAACATCCGTGGTTTCCCCCCAAAAGCATCCTGGCAATTGTGGTTTGTTAAGCATGGTAAGAGTTGTTAGGATACCCCTATTCCCTGCACAGAGCTACAATTCCCAGAGATCCTGAAAACTGTAGCTCCTTAAGAGAAACGGGTGTCTGCCTAACAACCCTTAATACCCATAACAAACTTTGTGGGACGCCATGGCTGTATCATGTGGCATGATCCTGTAACTGGCATGAGAGGCTAGGTACACTGCAGATGGGCCATAGTGACACTCTGGTCCTTGGGGATGATGATAATTTTTAAAATGGGAAATTTCAACTGGCAAAAAGGAGCTGCAGTTGCCTAGTATGACAAAGAGATAATTTATAGTATGTACAGCTTTTCTTGGAAGGGAGTGCACCGTAAAACGATTGCATTCAAAGAGCCATGCGAGCAAAATACTCTAATTAGTTCAAAGAATTATTTTATATAACCTTTGTTTGGTTAGAAGTTCTGATGAAATTGGGAAGATTTTAAAAGCAGTTACAATTGTTAACTAAAGCAAACGTGTAAGAGCTAATTGGTTCTAGGTCGGTTAGTTACACTGTGAAGAAAATAGGAACAGAAATCTTTGTTTCTGCTGTCATACAAGGAAAAATACTGCTTGGGCTGTAGTCTATGAACACTTGCTTGCAGGTAAGCTCCATTGAAATCACTGGGACTTATCTCCAAGTAAATTTGAACTGAAAATTACTGATTAGAATCTTAGTTGGAAGGATTAAAAACCATCTAGTCCACTTTACTTAGGTATATTATCTGCTACTCTAGTTTTCTACAATAACTAGGTGGCCATCCATCTTGTGCTTAGAAACCTCCAACAGTTCTTTACCTTGTGTGGCAGCCTGTTCCACTGTCTAGCAGTTCATATGGTCAGGACATTCTTTCTTTCCAAAGTGTAATCAATATTCCCTTTCCGTAGGCTCTAGAGCAACAGAAACAAATTTGCTCACTCTTTGTTGACAGCCCTGCAGATATTGACTCTTACTCAATAAAAGCAAGTTCCAAGGAAATAAATGGAGCTTGTGCTATGTTTGTAAATACTTTTTCTTGGAAATACGTAATATTATTGGTTTAAAACATGTTGGTAGAATTTTAATTGACTGGAGATGAAAGTAATAAAAGACATTTGTAATGCAACCTGCAAATGTCATTCAGAGACTTAATAGTTATCACATTTCTTTCCTCCTTGTTCATAACTTATGTAGAAAAACAGGAAGTTTTGCAACATTGTGGCCTTTTACACTTGTAGCTTCCAGTTTGGACATATTGCGTTTTGCAAAGCTTTTGTTTATTTTTAAATTGGCTGCTTTATTTAAATTTAAGCCATCATGTAGTGTAGATTTCTTGCTTCAAGGTTTAGGATCACAGATATTTTTTAATTTCTCTCTTCCAGGAACCATGGCGATGACTGGCCCAGCACCTTGTTCATCTATGAGCAACCACACCAAGGAGCGAGTTACAATGACAAAGGTGACATTGGAAAACTTCTACAGTAATCTGATTGCGCAGCATGAGGAACGAGAAATGAGGTAAATATCCCAGCTTCATGAAAATGGAAGTAATGCTATTTTCCTTATATCAAGATTTAAGAAACAATGGATGCCACAAATACGCTGATCATCTTATCCTGCTAAAAGTTTTTATAACACTTTTAAGTCCTCAAAAAGCCGTTAAAATATTTTAGTATGATGATATTTTTCAGTGCCCATGCTATCCTCTTGTTGTGCATTTCAAGAAAGGCATATGTTGCAGATGCTTGATGAAAACTAGTAGCAGCATTTTCCTGGAATGAAAGTTGTTTTTGTCTCTCTAGTGTTATGTTTTATTTTTATTTCAGTGTGTCCAGTATAAACAGTTTTTATTGCGAAATGCACTTGGCTCTACTGTGTACTATAATCAAAAGCAGCCTCTCTAAACACAGTTTACTCCTTCCTGGATTTCATTCCCTTCTAAGTATTGTATTTTATATTTATCTGTAAAATATATTAACTACTTCCTGCTACAAGTAGTGGTCAAATGTGCTCCGTAAAAAAATGTTTAATGCATAAAACCATTGTTCCAGTTTAGCTTTCCCTTCTTTGAAATATTTAACAAACACCCCTCTCTTCATTCTGTTGAATGCCAATTGGAACATAGGTCCTTGAAGGCGAAGCCACTGCTGAAAAACACACCTCTCTGGTTTCCCTTCGCTTGGTGGGGAAACTCCACCAACGTCTCTCTAGATGTTGTAGTTGAAAACTTATTAGGCTTATCAATGAGAAGATCAGTTATAGAAATAGCTTGTCACTGCTGCCAGTCTTTTACTATGACATACAGCCATGTGAAATCTTTGTTAGGTTATGCTGCCAGTTCACATGGAATAACATTCCTGCATTGCAGTGGGTTGTTATAGATGACCTTTGGGATCCCTTCCAACTCTACAATTCTATGGTTCTAACTGTGAGGTACATTTGATTGTGTGTGCTTGACTGGTACCCTAGAACAGTGGTTCCTTTTCCCCCAACCCAGATGATATTGGGGGACCACTTCAGGTTTGCTGATGATCTTGAGGGGGGGTGCTTCATGTTTCACTCCTGTGTGTTGTATAATTGGTAATGTGCTGTGGTAGATGCTGTATTTTTATTGTTTTTTATTTCTTATATTGTATTTTTTGTATTACAATTTGCATTTTATGGAGTTCAAATTATAATACAGTAAAATATAATAAAAGAAGCAGCAATACAATAC
Organism: Podarcis erhardii; assembly: GCF_964252035.2. Taxonomy (NCBI): domain Eukaryota; kingdom Metazoa; phylum Chordata; class Lepidosauria; order Squamata; family Lacertidae; genus Podarcis; species Podarcis erhardii. The sequence goes on along the minus strand of NC_138510.1, from coordinate 47,248,902 downwards.
AGTTTAAAATCAACATAATAATTTAATGTGGACATTCTGAAGACCACCTGAATGAAGCTCAAAGGAACCCTTGCCTCAGAATTCTATCGTAAGGTGTTTCAGTTTTTTTGAAATACATTGCCTTTGAGCAATTTTCTTGAAAGGCCTTACTAAAATTCATCAGTTCTACTCCCTTCTATATCCTCCCTAAATTTATCCAGCTTTTTGTTTGCATATACAGAATAACTAAAGGTTTATTAAGCTGACAGATTGGTTAGAATTGAAGAGATTGATCATTTTCATAGAAATGGAAGTAGCTTATAGTCTAAGAAGCTCTCTATAGTGTTTCAAAGGTCATTTTGAAATGAAGTCCTTTCCACTTTTTACATTCTACTGTTCCACCCAGTGACAAATGCAGTTGTGCTGTGCATTATGGATTGGGTATTAGATTGGCTGCGTGATGTGGCCTCTGTTTTTGCCAGCTATCTCCTGTGAGCCCTTTCCCACCACAGACACACCTTGACCTGGCAGTAAGATATTTGATGGTTGATCTAAATCAGGTCTTGATACCTTCCAGAAGTTGCTCATCCTGCAATCAGTTTGTTTGTACGTCCTTTTTATTATAAATGATTAAACTCTGCTCTTGTTTCGTGCCCCTTTTCTTTACAAAAGACTTAATTTGTATGATGCAAATGCACGATAAGAGCAAATTTCCTGTTCATTTTGCAGAAGTTCAAGCAGAAGCAGGGTGATTATCTTGATTGCTGTGTGCATTGAGAAATGAAGCCTTGGAATTCAGTGTTCCAATTCCTGGCAGCTCTATTCTATGCTGAAGTTATATGCATGAACTTTATTCATTTTTTTTCCAGACAGAAGAAGCTAGAAAAAGTTATGGAAGAAGAAGGCTTAAAAGATGAAGAGGTATTGCATATGCTGAAACATGCTTTCTTGGTGCTTGTTTCTCATCACCCCTGTATCATCATCATCATCATCATCATCACCAGTAATTTAAAGTTATTATCTGTCCTTCACCGTAAGGTCATAGGATGGATTACAAAAATTTAAAATACAACATTAAAAATCGTTTTAAAACATACAGTTATGGAATGCAGCCACAAAAAGAAGGACGGGTCCTAAGAATATACATTTTAGGTATCAAAGACCAGAGTAAAGATAACAAGCCTTTCCTGTGAATGATTCTGGTCTAGCTGTTGATTTTTTTATTTTTTATTAATAGAAAATGACACTAATACCCCCCCCCCCATTTTTGAACAACTTCTAGAAAAGAATGAGGAGATCAGCACATGCCCGAAAGGAAACAGAGTTTCTGCGCCTAAAAAGAACAAGACTTGGATTGGAAGACTTTGAATCTTTAAAAGTAATAGGCCGAGGAGCATTTGGAGAGGTAAGAGTTCAAAATGAAAAAGACTTCTAAAAAATATAGACAGCCAACTTCTGACCCTCCAACACCATCAAACAGCTGTGGGTTCCTCTTATCACCCTGTTATTAAATGCAAATACACAGAGTTTGCTTTCAGCGCAAGTATCCCATCAATAAAAGTAGTTTCTACACTCCTGAAAAAGATGTTAGTAATTTGAAAATCCTCTTAAGGTAATGGACAATTGGACATAGTTGATTTGTTAACATTGAACACAGTTGGCCAAATGAAGTGTAGTTTTATGCTGAGCTCCCTAACAGTTATCTGGTAACACCTGTTTACTACATGTAGTTATTTACAGAATTCAGGTAATGCTCTAAGCAGCAGTTGTTGTTTTCCAAACTTAACTCTCTTAATATACTGTGTCTACACCTTTTCTAAGTTGCCCTGTTCCATTGTAGTGCTATAGTAATAATATTCTGCTTTATTTATACCCATTATCCAAATATTTTGGGTGTACCCTAGGCCTCTCTCAGTTATATGTATTCACCATATCTCTTACTGTAATTTATTATGAAGGGTAGCATTGTCATGAATGTCAGCCAGGAAGGAAAAATAATAATTGACTCAATGCCAGATAGTGTTATGCTCCATAGCAGCTGAAAACCAGATATACTACACTGGTAGGTACAGAAGGCTCTATATATTGTTCAGTCATCCCCAAAACAGAGCACTTTCCTCCCCTAATTCTCCTTTCCGTAACTGTTTGTCTTAAAAAAAATGGCTGAAATGGGTTTTAATATGTGCATTGTTTTTGCACAACTTCTAGGTGCGGCTTGTTCAGAAGAAAGATACAGGGCATGTGTATGCAATGAAAATACTACGGAAAGCAGATATGCTGGAAAAAGAGCAGGTAAATACTGATTCCTAATGAGAGTATGCAGATGTCAAAAGTAAGAATGTGCAAGCAATGTGGAGTTCTTCTTTTCTGCTAGAATCATTACACTCATGATGGGATATCTTAAATTATCATTTTGTGGGGAACTTTGGAATGCATGGAAGGCAGAAGAGAGCCTTCTAGGAAAAAGAAACTCTGTAATCACCAAATGGAATGTGGTAACTTCCATTTTAAGTTTTTCCAGCTTGTGGATGAGATGTTTTTGAACCTACATCTCCAACTCACCATCTTTATCTAAATTTAATTCAACATTTAGTATTTATTATGCAAAAACTGCAGTTGTATGCACAGTTATTAAAGAGTAAGTCTTAATGGGACTTGTTCATAGAAAGCTTTCATGGGATCATGCTGTAAGTCTTGCCTTAAAAGTTTTGAGCATCAAAAGTTGAATACATGTGTGCTGATCAATTTTCATGCATGTTCAGGTATGAATATGATGCTATAGAAGGAAAATGAAATTAAGAAACCGTTTGCTTGTGCTGGTGGATATAGTGTTTTCACACTAGCAATATTTAATTATTTTAGGATTTATAATCATTTTCTCCTTCTAAAATGGAGATACGAAGACAGTTTATGAAATATAAAAACCAATGGCTCATTTCAAAAGGCATTGGTAAGTCAATCCATGGCTAAGCATGAACAAGAAAGTAGGTGGGAACTTGGATGAAAAATTGTAGCCGCTCTGCTCTTCCCTTGTCCTGCTGCTGCCACACTACCCAGAGCCAATTCATAATTTGAATTAGCATTGCTCAGGGTTTGTCTCACTCCACAAACCACGAGTGGTAAGCCAAGAACAAACATGGCCTGCAGCTCATTTGTCTGGAAACTGTGGGCCTGGGTTTGGACATAGCCCTAAGCCACACTATGGCTTAGCTCTGAATAGCACAGCAGCAGGACCAGGAGAGGAGCAAAGGGGTCATGATCTTTACTCTAAATACTCACACACTCCCTCATTCACACTTAGCCATAATTTGACATACTGTAACTTACAAACCAGGCCAATGCCAGTATCAGTAAAATAGCAGCAACAAACGCCAAAAAACACATAAGCTTAAAAACAAGGGCTTGCTAGAAAGGTTTTCAAACAACAGGAAACCAGCAGAACAGGATATAAACCTAATATTTCTGGGCAGGGAGTTAATATACCGGGTGCCATGACACAAAAAGGAGTCTTGTATAGTGGGTGGTAACACACTTCTTAAGGCAACAGAATGCATAAAAGGGCTTTCTAGATATTGGAGGGCAGAGAGACTCAATGGGAAGAAAAAGGGCTTTTAGACAACTTGTCCTAAGTTATTGTGGGCTTTAACCTAGAATTACATTCAGAAACAGACCAACCACCAGTGCAGCTGAGAATAGCAAAGGGGTAACATGTTTCTGAAATGTAGTGATGGTCAAATCTTTAGCAGCAGCATCCTGCATTAACTGAAAGTTCTGAATATTTTCCAAGGGCAGCCCCAACTTAACTAAGTGGCTGCTGCTGGTAAGGGGAGGGAATTGCTCATTTTAAAATTTTATTTCCTGTTCACAGTTGGGGTGGGTATACAGCCCATTGCCTGTACCTTGACTCACTTGACTGGGCAGCACCTGTGCTTCTGGCATGCACCATTCTGCAATTTGAAATGGCAACTTATTTTTAATATTAGTTACGTTTGGGGACCTCTTGGGTTATGAACAACATTTGCAAATATTGTGTAAATAGTTCTTTAATTACAACTTGCTTCTTTTTTTAAAAAATGATGTATTTATCTCCAGGTTGGCCACATTCGAGCAGAACGTGACATTCTAGTGGAGGCAGACAGTTTGTGGGTTGTAAAAATGTTCTATAGTTTCCAGGATAAGCTGAACCTCTACTTAATTATGGAGTTTCTGCCTGGAGGTAATTATTTTGAACTTCTGTGTCATCTAATATTGCTTGATATTATTGTGAATGCTGACTACATGACAAGTTATATGCCCCATTTTGAAATGCACTAGTCACTGATTAGCATGTATTGAACAATTCACAATCTAGAGTGATGTACCCATAGACTATAGTCAAGCTATAGGAAAGGCAGTTTTGAGCATATGAAAGGCACTGATAGTGAAGGGGTCCTACTCCAGGTTGACTTTTGCTCTTTTTTGTTTATTGGTCAGGGTGTTCATGTGAGTTTTTGAGGGAGAAAATTACTGTTTTGACCAAATGACCTATCCACTTTACTGCTCAATAACTTTTCAGAGCTATATCCAGACTTTCATTTTTACTTGTTACTGACAGAAATAAGTTGAGGTTGGCTCATGCAGGAATTTGATAAAATTGTATTTATTTATGCTGAAATTAGAAACATGAACTTGTAAGAAGGAAACTTGGTGAAATTGAGGGCATATTCAAAAGGCCATTCTGCTATTTTAGGCTGCTATATTTATGATGGAATGGGCATCTACTTTTGGCCATTTCAGAATCCTTTACCAGCAGTTGCAAGGAGTAAAGCATGCAGATTTTCCAGGACATAATGTAATTCTGTCTATGATGCTATCTTCTTGCCTGTGTAGGAAAGAAAATAGACTAAGTAGCTATTTAAGAAGTAAATGAAATAGCTCTGAGGAAAAAGAGACTTGGAACAGAAGATGGTGTATCTTGGAATTTAGGCCAAGCTAAAAGAACAACTAGATATGGCATTACAAAGAAACTGAATACAACTTATCTCCACTTCCTGTTCTCTGTACATACAGGTGATATGATGACATTATTGATGAAAAAAGATACCCTAACAGAAGAAGAAACTCAGTTTTATATAGCAGAGACTGTGCTGGCTATAGATTCAATACATCAGCTGGGTTTTATTCATCGTGATATCAAGCCAGATAATCTCCTGTTAGACAGTAAGGTACGAGTATTATTTACTGTAAGCTGTTTCAGGGACTATTAAAAATATTTATTATTATTAATTTATTAATCCCCTTTTTCAGACATCACAAGGCGATTTCCAATCATACAATTAAAAATGGGGTTGAACTAGATGATCCTTTGGTTCTCTTCCAACTCTGCAATTTTATGATTCTGTAATAAACATAGGTTTGAAAACAATATAAATAAACACACAAGGCAGAGATCTAATATTATTTTATTACTGCTGTGTTAATTTACTTTGGAAACCCCAGGGATGGAAATGGGAGACTAGTGCTAAATAGCTTAGATGCATAAAAAGGACCTGCTCAGAGACCTTGTTACCACAGTAATGTGTGGTATGTCATGCATGAGCCAGAAGAAGGTACCTACATCAAATCCAAAACCCAGGAGGCCTCAATAGCATGTGTTTCCCATACCACCACCCAGACTAGAGAAAGAAATTATGGAGTTCTAGTTAGGATTCCTGGCATTCATGCTTTGGGTGCTGAAGAAGAGTCATGACATGTAATTTTGGTTGTCAGTTTTTGTTGTTGTTCTCCTGCTTCCTGTACATGTTCTCAAAATTTCTTAAGTGAATGGTTCCATTCATGCACAGTATGCATCACCAAGGTCTCTTGGCCACAATTACCCAAGACTCTGAATGAGTTGGTCAGACAGAGTCATTTTATCGTTCTAGAAACCTGGTCTTAAGATCAAGGCCAGTTCAGGCTTTTAAGACCATGGTCAAACATTCAGTACCTGAACTCCTTAGAGGTTTTGATACAATAAAATGTTATATAAAATTTGTTAAATAAAGAAAATTTAAAAATGAGGATGACTTGTATCTCCTTACTTTATGCTTGTTTCTTGACATGTAGGGCCATGTGAAACTATCCGACTTTGGTCTCTGCACTGGACTTAAGAAAGCACACAGAACAGAGTTCTATAGAAATTTGAGCCACAATCTTCCTAGTGACTTCAGTAAGTTGTGTTGTATCTAAAACTTAATTTGAGCTTGTTGCTTGGCAGAAATATTGATAGGCTTGCAGTCTTAAAGACAGGAATCAAAATGATAAATGGGACGAGGAGGGGAGAAGAAAACAAGCAAGCTTGATAATCAGTTCTTAAAATTACACAGAGTTCTTATAATGACCAGCTTGAATATAAACAGTTGAGGGGGAGCCAAATGACACTGGCAATCTCAACGGACTTGATGAAGTGACTCTGTAGGCTCATCCCTCCCTCTGCTGCAGCTTGATGGAATGACTGCTGCTAAATGATATCTGAGGGAGGCCTCAAAATACTGCTTTTGCAAAATTGCAAAGCAAGATAGATACCTACGGAAGATTTTAAGTGTAGCCACCAAAGAATAAATTGTCTGTAACTAGAAGGAATAATACACACCCACTTTAATAAATATGGAGCCATTTTTGGAAATGTATGCAAATGAATGCTGAACTTGCATCTTGCTGTCAGTCACATATAACTTTTATTTATTTTTACTGGGCTATTCTAGTTCTCTTTCACATACTCACCCGCTCATGCACACATGCACATTTCTGGGTTGTATTGGGTGGGGAGAGGGAGCATACTGGGATTCAGGGGAATATGTTAAAAGTAGGGAACTATTGTACAAAAATGTAAACCTCATTAACACTTCAATGAAACAAGAGCCATTAAACGCAAAGGTAATAATATACTACCTGTCTTCTATCTTTAGCTTTTCAGAATATGAACTCCAAAAGGAAAGCAGAAACTTGGAAAAGAAACAGGCGGCAGCTGGTAGGTATTGCTCTGTCTAGAGATTCTTCCCTCTGTGTAGAGATCATGTCATAGTTTGTGTTTAAGACCTTGAAGATCCTGCAGAGAAATCAGTATGTAATGCATACTTGTTTTGTCTCTGCCACTTGTTCTCATCTAGGGAAATAGAACCATAGAGTTGGAAGGGATCTCAAATGTAATTGAAGGCAAAAAGAACAATTGAGAGCTCACTTTAAGCTCCTTTGAAGGCCCACCCTTACTCGCCTCACAGCTGACATTTTATATAATTTTGACTTTCCCAAAACAGCCTGGCAGGCCAAATGGGGAAACCTGGGTGGGGGGAGAAACACATTTGGCCTGCAGGCTAGAGCATAGCTGTCAACTTTTTCCTTTTCTTGCGAGGAATCCTATTCGGAATAAGGAACTTTCCCTTTAAAAAAGGGAAACGTTGACAGCTATGGGCTAGAGGTTCCCCATCCTTGGTTTAGATTGCTCAAATAATAATTTTATGGCATCAAAAGAGGCATATTAGGACTTTTTTTATGGCCAGAGTATCACATTGCCCTCCAGCAGCCTGAAGTTGAGACACAAACAAAGTTGTTTGCAGACTTGTTCATTGACTGCAGAAGTCGTTGTTCCACATATTTTTTCTGGGTATTCCCTGTGCTCATTGATAAGATACAACAGAAAATGTGTAACAGATGATGTTTCATTACAGGCCTTCTCTACAGTGGGAACTCCAGATTATATTGCTCCAGAGGTCTTTATGCAGACAGGCTACAATAAGCTTTGCGACTGGTGGTCACTTGGGGTCATCATGTATGAGATGCTAATTGGTAAGAAACAACCATTCATGTATCTAAGAATAAAAAAAATGATATTGTGGATCATTGCCCCTCACCTAGTTTCTAAATAGTATGTTATATATAATACTTCTTTTCTTCTGCTTGGCTACTTTTAGCTGGATTTTTATATGCAATTGTGGTGCTTGACGTTAAAATAAATTTAAGAAGGTAGAAGATGATAGCTGCAGATGGACTTCATTAATCACTAATCATAACTTTCATAACTTTCTCAGGTTACCCTCCTTTCTGTTCAGAGACTCCCCAAGAAACTTACAAGAAGGTGATGAATTGGAAAGAGACCCTAATATTCCCTCCAGAAGTTCCCATCTCAGAGAGAGCCAAGGATCTTATTCTAAGGTACCAGATCATTATCTGCTGTCATCAGATACAAGATTTCTCAACATTCAGTCTGCAAGTTTGGGCTAGCACTTTGTGATCTTACAAAAATAAGAGTTAGGCTTCCATATTTTAAAAATTGTGTAGGTAGCACACTATCATTCAGGAGTATTAGTTTTGCTTAGGCTCTCTCCTTATTTCATCCCTGCTCTCTCCTTATTTCATATTGCTTCTTACTTTATTCCTTTTCGTAAGCACTTGCAACAGTTGCCTGCCCCAGAGAGCACATAACTTGGGCAAATGCTTTAGCCTAGGTACCTACAAGGAACCCCTCAGAATCCACAGCACCATTGCTACTTCATGGTGGGTTTTCAGGAATGTGGGAACCTCTCCTGTGCTGCCTCCAGCTTGCTTGGCCAGCTGCATAAAGTGAGAAATTTATTCCCTTAATGTATTGTGTATGTTGCAGAAGAGGATGGTCATTCTCCCTTATGTTGAACCTCCAGCAAAAATCAGGGTAGAGCGAGAGAGACTTGTGCAGATTCTAAACTTCCTTGAATCCGAGTTTTAGAGGCAACCTTTCCCTAGCTCCTAATGTTCTGTGCACTGGAAAATATTAAGTGAGTGTCTGAACTCTTGTGTTGCACAGAAATTCAAAAGAGAGTATTCTGCTTGATATGCCTGGAAGCAGAAGCACGTTAAACAGAACAGAAAAAAAGGAACAAAGCATTGACATTCTTGCAATTTATTACATTGCCAGATAATGAAACATTGGGGAAACATGTATCATAACAAGTGGTATTAAGCAGTCCATATCTCACTGGAAGAGACACAGAATTGATTAATATGGCATAAAAATGTTCTGGAGCCTCACAACTTCTCAGTAATGCACAGAGGGCTTAGGAAGGGGAACGTGGTACCTTATGACCAGATGCCTGGAGGATAATCAGAGTAATGCAGCTATTGCACTGCTCCCAGTGTTTTGGAGGACGGGGAAATAATGTGAAATGGCTTTAAAAACAATGCTCATTAACCCCACACAGATACTAAGGTTTTTTTCTTCCAGTATATAGAGACCTGCTCTAGAGGCTTCCATTGGAAAAAAATTGCATTTACTTTGAATTGTATTTGTTTTACTGTCAGTTGTTCCCTTTCCCACTTAGTAGTTTGTTTCCCCACTTTTTGAATATTCTATGCTGCCTTTTTTGTCTGTGCAGATTTTGCTGTGAATGGGAGCACCGAATTGGTGCCCCAGGTGTTGAAGAAATCAAAACAAACCCCTTTTTTGAAGCTGTTGACTGGGAGCATATCAGGTACAAAGTTTTATTTCTTCTAGGACACTGTTCTTTAAGTTTTTCTAATTCAAGGCAAAGTTTGAACTTCAGAAGCACCTCTGACATAGATTTTGATTTTTGGTAATTACTTGCATTATAAACTCTAATTGAGAACAATTCTTAATAGGGAGAGACCAGCGGCAATATCCATAGAAATCAAAAGTATTGACGATACTTCAAACTTCGATGAATTTCCGGAATCTGATATCCTTAAACCAGCAGGTAGATATTTCCACTTCGGATTTTATTTCTTTTTTATGTAGAGTTTTAGCTTTAATCTCTCTCTCAAAAGTAGGTATATAAAATAGTTCATAGTCTACTACAGGCTCAGTTTTGCAAATCCTCATGCTCTCACTTCCATTATGTTTGAGCTTGACCTGCTGAAAGGGTTTTGTCTAATGTTAGAAGCACAGTCCAAAATCCAATATAGCCAGGTAAGCCATCACAGTTAACTGCATGTACTCATGGTTAACTCTGTGTTACATTGTGGCCAAAAATGTCTAGTGACCTAATTTAATTTTGGGCTTTTTTTCTGCTTCTGGTATTGTTAAATAATTTTTTCCCTCTTTATTGATAATTTTGAAGCATTCTCTGGTAATACAAATCTGGAAAAACTTACAAAAGTGACATGAAAGTGTCACAGGTTTGGTTTAACCCAGAGCAAAATATTTTAATGAATAAAATTGTCTTTGAGAGGAAGCTTCTCAACTAACTTTCCTAACTTTCTTTGCCACTTTAGCATATGCTAGACATGTTCAGGGCTTTCAGTAGCATGGAGAATGATGGCTTGGCTGCAGATTGCAGAATAGATTTGTAGGGGCTACTTTGAGGTGTCTGTAATACATTTGGCTGTCTGTAATTCTAACTGAAACTTTTTGCACTTTTAAAATAAACTGAAGGAGTCCAGGGTTTTCCTAAAATCTTCTTAATGCAAAGTTGTGTTCTCTTAAACTCCTTAGTTATTATTAATAACTTAATACCTTTATATTCTTTTTTAAAATCAGTGACCACAAGCAACCATCCAGAGACAGACTACAAGAACAAAGACTGGGTCTTTATAAATTATACCTACAAGCGATTTGAAGGCCTGACAGCTCGAGGAGCAATACCTTCATACATGAAAGCAGGAAAGTAGTGACTCACAACAAAACTATTCCTGAACCTTCATTCTTTCCTGTCAGCACAAGTTTTTTCTCCTATGCTTTATAAACATTATCTGAGGCCTGTGAACTCTTGAGAAGAGTGCAAAATAACATCATTATGCACAGTGTTTACATTTAAATGGATTTATGCATTGAAAACTTCCACAAATGGCACTTATGAGCCTGCCTTTGCAGATTTTATTGCAGAAATAGGTTATTCTGGCTTTAGTTAAAATTCCTAAGACTGTTACTTCAAGAAGGAGAGTGCAAGCTTTTATTTACATTGTAGAGTATAACATAATTGTGGTTTGGGTTTTTTTGTATCTTCTGTTTTGCAAGTGCTGTGCAAAGGTACAGCACAATTCTAAGGGCTAAGGTATTGTACAGGAAACAGAGCAATAACTAGTATGAGGTAGACCAAATTCTCAGAAGCTTATCCTATAGGAGGGCAAAACCTGTATTGCCTTAATTGTCACTAGTGTGTTGTATACTTAGTTCAAAAGCCTTTTGGATAGCATTTCTTTCAACCCAACAATGGCCTCAAAAGCTGCTGCACTTTACTGTTGGTACTAAAATAGTAATCCTAAAGTATTGAGCTTTTTCCCCCTTCTAAACTTCAGATTTGGGGAATGTTACGCTTTTTTACAAGCATTGTCAAGAGAGCTAAAGATGATTCCTTGTGAGATTTATGTAACTGCATTCTACTTGGTAGTAAGAAAGAAATCACTGTTAATAGCATTATTAGGATACCATAGTTAATACTGTGAAAGGAGCCCTGCTTTTTCAGATTCTTTCCCTACTTCTCACTCTCAAGACTTTGATTAATGAAAGCTTAGGAAGTTGCTGCAAGCAGAGAATTGTAAAATGTAAGTGTTTAGCTAGTGGCGTAATATACTTTGGAGCTTTATCTTTCTGAAGCTTGGACGCAGAGAGCCCTGAAGTGCCTTTTGGGATAACCTAGGAGTGCTCCACAGGAAGTAATGGGATCATAGTGACTGGTTGTTCAAAGGATCTACATGGTGCAGTTCTACTTCTTGGGCTGTTGCCATTAGGTGGCACTGACCCTCTGAGTGTTCTTCAAATTCTTAAGGTGGACCCCTGCCCTCTCAGGCTCTGCATGATACATGAGACTGCCATCATTTGGTGTATCTCATGTAGTTCACCATATTGTTCAGATAACAATCTTTGAAATCAATTGTTCAAGATAATGTTAAGCTCCAGACTGAGGATGGGGGCAGGTAACAGTACAGGAGGAGACCTAGTGCATCTGGAGCCAAAATGAAGATAGGAAAGCCAGAGGAGGACACCTAAACATGATGGCTTGGGATGGTCCTTGTACATCAGGCTACGTTACCAGGCGATTTAGTAAAAACATTAAGCTTACCTTTAGTAAGGTGCTCTGATGCCCAAATAGGCTGAAAGAAGTTGAAGTCCTTTATTCTTGTACAAAGGTAGAGATCAGGATTCAGTTCTAATTTAGGAGACAGTCGTCAAATATTATTGTTGTCTCTGCCTTTAGAAGATCTGATGAAGTCTGCAATATTTCAATAACAAGTGTCTTAGTCATTTTCACTGAATGTGCATAATTATGCAGTAGTTCACTTGTCCTCTGATGGTTCATCTGTCCTTATCAGATCGGAGTTTTAGCAAATTAATTGGAGGGATTAATGTGCTAAAACATTAAAAACTGTTTTAATAGTGGTTGTTCTCCAATCTGCACTGTTACACATGCCCTTCACCGGTAGGCAGTCTTATGTACTGGTTTGGAACCCCCCCTCCCCCCCAATCATCATACCATGAGTGTTTCCTATTTTTCCTAGTACTTCTATAAATCCAGATAGATCCTGGTCCTTAACTAGTTTTCTAGATGTGGCAATGCACAGAAGCTTCAGTGAGAAGGTCACTGATGAAATATTTTGCATTTAGGCTTTGTCCACAAAATGTATCTAGAGAGAGGCTATAGGGAGGTAACTCTTATTCCTGCTTTAATATATCCTCTGTGCCTAGTTTGTAATTATTACTGTGCTCCAATGACGTGTCCTACACATGGTGGGGCTAGAGTTTTGCTTACTGGTTAGATAATGATGGGTTTAAAGTTAAATTTCTGGTGCTTGCTGAATGTTGAAAATATGTAGCATACATAACTGGTGCTTTAAAAGCCTTTTTTAAGAAAAAAGCTGTAGAAGGTCTCAGGATAACCTGATTGCCTAGAGAGCTGCCCAGCCAATAACTTGCACAAAAGGGAAGAAAACAAGATTCTTGCATGCCTCTTTGATGTTTCCTTTTGCATTATGACCATTTAGCAAAGCATCTCTGTGCCACAGTGTGACAGATGAGTGCAAGCATTGTGTGTACGTGAGTAAATTGAATTGCAGTACAAGGTGTAATTTTCTGTCTTCTACTGTTGGGAATTTTTGAAAGATTTACTTTGTGTATTGTAGTGAGAATGAATATAGCATATTGTTATAACTGAGGTCGAATCCTTGTTCCTGTAGTCTCTGCCGCAGCCAAGAGCATAGTTGAGTTGCCAGAGGTCACCCAGTGTGCTTAATTAACACTGCCAGTGCAGTGAATGAAGGCTCCCCACAAATAAGGACATTATGCATCAACAAGCTTATGGAAATGAGAATTAAGCATTTGGGAACTTGGAACATCAGTCTGTGAACCATTTTCTTTTTTTGGGGGGGGGGGGTAAAATCAATGCTGCCCTCTCATAGCAACATTATAACTTGGGTTCCTATGGCTTTGCTTTTTTAAAAAAACACACAACAACACTAAAACAGGAGTATTAACTGAGAAGATCATATATTGGCTGTTGCAAATAATGCTGGCTTCCTTTTAACAATTTTTTAGAGAGCTTCCGCATGATGTCACTGCAGTAAATGTCCTCTTTAATCAGTTAAGTAGTCTGTTGGCACTAATTTAGAGAATTAAGGTTCTCATTTAACCAAGATCTGAAACCCGTATTTAAATCCTGGTTAAACGGGAATCCCAATAAGCCTTAATGACCATTGTAAGTGTCAATGCTTAATGCCAATGCTTAACCACAATTAATGTGGCAGGGAGTGCACAATCCACAGGTGGCTGCCAATCTCATGTTCCTAGCTCTTGTCACCCTGCAGCAGCCCATAGTAAATTCTAGAGAAACTGTTGCCTTTCCGGGGTGGCACATTTCTTCTTCGAAAGCAGTTTTAGATCTAGAAGCCAAACAATTACACAGCTTACTCATAATGCAAGTTGGTATCATTTTTCTGTTTCCTGTTCTACTGAGGTATTTAGTAACGCTGATGTCTCTCTGGCACAACAAAAAGCTGCAAAATACTACATTTTTGGCATGTCTGGGTACAGGAGAAAATTCCTGGCTGAGACTTAAGATGAGCAATGCTGCCAGTTGTGTGTGATTATTAGCAGAGTATTGCACTTAGGTACTGCTTAACCAATGTGCCTGGGTTCCGCCTTATGGCCGATTAAAATTGATTTTGTATCTGCATACAGCTGTAACTACTTGCAGTGTAAAATTTCATATACTTTGTACATGATTCTGGGGTTTTGTGTGAAGACCAATTTTTATGGAAGTGTCTTTGCATTCTGAGCTGTTTAAAATACTTCCTCAATAAATGTAGTTTTGCTAATGTTTTGTGAGTTATTTGAATTGAAAAGCTTATTGTTTGTAACAGATGACACTGAGGTAATCAAAGGGGGTGCCTGGATGTATTTGCTCAGTGTGTTGATTAGGTGCAGTAAGAGTGAATAATGAGCAATAGACATGTTCACTTATTCCAATCGCTGAATTCCCCCCCCCCCGACATCTTCATTGAAAGTTGAAAAAGTACATAATTATATGTGCACTAAACATGGTGAGACGTACATAAGAGAAAAATGAAAAGAGAAACAGCACCTGTATAAAAGGGAAAATAAAGGGGGGAGGGGGAAAACCCAATTCCAGTTGCTGAGTTTTTGAATTTAAGTTTTGGAAATAGCACAACTTAGGCAAGGGAAGCAGAATAGAAAGGGATACAGAGCACTGGGCGATTACTGGGAGGGATAGGATGGGGAACTGTAGATGAGGCCTGTCTCTCAAAAGAAAGTGTCTCAAAAACCCTTTTCGTTATGCTTGAGAGCACCTATGAGCATCCTCCTTCTCAGGCATGTGTTTTGCAAACTTTTGTTCTAACATGAAATATCTTCAGGGTTGCTTCACGTGTGTTAAAAGAGTTAGTGGAGGCACCAGGTGTTTCCTGTTACACCGGATGTGGCTATAGACATTCTTTATACCATGTGTACACACAGGTGGGGGCTGGGGCCAGTGTGGCTCCCTCTGGAGAGTACAGGTAGGGCCACACTGTTCTTTAGCAGCAAGGTAATGCAAAGAAAATGCTTTTCCAAACCATATTCAAGATGACTAGAAAAACAACCACCAAAGAGACAACACAGGATTAGAAACATAACGCAGCAGATAAAAGGAAACACTTTGAAATCTAAGACACAGGACGTAAACAACTACCAGAAAAGTATTTAAAAATTTTTTATTTAAAGGTATGATAATGTAAACACTGAATATTGAACAAAATAAAAAAGGAGAAACTTGTTTTTGTGCCTTTTTAATTATAGATAACGGAAGAGGAAGTAAATCACCCCAGAATAGAAATATCCCATTAGTCCAATATTCCTAGTTGGACAATGCTATATAATACTTTTTTTATTATTTTGCATCAGATATAAATACATTGTTTCTTTGGGAAAGCAACCTATTATTTGTGAAAAGCTTTTAGTGCCTTATATTGGCTCTCTGAATGTTTAGTTATAATTTGGAGTAAGTGTAATCTTTGAAGTCAGGTTTGACTTGGTTTGCAATGGGCATCCTTCAAGTTCATTGGGGTTGCCTCACTTTTTAATTTCTTTGTTTTTGGAATCCTAAGAGTTACCTCTCATTTTCTGTGGCAGTTGTCTTTGTTTTTGCCTATACTAGTGTGTCTGCTGCAGCAAATGTAAAATGTGAAGGGCAGCTATATGTTCCATGAACATGCAGCAGACATGATCATGTTGTTATAGCCATTGTGGGCTCAGCATGCATCCCTGAATGTCTAGAAACATGTATCTGACTTTCAGCACTTTCTTTTGGAAACACCAATGTAGCTGCAGCAAACATGGCTACTGTATGAAATTGTAATCTTCTAAGCAGCTACTCTGAAAATTCATAGGTTAGAGATTTTATCAAAAATTCTCACCACCCTCACAGGTAAGTAGTTTCTGCAAAGGACAAGCACATCAAACCAGCTGTAAAAGTGGTTCAATTTTCTATCAATATTCAGTGCATTTGTGGGAATGGCTCTTACACACATGTGAGAATGGCAAACTTAGCTTACCCAAATTTTTGAATTTAATACTGGAAGTATTCTCCAATAATTTTCATGCTGGAGTTTCTTTCAATGTTGACACCTGTCTATAAATCACCCTATATTTTTCTAATTAAATATTTCTAAAAAGACCACCTTGCCTTGTGGACAGCACAAGTAGGGCAGCTTTTGAAAAACGTTGCTGTAGGCACTTTCGTGAGAGGTTGAATGGCTGTTTAAATAAAATAACTGGATCAGAAATGATAAAAGCTTCCTTGATACAGTTCTAAGGCTGCAAAACTATGCACACTTTCCAGAAAGCCCCTTTGAACATAATGGGGCTTACTTTTGAGTAAGCATGTATAAGATTGTGCTACAAGTCTGTTTTAACATCTTCAACAGTGTAACAATAGCTTGTAACAATCTTGCTTGGAAATAAAACAAAAAAGTTTAATTGAAAATTAAAAAGACCATTTGTTACATAAATTAGTGACCTTGGGCGATTCTCCCTTCACTGGAAGTATAAACTCGATTTATTCTGACTCTGGAAAGCTATCTCCACTATCTGGCAATATCTATTCGCTTAATTCCTCTAAGCAGATCCCAAGTAGATGGCATTTGTTCTTTTGAGGCTCTTAAAAGAGAGATATTTGGTGCATTGATTTTTTAAAAAAAGTATATAATTGCAGGTGCTGATAGTTGCAAAGTCCTCTACATGTCAATTCAGACCAGCATTATACACAACCTGTTCTACAATCACACTTAAGTTGCTGAAAATTCTGGACTTCAGGTGTGTATTTGCTTTCTTCTGCAGTAAGATTCTTCATTTGAATGTGTCAAAAGTTTTTTCTCTACTTTGCAGAGGATGGGCTAAGCTTTTGAAGCACCTTAATGTAATGGGCAGGTATAACTACAGTGCATAACTCATATAACAGCCAATTCCCATTCAAACTACCAGCATGTTTCCCTGTACACCAGGGGTCAGCAAACTTTTTCAGCAGGGGGCTGGTCCACTGTCCCTCAGACCTTGTGGGGGGCCAGACTATATTTGGGGGGGGGGAATGAACAAATTCCTACGCCCCACAAATAACCCAGACATGCATTTTAAATAAAAGGACACATTCTACACATGTAAAAACACACTGATTCCCAGACCATCTTTGCCGAATTTAGAAGGCGATTGGGCCGGATCCAGCCCCCAGGCCTTAGTTGCCTACCCATGCTGTACACTGAAAGCTAACATACTGGTGAGAAGTGCTAGCTTTCTTCATGTTAGGAACTTTTAATCTTAGGGCATATTTTATTATAAAATCTTAAATCCCACCAAACTTTTTAAAAAACATTGCAAGGTTGGTAATGATCCGAACACCCCAGCACCGAAGAGCAGCATCCTCTGCCATCAACAATCCCAAATCACAGTTTCTATTGCAGCCATTAAAGCTAAACATCATCCAAAATCAAGACAGGCATTTCTGCTACACGCACTGTGAAGCCGTACGGCCCCTGCAGCACTAATACCATGTGCTGTTGTTGAACATTTGAAGAGGTTCAATATTATATTTCGCGCAAGTGGCAGCAAGATGAGAATCCTGGAACAGAACCAAGGAAGTAACACAAAATAGAGAAGATTGGCAGGGCTATGCTGAGAAAACATTGTAATGTTTATGCAATACATCTGTACTGCGCCAAGCACTCTGCACTTGGCTTTGTTGCTGAATCCAGTAGGATTCAGCACTCACTGTAACCTTAAAAGATATTCCTACTAATTTATGACAGTCATAACAGAGAGCAAGCTACAGATACAACATGTAGAGAGAGACACTTCTTCATTTGTATGGCTGAATATAAAGACCTTTAACCCTTTTTCAGAAGACTTGCAGCACAATCCTGTGCAAGTTTAGTTGAAAGAAAAGTCCTACGCTTTTCAATAGGATTTACTCCTAGGTAAACTTGCCTAAAATCACAACTTTTATGGGATTCACTAATGCCATAACTTGTGTCTGGTTCTGTTAGGCTTTTTTCTTTTTTAAAGTATCGGGATGGCAGAGCAACTGTGCCTTGAGTTGAAAACACAGCATTTTGTAGTGCAGATTGGGATTTGGTTTCTTGAAAACTGATGACTCAGAGTGAACTTGTTTGGTATGCCTCTGAAATCAGAGTTTTCAATCTCTTCCCAGCAGGTCCTGGAGATTAAGAAGCAATTTAAGGAGTTGGTGGGACAGCTACTGAAAAGGAAACTTAAAAAGCAACAACACTGGACTGCATAGGCTATCTGTTGTGTAGCTGCACCCAACTGACGGGAAACATAGTTTCTTTATTCTTACTGGTAATTGTCCCAGGATGGTGAAGTCATTATTGCTATAGAGCGTGGCCTATTTGTAACTAAGCGATGGCTGCTAAGCACTAACACAGAACTGTATGTATATTTACACCGTATTTCAATTCAATGAGAACATTTTATTTCTGTTCTTTGACAGGGTGAGATGTAAACTTAATTCCCAGAGTCCACGTTCTCATTGGAGAATACTTGGGAGGCCTCAGCAAATGATGTAATAACACTAGTCCTTTCTACGTATGTAGACTGTATTTAGAGAATAGAGCAATTATGGTAATGCAATAGCTTTTAAGAGATCCACTTGTATGAAAACTAGCAGCAGGCCGATCTGGATATTCAGTCCTGAGCCAGTCAATCAACCAAATCCATTTGAGAAAACACTGCACTTTAGCTACATTATTCCGGAAGATCATTAGGATCCATTTGAGAAAATGGTGCATTCAGTCTGTCAAGTTCATCCACCTGGGGCGGATGATGCAGCATAACTTCCTGGTCTTCCGCCACATCTTCCCCCACCGCCACGAGGTTTGTTAGAGATTTGCTTCTAACGCACTGGAAGTCAACATGGCGACTCTTTCCCTCTTCCTTTTCCCACGACATCTGGATGAATGGGCGTTGCACATAATTATAGATAACTTCCGAGCGCCCTCCAGGCCTCCTCTTCACTTTCTCTTTACAGGTGGGGTAACCTGAAACAAATATTTTGGCACTGTTAACCATCTCGGCCCAGGCCCTGTGAGCAGCCCAGAATCCTCAGAGTTCAGACTAGGACTGTGCTGATGAAACTGTATAGGCTGTATACACAACACTGTTTAAAGTGGATTCAAAGCGCCCCATGGGCGCATGTTTTCGTGCCACCCACATGGCATTGTCCTCATCCAAATGGCAGCCTGTGCTCCCTGTCTCTCCAACATTTAATTTAGATTGTCCTGATCTGTGGGCAGTGCAGTAAGCAAGGGGAATAGGAATACAGTATAAAACTGATTTGTTTCCCAACTGTGGATGAACTGAAGCACATTGTGTTAGTGTTGTTCTTGTTGTGTGTGTGGCGATGTTTTGCTGGGTGTCATCTATCAACACACACCCTGGGTGCAACACATACACACAGTTTAAAAAAAAAAAAAGTAACCTGCCTTGTGCAAGTCTGGTATACCTGAAAACGTGTATCTCAGAAATACAATAAAAATTGGCAGTGCACACAAATGAACAAATACTGTGTGCACTATTTGTGCAGTATGGACTTCAGGTTTCCAGAACTCAAGGAACACTGTGAAGAGGGGACAACAAAACATTGTACATCTGCCTCCTAGAGTGGATGGAAAACACTGAGGCAGAGATCAATTGAAAGCACTCATGTGGGTGAACAAACTTCCCCAAAGCACACATGGAAAAACAGGATCTGAACAACCCACGTGTGCATTAACACTGGTGTGTACACAGCCTTCAGCCCAGGGGTGACTGCCAAATAGCATCTCCAAATGAAACACAGCTAACCCCAGGGCTCTTGCCAGCAGCATCAGATACAGGCAACGTTTAGGGCTGCAAAAAAAGGTTAGTCGTGAAATTGGTGACCCAAAATCGAAGGGTTGCAGAGCAGCAAAGTTAGTACATGGGTGACTGAGCTATCTGTTAGTAGACCCAGTAAATGCAGAGTTGCTACAGGAAACTTCTGGCTTCTTTTGAAAAGCTTTTGCTATTCAGAAAACACTTGTTACTTGCCTTCAATGCCAATTCGGATGTTTTTCAGGCCACGTTCTTTCAAAACCGTTTTTGCTACATCCCGATTCTCAATGTACTTGAAGAATCTGTAGAGCTTAGAACTATACAGAACTACAACAAAGAAAACAATATTTTAAAAATCTGACAGCGGTAGCAGTGGCTAGTTTGACAGGTTAGCAGTTTTTTTTTAAATGAGGAGAGCACTGGGAGGATGGTTAAAACTTTTGACACTAGCAATTTCACACGTCCTGGGATGTTCACTGGTTCTAAAATCTGTTTTTTGCCATTTTTTAATTAATATTTTGTGTAAAACCACTTAGAGGTTGATATATTTTTTAACGGTATAAGAATCTTGTTAATTAAATAAATATCGCAATAATACATAATAATAATGCCGAATAATAAATAAATAAATAATCATCTGTGATATTGAGCACCATTTGCTAGAAAGGCAGAATACACATTTCTCAAATAATATTGGGTTGCATCCTGACTTCACCTGCCACATATGGAACATATCCTTCTGTCCATGGAGGGAAGATGACAGGTCCGCCTCCCATACCAAGCGGATGTTTGGAAGGCACAAGGGGAATTGGTAAGTTGTCTCTCCCACCTCAATCCAATTTAATACATAATAATAAATAAATATTCTGCAAACCATTAATAATAGCAATGCAAAAATTTGCTTCAGAAAGAACTGCTTCCCCACATGGCAAATTTGTTGTTAAGAGGGAGGGTATGATGAATTAAGATGCTTGGATCCTGAGCAACATATGAACAAAAACTACAGATTTACTACATGTATAGATTACGGGGTTGGTGGGCATTCAGCCTACAATCTTACATCTAGCCATAGTTCTTAAACTCTGTAATCAATTGGACTTTATGTGTATAACCAGACACTGAAATGCAAAGATTTTTGGGAATGAGCCTCTGCACAAGGCAAAAAAGAAATTCCTATCCATTTCTTATTCATTTAACAATTTTATATTATCCTTATAACATTTTAAAAAGTTAGACAATAAGTATATAGTTTGGAATTTTTTGGTTGGTATAAATCACCCCCATTGTAACTGTATTTTCTTTCTTTTTCCAGCCTTTGCTAAGACGACACACACCATGTATACCATGTGGTGGCCTAAGTTGGTTTTTAAAATAACTTTCTAGAAATTGTATTATTTATATATAAAAAAATTAAATGCAGATCCCTTACTTTGTGAGTATTCTTCTCCCATTGGAGGTGGGTAGTCTTCATCCCAGTCCACTATGTCTTCATCCGTTAGCACCACAATGTGACACTCGCGTTCTCCCTTCTTGGCATTGCCCACCATTATAGGCAGAATCAGCTCCTCCAGATAGCAGTCAAACTGCTTGTGAGCCCCATCGTTGGACAGCTCATGCAGTAATGCACCTAACAGGAAATAAGTCACATGTGAGCCCTTTGCATCCAGCTGGAAGGACATTAAGAGGAGCACTGCTGCATCAGGCAAATGGTCCAGGATCCTGTTCTCAGAGTGGCCAACCAGGGGCCTCTTCTGGAAAACCCGCAAGCACAAGATCACTCTCCCCGCCTGCGGTTTCTAGCAACTGGTATACAGAAGCATTAATGCATCTGACCACAGAGGCATAGCATGGCCATCATGGCTAGTGGCCATTGATACCTTCTTTCAAAGCCGGCTAAGAGATAGTCAGAGACCCAACTCCCTATGTCTCAAATGCCACCCTGACTAGCAGGGTCTGGAGCGGAACGGCCTCGACATGTGCAGCATTTGCCCACCGCTCCTTCGAGTTTGGCCACACTTACTTAAGTCTTGACATTTGATTGTGTTGAAATCAAAGTTGATGCAAAGGTAGTCACACGTGTCTCTGAGATCCGGAATAGAAATCCCATCGGGACAGTTAATGATTCCAGTTTTGTAATAATCCTGAAAGGAAAGTGCAGCTGTGTTTATTATTGCTCTTGTTTATTTCACTTGTACCCTGTTCTTCCTTCCAAAAGTATGGAGGGATGCACCCAGGGCACCAGGCAGCCTCCTACCTGGTTATTGACTAGGGAGTTCGACTCTTAGAACAGTAGAGTTGGAAGGGATTGTGAGGGTCATCTCTGCAATGCAGAAATCTTTTTGCCCAACATAGGACTCGAACCCACAGCCCTGAGAGCCTCATGCTCTACCAACTGAGCTATCTCATGACTCCGATCTAACATAGATGAATGCGTCTTTTAAATCATTGTGTTTGTTTTTTAAAGCTCAACATTATGAATTAGCACCATATTCTACCATGACACCAGAGCTGGCATAGTTGCCCCATATTCCATCAGAGTATCCACTGATCAGATTCCCCTGGATTCGCTCCTTCCCTTCACCATTGCAACCTGCTTATTCACCTGCCTGTCACTCTGGCCTTCAAGGGGATCATCAAGCAAACCAAAAAGGTGGAGAGGAGGAGGAGGAGGTGCAGGAGCCTCTGCCTCTTTGCTCATTGGCTGCCTGGCAACCGAGCAGGTGGGAGCAATGACAATGAGGTGGCAGAGGAGCAGCAACAGCTGCCCATAATGGCCATGAGGTGGTAGACTCACTGAGGGAGGGGGCCACCACTGGGTCCAAGGACCTCCCCAAACCTGGAGCCAGCACTGTGTACATATACCATGAACGAAAAACATTACTAGTTATATGGGACAATGCAGAAAGTGTTATTCCCAACAATACACAATATAAGTGATAGGCGCTGTCTTAGAAGTAAGAAATAGGAAGGAAACGGGAAAGAAACAGATCTATAAATAAAGCAGAAGATACATGAGAAGCTCAAAGTTCCTTTGAATGTGAAGGCAGGAATAGGAACTTTACAAACTGGAGGAAGAACCCTACTTCTGCAACTTTGGGGGCTTCCTCACCAGCACAGTCCGGAACACCGTGGAGCTAATTCCATCCGCAATCTCATATTCACCCTTCTCATTCGGCCGAGTGAAGTTATATTCTCGTCCTGGTCCAAACATTCTGAAATGATAATCCATACATGGGTTTAAGATGGCTGTCTCCAAATGCCAGCTGGTGTGTTGAAGTAAACAGAGCACATTGAAACTATCTAAATAAAGAACTATGTCAATCATGGCAAGTGTTTCTTTGAGAATGCAGTAATTATTAAGCCCTTTAATAAGGAGATGGATGGCATTTTACACAGCTGAGAAAATGGCATGCAGTTCTCAAAAGTTCAGATGTCATAATCTGAGAATGAACTGTGTGCCCACATAATTCCATTTTGCTCCTGCCTCCATGCATCCAACTTTGACACTTATATCCTTAATTCCTAAACCAGGAAATGAGGGTTTACATGCTGCCTTCAAACCTGGATACAATCAGGATCTGACCACTGGACATGAATTAAAATAATCTAAAAATGTGCTGAGACTGGCTATGTCTCTTCATTCACAAAAAAAGCAGCCACAGGGAGGTTGCGGGTGAGTGGGAAGGAATCCAGATCAGGATGTTGTTACGGGGGTGGGGGTGGGGGTGGGAGAGCTAATGTCACACACCAGCGTCTTGCTGAAAATTGCCCCCATAAGCTGCTATTTGCTCTATTAAAAATAAAACTCAGTTGGGACAGGCACCAGTAACTGGGGGCAGAGGAGAATTAGAAAAGGGTTAAACCACTATTCCTCTCTTTGTGGCTGCTTTTTGTAAATAAAATGAAAATGTATAAAAGCCTCTTGTGGTTTGATCATAAGACAAGGATAAGGAATCTGTGGTCTTCCAGATATTGCTGGACTACAACTCCCATGGTCCTTTAGCATTTGTCAGGCTGGCTGGGACAGACAGAAGTTGTAGTTCAACAACTTATGGAGAGCTAAAGGTTCCTTATCCTTGCCATAAGATTGCTCATATCTAGACCAGTGAGTGGCATTCAACACATAATCTTTGAGATGTCTCATAAGGTCAACGTACCATGAACATCTCCAGCGGAGCCTTCATTCTGGTCCCTCATGCTAAACCCGTTTACTTGGGAGTTATCTGATTTCACTGGAATGCATTAACAAGTTAAATGCAAATAACCTCATGAAGTGGAACACCTTCAAATTCCAATGGGAATGATGAGGACAGAATTCTAAAGCTAGGTGGCCTTCCAAAATTACAAACCATCCTCCTAACCCTATTCAGACCGCAAAGCACACCCTATTAGCAGCAGTAGCGATACACTTTGTTTCCATTTAAGTGGTCTGCAAGGTTTAAAAAGGTAATGAAGACACTTACCTTCCTAACATAGTATCAGGATGAGCTGTGAAAATCTGGGGATTTACAACAAATCTAGTGCCATCAACGACAAGAGTCACTTTCTCTGGCGCTTGGACTTGCGTACTGTTGTTCAAGCTGCTACAACCACTCCCAAACTGCTCTTGGCTAGTAGTGTAATATTCGAGGTTTCTTTTACTCCCCACTTGGAAGAAAATGCCTTTGGTGTCTTCAAGAGTGTTAGAACACTGAGGACTTGCTGGATGGGAAGCATATCTGAACTCTGCATGATCTAAACACAGCAGATGAAAGCCGCAATTGAGTTAAATGCATTAGACAGATTACCAAAAATAAGTGATCTATAACAAAAGTTTAATAACCAAATAGGCAGCTCTGTTTAGGGAAGCTTTTAATGTTTGATGTATCACAGTATCTTAATATTCTTTTGGAAGCCGCCCAGAGTGGCTGGGGAAGCCCAGCCAGATGGGTGGGGTATAAATTATTATTATTATTATTATTATTATTATTATTAGTGACAATACAATGCTAAGAGAATATGCACCACTGACGTAGTAGATTACTAAAACACCCTGACACATCTGTAAACAGCAGTCTATGACACACAAATCAGCCATGTAAACACAATCTGATCATACACATACAGGTATTGGTATGTTCAAGTTAGCACACTCACATTTCACAACCATGCTCTCCTTGATGATATTTCAATCTATTCTTCCTTCCATCTGTTTTCTGTCCCATTCCCCCTTAGTCAGCATCCATGGCCAGTAAGCACAGTCTTTATAGGACTTGAACTTACTGTTTTATTTTTTTATGTGTAGGGTGGGAAAGTCCCCCCTCAGCTTCTGCAAACCTTAATGTTTCCCCAAACCTTGGCGTCCCTCTAAGCCTGCTGATACCTCCCCCTTGGGCATGGGTGGTGCTGTTTTGGCTACACATGCAACAGACATTCACAGCCCAGTTCTTTTTAACATTTCAAACACCATCTTATGTAGGAAGAAGGAGGCTGATCATGGCGAGGGAAGGGGTTAGGGTTAGCTTAAAACTAAAAATTCCCTCCATCCCATGCAGTGATCCCTATGAAAATTCCATTTCCTCCCCGTGATATTTGGCATAGGAGGGAGGCAGTTTCCTTCTCTACAAAATAACAGCTTGGTGATGGTGATTTTAATTAGGGCTGTGGCATGGGAGGAAAGAGCTTCACCCTTTCATGTGTCATGGTCCCGCTCCTAATTCGGTCTCCTCTCCAAAGCTGCTATTTAAAACAAATAAACAATAACAGCAACAATATAATGACGCAATGCTCAAAAGATTCATTTAGTATCATGTGTAGTTGATCTGAAAAGGAGCAACAGGGAGGTGCTGTGCGTTGCACATTCTACAGCAAACACTCTTGACTTTACCATGATTTCTGCATAGTGGAGACATGGTAATGGTTTGCCCACACTGTTTCTGGCTGCTTTCTCCTAGATCATGGATTGTAGAAGTCATGTTTTCGGCCAGCTGACAAGATTCTTGATTGCTTGATCGGTCCATTCCAGTGGCACGATTAATACTCATTTGAGGCATCCGTAATTCAAAGTGACTGCCCATCTGGAGAAAAGTCCTGTAAGGAAGAAATGGTAATGAGAGTTACATCTGGAAGAAAGCTCTTCACCTGATGTGGCCTAGGGGGGGTGGCCCACACCTATGTCCCATCAGCCCCAGCCAGCAGGGCCAATATTCAGGAATGATGGGAGTTGCAATTCAATAACATCTTAAGAGAACCAGATTGCCCATCCCTGCTATAAAGTTTACAGAGCTTGCAATCCCTAGCATACATGTGGGAGTAAGCCTCACTAAATTCAGTAGGACTTAGTTTTCAGTATATATTTGTAGAATAGGGCTGGTTTGTTAAGGGCAGCTAGGAATTCTATGCGGGGATAAACTAAAGTGCCCAGACCTCTGAGAGAAAGATTGCGCTTTGAATGTGCTTTGAAGTTATAATGTGTACAGAAAAACCAACAACAGTGTTCCTCTGTCCAGTTTTAATATAGGAAACAGCTGTTACCACATTGCTTGGTGCTGGGGGGGGGGGATATCCTAAGGCTTGCTGTGTTAACTGCCAACATGGACCACAATATTACATGAGCAATATTTAACACCACTCTGGAAGTCTAATGAAATGCCCAATGGCTTTTCCTATTCTGCATCTAGCGGTCTAATGTTAGCAAGACTTAATCACACTGTTGACATATTATCCAGTTTCTGTATACATAACCTTAAAACTGTGCCCTAGAAACATAATTTGCACCAAGAGGCAGAGGGGGACTTGAGGTCACCCTCTGAATGCCACTGTGTTTTTTCCTCCTTTAAACACAGAGTTACTCACTACGTGGCATATAAAAAGTGTGTGGGCTGCAATGGTTTTTCTTCTAGAGATCCGCCTCCTTATCCCTGCATCTCTCACTCCTACAGTCACCCCCTTATCCTTATTTGACATCTGCAGCATCACAGCCAGGGCAGGCTGAAACCAGCAGCAAGAGGAGCTATTTTCGGTCAATGAGCACCAAGCCTTCAGTAGTCAGTGGTGTGTGTGTGTGTGTAAGGAGGACTCAGCTGAGCATAAGAAATTGTGCCTTTGGAGATGGGGATTGTGAGTGAGGGAAATAGATCAGTGGAGAATGGGTCATTCATTGTAAGCACACAGTTATGCAAAACAGCATGTTTGCATTAAACAAGACCTCCTTTGACTTCTTGTTTTCACAGGAAGGTTTGTAGTAAATGAGGCTGTGCGCACACCCCCATTTACTTGGCATCCAGTGAGCTCTGGGAAGCAAGGGTACGTATGTCACAATCCCTTATCTACTTTGTTGTTTCTTGAGAAACACTGCAATTCCCCTCAAACCAGCTTTGATCCAAATTGAGAGAAAGAACAATGTAGCTGTCATTGGCAGTATTCCCCAAAGCCTTTCCTCCCATATTTCTCAACAGGGCAAAATAACACAAACATATGTTGTTCAATTCAAAAAGATTACCGTATTTTTCACTCTATAAGACGCACCAGACCACAAGACGCACCTAGTTTTTGGAGGAGGAAAACAAGAAAAAAAATATTCTGAATCTCAGAAGCCAGAACAGCAAGAGGGACCGCTGCGCAGTGAAAGCAGCAATCCCTCTTGCTGTTCTGGCTTCTGGGATAGCTGCGCAGCCTGCATTCGCTCCATAAGACGCACACACATTTCCCCTTGCTTTTTAGGAGGGGAAAAGTGAGTCTTAATAGAGCAAAAAATACGGTAATTGTCAATGAAGAAACTACAAATTATTACATCCTTTAGAAACGATGACAACAACAATGCTAATTATGTATATATTTCATTTTTTTATCTCACTTTTCCTCCAGGGAACACAGGGCAGCAATAGATGCCCTCCCCTTTTATTCACACAACAACCCTGTGAGGCCAGTTAGACAAGAGGCTGGAGACACATCACTGGCTTAAAATGGACCTAAGTTGTTCTTTTTCTCAGTTCAGAATGAAGCTGGCTTAGGGGGAAACACATCAAAAGACAGTATTTCCTAAGAAATGACAGGATAGATACAGAATAGATATGGAATGACAGGATAGATACAGAACAGATATGGGTTGAGCCTAACACCATGTTGACATTGCTTCCCAAATCAGCAATGGGAGCACACTGGATGCAAAGTAAACAGGAGTGTGTACACAGCCTGAGAGAGCATGGTATGTCCAAGGTCATGTACAGTGTGGGTGAATGGCGAGATCTGAACCTTGATCCAGGATTCTGCACTGACATGTGCAGGAATTTCTGATCAAGAGCCAAGATTCCTTCCCATCACAGCATCACAGTCCCTTGTACCCTATTCCTCCAAAAACACAGGAAACAGCAGCTGCATTGGGAAGGAGAATTCTGCAGCTTGAGCAGGCCTGCAGACTGCTCTTGATCCTTGCTATTCTAAGCCGAGATAGCCGATCCTTGCTATCTAATATTCCTTTTGCACTTACATCTCAAAGTGTTTCTAGTCATCTCCTGTCGTTTCTTTTCCCCTTTCATGATTACCTTGCATGCCTTAACCCCACCTTTCTATGTCGAGGCTTATTATTATTAAAAACATTTAACTTTTGCCCCCCTTCTTAATTTCCATAGTTTATCCTTCACAGAGCTATAATCCCCAGCCTCTTTAACAAACTACGGTCCCCAGGATCCTCTGTGCGCTGGATGCGATTTAAATGTATTGTGTGGATCAGTCTATCTGCCATCCATTTCCTCTCTTCCCTTCTCTTTCTGTACTTTTCTCTCGCCTCCATCTTCATTCTCTATCCAGTTCTGGCTGCTAAGCATGAGAGAGCCAGTGTAGCATAGTGGCTTGAGTGTTGGACAGGTACATGGAAAACCAGGGTTCAAATCCCCACTCAACCATGAAGTTCACTGGGTGAATTTGGGCCAGTCTGTAACTGAAGCGTATGTAACCCGAGGTACCACTGTACGTCACTTTGAGCTCCTTGGAGAAGATAGTGGGATATACACGCAATAAAACCATAAGTGTGCGCTTGCAACTGCGCATGTGGGGAGTAGCCACTGTTCCAACCAAAAGGCTACTGTGTCATGAGAGAAACTTTGGACAGATAGCGGACTCTTCTTTTATATCTGCACATGCTCGATTGATTTAGTATGTGTTTGTAGTCTAAATGGGCTTGGATCCGATTCCAGAGATTGTGTGAACAGTCCCACCCTCTTTCAGTCACTGCAGCTCCCTATCCTACCTGCCCCGGCAATTATTTCAAATGCAATTATTTCAAAACATAATATGAAAGGTTATCCGGCCCTAAAAATGCCATAATAAACCTAGAAATAAACTTCAGTACTGAAAATGTCACCAATTTAATTACTGTGCAGTACAAAGCTCATAAACAGCTCAATGCAAAGCAACCCAGCCAGATAGGCAGGGTTTAAATAATAAAATTATTATTATTATTATTATTATTATTATTATTAAGATAACAATCAACACAAATTTTAGATGAAACTATGTGGTTATACTACCCACTCCAGCAGCTAAAATCCTAACAAAACCAGGCAAATCCACTCTAGAACCAGCAGAAGCCAAGAGAACTAGACACAACTGACTGAAATGACCCCATTTGTTTATTTGATGAATACGCCCTCTTTTCTCCATGGAGTTCAGGACAGAAAATACATCGTCATGTTTTCAATGTGACTCATGCCCTATTTTCCCATGTTTTTCCTTGCAACAATCCTGAGAAGGTCGTTTACACCAAAAGCTAGGCCCAAGGTCACCCAGAACTTCATGGCAGAATTGGAGATTTGAACCTCGGTTTCCTGTGACCTGGTTCAACACCTCAATCACTTTCCACAATAAAATCTAAATTTCCATAAGTATAGCTAATGTGGGGCGGGGGTAAAATAGGAAGACGTTCTGTTGTTAAAAAGACATTCTAGATTATGCTAGAAAGAAAATAAAGTTCAATCACATCTTCATCTCTGGGCCATCTTGCCATGTGAGGTAAAACTGATGACTGTGCAAGCAATTGCTCCCAGGCTCCAGAATTCCTCTCTGATGAAACTGTTTGGCTTTCTGGCTGCTTCCAGATGACATGTTTATTGTGCTTTATTTGCACAAATTTTGTGACGAGGTTAGACTGCACCAGCTATTTATTGAGTGTTTGTTCCATTTGTTTCTGGGGAAGTTATACGACCACTGCAAAAAGCAATCATTATCACACACTTTGCCACTACATTTCCCTACGACTTTCCTTATCGCAAAAAAGTCTCGATTTTGGGGAAGTGGTTTGCTGCACAGTAACAAGCCAAATATTCCAGCCTGAATTTGTTGTTATGTGATTGAATCCCATCTGAAAAAAGCACCCCATATTTCATGAAAACCCTACTGTTTCAGAAGTCATTTGGGGAAACGGTATACTGACAATGCACTGATATTGCAAATTGTTACATCTGTACTAGTGACTTTTTATTTTAAAATATTTTATTTATTTTTATAACGTTTTAGGACAGTGTGGCATTTAAGTGATCAGTTTGTGTTTTATTTTTTATTTGGTTGTGTGTGTCTATGCACATGCATTTTATTAACAGCCTTATGTTCAAGCAACAGAAAAGCAGAAAATGGAAGTTCTCCTGGCACCTTTAGGCACTGGGCAAAAACGTTCCTTTTTAAGCAGGACTTTGGTGGATTTGATTGACACCCTATGCCCTTTTTAAAAAAAAATGGGAGGGGCAGTAGGGCAGTATATAAATTCAATAAATAACAAAAATAAATAAGCAGGATATAAATATTTTAAAATAAATTAACAGTGGGAGAGAACTTTCCTAGGAGCAGCATCATGTCAATTATGACATCCATTGTTACATCTAATAAATTTCCTCAATGTTGGGGGAGATAGCTTCTTTTCCTTCATGGAAGGAGTGGTTATGAAAAGTGTTTGGAACTTCAAACAGGTGGGGTGGAGAGACAGGTGTCCTTATGGTGTCCTTTTATGGTATATTGGAATCAGCATGATGCAATAGCAGGAATCCCTGGGATTCCTCGTACTTACCTCAAAAACACGTTTAAAAATAAAATAGAAATAAAATAGAAATGTAATTGAAATTAGTAAGATTTTAGAACACAGAAATAAAGAAAATCATCCAACCATCAATTCTAGCACACAGGGGGCCACCTAAATTATATAATTCGGTATTTGAAAAATCGGTATTAGTAACTGTATTATAAATTGGTATTGTTATAATGAGGCTATTACTAGAATGTAATTGAAAACTAATTTAAAAAATTATATATTAAAAAATAGAAATAAATAATTAAAGGTGCAGCACACAAAACAAGTATTTTTTTTTCCATGGGACAGGATAAACAATGTTGGGATTTCTACCAATGGGGACTGCAAAAAAAAACACCACCACCACACTGTAAGCTGTTTATGGATTGTAGAAGACCTATTAACAGATTTCCATAATGTTTTAACAAAGGATTGTGAGAAACTGTACACAATGCTTGCTGCCGGTTGGTTTTACGCTGCTCTCTGGCAGCTATCCAGAGGCCTGCACTAAACATGGAGCAGGGACTTCGTTCCAGCACAAAATAAAACAGGATGCTTTCTATATGCCAAAGCAAATAATTTTGCCTTTACAGGGGCACCTTTTATAACTACACACACTGAACTTTTCCAGTTCTTAAAAATGCCAGTTTTGGGACTTCATCACAATTCTTATTTTCACACATCTTAATTATATAATCTGCATTTAAGACACCAGAAACCTCACACATTTGCATGTTTATGTTTTCCATTTTTTAAAAAAAATGTTCTAAGTTTTGGCTATAATCACAAAAGCTCTGAACAACTGAAACACTGATCTAAACAATATCAAATTCTATTACCGGAATCAGGTTCCCATAGGGACATATACATTTTGAGAGCAAATTAAATATCATCTACTTACCTAGATGTCAGAAAACGGTCCCAGCTGGTCAAAATCAGGTCAAAATCTTGAAATCTACATTTAATAAAGAACGTGGACAAAACCAAGCAGAATAGCTGACAGTTAAAATTGTTTGTGCTCTTGCAATCGAATTCTCCACCCCCTATCTAAGCCCAGATGGTGAGTCATGTACATACTTCAAATTAAGAGTCCCTGCCCAGCACATACAGAAAACAAGAGATGGCATGCCTATAGCCAGAGCCTGGAGTTTGCTCAGATACAAGGAAATAAATAATATGGACATTCCCGGAACGTCTTAAAAACATTAATCAGAACAAATCAGTTTTGCTCTCTACCCAGAACCTATTCGTTGCTGTATTAACCCCTTCTTGACTCAGTTACAGATAGGTAGCCGTGTTGGTCTGCCATGGTCAAAACAAAATAAAAAAATTCCTTCCAGTAGCACCTTAAAGACCAACTGAGTTAGTTCTAGGTATGAGCTTTCGTGTGCATGCACACTTCTTCAGATACACAGTGTATCTGAAGAAGTGTGCATGCACACGAAAGCTCATACCTAGAACTAACTCAGTTGGTCTTTAAGGTGCTACTGGAAGGAATTTTTTTATTTTGTTTTGACCTTCTTGACTCAACATTGTTAAGGTTTAAATATCTTAATTAACCAAGAGAAAAATATTATTATTAAATAAATAAATTCATATGCCACCCTCTCTACCTGTAGACCTCACGGCAGTTCACAGCATAAAATTACAATATAGAAAATACAAAATGCACAATAGAAATAAAAACAGAAAGAAACCAATAACCCACAACACATTTAAAAGGGCAGTGGATGTCAATCAGCCAAAGGCCTGATTAAAGAGGAATGTTTTTGCCTGGCACCTAAAGGTGCCCAGAGAGCATTCCACAAACAGGGAGTCACTGCAGAAAAGGCCCATTCTCATGTTGCCAGCCTCTCGTGGAGGAGGCACATGAAGAAGGGCCTCAGAGGGTGGTCTCATGGTCCAGGTAGCTTCATATGGAGAGAGGCGGTCCTTGAGGTATTGCATCCAAACAGAATCAACAACTCACATTCTCAAAAGGGAAGAATCACAGGAATATTCAACACACACATGTAAAGATGTATATAGACCATTATATTTTTATTTTTTTTTATAAAATATTTATTAGGGTTTTTTATAAAAGAAATACAAAGATAATAAACAGCATTGCTTTGTTTTAACAAAATTTCATAACTTCTTTGGACTTCCTCACGTCTCCCGCTCCCACTTACATCGTTAATAAAATTTTTCAAGCAAATTATCATCTTATTTGCAAATTTATAACCACTCAATTCAATATAGTGTAACAATTCTCCAACAAATTTTTGTTTCTCTTAATCTCATTTATCGTCAATTTCCGATCCAATTTAGTGATGGCCAATTATTTATAACCAAGCATCCTTATTAACATTCCTCTAAATCACAATATTTTTGTAGATAAATCTTAAATTTCTTCCAATCTTCTTCAATCCTTTCTTCTCCCAGGTCTCGAATTCTGCCAGTCATCTCCGCCAGTTGCATATAGTCCATCAGCTGCATCTGCCATTCTTCCAGTGTGGGTAGATCTTGAGTTTTCCAGTTCTTAGCGATGAGTATCCTTACTGCCGTTGTTGCATACATAAAGAATGTTCTATCCTTCTTTAACACCTTCTGGCCGACAATACCCAGAAGGAAGGCCTCTGGTTTCTTAGTGAAGGTATACTTAAATACCTTTTTCAGCTCATTATATATCATTTCCCAGAAGACCTTCACTTTAGGGCAGGTCCACCAGAGGTGAAAGAATGTTCCTTCATTTTCTTTACATTTCCAACATTTATTATTAGACAAATGGTATATTTTGGCAAGTTTAACTGGGGTCATGTACCATCTGTATATCATTTTCATTACATTTTCCTTTAAAGCATTACATGCAGTAAAGTTCAGCCCAGTGGTCCACAACCTTTCCCAAGATGTATATAGACCATTATATGTCACGAGCCCTTTCACATTCTGTTCTGATTTGGAGAGAAACCTCTAGACATGCCTGAAAATGGCCACAGCTGCAAACCCACCCGCACAATCAGATCCACCCCTTTAATTTTCAGATAAATGAACTAGGAATAATGATCACTCTCGTGATTTAGACTCAATTGCAAATGCAGCTTGGACCATCCACGCCATAGTACACATTGAAAAATTGGGCAAAAAATGATGCTATTGTTCACCAACTTGAGGGTCATTTCCCATAATAATTACATATCTTGAAACACTTTCCATGCAGGAGACCACAAGAATCCCAATCTACTTATCTAATCATATGGGACAAATTCCCATGCCTCTCTTTCACTGGGCTGGTTCAGACATAACACAAAATTTAGCGCTGCATAAATAAGCCTAGGTAACTCTTAGGGCTCAAATGCACCCCCTTCTCTTCTGGTGTCTTCCCTCTCCTGCTCTGCCTATGAGGAGATGAAAAGCTTTCACTTGCATTTTAGAAGAACCGTAACTTGACATGTCATCTAAACCTAGACAAACAGTAGTTAATTACAACCATTGTCGGTAGAACAAGCAGTTTCCAACCATTGTTCATGAAGTCAGTTTCATAAGCTTATATAGTACGTTAATCTTTTTGTTTTAGGGTTTGGATGATATGTTATATTCCAGTTAATCTACACCGTGGGTTGAAGCTGGCACTCACCTGCCCATAGGTACTTTGGAGAAGCTGGCAAATAACAACTAAGCCAATGTGTGTACAGGAGGAAGAGATAAACCATCGGTAAGGGCTTCCTACTACACATTTGCGTGGGAAAACAGATACGTGCATTATTTCTAATGAAAAATGTGTGAAATTCATGCCATGGGGAAATTTGGGTTACATGTGCTTTTAGAGTGCTTAAATCAATTAAAAGGGTAACTAATCCATCAGTTGATGGAAACTGCAGGAGGGGAGAGCACTCTCGCACTCAGATCCTGCTTGTGGGCTTTCCAAGGGTACCTGGCTGGGCATGGTGAGAACTAGATGGACCCTCCTGGCCTGATCCAGCACTCTTATGTTTGCTCATAATCAAGCCATATTAAACTAAATGGGGCTTACTCCCAGGTAAATAGGAAAAAATTGCTGCATACATATTTACCCAATTAACACTCATGACAGTTTTGGGGTATATGTTGTGAAAACCTGGGCACCATTTTAATAGAATCGTAGAGTTGGAAGGTACAGTCCAGTGTTGGAATTACATATAAGCTAAACAAGCTATAGCTTAGGGCCCCACTCTCTTGGTGGCCCCCCCCCCCAAAAAAAAAATTAAAGGGAAAAGCAACTGGATGTACATTTCCAAAATATAAGATAAAAAACAAATAAAATAAAACCTACATAAAGCAACAGTGTTTTGTGTTGTGTAGGCTCCTATGATGTAAGTGATGGGCCCCACCTGCTAGCCTGCTCCCTAAAATATCACTGGTTTGCTCATTTCTATGTACAGTGGTACTTTGTGTTACAGATGCTTTAGGTTAGACACTTCAGGTTACAGACTCCGCTAACCCAGAAATAGTACCTCGGGTTAAGAACTTTGCTTCAGGATGAGAACAGAAATTGCGTGGCGGCGTCGGCGTGGCGGCAGCGGGAGGCCCCATTAGCTAAAGTGGTGCTTCAGGTTAAGAATGGACCTCCAGAACAAATTAAGTTCTTAACCCAAGGTACCACTGTACTATAGGGTGCCTACATTCTGCATGGTCTGGTTGCATGGCAACATGTGCAAATGGCTTTAGATACTTGATAGGTCCATAAATTACCATATATATAGCATATGTTCAACAACAACAAAAACAGCGACAAAGGACAGCTGGACATGTAAAGGGCCCCATTACTTTCAGTAGATTAGGGCCGCATCAAACCCTGAAGGTACCCCAAGAGTTATCTAGTCCAACCCCTGCAGGAATCTCAACTAAGACATCCAAGACCGATGGCCACCCAACTTCTGGTTCTACAGGTTTCGTCCATTGCACAGTGAAACTGATGGATCTGCCTTCTCCAACTAACGACTGCATCGTGGCAGAAGCTCTGCTGAGTGTTTTTTTTTTGGGGGGGGGGTGCATAAGCGTTAATCCGTCCCTCGGGACGCTATGCTATGTTAGCCTTGA
Source organism: Podarcis erhardii (assembly GCF_964252035.2). Lineage (NCBI taxonomy): Eukaryota > Metazoa > Chordata > Lepidosauria > Squamata > Lacertidae > Podarcis > Podarcis erhardii. Next base: position 47,213,032 of record NC_138510.1, on the reverse strand, counting down.
AGGCGCCGCGGGACTTTTCCTTCCAGGAAAGCAACGCTCCGGTTTGTCCTTTAAGCGCAGTTCTTTCAGAAACCCTCTTCCTCGCCGCTGGCTGTGCACAACGAGGCGGGACCAGCCGGCAAACCGGCGGCTGTGGGTGCTCTGCGGACTGAACTCCAGCAACCTTCGGATCCGGCTTCTTTCGTTTTCGTTTCCCGGAAGGGTAGTGCAGTAATCGGAGACCGCGATCTCCTGCCTTTGCTTGCCAAGCAGGGAGGGAGAGAGAGAGAGGGAGGGAGGGAGAGGGCGGCGAGGATCAGGGGGCAGAAGACTTGCTTTGCACCCCGAGCGCCCCAGCCCCCGGAGCAGCGGCTCCACCTTCCACTTCCCACCTGTAATGCAGGTAAGTAAGAGATGCTGGGAGCCCGTGGGACACCCGCTCTGCACTCACCGGACCCCCTGTACCCCCCCCCCTTTCAGTCTTCTGTGTCCAGTCTCCAGCGCCAACTCCGTTTTCTTTCTCTCCTCTCTCTCTTAACGCGCATCCCAAGTTCATCGCACACGTGGTCCCCATCCCTCTTCGCGTCCCGAGTGTCAGGCTGTATGTACCTGAGACCCTCCCACTTCCCACGTTCCTCGTGGACAGTTTCAGCTCCCCAAGTCCTCAGATAAAGTTTTCTGAGTTGTTTCTGTTAATTGGCTTATTTCAGGCTGGAGAAACTCTGGAATTCCCCCCTCCCCCCCTTCCCAGTTTATTTCACAAGAGGGAAGGAAAATAAGCTAATGTTCTAGGAGAAGCATTTTGGAGGAGAAAACTGGAGGGCCAAGGAGAGGTATAATCAACTTAAAAAAACAAACAAACCATAAATGTGTGTTGAAACTTAAACACTTTCTTTTCTTTTTTCCTTGGCTGATAGGCTAAAGCTTTTCGATTGTTTTCACCAAGTGACAAAGACAATTTTGGGCTGGAATATGTCATTTGTGAATGTTGCGAGTAGGCTGGAAGAGGAGGAGACCATTTTTAAAAACCAGCATTTATTCTTAGGCAGTGAAGATTGTACATTTGGGTTTCATATATGGGGAAAGCAAAGAGCAACTCGAGCTTGTTCTTGAGGATGTATTGCCACAAATGGAGAAATAAAGTGTTAGCTGGACGGTCTGATTAATATTCTGTAGCAAGGGGCGGGGAGTGTTTGTTTTTGGTTAATCATTGCTGTTGCCCTGCTTGAACAATGATTAATTTAGACCATTATTTAATTTCCTCCTCTACATTTCTCTATTTTATTCAGCTTTTTAAGAATAGTTTAGAAGTGAAGTGTAAAAATGGGTGGGTATCTTTCAGTTTTATTTTCACTGGGTGTTTGAATCTGAAACACTTTTTAAACTGTTGTGTAAAGAGTGCCTTAAGGCTAACAATAACAGCAGATTGTCTTGTGGCACCTTCAAGACTTATCAAATGTATTGTGCTTTTTAAAGACTTAATTAGATGGATGATAGACTTCAGTTCACAACAGCTTGTTCAATAATGTATAAACAATACGCAATAAGGTGCTGCTGATTTTTTGGGGGGGAGGGTAGAGATAACAACCAATTAATACAACTACCTCTTTGCTAATTAAAACAGCTAACAAGCCAGTCTATGTGTGTTCAGGCCATTTTTAAAGGCACATAGACTTCAGTCTATTCGGAATAGACTTCTTAGTGTCAGTGAGAATACACAAGTATTTGAGGATTTGAGACTTAAGTTTCAAATACTGACATAGTAAAGACTTAATAAATCCATAGAGACATAGGTTAATTAGCATGAAATATGGCTTAAAAATAGCTATAGCATCTGACATATCAGCCTCAGGTTAGCTTTTTTTAAAAAAGGTAAAGGACCCCTGACAGTTGAACGACTCTGGGGTTGGGACGCTCAACTCTCAATTCGCTTTACTGGCTGAGGGAGCCGACGTTTGCGCAGACAGTTTTTCCGGGTCATGCGGCCAGCATGACTAAGCCGCTTCTGGCAAAACCAGAGTATAGATCCTGTTTATTTCAAAGATGGAGTCACTCATAACCTTTGCTCTCTTCCATCAAAATCAATGAGACCTAAACTTCCTTAATTTTGTCTGAATCATTGCTTTAAGTTACAAAGTGCTTTGCATTTATTTATTTTGCATTTCCCTCTACAACCACCCTGGTATCTATTATTCCCATTTCACAAAAGGTGAAAACTGAAGCTGTGTGTATACGCCATATATTAAAAACACGCACACCTGAATCCTGGGAACTGTAGTTCACCCCTAGTAGAAGCAGCACCCCATATAGTATTCTCTGTTTTTTTTGGGGGGGTGGACTTTAAATGTATGGTTTATACATAGCCTAAAAGAAATTGCCTTGCTCAAGGCCACATGAAAAACACTTTGCACCGATGTATCCTATGCATGGAGACTATGCAAGAACTGACTTAGTTGGTCTTTAAGGTGCTACTGGAAGGAATTTGTTTTGTTTTGACTATGGCAGACCAACACGGCTACCTATCTGTATTTTTTTTTTTAAAATAATTTTTATTAAAGTTTTCCAATTTAAAACAAATTAAATCCAATTTATAATCTTTTTCCAATAACCAGGACTTCCCCTCCCCTCCCCCTCTTGTCTTCCAGTTTAACAAATCAATTCAACAAATTCTTATCCCCAAATTACACTTATCGTCAATAACCCAATTTTTCAAAAATTCCCATCCCCTAAGATCGACCTAATTCCCTTCCACGAGTTCCCCCCCTTCAAGAATAATGCAGATAAAAATAAACAAGATAAAAAAATAGTTTTGCACCCTTTGGATTCCAGATTTCCCTCCCCCCTTTCCCGGTTGCGTTCCCAATATCCCTCGACATCTGATATCTTCCTGGGGTTCCCACATCTCACTAAACCCAGACCTCTCTAGTCCTTTACCAGTCATTTTTAAATTCAAGTGTCCAATCATAGAAGGAGTCTATCTCAAAAAGGGGCCCATTTCTTCTATCCAGATTTTTATATCCAGGAGTAAAAACTCCAATTTTATTTCTGTAAGCTTGTCAAATCTGAATGTCCCAAATGTTCCCACTTCCTGTTCTGTCCAGATCTTGTTATTTCATTATTCTTATTAATCACACTCCTCCTTTTTATTTTTTGCTTTTTCCCTGCTCTTCTGCCGAAATGTTCTATTTCCAAAAGTTTCTAGTTTCTCTGCAGAGGCTTGTTATTCAGAAGCAAAACATTGCGTCATGTCCCTTTCATTTACATCCATTGTTTTCTGTAGTGTGTAGACCTCTGTAGACAAAATAATGTTCCATTTCTGCAGTTTCCCAGGAGATAAAAAGTTCTGTTCAACTGTTCAAATTTCCATCAAAAACACTTGCAATATCCCTCAGCTCCTCTAGATGGATTTCGGTAACTGAGTTCCCTTCCAGATCACATCCACCAATCCAAGTAGCTTGTTGATCCTTATTTGAAACATTTTATATCCAATTTATAATCAATGTAACCGGCAAAGTCCTCATAACAAAGTCTCTGTTTTGTTCTTCCGTTTTGACAGCTCTTTGACAGCTGTCAAAACCTCCGTTTCTCTTCCCCAGGCATTTTCACCGGTCGCTCCCGGGGTTCCGGGGGGGGGGGTTGCTTTTTAGTTCAAATTCCACTTTTCTCCTCCAGCTCAATCTTATATTTTTCCCTCGCGAAGTCACTAATTCATCAAGATAAGGTCACTCTCGATCTTAGTTGTTAAGTCCTTTGTTTTGGCTCTTCTACAATTGGGGGGGGGGATGACTTCCTTTTTATACCCCCCCCCCGCTCGCTCCGGATTTTAAAAAATTATCCCTCTTTTTAATCCATATTCCAATTACTCACGGGTTGTTCTTTTGGATCCAAATTTTCAATGGAAGAAGCCAGCGCTCTCCACCGAATGGCATGCGGCTTCGCTCGGCAGGGGAAGCGGCGGACTCAAAGCACCCCCCCCCAGGCGCCCGCTCTCCAGCCTTTAAAAAGGCTCTTGCGCGGGCCGAGGGGGGGCTCAAAGGTGCCAGCCGAGTCACCATGTCCATGGGGCTCCGTGCCCATGGTTTTTGCGGGTCCCCGTGTTGCCGGCGCGGTAGAACCCAGCCCCTGCCGAGCCGGCTCCCTCCGGAGCACGGAGGGAGCCCGCCATTCAGCGATGGCGCCAACCCGGAAGTCCACAACACGGCTACCTATCTGTAAAAGGAGACTATTATTGATGAGGGCTATGGTTTCAATGTCTGGATTAAGAGACATATAGCGATTGTGACAGCAGTGCTGTAGTCTCTAAACAGATTATTTATTTTTTAGTTGAGAAGAGGATAACTCAACTCAAAAATGAAACAAATTTCTTCTTCAGATCTAAGTCTTGCCTAGAAATTGCACATACAGAAACATCCCTTCTGTGCTTGAAATTTGGTGAATTACTGCCAAAGATGGCTGTGTACACACCAGAGTGTTAATACACACGTGGGTTCCCCAGATCTGATCTGCCCCCCATGGGGTTTTGTGCACTTTCAGCCACATATGAACTCTTTAAGCTGATTTCTGTCCAAGGTTTCCCATCTACATCGGTAGATAGTGCTTGATGGGATGTATTTGCATGGTGTGCTGTTGTCTTCTCCCCCCAGTCACTATTTCCCAACCCTCCTTGGGTTCTGGAAATCCGAGGTTTGTTGTGGGCAGGTATTTGTTTACCTGTGTGTACCTCCTTTTGAGATTCAGGTTTTCTGATATATCAGACTTGCATAAAACAGTAGTTTGCTTTAAAAAGTGTGTGTCCTTCCCAGCCATGCCAATAGCTTGCCCTTCCTGAGTTCTTCAAACTTGAAGTCCATTATGAGCATGCCTGCAGGTATTGGTTTGCCTGTGCACTCACCATTTTATTATTTTTGTTTTTTGATATATAGCAGATTTGCACTAAACAGTGGGTTAAAATAATAATAATATGTGTGCCATGTGATATGAATAACTCTTCACCAGCCTTTCCTGCCCTGTATCATGATCAAATGGCAGCAAATTATAATACAATCACCACTGCTATTCATAAAGCTCTGCTATCCATTTTTCTCTCACCCTCCCTCTGAGGGGATCAAGGTAGTATTTGTGGGGTTATCTCATTTTATCTGTGCAACAAATAAAGGATGTGGAGTAGGCTTGGATACAGTAAGCAGCCCAAGATCACCCAGTGAGCTGTATGGCTTAAGTCAGAGGTCAGCAATGTGCGGCCCATGGGCCAGATGTGGGCCACAAAGACCGTTTTACCGGCCCACAAGCTTCTCCTGAACTGAGCCGCCTGCTTGGTGAGTCCCCCGCCTGCTGCACTAAGCCAGCGCAGTGTGGAGACTCGCCGAGCGGTGCCGGAAATCGTATCTGTGCATGCACAGATATCGAAAATCACACCTGCGCATGTTCGTGGCGCCAGAAATCACTTCTGCGCATGCGCAATTTTCAGCGTCCTGAGCATGCACAGAAGCGATTTCTGGCGCCACGAACATGCGCAGGTGTGATTTCTGGTGTCGCACTGCGCCAGCCTGGCCCACGGATGATCTCCAAGGGAGTGATCCGGCCTGTGGCTGGTAAGCCTTGCCGACCCCTGGCTCAAGTGCATGGCCCTGTCCATCATCCAACAAATGTCCTTCTACACTGCTCTCATCGTCAAGCTGCCATCGGAACAGGTTCCACTTGCTTCTGTATAGCACAGAGTGATACAAATGTTTCAGCGAGGCATGACTCAAACATGGGGAATCCAGTTTGTTCTCCACATCTTCGGTATGTTTTTCCTTTCTAAAGGGTGAAGTGGCAACTAGTTCTTCAGCTCCCGTGGCAACATCTGCTTTGCCCCTGCAATTCCAGCCCACATCTGTTCCATCCTTACTCTACGAGGGACAAATCTGCACATTACCAGGCTGCCTCAGTGAGTAGAAGGGTCATGATGTAAGGGACCAGTGATCAATACAATTTTTAAAAAAGCAAGAACTGTAACAAAATGTTGCAGTGTGAAGTGCTCCTTTTTGGATACTCCATTTCATTACCTCTCTCATCCTCTCTTCTGTCCCCCCCCCCCATAACAGACAGACCACATTCATTGGCCCGTGAGCGTGATCTTCTTTTGGGGGGAAGAGCACCTCACACAGGATTTCCCCTGTGAAGTTTGTACTTCTGCAAATCTTGAGTTCCCCCCAAGCCTCTTGATATCTCCCTTTTGCAGATGGATAGTTTCATTTTTGGCTGCGTAAGCAATGACACTCGCTTCTGATCATCACTTCTCATATGTACGAATATTTTTATGGAGCAGACCTGGGTCAGGTGATGCCCTGGTCAAACACACCTACTGCCTGTCACATTATTAAAGCACTCCTAGTGTAAATGAAAACAGACGTAACATTTTAAGAGTGGAGGGGTTGGTCTGAAAGCATTCTCAACATTTTCTGTGCAAAGGCAACTTTTCTTCTGGGGTGGGGGAAAAAAATTCTGGAATTTTGCAGCTTTTCAGTTTGAAGCAGGTAAAAGCTTGGGGAGTGAGGAGTGGATGGACAAGAATGATGGCCGAACCAGCATTCAGTGGCTTCCAACCCACCTTTTCTTTATACACAACATCTGTCTTCTTCGCCTATTAAGGCAGAGTGATCCTAAGAATGTCTTGTGATGTGAATGAGAGAGAAAGCAGAAGGGGAACTATTGTTAAATGAGACACAGTGGTACCTCGGGTTAAGTACTTAATTCATTCCGGAGGTCCGTACTTAACCTGAAACTGTTCTTAACCTGAAGCACCACTTTAGCTAATGGGGCCTCCCGCTGTGGCTGCGCCGCCGCTGCACGATTTCTATTCTCATCCTGAAGCAAAGTTCTTAACCTGAAGCACTATTTCTGGGTTAGCGGAGTCTGTAACCTGAAGCGTATGTAACCTGAAGCATATGTAACCTGAGGTACCACTGTATACAGGTACACTCTAATGAACTTTTCGTTCAGTTTTAGAGATGCAGGAAATAGAAAGCCTATTTAAGTGCATGTCTGAAGCCAGCCTGGCTCAGGGTTGTGTATTTTGATATGATACTTTATACTATGAGAATGCAGAATTGATTATTTGATGCACAATTCAGCATCCTAAGGACCTCACCCTTCGTTTTCTAAAAAGCAATTTCCTAGTCCACATGGCTGTGAATATAGACTTGAAAATGTATAAGAACTACATGGGAAAGTCTCAGAAGCTGGTTGGCAGGGGGGGAGGGGAGCATTGTCTTGTTATTTTAATTTAAACATCAGTCTCCTTTGGTTGCAGGAATCCAGCCCTCTCTGTGGAGCAAAGATGATGTGAGTCACTGGCTGAGATGGGCTGAGAAAGAATATTCCCTCAGGGAAACAGACGAAAGCAAGTTTGAAATGAACGGGAAAGCCCTGTGTATTCTCACCAAGGAAGATTTCAGATTGCGGGCTCCTAACTCAGGTTAGAAATGTTTCCCCTTAATAACGCAAGGGAAATGAAGGATTTCTTACAGGGAAAGAGAATTAGAAAGGCTTGGATGTAGTTACAACACTAAAGGGAACGCGTGGAAATAATGTGCAAAGCCTTTGCACTCAAAAGGTGACAACATCCAAGGGCAGAAGTAAAATCATTTTGAGTAGGTCAAATACTTGGCTGAGTTTAATAGTGGATCTCAGTTTCTCAGGTACTCAGTAAACTGGGCTTCTGCCTTGCAAAGCAAGATGGAAATTCCTGACTGACTAGGATGTCTTTTGAGTCACCAAATGTGGACTCTTCTTCCTTGGAGGATTTTAGTTGGATGGTCATCTGTCAGGGATGCTTTAGTTGAGATTCCTGCATTGCAGGGGGTTGGACTAGATGACCCTCAGGGTCTCTTCCAACTCTACGATTCTCTGAAAATGGTGCATAGGTTTTCACAACATATACCCCTAAACTGCCATTAATGTTATTTTTGGGGGATATGCATAACGTGGGATTGGTCTTTCTCTATTTCTTTTCCCACAGGAGATGTTTTGTATGAATTGCTCCAATATATTAAGACCAAGAGGCGAGCCCTTATTTCTAGCCCTTTCTTTAACTCTGCCCTTCGGGATGCAGAACACGCACAGGCCCAGAGCGCTCCAGAAGGTAAGTGCTATGGAGTTGTGGATTCATCTTGGTCAATTACCCTTGGCTGGTACTCCAGCAGCCATGGATTCAAATCTTGGAGTCTCACATGCTAGCAGGCAGAATCTAGACCTTAAAGGTGGGAGAGGGGGCAAGGCTTAGAGAACCTGATCAGCAAAGTGAAGATTCAAGTACAACCCCTGATAGCTCCAGTTAAAAAGGTCTCAGCCAGTGGGACACAGCACGAAAGGAAAAAGAGATGGGGAGGAAGGAGGAAAACCAGAAAACTTAAACACCAGTTCTCAAGAGTTCAAAAGCTTATCTCTCTAACCAGAGGACTGATAGCCTGGTGCAACAATGCCAGGATATTGGATCCAAATAAAATAAACTGCTTCCTTCAGTTTTCTTCTCTTCTGAGATAATCTTTGGGGTTCTTCCCATAGGTGCCAAAGTCCATGCTAGATACATAGTGCTAGGAAAGAACTTTAGCCAGTTAGTCTGTCATGGTTGCTTTGGGTCCTGGGCTTACTTCTTGTTATAAGTTCATTTCATAGTATTCAAGTGACTGAGAATATACTGAATGAAGCCCTGATCTCCTCACAGGTGTGAGATGTAAGTTAGATGGTCTCTCAGCTGATGGCCATTCACACCCGACAGAAAGGTTGATCATCCCTACAAGTCTTCCAAGCCATACAGACACGACTAGATCTCAAGCCAAGATCTTCTACAGCCCTGGCTCCATCAGCCTCTCTGATCATAATTTGGGGATCAATTACAGGGGAGATATTATTTGCTCGTTTCCTGGGACACCAGCTCCAGTCAGTGGTAAAATTGCTGGTAAGCATGAATTTTCTGTGATCCTTAGCTCCATTGTCATAAATCAGATTATATTTGTAATTTCTGTGGCACCTTTTCTACAAACTCAAAGCGTTTTATTTGATTTTTTTTTAAATTGTAGACTGTGTTTCAAACAAAATGTTTCCCAAAGAGGTTTACAAAAATATACGCAAATAAAACACAAGACAATTCCGAAATATGGGGAGTAGGCAGTGCTTTCAAAGGGAAATATGGGAGGGGTGTGTGGCTAGGCGGCACTTTCAAGGAAAAATAGGCTGGTGGAAGGGAAGGCTTCATCCTCTTCCCTTGCCCTGTTTTCAAGCTCACTGTGAATATCTCCTCAGGGCCAGGCTCTCAAACTGGAAGACTAAGCAAAGGGAAACACAGCCAGGGGACATTTTCAGAGGATAATTGGTGGGAGAGGTCAAGCACACATCCTACCGGCTTGCTGCTTGTCTCCTATAAAAGCTTTCTTTGCTCCTGGATTACCTCAGCAAACACTGCTATGGGAACCTGTGTTTTGCTGAGGTAACATTTAGTTCCTTTCTTAGCTGCAGGCCACACAGGGGCAAATGCTGAACTTTTCACCCACTGAGAGTAAGAGAGGTCTGCTATCAGGCACAAAATTGCAGCGTGGTAGTCCTGCTCTTCCTCACATCATTGGCCACTTATTTGTGGTAGCTTGGAAATGCACCCTCACCTAAAGGATGATACAGAATTGCCCAGTAAAGATGCTAATTTATGTCATCCTAGCTAATTGAACCACAACCCTTCTTTTTTCTGCTATACTACAGACTGCAGGTTACTTTGGGATTACGTCTACCAGCTCCTCTGTGACAGCCGATACGAAGCATTTATAAAATGGGAAGATAAAGAGGCCAAGATATTTCGTGTTGTTGACCCCAATGGACTAGCCAGGCTCTGGGGTAATCACAAGGTACCCAGTAAGCTTCTCATGTGGAATTACGTAGATGCAGATTTTATTTTTTAAAAAGTTGTTTGGGCCGTCCCTAATTCTGGTGAAACAACTGAACAGAAGGGATACTTGCAGGTTTAAAAACCTAACTAATAAAAATAATGTATAGTATAAATGTTATTATTGAAGCTGCCTTTAGGGTGCATTGTTTGAGCAGGCATATGGGGATATCAGATCTGTTGGTTGGTAAGAGCTCCTAGCTGACAGATCCATACCCAAGTAAGTACCCCGAGAGTACTTACTCATGTGGGGATCCCTTGATTTAGGTACAATGATTAGGCCAATTTTTTTATTGGTAAAGTTGGAAGATTGTCTTAGATTTAAAAAGTGGGTAAATTTATTTTACCCTGCCTTGGAGTTTCCACATTGCCATCAACAACTACCGTATTTTTCACCTCCAAAAATGAAGGGGGAATATATGTGCGTCCTATGGGGCGAATGCAGGCTTTCGCTGAAGCCTGGAGAGCGAGAGGGGTCGGTGTTCTCCAGGCTTCAGGAAGCTATCCGCAAGCCTTGTGCCCGCCGGGCTCGCAGGCAGCAACCTGCAGCCCGAAGCACGGGGCGCACTCTAGAGCGCGCCCCGTGCTTCGCACAGATGTCCGCAGGCCTTGCGAGCCTGGCGGGAGTGCCCACCGGGCTCACAAGGCTTGCGGGCAACAGACTGTTCAGGGGGATGGGGTTGGGGGAAGCTCGGGCTTCCCCTGCCCCCCGCCCCGCAAGCAAGCTCCGGGAGCGATGGCGAGGTTGCGCAACCTTGCCATCACTCCCGGACCCGTTCTGGGGGCTGGGGTCAGGGGAAGCTCAGGCTTCCCCACAAGCTTCGGGAGTGATGGTGAGGTTGGGCGCAACCTCGCCTTCGCTCCTGGACCCCCAGCCCCGAGGCTAAAAACAAAGCCAGGACAGCTAGCGGGATCCATCCCGCTCGCTGTCATGGCTTCTTTGTTCTTTGGGGCTGGGGGGGGGGAATAAATTTTTTTCTTTATTCCCCCCCCCCAAAAAAAGTGCGTCCTATGGGCCGGTGCACCCTATAGGACAAAAAATACGGTATTCTTCTTGAAATAAAGTCATCTGTCTAAAGATCTCAGCAGGTGTCCTGTTCAAACATTAAACATGGTTTACCAGGTTATTTTATTCTAAATTCTTATCTACAATCTAAGAGGGATTGGAAGAGGGGGCTTGGTGGCAGAGCACTAAAATTCTAAGTGCAATCTGTTTTAACTCTTGCTAAAAGGACTCAGGTTGCAGGAATGGGAAAGAGCTGCTCCTGATACAATGATGAGCCACAGCCAATTGGAATAGACATCACTGGGCTAAATGTACTACTGATGTACACTAAGGCAGCTGTTTTTTTAAAAAAATCTTATTAACTCACACTTTCAAATGAAGTTGCTCGAACCATTTGTCGCTCAGCTCTATTTAAAACAGCATCTGTTGCAATTTATTACGTTTGGAATGGAGTGTTCAAGCATCTAGTCCAGTGACCACTGAACTACGATTCTGCAGGAAGATCCTATGGTGCTTTTTAGCTAACTGAGCTTAAACCATTCCTATTGCAGCCAAAGGAAATCAACTTCCGGTTGAATGAAACCCATAATCTTTTGAATTTACAGAACCGCAGGAACATGACGTATGAGAAAATGTCAAGAGCTTTGAGACATTACTATAAACTCAACATCATCAAAAAGGAACCTGGGCAGAAACTCTTATTCCGGTAAGAAAATAAGAGTTCAACCTGTAAAGTGAGCTCACTGGGGAGTTACTGCGAGAGAACTGCACGTTAGCAGGGTAGGTATTGTTTGCTGCACAGAAAGTGCTCTGCTCTCTAGTGGAGGAGGAGGAGGAGGATGGGGGCAACTTGGTTGTGTCCCACCTGCATCGGGGAGATGTTGTGCACCACAGTGCAGATCTACTCAGCTAAAAGGTATGAAACCTTTTGAAAATTTGTTTTGCTCAGCTATGGGACTTTTCTTTGGTGGCAAGGAACTCTGAGACAGCAGGGTTTGAGCCAAGGACCTTCACCCAAAGGATGAGCCCCTTAGTCAGCATGGAATCCTGTATGTGATGCTGAGATGCAGACCAAGTTGCATGTGACTTCAAGTAAGCATACTCTGGCCATTTTTATTTTACAGAAAAAATCAGCTATGGGGCCCAGACCTACAGTGTGCTTCCAATCCAAACTGGGGACCCATACCAGTTTTCAGAAGACTGCTGGTGTTGGTCCTTAAACTGGATTGGAAGCATGTTCTTGATCTCGTCCCTAACCACTGATTTTTCTACAAAATGGCTAAGTTAATCTTGTTTCCTGGGACACTTTAATGTGTTGTTTGGCCCAATGACTGTACCTTAAAGAGTGGGGTTGGAAGTGGGCTTGAGAAACAAATGGGAATACGGATTAGCTCAAAGTGTGCATGTTTGTTTCTTTAAAATTCCAGATTCCTGAAAACTCCTGGAGAGAGAAAACCTGACAAGTCTAGCGAATTTGAGCAGCTGGACAATGAAGAGCAGGAAGGAGAGGACTGGAAAGAAGATGTGCTGGAAATCTCACCATAGAACATTTGCCAAGCCACAGAAGCACTTAGAGGCTGCGTTGTGCAATGGAAAAGCTTTAAATGACTGGACGATGTGAAATAATGTTTCGGGGCTTGTGTATTCTGTTGCTTCCTACAGCTCATATTAATCCACTGGACCTCTGCTGACTTAGAATCAGACCATCAGCTTTTAATCTACTGCTGAACTGTAAGCAAACTCTGTCAGCATTTCTGTTTGAAAATGGCAGTGCTCAGAATCACATATCTATAGCCACTGCCCATCTTGTTGCTCGGTGATTTGTAAGCCACTCTTTCACAGACCAGCGTCTTAAGATCTATAGATCCATAACCCCATAATTCTGTTATTTTTTTGATTTTGTGTGTGTGTGTGTGAATGCTCTCTACATTTTATAAAAGTGTGGTGGTGTGGCCTGTCTAGTACAGCATCTCAGATGCTCAAGGGAAGCCCAAAACAGGACCTGAATGCAACAGCATTCTCTCCATTTTCTGCAACTAGAACAAGACAACTTGCTTGGCCAATATACAAACACTACATAAGCTGACTGGGACCATTAGACTTTAAATATTTTCACATACTTGGTTAAGCCATTTGAGTAGCAACTATTGCCCTCTCTAAAGTGGAACATCCTGAAACTTGCAAAACCAGCTCCCAAAACTTTCTAGAGTGGCCCTTAAATGTTTTCAGTGTAGACCAGGGGCCGGTCCACTTTCCCTCAGACCTTGTGGGGGGCCGCACTATATTTTGAAAAAGATAAATAAAAAATGAACGAATTCCTATGCCCCACAAATAACCCAGAGGTGCATTTTAAATAAAAGGACACATTCTACTCATGTAAAAACATGCTGATTCCTGGACTATCCGTGGGCCGGATTTAGAAGGCGATTGGGCCGGATCCAGCCCCTGGGCCTTAGTTTGTCTACCCATGGAGTGGACAGCCAATTTAATAATGACCCTGACAACTGCTAATGTAGATTGAAATCCAGATAATGGTGACTTTGACAATATATTATTTCACAAATTGTTTTCTTCTTTAGTTTTGACATTGCTATTCTAATTTTGTTTGCTTTTTTACAAATGGGAAGTGGAGTCCGAGAGATAAAATAAAGGTACTCTTTTAGCATAAGCACAACTTTCCTCCAAGCTGCACAAATATAGAACACTATCCTTCCATTACTGTGCTATGGTAGGAAGAATCAAGTCAGTCTTCCAGAAACATTAATAGCAAACTCTGAGCCTTTTGCTTGCAATTCTTTTTCTGTGAGTGCTTTCTTTTTGAAAGAAAGAGCGAGAGAAAGAAAAAGCTGCTTTTCTCTTATCACTATCAAATATTTAATTTCCAAACTAGGTGCTTTTCATTTCACAGTTGCTGATAATAACTATATTGAACTCCGATCTGGCTTAGGTTGCATGCTACTATTCCTGCAAAATAATTAGTGGCCCTGAATGAGAATGCACATTCCAGGCTGCATTGAAAGATGCATGCAGCCAGTTCAGTAAGGTCTAGATGAGCTCTGCAGTGTGGATGCAGATGCTCATCTGAAGCAGTGATGGCATTAGTTAATTTTAGACTCTGGACCAATTGGTCAGGGAGCCCCTCCTCCTCTTGGATGGTAGTGTATATTGCTTCATTTCCTTCAAATCCCTCCCTTGGGTTGCCTTTGGGTGGCTTTCCTGCTCATTCTGCCCAGCTGGGTCCTGAACATACACCCCAAAGGAACCGATCTGAATGTACATTACTTTCATCCCGATAAGGCTAACTACTCCACGCTGGTTATGTGAGGATGACTGTACCCTTATTAGTTACATTAGTGGCTTGTGTCCAGTGCAAAATAAATGAAATGTGAGACAGTGGTTGGGGCAACCCAGTCAGATGGGCAGTGTACAAATAATAAGTTGTTATTATTATTGCTGGGGAAGAAGGGAGCCCAGAAAGAGCTGCTGATTTCTTATGATGTTGTTGCCCTGTGTATGACTTTAGGAAGATGCCACAGATCCAGTGCTAGTACTCTTCTAATGTTTGTTTTGGGATTAATACCTCAGACCGCAGAACCTCACATGCTGCAGCAGGATCTCTGCATACCTATTAAGCAGAATTGCATGGGTATGTTAAATGGAGGGTGGAGGAGAATGTGGGAATGAAGCTTAAAAGGGAACCAGAATCTGGATGGATTTGAAAAGTGCAGGGCTGGTTTAGGGATGAAAGCTTATTTTGCATTTGAATTCTAGTGATTCTTATCTGAATTAAATACAGCCTTGCTCTGTTGCAGCAGAGAGAAGATTGTTGCACTGATACCTAACGAGGATATGGACTTTGTTTTTCAAAATAGATGGCACTATAAAATAAACGAACAGGAAGCATGAATCAAAGGATTTGTTGAGTTTGTGAATAACACATTTTAGGCATGCAAGCTGATTCACCATTCATAGGTAGGGGATTTTTGGTTGTTGCAGCAACATTCCCGTTTTACAGATGGGAATCTGAAGCTGAAAGGCAAGGACTTATGAGAGCTAATGAGCAAAAACTCCAGAGTCCCAAGTTTGGCTCACTATTCAGTGGACTACACTAGCTTGCTCAACAATGAAGTAGAGTTAACAGCAAATAAAAAAATACATTGCTTTATACACTTTCACAATCAGTGTTGTTCAAACACCATACCAAACTGCACTTGGTGCTATAGAAGTACTATTATTTACTACTATTATGCAGCAAAGCATCCGAAGCTGCTGCTAAGTAGTGAAACCTTCTGTCCACTTGACAATGATGGGGAACGCACAGGAAACCATACAGAGGGGTAAACCTTGTCAACACTGAGATGACCTGTTTTCCTTAAAACGGATGATCTGTTTCCACAGCTTAGAGGCATTCTACACAGCTACACACACTATAATACAGAAATGTGTGTGGACTCTGCAGAAACATAGGTAAAGGGGACCCCTGACCATTAGGTCCAGTCGTGAATGACTCTGGGGTTGCGGCGATCATCTCACTTTATTGGCCGAGGGAGCTGGTGTACAGCTTCCGAGTCATGTGGCCAGCATGACTAAATTGCTTCTGGCGAACCAGAGCAGCGCACGGAAACGCTGTTTACCTTCCCGCTGGAGCGGTACCTATTTATCTACTTGCACTTTGATGTGCTTTTGAACTGCTAGGTTGGCAGGAGCAGGGACCGAGCAATAGGAGCTCACCCCGTCGCAGGGATTCAAACCGCTGACCCGTCGCAGGGATTCGAACCGCTGACCTTCTGATTGGCAAGTCCTAGGCTCTGTGGTTTAACCCACAGCACCACCCGCGTCCCTCCTTCAAAAACATAAGTTGATCCAATTAAAAGATATTACCTTGCATTTTTATTTTAACTGATGTAACCATGACTTCTCAGACATTTACTTCTTCTGCCAATTATTCCCTCAGGGACAGTTAAGGGGGGTGGAAGATAAGGAAATAGAAGTCCAACAGAGCAAAACCACTAAGTTTGTGTGGCACCAAGCTACAAGAGAGGCAAGCTCTTGGAAACAATCTTTCAAACTCCGAATTCCAAAAATGTCTCTTGTAAACCTTTTTTATTATATAATCTATATTCCATTATAGTTTGTGAAATTGCAAACCCCATGAATGAGAGGTCATGCTGCAATATTTTATAAAATGGATATACACCCATATATCAGACCCTAAGTTGTTATACTTCACAGTAGTTTAAGTACATGATTAGATGACAAATTCATCTACTAGGCTCTTGAAAGTATTAGTTATCCATACCTGTTTTATATATCCTATCCATCAATGCTAGGCTTTAATATATATAATATATACTTGGAGGGATAGGTATCAGAATAGCTACTGATGGGTCAGAAAATAAAACGAGCAGCAGGAATTCGTCACCCTGATTCAACTTGTGCCTCAAGCTGACACCTCATGTCTGAGACTGATGTGATGCAGCTCTTTCTGAATTGTTCCACTCCAGGCTACGGGTGTGGGCTTTAAAATTTGAATGCTTCCTCTCTCTACACCCCAAATCCCCTTGCTCATGTGGAAACAAACTTCAGTTTCCCAGCACGCTATTTTGAAAAAAATGGGGCAGCAATCAGATGGTGCACGCCCACAATGCAATCCAGCTGCTCCTATACCTTCGCTGGAATCTATTAGCTGCAGTCAAAGTCTTATACTCAATGCAAACTATAGCATATTAAAAACAATGCATGTCCAAACTCTTACTATACCCCTAGACTGCAGGAGGAATTCAACATCACGCTAAGACAATTGTTGCATCATCAGGGCAAGCATTTCACCTTCTCAGGAGGAATGATACCCCACCTGCTGGCTCTGGTATTTAGTTATTTATTTCTTCTCAATTGCTGAGCAGGAGTGTAGTTCCAAATGATGCATGAGTGATTGTACTGTAAGTGATTACAAATAATAATAAATAGTAATCAGACTCGAAGTCAACAGCATATTTTATAAACATTTTATTGGCTGAATAGTGTACACAGTACTTACAGTTGTATCTATTAAAGACAAAATACACTTCAAAATGCAGCATAAAAAATTATAAACTTTTGAACTATGTACAAACTTTGCCTTACGGTTTCACAAATATCAATACTCCAATCCCCATTCACAACCCAAGAAACTGATTTATTTTTTTTACATGCAAAATATTTGTCGAAGTTTAGCCTTGGAGGTTTCTACGCCAACCCTTAAGTATCAAACCGCTTTAAATGGGCTCAATGTTCCAGTGTTTTATAGGTCAATAGAAGAATTTACATTTCCTTCAAACCCACTCCAGCTTTATCCCTTAAGTCTATCCCCAATTAAATATTTCATAGCCTGATTTTTAATTTCCAATTAAGAGTTTGCACTTGGCATTACTTCTGCTTTTAGTTTTTTATCCAGGAACAGAACATTTTGCAACACGTTGCAGTTTGAGACTCCTAATGTTAACAAATATTCTGAAACAAGTTTGACCTACACACATGAAGTCTAAGACATTGGTATAATAGATCCTATCAGGACATTTTACACCATTACAGAAAAACCTAACTATAGACCAAAAATTAAAAAGGTGTCTGCACCATCTACATATAGCTATCAAAGAGCATTTTTTGTTTTTGTTTTTAGGTTGAAAAAGGTAGCGATGGCTTGGTCTTTTTAAAGATGCAAATGTCATATTATGATTTTACACACACAAAGAATTAGGAGAACCTTGATTCCCTTACCATCCCAGTCTGCAGTGATAAAACTGATAACTGAAAAGGGAAACACATGGAGAAACATCTTTAATTCAGACTATACAGTATTTCCTCCTGACCATGTCTATCAGTATCTCAGAACGTACCAATGCTTTAGATATTTACAACTGAAAAACAGTATTTAAAAAAAGTATTCACTGTTCCTTCACTAAGACTGGATATTTTATTGTAAAACCAGTGAAAAGAAACACTAGATGACATGGAAATAGCCTGTTGAAGAAAACTACAATGGTAATCAAAGGCACCCAGGATGCTGGCAAATGCAAAGAAGCAAACAGAAAGGCTAATGGGGATTAAAAACAAAAAGGTTTAGAAACATGCAACCTGCACAAAGGCTTAAAAGGATAAGTGCAGTTGATACAAAAAAAGCACACATCTTTGCTTACAATAACTTATATTAGAGCACTGGAACACCATGTACAGCATGGTGATAAATAGCTTAAACTCTGCTCCACATCTCATTTTACGTTGTTTTCTCCAAACGCATTCTAGAGTTTGACATCACACTTGCTTATCGGTTGCCTTAACATTTCATTGGTTGGAATTAAGTTAGCCAATCTGAAAGCTGCACTGTTCTAGTCCACTGGATAAGCAATCTCTGCTGATTTACTAGTACCAATTATTTTCTCTCAAATCCACTCTCCTGAATTATTATCTTTTTATGTCATGAAAAGGGGGCCTTGTGAAGGTGCCCATATCCAAGCTATTTCAAATCAAGTGACAAATGAGTTCTACTTTTTTTAACTAGGGAGGGCTACCTCATGACACCTGTTCTGATGCCACGAGATCCCTCTTAAAAACTTAACAGTCAACTTCCAGGCACCTTCTTTTTTATGCAGCCCCTCAGTCTTGCTACTGTAGTTCGTCTCCCATCTTTCAGAGACGAGCCTCCTCCAATCCTCCTTCACTCTCAATCTCGGTAAGCAATGCAGGCTTAAACATAAGCCTGTGAATATAAAAGAACATAACATAGTGCTAGCTGGACCTCATGGCATTGCCCAAGCAAGTTGCAATAAGGGAAGAAAGAAAATCTTGGGAGAAGTGAAAAAGGTAGCAAGTGATGCTTGGCAGAAAGAAACTCCACTTCTTTTTTTTGTCACTTCTCAAAATGATTAACAATCCAATAATGATAAACATAATGATAAACAATCAAAATGAGGAAAAAGTCCCTCAGAACAGAAAACGAAGGTTACAGAATTAAGTGCCATTTTACAGAGATGATTAAATAAAAAGCTTGTTCACGTTAATTCTCATGGACAATGCAATCTGAGCTACAGGAGGATGTTAACAACATAGGGTTTGGTTAGGGCAAAGTATGTGTCACATCCTGAATAATGCTCACAACACTGTATCTAATGCTCTGATATTGGAGAAACTGCACCAAAGACAGCGGCAGTATGTGCATTTCAGAAGATGTGCATTTCTCAGCCTGCTGGAACAGCATGTCAGTGAACTTTAACTGACACACATTATTAGCTCTGACACCAAGATCTATCCCCACCCCTTCCCCCAACGACCCATGACTGTCCCCTGAGCCACTATACAATTTCTCTGCTATCCAATGGAACATGCATGCATTACCCCAAGTCTTCTAACTTTCCAATACTTTGTGATAATGGATTAATTCTGTCACAAATAGTTGGCAACAGTTTACGTAGGACAGTACGCTGAGAAAAACTTTCAGTGTCGTGTCAAGAGTTCTATTACAGAAGATGCTTCTGCAGTGGAAAGATGCGTTACCAGAAGATATAAAATCTGAGGTTGTGGGGAGCAGCGGGGACCAAGGCGGCTACATTGAGCTCTGGCTGCTTCAAATATTAGCATTCCTGTGTGGTACAAGAGCCATGGCTTCCAAATGGTGTAACTAGCCCTATTTCAACCTGCTAGTTATTGCTGAGGCAGTGGCAGTTTCAAGCTGTGCCACACTTATTGTCAAGGATGTTAAAGCTCTGTTGAGTCTGACTTTTCAACTCCCTGGTCTGAACTGGGTGGGTTCATAGGTGTTTCCATGTGCTGAGTCCACTGCAGTTAAAAGTCTAAGACAAACCACTCACTGAGAGTGTGGCATTTGTTCTTAAAACGAGAACAGGCTGTGCATATGGCAAATTTTCCCATTCAGAAGTTTGTTTGATAGGTAGGATAGGGAACAGCTCCAGAGACACAAGATATTAGTCCAGACGCTCTGTTCTTTAGCTGGCTGTTAGGATACTCTAATCATCTGTGTCATTGCTTCTTCGTTTGCCTGGCTAGGATCCTATACAGATGAGGAAGGGGGAAAGAACAGTTTTGTAACCTGCAGCCTCTTCATAATAGCATTTAAATACAAACAACAACAGCCTGCCCTTTAAGGTAGACACCCAACTGTTTAGTGCTGTGGCTATAGCACTGAACTAGATGTGGAGGAAAGTGTGGGTTTGTTTGTATTATTTTTTTACCCGCTCTTCACCATAAGGACTGAAGGTGGGTTTAATCATACAATTCAAACAAGTAAAACAGTTCTAGACAAACGCAGCACAGGTTAGGTTAAAAGCTCTCTCATCATTCTCTGCATTTCTGAGGGTGTCAGAACTACCAAAGGAGTCTCTCTGAAAGAAGAAGTACCTAGTAAGAGTTTTGTGCTACAGTTTACATTTTGAAACATGTCAGTCATACAGCTCCTAATAGACTTTGGCCTATCCGGAGCAAAAGGAATCAGAGTATTTCAGATCAACCATGATGCAGCCCATGTAGCTAATAAGCAGCATTCAGACTGCTTCCCCATCTACCGTGAAAAGTAAAAGCAATTCTATAAAACAAACCAGATTAGCTTGTCATCTTTAAAACTGGGGTTGAATCTTATCAGCGACAGCTTCAAGCCACAGTTTTGTTGGTCACAAGCTTGTCTGTATAATGATGCAACTAGTATTGTACAAGAGCATTATTATGTTATTTTTTTAAAGAGTATATTAGAAATTAAGAGTATTTTGTGTGTGCCAGATTATTAAGTGGTATTGTACCAGTGCCCACAGCTATATGTCCCAGAAAATATAGCCCCCAAAACTTGAAATGCTGAACCATCCCAGATCAATTCTAGTCTTTACCATAAGAGGAGTATTTTCTAAAGTGGATCACATCTCCACAGAGGGCAAAATCCAACACTGCATGAACTGATTTCCACTTGTTCAGCAGGCCTTCACCACCCTCTCTTCTCCTTACAAAATCTGTTTGATGGTCCCACAGATCTCCAGAGCAGACTGTGAAGGTGTGGAGAGGGGATGAGAGAGTAGCGAAGCCCTGCTTACTGCAGGAACAGAGGTCTGTTCTGCTTTTGCATTGAATACCACCCAAAGTTACTTGTAACTTAACAGGGTTGGGAGATCTCTCTGAAAGCCTCAGTGGGAACCAGGAAGAATCACAAGTACTTTGAAACTAGGTCTGCAAGCTTAGCAAAGTTATTAGAGATGTTGCACAAAGGTTTTCTTGGAACTGGCTGCAAATAAATTGGAACCATATGTATGCAAACTCTGATTAAAACAAAGAGGAAAGTTTTGCTCACCTGCATGTGGGGGCTATCCTTTTCTTTCGGTGAAAAAAACCGTCCACCTTCCCCCCGCTTCCTTGCCATGGCATGACGGTGTCGGGACTCATGCAGGTATTTCTGCACAGAAAATCACAAAGTTGTAAGGATGTAAGTGATCCCATATACAAGTGTGTGACTAGATCATCCACTTTGTACTACAAGCAGAAAGCAGGCGCAAAATGCAAAAGAACTCTTCCAAATCTACAACATGGAAATGCAGCGAGACACAAAAGCCCCACTCCAGCTTGTTGAAAGCAATGGAACTTTAGTTGTAGCTAACCTCTTCTGTTGGCTTCAGCTGGACTTTGCCACAACAAAGATTTGATGACTTGAGGTCAAAGAGCAAACACCCCCCGCCTATTCTTTGCCTCCAAATGAAACCAAGAGGGGAAAGAACACTCCAGTCCCCTGCTCAAACTTCTAAGAACATGTATTAAAACTTTCAATCTAATTGAAATTATGGTAAATATAAATAAAATAATTTATCTCAGTTTTAAAATAGTCATGGCTGTGGCAGCCTGTGCCATGTCCCCATGCCTCAAGTTGATGGGGCTATCAGGGAACCATCAGCTGCAGCAAGTGTAAAGTTGTTCTCCACATTGACTAGATGTAGTTCTCCTTAATTTTTAGGAGAATAGCCCTTTAAACAGTGAGCTGCCAACCAACATTTTCCAAATCAATAAGTTATACTATGTCTAAATGAAGCCAGGACTAATTCTGCTTCAGTGATATAAGGAAGAAAGCTTCTGGTGGCCAAGTCCAGAAAGCATGTTCTTTGAACCCAGCATGGTTGAAATATTTGAAGTCTACTGTAACTAAGGAGAGGAAAATGAGAGGAATTTCTATAATAGGAACATAGGCAATTTTAAGGACACACAGTAAATGTTACTGTTTCTCTGCCTCTCATGAACGTTAGATCATAGCCTTACCCTCCTCTCTTTTGGAATTTTCCCTTCGGCTTCCAGCTTAGCTCTTGCTTGCCTCCTCTTCAAAATCCTATGGTACTGTTTCGCATTCACATACAACGGCTCCTCTTCAAGCATCTCAGCTCCAGGCAAAGGTATTCTCTGGATGGCTGGCACTGATCCAGCACCAGGTACCATCTGCATCAAGGGAAGGAAAGAGATTAGTTAAAATGAATACATCTCTCCACACCATATTCAATTTAATGTAGTCCTGAATATACCTTACAGAAAGCCAAAGATCAAATATAACTTCCTAAAATCTATAAACCCCTGCTCCCATTATGAGCAAAGCAAAAGGCTGCCATGTGGAATAAATCATTTATTCTACAGATTCAGTGCATTAGATTCAGCAAAGAAATGGGGTAATTAGAAAAAGGCAATACGCACCATGACCATTCCACCTGAATTAACCACATTTCCAGCCACAGGCAGCGTCACAGTTACAGTTCCTTGTCCACTGCTGGTTGTGTTGGTGTTGGCGCCAGTCTGAACTATTTGTGCTCCAGCCAAACTGGCTGCTGGGATGGTGATCATGCCTGTAACAGGGACTGTAACTTTAAGGAACAAAAACAAAAACATACACAAACACAAAGATGAAGGGAACATAATTAGTCCCACTTCGGATTTTATTCACTCTGCCCTGAAATTTACCTGTGGATTTGAAAAAATGAGATTTTTTTCAGATATTTTAATAGATTAATCCACATCCACATGCTCCTCATACAACAGAAAAATAAAGACTTCTGCTTTCCCACCCCCAGATAAGAATGCAAGAGATGGAGTATGAAGATTTTAACTTCCCCTTGGTAAATAACTGAACTAACACCACCACTGCAAGAGGCAGCAGCATCTAGATTGGATGGCTTTAAAAGGGGATTGCATGTTCATTCATGAAGGATATGCATATGAAGGACTATCAGCCATAACTGAGAAATGGGACTTATTTAAAAAGTAAAGGACCCCTGACAGTTAAGTCCAGTCACAGACGACTCTGGGGTTGCGGCACTCATCTCGCTTTACAGGCCGAGGGAGCCAGCGTTTGTCCGCAGACAGTTTTTCTGGGTCTTGTGGCCAGCATGACTAAGCCGCTTCTGGCGAAACCAGAGCAGCACATGGAAACGCTGTTTATCTTCCCGTGGGAGCGGTACTACTTGCACTTTGGGACATACTTTCAAACTGCTAAGTTGGCAGGAGCTGGGACCGGGCAATGGGAGCTCACCCTGTTGCGGGTATTCAAACCGCCAACCTTCTGATCGGCAAGCCCTAGCCCAGGGGTAGGCAACCTAAGGCCCGGATGCGGCCCAAACGCCTTTTCAATCCGGCTTGCGGATGGTCCAGGAATCAGCGTGTTTTTACATGAGTAGAATGTGTCCTTTTATTTAAAATTAATTCAGGGGAAAAAACCTATTTTGGTATTTCAGGAGACTGGGACTTTTGAGTTTCACTTCAGAAACCACACAATAAACACCATGGGGTAAACATCCCACACTCCTTCATAATTGCACACTCCTTCCTGAGTATACAAATGTTGTAACTATGAACATAGAACTGTAGGTTCTTGGTACAATGATCCTTACAAAACAGGGTTAAAAATACAGGTAGGTAGCCGTGTTGGTCTGCCATAGTCAAAACAAAATAAAAAAATTCCTTCCAGTAGCACCTTAAAGACCAACTAAGTTAGTTCTTGGTATGAGCTTTCGTGTGCATGCACACTTCTTCAGATACACTGAAACAGAAGTCACCAGACCCTTCTATATAGTGAGAAGGTGGGGAGGGGTATTACTCAGAAGGGTGGTGGGAATGGGTGATTGGCAGATAGCTGTGATGAGCCTGTTGACGACTCTTAACGACTGCAATAGGTCTTACAGGAAAAAGCAAGGGGTGAGAAGGTGAAAAATGGATTTGTCATGTATAATGAGATAAGAATCCAATGTCTTTGTTCAGACCAGGTCTCTCCATGGTTTTAAGTTTGGTAATAAGTTGCAATTCAGCAGCTTCTCTTTCCAGTCTATAGGGTTAGTCTATAGGCTAACCATGGTTTTAAGTTTGGTAATAAGTTGCCTATAGACTAACCCTATAGACTGGAAAGAGAAGCTGCTGAATTGCAACTTATTACCAAACTTAAAACCATGGAGAGACCTGGTCTGAACAAAGACATTGGATTCTTATCTCATTATACATGACAAATCCATTTTTCACCTTCTCACCCATTGCTTTTTCCTGTAAGACCTATTGCAGTCGTTAAGAGTCGTCAACAGGCTCATCACAGCTATCTGCCAATCACCCATTCCCACCACCCTTCTGAGTAATACCCCTCCCCACCTTCTCACTATATAGAAGGGTCTGGTGACTTCTGTTTCAGTGTATCTGAAGAAGTGTGCATGCACACGAAAGCTCATACCAAGAACTAACTTAGTTGGTCTTTAAGGTGCTACTGGAAGGAATTTTTTTATAGGGTTAAAAATGTTCATCAATTTTAATGGCATCACCTTGGTGCCTAAATGCTATAAAAAAGCAAACAGTATGTATCTTGCTCTGGTAACCGTCAATTTTTTTTAAAAAAGAAAGTGAAATAGTATACTGTGGCATGTAGAATTCCTACCTTGTTGAAGAATTGTTCCATCAGCATTAACGGGTTGATAGACAATTGTCTGTCCCTCTGCCGTCTGGGCTACTTGTTGTCCCTGAACCGCGATTTGTGGCTGTGTCTGCAAATTAAAAACATCCCATGAGATGAAACACTAAGCAATGCAAAACTACAATGCCTTGGGACTTCCTAACTTCACATTGCAATTCAGATGTGCCAAGATCAGCATTCTTGTTCGTTTCATTTCCCTCAGTGCCCCCTGCAATCTTCCTCTTTTATGTTACCTGTGTCTGGCCAGCAGTAACTGCTGTCTGTGGCTGCTGGATGATGATTTGCTGAGTCTGGCCCTGCTGACCCTGAACTTGCACTGCTTGACCACCCTGAATCTGAATCTGACCAGGCTGGACCAACTGAATCTGTGAAAGGAAGAATCAGCAGGACAGAATAATCAGATAAATCTAATAAAGCTAAACTTAACATTGACAGTATATATTAGGCTAAGACAATCAAAACATGTAAAACCAAATCCGGTACTAATACCTTTAAAATGGAGGCAGAAATTACTTCCGCTCAATGATAAAGCAAAGATGGGAGATTCGTCTGTGCCACTTACTATATCCCATCAGGACTGTAACAATGGGACTATTAAATAGCAGGGCTAGAACAATACTTTAAAATCCTAGGAGCCAGTTATCACATTTCAGCAACAAAATCTCTCCCTTTCAGTCCTAAGCAAACACGACCATGCATATGATACAAGACAGTATTGTAGATAAAGCAACCAGCTTGAAAGAAAAGTGGCAACTTCTTTGTCTTCCTCTAATATAGAACTGAAAAACTGGGACCCTAGTGGTGGGAACAACCCAGAGAAAATCTACAGCTGGATCAGAGGAAGGCCTAAAGAACAAAACAAAAAACTTTTCATTCTCCCAGGAGTGAAACACTACAAGGGCAAGTGGCAGCGGTTCTCTCTACTAATACTTTCTCAAGCTATTGCTGTCTTTGCTGTTAGACCATAAACTGGGTTATTTAGTTTCCAGGCAGGTGGAAGATCTTTTACGTATACTTGAAAAGTTTTTCTTCTCTATAATTCAGTTTTCACATTCATTTTTAACATAGGAAGCTTCTACCAGTAAAGGTACTTCCCATCATTTCAGCACAGCAAGACAAATATTTCTTCTGAATGCACCTCTATATGGCAAGAAACTAAAATGTATGAAATCCATTAATTTCTGCAAAGCAAGGCACATTGGAGATGTTACTATGAAGAGGTGCAATTCAGGAGCAATGTTCACAATGCAAAACCTGGTAAAAATTGCTGTGACTTTACACAAATACTACTGTATGAAACACAGCTAAAATTATGTTAAGAAGTAAAGGTCTCTTCTAAAGCCAATTTCCTGTAATTTCTATTATATATCATATTTTTGTAGGAAGTATTTCTTCACACGACACATAATTCCTATATTGTATTTGCCCCCAGCAGCACAGATGGTTCTTAAAAGGAATTAAACTAATACATCAAGACAATGAAGAATAGGCCTGTGTGAGCAGCAGCATCATATATCTGATCACCAGATGATGAGGTCAAACAGCAAGTGATGGCTGCCTTTGTTAATGCGCTTAGTGAGCTTCCTTGTGGTATCCAGCAAGCCACTGCTGGCTTTTATTACAGCTCATAGATTTGGGCATACTGACCTGCTGAAGTCCTTGTGATCCTGAAACTGGAACTTGCATAATGGTCTGACCTTGACTCCCAGGTACAGCCTGTACCATGATTGGTTGACCAGTTGATGTGATCAGCTGGCCTCCACTCACTTGTACCATCAGTGGTTGGCCCTGGACCTAAAGAAATGGACAAAGGGGAGAACCACAATGAAATAGAAGTCCAATAAGCCTGTTGCATCATGCATTATGATCTACCGTTCAAGCATTGTGCAGAAGGCTCCAAACACAGCAGTAATGAAGTTTCATTCATGCATCACCTTAGGCTCAAACTTCCAGCACTGATGACTTTAAAATGTTTGGTTCAAGGAATTTCTCAAATGCACAATTACATCAAATCTAAGAGAAAGAAATAATTCACCACCAATGGCTATGCTGATAAAATATAAAGCAAATGGCCTATGTAGCCAGAGACCTGAAACTCTGTAACAATATATCCCTCAGCACATCAAATGTAGCACAAGGCAGCCTTTTTCAACCTGGTGTTCAATGGATGCTGTGGACTACAACTCCCACCAGTCCAATGATGCAAGTTGTAGATGAAAACAGCTTGAAGGCACCACATTTATGAAAGCTGACATTAACTTTCACAGCCCGGATCTCACTTCAGTTTTTGGCAGTAGCTCCACATTGTCTGTAACATGTAGTTCTGCCCTCAGCCATGTTGGAAAAAAAGGAAGACCAAGAGTGTTTTCACCTCTGCCCGTCTTATGTAGCAGTTTGCAACATGAAGCAACCAGAGCTCAAGGGAGAGACAAACACTACCTAATCACTGAGGTCTCCAGGCAACTCACATAGTAAATAAGTATTACTAAACTGGATATATGATTTCTAAGAAATATTTTATATAATTTAATATAAATGATCCATTCTGAAGGAAATCAGCCCTGAGTGCTCACTGGAAGGACAGATCGTGAAGTTGAGGCTCCAATACTTTGGCCACCTCATGAGAAGAGAAGACTCCCTGGAAAAGACCCTGATGCTGGGAAAGATGGAGGGCACAAGGAGAAGGGGATGACAGAGGATGAGATGGTTGGACAGTGTTCTCGAAGCTACAAACATGAGTCTGACCAAACTGCTGGAGGCAGTGGAAGACAGGAGTGCCTGGCGTGCTCTGGTCCATGGAGTCACGAAGAGTTGGACACGACTAAATGACTAAACAACAATATAAATGAACCCCAAGAGGTTTAAATAAAATATCCAGAGCAAAATATTACTACTTACCATAAAAATATATAACTAGATCGCTTAATATACCTATCAACAGAACAGGGCAGTAAACTTTAGAATCCAGGGGAAGCCTGCATAAAAGTGTGTTTTCAATAAGCATTTAAATATAACTACTTTCCAGCTCATGGACTGCAGGTGGGAGGATAACCAGAAGGCCAGCCTTTTAGATGTGAAAAGGTGGCATTCCACTGATTGTGTTATAACCAGGAAGATCTTAGCAAACTGATCATGGGTATGTATAGGGGGAGAAGATCTGCTAGGCATCCGGGTCCAAGGTTGTTTGAGGTTGTATACGCCAACAGCAATACATGAACTCAGTAGTGAATAGGCAAACAGTTCCAAGTAGTCCCTTGGAATTATGAGAATGGAGTATGATACATATAGCACTCTAATTTGTCTTTAGGAGCTTTGATTACTATGTGAGCTACCTTGAAACCTCAATCATTAGCTTGTGCTGTGAGGGAAAAGCCAGAGTTTGATGGGCCATTATCCTGACACAAGAAATATTCTTTTGAATGAATGGGCTTTGGACTAGTTCATGTAGAGTTACATTTCATTTAGGAAATGAAAGAGTAGTCGAAAACAGAAGAAAAGAAAGCTAAAGTGAGATGTATATTGACAAACATATCTGCTGTAGAAATCAACAAAAGTCAACTCTACCTTTCTCAAATTCTACAATAAAGTTTTCCGCAGTCTTAGAATGACAGGTTGGAGAGCAGAAGAGGAACAAAATATATAATCCAGGCGAAGTCAAGCAAATGCAAGCAAGCCATTTTAATTAGTTCACCACTCAGAATAATAAATTACTGAATACTAATTCAAATGCTCTAGCAAGCCAAAAAAACCAACCCAAGTCAATTCAAGCCAAATTAGAAACAACACCATTCAAGAAAAGAAATAAAAACATCCACAGCAATCCTGGCATATTTAACCAAATGAGAAGATGTTCACAATGACATTAATAGTTTCACAGAGCACAAACCAGGGTTTGAAATATACCTCCAATGGATGTAATCTGTTTTTGTTTCATTTTTTTAAAAAATATAGTTTACAGATTTTCTGATTAGAACATAAACAATCCATTATCTATACTGGTCAGGCAAGATATTTTTTTTATTATTTAAAAAAGTGTGTCTTCTTCAAACAACAGACTGGGTGAGGGGAATCTGTCACTCTCTCAACATGTCTAATTTCATCTAGATTTTCCTTCCCAAAGAGAGGCTATAAGAAAGGGTTACTCATCTTTGTATTTGCAAAGTAGAAGTTTCATGGATCTGGACTTGCTGCATGCGTTTTTATCTGCAAGGTCAGTTCCAACCATGTTAACTCTAATGTTCTCTACTGTTAGCATAAGCCATAACCGGTTACAGAGCAAGTATACTGCCACTATTTTTCTGTTCCTATTTCAAGCCCCAATGCAAACACAGCATCAAACATGAGGTGATGGGGTGATTCATGCAGTGCTCACATAAACACAACAGATAGGACACCACTACCTGGAGGGTCTGGACTTGCTGGCCTGAGGCAGATGCCACCTGGGCCTCAGTCTGCAACTGGACAGCAGTGACACCGCCCTGCTGCTGGGAACAGGAACAGGAAGAGCTTAAAACTTTGCAGGAGGAAAGGAAGAGTTCAAGACAAGAAATAGCCTTACTGCAGGGAGAAGGACAAGGAGTCCTGTGAAGGGGAGTTATCTGGTTCACCTCCAGTGTTTAGACCGAGACACAGGCTGAAAAAAGAACAACACTGTACTGCTGTTGCCCCCAGGATAAATATACCGGTAAAAGCTCTTCAAAGTTCCTTATAATGAGCTGCAGGTTTCATGAGGAGCACAAAATAAATAAATAGCCCACTGAAGGTCTTTATACTCTCAAGAAAAATTTTGAATACTTTCTCACTGCATGGAGCCTAAATCAGTGCAGCCTTAACATTGTGGTGTCAGGACTTTTCTCAGAAAAAAGCACATACACGTAAGAAAATGGTAGCAAGGTAAGACAAAGGGAAGTAAAAGTCTATTATATTTTCCACTTCATACTAAAACAGCACCTATTCCCTTACCTACATATTGCTACATTGTGTTTTAAAGCTTAGAGTTGAAGGACATCTTAACACAGTACTACACAAACAGGATTGTAACACCTTTACAAAAATGACCAAAACACCTACCTACTACAAAAAAATAAAAGTCAATAAAGATTTCATTGAGTGATGCTGATGTCACTTAAGACTGCATAAGTCACTAACTATTCATTTTTCCGTAGACTATAATAAAATTTCATAAAAGTAACAGCTTACACACTGTTGGAGAAAACAAGAACCACTTTGGGGACTGGGTGGGAACAATCTGGAAAAATACAAGTTTGAAAGACAAAATGTCCTGCAATTATTTATTGTGCTGCATATTCTTAATATTTAAAACAGGTATGGAGTTTTTGAAAACACATACACATATATGTCTGAATAAAGTAATAATTAGCAATGAAGAATCTATTATTGTTGGCCTCTAAAGCAGAATTTAAGAACCAAAATGCATGAGTTGGCCACCCAAAGTAATTTTCCATACCTGTTGCTGAATTTGTCCAGCCTGCACCACAATCTGTTCTGTTGAACTATTGCTGTTTGCTGTGTACTGCTCCATTGTTTTCGTAGTGCCAATCCTCTATTCAGTCCTCAACTGGAAACCTAAAAAGCAGAGAGGATTTCAAACAATGATCAAGATCTGAATTCACTTACGATAACTACAAATGTGTTAGGATACCTGAGCAGAGTCCTCCTTTCCTTCAAATAATCCCAGTTAAATAAATTTTAGCACGATACATTTGAGATAACTCTTGTGCAGCCAATACAAATAGTGAATGTAGCTATGGAAGGGCATTTCAGAAAGACAAGCTTTCATCTTTTTTAAATGGTTAAGTTTCATTTTTGTTTTCTATACAGTTTGGCTTAAATTTTTCACTTAAAGGTGCCTTAGGCATAAAAGATTTTGGATTCTGCATACCCAGATTGTTGCCTGGACATTTCATATAATCTGTATACTACAAGAGCCTATCATTCTGTATTTTTTGTGCTGTTTTTGTATATTAGATATTCTGTTCTTCTTTTATGCTGCTGCTGAGATAATCTGTATTTATTGTTTATCTCTAATTACTAGGATTGTATTTATATAATTCATTTGACGTTTATGCTCTGCAGGTATTATGCTACACTTGTTGTATGTTGCAAACTATCCTGTGGTCTTCTGATGAAGGGTGGCATAATTTTTTTAAAAAATAAATAAACAAATTTTATTGATTTACAAGGCTCTTTACAACTTGGAACAAGGATACCTTAAGAACCCCAATACGTTATATTCCTGACCAGTCACTGAGGTCTTTGAGAGATTCACTGTTAATGCCTTTCCCACTAATGGTTCAGATACACATCTTATCCACTGGGAGCTGTAACCAATTCTGTGGTGTTTCCTCCTGGATGGGATCAGGCAGGACCCCTCCCTATTGAACATCTGGTGTTTGGTTAATATGTTTTCTGTAGGCAATTTGAGTTTTCTGATCTTATGGTACACTGTGTAGAAACTGCAGAATTAAGCAACATTTACAATTTAAAACACAAAACACTATTTCCATGGCCTTAACCCAACAACCTCCTATCCAACAATTTTCCATCTGAAAATTCAGATGCAGTCACCACCACACCAGGTGACAGACTGCATTCTAAAGTATTTCAAAGTAATAAAGTTTATAACACGCTCTGTAATTTTCTCTCCAAAATGCCCTGTTGCAAATATTTATAATGCTTTCAACAAGAACTGCACCCAAGATGATGCGACAGAGAATTTGAAGCCAGGATTGCCAGAAGCGATGTTTCAGGCAATAGGATTGGGGTAGGGATGGAATGCATGCTCTCCTAGCCCTGTTCCAGTGCTACTCAACTGTGGAAGCTGCACCAGCAGCAGGGCTTTTCTGTCCTACAGGAAACACAAGCACAAGACTACATAGCAGAAATCTATGCCACAGCTCTTCCCAAAATTGGGGCAATATTGATCTGGGAAGGAG
Source organism: Podarcis erhardii (assembly GCF_964252035.2). Classification (NCBI taxonomy): domain Eukaryota; kingdom Metazoa; phylum Chordata; class Lepidosauria; order Squamata; family Lacertidae; genus Podarcis; species Podarcis erhardii. The sequence continues at coordinate 47,181,224 of NC_138510.1, read as the reverse complement.
TCCATTGCAGATTCTACTTATGTGTTGTGGGCCTCCTGATGATACATTAGCAGTGGGTAAAGAGTCACCTTTCAGGGGGTTCCATGCTGCACAACTAATGTCAGAATGGACTTACTGCTTCTGCTTCTATGGTAACCTGGAAGCAGCTCCAACTATGGAGTATCCTGTACCTTCTTCCCTGACTACCTACTTGCTGATCTACCTACTTCTTTCCCCTTCAGCATTACTGCTGTCTGGAACCCAAGCAGGGCTAGGAGAAACCCACTGTCAAAGGCAGGCAATCAAACCCAGCTGTTAACCTACTGGAAACTGAAAGCTGGAGATAAGAAGACATAAATTTACTCTAAGCTTAAACTCACACTCACCAATTGGCAGCAGATACTAGAGCAACCTCCAGCAGAGCCAAGCTGCAAAGTAAACTGTGAACAAGCAACAGCAGGATCAGAAACGTGTGATAGTATTATTTGGGTGGCACTTCAGTTTTTCTGAAATGTTCACATCACCTCAGGATTAATTTTGGAGTTAGATAAGGAAGCAATACAAACACCTGCATAGCAGGCTTAAGGCAGCAGCCTAGCCTCTGTTGCATCCACAACACTACTGTTCATGCTGGTAAGGGAGAGAAGGTTGTTGAGCCACCTGCTAGACTGAGATAATCCAATGAATCCTATGTTAGTTCAGCCCTGCCCCTGCTTGTATTTCCACTATTTCCAGCAGTAGCTTTGGCCTGTCAACTGTTTGGGTGGGTGCACTGAGGTCCTCCCTTGCTGGTAACTAAGCTCCCTGGAGGTACACTTCCGCCTCATCCAGATGATCTCCAGAACAGCTGATGATGAGCAAAGGTGCCCTGCCCATGCATTCATTTAGACAAAATTTGGAGAGTAAGACCCCAAAAGATGGCAGGTGCAGAATTAAACCATCTAAGTTGATACAAAATATATGCCAACTGTGTTTCATCTGAGATGTCGGATGAATGTGACACTTCCTATTACTGCCAAGTCTTCACCTCTTTCTTTGTTTTCGGCAGAAGAATGTTGCAGATTTCTCATCTTATGAAGATAGATCGGGTACCTGGCAACCACTTACTGCCACAACTCAGGGTGGATTACATTTTAAATTTCAATTCTTACATTCTCTAAGATCAACACAAAGATCAATAAACATGACCACCAAGAAAAGCTTGATAACATTACTGCACTACATCTAGAAAGCAAAAAAGCAAGAAAAACATTGCCTGAATGTCTATCAATTGCCTACAGCTATGGTTAATAGCTTTCCTCATGAGCAGCTTTTTAAAAAAACTCTTCTCCAAGTTTAACTTGGAATTCTGAAGTTATATACACATCAGAGAATACATATAGCTCCCATCACTTACAGTTCAACCCTAAATCATATAATGCGTTTTGTTCCATCTAGGTATGGGAAACTCCATTAATTTCTACTAGATTTCATTCTTACATCATTCATAGGATAATGAAATCATTATCACAAAACCCAATGGAAAAATAATTGAGCTGCAAACATGTAATTCAAGCAGAGGACGGATCACTCCTTTGTAATGCAAACATGTCAGCTAAGATGAAGTTTAATGCAGAAGTTTTGTTTTTTGCTGTAGGAAGGACATCACAAAGCCACCTCACCTCATCAAATTCACACACAAAATTGAGGCTAAATTTCTAATATGAGAGAAGAAAACATGCTATTAACAGATACTGAAATCTAGCATGACAAATAAGAGATGTCTGTCTGCCTTTGTGTAGCGAAAGGCCCTATCACTTGCAGTACTGGGTCTCAGCGAAGAGTACTTTTTTTTATGACAAAGGCCAGAGCTGGGCCCAGAAACAGGCAGGAAGGGTTCGCAGGGGACCCTGAGCCCTTTGGTTGCCGTGATCAGCGTCCGAGCAAAACTGACCTCGTTGGGCAGTGGTAGGCAGCCACACGCAGGGTGACGAGTCCCACACTGGGCACAGCCGTGTCAGCTTGGAGGAAGAACCGGAGGCCGCTTTCCCCCTTCCAGGAAAGCCACCCCCCATAACGCGACTTCCCCTGGGCTCCCCACACTTTCCTCCTCAGCAACCTCAACCCCAACCCAGCGAGGGCCACAAAAGGCCATCCCAGAGGTTTCTCCGGCGGCCCCGGGAGCACCGCGCCAAGGGCGGAACGGCACCGACTATCCCTCCTCGTCCTCTCCCCATTGGGGTGACCCTCTCGGCTACCCCATCCCGCCTCAGCGCACGATCCGGGCGCCCAACGGGCCACGTCCACTCGCTGCCCCAGCGCTCGCCCAGCCCTAGCCCGCGCGCGGCCTTCTGACTGGCCACTCGGCCCCGCCAATCCCGGCTCTTGGGCCGGCGCTCGGGGGCTCCATATTGGCTGCTCGCACTCACCGTGCCTTGCTCCCCCGGTTCGGGTCCCGCTCTGATTGGCTCCGCCACCGGTCCCCGAAACCCAATCAGCGCCTCCACTCAGCCGCCGCGCAAAATGGCGCCCAACCCCCGACGCCCAACAAAGAGAAGACGAGGGTGGCCTCCGCGCAGGCGCCGCAAGAAGAGCTCCTCCCGCCGAAGCTTGCGCTGGTTTGAAACTCTGCGCGCACGCGCTGTTGGAACAGTCGTGCGCTCCCTCGTTAAGTCGCCTCGTTGCCTTCTACTTTTAGATAGCTTCTCTACGCATGTGCAGGGCAGGATAATTGCTATGTCTGTTTTCTATGGTAATTTGTGCTCTGAGGCGACACCATAGAGTTCTCTGCCTAGAAAGGCATACGTGTGGGTAGCTGCCATTTTGTAACTTGCGTTTACAGGAAACTGGAGGGCCTCCCCGCCGCCGGCCAAAACAGGCTGGAGAGCGACGTTAGACGTTTGCCCTTACACGTTCTCGGTGGCGGACAGCGCCGCTTTTTCCCGGAGGGTGTTAGTAGCTACCGCTTTTGAAACAGGGGAAGGCGCCTTCCGTTCTGGAGACGCCTAATATTATTTATTATTATTATTAATAGCTCAGCAGCCGTTAGGGCAGGTAGTGGGAACAGGGCTCAGGGGGACGCTTCCCGCTTTTATTTCGCATTTACCTCAGAAGGCTGTAGGCAGAATAATTATACCGAAACTCTTGGGAGGCTATCTGTGTTTAAAAAAGCCCCCTAAAGTAAAGCCGGGGGGAGAGCCCTTATTTGATAACACCCCCCAGGGTCTCCCGTACCTCGATTCGTATTTATTGTTTTGGGGCTGCTGTTGCCTGTCATTCCAGTTCGTTTTTCCCATAGGAATTTTCCATTTATTTCCTGAAGAAATCCTGGAAAGCCCTCGATGCTTATGGCTGCAAAAGGAGAGCGAGTGCGTAGTGGAGTCTTTTTCCCTCCATTTGTTATAATTCAGCAATTCTGTTTTGCTGGTGTTGGTGCCTGCTGTTTTAGTTCTCGTAGCAGGAAAGCGGGGTATCTTTATTGTAATTATGTGCAATCCTATAGTTGTGATGAAAGGAGGCGAAAGTTTAGGTATTTGGTTTTGATGGTATATTAAGCAAATGTATTCTCAAGACTTACAATTTGCTTGGTACGCTACACCTGATAATGAATACAGTACTGGACTCGGTTGTTTCCCTTAACACAGCTTTGCCTCGAAAGCGCCGAGAAAAGGTTCTCAGGTTCACTGGTGCAATGTTGGAGCCGTACAGTTTTGGATCCTGCCTGACTGTGACTGCCACCTAATGGGCTCGTCAGGAAACTGTTCACTCAATTGGCAGTTTTAAATCTAATATACTGTAAATAGGCACTTCCCCATGTGTTGAACAAATCCTCTCGTAGTCATTACAGTTGTCTTTCATAGGTGGTGATCAAAAGGATTCTATTCATTTTCTTGTAAGCTTTAGGTTACAGTACAGTAAATGATAGAATAAGTTCAGATCGACACACACAACTATTGACAATCTGACCGCTGATTATTATTTTGGAAATGGTTCTCTGTCAGTCATGTTTACCTGTTCTATCCTTGTTGATCCTACACCAAATGCCTTTAATAGAATAAAACACCAAGTATAAAATGGCTGGCATTTTTGCAAGTTAGATTAAAAATGCTACTAATTCTCATGATGTTTCCCTCTAGCTCTCTCCTCTTAAAAAACAAAGCAAAACAAAAAACCTGCCTGATAGCCATGTTTGTTTTCAGCCATTTGTCTTAAATTTTCATTTGGCCTTGCTACAAATATATCTGCCAGGTTTTCATAATCCACATTTTATAATGTAGCAAACTTAGAAGATTCAGTTACAGATAGGTAGCCGTGTTGGTCTGCCATAGTCAAAACAAAACAAATTCCTTCCAGTAGCACCTTAAAGACCAACTAAGTCAGTTCTTGGTATGAGCTTTCATGTGCATGCACACTTCTTCAGATACCTGGTATCTGAAGAAGTGTGCATGCACACGAAAGCTCATACCAAGAACTGACTTAGTTGGTCTTTAAGGTGCTACTGGAAGGAATTTGTTTTGTTTAGAAGATTCAGACTCCTTGGGATAGGTATTTGAGTTTTGAATCAGTGTGATCCTAGCTTCCAACTGTGCTTTGGGCGTTTTCCATTTTGGCCCGTATAAGAAATTAATTCTCCCTGATTGTCAGACTTTGAGAGCACTCAAAAGAAAACTGTCCAATTCATGTTATTTTCTGCAGATTGAGGCTGCAATTTGAAGCAAATCCCATTGAGAACAGTGGCTTCTGTGTAAACATAATGAGGCTGATAGACATGCATCTTAGTATGAACAGAAGCTCATGCTTCTTTTGTTGTGAGTTTAGCTTTGTCATTCTTGTAGCTCCCTGTGTGCAGTAGGTCATTAGTTGGAAATTGTCTGCGACTCCCAGCAGGAAATACTGTGTGGTAGTTTTAGAGAGCTTTCATACTGTTGACATTGGCTATATTGCTGACATCAAGCAGCCAGAGGAAGGCTAGCTATTGCTAGTCTTGAAGTTCTTGTACAGTGGTGCCCCGCAAGACGAATGCCTCGCAAGACGGAAAACTCGCTAGACGAAAGAGTTTTCCATTTTGGAGGTGCTTTGCAAAACGAATTTCCTATGGGCTTGCTTCGCAAGACGGAAATGTCTTGCGAGTTCCTGCGGGTTTTTTTCCCGCCCCCCCTTTTTCTAAGCCGCTTGTCCGCTTATCCGCTAAGCCGATAAGCCGCTAAAAGCCGCTAATAGCGCTAATCCGCTAAGCCGTCAATGGGCTTGCTTCGCAAGACGAAAAAACCGCTAGACGAAGAGACTCGCGGAACGGATTCTTTTCGTCTTGCGAGGCACCACTGTACTGATTTTATGTTAGGTAGTACTGTTTCTAAATGAAATCACATAGTTAAAACTTAATTAGTGGCTACTGCATTTATTGTGTAGTTGTATAAAGACTTCTGGGTTTCAGATGAATGAGGGAATGCCCCCTCCCCCCGTTTATAGTGAAAGTTTGCAATTTTATGACTGGAATGTGTTCTAACTTTAAATACCAAGTACTGTACAGTGGTGCCTTGCAAGACGAAAAGAATCTGTTCTGTGAGTCTCTTCGTCTAGCGTCGGGCTCCCAAGGCTTGCGGATAGCAGCCTCCAAACCTGACCAGCTCCACAAGCTCGGGGGACAGCGAGGAGGAAGCGCTGCCTTCCCGCTGTTCCCCGACCTGGTTTGGAGGCTGGTGTTGGGAAGAAGCCCTGCTTTCCCCACCATCAGCCCCACAAGCTCGGGCTTCGGAAAGATATCCGCAAGCCTGGGGAGACCGGTGTGACTTCCCGCCGGGCTCCCTAGGCTTGCGGATAGCAGCCTGTTCTGGGGGCTGGGGTCGGGGGGAAGCTCGGGCTTCCTCAGCCCCAGCCCTGCGCCTGGGGGGGAAATTTTTTTTCTTTATTCCCCCCCCCCCAAAAAAAACCTAGGTGCACCCTATGGGCCGGTGCTCCCTATGGGACGAAAAATACGGTACTTGGAGTAAAAATGCACAGGGTCAAAGGAAGGTGTCAGTGACTTAGATGGTGGCACTATTTGTGATACTGAATGTTGCCTGGTGTTCTGACTCAAATGCCTTCTTTCTTTCTTTCTTTCTTTCTTTTGATCCTCAGATCATGTACATAAAGGGGGACCTTTTTACGTGTCCTGGAACAGACTCCCTTGCTCACTGCATCAGTGAGGATTGTCACATGAGTGCTGGCATAGCTGCCATTTTCAAGAAGAAGTTTGGTGGTGTTCAAGAGCTCTTGAACCAGAGTAAGTAGGTAAAGGAAAATAATGCCTAATGTATAAAAAATAGAACCTAGGTTCTTAATACAGTCGTACCTTGGAAGTTGAATGGAATCCATTCTGGAAGTCCGTTCAACCTCCAAAATGTTCAGAAACCAAAGCGCAGCTTCTGATTGGCTGCGGGAAGCCAAATCAAATGATATATTGCCTACTTTTTATGCCCTTTATGAATAAATGTGTTGAGGTGTGTGTTTTTGTTTGTATGTATATGTATGCAAGCACGCATTGGGGAGTAAGGTGTCAAACTGGGTCTTTGACCCAGGTGACAAAAAACCTAGTTTTGGCTCTGTTAAAGATGTTCTAATTTGTTTTAGAAAAGAAGACTGGAGATGTGGCTGTTCTGCAGAGAGACAATCGATATGTGTACTATCTGGTAAGAGCAGGGCACATGATAAAGGTTTGGGTACATGAACTGATTTTAGCAGGGAGATATCTGTCTGTATTAGTATTTCTGCTTCTTCATTTGTGAGTGAAAGATAAAAACACCCTTATCTTAATGATCTAACTTGCTGCAATGCAACTTCAGCAACAGCTTTCACTTACATAGGCGTTTCATTAAGAGTTCAAGTGCAAACTGTTGCAGAAATTGAAGTTGCTGTTTGAGTGGTGTGTTATTTAGTAAATTGCAGAGTAGTCTGTACCATCCAGTATTCAGATGATCACAAACAATACCTTTGCTTGAAATCTAATTTGAAAACACACAGTGATTCAAGAAGTGGATGTATTCACATTTGTGTTATATCTGTCTGGAGCTAAGTTGGCAACTGTGTTAAATGCAATTTAGCATGATATATTTCTTCCCTTTTAAAATATCTCTTTATATATTTGCATAGACAATTAGCTGTCTTCTCTTTTTGCTGTTATACTATGCTTCATTAAGAGGTTCCTGGCGGTGTGAAATTTGTTTGTTTATTCAGTTGAATCACATTCTCCAAAAACACTCAGGAGCTGAAATATTTGCTTCTTTGTTTGTAAATTGCATTTGTAATACGAAGTATGGCTGGATTATTCTGTCACATTCTTTCAAAACAGTTATTTACAAATAGGTATCAGCAGGAGTAAGGGACGCGGGTAGCGCTGTGGGTAAAACCTCAGTGCCTAGGACTTGCCAATCGCATGGTCGGCGGTTCGAATCCCTGCGGCGGGGTGCGCTCCCGTCGTTCGGTCCCAGCGCCTGCCAACCTAGCAGTTCGAAAGCACCCCCGGGTGCAAGTAGATAAATAGGGACCGCTTACCAGCGGGAAGGTAAACAGCGTTCCGTGTGCTGCGCTGGCTCGCCAGATGCAGCTTGTCATGCTGGCCACGTGACCCGGAAGTGTCTGCGGACCGCGCTGGCTCCCGGCCTATAGAGTGAGATGAGCGCACAACCCTAGAGTCTGGCAAGACTGGCCCGTACGGGCAGGGGTACCTTTACCTTTTATCAGCAGGAGTAGTATGGTTAAAATTTTGTAACAAAAAAAAAAGTATTTTCAAAATATAACTTTGCAGGAGCCTTTAAAAATAAATAAAACAAACATAAATCAGAATATTTACCTGCAGAATCTCAGTGTTTTTAACATCACAGGGACCAGGTTTTAATGTGTGTGTGGCAGCTATAATGCCATTTACACGTCCCACTGACACTGATGCAAATTGCAAGTACTTAGTTTTGAGACTGCAACCTGAAGGCCCAGATTTTAGCAAATTTTAACATGTCTCAGTTTGCTAGTCCAAGCAGCCAAATTAATGATCTAGATTCATGTGATCTATGGTTAGTATCAACAGTATTGGTTAGTACCAACAGTATTGGCTAAAAGTACCTAATAAATGAATGAGGCAATACAATCCTTTAAGTGCCTACTCAGAATTATATCCCACTGAGATCAGTAGACTCAGGTAATTTTGTACAAGATTTCAGCCTAAGACTGCAATCCTAAATATGCTTACTAGACAGTGGGTCCTATTGAATTCAGTGCAACTTATTCTGAGAAGGCACGTGTCACATGGGATGTAAAGATGCCTAATCAAAAGTATGGCTAATCTGCATTTAACCTTGCACTTGCTTTCAGATTACAAAGAACAAATACTTTCATAAACCTACCTATGGCAATTTACAGAAGAGTCTGGAAGCTATGAAACTCCATTGCATGAATAATGGCGTAACTTGCATTTCTATGCCCAAGTAAGCAAATTTGATATTGGAAAATTACTGCCACATATTTTGGAATGTTCATATGATACATATATAGTAAAATTTTATTATTCTTTGGAAAATTTCAAATGCTTTAAAATGTACAGTGGTACCTCGGGTTACAGACGCTTCAGATTACAGACTCCGCTAACCCAGAAATAGTACCTTGAGTTAAGAACTTTGCTTCAGGATGAGAACAGAAATTGTGCAGCTGCTGTGCCGCTGCAGCGGGAGGCCCCATTAGCTAAAGTGGTACCTCAGGTTAAGAGCGGTTTCTGGTTAAGAATGGACCTCTGGAACAAATTAAGTTCTTAACCCGAGGTACCACTGTATTCTATATATATTTACAGATGACATATGTGTGAAAGAAATGACCTTTTCTACTTTGTTTAAGTTTATAGTCTAGAAATTATGGAGGAAAAAATGAATATATTTGAGGCCAACGTATAGCACTGTGTTTTGGAGCAGATTTATGCTTTTTGAGAAAACTGCTCTGACCACCTCTGAGTTGATAAAAATATTGTGGAAAACAATAGCAATTGTCAGAACCAAAACCCGGTTTATTATATAGATGATATGCTGAGAAATCTAGACATTAGTAATATTTAGATGATCCAATAATATGTCTGTTTTAGCTTGCTAACTTTCTTGCATTTTAGTACATACTCTGCTGCAGTTTTGAGGGCAACTAGTTATTTATTTTATTTTTTGTTGCATGTGTAAATGGATGTACATCTTGTTCTGATGTTTCATTCAAATCTTGATTTGGTTATTGTTCAGCGGACTTTGTGTTCTCTTTGCATGCCTGTTCCCTCCCTCTCTTTTTAGTTTATGGTGACCTCTAAACTGCGTGTAAGTACTTCCAGTTCAGATTTGGAGACATAATATGGTTTGCAGTAATCATAGTTTGCCTGATATGGATGTTATGGCATACTATCATTACTGTAAAGCAGGAAGCAAGAGGAAGTCAAAGCATGCAGAAAGAGGAGGAAATGCAACTGCACATAGCATAGCCCATTCAGGATGTCCTGACCATGATTTCTCCATGACCTCAGAACTGGGCACCAATTCATGACTGACAGATCTGGTGTATTCATTTTGTGATGCTATTTGTATGTGAGACTAGTAATAATTCTAACTGGCTTTGCTTGGGAGCAATTACGAGTATTTTGATTAAATTTTATGATGATTCTACAGAATAGCAATTTTTAGGATATTTCTCAAGGGTGAATTGGCAAGAATGAATGTGTGGGAATACTTGGGCATTCTTTATCTTCCAGGATTGGGTGCGGACTTGACCGCCTGGATTGGAATAAAGTTTCAACAGTGCTTGAAGAAGTATTTGAGGATACCGATGTTAGCATTACAGTTTATTCCCTATAATTATTAGGGCAGTTGCTCTGTTATACTGTTGTAATCTGTGTTTGTGACTGATTTGGAAGAAGATGATGGTATGATCTTGTTTCAGTTTTCTTTACTCTTGCAGACATTTCTCACCATTATTAGTGTCCATGTATGTACAGTGTTTTGTAGAAATTTACAATTGGATCTTTCAGGGATGTTTATCTAGCCAGCAGATGAGTGTGCTTTACTCAGCAGATAAACTTACAAATTAAAAACAAACAAACAAACATAAAGGCTTTGCATAGATGTGTTTTGGTTAGTGTAGCACAATCCTGTGTTTCGGAATAATGTGAAAACTATGGGACCTCAGTGGTTAACTGTTGCAGGTCTTATATGCTCTGTTTAAAGTACTGTACTGTAATTAGATTTTCCTATTCTGTGTAAATAAAACACCTTTTCCAAGAATGAGTGAACTGTTTAATTTTGAACTAGTGTTGTATCTCTTTGTGCACATGCAAGGTCTGATATGTACATCTACTTCAGGGCCGGATTTAGGTTTGATGAGGCCCTAAGCTACTGAAGGTAATGGGGCCCTTTATATGTCCAGCTGTTCTTTTTCAACAACAAATTGTCACTGTTTTTTTGTGTTGAATATATGCTATATGGTAATTTATGGACCTAATAGGTATCTAAAGCCATTTGCACATAACAAAATATGTATTTTATCAAAGTAATTGTTGAACTGAAATACAAATAAGAAGAAGTTTATCTTATATTTTGGAAATGTACACCCATGGGTTGTTTTTTTCCTTTACATTTTTTTGGGGGGGGCCCAAGAGAGTGGGGCCCTAAGCTATAGCTTGTTTAGCTTATACGTAAATCCAGCACTGATCTACTTCTGTTGAAATTATCGGGGTATCCTGCATATGTAAGAGCTCTGTGCGTATTGGCATACATGTGGAATTCTGGATCAGTTCCATTTAGTCCATTTGTTTCATAAACCAGGTATTGCTGAGCAGCAAAGGAACATATCAATATTAAATAACACGATTAAGCAACTATTAAAAAATACATCTTATATATCTGACATGGGATTTTTCCAAGTCTTGCCCAAAACTCTACTTCTGCAGCTCTTGTTCTTGCCATACATGGTCAGAGCTTTCAAGGTTGCTTCTTGCAGAAAAATAAAGGCTCCTATAGTATATATTAAAATAAATGTTGTTTCCCTTAGATCTGTATGTGCAATAAATATAAGAAGATAGGTATTATCCAATTAGCATATTTCATTAAATTAACTGAATAGTGTGTCCCTGAAAGGATATAGGTACCAGAAGACAGAAATTGTGCAAAAATAAAGAAACGCTCTGGGAGCAAATTTTTCATTTCCCCATATGTTTAATGTGGAGAATCTGTCACTACTGTGGTCCTTTTGTTGAAATCATCAATATCCCTTTTTATGCGATCTTCACATATTTGTATCACAGAGCATTTTGTAGTACAGTGATCTTGGAAGGGAACTTGTAAATCTTTATTAATTGCCTTATTAACTAAGAGGTCTATGCCAGTGGTTCCCAAACTATTTTTCTTATGGACCACGTGAAAATCTCAGAGGGTCTTGGTGAACCACTTAATATTTTTTTTTGCCTGTTATGTAGCACACTGTGCTAGATGCAGTATGCATTTTAACTGTATTTTTACAGAGACATCATGGACCATCTGAATGAAGCTTGCAGAACACTGGTTCCACAGTTTGAGAACCCCTGGTTTATGCTATTACACATTTCTCATCATATTGTAATACATTCTGTGATCTAAAGAACCCCTTTAGGCAGATGCAAAGATTTATGTAGGTCTTCCAGAATTTTGGCACCCCTCCTTCCTATGAGCTGTTCCTTGCTTTGCTTCAGAGGTACATCACATGTTTCCCCAAACTGGAGCTGGTATGGAAGAATGGCCATGCTGAAAAGAAGGACTCAAGCTGCCTCACGTTTCTGGATTGGGACCATTGTTTTTTACCTTTGGGGCGGCAATCCTATACCACTTTACTTGAAAGTAAATTCCACAGAATGTAATGGGCTTGCCTCCTGGGTAGACATGTAAGGAAGCCGACTGTTCAAACAAGCGAATCTGCAGAGTATATAGCAAGATTTGGGCATAATTCTAAGTGAATTGTCAGATAGCAAGTGGCTGAATAGCAGGACTTACGTATACTTATTTTATGTTCTCTTAAAGAAAATTTGAAATGATAAAAGAGTACCACATTTGCTAAGCTTATTTAATTTGCATTATTGTTTTGGTAAGGAGCTCTTTGCTGTGGTTTGACTTGTCTGCTTAAAGTTTTCAGTGATGAAAAGCTTTGCACTGCAGATTGTTAACTTCATTCCATATCATAATGCTTTTTCCTCCCATGTGAGCAGCAGCACTGCAGGTTTATGTATTTCAAACAACCAAATGCCTACATGCAGCATAATAAATGTATTTTTAGTCAGCAAGGCGACATGTCAACCAGAGACTTGTGGTGTTGTTTTTCTTTTTCAAAGCAGCTCTGGAGGACTGAAGGGGGAGTCCCAGATGTCAAAGTATATCATGTTTGTCTCTCCATAGGGTTGGCAAACTTCACACACACTGGCCCTGGGGAGAGAAAGGGAGACTTGAGTTGCTTTTCTCAAATGTACGGGGCTTTATTGCTCAAAATAACCAATGCCTCACCAGTTTGTTCCTCTTGCATAATGGACAAAATAATATAAAATAGCTCTCCTTTAGCTTGGGGTGGGGTGTTTGCCGGATGTTTTTCTTCACCCCTTGCTAAGTTCCTAGCATAAATTCCATGTGGCACATCTTGTGTTTTAGAATAAGGTTTTGTGTTAGAATGGGGTGCCTAAGATTCCTGTTGACATTTTATATGGAAGCTGGTATAGGACTTTGACTGTATACTGATGAGGTTCCAGATGAGGTTTGCTGTAATGTCATGTGCCTGCTTTATTAGCATTTGTTTTCCATAATATTTTAATCTGTTTTCTTCAATGCCTGTTTTAAATAGATGGAATTCAAAGTAATGAATCTGAACTGCAGAAAAAATAATGTCTTTTGAAGTATGCCTCTAGAACTTTGTTGTATATTGTGATGTATAATATAATAAGATTACCTGTTCCGACAGAGCAGCAGATACAGCCCAGGGGATGGAGCCATGGCTTAATGGTAGAGCACATGTTCTGCATGCAGCAGGTCCCAGGGCTCCTCTAGAAAACCTATTTATTGAGCATTCATTCTGATTTGATGGCACAAAGCTAACATGGAGCTTAGGCTATGTTTGTTCTCTTTTGAACATTAGTTCTGCTTTGCTTCTGGGGTGGTTATACGACAGTGAGCATTCATCCTGAACTGCTTATAGGTGTTTATATATCTTCCCGTTTCTCATTCATCCATCCATCCAAGATTTTTCAGTGCATTTCCAACTGCAAAAAGTCTTTTTTTATGTGGATTTGTCACATTTGGGTGACACAGTGTATTAATCCACTTTAATTGCAGAAGCCTAAATTTTCAAAAATGAGATGGCAAGAATAAATATTGACATCCTGGGCATCAGTGAACTAAAATGGACAGGAATGGGTGAATTCAGTTCGGATGATCATCATATCTACTACTGTGGGCAAGAAACCCGTAAAAGAAATGGAGTGGCCCTCATAGTCAACAAAAGAGTGGTGAAAGCTGTACTGGGATGCAATCTCAAAAATGATAGAATGATCTCGATACGAATCCAAGGCAGACCTTTTAACATCACAGTAATCCAAGTTTATGCACCAACTACTGGTGCTGAAGAAACTGAAATTGACCAATTCTTTGAAGACTTACAACACCTTATAGAAGTGACACCAAAGAAGGATGTTCTTCTCATTATAGGGGATTGGAATGCTAAAGTAGGGAGTCAAGAGATAAAAGGAACAACTGACAAGTTTGGCCTTGGAGATCAAAACGAAGCAAGGCAAAGGCTAATAGAGTTCTGTCAAGAGAACAAGCTGGTCATCACAAACACGCTTTTCCAACAACACAAGAGACAACTCTACACATGGACATCACCAGATAGGCAGCATCGAAATCAGATTGATTATATTCTCTGCAGCCAAAGATGGAGAAGCTCTATACAGTCAGCAAAAACAAGACCTGGAGATGACTGTGGCTCAGATCATCAGTTTCTTATAGCAAAATTCAAGCTTAAATTGAAGAAAGTAGGAAAAACCACTGGGCCAGTAAGATACAATCTAAATCAAACCCCTTATGAATACACAGTGGAAGTGAGGAACAGGTTTAAGGATTTAGATTTGGTGGACAGAGTGCCTGAAGAACTATGGATGGAGGCTCGCAACATTATACAGGAGGCAGCAACGAAAACCATCCCAATGAAAAGGAAATGCAAGAAAGCAAAGTGGCTGTCCAATGAGGCCTTACAAATAGCGGGGGAGAGAAGGCAAGCAAAATGCGAGGGAGATAGTAAAAGATACAGGAAATTGAATGCAGATTTCCAAAGAATTGCAAGGAGAGACAAGAACGCCTTCTTAAACGAGCAATGCAAAGAAATAGAGGAAAACAATAGAATGGGAAGAACCAGAGATCTGTTCAAGAAAATAGGAGATATGAAAGGAACATTTCATACAAAGATTACCATAATAAAGGACAAAAGTGGAAAGGACCTAACAGAAGCAGAAGACATCAAGAAGAGGTGGCAAGAATACACAGAGGAATTATACCAGAAAGATATAGATGTCTCGTATACCCCAGGTAGTGTGGTTGCTGACCTTGAGCCAGACATCCTGGAAAGTGAAGTCAAATGGGCCTTAGAAAGCACTGCAAATAACAAGGCCAGTGGAAGTGATGGTATTCCAGCTGAACTATTAAAAATTTTAAAAGATGATGTTGTTAAGGTGCTACACTCAATATGCCAGCAAGTTTGGAAAACTCAGCAGTGGCCAGAAGATTGGAGAAGATCAGTCTACATCCCAATCCCAAAGAAGGGCAGTACCAAAGAATGCTCCAACTACCGCACAATTGCACTCATTTCACACGCTAGCAAGGTTATGCTTAAAATTCTACAAGGAAGGCTCAAGCAGTATGTGGACCGAGAACTCCCAGAAGTGCAAGCTGGATTTAGAAGAGGCAGAGGAACCAGAGACCAAATTGCAAACATGCGCTGGATTATGGAGAAAGCTAGGGAGTTCCAGAAAGACATCTACTTCTGCTTCATTGACTATGCAAAAGCCTTTGACTGTGTCGACCACGGCAAACTATGGCAAGTTCTTAAAGAAATGGGAGTGCCTGATCACCTCATCTGTCTCCTGAGAAATCTCTATGTGGGACAAGAAGCTACAGTTAGAACTGGATATGGAACAACTGATTGGTTCAAAATTGGGAAAGGAGTACGACAAGGCTGTATTTTGTCTCCCTGCTTATTTAACTTATATGCAGAACTCATCATGCGAAAGGCTGGGCTGGATGAATCCCTAGCCGGAATTAAGATTGCCGGAAGAAATATCAACAACCTCAGATATGCAGATGACACAACCTTGATGGCAGAAAGTGAGGAGGAATTAAAGAACCTTTTAATGAGGGTGAAAGAGGAGAGCGCAAAATATGGTCTGAAGCTCAACATCAAAAAAAGAAGATCATGGCCACTGGTCCCATCACCTCCTGGCAAATAGAAGGGGAAGAAATGGAGGCAGTGAGAGATTTTACTTTCTTGGGCTCCATGATCACTGCAGATGGTGACAGCAGCCACGAAATTAAAAGAGGCCTGCTTCTTGGGAGAAGGGCAATGACAGGCCTAGACAGCATCTTGAGAAGTAGAGACGTAACCTTGCCAACAAAGGTTCGTAGAGTTAAAGCTATGGTTTTCCCAGTAGTAATGTATGGAAGTGAGAGCTGGACCATAAAGAAGGCTGATTGCCAAAGAATTGATGCTTTTGAATTATGGTGCTGGAGGAGACTCTTGAGGGTCCCATGGACTGCAAGAAGATCAAACCTATCCATTCTTAAGGAAATCAGCCCTGAGTGCTCACTGGAAGGACAGATCATGAAGCTGAGGCTCCAGTACTTTGGCCACCTCATGAGAAGAGAAGACTCCCTGGAGAAGACCCTGATGTTGGGAAAGATGGAGGGCACAAGGAGAAGGGGGCGACAGAGGACGAGATGGTTGGATAGTGTTTTCGAGGTTACCAGCATGAGTTTGACCAAACTGCAGGAAGCAGTGGAGGACAGAGGTGCCTGGCATGCTCTGGTCCATGGGGTCATGAAGAGTCGGACACGACTAAACAACAACAACAACAAATTTTCAGTATTTGCTTGAATCCCTTCTGCAAAATAGTGATGGTCTGGAGGCATGCCCAGTTATAATCCCTGGCATCTCTAGGTAGAGCTGGGAAAGGCTCTTATTTGAAATCTTGGAGAGCCACTGCAAGTCATTGTAGGCCAAGGTCCTCTGGCCCACCATATGTTGTTAGATTCCAGTTCCCATAATCTCTGGCTGTTGGCTATGCTGGCTGGTGTTGTTGGGAGTGCAACAACATCTGAAGAGTCACAGGTTGAGATGGTTTGAAGCCAACTTTCTGTTCAGATGCTACATTCAGGGCACCTGCAAAAACTTCTGCCATGTGGCAGGGCAGTTGGTCTTCCACATATGCACAGGAGCTGTGTAGGGTGTCTGCCATACAGAAATAGTTTTGATAGACATCTAGAGCTCTCATGTAGCTTATGAAATAGACTTCAGTATGGCTCTTCTGAAATGGGGAAAATTTAAAAAATGTCTCCAGCTCTTTGCTTTATCTTATTAACATTGGATAGAACAAAATGTATTTTTTTCATGAGTTAGATGGTCTGAGAAACTACTCTAAAAAGGAGAAAGCTTTTTGAAATTAGTTTTCAAAATTCATTATGGTACTGTACTTACTTGAACCTCAGTGCAAAACTTCAGCAAGCTTTTCTTCATAATATAGGAAGTTCTCTTGAATGTCCTCCCAGGGTGTAAATGCCTTAGGTTCCTCACCTTCCTCCTGCTCTACAAAATTCTTCCATACATACTCAAAGTCTTGAGGCTTCATGATTCTCATTTTACAACCAGCTGCCTTCAATTTCTTCAGAGCATCTTGGATGTCAGGCTCTTCCCACATGAAGAGACGGCCCACTACAATGGAGAGCTTCAGGTTCTTGTTCTTCTTCAGTGCCTTAGTTATCTGCTCAGCGCAGCCGACGCAGGGGCTAGAAGAGACATACCAGGTAACATTGTAGCGTAGGCCAGATTCACACGTAGGCAAGATGGTATTGAAGAAGGCATCTTCTGCATGGGCTGCTGCATGTTCATCCTCCAGATAGCCCCGTAAGGTTTTTGACTCCTTGCCTTGAATCTCTATGATGTAGCACAGGAAGGTCTTGTTCCGGCCTGAACTGTATTCTACATTCTTGAACTGGAACTTGAAAAAGAAGGCTGGAAGCCGTTCCCTGTATAAAAGAGTGAAAGAAAGCCTCAGTGTTACACACCTAATAACACACAACCCCCTTCATCCATGAATTTCAGAGTTATTGGTGGTGTTAAGGTAATTTTGTAACCATGCTATTCCCTTTAAGGCCTGAGACATAGAAGAATTGGGCAATGACCAAATTTCCTGAAGATACAGTATTTAATTCCATGTTCAAGTAATTTGGAGGTTTATGGTAGAAGTTGGTGAAAAAGCTTTGGTATAACCACAAGGGAGTTGCTATTGGAACTGGGGAAAAGTTGAAGGAAATAAGTCTTCAGATGTTTCTAGCTTAGAGGGCAGATTGTGTTTGCATCAGCTGTTTTCAGGTAATCTGTTGCTGATATACACAAGCTAATTTCCCCTTTTGTGGTTTTAAAATGATTTGAAAGTAAGTATCTACAAACTATTGTACAAACTATATACAAACTATAGTACAAACTATTGGTGAGCTATTCACCTGTCTGCTCTATTTTTCTATATTCATTTAAATCTACTGGTTATTAAGATTTTTTGCTTCTTCCTTTACTTTTCTAGCTCCTTTCTTGTATCCAAGATGCCTCATCTTGAATTACTCTTGGTGTAATGCACGCAAGTTAGCACTTAATCCTAGTACATATTTTCTTCTCTCCCTCCGTCCCATAGTGAGATTTGTACCTCAAAGAACCTTCTCTGACCTTTCTGCAGCAAGCTTAAGTTCAGACTCTGATTGACTCATAAGTGGGTCAAGATTTGGAATCTTATGATAGTTGCCTTGTAGAAGCTAGTCATTCTATTGTGTGGGATTCAGCTAGCAAGTCCTGCAAGCGGAAGCCAGCACGGGCTCCTGCTAGCACAACAGGGCTTCCTCCCCAATCTCCTCCTGCATGCCTCCTTTGAGTGTGTGAGAGAACCTCCTGAACAGCGCATGGAGAGAGGAGGATGTTCTGTCTGGCAAGCTGGAAAGCTTGCACTGAGAGAACTATTGCCATAGCACTACATTGAATTTCTCCCACTGAAGTAGGAGAAGCATATGAAACCAGCTCTATGTATGTCCATTCTTCTGTGTGGGGCTTCAGCATTTCACTTTGCTCTTTTAACAGAGTATTAAGTTATATGATCTAAGTAAGTGCATCCATTTATCTCTCTCAAAGTCCCATCTTGTAAAACTGGGCTTTGCTCCACTGTATTTCCTGCCAGGTGAATTCATCTTCATATTTCTGTCTATGTACCAGATGTAAGAGGCTCTTGGCCTTCAGAGGCTCAAAATGTAAATCAGTCAATTTCTCTTTAAGGTGCCATAGTTTGGTTTGTTAGTTTACCACAGGAAAGACAGTACAGCATCTTTTATGGAATTGCTCAGGTTCACTGGCTTCAAAGCAAGGATAATTTAACATGCAAAATGAGTGGCAAATTTTTAGGTAGCATTAGGGTATGCTAGGGGTTGCAAGCTGATATGGTGGGCTTCAACTATCATCTCTGATCACTACTCAAGGTGGCTGGGAGTGATTAAAGTTGTAGTCCACAATATTTAGAGAGTGCTAGATTGGCTACCACCTAGACTTTCTTGGATTTTAAGTGCCCCATACACCCATGAAAACTGTTTGCTCATTGTGGATGCCAATATAGCTGCACTGTTTGATGTAGTGCTTATCTCTATAGTGTCTGCTATGTTCTGCCTAATTGCACATAAGTGCAGAGTGCATATTCCAGTGTGTGTGGAGTCTAAACTCGGTGCTGGAAAATATCTTAAACAGATCTTGCCTCAAGGCTTTGAAGCCTCTGTCCTTAGCAATCAGAAATTGCAGCAGATTGCTTGTGCCCCCTGCAGCTCTGAAACGCTTAGTTATTCATCACTGAAAGGGCAAGGGGAAAAGAAACCACACGTCCCATAAATCAGAACATACGCGCACGTCTGTGACATAGTTGCCTTTCAAGCTATCTTGTGTGCTGTTCAACTTGCCCCTAACAATAGCTGTTCTCTTCTAACCTAACAGTGATTCAGAATGCTCAAGGGACTTCTACAACACATTAAAATTCATAGTTCATTGCAGTTCTGATGCTAGAAGGGACATAATAGCTGGCTGACTGACTTACTCCCCCAATTTGCTATGTGAGGTTAATTATTTCTTTCTTTATTGCACATTTCTGTTCATTTAAAGAGGACCGAGCATATTATATATGTGAGTGTTGGGAAATACATATATCCATGTTTTACCAGTGAAGAAAATGAGCTATATAAATCTTACTGCATTGGATGACTCCTTGAAACTAGAAACTAGACATTTGGATATTTAGAGCTCTGTTGTAAACATAGTTAAATCCTCTCTGTGTTACCTTGTCCCCTTACAGGAGTACTTTTTAAGTTATTCCCATGCAAGGAATATTTGTGAAAAACATTGGAATTGAAATTCCAAGTTGATTTATGAGGTATGATTTATGAGTTCTGGTGAATTTATTGTCCTTAAGATATCTCCTTAAAAAAAAAATCTCATTGCTTTGCAGTTCTAATATTTGAATGCTGTGTATTCCTTCTACATGATGAGTCTGGAAGCACTCTCTTAGATTATGGTGATGCGCAGCAACCCACTGTTTCTTGTCTATCAGGCCCTATTATTTTGTTTATATAATTTTCTAGCTTAACTCCATTTGTGAAATTGTCTGAGAAACTAGTAATGTAAGAGCCAGTATGATGTAAGAGTGTCAGATTATGACTTGGGGAGATCTAGCTTCAAATCACTATTCAGCTGTGAAGTGCACAATTTCTTAGCTTAACCCATTTCAAAGGCTTGTTGTAAGGACAAAGTTCTGTGTGTATGGAACTGATTGAACACTATAAAGAGCCAAACAACGTGCTGCTTGCTGTCTTGAGGGACTTTGGAGCCACAGTATCAGGTATCCTCATGATCATGACAGCAGTCTGCCACTGCCAAAGAGAAGGGAGCAGGATTTGCACTTTGTGTTATTCCATCCTTTGGGCTGAAGCTATTTGTCTGATGGTTTAATTTCCATTGCAGAAGGATGCAGTGCAAATTAATGTATCTGTAGGAGTCTCATGAAATGTACATGGCAGCTTTAGGAAGAGTTAGAACACTATAGAAAGGGATAGGAGGATATTCTTAATTATAAAGATTGGTCAGATTCTCAGTGCAGGTTCCACAGCTGCTACACCTGTTGGGGACAGCATCAAAAAAACTTGGCAAGACACTGTGAAGCTTTTCTAATCTACAAATGGCAATTGAAGTGCTTGAACTGCCATGGGATAATTAGGCAGAAATGCTGGTATGTTTGGTGTTTTTAATTCCCTCATTAGCTAGATGACTGGCTTCATCAGACTGAAGCTTATAAATAAATAGAAAATTTGATCTGAGATTTCTCTTTGCAGCTGCAGGGGTTATGTTGTCTTAGAGCACTAGATATTTAAAGAATAACAATTCTGAAGAAAAATGCCCTGCTTGTTTGGCTGCAGATATTCAAAGCTTTGATGAGACCACTGAATTCATAGTGTATCCTCTGGTATTTGGTGCATGCAGACTAAGCATGTGCTTGGGTACCATCAAAGAAGGGGCACAAAAAACAGATTTTTTTAATAAAGAATTTGACATTTGACTTTAAAAAAAAAAAATGGGAAAAATCAGACATTTATTAGACTTTCTTGCATCCACTCCACTTTCTTCCCCCATTTTTCTGTTTTATTTTTTTATTCCTTATCACCACCTAAACCAGGGGGCATAACAAAGATCGAAATAATGCAAGGAAATAAGATCCCTTCATATGTTGCAATATGCCTTTTGTCTTTGTCCATGGAGTTTTCTTGGCAGGAATACTGGAGTAGCTTGCCAGTTCCTGCTCCAGGTGGATCATGTTTGGTCAAAACTCTCCACTATGACCTGTCCATCTTGGGTGGCCCTGCACGGCATAGCTCATAGCTTCTCCGAGTTATTCAAGCCCCTTCGCCATGGCAAGGCAGTGATCCATGAAGGGGATCACTGCCTTGCCGTGTTCTTGAAGTGTTCTCGAAGCTACAAACATGAGTCTGACCAAACTGCGGGAGACAGTGGAAGACAGAAGTTCCTGGCGTGCTCTGGTCCATGGGGTCACGAAGAGTCGGACATGACTAAACGACTAAACAGCAACAACAAGATATGTTGCAATAAATCTATGTTTTATTTTTTATGTTTTTTGAGTTCTATGTACTTAATTAATTTTTTTCCCTTATAGACACACACACACACACACACACACATGGGTGGGGGGATATGGTTTAGTATTCTTATGTTGAAATACATATGGGGGCACTAATTTTTTCAGTGCATAGGGTCTCTAACGGTTTTAATCCAGCCCTGATTGTATTGCCTAACCTTACCCATGGAAAGCAGTTAATTGAACTTAGAACTGGTTTCAAATTTCAGCTCACTATGAACTCCTTTGATCTTAGGCAAATAATACTTTTTTACCTTCTGCTTCTCATTTGACAGAGATGAGAAGAACTTTGGAAGTACCAATTTCAGTTCATATGAATATGTCACCGGTGTATGTTTTCCTCTGCAAGCCTGTTTTGTTTCAAACCTATATTTAGTTCATTTTTTAAAAAAAGTTGAAATTGAGCCTACTAAAGCCTAAAAATCAGCAACAATAAATTCTTTGGAAAGAATGCTTAAATATTGTAATACAGTACTAAGTGGCAGTATCGATATCTGAGCCTGTGAACACGGATGTCTCTTTGAAAGGCGGGGCATGCTACAAGATAGTAGTTTAAATTATACTGGCAGAATGCCTCACCTCATGCAAAGGCATGATTCCACCTAGCAAAAGCATTACAATAAGTTACAAACAATGAGCATCTTCAGAACAGAATATGAAGGTTTTAGTATTCGGCTTTATAGCTTTGGATACATGACCTTGCTCCAGTGAACTTCTATTGCTAGTGTTTGAAGTCGTGTATATGTGATGTTGGCACAAGCCACATCCAACCTGTAGCTTCCTGAGGAATGCTGCTGTTTGATGTCTTCATTCAAACCAGCTTCCATCTGTCCAATTTGGAAATGTAAGCCACACTCCCTTAGCTAAACTGAAATCTTTACATTTTAGGCAGCCGTTATGCATGTGCCAATGACAGCACACAAGCAGCTTCATGAATAGGAGTTCCGGGGTTGGGTGGGTTGCAGGCATGGGGAAGCCAAGCAGGCAGTGGGCACCAGGTGAAGACATCCCTGCCCATCTCTGGTATGTACATCAGTGAGCAAGTGCAACTTGAAACACAGCAGGGCAAAGCAGCCTTGCTACATTTTAAGCCGCTAATGTGTAAATTGCCAGAATTCCTTGTTGTTTAGTCAAGACCTACTACCTGATCCTTTTAATTGAAGATGCCAGGAATTGAAGCTAAGACATTATGGATGCAAATGTCCTCTAGACTGCCACTGAATTACACACTATCCCTTCTCTGCACTGGAGTGGGATTACTGTGCAGATCTGTTAGAACATCTTTGGTTTGGACTAGATGGAATTGTTGGGGTTCATTCTTACAAAACTGAGGTTTTAGCTAGAAATAGTGTAACCTGGTTTTTGTAGTACAGTAGTAGTAGTAGTAACAATAATAATGTCCATCTCAACAGCATTATTATTTTTAATAATCCAGTATTTGCACACAGCTATAGTGCTGTGGTGCAGTGTCATACTAGGAATGTCAAGATCCAGATCTAAATCCCCACTTTGCCATGAAGCTTACTGTGTGTGAGCCTGAGCTAGTCATTGTAAACCTAACCTACCTCATGGAATTGATGTGAAGATAAAATGAGCAGTCATGTACACCGCCTTGAGCTCCTTTGAAGGAAGTCTGGGTATAAATGTCAGAAATAAAATAACACTGCCCATTCCCAACTCCCCAGAGGTCCATGGTTGCTGTTTTAGTAAAGCTATCAGAACTATTTGCTTTGTGTCACAATCAACTGATAAACAATTGGAATAATAGAATTGTAGAGTTGGAAGGAATCCTGAGGATCATTTAGTCCTAACCCCTGCAATGCAGGGGTGTGCAGCTGTCCCATACGGGGATCAAACCTGCAACCTTGGTGGTATCAGCACCAAGCTCTAACCAGCTGAGCTACCCAGGCTGAGAGACATGAAACACATATGGTAGCATGAAGCTGCTGTTGTTATTGATAAGTAAATTTATATACCACTTAATGCCAAATAGGCTTCTAGTGGTTTGCATAAAAATCAGTTGTTCAAGTATTAAAATATGTGTAAGCATTCAAAATTAAAATACACAATAAAATGATATAATTGAAACATTAAAATAAAAACATCCATAATTGAAATGCGCAATGAAACAATCCCATCTGGTCGCGAGATCAAAGGAATGCCTCTGTAAACAGGTGTGTCTTTAATATATGCACCATGATCATTTATGGCACAATCCAGTGCATGTCTGCTCAGAAGTTACCGTAGCTCCAATGGGTAAGAGTGTAAAGTAGGATTACAGCCTTGGGCACCTAATCCCAAATAATTCAGCAATTAGTGGTGTCAAAAGTTTATATTTACAGTTTCTCTTGCTGCTATTTCTGGTAGAGACCAAGGAATGAATAACATTTAGTCCTTAAATCATAGCTCCACCCAGAAGTGGCTTAACTCAATAGAATAGAATGAGATGGTAATACTCATCAAAAGAGCATAAGTGTATGAAACTTGCAGCCAGGAGCCACCTAGACTCTGGATGATAACAAAGCATTGTCTTGGGGATTGTAGTTGAAGTCTTAAGTATCACACATATGGTACTGTGATAAATAATATTAATGCTTAGAGACAGTGGCTCAAAAGGTTTTTCTAGATGAATCAATCTGTATGATTAAAGATTTTCTGATTGCATTATATGCCTGCTGTATTGTATAAAAACCCGTTAAATCTCTCAGATGGCTTAACATTCACCTCTGCTATTGGGTCTTTTTAAACAATTTGATTTTATCTGCCTAGATACGAACCAGAAATTGCAGCTATAACTCTCCATTTCAGAGTTGGAATAGATGCAAAGTCCCTCTAGTCCTACTCAGAAAGTTTCCTCTTTTTTCATTTTAATGAGGCTGCATATGTGGAAAAGGTTAACCAAATGCATGACATTCTTGCTGGCTCGTGGGAGGGCACACAGCCAGCAACTTCTTGCAATATGATTAAGCCCACAGGTGAGCATTTCCCCCACTGAGGGACAATAACAGTTTCAGTACCATAAATGATAATTGTAAAATAAATACTTGCTGTGAGCTCATCCTGCTTGAATAACATTTAAATCTCTGTATTGCACCACAAAGCTTAGAAATAATATGGGTTGTCGTTCAGAGTAGTAAAACCTTGAACCTGAGGCAGACCCCTTTAAAAAAACAAAAAAAACCCTGCAAACATTGCAGTGGCCAACTTCTGCAAAAATCTTTTTGTCTTCTGTCTTTTTTGCTGCTGTTGAGTATGGGATAAAACAGACCTCTTACCCTGTTACAATTTCGAAGGGTGGCAGCTCCTCCAGCTCCTGTGGCTTTTCGGCCTCCTCTGCATTCTCTGCGTTTTCTGCGTTCTCTGCATTTTCAGCCTTTTCGCCATTCTGGGAGGCTTGCGGCTGCTCCTGCTTCTCAGCCATCCTGTTGCGGTGGATGTCCAAAGGCGACAGCAGGGGCCAAGAGCTGTGCTCAGGCTTCAGATGCAGAAATGTGACAGGAGATGGTGGTGGGGAGAGCTGGAAGTTCCAGCCCTAGGCACAGTTGTCAGGAGCTATATATGGAATGGCAGCAACGACGGGGTTGGGTGCAGGCTAGGATGACTCCAGCACTCTCGGATGTCACCTCTTCACTTTCACTCTGGCTGTGGCCTCTCCTTTGCCTCCCTTTTATATTTTAAGTATGAAGTGACGAGTTCAGTGTGGGCGGATGATGGATGGAAAATCCTGAATGCAGAAGTAACCTATTTATCCACAGCCATGATGGAAAACTGGCTTCAAGCAAGGCTGGTCACTGACCAATGTCCCTGGACAGTACGCCCTCCTCCTGCCCTTGAGGGACCACCTTCCAGACTAGACAGGAGGAGGAAGGCACAATGCTGTTGTTAGCTTTTTTAAAAAATGGACTGGTTGTTGAGCCAAAGGTTGTTGGGCCTTTTGTTGAAACCCTTACTTACATATGAAAATTGTATCCTTTAAAATGCCTGTTTTCATAGGGCAGGGATGTGGCCCTCCATATATTATTGGACTGCAACTCCCATTAGCCCAAGGCAGCATGGCCAGTAGTGAGGAATGAAGGGAGACGTGACCCTACAGATGCTGTTGGATTATATGTTAGCTACCTCTGCCCTAGGGAATATACTGAAAAACAGACTGGAAGTTGTTTGGAATCAGCACCACATACCAAAAGTATGTTGGGGGAGATGTTCTGCTAGCGCAAAATAATCTAAATGATTGAAGTTGTTCTTGAACCTGAGAGTAAACCCATTGTACAGGGTCTGCCTTTTGTTGAGGAGCTATGAAGTTTCCAATACACTGGAATATGATAGCATTAGTTAATAAGGAATATATAGGAGAAGTATTATGTCTTTTAAGTGGCTGCTTTTTCTTCTTCACAGTCAGTCTATCTGGAGATGTTTTGCTCAGGTGGAATTGCAGTGAGGGGACTAGGACCAATACTGCCTTGGTGCAATTTGATATTTAAAAAATGAATGTAGATTGGGGCAAAGGGAAATGATACTGATGATGATGAGTTGAGAATAGGAGCCTGCTTGAGGCAGGGAATACACAGCTGGTTTTGAACAAGTATAAAAATGGCTAATTTTTTTGAACCCAGTGGTTTTGGGTCCAGATCAGGAGGAAGTGATGTGAAATGTGGAGATTTTGCCTATTGGAGCTCAGTAAGCTGTACATGCATTCTGAAAAAATATATAGCTTGCCTACAAGCTAGTTTGACCTGCAAAAGTTTGGGGTGTCTGCATTGCTCTGCCCTGAGCTATCCAAAACTTCCTGAGGATGGAGATTGCCTTGAATATCTTTCATGTAGAATTTAGACTATAAAGATTGAAAAATTCCAACATACATTTTTATATTAACGCATTAATAATGCAAGACAGTATTTGAAATAAGTGCATGCTGAATTTTATTTAATAGTTAACTGTATACGTTTTGCTCTCTTACATTTTTATTTCTCCCTACCCCCCGGTATGTTTCGTTGGGAACCACATAGCAGCTCTCCAGTGTCCAAAACCGTTTTGAACTCTCCAGTGTTTGACAAATGTGCTTCAACAAATCAAGTTTTCCTGCACAGTATAAGTGTTTGAGAATATGTATTCCTCACATTCACACTTCTCAATTTATGAACGTAGTATGAAAAGTGGAGCTATCAACAGGGAGCAGCTTTG
Organism: Podarcis erhardii; assembly: GCF_964252035.2. Classification (NCBI taxonomy): domain Eukaryota; kingdom Metazoa; phylum Chordata; class Lepidosauria; order Squamata; family Lacertidae; genus Podarcis; species Podarcis erhardii. Next base: position 47,154,592 of record NC_138510.1, on the reverse strand, counting down.
CACTAGCAGAAAACATTTCTGCTCTTTCAAGGCTAGGCATTCTGATTTCACTGATCTGCCCCTATCTACTGCAGCCACTTCTCTCCCTGCTCCAAGCTGCTCCTGAGAGGTGGGGACCGTCCAGAACAGCCTTTCTCAACCTGTGGGTCCCCAGATGTTGAACTACAACTCCCATCACCCCTAGCTAGCAAGGCCAGAGCTCAGGAATTATGGGAGTTGTAGTCCAACAACATCTGGGGACCCACAGGTTAAGAAACACTGCTCCAGAACAATATGTATCATGATGCAGAGTGTTGTAGAGATGCAGAGTAGATTAGTGAAAATTGGGTGCATGCATAGAAGTGCTTTCTACTTGCACAAAGCAGCCAAAGGCACTATTGGACATACGATATAGAACTTACATAGAAACTTACACACCAATTGGTCTGTGGCATAAGCAGCAGTGATTTCATTGGGCCTCTGTAGCAAGCAGACATTGTGCACCTGACAACTGCCTCTTGGACTGGGTTTTATTATAAAAATGAGACAGAGACAACAGGGGCTATAATGCAATCTATGACCAACTTTTTCAATGGTATGGAATACTTTCCATAGGAAGCGTATTGTTTTTCTCCCCTCCCTGGTTACTATGCACCCCAGACCAATCACTGTCACCTTTGACATTTTAGGGAGGAATTGTGGGGATGGGAATCCTGAGCTGATGAGTGATAACTCTTCCATACCCCTTCTCGTGTCCCTCTGACCCACTTTATTTTTGGAAGCTCTTGACTGCTGGATTAACCAGGGTCCCATCATTCTTGCCGCTTTAACTTTCACTGGAGCCAGCCAAGCTGCACGAATCAATGCTGAGCTTTAATCTAATCTTTGGAATGTGGTGCTGGGATTGTGGCTCCATCTCTTTCCCAGCTGCTGCTGAACTCCTTCTAGGGCAGTACTCTGCCTCTGTGCAGACAGACACTGCACAGGAAGACAACAGAAATTGTGCAGTGCGCAGAGCACACAGTGGTGGTATGCTTTGGATTTGGTGTAGAAATCCTCATTGTGTTTGGTTCATTTATTTGAGTATGCATCAGTGACGAACTGAAACCCCCCCCTGCAAAATAGAAGGATGCCTCTGCAGAACCTTTATCATTCCATGAAGGCAGTCCAGGCAATGGGCATGTGGCATGTAGTTAACAGGAGACTATGCTATGGACATGTTTCAAACTACCGTATTTTTTGCACCATAACACTCACTTTTTTCCTCCTAGAAAGTAAGGGGAAATGTCTGTGCGTGTTATGGAGCGAATGCCTGCGGGTGGCGCCCGGGGGATCTGCTGCAGTCGTGAGAAGAGGATCCATGGTTCCCCTTCCTTCCCTCCTCCATGGTTACAAAACATGGATCCACATGGATCCTCAGGATTTTTGCATTGGGCTACTCCAAACTCACTGTCAGATCACATGTCTGTGGCCACAGCATGAACCACAAAAATCATATATCCACTATTTCGTTTAGAATATTTTTTTTCTTGTTTTCCTCCTCTAAAAACTACATGCGTGTTATGGTCTGGTGCGTGTTATAGAGCGAAAAATACGGTAAATTCTTCCTTGTGGAGATTTTACGTCATAAACACAAACAACACTATAGATCAGAGCATTGGAGGAATCTCAAAAGTTATCTAGTTCAACCCCCTACGAATGCAGGGAATCCACTACTACAGCATCCCTGAAATGTTGCCCTGCAACCTCTGCTCAGGAACCTCTAATGAATGAGGCATTGCATTATGAATCCAGCTAATTTACATTTCAGTAAGCTGTTACAGAAAACAAACAAACAGATTTTTTTTTTAAAGTCTATCCATTTCTGAAACAATTTTCAAAATAAATTTAAGCCTTATGTTTTTATGTTGCAATATTGCTTATCCTGACAAAATACTGCTTTACTTTACTGTATTATACAAAGGTTGTGTTCGCACTCCCATTTGCTGTGCGCTCACTGCGTTTCCAGTGCTGGGTTTGTAATCCATGTTCACATGAAGTTCCCCAAATGCACATGTATCCTGTACTTCCCTATAAACATACCCCTAAACATTTTATGAGTCTAAGTTTGGCCTCATTGAGGGGCAGTATGTCAACATGAGTAGGAAAATGAGAGTACCCCTAAACATTTTTTTAAAGAAAAAAAATCTGACACTACTGAAGTAGAGCTGGTGTAGCAATTGTAATGCACTGTGCTAGATGCTGTATGTTTTAAAATTGTATTTGTACTGTATTGCTTCTTTCATTTATTTTATTGTATTGCAATTTGCATTCCACAGGATTCAGGTTGTAACAGAGTAAAATGCAACTTGAGAAATAAAAAGCAATACAGGTACAGTTGGAGGTTGATATGAATATGGACTGCAGACATGCTGCAGACCATCTGAATGAAGCTCAGTTTGGGAACCCCTGCTGTACCACTTCATGGCTTGTGGGTCGCAGTTTGCAATTAATCTTAACTGTGTCTGCTGTAGATAAGGCTACTTTAAAAATCACTGTCTTATTAGTGTCTTGCAGCAGTCCAAACTCTCCCCAGCTCTGCCTGCTGGCAGAGTGTCTAAAGACCACAAGTACAAGTCTAATATTCTCCGATGGTCTGTTTATAAGAGTTGCCCTTTTGTCAATATGTGTGTTTATATCCTCTGCTCATCTGGGTCTACCCCCTAGGATATTTTCTAATTATAAAGGTGCCTACAGAGGACAGCGCCTTGCAATCCAGGCTCAGGAAATATTTATTTGGCCAGAAGCAAAGATGAAATAAGACACTGTATGTATTGGACAGGGTTGGGGTGTGCTCTTTAGAATAAAAAGGACAGCTTGTTATCAAAACAAAACGGATCCCTGGATACGTTGTTGGGCAGTGATTCCTCTGCTCCCCTCCTGTAACTACTGCAAGACAAATAAACAATAAACAAGCACACTTAGCAGTAGCAACCAGAGGGTATCTTCCTTTGCAGCAGCCCACCCACCCAGTCTGCTTATTTTCCAGTGATTTCATGGACAGATTGGCATGCTTTTATACCTCTGTACAGATTTGCTACATGCTATAGAACCATACCCAGGACTACAGCAATACGGAGAAGCTGTTAGGAGAGCAATGCTGGCACTCTTGTCTCAGGCTGACTTGGATTGTCTTAATTAGTAGGTATCAGTTAATTTTTCTGTGGCACATCAAAGCTACCGCTTATGAGCACCCTTGTTAAGATACTTAGAAGGCAAACAAAAGTGTTAATCTAGTGGAATCTACCACTATGTATATTCTTCAACAACCTGATGACTAGGTATTATTTTACAGAGAGGGAAAAGCACACACAACCTGTTAGCCCTTCAAAGAGCTTAGAGAGCTGTGACATTGACATTCGCTTATGCTAGTCCATGAAAAATAAGACTGGGAAATAGCAGTTTAAGGAATGCTGGCATTCATCATTCTTTCCATTTCTGCTTGACCACTGTAGCCAAATGACATTGAACATTGCAAATAAAAGGAGCCCCATGGGGTGTTGTATATCTAAGATGTAACCACCCTGAGATCTATGGGTATAGGGTGGTATATAAATTTAATAAACAACAACAATGATTTTAAACCATTTATATATAAAACTGTATTGGGTAAGTGCACAAATGTGATTTCAACTGTGTGTGTGAGCATCAGGGCTTTGAGATAAGCTATGACTCCAAGCAAATTCTATTCCAGATGTAAGAGCTATGCTCCTCATCCTCCTAGTTCTATATAACAAAATTGTTTTGGCCTTGTGACAGGTGAGGAAGCATTGGAGCTTAATGGCAGAGCATGTGCTTTGCATTCTAAATATTCCACCAGGTACAATCCCTGACATTTCCAAATAGGACTGAGAAAGGTCCTTCTTGGAAAAGCTTGGAGAGCTACTGAAAGTGTAGACAGTATTAAGCTTGATGAACCAATGGCTTAGCATAAGACTTTCTCTCTCTAAATAATAATAATAATAGTAATAATAGTAGTAGTAGTAATAATAATAATAATAATAATAATAATATAGGCTCAGTGGAATTTCCCTTTTTGCATAGTTTTACAGAAATTTATAAATATGTATATCTGCTATCTAACCACCCATCTTCATAAGCTCTGTGGAAGCCTTCTTGATTAAAAGGAGGGGTGTAGAATGCTTAAAAATAAGTAAATGAAACAAATTTATTTTACATATATGGCTTAATGATTTGACTCAGTGCAAGACTCCATGGTTCTTAAGCAGGAAACCCAAGTGAAGAACTGAGTAAGCTTGAAATAGCATGAAACTGCCTTTAATTTTGGAACAGAGCCAACTGGATTGTTCAGTCACAAAGTCATGTATGCTTGACAGCTTATTAGAACTCTTCAGATTTCAGCATATAAAATGCAGGTCCTTAACATAAGGAAAGCATGCAGTTTCATATACACTTGAAACATTGAGTGGATCGGAAACTGCCTGGGTTGACACTGGTGTTGAGGCTGTTTACATGTAAAAGTATCTTGGCAGCTGGTAAATGTGGATGTGGTCTTTCAATAAGATCAGCCAAAGCATTAACTTGGCATGGAGTACATTATCTCCCTGAAGGCTGGGGGAATTGGAAAGGTGTCTTTGTTTGTGGTGGCGCCAGTGGTGTATGAATATCTCAGTTGTATGCCAGCGTCAGATGACTTGTCTAGCTTCGGGGCTCGACAGAAACAAAATAAATACAGTGCTCATAAGCTTCCATGTAACACAATGTTAAATGATACAGATATTTTATTACCTGTTTCGAAATGCCTCTGAACCACAACAGGAGAGTAATGGTGTGCACATCTCCTGATTTTAGGCTTCCCAGAGGCACCACCTGGTTGACCACTCTGGAGAAGAGGATGCTGGACTAGATGAGACTTTGGTCTGATCCAGCAGGACTCTTCTTTATGTTGTTTATTTTAAATTGTCTCCCCTGTTCCCCACTCCAACTATGGTGGTAACTCAGAACAGCTAACAACATAGAAAATCATCAAGACAATATTAAAAGCAACAAGAGATTCTTGTTTCAGCCTCCTAAAAAGACCTGAAGTAGACATGAAGCCACAGGCAACTGTGCTGTAACCAAAAATACTCTGGTCCTTGTGCCTGTAGTATTGAATGACAGTCACTGGAGTTACCTGAAGCAGAATTTTGGAAATTGAGTGGAGTATATAGCAGGGCAGGTGCTTAGGATCTATAGGACTCAAGTGGTTTAGGGCAGGCATGGGCAAACTTGGCCCTCCAGATGTTTTGGGACAATTCCCATCATCCCTGACCACTGGTCCTGTTAGCTAGGGATGATGGGAGTTGTAGTCCCAAAACATCTGGAGGGCTGTTTGCCTATGCCTGGTTTAGGGCTATAAAGTTGAGAACTAGCAAGCTGGGTTAAGGCCAGAACAGGTGATCAAGGCAGATTGAATGGGACTGCAGTTATAGGCTCTGTCCATCCCATTCCCAGGCATTAGCTTGGCCAGCAGCATTTTGAACCAATTTACATTTCTGAACACTTTTCAAAGGCAGCCCTGTGTAAAGTTCATTGCAATAGTCCAGTTTTGATGTTCTTGGTGCATGAATAACCATGGCCAAGTCCATCTAGAAATAGTGCTGGATCAAGAAACCCTCTGAAGCCTCAACTCCATCCAGCACAGTCTGTACCTCAAGCCCTGGACTAACTGATCTACCAGCAAATAGTACTTCTGTGATCTGGATTAAATTTCACTTTATTCCCCATATGCATTACCTTACTGCCGTTCAGCATTGCTTCAACATTACTATTCGCTCCCTAGATTCTGTAAAAATGAGAGAGATACTTGATTATGGTTATAGCTATCTGTTCATGATACAGGTCAGAGTGGTGTTTGAATGCTGATGTTGCAAACTAAATTTGTTTCGTATAATTTACCCCTTAAACTCTTACCAACAGATAAGAAAAACTCCAAAATCTGTATTAGGGCAATACCTTATCACAGGTCAACAAAAACATAAATAGCGTGGAAGCATGCATGTTCTCCAGAACCCTTCTGTAGGCTAAATGGTAAGCAGAGCAAGGGGTGGGTGGCACCAAACCCATGGAGTTTGCATCTGGTCAGAGACTTCTGATACAGGGGCAGCCCACCCATGAGGCAAGGTGAGATGACTGCCTCAGGCGGCAGGATCCACAGGGGCAGCAGATCCGGCCTCCAAGGAATGCATTGCCTGTTGTTGCTGCTGCTGCTGCTGCTGCTGTGGTGGGAGCAACAGCTGCAGCACACTTCTTGGAGGCCGGATCTGCTGACAGCACCACCACATGCACCCCTACCTCTACAGTGGCCTCTTGGCAAATGGGAGGCACTGGTCGTCTCCTCTCACCCTTGTTCCCGATGCAGATCATTATTCCTCACTTGATCCTTCCCTGGTGGTGGGGTTGGGCGCCACTTTGTGGTTCTCCTCAGGTGCCAAAATGTCTTGGGCCAGCACTTAAGATGGAATTGGAGAGGGTAGAGCAGGGAGTTGAATGAGGCTTCTTTTAGGTGCCATGTTCCAAACTGGTCTTGGTACAACCTGATAGCTATATAGCACCTAAAAAGAGTCATGTTTGAATGTCTGCTACCTCCCCATCATTCTGCTTTAAAACTCTGACCAGAGGCAGACCCCAGGCCTTAACATCAGCCAAAATAGTTTTCCTCCCCATCCCTTTCTGCTCTGCTTACCATCCAGTCTGATGAAAGGTTATGGAGAACTTAAAAACTTGCACGCTGTTTTGTGATACCTTGGCTAGCCTAATAAAGGTACTGCCCTGATAAGGATTCTGTAACAGAACCAACATAGCATTTGTGTGCTTTACCTTGTCTCAGAACAGTAATCACTAGGTGGCGCTCTGGCTCTCTAAATAATCATTGTGCACCAGGACTGGGCAGATTACATGAAGTAAGTTTTTTGGATAAGACCAGCTGATCTTTTAAGGGACCATTTCAGTGTAACATCAGCCACTCTTTCTTATTTTCCCCTTCCCAAGTAAAATGTAAATTCACATATTTGTGTCACCTTTGCCAAACTATAACTGTAAGCACCGTGTTGTCAGTCATTCTTGGGAAAGATTTCAAACCCAGATACTTTATTTAATTTACAATATTTATGACCTGCACAAGGCAGTATACTGACTAAATTCAAGTTATCAGGTGCTCAGAACACATGGGGTAGTTCAGCTTAAGAATTTGTAAAGGGACCCCTGACAATTAGGTCCAGTCGTGGCCGACTCTGGGGTTGCGGCATTCATCTCGCTTTATTGGCCGAGGGAGCCGGTGTACAGCTTCCGGGTCATGTGGCCAGCATGACTAAGCCACTTCTGGCAAATCAGAGCAGTGCACGGAAACGCCGTTTACCTTTCCGCCGGAGCGGTACCTATTTATCTACTTGCACTTTGATGTGCTTTCAGACTGCTAGGTTGGCAGGAGCAGGGACCGAGCAATGGGAGCTCACCCCGTCGTGGGGATTCAAACTGCTGACCTTCTGATTAGCAAGTCCTAGGCTCTGTGGTTTAACCCACATTGCTACCGGCGTCCCTATGTTGGATCTTTAGTCTGACCCAATAGTGGCAATGCTTTTATTCTTATGGTAGAGTGTGTTGCAATGTGAGCTTCTGAGATACGATGCATGGAATTTGAGATCTTGCTATTTTGGCAGATCTTCTTTAGCAATGTGTTTCTATTATTTTTACAAAGTTAAATCACGTACACCTTTGCCAGTTGTTTGATTCTGTTAAAGAATGAGTGCAAAGTTCACAATGCTCTACCATTCTCTGAGCCATCGTGCTCTCTAGTTGACTCACACCTTTGTTTAAAAACAAAACTTGGATGGATGGCCATGAGTCACCACTGAAAAGCTAAAGAAAACAGGCTCACTTCATCAAGCACGTATCCTGCTGCACAAAACTGTTTACATTCAAACAGGGCTGGAGTTCAAACTGGGCTGGAAATGTTCCCAGTCAGAGGCATACCTAGTGTCCCTTGCACCCCTGGCAAGGAACTGTATTGCTGCCCCCACCCCCCAAAAATCTGAGAAGCAGTAGAGGTTGCCTGGACATTAGGAAGGATGTGCCTCCTCTGGGCTGGATGGGACAACCAAACTGCTCTCTACCAGGAAGCTGCTCTGAGGACCCCTTTCTGTTCCCTCCAGCAGCAGCAGCAGCAGCAGCAGCAGCAGCAGCAGCAGCAGCAGCAGCAGCAGCAGCTTTTCCTGCTAGAGATCTCAGCAGATTCCTCCTGTAGGCAAAGCAGGGGCTGGAGTGCTGAGCCAGGGTGTGTGTGCTCTCGAGGTGTCATGGGAGGACTTGTGCCCAATAAGTGATTGGGGGGCAGGCCAGCACCCCTGTTTCACCAACACCCTATTTCCCTCTGTTCTTGAGTGTCAAGAAAGGAAACACGGAGTTGGCCTTTGACCATCAGTCATGTTTTCACAGCAATATTAATAGTAGTATAAAATACAAATCATTGCACTGATTACGAAAACCTACTTACTTCTAGATTCTGGAATAAGGCAGGTTTTTAAAATTAGGACTCCAGAATCCTGTCTCCCCCAGAAGCTTTCCAGAGCACCATTCAATATCCCATGGAGGAGTCTCCATCACAGAGCAGATGCATTGGATTTGCCAGTCAATGTAATTCCTGTGATCACTTGTGAACAGTGTCAGAGAAGAGCTGTTGCTCTGTGGTTGTGCACATGAGAAGGTCCATGGTTCAAACCACAGAATCTCCAGGTAGGTCTGAAACTGTGGAGAGCTGCTAAAACAACATCTATGAGTACTGATCTAGATTGATCAGTGGTCTGAGACAAATTCATATGTTCCTACCCACATGGTGGCCCTCAAAGATCATTTCAAGGCAGTTTCCAGTTTAAAACAAGCTCTATATGTGGGTGGGTGAAGGAGTTGGTTTTTATGCATTGACCTCCAGATGTCCTGAAAACCACCCTGCCTGCTCTGATTAAAGACTGTGTTGCCCATTAGGAAAAAAAATCCAAAAGCCACAGTAGGACAATACTTTTATTAGGACAAAGCAAAATTCACAAAGTCATGAGCAAGCTTATGTTCCCCAGAAACGGTTTTTTTCCCCAGCCAGAACTTGCCGGAACTCAGTTCCGGTGCCTCTCAGGTGGGCGTCATTGCCATTATAAGGGAACAAAGGAGCCATTCATGGTGAGTTCTGGTGCCTCTTCTAGAAAAATACACTGCCTGAAACACTTAGTCAGGCTGGATGTTCAACAAAACAATGCAAAGGGGAGAAAAAGCAGAATATGATGTCAAAGCCCCAAAGTCTGCAGTTTGTAGCAGTGTTAAGAGGGTATCGGGCAAACTTCATTAAGTAAGCCTCTGCTGGATGCTAAACAGATTTCAGGTTGCACCAAGGGCTACTGGGAGAAAGAAGCAATAATAGCAGCTCCCCCACTTAAACCCCCCCCCCCCACAACTTATTAAATCTATTTCCAAATGGCTGGCCATGTTAATCTCAAGCAGCAAAAGCAAATATATTATACTATAACTTTTGGGGGACCCATTTCCAGTAGTTGCTCGGTTCTGTCCCCAGAACTAGAACTGAATTCCTTTACTTTAAAGAAATGAAAACACAGCTTGTGAAATAGCTCATCATGGTGCATTCATGTGTAACCATCTGCCCATGTAATAACTGACTTGGAAAAACAGAGCAAACCCTCCTGTCGGGTGAAAATAATTCCTGTTCCATTCTCAGCATCTGAGCCTTTTCATACATTCACCCAGCTATGCCACTGAGTATCCACCTAACAGAGTGCCTGAGGCTATTCCCAACTCCACAAAAAACCCCAAAACCAGTGCTTAAACACCCACACTTTACATGTTTAGGTGTAGAAAGACTTGCACCTTAGTCCTGTACACACTTTCCTGGGAGTAGGCCCTACTGAATTCAATAAAGCTTACTCGCAAATAGACATATGTAGGATTGCACTGTTTATATGCTATTGGAATGAAGCCAACAAAAAAAATAGGTCCTTGCCCCTATGTGTTACAATCTAAATTATGGCACTTGGGGAAAAGAATGAACAGGGGAGGAAATGGGAGAGGAAAAGATAATGTATGCACCTAAAAAGCAAGAATGTGTGAAGCAACCCTCATTAGTACAACACATAATATGGGTGTTCAACTCTTAATGAGTCTAGTGCGCCTCCAGATTTTTCTGAAGTAGTCTAACTACAATTCAGTGAAACAAAACAAAGCTAATTCTAATCCAAATTTTAAGAAGGGCTTATCTATATAAATGTTACCTGACAACATCGTCTCATTAGAATACTAAGGCTTCAATTAATTCAGTGAGACTTCTCTGAGTAAACATGTATAAAATAGTGCTTTGAATGAGGATGGGAACTGTGGTTTTCAAACTCAGAATGTATAACAGTCTTCTTAATATGTGCCATTGCATTTCGTAAAGGATTCCCCATCTCCCAACCCTTAAATGCTAAATGCTTTTGTGCCAGTTAAATTAACTTCCTTCATAGTACCAGATCTCAGTGTCAAAGGGTTTCGCCAAATATGTCCATTTCCCCAGTTCCTTCCTTATTCTTTCTTCTTTCCCTTTTCAGGATTGTCTTTCCAGATACGGTAGGTAAGAGAAGAAGCTAAGGTCAGCCAGGCAAGGTAAGGCAGCATCAGCAGTGTTGCTGTTTTGTTAATAGGGTACCAGGAATACATAGTGGCCAGCACTAACCCATAAAGACCCACAATGTCGATCAGGGCCTGGAAAAGAGAAACAGCAATGTCTAAATGATTGACACACTGGACAGAATGCAAAAGACGCAATCTCTTCTTTTACCACAAGGATGAGAATGATCCTACACAAAGCAAGTGGCTGAGCACTCCAGGACTGCCCCATCTGCTCCCATATACCTCTCAGGCTTTTCACGCCAGAGCTTTTTGTCAGTGGAAGCATTGCTCCATTGGCAACTGGAACAAGTTGCTGGTCCCCTCATTTCCCTGCCTCCCTTGCAAAGATCTTTGCACGATGTTCTTCTGCAGGAATCGGGACAGAAGCTTTTATTTAGCAGGCACTAGTGGTAGTGATGGCGGCTAGCTCAGTGCACAGGGTGGATCCAGCTCATAGTGGTAGAGCAAGGTTTTCCCAGGTGTCAACTATAGAATCCTTTCTCCAGATACTATGCTTTCTTGCCAGTAGACAGCAGAGCATAGGATGGGGCTGGGTGGCCCATATTCCTTTTAGCAGAGCAGAATAAGAGTTATTACCCTTATTACCAAATTTTCCAAGTTGTAATGTCACTTTCATCTGTGCTTAGAAATGTTGGCATTCTTCCTCAGTTCCCTAGAGGTTGGAATTTAGCCATCTGAACACTCCAGGCTCTCCTTTTCTTCATCTCTAATGCAGCGCTAAGTGTCTAAATGTGCTAATCCAAACAACTCCTATCATACATATTCTCTTATTAACACTTTGGCATTTTACACTTTAATAAGGCACATATGAATAATGAGCGCACTGAAGCTCTGGCCTTTGCTAGCTGATTAGGTCAAGGTGTGGTGCTCAGAGCTGCTTATCTCAAGACACACCATTCTCAACTGAAAAATATGGATCACCCCGATCATAACGGTGCTAGCTTCACACCCTTCTCGAGGCAGCCAGCTGCTTTAATTTTGAAGGCAGTAAACAGAACTGCAAGGGGCTGATATCAGTGGTGGGAGCGAGCTGCAAAGTGGATACAAGCCATGCAAGCCTTTTGCCCCAGTTCATCAAATTCTCCTTGTAACTAAATGCCAGCTACAAACATTATGGAGGACCTTGCTTGAAGACTCATGTATTGTGTGCCCAGGGAACTTTAATCGCCACTAAAACACATTAACCTATCTGCCTGCTTTGTTCTGTAGCAGGTTGTTTTGCCCTCTTTTTCTGCTTTACCCTTTGGGAACATGGACAGAAAATCAAGGGCTTGGGGCCAGAGAGAGCAAAGAACAAAGCCGTAAAGGAAGTAGTTCTAGTTTGTTTGTTACATTTATATCCTGTTTTTCTTACTGGGAACTTTGCCCCTATTTTCTCTCCACAACAACCCTGTGAGGTAGCTTAAGATGAGAGCTTATGACTGGCCCAAGTTCATCCAGTGAGCTTCATGGCAGAGTGGGTATCTCCACAGTTCTGGTCTAACATTTGAAGCACTGTGTCCCACTGGCTCAACAACTGGAAGCCTCACTCTGGACCTTCCTAGTTTTGACATTTCTCGCAAAAACTCAGTATATTTTGAGGCCCAGAAATAGTGTGTGCGTTTACATAAACATGCCTGCTAGAGGATTTTTTTTTAAGAGTCTGCACATTCCACTGAACAATTTTAGCCCAGCAGTTTCCTAGTCAGCCTCGTTGGAGGTAAAAAGGTAACTGCAATACAGGCAACATGTTTGGGATACATTACCAGCTTTAGGTTGTGAGCTCCGAAGAATATAGGAGTCCACGCCCAGTTCAGTGCAAGCTGAGCTCCATAGAGGCCCAGTGGGACAACTGCTTGACTGTTGAAGCCATCAAGGTCCTTCCACACCAAATATGAAGCATACCTGCAGAAAAGGAAACCAGACAATGCTTTGCTTTTGAATACCACATTATCAGCTTTGCTTCAGTAGGATTACTACTCTGAGCAACCCTTCCCGTGTAAGCCTTAACACCAGTGAAATGCAGCTTAGATGATGGCTTAGTACCTTTGAAGCTTTTTCAGTAGAAATCTCAAAGATAAGACATAACAAATCTATGGTGCCACTGCACAAGCACTTAGTTTATAAATATAGCTAGAATCTCACTACAGAAAGCCTGCAACTTACATAGGGGTTACATTCTGGGGATCGCACCTAAAGCCAAAATTTTGTATAGTCAAAACCCATTGGGTTCAATGGTGGGTCGGATTGCCAACGTCATTTCCCCAGGAACCCAGCCCCCTTTCCACCCCTTTTTAGTTTTTTGCTACACGTGTAAAGCTAAATGTGCACAATATAAATGTGTGTAAGTTGTGGGCTTACTCTATTTCCCAGAGCTAGTTTAATGTTGCATCATTTTCGGTTATCACTACCAATCTAGCAGGAGTTCTGAGCCCCCAAGGAATCTGCATTAAAGAAGTAGTGCAGAAGGGTCTAAGATATTAAGTGCAATTCTACACCTGTCTACTCAGAAGGAAGGCCCACTTTCAATGGTACTTTGGACTTAACTCTTAAGAAAGTGTGTTTAGGATTGCAACCTAAGAGTCGCAACTTCTGTCCTCCTGGATGGAGACAGTAGACTGGAACATCCTCATTAAAGGCAGCATCCTGACACTACTTAATCCATTGCAGGGGACTCTAGGATAGCCATTCCCAACATGAAATGCAAGAAGGGAGACGGAAGCAAGGAGCCACTGGGTCAGGATTAATTGCAATAGGTAGCACCCAACTAAAACCCACTGAAATGAAGGTACCCGAGTTAGTTGTGTCTATTCCATGGATCTATGTTGAGTGTGACTAACTGGATAAAACCCACTGCAAGGAGGAAATCAGCCAACTAGTTGCTACAAAGGCTACAGTGGAAGCAGCAGAGGCAAACGGAATTGCTGTCAGTCTGATCCCATGTATTTTTTCTTGGACCTAAGTTCCACTGGGCTTGCTTTCTAGCATGTGCTTAGGACTGGAGCCTTGAGTGAAGAAGAAGGGGCTGCCCAGGAAGCCTTACCCCATGCTTGTGTACAGTGTTGTCCAAGCAACTGGGAACATTTTATTGGGTGGACGCCATGACGGTTTCTTCAGATCTTCAAACCACGTGGGCACTTCCTTCCGAGTGAAGAACCAGCCCAGGAATCCACCAAGATGGGGCAAGGCTGTGAAGCCAAGAGCGTGGACCCACATCCTCAGGCAGACAGTTCTAGCAAATACGGATTGCGCCTGTGCCTTTGAAACTGAAAATTGGTAATTGTACACCATTAGTTATTTTCACATTGGGAGGTACTTACTCTCAACTTGAGATGTGTTTCCTTCTGTAGGTTAAAGGAAATAAAGCAAAGATCTTTTTTCTTGTGTTGGTTAAAATGAGGGACAGATGCAGATGCTCCTTTTCCAATGATCTTTCCTTCGAGGATGCTGTTATTAGCATTTTAAAGTTAGAGTAAGCCATTTTACTATATCAAGAATGCTGTTAAGACCATGGCAATCTAATTTGGTAAATTTAAACAGTCTGCTGCTGTTCTTCAGGTAGGCCACTTATGACCTGTTAGAAGCTTCATGTTCAGAATTAGCATATATGTCTTGCGTATGGGATGCTGGAGACAAAGAATAGGGGATGCTCATCATCTGCTGTAGGAGACAAGACACTGTAGTGGATAAGCCTTGATCATAGAATTGGAAGGGACCTTAAAGGCCATCAAGTCTCAATTCACTGTTCAATGCAGGATGTGCAATGCAGGTTGTGACTACAGCATCCCTGCCAGACAGCCACTCAAGCTTTATTTAAGGCAAAGCAATTCTCATGCTTTATTTTTTCATCTGGCAAACCCTTACCTACATAATTACACTTCACAACTGTGTACCAGACAGCAGATTCTCTAGTAAGCAGTCAGGGATAGTGATCAGAAAACAGATTTAGTGTGCTTCCCCATCCCCTTAAGTACAGTATGTCCCATTCATTTCAAGTAGTTTTAGGATTATAACTAAAGACTGTTTAGTCCCATTGAGAGCCTGGTGTTAAACTAGAGTTTGCTGAGGAACAGATTTCTTATCAAACAGAAAATTCTGATACTGTTCGCCTTTATAGGAGATCAAGAAAAAAATATTTCACATGCCCTGCAGCCTGAATGCTCTGTTAAAGATAGGTGGAATAAACAAGTTATTTTTGATCGCTTCATTTAATTCCATTGGGAATTTCCCATAGGCAAGATGTTTTTTCTTGACTGAAGTATTTCCTGTTTTCAGTTTTGTTTTGTAAAAAAATTACTTCCAACTCCACAGACAACAGGAATCTTGATTCCCATTCTGAAGTTCTAATACGTATTCATAGTCTCAGTTTGTTACACTATGATGAACAGATGAGGAGAACAGGTAACACTGTAGGGAGGATCACTGTACATTTCTAGAATTACACTAATTTTTTTTAAAAAAACTCAGCAACAGCAAGAGAGCCCTGCTGCTCCAGCCTGCGAAAACGCTTTGCACAGACGGCATACAAGCTTTCGCGGACTAGAGTTGCGCAGGAAAGCTCTCCCGCCACAATCCAAGGGCGTTCGGTTGGTCACGCTTCAGGGTGACACGGGTCTTTCCTGTTAACGTTTCTAGAAAAACGGAGAGGTGGCTTGGCTTCACCTTCCGCCTCGAGGCAGCCCAGCGTGGCTTAATTGGCTGCATGCTGTGTGTGTGTGTGTGTTGGGGGGGGGAGCCATTGCGCCCGTTTTGCTTCTTCGAGAGGCATTCCGTTGTCCGAGCGGATGGAACGTCCCGCTTTGCAAGAGAACGCGACCACCCTGGCCAAGTTGCGCGGCTCGGGCGCCCCCCACGCGCCGCCTTTTGTTTCCCTTACCTTCCCGGAGCGGAACTTCGCCGTCTTGCCAGGGCGGACGCGAGGAGCGAGCCAATGGGCTTCAGCCTCTCTCGAGCTCTCGCTGTGCCCGAGCAGCGGGAGGGAGAGAGCCGGGGCGAGGCGTCGCCTTTGCGAAGAGCCTGTGTGGGTCGGGTTACACAACAGGGACTGCGGCGTGCAAGTACGATAAGGAGAGAGGAGGAGATCGCTCTCGCGCTCTCCCCGGCGGCGCACCGTTTGTGTAACAGGCTGCAGAGGGCGGGGTGCAGCAGCCACCCTTCTCCGAGGCCAGTCACCCGTCGGAGTTGGGCTGAACGGCTTGCGGAGCCAGGCCGGGCTGAGGAAGCGCGCAGGCATCTGACGAGCTGGTGCAGTTCCTAGAAGAGATTCAGAGCTGAACCAGGAAGCTTCTCCTTTAAAAAAATATCCCATCTGCCATAATCAACTCGGCAGGCCATTGCTCAGTCCTCACCCAGAATATGGTGCTGATAGTAGTGTCCTACCTCCCAGGGTTGTTGTAAAACCTTGGTTAAGGCGATTCTTAAGAAGAGGATGAGGTGGTGAGCCAGCTCCCAGGCTGTACACCAGGAATAGAGCACCTCAGGCCCCATTATAACCCTCCTGGCCTCTCCCCAGGCCATCTTCTGCACCACACTCCTTACCAGCCCTTCTTTGCACCCCCGGTTTTTGACTGGCTGCAATATGACCTTGAACTCTGATAATGCTTTCCAGTAGCACCTTAAAGACCAACTAAGTTAGTTCTTGGTATGAGCTTTCGTGTGCATGCACACTTCTTCAGAAGTGTGCATGCACACGAAAGCTCATACCAAGAACTAACTTAGTTGGTCTTTAAGGTGCTACTGGAAGGAATTTTTTTATTTTGTTTTGACTATGGCAGACCAACACGGCTACCTATCTGTATCTGATAATGCTTATTGCTTATCTAGATAGAGGATAGAACCTAGCATCCTGTACAACGGTAACATTTACATTGTTGCTCTGCTCACATTTGCCTCTGGCCCTTCCCACCAATGGCATGTGGAAGGTTTCACTGGAGAAAATGTGACCCTCGGGTTCCCCACCCTCCTGCTGTACACCAAAGAGAGCTGCTAGCCTAGCCTCCTATCACTGTCAACTCCCTCCACTCATCTCTCATCCCTCTGGGTTAGCTGCTGGGCATCCGGTGGTCCTCAAAGGGCCAAATTCTTGTTGCAAAGCTTACCAGCCAAGATAATGTCTACAAATCTCTTTGAACGCTCTGGTCTTCCTCAGTTCCCTTCAAACTCCATGCACCCCTTCCCATGCATTTGAAACAGGCCTTTTGAGTATTGAAACCCTTGGTGCATAAGCATCTGAGCTGTTGCGTTTTCTGTTTAATTACTGATGCTCTTTGCTGTGCAGCCTTCATTAACCATATGCACTTGGGAGCACCTCTCTGCCAAAGTTAGCATAAGCCACTTGAATAAATAACAGCAACATTACAGATGCATGCTAAATGCAAATAAAAGCTAGACATCCATTTCCATTAGCGGCTTGCCTGCAACACAGAGAGCATTAAAGACTCATTCGCTTTGGCTATGGATAGTTATCTAATTTTTTATGCCTTGAAACAAGGCTGATGTGTCCAGATGGAATTTAATATTATTGCTGTTGCACATAATTAGTGTTATGTTTTATTGTACTCAAATGGTGCTAAAGAAAATTATTTGGTGGGAGGCATTTGTGCTAAGGAGCAGATGTGAGCTGGTATGATTGTGCAGAGCTTTCTGTAAGTGCCGTTAACTTTCTGCATGCAGCTGTCCCTTCAAAGTAGCAAGTGAAATGCATTAATCCAAGAATGAGCATCTGGATGTCAGTACAATGCCTGTTGTGGCAAAGAGCTTGAGCAAGCAAACTATAACTAAGAAGTATTACTACAGTCTTTGAGATCAGCTTTGGGCAGGACACCTTCACCAATCCGCCTCCTCTTCCGGGTTAGCGCCATCGGCAATGGCGGAATTCCTCTGACTGAGAGGAACCCACTCCGTGAAATTCGGGTCTTGCCGCCGCGGCGAAGGCGGAGACCCCTTAAAAATCCCAGGCGGAGGAGGCCTGGGAACGTGGGATTCGGCTGACACCTACTCGCAGGGAAACCCCTTTTGGGGGGATCCGAAGCGACGTGGGGCGAGCGGCGCGGTGTTTTGAATCGACCGCTATTTTTACGGAGTGAAGCCGCACAGCCGTTGCCGGAGAGCGCTGACTTTTTCCTGTGGACAATTGGATTTTAAACAACAACCCGTGAGTAGAACGGGAAATTGGACTTTTAAAATAACTTAATTTGGCATTGAACGGGGAAAGTCTAAACAGGAAGTCCACCTTCTCTTTTTGTAAATAGATTGAAGCAAAGAACTTGTTAACTAAGGTCTTGGAAAGTCCTACGTAAAGGATTAAAACTCCACTGATTGAAAATATTATTAATACCTCCATTGGAAGCAGGGGAACCCTGCAGGAGAAGGTGAAAATTTAGGAATTGAAGCGCCACGTCTCTAAACCTGGGAGCGGTCCGCGAGGAGCCCATCGACGATGAATAGATAAATTTGACAGCTAGCTGTCAAGATACAAAAGATAGACTTTGTTTCCATTGTCTGCTTCTGTGCTTAAAAAGAAGGAAAGGTAATTGGAATTGTTACTAATTTACCTTTGGGACTTTTGGGACTGTGCTGGAAGGATTGATAAATGGAGACTGTTTCCCTCTAGAGGGAGTTTTGGGACATTGTTACAAGAATGCAGCTGGGAAATTGGTTTTAAAAATAAAGGCCCTGAGAAACTAGCTTTGACCTTGAACACTTTAAGGATGTCTCTTGGGAAGGAAGTAGTGTCTGTACTGAATAGGACATTTTATCTGCTGGGAAAGCTGCATGAACAGATAGATGCCATGGCTCCCAGCGTTGATATTTTGGGAACAAAAGTGGGCATCAGCAAAGAAGTTGACAAGAATCTGGCACAGGAATCCTTTTCAATGGAACACATTGAAGAACCAGAGAAGGAGAGAGTTGTTGTGAAAGTGAAGCAAGGGGGAGCCTTAACCCTACAGAGGCAAATGGAGGATTATAAGTTGAGGCCTTATATGACGGTAATTAAGAGAAGCCAGGTTTTGGAGATGGGAGCCTGGCTTGATTTGGAAAATGAAAGGTCGAGAGATCACCTTATGTGGGGATCAAATGACTTTTGGGATATGAATTTGAGCCAGGAGGAGATTGGAGTATTTGGGGCCTTTGGACTTGGAAGAAGTGTGAAGCAAGGCTTGGAATACTTTATGGGCCCTACTTTTAATTATGGAAATCTGGCAGTCTTGCTAAGAAGGAATATGATCATCGTTGGGTTGGAGCTCCTCCAAGAACGGTTCTTTAATACCAAAGATTATCAAGAAGATTGGCAGATGGGACATGAAGAAGAGTTAAGAGCCTTGGATTTAAGATCTCCAGGTTGATGGACTGTTGGAGGTTGATGGAACTGTTGGTAGGGGCCGAGACCGGGGAGGGGAGACGGTGGAAGAAAATTGGGAATTTAAAATGTATATATTGAGATTTTTTTTTAAAAAAAAATTTAAATCAAAAATGGAAAAATCGTGGAATGAAATTTTTATAACCCTAGGGGAAACGTCTTAAGAGAATAAGTTCAAATATATCAGTTTCAATGAGAAATAAGATTAAATAAAGTAAAAATGGATGGATAATTGGTGAAAGAGAGAATGAAAAATTACAGGATATCAAGATAAATTATTAGGATAAAAACAAGATGAAGGATTTGCTGAAATACCTATCTGAACTAGAATATAAAGAGGGGAGGTGTGAGGAAGTCAAGGAAATAAGTTAAAGAAAGGAAAATATGTAAAGGTTTGACTTGTTCTTTTTTCTTTTTGACTGTATGTATTTTTAACTTTTTTTTCTGTTTTCGTTCTTTTACTTTTTCCTGGATGTGATTTGCTTTTATGTACTCTTTTGTTTTCTTTTTTGATTCTTTTTGTAACCTTTAAAATTTGAATAAATATTATTAAAAAAAACAAAAAACAAAGAGCTTGAGCAAGCAAACTATAACTAAGAAGTATTACTACAGTCTTTGAGATCAGCTTTGGGCAGGACACCTTCACCAATCCGCCTCCTTTAGTCTTATCTTCTCGCTGTCATTATTGCCACCTGCTGTAAGAGATAGTGTGCCATTCTGCTGAGTGTTTTAGGTATGGGAAGTTGGAATTAGATGTGAACGAGCATTTGCTTTAACAACACAGGGAGCAGAGATATTTTATGTTCTTCAGCATAGATAGTCACTGACTATGGACTATTTATCCCAAAGCAATTTTCTTCATAGGGCCTTTGGGAATAGCTCACTTGTGTTTCCAACTTCTTCTGGAGACAGAAGAGCAAAGGCTCTTGAGATCTTTTGAACTGAGTACTTAATATTCTTCTTTGTTTGACAATAAGCAAGGAAGAACTGATGTGAAGAAATAACAGTTCTGCTACATCCAAAATTTGTCTGTGGTGTTGGCCTAGGAGAAATCTGGAGCCCCAAGTACTGCTTAGACCAGCTATTGACCCAGACATTAATTACATGTGTTTTTATAAAACATATTTACTCTAAGAGATCAGGGAGGGTGAAAATAAAAGGCATATAGAACCAGCACAGAAGGAATTTAGAACAACATTGCTGGTTCAGTCCTGATTCTCCTTGCAAGGTGCAGTGTCCCAAGTGTGTTGGTGGGAATCTGCACTTGTTATGGCTATTCTCATGTCATACGAAGGAGCGCATGTGATCCATTGTTTGGTATAGATGGTTCTCCAAGTATTGAGGATGAATATGAAAAAAATAATAATAACAGGGATTTGCGCATTCTTCTGTGAACCCACCTGAAGTTATCTGCTTGGCTAGACCAGTCGCGCAAATTTGCTCCAGAGTCAAGATTGCAGTGTCCACAGCAGACACTTTCATAATGGAATTGCTTTGGTAATGGAAATCACACTGTAGGGCTGTAATCTTAATGCTTCTTTCTGCCTGACTGTTAAGACAGTGTGCACCTGGGTATCTAGGGAAGCAGTTGCTACTGTATTAAATGCAAACTGGAAAGAGCAAACTGTGAAGTTAATGAGAAACCCAGTTTATTTACTAAGGCCATAGGAGAATGTTGTGATGAAGGAAGGATGCAATCCCTTTTGTTAGTTCCCTTCTCGGTTGTCAGATAAGTGTTTGCTATATATGTGCATTGTTGGTGTTATTTGGATATATAATGGCAACCTGGTCCCCATGCCATTAGATAAATCTGATTCTCAGTATGCAAACTGGACCAGACCCAAAGGGAACAGGCTGCATCTACAATAGTACAAGGTGTGCTGATCTCCAGTTCTAAAGTGTGGGGCACACATTTCCAGGATCCGAGTTTGGCTTTGCAAGACAAAGGTTTCAAAGACCTCCAGAACAAAATGATCTCCTTGTGCCATGGGTCATGTAGCAAGCACAGCAGGAGTTGGACTTCCAGCCTGTCATAAAATATATCCGTATCTCAGGGGTAACTGCTTAGAGCTGATTTAAGTATGATGCTGGGCATGTATTAAAAACAGCAGTAAACTTACTTGTGCAAAATCGCATGCACCCAGGGCACTGTGTCCCCTTCCTTGAATATACAACAAGGATGGAGACCCTGTGGCCCTCCAGACATTGTTGAACTCCATCTCTCTTCAAGCCAGCATCAACAGTGGTCAGGGACGATGGAAGAAGGAGTGCAACAACATTGGGAGGACCACACCTTCCCAATTCCTCCTGTGCAGGTGTCATGAGTCCCAAAGCATCACTATGCTGAAGAGTGGGGTGGGCAGGCTGGGGCAGATGAGGAAGGGGAAACAAAAAGATGACATAGGGGTTCTGAGACCAGGAAACAGAGGCTGGTTGAGGCAGGTAATTCCGCTTCCCAGGATGTGACTACTTTGGATGGGGAAGCAGGGTCTCCCTTAGTTACTATGTCATCTTAGGGCAAAAACATACTATATACTAAGACCAGAGGCTGCCACTGTGTAGAAATACCCTCAGACACATTGATGCAGAGACACTGGGGCATATAGGATTAGAAAAGTCTGAGGCACATTTTTTCTGTCCTGAGCTCACCGGCTGCCCCCATCCTGTTTTATTTTTGTTTTGGTTATGAATGTATTGGTCATTTCGGTACCAATTTCTATTTTTAAAAAAATCTCAAAGCAGCCAATAGAACATTACAAAATATCAAAATATAACATGGCTATGAGAGTCAATTACATGCCTTCCTCTTGGGTCTCTTTCTCCCCCAGGACAGCTGCTTTAAAAAAATATGTCCCGTGGGATTAGGTGAAGGAGGCTCAGATTAATTTGGTGTTAGGCCCATTATGGAGCTATTAGGCAGCAGTGAAGTCTGCTTCAAGACTTACATTCCTTCACTCCAATGCTACCTTAGGTGAAAATTTAATTAGGTCTTAACCTTGGCTGTTGTGGAGTTAATAACTACATTTGAGAAGTTTGGTTAACTACCATTGTAAGGCTCTCTCTTTTTGTGGGAGGGGGATTGTTAGACAGCAGCTGCCCTTTTTATGAGGGCCATTTATCTTTTGTTATGTTTAACCTTCCACTAAACAAAGAGGGAGAGAGAATCCTGCAGGAGCAAGTGCAGCTGGTAGCATTCTTGGTGTGTATCTTTTTATGGGTGTCTGCTGAACCTGCTATGAGACAGGAAGGTTAAGAATAGACTATGATCCCGCTTAAGTTACAGTAGCACATTGCTCCCCACCTGCCAATGTAATGCATGCTCAGTAGAGTTGGACCTGGGGGTTACCAATGCACTCTTGTTTCTCTGTGGATTAACCTCGTTCCTCAAGTGATGTGGGCATCCTTGGTATCCACAGTGTTAGAATTGTTGAAATAACCATTATTGTCCCATTTCTCTGGGGTGCTTGTGAGAGCCTCTTGCAGACCCCACCTTATCAGGAGGTCCATTCCACCCAGTGTAGAAATCAGGCCTTTGGTGTTGTAGCATCTACCCTTTGGCATTCCCTTCCCTTGAATGTTAGACAGGTGCCATCTCTGCTCCTTTGCCAGCACCTGCGAAAGACCTTCCTTTTTTAACAAGCCTTCTAAGTTGAGCTCTTTCCTAGTCTGCTTCTGTACTGGAATTGTTTTGAAAGGAGGGGAATAAATTGAACAAACAAATAAATAAAATAAACTCTGTAGACAGAATGAAAGGGCTTTCATGCGATGAAAGGGCCGGGACACAAGTGACAGCTGTTCCTCTGGCACTGCTTGGCTGCAGTTGCATCTCATTGGCATACCAGGGTGCCAGGAACACTTAGAAGGGAGAGATAGTCAAGGGCAATATCCAACGTGATGTGAGCGGACTCCTGCGCATGCAGCAGCACTTCCTTACCCCACCCAAACTGCACAAAACCTGCTCCACAGGGCCGGGTGACCCTCTGGAGCAGAATGGGGGGGGACGGACAGGTGATTCAGGGCAAAGCCAGCTAAAGCAACAAATGCATCAGAATAAGGGAGGCATCAGTGCCAGGACTGTCCAACACTTGGTAACCACGATGAATAGATATGGGGTTAAATGAATGTACAATTTTCTGTTTGGATGCATTTTGTTACCTTTGACCCCTCGGAAGCAACATGATGTGTGGCAAACTTAGTGGGCCAACAGTCAGTTTCACATGCTCCTATATGTCTCTCTGTTCAGATTCCAGCTCTGTCCTGGGCTGCCATGTTTGGACCTCTTTCATTCAGCCTGTTGTTCCTCCAGAAAAGCGACAACCTGCTTTGTAAGGTCAGTGAGATATCTAGCTATCCTCAGCCATTCAGGATAAGGCAGGTGGTATATAAAAATACAGGATTGCGCTGTGGTCTAAACCACTGAGCCTCTTGGGCTTGCTGATCAGAAGGTCAGCAGTTCAAATCCTGCAACAGGGTGATCTTCCATTGCTCTGTCCCAGCTTCTGCCAACCTAGCAGTTCGAAGGACACTAGTGCAAGTAGATAAATAGGTACCACTGCGGCGGGAAGGTAAACGGCATTTCTGTGAGCTCTGGTTTCTGTTATGGTGTTCTGTTGCACCAGAAGTGGTTCAGTCATGCTGGCCATGAGGCAGAAAGCTGTCTGTGGACAAACGCTGGCTCCCTCAACCTGAAAGTGTGATGAGCGCCACACCCCATAGTCACCTTTGACTGGACTTAACTGCCCAGGGGCCCTTTACCTTATATTAAAATAAGGAGCATTAACAGTAATGACAATTCTATAAATCCATAAATGGAAAACCTATTTGGGAATTTTAAACTCGGGGCCTGGTTGTTAAGTCATGCAGGAACATAGAAATTTGCCTTATACTGAGTCAAACTCAATGTTTGCATCTAGCTCAACGTTGTCTACCCTAACTGGCAATCCAGAGTTTCAGACTAGTTCTCTCCCAGCCGTCCTTGGAGATGCTGTGGACTGAATCTGCATGCAAAGCAGATGCTCAATCCAGAGTGATGGCCCTTCCACAAAGCTCTACTTCCCTTTCATTTTATAGCAGGGGTGGTGAATTTGTGCCCCCCCTCCATATTTCTGGATTACAATACCCCATTCATCATTGATGATTGGTCATGCTGGCTGGGGTTGATGTAAGCCGAATCTCAACATCTGGGGGGCCACACATTCCCCATCCTTACGTTAAAGAGTATGCCTAAATTTTCTCCATTGCCTGATTGAAAATGGTCAAAACTTATGCATTTGGGGAAATGATTTCCTGTGGAAGATTAGCGGTGAAATCAAGTGGAAACTATTGGTGAGGATGGAGCAGGCAGGAAAAAGTGTCAAGGGTGCAGAACAACAGATGCCTACAACTCCAGAGGGAGAGGCAGTGAAGGTCTTTACATCCAGTTGGATGGCTAGTTGATGTCTGGAATGACATGGAGATGCATTTTTGGGGGGTTCCAGAATCCTCCATGAGCTCTTTGAGCAGCTGCAGCTGCTGTTAGAGGCAAAGAGCATTAGTGGGAATGACTGGCACAAGCTGGCATCCAGACCTGGCATCTGTGGCATGAAAATCAGGTGACTTTTAGTTTTAGGACCGATTTCGGTGATGTTATTTGATATTGTTGTGCTTGTTTTTATTATAGCTTGTGTATTTTTATCCGGACTATAAGCCACCTTGGATATTTTACTGGAAGGTGGGATATAGATTGTGTCAATAACTTACCTACCTTGGAATGGCAGTAGATTCCACATGCACACAAAAATAGTTGGGTAAGGCAGAACAATAGTGTCTTGCCAGGACCTGTTGGTCCAGTGTGCAACAAAAACATACAAATATTAGTTTTAAATTTTACCAGCCCTTGTGTTTTTGTCACATTTGGGTTGACTGTTCACAAGGATGGCCATGGCAGCTTCCAGTCAAAACTCCTACAAATGCAATCCTATGCATATCTACTCAGAAGTATGTCTTATTAATTTCAATGAAGCTTACTCCCAGGCAAGTGTGCTTAGAATTAATCGTAACCTAAACCTAACCTTTTTGCCTGGGATTTTGTCAGCAAGTAGGCAATGCTGCTTTTATGGCTATTTAAGACTGTTGCCTTTTCCTGTCTTCATTAATTGCTTTTAGCTTCCACTTTCCTTTTATTGTCTTTGTTTATTAGATTGCCAGCGTGGGAAATGCAGGAGGTGAGATGAATCTCCGTGCTTCCGTCTTTCATCCTACACTGCAGGTAATGTTCTTTTTTTTTTTTGTAATAAATTTTTATTGAGTTTTTTCCATAAAAAAAATAATAAACCAATCCATTTATATATCACATATTTCACCTTGTTTGGACCTCCCTCAACTTCTCTGACAATCTTTCGTAGTTCAAATCCTCTCCTCACATTCCTTCTTTAGATATTGCCATTAAATATTATATTTCTATCCTTGCTTGCCTTTTGGCAATACTCCTTCTATTTTCACAAAGCTTCTTTGAAACACGCTAGCGTTGTGCTATCCTCACATATGTTTTTCAAATACTCTGTAAATTTCCCCCAGTCCTCAATGAATTTCTGGTCTTTTTGATATCTAATTTTCCCTGTTAATTTGTCTAACTCTGCGTAGTCTGTTAGTTTTGACCTCCATTCCTCCAGAGTCGGAACCTCTTCTTGTTTCCACCTCTGGGCCAACAATGTCCTTGCTGCGACGGTAGCATATTGAAACAGTTTACAGTCTCTCCTACTTATATCCGTTCTTGTTATTCCCAGCAGGAAGAGTTCTGGTTTCTTAACAAAGCTATATTTTAGCATTTTCTTTAGTTCATTGTGTATCATCTCCCAGAACCCCCTTACTTTTTTACAATCCCACCACATGTGCATAAATGTACCTTCCTTCTCCTTACACCTCCAACATTTATTACAGGTTTTGTACATCTTTGCTAATTTTGCAGGTGTCATATACCACCTGTAAACCATCTTCATTACGTTTTCTTTTAATGTAACACATGCCGTAAATTTCAAGTTTTCATTCCATATTTTCTGCCAATCACCAAGGTCTATGTTGTATCCTAAATCTTTGGCCCATTGAATCATAACTACTTTCACCTCCTCATCTATTGTGTGCCATTCTAACAAAATTTTATACATTTTAGAAATTGTTTTGGAGTCGTTATTCACTATCTCTATTTGGTATCTCGAATCTTTTTCTTTATACCCCTTTTCTTTCACATCCTTTTTAAACATTTCATTTATTTGATGGTAATGCAGCCAATCAAAGACGTATTCTTTAACTTGTTCGTATGGTTTTAGTCTCCACTTTCCTCCTTCTTTCTCCACCAAATCTCCATAGGTAATCCAATCACTTCTCATATTTTCTTTTTTGACCCCCATGACCTCTAACGGGGATAGCCAATGTGGCACCCCCCCTTCCAATATGTTTTTGTATCTGTCCCAAACTTCCCATAGCGATTTCCGGAAGATGTGGTTTTCAAAGGTTTTATATCCCTTCTTCTTTTCTTTCCAAAGATACGCGTGCCACCCGAATCTGTTGTCGAATCCTTCCAGGTCTAGGAGTTTTGTATTTTTAAGTTTAATCCATTCTTTTAGCCAGCAAAGACACGATGCTTCGTAGTATAGCTTCAGATCTGGCAGGGCAAAGCCTCCCCTTTCTTTTGCATCTGTTAGTAATTTATATTTAATTCTCGGCTTTTTGCCCTGCCATATGTATCTAGAGATCGTCCTTTGCCATTCCTTAAAAATCGCCACTCCTTTTAATATTGGTAACATCTGGAATAAAAACAGCATCTTTGGTAGCACTAGCATCTTAATCATTGAGATTCTACCCCAGAAGGATAGTTTTAATCTATTCCATACTTCCAGATCCTTCTTAATTCCATTCCACACCGGGATATAGTTGTTTTGGAACAGATCAATATTTTTTGGGGTTAGCCATATTCCCAGATATTTGACCTTTTTGACAATTTCAATACCAATTTGTTGCTGCAGTGCCTCCATTGTTGCTTTTTCCATGTTTTTAACTATAATTTTAGTTTTTTTCCTGTTTATTATGAAACCTGCCACCTCTCCAAACGTTTCAATTTCCTTCAGTATCTCAGCTGCCGTCTCCAGCGGATCTTCTATCATCAAGACTAAGTCGTCAGCAAAGGCTTTGACTTTATATTGATTTTGGCCTACTGACACCCCCTTTATACTTTCTTTTTTCCTTATTGAGTCTAATAACACCTCCAGGACCAGAATGAATAGTAGTGGTGACAATGGGCATCCCTGTCTGGTACCCTTAGAAATCTTTATTTCTTCTGTTATTACATTATTCACTATCAGCTTCGCTTTTTGCTCCGTATATATTGCTTTAATTCCATTGAAGAAGTGACTTCCCATTTCTCTTTGTTCAATATTTTTCAACATGAAATCCCATGCGACATTGTCGAATGCTTTTTCAGCGTCCACGAACATCAGCATTGCTTGTTTCTCGTTTCTTGCAGATAGATATTCTAAAATATTTATTACATTTCTCACATTATCTCTCATCTGTCTGCTTGGAAGGAAACCCGCTTGGTCGTCGTGGATAATTCCTTGTAAAACCTTTTTTAATCTTTCTGCTATAATTCCTGTGAAAATTTTGTAGTCCGTATTTAATAATGAGATTGGTCTATAATTCTTTACTTGGGTTAAGTCCGCATCTTCTTTTGGAATAAAGGTTATAAGTGCTTCCTTCCATGTCTCTGGAATTTCTTTCTCCTTTAATATGTTGTTCATTACTTCTTTCAGTGGTCTCAACAGGGATATTCCCAATTCTTTGTAATATCTTGCTGTAAAGCCGTCTGGTCCTGGGGCCTTTCCATTTTTCAGTTTTTTTATCGTCACTCTTATTTCCTCTATGTCTATCGGGGTGTTCAGCCTTTCTTGTGCTTCTGTCGGGATCTTTCGCACCTCTTTCTCTTTTAAATATCTTTCTATTTTCCTCATATTATTCTTTTCTTTCTTTTTATATAATTGTCTGTAATATTCCAAGAATCCTTTCCTGATATCTTTAGGGTTATTTATCTCCGTTCCTCCCACTTCAATTTTATTTATTGTATTTTGCTCCTTCCTTTTCTTTGTCTGCCAGGCAAGCCATTTTCCTGACTTGTTTGCGAATTCGAAATTCTTTTGTCTCAGTTTTTTTATATTCCATTCCACCTCCTTGTTTATCATCATTGCAAATTGAGTTTGTAAAACCTTGATACTTTGCTTAATTCTTTCATTGTTTGGTTTCCTGATTAGTTTTTGTTCGTTTTCCATAATTTGTTTTAAAATTTCTTTCTTTTCTTTCTCTCGATTTTTCTTCTTGATCGAATTCTGCAGGTAATGTTCTTAATACCCAGGCTGTTTCCTGACAGCCTATTTATTTTGCATTCATCCTGATTTGTTTGCAGAGAGGTCATATGATATCACATCAAACAATTGTTACCTTACTTATTCCAGTGCACTTTCCTGTCACTTTATATACTCTAAAGAACCTGATTTGGGGGGGTGGGTGAGGAGCTGTGCAGAGTGCAGGATCCACTTCCATTGCATAAGCCAAGCCATGGCTTGGTGTGAATGGCAGGGTCTCGGAAATGAGATTGCACTCTTTCTGCTGCTGTGCCACACTGAGCAAAGACATACTTGACTTAGAATGTTGTCCAAACCCTCTCCTAGACAAACCATAAGCTGTAAGCTATAGGGAAAGATGGCTTCTATAAACTGTACAACTTAATGCGGTAAGTGGGATAGCACAGCTTTGGAAGCATAAATCCACTTTTTTAAAAACATGAAATATCAAAACAAAGCCACTTCCTAAACTGCTCTCCACAGCAACAAACAAAAACAGAAACACATTAAGGAAACACCTTGTATTTGAGCTCATGTTTATACACTTAAATAACATAAACTTAAACCCACCTGTATTTGCATATAACTTTTATTTTGACATATATATTACAGAAACTACCATTTAACATTTACTTAGCTTTCCAGGAAAACAACCCAGTGCATTCCCCATGAATACCCCACGCAACGGATGCTGGAGTGCTCATTTGGGGAGCGTGATAAGACGCACCTTCGCTGTATCTCCAAAGGCAGTAGCACCACCATGCCCCCATGGAGGGGTCAGATCTTGATGGAGGTAGAAAGGCACAATTGTTTTTTGCTTGGTGCATGATGTGATACACGCAAGAAACCTTATATACCCAAATCCAATAGAAGGTCTTTCTTGGCCTTTTGAGACCAGAACAACAATCCCTGCTAGATGTCTATGTTGTATTAAACACCGCAGAGGGACATCTTTCCAAATCCCAAAGCAGTCTTGTGTCTACAGCAGGAGATATAGCTGTAGACTCATTTCCTCCAATAAACACTCAATTCAGGACCTGCATTTAGAGCTGGAATTCTCCAAACTCCTGGCCATCCACACCACATTGCCATTAAGCAATGTGATTTGAAGAGGACAGCCTCTTTCCCTACTTTTATTTATTTTCCCGGAAGACATTCCTTCTTCCTCCAGCAATTCACACGTCCAGCAGTGATTCACTTTTCGAGCGATTGCCTTGCAGGTAAGGAGGCAAGATAATGAAAAGCAATTCTGCTGGATGCACTGATATCCTGGGTACCTCTGGATTATTAGCTTCATTCCCTTTGAATCCCTGAGGGCAAGGGGGCTGTTAAAGCTGGGTGTGATGCACGGAAAATAATAAGCAGCTTCTTAAATAGAATACAGAACAAAGGGAGAAGATTCATAGCTACATTATGGCTTCAAGTATGTATGTAAAAACTTAACTGTCATCCCCAAAGATTTCCTCAGTGGCTCATGTAGTTTAGACTGCTGAGCAGTCGACTTGGAGAAGCATTGCCTCTACCTATTTCATGGCTATAAACCCAGAGCTGCCGCAAGTGTCACCAGGAGTGTTTCCTATGCTCTAGAGGGGCAACCAATTCTATGGCACAGATGGAGACTTTAAGCTGGAAACCCTTGAAGAAATGAGATGGACAGAATATTAGCTAAAGCCTTTAATATATGTTGGGGGGGGGGGAGGAGGAAATTCATTGCTAGGTAGGAGACAGTCAAATGCTACTGACCAGCCCCCAGAAACGGTGTTCATTTGGAACCTAAGAGGCACCTGCTGCATCAGACCAGTGGCCCATTTAGTCAGTGGTCCAGCCAGATGCCTATGGGAAGCTACAACAGCACACATCCCTCCTGTGATTCCCTGGGTGTGTACTGTCTCCGAAACTGGAGGTAGAACTTATCCATCGATAGCCTTATTCTTCATGAATTTGTCTAATCCTCTTTTGAAGCCACGCGTTCTTCAAACGTTTAAGCAGCATGTCTCAAACCAAGATGCTGGTGAAGCCCGATCTCTGCCTCTACCCAGAACTCTATGCTCTGAAATTTAAAATGCTTTATCCAGCATAAATTAGGCAAACTTGCACAAATGCTGATTTTGCAGAATTTAGACCGCACTCCTAATTCCATTTACTGGGGAGTGAGACCCACTGAATTCAATAGGATTTACTTCAAAGTAGGCATGATTAAGATTGTCGTTGTTAGTCTGGTTTTCCTAATCATGGGGTGAAAAAGCTATGGAGGTCACTGGTGCCCCACTGCTAGTCATTAGATATTTTGGTTAGCCACTTCTGAGGTTTCAGCAGCATTGCCCATCATTTCAGATGTATCTTCACAGTCAAAAGAGCTTAGATTCTTGCTTATTTTGTAGAAGAATCAATGCTGAGATTCTCAAGAAATTAAATTCTGCATCCAGTACCCTAGCCTGTGTTTCTGCAGCTTTGTCGTTTACATATGCCATACCTGCATTCACTGTATCATCATTCTCATATATATATAAAAAATATTTGAGTCACTTATACAGCAGTTGTTAGCCTGGTCCCAAATGACAGAAGATATGACATGACATGTTTAAATTTGAAGCAACTCAGAATGGTGCAACCTTTTGATCTACACATAATTCTCCATCAGTAGAAACAAAAATTCCTAAGGCGATACAAAGATTTATTGGAGCAATACCTGTTCCCAACAGATTCCTTTTCTCCCACAATTTTACTTGGCTCTTCTTTGGCAGAAATGGCTATTTGTTGAAAATACATTGCTGCCACAAATCTCTGTACGCGAGTTCTCATTGCTAGAACTTTTACCATCTCTGTATCTCCATGGACACTCTGGCTGGTGAAATCCACAGTGGTTGACAGCCACTGTGTGGATCAGCTAGTACCAGGGTCTCCCTGCCTCCTGGATTTGCTTTTTTACTCAAATTGTTTGCCACCCGGTCCTTCAGCTGAGTGGCAGGATATGTACCTATGCAGCAGGGATGAGCAACCTTCTTCTTTCTTCCCTGCCAAGGGCCACATTTCCTTGGGAGAAATCTCCCAGGGCCTATATACTGGCAGCGGGCAGAGTCTGAGCCAATGGTGGGTGGTGCCAAAGATCAAAGTGTTTGGCATAAACTAAACAAATAAAAACCACCCTGCTTCAATTTTCACCATGAGTAGTACCTTAGATTCCCAATCTTTTGTAGATCTACCTAGAAGTAAGCTACCATAGGCTTGATAGTACATAAGTGTACGATGGATTTTTTTTGGTACAACTGCTGTTCTGAAAAAGATTATTTTCCTACTTTAGTATGATACACAAACACACACAGCAGAAGCCTACTGATCTGTTCTCAGACAAATCCCAGTTTTAGCATAGCCAGCGGTAAGGAATGATGAGATGTGCAGCTCATCGTCAGACTGTAGGTTCACTGGAAACAAAATGGGACTTCAGAAAAGTAAGATTGCATTGGGCAGGGATGAAGTTCAGCATGCATCAAGACATAACCATTACAAACCTTAAGGCCATGACAAAGTTAAATTATTGTTAGCCAAATCAAACATTTTAAACAAAACAAATATTGCTGGCATGCACATTCAGAAGAAATCTAGGCAGTGTGACTTTTTTTAAAAAGCAAACAAACAATGTACAGAAAATGCATACATTGCTTCTAAGTATTTGTCTTCAGAGCTCTTGGAAACCAAGAAAGAGATGAAAGAAGCTACAAAGTAAGTGTTTGCCTTATAGCTTTGTAAAGGGAGGAACTGCAAAGCAAGGAAAAGCAACCCTTTGTGCTCAAAATCTTGGCTTCACTGCAGTCAATGCAGTTTTATCCTAGTTTAAAAGCTATACAAAACAAGAGTTAAGTAAGCAATGTGGACAGGTTGGTGGGGTGTTGTTATTTTTTTTGGTATTTTTTATAGCTAAGCAGGACTTTGCAGCTAAAGACTTTGAAAACCAGAACTCCTTCAAATGGCAAGTTCCAGCTCTGCACATTTGCTTGGAGTCAAGCAAATTTGATTGGCTTCCAATCATGCACTTCCACACGATTTGATTGGCACATTTGATTGGCTTCCAATCGTGCACTTCCAAATCCCATCAATTTCAGTGGGAGACATAAGCACATGCTCAACTTTCACACTAAAACCTGTAGGAAATGCAGCCTGATCTTCTGCATATTTACTCTGATCGGATTGCATTTATTAGGGCAAAGGTAGAGAACCTGTGGCCCTCCTTACAGCTCCCATCATCCCTGACTACTGCCCATGCTGTATGGGGCTGATGGGAGTTTGTGTCCAATAACATCTGGAGGTCTACAGGTCCCTCATCCCTATCTTACGTTAGGGGTAGCAATTCATGTGCTGACTTTTTGATGCCATTTGCGTCAAAGGGAATTGAAGCTTTGGGCTAGTGATTGTCAAAGGGGTAAATAATTATAATGGAATCAAACAAAAAAAATGCCTTCCCCAATTCCTTCAACAACTTTTTGCCCCCCTCCCAAACTGCATACACAGACTACCTGGTCAAGGTGGACAGCAATAATGCTGACACGCAAGGAACCAAGAGATCTCTGTTGCATGAAAAGAAGCGTATTCATAACTTCTGCAGTGGCTGGCGCTCTCCACTGACAGAGAAGAATCACTGCAACTAAGTTAAAAGTAAGTGAGGACATGAGAGTGATCAACTAATGAGTACTGAGCTCTATGCCTGATCAAGGAAATAATCTGGTGGATGACAAATAGGTCTGCATATACAGTGGAACCTCGGCATCTCGGAAGCCGAACGTTTTGGTTTTCAAATGCCGAAAACTCAGAAGTAATTGCTTCCATTTTCAAATGCGCCTCAGAAGTCGAACAGCTTCCACTGTGTGTTTGTCAATTTTCTCAGTAGATTTTGCTGACTGCCCATTGCTCCTCGGTTTTTGAACGTTTCAGAAGTCAAATGGTCTTCTGAAAGGGATTATGTTCGAAAACAGAGATTCCTCTGTAATGAAATATTTTAGACATTGTCTCACCCGGCCGCCCCTTCTGGGATAGGCTTTGTCTAGGTGTACATCTACAGATCTTAGAAGGTGCTACTCATGCTGATAACCCAGGAGCAGATCTACATGATTTCCCAATCAGCCACATGATTATTTCAGCACTAGAAAAGCATAAGGCAGTGGAAGAATTGACAGCTGTACTGAGCAAACAACAGTGCATGCTGCTTGACCTTCTGCTTTCTGGAATTGCAAAAGCTGAGATTATGCTGGCCCTGAGAACGTTCTGGAAAAGGACTTGTCCTTCTTAAGAGATTTCAGGGAGGAAACAACATCCCTTGCTTTTCCTCCAGCAGCACCATGAATGTAACCAACCTGTTGTTTTCTCACTCCCCCCCCCCTCCACCCCCGGTGGTCTCTTGAAGAGACCCGTAATCTGTGTACATTTGGATTCTTGGAAGGAACAGCTTGAACAAGTTCCACCTTTTTAAATACTATGCTGTGGATTTCTTGTGTTTGAAATCTCCATGTGAATGGTTAATAAGCTGGTGTCATATTGGAAGGTGATAAAGAACCATCTGGCTTCCTTTGGTTGTTTCCTGAATCCTCCTTGAGAAGTGTCACCTCCCAGGAGCGAGTCAGTGGCTGGGATGCAAATGGCCAGTGACACTCTCCTTCCCGGTCACTGGTTGTTGAAGAAGCGCCGCATCACAAAGTGGCCCAGCAAAATCACGGCGGCCACTGTCACCACGTACTTCCAGTAAACGTTGCTTAAGTCCAGTGCTGCCGCCTAGAGGAGGAGGGGGAAAAATACTGTTACCTGCAGAAATGTTGGGAGGACCCATTCCAGGGCAACCACAGCAATTTCTTGGCATGTATTTCCCCACTCCCTGAAAGAAAAGTTAGATGCCACGAAGGTGCGCCAACAGCTTATGGAGGCAAGCCTGAGGTTGCACAGGTGCACCAACAGTGTCGATCTGGCACATACCCCCAAGGCCCTGCACACCCCGATCTCTCCCCCAACACCTTCTCAGTGGACAGCAATGACTCCACGGTTGGGAGGGCAGCAGCCTGGCATTGCCCTACTCCTGCCCACCCCAGATCAGCGCCAGCATACTTTCATAGTAAAAGAAATGTGTGTGTGTCTTTTTAAAAAACCAACCCACTCATCTGGTTCACTGGTTCACTTACCCATCCTCCCTGCTGGGCAATCCACTGGGCAATGCGGTTTCTAAGCACAAAGTCAGCCATGTAGCGGGCGATCCTGCTTAGGAAGCCGGTCAACCCCTGCTGGTACACATGGATTGCCATCCTGTAGCCGAAGCCCAACAGTGCTATCACACGACCCCAGTTGATGCCACTCTCAAACAAACTGCGGAAGAGACCATATTATTATTCTTAGAAAATTCAGGCTACGTTTTATGGCCAGCTCTTTGCTACCCTCTACTGAGGCACAGCTTGTTCGCAGTCTGCTGCTGTAGCATTAAAAGCAACTTTCTGACCTGGCCCCTCACCATTCAACAGCGTGCTAGCGTCTTCCCCTGAGCAGTGCTAAGGCACAAGGGATATTTAACAAGACTTTTAGATTGCGGGGGGGGGGGGGGAGGCTGTGTATATGCCTTCAGTCACTCAGATCTTGTTCAAGCTGTTCCTTCCAAGAATCCAAATGTACACAGATTACTAAAATGTAGATACTTTCTATTCAGGTACTTTTCTACAACTGAGAAGTGTGCGTCCCGGAAGGCCAGCCACGTGGGCTTCTCAAGGGCTGCAACTCCTCTGGAAGTGAGGTTTCATTCATTCTGTTTCTAATCTACCTTTCATCATAAAGGGATCCCCGGGCTGTGTACAGCAAATGATAAATACGACAACACAGCAAATATATAGGGGGGGAGGGACCAGAGACCACGAAAACATCTATTTTACAGTTAAGAATCACGATGAAGAACAATTCTCAGCTCACTCCTCCCCAAACGCCTGACAGAACGAAAAGGTCTTTACTTGACTATGAAAATGTGTGGCCAATCCACAGCTGGGAGGCCACAGTAGAGAAGGCCCTACCCCAAGTCACCATGTTAGGTGGGACCAGGAGTAAGGCCTCCTCCAGATTGTAAGACTTGAAGTGGGAGATATTGGGAGAGGTGCTCCTTCTATAACATGCAATAAAAAGAGGTAGAAGCATCCCAAGTCGGCAGAATGGACTGTCATTTCATTCTGCAGGTGGTGATGACTTTTTAAATATATATAATATTCATACAAATATACTAATATTCATACAAATAAAAATGAAGAAACAACTTTGTAATAAATTTACACTTAAAAGCACACACGCGCAAATATAGTACTCCCCACCTGTGGCTTCAAATGGTACCTCTCTCCCCTAAATTCTGCTTGAAGCCAGTACTGCCTTAGCTGTTTTAATTCTGAATTTTAGATTGTTGTAACCTGCCTTGGGACCTGCTGGCAAAGGGTAAGTAATAAATATTATAAAAATAAAAATAAGAATATAATGAGATCTGCTTCCAAAAGTCATATTGGAACAGGGTTAAGGCTCAGTCATGTAATTTCATCTAAGCAGAAAACGAATTTTCTTCTGTTTGTACAGCTGCAACACCACATTATGTTCATACTGCGAAGTATAAGCACTGATCTGTGGCAATGAAAAGCACAAAAAGTGATGGGCTGTGGCAAATCCTATCCTCAGTTGTAACCCATGGCGCCATTTACACTGGAGGTGCCCATAATCTACAGTTGAATAACCCAGCAAATAAATTTGACCCTGTGTTCAAGTGCCAGCAACATGGTCGAAGGAAAACAGTGTTCACTGTAGTAGCAAAGCAGCACATACTTGGATGCCTTTGGCATCCAAGAAGAAAAGGGGAAAAATAAGACTTGTGAAAGCTGAGAATTGCTATCCACATAAACAGCAAGACACATCCCATATGATGCCTGCTCTGGCACTTAAATCTTCAGGATAGCTCTGCTCTGGGTACCACAGTCTTTAGGGGGAAGAAGTAGGGCCTTTTCTGAGGTGGCACCAGAACTATGCCACCTCTTTTTGCAGGATGCTCAGAGATGCTTGCCAGTCAACTTGGCTAATATTTAACTGAATTTTACATGCATTTCAACTTGATTGTTAGCTGCTCAGAGAACCCCTTTGGCTTACTGGCAGAATAATAAAAAAATCACAACAGGATTATCATTATTTTTGTGATGGTTGTTGTGTTTTTTTTTTAAAAACAACAACAACAGAATTATAAGACAAAATGAGACTTAAACATGGAAGCATGTCTCATTAGGTTGCATAACCTTGAAGATTTGTGTGCCATTGTAAAAAGCTCAGCAGGCATAGGTATGGAATGGAGAGAGTTCACACACACATCATCACTGAAAGAGAGGGAAGAGAAAGCACTGTAGGTTAATTTACCTGGTTGCAGCACACTGACCACCTCAAGGTGGCAAAGGGGTGAGAGCAACGCTGCTTGGCTTCCCAAGGAGGGGAGAGCAGGAAGAGAGGACACAAGAGACAGTTAAACAACATTCACAGGGAACGAGTATGGGTGCACCCGTCTATAGGCATGTATGCGCTGTGGGTCAGGGAGCAGAAAGAGAATTATGAGGGAGACCTCTGACCCAAATCCTTCTTTTGGCAACTGACCACCATGCACAAGCTCAGGGCCGCAACAAAGCTGCTTTGTCGCCAGACCACCTATGGTAATTTTCCTACCTGCCTGCTGGTTTAGAAAGACCTTGGCAAGAGGGAATGGATTGATCCCTTCACTTTGCAACATGGCACGGGGAGGGTCCAGATGTTTGGGCTCACTACTTTGAGCAGAGTTTCTGCAAAATCTCCTACCTTGCTCACACAAGTGGCGTGAACATGCAATTAAAGCTGTGTGGGTCAGAAAATGACAGACAAGATGGAATCCTTGTAGTGGCAGCATTTTTTCCTTAATAAGGACAAAAAATGGGCATGAAGTCTCTTCCTAAAAACTGCAGTTACGTATCTAGTTCACACTTACTCCCCTGTTTTAATCACCCACTTTTCTGTAATGACTTTTGTGAAATATGCTACTATTGGAATTCTTAGTAATTTTTCACCTGCAAGAACATCGTAAGACCTGGAGGACAATAGCCTGATATTTATAAATGAAACAAGTACGTTTTAAAAGTTGCTGTCCTCCAACCCCAATTGTTGTCGTCATTATCATTATTCTTTTCCCAGAGAATATGAATGCAATGACCCAAATCTCTCTCTCTATATGTCTTGTGTATGTTTAATTTTTGTTCAGTCATATTGTTGTCCTTTATTTCTTTATTGTTATAGGTTATTGATGTATATGTTTTTATTTAACTAAATAAACAGATTTTTTAAAAAAGAAATAATCTCAATTAAAACCAAAACAACATCAATAAAATCAAAGCAAACTACATTAAAGCAACAAGCCCAAAATTTGTCTCAATCTTCTCCCTCTTCTTATGAGGGAACCTAACAGAGCAACATCTGAGAACTCTTCATATCAGAAAATTGAGCCAGCCTTTTACTTTTTGGAGAGGGAAAAGTAGAGGCTGGGTGACCTACCTGGAAGCTATTTTGACGAAGTACGCATAGGCATTGTCCCTGGAGGGCTTCAGTGACTTCAGCATCTCAGAGAACTCGCTGTCATACCGTGCATTGATGTCATCCCCTATGGTGGCCAGGCGCCTGCCCACTTGGTTGTTGATGCTGCCCAAGAGACGAATGACCGTGTTAGACATGCCTGTGGAGGCAGACTGGCATCCGGCTTGCATTTTGGGTATAGGTTTCAAATATGTGCTCTTACTTGTCATGCTCCGGCTGCATCACAGCTATTTCTGGATCTATGGGCACTTCCTGCCCAGTCTGCTCCTGCTCCTGTTGGTATCGATAGAAAACGTAGCTCTGGAAGACCTCTTCTGTCTGCTGTGCCACCTGGTCTTCTGCAAAAGGGCAACAAGGAGGATAAGAAAACAGGCACCTCCATCTGGAGCAGAACATGTGGTATTCCAGATGCTCCAGCTCCCAGCCTGATCTTCTGCATATTTACTCTGATCGGATTGCATTTATTAGGGCAAAGTTAGAGAGCCTGTGGCCCTCCTACAGCTCCCATCATACCTGACCACTGGCCACAGTGGCTGGGGCTGATGGAAGATGGAGTCCAACAATGTCTGGAGGGTCACGGAGTCCCCATCCTTGCTATATATGGGAGCTGAACTCAACTGCCTTCTCCCACATGAACCTGGCCACCAACTGAGATCTGCTTTTGAGACCCTTCTCTGGGTTTCCCCCTTTGAAGGCTAAGCAAGTAGCAGTGGGTTGTTGTTTAGTCGTTTAGTCGTGTCCAACTCTTCGTGACCCCATGGACCAGAGCACGCCAGGCACTCCTGTCTTCCACTGACTCCCACAGTAGCAGTGGGAGACAGGGCCTTTTCTGTGGTGGCATCCACCCAAGCTCCTTCCCTAAAATCCATCAGCACTTCATTTTCTATCTTTTAGGTACCAGCCCAAGCCCATCCTGTTCTCTTGTGCTTTTAATGACTTTAATAAACAGTATTTGAGGTCCTTTTAAAACAAATATTTCTGCAATTTAATAATTGCTTCATCTGCGTTGTAATATGCTAGTCTTCATGTTTGTCAATTCTGTGAAGGACTGAACTAGACATGCCATTCAATTGCCCCAATGGGAATTTCCCTTGGAATGTAAATAGCAGGTTTGGAGAAGTGATTTTTGCAGCGCTGGCAGGAAGAGAAAGAGGTTTAGAACAACAGCAACACTCTTTAACCCCAAGGGTCCAAGGTGCTCAGACTTCCTTGTGGCTGCTTATTTATATAACAAAAAACTTGCACACTAAGTTGCATCTAGTTGGCCCCAAGGTGAACTACTTTGAGGCATCAGATTCCTGATCAGCTGCACCTGCTGAATTTTCTTCTTCTGTATAACTACTTAAAGGTGCAGGAGCCTTGTCCTCTGGCACAGGGACACCCTTAACTGTTGCACATATACCAAAGCAAAATTTCACTGGAGAACAGTGGCAGCGGTTGACTCACATCTGTTTTGAGGAATCCCAAATCTCAGGCTTGTATCAGTTTAGCAAATTTGCACTTGGATTTCATTACTCTAATCTCTTTCGGTTTCATGGAACTGGGCTGTTTCCAGCTAAGCACCGCCTGACTCAATGTAGATTCACCCCTGGCAGAGATTCACTTTTGTTTTTGTTACAGGTAACAAGGAAAGACGGGAAACAGACAAGGTGTGGCATTCTGGAATTCTGCCTACAGATACAAAGGAGGCGGGGAAGATACTGTTGTGGTTTTTTTTTTAAAAAAAATAAGGTAGACTAACTGTTCTCTGACACTCCATCTCAGAGCTAGGTGTGGTTGTACAGACTTGGAAAAATCCAACCTTTCTAAGGTCTACTGCTTGAATTGTCACAGTTGTGAAGTAGGTCGAAGCTGAAAACGCAGTGGCTGAGAACTGAACAACTAAGTACAGTGGTACCTCAGGTTACATACACTTCAGGTTACATACGCTTCAGGTTACAGACTCCGCTAACCCAGAAATATCACGGGTTAAGAACTTTGCTTCAGGATGAGAACAGAAATCGTGTTCCGGCGGCACGTCAGCAGTGGGAGGCCCCATTAGCTAAAGTGCTGCTTCAGGTTAAGAACAGTTTCAGGTTAAGAACGAATTAAGTACGTAACCAGAGGTACCACTGTAAAAGAAACACAGAGAACGCCAATTTACTGATGGTGCATCCATGAAGCTCTATAAGGAATGAGGAACCTGTAGCTTTTCAGATGTTGGTGAACTACAACTCCCATCAACCCTGCCCATTGGCCATGCTGGCTGAGTTTGATGTGAGTTGTGAGTCCATCAACATTTATAGGAAGATCCCTGAGACAGCTCCCTCTTTGCTGTGCATCAGAGCCCAAGCTAGACATTCAGCAGAGAGGCGAGTCTGGAAAGCTCTGTCTACTCAATTCTCATCTCAGCACTGGGCTTTCTTTAAAGCTGCAAAAATCCTGTGAAAGGCCCTACGGACATGTCATACCGGAAATCAGGGTTTAATGCAGGCCTCTGATGCCTCAAAGTAGAAGGGAAAGGGAGACCACAATTTGACAGAGAGAAGGCGGGGGTGGGAGGAAGGAGTCAACTCTTTCCCCTGCACTCACCCTCATCCTCCAGCTCCTATTAGCAGGCAGGCAGGAGCCTTGGAATCCCAGCTTGTGGGGCGCAAACAGCTGGCAGGGGAGTGAAACGAAGTGGGAAGGCAGGAAGAGAGATGCTTAACCCTTCCCCACTGCTGGAAATTCAGTCTTCTGCCAGCTATTTTTTTTTTCAGATGTTCAATGGAGATCTGGGTCTACTGCAAAATGATTAGGTTTGGCTATGCACCCAGACTGCAGACACAACCAGCGAGATTAGACAAGGCACATTCCATGGATTTTCGACAAGTACAGTCAAGGGCAGAGTCTGCTCAGCAAGGATTTTACCATCTCCACTCAGTTTGACTTTCCGTATCGGGAAACACGAGTGTGCACACCTCTGTTCATTTAGTCAAATGGACAGCTTTTAGACTAGTCACATTAGCATTCCCAGCTTTAACTAGGAAGTTCCGAAAGGAAGAAGGTTCCATCCCATCTTTCAGCAAGAGAAAGCATTTCCTTTTACACTGGGGCAAGGGCAGGGAGCTACCCTCTTTGTGCATGGGCTGTGGTGAACGGGGGAGGGGACACGGTTGGCTCTGTTTGCTTGCCTGATGTCCTGAGAGAGGGATAGGGAATACAGGGCTGAAAGCTAAGGTTAAAGATGGTGACTGGGTTGAGTGAGATGGTCTTAGGCCAATCAACCACCAAATATATATTTAGCAACTTTTCTCCCTTCTGTAGATGATTGATTTATTGAACCTATAATAATAATAATAATAATTAATAATAATTTGTTGAGTTTCCCCAGCCACTCTGGGCGGCTCCCAATCAAGTGTTAAAAACAATACAGCATTAAATATTAAAAACTTCCCTAAACAGGGCTGCCTTCCAGTATATTCTATACTAGGTAGTATTAATACGCAGAGATCTTTGGGTCCCAAAGCAAAATATAAATAAGCAACAACAAACCACTATTTTGTACTTTGTGAATACATTTTTAAAGATCAGTTCCAACAATAGGATAGGTATCGCACCATGAAGTTAGAACCAGCATGTAGCATAGTACAGGCACGTCCAACTGGTCGATCACGATCCTGGTCGATTGTGTGATACTTATCAATCTCACAATTTTTAAAAAATATTTAAAAAGCTCAACAACTTAGGTCAGGGGTAGGCTGAGCCAGCCACTTGGAGAGTCCCTGCGCACTGCGCTAAACTGGCACAGCGTGGGGACTCGCTTCCACGGTGCTAGAAATCGCGTCTGTGCATGCTCAGATGCCGGAAATCGTGTCTACGGTGATGCAGAAATCGTGTATGTGCAGACACAGGAAATTGCGGCTCAGGTGTGAACTGGCCCAGGCGAGGTAAACCTTGCCGACCCCTGACTTAGGTGAAGCCTCCCCCAGTCAATCCAATGGGTAGATCACTGCCAGATTTTTTTTATAGTGGGAGTAGACCAGTCATAGAATCATAGAATTGGAAGGGACCCTGAGGATCATCTAGTCCAACCCCCTGCAATGCAGGAATACGCAGATGTCCCATACAGGGATCGAACCTGCAACCTTGGCATTATCAGCACCACACTCTAACCAACTGAGCCATCCTGTCAGGGGGATCGTAGTCTCTTGGGAGCTGGACATTCCTGGCACAGTAGATACAGCACTGACCTGAGGAAACCCCAGTTGAAATCTCAGCTCAACCATGAAGTTCACTAAATGACCTTATGCCAGCCACTCTCAGCCTCACCTACCTCACAAGGTTGTGAGGATGTGGGGAGAGGGGACCATGTGCTCCATCTTGAGGACATCACAGGAAGGGCACCATAAAAATGTATCATCCTTACTGAAGTGTGTGAACCTCATAGGCCACTTAGCGCATGCACATCGAAGGCAGCAATCCTAGGCATGTTTCCTTGGGAGTAAGCTTTGGTGAGTATGGGACTTACTTCCTAGTAAGCATATATCGGATCCTGCTAAAAGACTTATTAATACAGAAGAGCTGTGCCTTCCTTTGCCTTCCTCTCATGACTCTCTGATGGGGCAAGAGCCATTTGGGTCCAGAAGCAAGTTTCCTGCACAGACTGCCCTTCTAAATCTGCCATCTATTAAATGGAGGTAAAACTATACAGTGCTCCTGAAATCTTGCACACATTGCTGAATACTTTGGCACTGTTGGCTCCAGCATGGCCAAGTGGAAGTTTATAAAAAGGTAAAGGTAAAGGTACCCCTGTCCGTACGGGCCAGTCGTGACCGACTCTAGGGTTGCCCGCTCATCTCGCTTAAGAGGCCGGGAGCCGGCGCCGTCCGAAGACACTTCCGGGTCACGTGGCCACGTGACGAAGCTGCAACTGGCGAGCCAGCACCAGTGCCGCACACGGAAACGCCGTTTACCTTCCCGCTATAAAGCGGTACCTATTTATCTACTTGCACTTAGGGGTGCTTTCGAACTGCTAGGTGGGCAGGAGCTGGGACCGAACGATGGGAGCTCACCCGGCCACGGGGATTCGAACCGCTGACCTTACGATCAGCAAGTCCTAGGCACTGAGGTCTTACCCACAGCACCACCCGCGTCAAACCCAAGTGGAAGTTTATATTAGGCTTCAAATCAGGTGAAAAGTTAGCTCCTTGCTGTATGCAGTGTTATCAAATCTTTCCCCAGCACAACTTAAAACATGACCACAACAAGCTGCACATGATTATATTTACCATGTAGAAACTTTACAGAGGTGCACATGCTACCACAAAAGGAAACCTGGCCATTTGTAACAAGGAGTGAGAAGTGTATTTTTTACCACCAAATCTCCAAACTTCAGGGAAGCAGCTATGAAGTAGAAACTGAAACGTCATGTGACTGGATGCTACATTTCCCGAACTGTTATCTGCAAACCATGTTCAAGTTTCCAAGAAGTTAAACAGTCATTTGCATCAGTTAATCAATAACTGCATTATAGTATGAAGATGCAAAGTGCCATGGAATTCTTAAGCATAACTTTCATTGAAAGAGCCCTTTCCCCCTCCCCCTGGCCTTTTTAGGGTCTAACTCTTTCATGAGATGGAGGGAGCAGGGAGGGGTGGAAGATGCTTCATCAAAGAATATGTTCAGTAGGTTAGGCAGTTTAAAGTGAACATCTAAGCAACTGTCCGTTCAGTAAGATATTAGCCGTGTTTGCCCATAATAATAAGCCACAAACCATCACTTACTGTGTATGCAATGTATCCAATTTATTCCTTGCCGCTAGCATTGTGAGGAAACAACCCCTGATCCCTGGCTTAGCATTATACTGGAACTAAGAACTGTGGTTAACAATGATCTGTGGCCCAGGTTTGCTCTTGGCTTACCAACAGTGGTTTGCGGGGAATGAAACAAAGAAAGACCCATTTTTGACTTAATGCGAAATGTGGCTTGATTCATTCCAACATTAATGGGGAGGAGGGAAGTTGAGTGAAATTTATTCCTTTATGGTATGCCACAGCTTATGGTTTACAGTAACATGTGAAGGCAGCCATAGTATAAACTGCTCTACACTTTCCATGCTGTTGACCCAAGGCACAGATTTCACCAGAATATCTATGTGAATTACGGCTGGGCGACATCTGGTTTTCAACAACATGATATATCACC
The DNA here is from genome assembly GCF_964252035.2 of Podarcis erhardii. Classification (NCBI taxonomy): domain Eukaryota; kingdom Metazoa; phylum Chordata; class Lepidosauria; order Squamata; family Lacertidae; genus Podarcis; species Podarcis erhardii. Next base: position 47,110,444 of record NC_138510.1, on the reverse strand, counting down.
AGCAAAACTTTGTGATATACTGATAAATCACAATGTCTGAAATAAGGATGGAGCTATGTAGAGGCAATGGCTGGCTCCACAGTTTTCCCCACATTGTGATTTTTGTGTAGTACACACAAATCATTATTCACAATATATTGCAAGGTAAAAAATATGATATGAACTTGAAACTGGTTTTGGATGATGTATTGATATATTGCCCAGCTCTAATGTGAATAAGGGATGTGGGTGATGCTGTGGGTTAAACCACAAAGCCTAGGACTTGCCAATCAGAAGGTCGGTGGTTCGAATCCCTGCGATGGAGTGAGCTCCCGTTGTTTGGTCCCTGCTCCTGCCAACCTAGCAATTCGAAAGTATGTCAAAGTGCAAGTAGATAAATAGGCAAACAGCATTTCCGTGCACTGCTCTGGTTCGCCAGAAGCGGCTTAGTCATGCTGGCCACATGACCCGGAAGCTGTATGCTGGCTCCCTCGGCCAATAAAACAAGATGAGCACCGCAACCCCAGAGTCGGTCACGACTGGACCTAATGGTCAGGGATCCCTTCACCTTTACCATTACTGTGAATAAGATAAGATTGCCCATGGCTGGCAAACCATGATGGGTGTCACCTCACTCCCCTCAGGATAATGGTCAAGCAGCTCGCCAGGCCAGACTAGATAAGGCAATGCTGATCCTTGCAGAGGGCAATGCCAACACTTAAAACAGCAGGGTCCCTTTTAAGGAATAGTGATACCATGGCGTCCTAAGAGAGACATCTGGTTATACAAACCTTAAAACTGCATTTGAAAGCAGAAACGGGCACTGTCAATTAATCAAACAATAAAAGCCTTGCACCAGACCAGTCCTGGGTGGGGTCTTGTGAAAATGAAACCATACAGCTGACTCATCTCAGGGTACAATTTGGTTGCAAATATTCTAACCACCCACAAGTTGCAAACAATGAGAACAAAAAACACTCATGTCTTCAAATATTGTTCTTTTTTTTAAAAAAAGGATTCCTGTGTCTCCATCCTCTTCTGGAACAAGAAGCATCCAGTACATCATGGCAAACACAGCCAAATGAATGCACACTTTTCAAAAGGAAAGCAGCAGCTGAGTTCAGGGGTATGTGTGGGAGCAAGAAGCACTCGGACCACAGAGTTTAACCCTTTCACCCCTTGCCACAATCCTGATAAAAATTCTGCTCCCTGTGAACTGCTATTTCAATCTCCTGAACTCTGCAGCTGCTCACAGGGGCCAGCCACTGAATATTTGCTATAGAGAAGGGAGATTCTAGCAACACCCAATATCCTATGTGAAGCAAAATTCAGAGGAAGAACTTATATGCAAAGCTAACTTGCAGGTGTTCCTGATAATGCCCCTTTTCAAGCCAAGCTCTCTAGGGATGTCAAACCTTGCCAATACTAGAGTCACTTAAAAAACAAAACAAAACAAAACAAAACACTGATAACCTTTAAGGTTCCCAGAGAGAGATCTGTTTATACAAAGGATGACAAGCTATTACATTGTGAGATGTGACCACACACCAAAATTTAACTGTTGCAAAAGGTATACCTACAAGGGAGTTGATCTCTCACCTTAAGTGAACAGTGGTTTCCAGCCCAGCTCCCCATATTCGGGGCAGCTGCTGGGGCTGGTGCACACACTGCTCTCAAGGTAAGGCTGAACCACACATTAAGCTGCTTACAAATGTTACACAACTCCAACATGGAGCTGGTGGTCAACAAAAGAGGTTTAAAGACTCTCTCAAGGTAAATCTTTAAAAATGTAGTATAAACACCGACAACTGGGAAAAACTGGCCTGCAAGTGCTCCAATTGGAGAACAGCCTTTACCAAAGATGTAATGGGCTTTGAAGACGCGCAAACTCAGGATGAAAGAGAGAAATGTGCTAAGAGGAAGGCATGTTTGGCAAACCCTTGCCGTGATCAGCTCCCGCCCGGAAATCTATGTCCCCACTGTGGAAGGATGTGGGGATCCAGAATTGGCCTCCACAGTCACAGACCCACAGTTAAAACTGTGTTTATGGAAAACAATCTTATTCGGCTATGAGTGATTGCCAAAGAAGAAGAAGAAGGATGCAACTCTTATGCATCAAGGATGGGGAACCTCTGTTCCGCTGGCCAAACGTGGCCCACCACATTTCCTGCAAACCACACCCACCGTGTGATCTCCGGCAGTCATGGCTGCAGAAAGCAGGACTGAACTCCCCTTTCTGCCGCCGCATGTTTCCCTTTGCACAAATCTAGCTGAATTGTAACTGTTGACTCACTAACACTGATGAGTCAACTGAGCACCAAACAACAACAAATTTCATACACGGGGAAAGCAAACATCAGAGGACATAACCTGAAAAACGCTTAGGAACAAAGGATTTCAAGGAAGAGGTGGCAGCCTTCGAGTGACCAGAAGCGACCAAATGTGCTTTGGGCTCGGCTGAGTAGATGAAATCATGCCTGGTTCACACAAGAAAACAGAAATCTTGCTTTGTAAACACTGGCTTTATAAACAGGACGTGGTCAAAATATAAAAGGTTTGGGGCAACCTATTATGCGAAGTTAGCAAAACCTTTGAAACGGAAAATATTTCTATTTTCAAATCATCACGAACTTTTCCTGTTTTGCTGCTCCATTTTCATTTTGTTTAAAATAAGATTTAAATAGAAAGGCACAATGCCTCAGGAAGCCTTCCTGCTCACATGCTATGTTGAAATGAATGAGAGCAGCCCATGAGCACACTTGTTATGCAGTGTCACTGTTTTCCTGTTAGACTGCACTCTTTCAGAGCACAATCCTGTACTGAAGTTCCATATACTGTAACAAACAGCCTTTTCCAACCTGGTACCCACCCAATTTTGCTGCTTCCAGCATCCCAGCTATTGACCATGCTGTCTGAGGCTGATGGGAGGGATAGTCCAGAATATCTAGTGGGCACCAGGATGGGAAAGGTCGAGCTACAGGATTCGGCAGAGCACCACCACCATCATGCCAACAGAACTTCAGACATGCTACTGCCGTGACAGATATACCCATGAAAGGGCTGAAATGGGGCAGAGTCATGGGGAGAACATGGGCGGCACAGGGAAATAGTGTCATGATTAAAATGCATTTTGCACCTCTAAACATTACTCGAGTAAGTTGGCAACCTTAATAAGCAGGAGCATTAAGGCCAACTTGTGTATTTGTCAACCTGGTTTACGCTTTTAATATATTCATATAGAATGCTTTTTAAAACATACATCAAATCTGCATATTCTGTTCTATCCTTTTACTTTTAAAAGGTACAAGTAACTTGTGCTTTTGTAGGGTACTTTTTATTTCCACAAATTGGATTTGTGCACTGCTTCCACTGGAACCCCTAGGCTGCTTACAAATACAAACATAATCTCAAATACAAAATTCAAAATGCATCATTACATCTCCTCTAGTTCAAAATTCTTAGCCATGGCCCGGTTAATGGTGTGACTTCATACCAGCCCTGAACATGGCACATGTATGACATGGAGGCCGTTCTCACTATATAATTATAGCCGTTCCCACACTGAGGACCACTCCTCCTGCATCACCACAACACACCAGAAGATATGATGCAATTTGAGCAGTCAATCATAACAGCATCACTCTATAAACTCTGGATCGTGCCAACTGTCTTGCAAAGAAGTATTGACATCTGAACTGCTAGCGGGAAGCAGGAGCCCCATCCAAGGAAATAATTGCCTGGCTTCCACCTGATTGTTTCTTTCATTCTCTCTAACTTCCACTATACTAAATCTGTCACAAACTCTCTTACAATATTAGAACTCGGGGACATTCAACAATGCTGAATGTTGGAAGATCTAGGGCAGACAAAATAAAGTGTGGATACTGCTGTGACACAAATTATACAATGTAATCCTGTCTAAAAAGATAAAGCCAAAGCAAAGCAACATAGAATTGTACATGGGATACTATTGACAAAGCTACAACGACTCATTTGCAAGTCCACAAGTAGAACAGGTTAAAATGTGCATGAAGGCTCACCACGGAGGCAAGTCTTTGCAATTGAACTTTCCTTCCCCTGCCTGCACCAGAGCTTTGGGAGGTTCCACATACACACCTTCCAAGCTCTGATCCTGTGCAAAGTATTTTGCTCATCAGGAGTGTGCCCAACTCAAATACAGTTGTACCTTGCGAGTCAAATGTTTTGGCTCCCGGAACGCCACAAACCCGGAAGTGAGTTTTCCGGGTTTGCAAACGTTCTTTGGAACACGAACGTCCAACGCGGGTTCTGTGGCTTCCAATTGACTGCAGGATAACTATGGGATGATGAAACAATGTGCTGTTGACCCCTATCTTAGACACATTTACTAGGCAGTAAGCCCCACTGAATGCAGTAGCACTTCTAAGTAAACACAGGAAAGGGCTGTAGCTCAGTGACACGAGGATCCGCTTTGCTCATTCCCAGCATCTCCAGGTAGGGCTGAGATAGTCTCCACCCTGAAATCCTGGGAAGAACCTTCTAGTCAGAGTAGACAAGACTGAGCAAACTCCTGTGCACAAGTCTCCAAAATTCATAGGAAGCAGTAACTTTCCTGGGCCAACCCAAATATTACCAAGTAGTGAGCAAGCTTTCAGGTTCTCCAGCACTCTCAATCAGGACAGAGACCACAAAGAACATTTTAAAGGGTAGGGGAGAGAAGCTGGCTGATGTTGAACAACAGAATCTGTATTTACATTGCAGTCTATGGACAGAATGTGGGAGAAGGTAGGAGATGCTTACTCACTATTTTGTAACAGTTTGGCTTTCTTTTTTAATGAGTCTACCAGGCTACCTTCATATGCTGTGAACAAAATTGTACTATACCACAATTACCGCTCTGGAAATTATTCTAAGGAAAAGACTGATGTTGCAGAGAAGGATCACACTTCTGAATGAGGAGATAAGGATTATCTCCCAGTCTTAATTGTGTGGGTTAATTGTTGTGGTGTAATAGTGAGTATTGGACTAGGAACTGGGAGACCAGGACTTGAATCCCCACTCAGCTGTGAAGCTCACTGGGTAATTTTGGACCAGTCGCTGTCTCTTAGCCTAACCTAAGAGGGTTGTTGTGAGAACAAAATAGGGAAGGGAGAACCATGTATACCACCACTTTGAAACTCCTTGGAGGAAAAGTTAGTATATAAATGTAATAAACAAACAAGCAATGGTAATATTGACATCATGAAATGGGAGGGACACTTTTTCAGTTATGTACTTTCCATTTTTTAATCTCTCTCTCTCTCTCATTTTATTTAATTATGATTATTTCCCAACACAGTGACTATGTAATGATTTTTAGAACGGCCACTAAGAAAGACTGCTCAAAACACATTCAGCATTTTGAATTAAGTTCAGTCTTGGCACTTTTAATTATATTGCACTGATTCCTTTATAACAGGCACATTGGAAATTTTGGAGAGGAAATAGATGACAGTTGCAGCCTGCACCTTCCACTGAATGTACTGAGTCAGGGATGAGGAACCTGTGGCCCTCTAGACATAGTCGGGCTCCAACTCTCATCAGTTACTACCAGCATGGCTACTGGTCAGAGGTGATGGGAGTTGTAGTCCAGAAACATCCAGAGGACCACATGTTCCCATGCCTGTATTACACACCTTCACCCAGTCCATTCAAATAATGTAGGGAATCTAGCCCTCTGTTTTTAAAATCTGCAGTAAGTTCTGTTTTGTTGTACTTAATGCTAGGATTATTTTTATTTTTAATAGCTTTATGTTTTACTTTGCATCTCAGTTGTGTTTACTTAACTATATGTTATGGGACGGCATACAAATGTCATAAATAAACAGTCACATACTGACTTGAGTGTAGCATTAAGTATTTAGATAATTGTTATAAATCAGTGGTTTCCTGTGCACTGTTGTTACATAGTTAAAACGAAACAGGCCTCTCTTGTAAGTATCTAAGGAAAGGTTGCCTGTGAACTCCACACACATACCAAAGGGAAATAAAATCTTTTATCCCCCATAATATTAGAATCTGGAGACATCCAATGAAGCTGAATTATGGGGGATTCAAGACAGACAAAAACCAGAAGTACAGAGCAGAGCTAAAGTACAGTGGTGTCTCTGGTTATGAACTGAATTTGTTCTGGAGGTCTGTTCTTAACCTGAAACCGTTCTTAACCTGAGGTACCACTTTAGCTAATGGGGCCTCCCGCTGCCGCCGCACGATTTCTGTTCTCATCCTGAGGTAAAGTTCTTAACCTGAGGTACTACTTCTGGATTAGTGGAGTCTGTAACCCGAAGTGTTTGCAACCTGAGGTACCACTGTATAGACTTTGCTGCCACAAGACGTGCTGATGGCCAACATCTTAGGTGGTTTTGAAATCGAATTAGACAAATCTAAGGAAAGCTAGTCAGGATGACCATAAAGCTACCTTTCATGATGAGAGGTAACCAGTTGCTGGGGCACAACAGTAGGAGAGGGCTCTCATTTCATGTACTGCTTTTGGGCTTTCCAGAGGCATCTGATTGGCTGTTGTGGGAAGCAGAAAGCTGGACTTCAGATAACCCTTTGGGCTCATCCAGCAAGACTGGTTTTATGTTCTTATAAGGTCAAGACAGATCTTAATATCAGCAAAGGAAAGCAATGGTTGAGGATATACTTCCACTCATCCTTTTACAGTAATCAAAGCAAAAGATCCAGATAGTCACATCTCTTACCTGAGGCAATTTCCAGGGATGATCTGCGTCTCTCCGTCCTCCTCCTGTTTGCTGGGTCACTGCTATTCCTCCTCGAAGCCATGCTGGAGGGGAGCTTTGGGAGAACAGCGTTAACCTGCAAAAATTCAGGGTCAGAGAAACCGATTTGTTAGTGTTGAGAGTCAAAAGTTTGGACCTGGATGCTAGAAAGAATCCTTGGCTAATGTGACTCACTGTGTGATTGCAACAGCTTCCTCTTCCCTGAAGAGCCTTTTAGCTCCACCTCTCAGTAATTTGACTCTCTGCTTTTCTTACTCACCTCCAACTCCCCTCAGTCCTGCGAGTCTCCTCTCCCACTCCTTAGAAAACATTCTCTCTCTGTGTGTGTCACTATCCAAGCTTTGTTCCTTAACCTTAACTGTCTGGCAATACTCCCTTATCGGCGGAAAGTCTGTTGTCAATTAAAACTTGAGGTCCCACTAACTTGTAAAACATTTCATATACACTCAGGATGATTTTACACATGCCAGAAATAGCATCTTTATAAGATTCAACTCTAATTGCTAAACACCTGGCTGCTGATGGGAGAATTTGCTGGGACAATAGTGAATAGATTGAGGACGTTCGGCTTATTTCAATCATAGCTGTTTGCCTTCAAGTAAGCTATTAGAATCCTCCACTTACTATTCATAAATTCTGAGACAGTGTGCAGCAACAAGACTTTTGAAAAGCAGATCAGGATCCCAAGATTCCTATGGACACCTGTAATTTTAAAATGCAGGGAAGCTGGATTTCTTTTTAATGCAGGTGTCCAAAGGAGAACAACAAAATAGTTCTATGTTGAAATAGCATGAAAAAAATATGCTTTAGCAGAAGATCTAAATGGATGTAACGAAGCCAAAAACTACAGTTGCAATATATGAATTTAAAAACAGATGGCTAACTGCCAACATTTTGGAACAAGCATTAATGCAGAGAAAACTACCATAAAGTCCACAAGTATCATGTCTAGATAGCTCAGTTGGTTAGGGCGTGGTGCTGATAACATCAAGGTTGCAGGTTTGATTCCCATATGGAACAGCTGTGTATTCCTTCACTGCAGGGGGTTGGACTAGATGATCCTTGGGATCCCTTCCAACTATACAATTCTATGATTGCGGATTAAAATTTCAAACTGTCAAATGCATTTCAGCCACACTGGTATTCTTCAGTGACTTGAAAACAACCAGGAACCTCAGTATCCTCAACTCTAGGAGCTGAAGTATCAGATACAGGATTCCAGTCAAGTAATAACAGAACTACTGGAGAATGCTGCTGAAATCTATGCCTTGCTCATCATGCCCATAGTCTCATTTAAGTCAATGCCATTTTAACCAAACAAGGATTTGAAGCCATTTGAGCAAACCATGCCCGCTATTCAAAATTGCATTATATTACCTTAAAAAAAATCAGTACAGGACGGTGTAGTAAAGGTAAAGGACCCCAGTCAAAGGCGACTATGGGGTTGAGGCGCTCATCTCGCTTTCAGGCCGAGGGAGCTGGCATTTGTCCACAGACAGCTTTCCAGGTCATGTGGCCAGCATGACTAAACCGCTTCTGGCACAACGGAACACCGTGACAGAAACCAGAGTGCACTGAAACACCGTTTACCTTCTTGCCACAGCAGTACCTATTTATCTACTTGCACTGGCATGCTTTTGAACTGCTAGGTTGGCAGGAGCTGGGAGAGAGCAATGGGAGCTCACTCCATTGTGGGGATTGAAACTACCAACCTTCTGACTGGCAAGCCGAAGAGGCTCAGTGGTTTAGACCACAGTGCCACCCGTATCCCTAGGATGGTGTAGTATCAAGGAAAGAATACATAACAACCAACATAGCTAATTGTCATCATTAGTTTGATAGTACAACATGCTTTACACATATACCATATTTTTCCGTCTCTAAGACGCTCCCTATTTTTGGGGACTCAGATTTAAGAAAATGGGGGGAGATGTATCTGTGTATAAGATGCCTCCTAATTATTTTTAGGGGGGGAAACCTAGTCTTATACACGAAAAAATACGGTACTTTAAATGAAATAAAAACCCAGGACATGTGTCCCCTTATCATGAAGGGGTCACAGACAAACCTGTGCATTTTCACCAACATTTTGAAAACTTTCTACTCTCACATCCCCAGTTCAAAGCAGAAAAGCCACTGTTTCTTTGCTATCCACAAGTATCAATGTGTGTGGAACAGCTTCCATTGTCTGAGTGTCCAGATAGAAAGAACCAACAATGCAGAAACCAATAGTGTGTACACCGAATACTATATGCATATGCTTCAAGGAGAAGTAAAAAATATTTAAGACCAGAAGTATTCATAGTGGGAAAACAAGCAGTACTAAGGAGCTTGACAAGTGCTGCATTTATAAAGGGAGTGTAGCTGCCTCCCACCTCTTTTGCTAACTTACAGCGCAATCTCATACATATCTAGTCAGAAGTAAATCCCACTGATTTCAATGCCTGGGTGTACTCCAAGGCAACTGTATATGAGACTATATATGCATATGCAAAAAGTCCACCCCCAAGATATGTAAGGAAAATGCATCAGCTAATGCAATGTTACATGTTTAGCTCTAAGACTATCCTTTGAATACATCAGAATGCAAAGTGACACTGAAGACAGCCTATTCCTATCTGTGATGCTAGTGTCCTGAATAAATCCTCTAAAACGCTTGAAATTGCACTCAGGGATAATTTCAAAATTCAGTTACCTGCAGCAGAAATAGAAGCAGACCATATCTCGTAACTAATGCTTCTCAGACGGCTGGCTCATTGACGACGGTGCCCAAATCCTCAAAATGAGTTCCTTTTGTCTGACTCAAAGTAAGTTCATTTTTGGAACGCAAACAGCATCTTCAAAATGAGTTCATTTTGTCTGACTCAAAATTAAGTTCATTGTGGGGACCCAAAGAGCATCAGTGAGCCAAATTCAGAAAAGGAGAAATCTAACCCACTTGGGAGCAAAACAGAGAAATATTGCCATATCCGGGAGCTTTCAGGACCTCAAATACAGCAGCTCATGTTGCAGGGGGAAGATATGAGAATTTCTTCCATTAGCTCCTATGCAGCAAGAACCTCAGAACATAGATAGAAGTTGTCAATATCAATGAAAGGCAAAGGACCCACATTTCTGCATCATATTTAGCATTAAAGAGGCCATTCCATTCCTCAGTTACCAAGAGTAAACTTCTCTAATGAATAGTATGGTTAAACTGTAGCCGCCTACTCTTGGCAAGGCATTTTATGGTTGCCAGAAAACAAACAAACTGCAGGCTCCCTGCTAATTTTACATAAATTTAATATATATGACTCAGCAAGGGCAGCCCTTCAAGGCACTGGAGAGAAACATTGTCACCTGCTGACATTTGCGGCTTAGATTGCTTTTAAAGGCACAAAGGCTGGAGCAGGGGTGAGGAAAAATGTAACCCTCCAGATTTTGCTCGAATCCAACTGCCATCTGCCCAGTTAGCATGACCAATGGGCAGGGGTGATGGGAGTTGTAGTTCAACAACATCAGGAGGGCCAAAGGTTCATTGTTGCTGGTTTAGTGTTGAACTAGGACTGGGGAACATGCAACAGTTGGCTGTAAACAGGTCCACTTCCCACAAGATACGCTCCCCTCATGGAAGCCATTTTGGTTGAGGAAACTGCGTCCATCTTGTTTGAATGCTACAGTTGACAACTGAATCTTGCCATGTGCACGGGCAGCAAAATAGACACGTGATGAATATGCAACTTCCACATAGGAAATGTCACTTTGTGTGAAGCAGCTATAAACCAAATGAAAGTGGTGATGTTCATCAATGTCTGGTTGTCTTCAGTTTGGTTTGACAAACTGAGATCAACATTTGACCAGCCTAAGTCTGGGATCAAGTAGCTCCACAGTGAATCATCTTTCCTGTGGAGGCATCAAGCAGCAGTACTAAAACCCACTTTGTGGGTGGGGGTGGGGAAACATACTTAATGGCTAATTGTGCCTATCTACATGATAAAGGGGAAAGAGTGAACTCCACTGTATGTTTTGAAAAGCTCACAATGGCCAGTAGTGGTGGTGGGAGCCATACAATAAGGGAAATGATCTCTTGTATAAGAAGAGTTAATGTTCAGATTGCCAGAAGCATGAGCATTTTTTTCAGGGATAGGCACTGTGGACAAAACTATTGCAAAATGTGTTTGTGCTGAAAGGTCATGCTATATCTGCCTGGTACATGAGGCTGCTACCTTCTCTTTCTGGCAGAGTTTTCATGGAGTTTTCATGGATGGCAGGCAGAAATCAACAGAGGAGAGGAGAAATGATGGGTAATACTTGACCTGTTGAATTTCATGCAATTGGAAAGTACTAATTCCGCTTCTAACAAATACCGTATTTTTCGCACCATAGGGCGCACCGGACCATAGGGCGCACCTAGTTTTTAGACGGGGAAATCCCCCCCCTGCCGTAGAGGTTGCACGTGGCTATGGCACAAGCCAAGGCAGCCAGCGGGATGGATCCCGCTGGTTGTTTTGGCTTCCTCTTTAGCCTCTTTGGCTTCCTCCCTGCCGGGAGAGGCTGCGTGGAGCTAAAGAAGCCATAGCCCCATGCAGCCTCTCCCTGCCGGAGGGGTTGCGCGCGGCTATGGCACAAGCCTGCATTCGCTCCATAGGATGCACACACATTTCCCCTCAATTTTTGGAGGGGAAAAACTGCGTCCAATGGAGCGAAAAATACGGTAATACTGAAGCACAGAATCAGTGTTTGGCTATGATGGAATTAAGACTGCTGTGTCTTTAAGAGCTCTGCAGCAGGGAGAAATTAAAAGAGATGTGCAGATTTCCCTATGATTGCAACTCCATGCAAAAACTTTTTGGCCGCCTACTGAATTTGCTTGTCATTAAGTTTTTAATGAAGGGGTGGAGAAGCGGTAACCCTCCAACTCCTACAACTCTGCTGGCCTACAACTCCCTTCATCCCTGACTATTGGTCACTCTGGTTGGGGCTGATGGGAGCTGAAGTCCAACAACTTCTAGAGAGCTTCAGCTTCCCCTGTTGTAACAATAGAGAGAAATGAACAAGGAATTGCTGAGTGGCTATTTCCTGGAAAATCTCTCTCTTTCTCTTTCACCCATTCCTGCATCTTAAATAAATAAATCAGATGATTAAGAGAGAGACGGGGAAACACTGGAGGTAATGAAAGAAGCTCCAATACTTGGGCCACCTCATGAGAAGAGAAGATTGAGGGCACAAGGAGAAGGGGACGGCAGAGGACAAGATGGTTGGACAGTGTTCTCGAAGCTACCAGAATGAGTTTGACCAAACTGCAGGAGGCAGTGGAGGACAGGAGTGCCTGGCGTGCTCTGGTCCATGGGGACACGAAGAGTCGGACATGACTAAATGACTAAACAACAATGAAAGAAGCAGGTCAAAGAACAGAGTGATGATACCTTATTTTCACTCAACAATCTAACGCCGTTTCATTCTGGCAGGATCTCTGTGCAAATATATTTTAAGCTGGAAAGAGAACAACCTGGTGGATTATGTACCTCTTAGCTTGATTTTAAAACACGAGAAGTTGTAAAACGAATCACCAAGCAAACAGTCTGCAGAGGAAAATGGAGAGTAATCAGCATGGACTTGGGTGTGATTAAATGATGACACACCAAACTCCTGCTGCAACGCGCAAAAGACATAACGAACTTCTGAAAGGTTTGTTGTTTTTGTTATTATTATTCCCACCTGCCCTTCACCAGCAGGTCCCAGGACATGATACAGTATTTTTTAAAAATCAGTGTTTAAAAGTCAAAACTAATAACAGTCACAGGAGAAGGACAGGTCCTGAAAATACATAATTCAGGTGTCAAAGGCTGGAGCAAACAGGTATGTTTTCAGCATACATCAGAAACTACAGTGGTACCTCAGGTTACATACGCTTCAGGTTACAGACTCTGCTAACCCAGAAATAGTACCTCGGGTTAAGAACTTTGCTTCAGGATGAGAACAGAAATCACGCAGCGGCGGCACAGCGGCAGTGGGAGGCCCCATTAGCTAAAGCGGTGCTTCAGGTTAAGAACAGTTTCAGGTTAAGAACAGACCTCCGGAACGAATTAAGAACTTAACCTGAGGTACCACTGTATAATGAAGGTGTAAAATGCATCTCTGTGCTGACGGAATTCCACAAGCTAGGAAATGCCACAGAGAATGTCCTGGCCTAAGCAGAGGAGCTCTCAAGAGGACCAAGAAAGAGGGCAAGCAGTCTTTCAGATATGGGGGGGGGGATAACAAATATGACAGTGGGCTCCAACTGGACTCCCAACATGCTTAATAATGCAAATAATGCACATTATTAATGCTAAAAATGTCAATTCAGTGTAATATACATTATATTACTGTAGCATTATGACTAAATGAAAAGCAGTGATTTTCACACTTGATGCAAAAGGCTGAGAAGCTATGGAAAACCATCAATATTTTCCATTTAAAGACTTAGTTTCAATGAAACACCTGGGGTATATTTGTATTTTCAGATTTCATTCCAGTGAGGGATGTTATCAGAAAGGCTACCTCATAAGGTAGATGATCCTGAGGTTCATCTAGTCCAACCTGCCCCCCCCCGCAATGCAGGAATCTCAACTAAAGTATCCACGACAGATGGCCAGCCAACCTCTGCTTAAATAACTCCAATGAAGGAGAGAGTTCATAACCTCCCTAGGGAGACGGTTCCACTTTCTATCAGTTCTTACAGTCAGAAAGTTCTTCCTGGCGTTTAGTCAGAATCGCCTTCCTTTTAAGTTGAAGCCATTGATTTGAGTCCTACTTTCTGGAGCAGGAGAAAACAAGCTTGCGCCATCCTCCATGTGACACCCCTTCAGATATTTGAAGGTGGCCATTATATCTCCTCTGCCTCCTCTTTTGCAGGCTAAACATACCTAGCTGCCTCAGCCATTCCTCATAAGACTTGGTTTCCAGACCCTTGGTTATCTTTGTCGCCCTCCTAATACTTCTACAACTGTGTCACAACAGTGTTCAAGGAATAGTGTCTGCAATGAATCATTCTACATGTTGCATAACACCTCCTTTGACAGACATAAAATGTACTGTTTGATCTTCCTAAAAAAACAAAAACCCATGCAACACTTGAAAACATGTCCGTGGAATTTTCTTATTAATGTTTTGACCATTTCAGCATTTTTTTAATGCCTTTAATATTTAATATAGTAAAAAATGTTGTAACCCGTCCTGGGACCTTAAGAATGAAATATGGGGGGGGGGGACAAAAGGAATAATACCCTCTACATGAGATTTGTGCTACAGATTTTCTGTAACTTGTGTCTTCCCTTCCCCTGGCACTCCAAAACACTGGTAGTTAAAATACCTCCATCACTATTCTAGTTATAACTTGTGCTGTTAATCAGAATCTTAATCATTGGAAATTAATCCAAGTTTTGACTTGGTGTTGCAATTTTTGTTAGCAAATGGATCTTTCATATGCCAAATACAGTATTCTGTGCTGCTGAATTAGCTCTCACCAGCTGACTAAATCTTTTCCGGTACAGGAACTGGTCATACACAGATTTTCTTTATTAGTAAACTCATAACTGTTGCCAGCTCAATTGTGACTGGTGATTATTTGCCTAACGTCATCACCATGCATTGTACTTTAGACAGTATTCAAGGACAGGGCCCTGCCCCCTCTGTAAATCATTTTGAATAATGCTAATTATAATAAGCACCTGTATATCACATTTCAAGGACTCAGAAACTTATTCACGGACATAAAATAAGGGGCACACAGAAATGAAAATAATAGGAATAGAGAATGTTCCCACCAAGAACTCTTCAGGTTTGTGTAATTAAGATAAGATCCTTATTTGCATAATACTTCAGATCACAAGCTGTCAAACGCAGTGAGGAGGGCTAGGCAATGGGAAGCAGTGGGATTTCCCCACTCTTTCCAGAATTCTAACATGTCTCAGCGACTGTGTGTTGGAAAGCAAGACCTCGTAGTTATCTTAGATTAATTAAAATGGACCACAAGGTTGTAACTATATGTATGGAATCAGAAGGCGGCCAGTCATAAGAGCAAATAGAGGACTGAGGGCGTTCTCATTTTATGTATATTCATTTAAAATATTTTATATTCTGCCCCTCCCTCATAAAGCCACACTCTGGGCAGCTGGTATCAAATTAAAACAATCCAAAGAACACATTACATATGATCAAGAACCCACAATCAGACTGGACTCAAGCACTCAGACAGCACAAGTTCTAATGTTAACCAGCTGGGAATGGGTTAATCTAGGGAACACCAGTGATATTTGTTGTCACAGAGGAAATCAAAAGAGTCAATTGCCAGAAACTAGAAGCTGGCAGAATGGATGTGGATGCAGCAGCAATGCCAGGAGATTGCAAACCTTCTGATCTTATCAGAAAGTGCGTGCGATGTAGGCACTCTGCCTACTCGGTCCCAACTATAAAACAGACCTTTGCCCTATCTATGTTTCCATTTCCCACAGTATGTATTTATTACACACACACAAACATACATACAGGGGCACGGCTTTGCAAACTCTTCCTTCTGCATCCAAACCCCTTAGGCAAAATTTTCTTTTGTCAAAATATGTAAGATCTTACATAAGTGATCCATTAAAAAAAAGCAATATGGAAACAAGAAGCAAATTTGGAGCACATTTGGAATCTAACAAACCTTGTAATGACCAGTATTTTTTAAAAAAGAGAATAGATCTCTAAAATAATATAACACAGATCAATCAGCGTTAGCACCTTAAATTGTACCTGGAAATAAACCAGCAACCTGTACAGCTGTTTTAAAATGAGGCGCAAAGCCTAAGCATACGCAACTGAAAAAAGCTGTATATTGCTTCTCTGTTTACCCTTGCCCACACTTCTCTTCCAGTCCTCTGTTATTTCATCTGTGTTAAAATTTAGCTTGTAAGCTCCTCAGGGCAGGGACCTAACCTTCTGTGCTCTGGGAAGCAACATGCATGACAATAGCATAATAGTGGTAATATATGAAGCTGCTATGTGATGTTGATAATAACCCAGAGCAGATGTGAGTTCCAGCAGCTCAGGGTGATTCATTTTTCCAATATGCAGAAGGCTCACAATTGTCAGGTTACTGACCTGACAAGAGATAGCCACTGAGACATCCCATCAATACCTCAAGTTAGCCACATTCAAATTCATTTCCTGCAAGCATAAGTTCAGTCTGTGGGGTCTGTGTTTGCAGAGAATGACAAATCACCTCTGGTGGGTAATCCTTTTCTAAGAAATGCATATATGCTTCCTTAAAACAAGCAAGCAGGCCATTGGGCCACCCCCAATCAATAAAAATACATAGCGAACTGAGGTTCTGCCCCCCCCCAACAAAAGGCCTGGTACCCCAACAAAAATCCTGGTTACGCCTCTGTATTATCCTGCCCCCTTCCTCTACTTTATCACAGTATATCACAGGTTCTATCAATGGTTTGCTACAAATTGCAAGGAAATTATATGGAGAAGACAAGCAGGTCAAATAGGATTCTCAAAAGAGCTTGGAACTCAAATTGAATGCTGCTTTCAAAAAAAAGAATTCCAGTTTTCTCAGGCCATACAGCTAGCCAGACAATCTCAGAAGTTAAGTGTGTGTTTGGAATGTCCCAAGTCTTGGCTAAAATGATTTATTGCATGGAAGGGACTGAATGTCGATCCCAAACAGTCCTTTATAAAGGAGCAATATTTCTCGTGGATGAAATGTAGTAAGGCAGATAACCAGAAAATTATCTCTTCAAGGGAAAGGTTAAATGTGACTGCGTGGTGGGTCCCAACTTGTGCCATGTTGAACTGCTTGCCATATGCATTATCAGATCACCACAAACCTAACAAAACGTGAGTTTGGGAAAGTGGCACATCAGACAGTCTAGTTTTGCAAAGTGGTGGCTCATGCTGGGAACTGCTGTGCAGTCAAAAGTTACGCCACCATTGGGGCACTGGGTTTACTGAACTTTTTGATCTGTCTCCTTTTCTTGTGTGTTCATCTGCAGGAGGAACACATCTCATGGTCCTTCCCCTCTGCTCTGTTAGGGCTTTTAGTCTGTAGTGTTGACATGCAACAAAACAACACCACCACAAACTGGCTTATAAGTGTAAAACCAAATTTACTAGAATAATAGCTAGACTAGAGATAGACTTGTAACCATCCAAGCAACAAACATACTAAGGTGCCATGTGCAAAACAAAGCCTGGAGATACTGTAAGCATGGAGTGGATAAATGTACAACTGTATCTTATCATGTTACATGTGCAATAAATGTTACACAGACTGGATAAATGAACCGTTCAACAAGTCTTGAGTTGGAAACACAAAGCCGTATGCATGGATCAACCACAGGAAGGCAAATCAAAGCCACCACCCTGGTGAGAATAACACAAGTGGGCAAAAGGAGACCTGTTCTCCAGATATATTACAGGTTTCGCTACACGCTTCATCAGTCCGAAAAACCAATCATACAAAACGGTTTGCTCAGGATAAAGAAAGTATTCACAGGCCAACTCAAGACCTATTGAAGAACATCTCATCCAGTTCAATCTTTGAAAAACAGCTTTGAAAAACTTTCTCATATTCTCCAGTGTGCTACCTTGCCATTGTGGCGGCATGGGGTTGCCGTTTTGTGATTGGACTTACGCTACTTGTTGAACGGTCTACTGTATGAGGGCAAGAATCACACCTCTTGCTCCAGCCCTGCCCATCACTGCTATGTGGCCCCTAGGAGGTTGGCCATGAGAGACTGCAGGACTAGGGAACAGACTCTATTCAATTCAGCAGAGCTTACTTCTGAGTGAGCTTGGTTTACCTAGGGCTACAAGTCTTTGTGGCTGTACACAGAGGACATTTACATTCACAGAGTCTTGAAAGGGGTGCACAGCTTTCACCCCTTTAGCCCTGCCTTCACTTCCATTTCCTTTCTCTGTTATTTCACCCGCCTTGGATGAGCCCTTTGGGACAGAAAATTGTCTTCATACACCATACACACAGATGACACGACGTCAATAAGGTCATGTCACAATATCCCAGAGACCACCTCCTTCCCTGATCTTGGGTGTTAAGATCAGCAGCACTCCTCTTGGCAGTTCCACCACCCTCAGAAGCTGAAAGAGGGCATTCTCTGTGGGAGCTCATAGGTTGTGGAATTCCTGCCCAAAGAGCTGCATTAGCACAGGGGTAGGCAACCTAGGGCCTGATGTGGCCCAATTGCCTTCTCAATCCGGCCCGCGGACGGTCTGGGAATCAGCATGTTTTTACATGAGTAGAATGTGTGTTTTTATTTAAAATGCATCTCTGGGTTATTTGTGGGGCATAGGAATTCATTCGTGTTTTTTTTAAAAAAATATAGTCCGGTCTGAGGGATGGTGGACCAGACCACGGCTGAAAACAGTTGCTGACCCCTTCTAGCACCTTCATTATACAGCTTTGATGCTATGCTAAAGATGTACTTCTTTGCCCTGGCCTTTGATACCAGAGATATGTGTTTTGGGGAATCATCTTATTCCTGTGACTTGCTTCAACTGCTTTCAATACTGAATTTTAGATTGCCGCAATCTGCCCTGAAGCCTGCTGGTGAACGCCCAGTAATACATTTAGTAATGATAATGTATTTCAATTACAGTGATATGTAGAGATACACATAGAAGAGAACATGAACTTTCTCACTGATTTTCATGGCCACTTCTGCTAGGTGCTCTTACCTTTGACTAAATTATGAAAAACCATGCACCACTAAAAAGAGGGCTGGGAAACTGTTAAAACATGTCAACTTCAGAGTTATGAAGAAACATTACACTGGCATCCTAGAAGGTGATGTAACAGTGGGCGCCTTCTATGCCAATTTGTCAACACCTGCTGAAAATCTTTCTATTCCACCAGGCCTATGCAGGCAATTAAGACTACATCAATCACAATGGTGTTCGTTTTTAATTTCTTTTTGTTTTTAACTTTTTAGGGCTTGGTTTTCTGTTTCTATATTGTTGTAAATGGCTGTGATATATTTTTATGATACATTGGCATATAAATATTTTCATAAATCGATAAACTATTTCAGAACCTTGCAATAATCTGCCCACCCTTGACCCAGTCCTGATAGCAAAATGCATTATTTCATTGTAACAATTTCCAGTGAGGTAGACATGTCAGATTGTTGTAGCCAAACATAACAACGAGGCCTTGTTGCTTCATCAGATGCATAAAGTTGTTATCTTCAGTTGGCAGGTACTTGGGTATACAAAGAAGAAAGTAAACAGTGAGATCAAGTGGTAATGAAATGCAAAAAAAGCATGTGACAATATTAAAGCTTAAATGCAAGTTACATGAAAGGCACACATCAAGGATTCATTGACGACACTCATCTTCCAACTTGATATATGCTATAATGTCATCCCCGCCCTTCTGCATTCTACATGGACAAATAGGCCAGTCTCTACACATGAGAGTACCCTGGCACAAATCTTACATTCAGCAAGAAGTAGAATATAGTGGTACCTCGGGTTGAGAACAGTCCTGTTTAAGAACGATTCGGTTTACAAACTCCGCAAAACAGGAAATAGTGTCCTGGTTTGAGAACTTTAAAGGTAAAGGTAAAGGGACCCCTAACCATACTTTGACGTGCTTTTGAACTGCTAGGTTGGCAGGAGCAGGGACCAAGCAATGGGAGCTCACCCCGTTGCGGGGATTCGAACCGCCAACCTTCTGATCGCCAAGTCCTAGGCTCTGTGGTTTAACCTACAGTGCCACCAGTCTAAAAACGGAATCCCAACAGTGGAAGGGCACCAGCGGTGGGAGGCCTCATTAGGTAAAGCATGCTTCAGTCTAAGAATAGTTTCGGTTTAAGAATGGACCTCCGGAACAGATTAAGTTTGTAAACCAAGGTACCACTGTATTTCAACTGCTCAGGGCATTTTGCTGCCGTTTTTAAACAAAGAGAGACTCCGGCATGAAACAGACTACAAGTTATGGAGAAGTTCTGTTCTATTATATTTTGCTTTAATAGGGATTGGGGCTTTCTGTCCCACTATGAATATCCATGATTGCATTATTACTGCTGATATCAATTATCACTACTCTTATTTGGCATACATTTACTCTGAAGTGGAATTGTCATAGATAGTACTGTTTGCACTTCATTGCCATTTGATCTCACTGTTTACATTTTTTTCACAACATCTTCTAGCCCATGAAAGTTTTTGCCATAATACACTGTAGTACTGTGAGATCTCATCTCTGTTTTATGCAAATACACGTGACTGAGATTCTTGCAAAATCAAAACAGAAACTGCAGAGATGAGGTCTATAATGGTTCAGTCCTATATAGGTCTACTCAGAAGTGAACCCCATTGAGTTCCTGGGAAATTCCTCCCAATATTTCACTATAAATAACATTAACAAGGTAAACAAAAAACATCAGACGTGATCACTATCAAATGACAATACAGTGGTACCTCAGGTTAAGTACTTAATTCGTTCCAGAGGTCCATTCTTAACCTGAAGCGTATGTAACCTGAAGCGTATGTAACCCGAGGTACCACTGTATGTGTTATTTTTCCATCAAAAATGACCGGCTTGGCATCTATACACACTGTGAGAGATACATGCTGAAGTTTAGGGAACAAATGTAACTTACCAAAGTTCATTAAGGAGCATTTGAGGAATGTCAATGCTCTCTATCCCACCAGTGCACTAACTCCTAGAGGACACCGCAGTTACCACATGAGAAGATTAAGATTGCATAAATACCATACATTTAAAACACATTACCCCACACAAGAATCCTGGGAACTGCAGTTTACCCCTTCAATAAACTACAGTTCCCAGGATTCCTGGGGAGTGTGTGCATGCTTTAAATGGATGGTGTGTATGCAGCCTAAGGCACTGGTAAAGTCGTGGGTGGGTGGGTGGGTGGGTGGGTGTGTTATTTGCTACTACGCAATTACAATGAAAAAATGCAACTGCTTTAGAAAAATGCAAGCCTCTATATACAATTAAGAGTCGTATAAAAGCATCCTTAATGCACTATGTAAAAAATTGCATTTTAGTTTTGAACTAATATTATATTTTGAATACAGTGGTACCTCGGGTTACATACGCTTCAGGTTACATACGCTTCAGGTTACAGACTCCACTAACCCAGAAATAGTACCTCAGGTTAAGAACTTTGCTTCAGGGTGAGAACAGAAATCGGGCTCCGGTGGCGCAGCAGCAGCAGGAGGCCCCATTAGCTAAAGTGGTGCTTCAGGTTAAGAACAGTTTCAGGTTAAGTACGGACCTCCAGAACGAATTAAGTACTTAACCCGAGGTACCACTGTATATATATCTATCTATCCCATTTCCCTATATCCCAACTTCTCTTGGAATTTCTGCTCATTTGAATGGTCAATTTCTTCTTTGGTTTTTCCAACAACTTCAATGTTTCCCCAATTCAAATAGGATTTTCCCCACTACCTTTTTTTGTACAGAAAGTTAGGACTACTTTATACCATAGTTAACACAGCAGCTTTATCTGACATTATAACTCAAAATGCCTACTAGAGCACAACGCCCTTCTCAAGTGCAAATTGTGTGTTAAACTGGAAGAAGAAGAAGAAGAAGAAGAAGAAGAAGAAGAAGAAGAAGAAGGTGGTTATCATTTGTACCCCGCCTATGTGACTGGGTTGCCCCAGCCGCTCTGGGTGGCTGTGTTTTGTTGTTCCTAAAAAATCCAGTAGCAGCTATGCACATTCCAAAGAAGTCACCTTGTTACCGTCTAGGAAGCAAGTACCACTGAAACCAAAAGGACCAATTATAAACACATTTATCACCTATGAACCACTTCATGAACTGTTCCGTAATCAGTGCTTTTTTTTCCTTTAAAAAATATTTAGGGGTACTCTCATTTTGACACAAGAAAATCACCATTTTATAGTTCAAATCGGGGGAAATAAATACAGTAAATGGAAAAAAGTACAAAGATTCACAGAATGTTTAGGGGTATGCGTACCACTGTGTCCCCCCAGAAAAAGCACTGTCCGTAATCAATATGCATAGGAACCAGTTGCAGAAGGGGCTGAATGTGCAACTTTTTCAAGTTCTTGGTCAAGGGAGTCAGCCATTTAAAACATGAAAAGGACAACCTTGGGGACCTTTTTCTTCACTTTATTACTACATATCCACACAATAAAAGTGCCATTGTTAAGACATGAGTTAGGGTCAGACTGAGCTGTGGGTCCTGTCCCACCAGCTGCAGATCAGTGGGGGGAAAGCTTAATCCACCTCACAATTCAAACTCCCCAGTTGTAGCCGTGGAGCAAGAGAAGCATTTGTTCCTCTTGCACGTTGACAGTGCTGTGCAAAGCAATCACATAGCTGCCACGGAAGCACGTTAATATAATGGCATTAGAAAAATGGGGAGGATGCACCCTCTCCTAGATCCTGCATCCTCAGGATCACACCCTGGCACTTACTGGTTACAAGTGTCAGACCTGGAAGGCCAGGGCTCAAATCCCCACTTGGTCATTACTCTGGAATAACTTGAGGTGCTGTGGTTTGCCAGCAGGGCCAGATTTAGGTTTGATGAGGCCCTATGCTACTGAAGGTAATGGGGCCCTTTATATGTCCAGCTGTCCTTTGTCAACTACAAATTGTCGCTGTTTTTTGTGCTGAATATATGCTATATCGTAATTTATGGATCTAATAGGTATCTAAAGTAAGGTTACCAGACGTCCCCATTTCCCAGGGACAGCCCCTGGATTTACAAATCAGTACCCTGACAAAAAAAGGGATGCGGGTGGCGCTGTGGGTTAAACCCCAGAGCCTAGGACTTGCTGATCAGAAGGTCAGCGGTTTGAATCCCCGCGATGTGGTGAGCTCCCGTTGCTCGGTCCCAGCTCTGGCCAACCTAGCAGTGCGAAAGCACGTCAAAGTGCAAGTAGATAAATAGGCTCTGGCGGGAAGG
Organism: Podarcis erhardii; assembly: GCF_964252035.2. Taxonomy (NCBI): domain Eukaryota; kingdom Metazoa; phylum Chordata; class Lepidosauria; order Squamata; family Lacertidae; genus Podarcis; species Podarcis erhardii. Next base: position 47,087,766 of record NC_138510.1, on the reverse strand, counting down.
TAAATGGCATTTCCGTGCGCTGCTCTGGTTTGCCAAAAGTGGCTTAGTCATGCTGGCCACATGACCTGGAAGCTGTACGTTGGCTCCCTCGGCCAATAAAGCAAGATGAGCGCTGCAACCCCAGTCAGTCACGACTGGACCTAATGGTCAGGGGTCCCTTTACCTTTACCTGACAAAATCCTATGATTCCTACTGAAGTTGAAAAGTGTCCCCAGATTCATTGGAAAACAATCTGGTAACCTTAATCTAAAGCCATTTGCACATCTCAAAATATGTATTTTATCAAAGTAATTGTTGAACAGCAATACAATTAAGAAGAAGTATATTAATAGTGAAATAATTATGAAGCTCTTAACTTAAAATGATTGGGGGCCCATTACTGACATCACAGGAGCCTACACAACACGAAACACTGTTGCTGTATGTAGGTTTTATTTTATTTGTTTTTTTATCTTATATTTTGGAAATGTACATCCAGTTGTTTTTTTCCTTTACATTTTTTGGTGGCCCCCAAAGGAGTGGGGCCCTAAGCTACAGCTTGTTTAACTCCAAATAGTACTAGTAATAATGATAGCCCATATGCATGCGGTGGATGAACAACCACACACACCCCCCCGCGCGCGAGAGAGAGAGAGATCGTATTCCGGATGTTTAAACCTTGCCAGATCTCAAGTAGCCGCGTCTCGGAGGGGAAAGGGGGAAAAAAGCCTGGCGGAGAAGCCAGCTCCATTTCCCTGCAGTTGCAGCAGCAGCAGCTCCCCGAGGCGCTGCTGACTCCGCATTTTCCGCTCAGCTCCATGCGCGCACGCGCGCCCCGCTAGCCGGCCGCAGCCGAGCCTGCCGGTCGCTTCCTCGCGTCGGCGTGGCGCGCCCAGCAGCGCGGCTCCCGAGAAGCGACCTGGCTGGCCCGGGAGCGCGGGGTCCCTTTCCCCTCGCGGCCCCTCGCCACTGCCGGGCCCCCTGGCCTGGCGTCAGCGGCGGCCTCGTCCCTCGCTCTCCCGCCGACCTTTGGAGAATGATGTCCTTCCGCTGGGCTGAGGCGCGGCGAATAAACGCCTCCGGCTCGGAGGAGGAGCAGGCGCCCAGCGCCAGCAGCACCCGCCGGACCCTTTGGCCGCCCCGTCCATCCTGCAGCCCCCGATGTGTCCCCCGCCGCCCCGGACTCGCTTCCACTCACCCGTCTTCCCGCCGCGCCCCTTCCCTCGGCTAGCTGTCCCTGGGCTTGCGCGGCGAGCTCGGGATGCGGCGCCGCTGCTAGCGCATCCTTCTCTGGCCGCCTTCCTGCTGCTTCTCGGCCGCTTCCTCCGCTGCGAGGAGGGGCGAGGCGAGAGGAGAGAAGGCGAAAGGAAGGCGGCAGGCAGCCGGCAAAGCGGCCGATACGCAGCTCCCTCTAGGGTCGCAGCCTGGTAGCCGCGAGATATAATATGTACAGTATTATTAAAAGAGAGAGAGAGAGGTAGAAAGGTCCGGAAAGAGTTTATTCCCACCCACCCCCTCCGCCAGATTTCCTGCAAAACCACCTCTGTGAAGGTTGATGTGAAATATTTGTTATAGGTGCGTCAGATGTTACGCAACGGGAGTTGCAATGTGATCTGACACAGGATTCCAACATTTGGTATTTGACATCCTCATCCTCATCATGCCGTTTAGCATTCATTCATTCATTTCATTTATAGTCCACTTTTCCTTCAAAAAGGGATGCGGGTGGCGCTGTGGGTTAAACCACAGAACCTATGACTTTCTGATCAGAAGGTCGGCGGTTCAAATCCCCGCGATGGGGTGAGCTCCCGTTGCTCGGTCCCTGCTCCTGCCAACCTAGCAGTTCAAAAGCATGTCAAAGTGCAAGTAGATAAATAGGTACCGCTCTGGTGGGAAGGTAAACAGTGTTTCCATGCGCTGCTCTGGTTCGCCAGAAGTGGCTTAGTCATGCTGGTCACATGACCCGGAAGCTGTACACCGGCTCCCTTGGCCAATAAAGCAAGATGAGCGCCGCAACCCCAGAGTCGGCCATGACTGGACTTAATGGTCAGGGGTCCCTTTACCTTTCCTTCAAAGAGCTGAAGCTTGCACACGTGAGTCTCCCCCTCCTCACAACCAGCTTGTGAGGTAGGTTAGGCTGAGAGGGAGTGACTGGTCGAAGGTCACCCAGTGAGCTTCATGGATGCCCTGTGATTTGGACCCTATGCACACTCACCACCTGAAACCCCTAAAACAGCAATTTAACATGAATTTTACTATCTAACAAGGTGATGGGATCATGGCCACTGGTCCCATCACCTCCTGGCAAATAGAAGGGGAAGAAATGGAGGCAGTGAGAGATTTTATTTTCTTGGGCTCCATGATCACTGCAGATGGTGACAGCAGCCACAAAATTAAAAGACGCCTGCTGCTTGGGAGAAAAGCAATGACAAACCTAGGCAGCATCTCAAAAAGTAGAGACATCACCTTGCCAACAAAGGTCCATATAGTAAAAGCTATGGTTTTCCCAGTAGTGAAGTATGGAAGTGAAAGCTGGACCATAAAGAAGGCTGATCGCCGAAGAATTGATGCTTTTGAATTATGGAGGAGACTCTTGAGAGTCCCATGGACTGCAAGAAGATCAAACCTATCCATTCTTAAGGAAATCAGCCCTGAATGCTCACTGGAAGGACAGATTGTGAAGCGGAGGCTCCAATACTTTGGCCACCTCATGAGAAGAGAAGACTCCCTGGAGAAGACCCTGATGTTGGGAAAGATGGAGGGCACAAGGAGAAGGAGACGACAGAGGACGAGATGGTTGGATAGTGTTCTCGAAGCTACCAGCATGAGTTTGACCAAACTGCGGGAGGCAGTGAAGACAGAAGTGCCTGGCATGCTCTGGTCCACGGGGTCACGAAGAGTCGGACACAACTAAACGACAACAACAAACGAGACTACTGAGCCATAAAACGAAAGCAATAATCAATGTACAGTGGTACCTCAGGTTACATACGCTTCAGGTTACAGACTCCGCTAACCCAGAAATATTACCTTGTGTTAAGAACTTTGCTTCAGGATAAGAACAGAAATCGTGCTCTGGTGGCGTGGCGGCAGCAGGAGGCCCCATTAGCGAAAGTGGTGCTTCAGGTTAAGAACAGTTTCAGGTTAAGAACGGACCTCCAGAATGCACTATGTACAAAAAGGTGTTTGCACTATGTACAAATAGGGTTTGCAGCGTTTAAATTCCATGATGTTTGTGAACTAAGCTGTTCAAAAACTGAGATACCATTGTATAGGTGAATATAAAAAGCCCGGGACACAAATTTTCACAGACCTCTAGCAGCTATGATGGCTAATTTAACAGTAGTAATGTATTTAGCATAGCATTAACTCTGGAAGTGTATACTCGTTTCTAACCAAACTAAGCATTTTAGAGCAAAATATGCAGGTTAAAAAGAACTATTTTTCATCTGTGGGATGAAAGCAGAAGGTCCTGGGTTCAATCCCTGACATTTCCTAGTAGGGTTGGGAGACACTCCTCTCTGAAATTCTGGAGAACTGCTGCCAGTCCGTGTAGACAATACTGAGCCAGGTGGACCAATAGTCTGACTTGTTATAGGGCAGTTTTCTATGTTCTAATGCACCTTTTCCAGAAAATACCATTATAAATTATTCCTGTCCTAGTTGAAAGTGTGAGTCGTGTTATTGTTTTGCATAGGAGACAAAATATTTTGTACCCAGCACTGTTTGGTCTTGGCTACAAAATGAAATTCTGTTTTAACCATGTTTGAACACTGGAAATGGATCGAAGCACATTGATCTTTGCAGAACACGCACACGCTCAGCATAATTTAACATGCATAGCATGTGTACTCGCAGTCAGTGCGAGCCACTGCCAGTAAGAACGGACACTATTAGGCTAGATGGACAAACAGCCTCATCTGGTATAAGGCAGGTTTCTCTGTTTCAATTGAACCACCTTTCCCTGATTGTAGCGTTGTTCAAATGTTACTGGTTTGCTTGTTATAACTTGGGCCCAGTGCCCTGAGACTTTTTACAGATAATAAAGATATTTGGAGCTGTAGACCTGCACAGATATCCCCAAAGAGCTCTTATTCCATTCCTGGCCATCTTTTAATCTGTTAATTTGTTGTTAGCTGAGCCAGAAGAGCAAACGGTGAACTCCGGATTGCAAAACCACTGGGTGATCTCTCTTGTGGCTCCACCCCCTGCAAGAATTCTAGAATCCTCAGAAGATTCTGAGCAGTTGGTTTTTCAATTTGAAGCTCTGATTCCAATCTGTTGAGACGAGCAGCCACCTTTGGGTGCCAGAGCAGAGTTAGTCTGCAGAAGACCAAAAACCGATGGATACTCTCACAGCTTCCTCTGTTTCCAGCAGGCCCTGGGTGCTCCAGTTCTTCAGAAACCTCTTTGGGAGCGGCAGGCATGTCACACAAGAGGGGCAGAGACCCAAGGCGAAAGACGAAGATAATGCCAAGAGTGAACTCCTGGACTCTCCTCTGCCCGAAAATGGGCTTGAAACAACCTTGCCAGACCAAGAGCCTGATGCCACCAAAACTTCTCCCAGTGAGATCTGTGGGGGGTTGATGGGCAGCTGCCCTGAAGAGCTATCGTTGCTGAAGGAATTAAGTCTGGGAGACACTACCCCTACGAATGAGAACAAACTGCCTGCTTCATTTCACTCGGCTAGGATGGAGATGGGAGACTCAGATGGCTTTGCTAACCCCATGATAAGTGGCTTGGCCAAGGACCCATGTGAGAAAGTTCCTGTCACAGGAGAGAAGGAAGAAGAATCTGATGACAGGGAGACAGTGGGAAAGTGAGTGTCACCAATGTTGAGGCCAAGTCTCAGCACACAGAACAGTGTTTAAAACTAATTCAGCTAAGTTTTTCTCAGAGTAGACCCACTGAAATTAATGAACATGACTAAAATCCACTTCGAGTAAAACTCAGTTATTTCTAATAGGATTTAATATCCGTTCAGATTGCTTCCCATACAGGAATGTGTGAAAATAGATGGGCAAATATTGCAAAGCCCTTCACAAAAACCACTTGTGTTAATTGGCTTCTGGCTGTATTACATGGGTACTAATTAGGAATGGAATTGCTCATTGACTGTTCCGGCTGTTCTTGGCTTCAAAAGGCCGAACACTTAATTTTGTGCTAAACTTTCCATGAGGTTGATTATCACACACTGAGTTGAGATACGTGGGGTTTTGCCTTGCTAACTGAAGTTCACTGTATGAGATGTTAACCATAAAAATGCATGTGGAAGGAAGGGTTACTACAATTGGCAGCCAACCAGAATTTCACAAGCCTGACTTGTTATCATTTAGACTGGCTGCCAACAGCAGAGGATGCAAAGTCAGAAAAAATGCAGCAGAACTTGATTTAGCACATCTGTGTGTCTGCAGGCACAATAATATGAATGCATGTGCACTCTGTTGTTAGATGGAGATCTGCTTTTGCTGCCTTGCAGATGAACTCAATACTCTTCCTCTCAGCTGAGCGATTGTCGGCTACCTTCTTCAAGGTTGTTCAAATCCTATGGAGACAGACTGAAAGTGAGGCCTTTGGACCGAAAAAGGAATATCCCTGTTACAAAAAAACCCACTTTGCACATGCTCTGCCTCGAACACATTTTACCCTGAAGTTATTTTTCAAGAGGAAAGCCCTTCATCATCTTAAGAGGGAAATGGAGATCTGGACATGCTCAGAAGCGCTTGGCTGGAGCTGTCTGGATTTTTGAGAACAAAATTTGCAATCCGAGAGTTGCACTTAAAACCTCCCATCCGTGTATAATGAATAATCATTAACGGTTAATAATTCAATTTTAAGTAGAGGAATTTGCATAAGCAGTGCTGCCACGAATAATTCTTAATATAAGATTTCCATGTGAAGAGGTTTCCATAATCTGTTATTACAAACCACAGATTATCATGGAGACTAACTACCTGGGTCTTTTAGATACAGACTGAAGGCTTTGTTCATGCAGTCAACTAAAGGGCTTGACTTAGAGACAGGCCTCATCCCAGGAAATTCTCTCTTAAAATTTTAATCCCCATCAACATCATTGCTTTTATTCACTACAGTAAATCCACCTGCCTGTGGCAATGTAGCAGTTATTGCTGATAAAGATGTGGCGTTTGGGTGTAGATATTAGGGTGGGAAGAAAAAAAGTGATGAATGAAGCACTGATGTGGATGTCCCCTTCTTCTATGCAATAATTGTGTGTTTGACTTTAGGGATGAATTTCCCCAGGTCCTGTGTGCAGATGATGGAGTTGCCATGTCTGCTGGATCCATGACTGATGTTAAAGGCTGTAGCGCTGAAGAGGAAAGAGAGCATCTACTGAAAGGTGAGGGCTGGAAGAAGATTCCCACTCACCCATATGGCAACTGCTGTCCAACAGTACCTTTACCCCTCCCCCCAAGCTGCTATGACTTAATTGTTTTCATCCTATTCAATACCAGATGTCTGAGGTTTGAGGCATGTATTTCAAGCAAGCAGGAGGCAAACCTTACAATCAAGAACACCCAGTATTATGTCAGATGGCCCATTAAAGATGGGTAAGAACTACAGCTGCAGTTCTTATTAGGTGATTCCATTGAATTATATTGTGCAGAGGCTGTATTCACACCAGTAGATGCTGGTCCAGTGCCAGATCCCACAGTGAAAGCAGCAAGGTGACTAAGTGGGTCAAACATTGCAGGTGTCCAGATAGCTCTGGGTGAGAAGATTTCACTGACAAAGGTTGAGAGCAGGCTGAAGCCTTTTATGCAGGTATAGGCCAACTCGGCCCTCCAGATGTTTTGGGACTACAACTCCCATGATCCCTAGCTAACAGGACCAGTGGTCATGGATGATGGGAATTGTAGTCCCAAAACATCTGGAGGGCCGAGTTGGCCTATGCCTGGTTTTATGTCTCCAAACTACCTCCTCCAGGCTCTCCTCACTTGTGGGGAAATTCAGTCAATCAATCATTCTATATGTATGCCACATTTCCTAAGTTAAAACAGTGCCCAGGGTGGCTTACAACACATCAAAAGTTAAATAACTACAAGTATAACAAAAGTAATGATAAAGATCCGAAATAAAGATACAAAAAATTAACTTCAACAACAGTAAGAATCCCCCCAACAACCCCCACCCCACCCCACCCCAGCGTACTGTATCTTATCTTACACCACTGATCTGGAGAGGTACTATGGGAGGCATTTGTTTTCTCACACTCACGGGAAGTTGGCTGTGAGGATTTGGGCCCTGACCCTACAGGCTTTAGTAGACTAAAAGATTCTTCTGGAGACTCCTGTCTCACAGCCTCAAGCATAGTGGTCTCCTGATCTGCAGCAGGCAGTTCAGAGCTCTGCTCCTTGACCCGATTCCTTAGCTGGTGCCTGTGCAGCCTCAAGCTCTGTGGCTGAATTGCTGCTGGATTTAGAGGGCATTACAACCCATCCTGGTTATATGGAGAGACTTCATGAGTTGGTGACGTGGCTTTTCTTTTAAACAGAAGATGTACAAGAAGGGGAACCTTCAAAAGCAGACCTCTCTCCATGGAACAGACTCCTCAATATGTACAAGCAGCGCCGGTGGCTTCCTGCTTCTAAAGGGGTAAATATGCGACAGGGAGTTGTTTTGGGGGTTTTTCCTTCCCTCTCTGCAAGTGGCATTTTTATATCATAAGCAAGGATAAATATGTGATTTCCATCAGAAGAGTGAAGGTAACAAAATTACATTGTGAGCTGGCCTCTAGAATCCCCTCTAGAACACAATGTAAATTGGCTTTGCTTAAAAATCAAAATATAGGTGGGATTTGAGAGTATCTATGCTAGCTGCCAGTGCCACATATTTATTTTTATTATTTGTTTAAATATAACAACTCACCTTTTCATCTATCAGCTCACAAGCTAGCTCACAATAGCTATTATCATCCAGTGAAAATGTTAAGAATGAAAAAGGAACAACACAGCAGTAGGAATCAGTAGATCTAGTAGCAATCAAGACAATAATCAGCAAAATGGCAAGCAACAATACTTGACTTGCAAATGGAAAATATCAAGGAGTCTTGATAGTACAAGTGGTAGTTCCATCAAGAAACTGTGTCCGGATAGGGACAGTTGTCATGCCAGTGATCTTGTGGTGCTCAATAAATGTTAAATTATAACAGCAGACGTCTTAGAGATACTTAAGAAACCCTTGAAATAGGGTATGGCAAAATAATTCAGGGCCAGCAGTCATAGCCCTTCAGCTATAGCCCACTTCATCAGCTGCATTAAGTGCTATTATTTGTTGGCAGATATATACTCGGGTGTGGGGGGATGACAACCAATCAACAGTGGAATAAAAGACCATGAAATGCAAGAGATGTACAGCATGTGACATTTCTATGCAGAGCTCAAATGTATGGATGTAATCCCAGTGACTTCATTTTAGCAGTGCTAATTTAACATCCATATTGGAAGGGAGACCTTGATTCAGACTGAGTCCTAAACAAATACAATCAAATAAGCTGATTAGCTCCACATTAATTTAAATTCTAGTTTCACACTGGAGACTCGTTTTAAAGTTGTTGTTGTTGACATATCAGCAGCCGAGGGTCCTAAAAACTAAGATAGAGACCTAACACCAGCGTCTGACTTCCTTGGGTAGCTGCATGCTAAAGTCTGTCTTCCTTGGGCCCCCTCAAAAGCAGTGCTCTGGTAACTGCAATTTGGTTGCCATCAGTGGCGGGTTTAGGAGCGCAACCGGTTTGCCCACACTGGGCACTGAACTGAGAGGGCACTGGAGGGGGCACCACAACAATGACTCAGAACAGAAGGTGAGAGGCAATGAGGTGCATGTGCCAAATTTTGGTGTTGCACTGGGCGGCACTGAAATTTGAAAGCCCAAAGTCCACCACTGGTGACATCCCTTATATTACTTTTCCCACAATGCCCTGGACATGTTTCAGTCCAAGCAAGCAAAAATCAAGAGTGGAAACTATTTCTCATTGCTCCCATCACCATGCTTGGAAAATCTATTTTGTCAGTTTCTGCCTGTGAGTCAGCTGTTACATGCCAGCATCACATGACAATAAACCTAAATAGCACTTTTAAGCATTAAGCTTTGTGACATTATCTCAGTAAGCTTACAATAACGCTGAAAAGTAGGGCAACCTTTATGCCCTTGTATTGTGGGTGTGGAGGGCAAGATCTGAAAGACAGTAGCATGCCTAAGGCCACCTCAGAGCTGAGGTGAAGACGGGGGATTTCCCAACTGCCTGTTTTCTTAACCACTGTACCAGCACAACGCCTCTGCCCATCAAAACAACAAGTAGCTCCAGCTATAGCAATGGCTTTTGCACATGTTTATCTTTCAATCCTTACCACACAGATAAGCAAGCGCTTGTGCAGAGGGCTTAATCATGCCTATTTTTAGTAACATGTTTCGCAGCCACATGGAAATGGCTTCATAAGCATCTTTTTGCACCATATACATTGTCCTCAACACCGTTAGTGCCTAATGATTGGGAGTGCTTACATAGCTGGGTATTGCAGCAGAATTACAGTAAGTAGTAGTCAGTTACCATAATTAGTCATAATTTTAACTATTCTGTTGCTTGGCGCATTGGCTTTCTAATCAGAGGGAAAGGGGAAGTTTCATATAACAGCCCACAAGACTTAGCACAAGCCTAACCAGGTCTACTCAGAGGAACTGGGCATGGAGGAAAGGGTTAATTTCCTTCATGGGCACAAATCAACTTGTGTATGAGATAAGCAAGCAGGTGCAAGGTCAGCAAAGCCGGTTGTTATGGCTATGACCCAGTGCTGTCTATATAAGTGAGCAAGGCACGTCAGCTCATTAGTCAGTCAGTGAGCATTTCTGTGAGTTGGATTCTGTGTTATGTCTTAAAGCTGGAGCAACAGAGATACTTTGTCCTTATCTGTATCTGTATCTGTATCTGTTTTTGTATCTGTACAGTGGTACCTCAGGTTAAGAATTTAATTCGTTCTGGAGGTCTGTTCTTAACCTGAAACTGTTCTTAACCTGAAGCACCACTTTAGCTAATGGGAACAACTTCCAGTACATGGGTCTCTCACCTCAGATTCCCACCACAAACCTGGCCTTCTGGTAGTGAAGTTGTTGAAACTTACTGGAAGTGGGAGGGGCAAGGTGAAAGGGGGGGGGGCTGTGTTATGCCAGCACAGTGGTGGAGCCAATCTGGTACTCCCACCAGTGCACCCACACTGTCTGTCTGCTCTTTTTATCCTGTTTTATATTTTCCAGCTGTTTACTTCCCCCTCCCCTTCTGGGTTGAACACATGTAGGATATATTGGTGGCCATTCTTCTGGCAGAGCAGTGGCACATCTTCTTCCTCAGCATACAGTGGTACCTCGGGTTACAGACACTTCAGGTTACAGACGCTTCAGATTACAGACTCCGCTAATCCAGAAATAGTACCTCGGGTTAAGAACTTTGCTTCAGGATAAGAACAGAAATTGCACGGCAGCGGGAGTGGGAGGCCTCATTAGCTAAAGTGGTACCTCAAGTTAAGAACAGTTTCAGGTTAAGAACAGACCTCCAGAACGAATTAAGTTCTTAACCTGAGGTACCATTGTAATAGGTGCATAGGGTTGCTGTGTTAGGCTGCAATCCTAAACATACTTACTAAACATACATACTAAACACTGTGGTCTTCCACAGAAATGTGCAGAACAGTCCTAAGCATGTTTATTCAGAAATAATTCCCACCAATTTCGATGGAGCTTCTTTCCACAAGAAGGATTTCCTTCTTATGCAGGCATGTCTTTCTGTCAGATGCTTGTTTCTTTCTGTTTTAATCTTGTAAATTTTTGGTCATTTCCTTTTTGCAACAGTCCATGACTAATATCAATAAAATTGAACTGCACTCATGCAGTCCCAATAGAATCAGATTTCAAACATCCATTATTGTTCAAAATCAAAATTACATTCTTGGTCCACTTGTGAAATAATATAATACAGGTATTTATGCAATTTCAGAAACCTTGCTATAATTGGATAATTAAAACTAAATTCCATTTTATCTGGCCACATCTCCTGAATATGTTTTTTTAATATATATATATATATGCACCATCTTCAGGATATTCCAGTACAACCAGTTGTTGAAGATGATCTAATGGTATATGGAATTGCAACACCCAGACCTCATGTCACCCTATCAAATTCCTCTGCAGTTTGCAGTGCTTGTGGGTAAGTTTTTTGTGGTGCTCTTCATCCTCCAAATTCTGAAACATTGAGTAGATGGTCCCCAAATACCAAAATTTGTGCAATGTGATGTTGAAATGTAGAATGTAACCAATGAGAATGAGCAACAAAAGATTGTGGGGTGCCTCTGGCCCCTAAGCAGAGGTTCCAGCTAGGACAATGATGAACCACCAGATTTGTATTCCAAAGAAGGTTCTTCAGCTCTTCACTAAGCCAACTGGAGTTGATAAATGAAAATGAATTGTCAGGTGGAGTGCTGGGAACAACTTTGGATAGTACCACATGTGACCACTAGATGTCACTGTCCAATTTAGAACAAATTTACCGGGCTAAAGTGTGTACTGTATCCAATAGTGGCTGTAAAGGCATTAAAATGCATTACAGTACTTGGATTAAAAGAAAACACCCTGGTTTAAGGGTCAATAATTTGGAATGGGGAATTTATAGTGAGTCACCCTGATACAGAGTCTTTAATTCACGGATGTATTTAAAAATACTCTTTCTTAATCTGCTGTAAGGATTATAATTAGATATATACGATTGTACATTTTAAATCTGCAATTTGTTGGTGTTGAATATATAAGTGTAAATGTGTATGAACGTGAAAGAAATCTTAGTAAAAACCAACCCTGGTGGTGGCAAATCTTTTTGACAAATATGCCATAGGTGAAGTCCAAAGTCTTAGAGAGTGCCACCCTAGTATGTACACATTCCATATTCATCATCCTGTGCCTTTGTGTGAGTCTGCTGAGCTGGGGAACAGGGAGCAGTTGGCTGTGTAGCAGGGGGGGCTCATAATTAATATGCTATAGTCCTAAGCCTCTCTTATTTGTTCTGCCTATAACACCGGTGCCAAAGGCTGGCTATCCATGATATATTATAGACCCACAGAAAAAGTAAAGCACTTAATAGGACATCCTCAGGCTTTCCTAAAATTATTTTCTTACACAGAATATGCTGAGGATCCAGTTGACCTATTCTAAAGCACTGCTGTGGGAATTCAGCTCCCCCCCCCCAATAATATAAATTAAAACTATCCCACGTGTATTGAAATTAAAGGCATCACCACCTTCCTCTTACCCATAGCAATGACTTACCATTTAGTAAATCTTAAAAAACTATTTCCTTTTAAGTATAACATTGATCTACACCAACAGTAGAATTCATAAATGCTCTGTTTCTGTTAAAAAGCAAACAGATGGTCCACCTTTTGTGCAATTAAAAAAATACTGTTGGATCACTGTGATCATTGGATAAATAGTGGTACAGAAATTTAAGAACAGGAACAACAACTGATCACTGATCACCCGGATAAACTTTAATCTGCCTTTAATTGGCCTCTAGAAGTGCTACAGATGTGATGAACAGATGATTACCTTGAACTCTCATTACATCTCTGTTTTAATGAGCATTGAAGTACCTACTGATAAGGTACTGTGTTGGATCCTTTTGAGGGCAATGCATAATAGTATAACAGTTGTCCTTTAGAGAGCAGTGCAGTAAATTAATTTGAAAGCTGCACATGAAGTTTAATCTGTTATAAACTTCTTGTTGTTTTTAAAATAAAGCCAGTGCTAGTTGGAGCCCTGAGACTGACTTTTGCTTGTTGTACTTTGTAGAAGCTATTTTATTTATAGCATTCAGATTTTAGAGAAAGGAATGAGAATGGCTATTCAGATTCTGACATTGAACCAAGCTATGACCTTAGGGCAGTCACATTTGTTTATTTAAATAAGAGCATTTATAAACAACTTAATATTTTTTAAAAATCCCTGAGTGGTGTACAACATAAAAACAATAAACAATATCATGAAAACAAAAATAGAACACAAACCCAATAAAAAATGTATAAAAGCAGGAATTTTGGAGATTGAAGCAAATAGAAACAGGATCCAGTCTTAAGGGTCCAGGAAAACCTAGGCAGGAAGATGTCTTTATGAGACATTTAAAGCAACTGATAGTTGCAATATCAATTTTGGGGTCACTGCCATTGGCTATTCTGTAGCTTGTAGAATTTCCCCAGCTCTCTCTACTTAAGGCCTAACTGGTAAAATGAGAACAGTCAAGATTTTACTAGGTTCCATCAGTGCTAGCAACGCTTCTAATCTAACTCTGTCTCTCCCTGCCCCAATGCAATCTAGGCTTCCTGAGAATAAAGATGGAGAAGGGGCTGGTGACTGTGAGACGGCACTCAGAGGTCCAGGAAGAAATGATGCTGGAAGTCTGGAGCACCCTAAGGTGTTGTAGATGCTAATATAGTCTGGGAGGGAATGGAGGCTCATAGCACTTTCCAACATTCCTAACTTTTTGTCTTTAAAGTGGTATAGGATTGTCTTTTTTGCTGAAACAGCGAAAGAGAGGGCTCCGCTCTTCTAGTTCTCTAGTGAGAATGACAGGATCATGGAACTCATAGGCAAACCAGGAATCACCTCCATTTCCCTCCTGGCAGAGGCTCTGAGCTTTTAACTGCTACATGATGGGCAGAAATTCAACAGTTGCAGCTTCTGAACACTACTTCATTGCCATGCCACCAAGGATGGCACCTGCTGAATTTCTGCATGCAACACAGCTGTTGCAGACAAATAACCTTTGTTGGGGAGGGGGAAAGTCCACAACCCCAACCTCATCAACTGTAACTGTGAATGTAGACAACAACTTTACTTGCAGATGGTAAATTGAATCCCTGAAAGGGCCATGCCTTGATCTTCATGGATGCTGAATTCACTGGGGTTTTCTTTCAATCAGCAATCAGGACAATGGACTGAGCTCCTTGAGATTTTTCTTGGCTATTAATTAATGGAGCATCATCTTACATGTCTGCATTAGCAGGGAGAAGAGGTAGGGTAAGATAAAGGACCACTGTGGAGCAGTGGCTAGTGTGTAAAAAACCCAAGTTTAAATTACTGCTAGGCTATAAAACTGTCTGGGTGAACATGGACTGGCATTAGCACATGGCATCCTCAGGCATCTGGCCAGCTACTGATGCCCACCCTCTTTTTGTCTGGTGCTCTGATCAACACCAGGTGGCTAGGATTGAGAGCCATCATTTAAATTTCCCACAATGCCCCACAACAATTGGGTATATTTTGGAAATCAAAATGGCAGCTTCCAGCCGCACATCACTGATTGAAGCTGCTACTGCTATCCACCATGGCTCTTGTTTCCAGAGCTCACCAACATTGAAGGAGACCTGCCACTGACAGAGGAAGGGACCACCAAGGAGCCCTTTACCAAGGGGCCTTTCAAACTTAGAGCTGGCTCTGCTTTTGACAAGTATTCTCAAATATTCTTCAGGATGACTGTGAGGCCACAACACCACTTTGAAGGAGAAAGTAGGATTCAAATGTAGGATATCAGTGACAATGGAACTTCAGAGTGATCATTGGTATGCCTTTGTAACATTATTCTTTCTTTCCACCCTTGTTAGAATGTGCACTGAGGAAACACACTGTCGGAGTCACTTTGAGTTTGCCAACTGCACCCTTCTCCACTTTGCTTGCTGGGAGGAAGATGGTCTACTAAGGATTGTTATTTGTAACCCACTAGGGCTGTTTCACATTTCTTTCTTCTTTCTTTCTTTCTTTCTTTCTTTCTTTCTTTCTTTCGTATAGCTGTTGCCCACTTTCCCCTGTGCTCCCCTTACAAATCCACCAGATGTGTTCGTAGTATATATTTCAGATTGATGAGCTGCTCTTCCACCTCCTCATTAAAGTTTTCCTGTGAATTCATATCTTTTTTGTGTGCTTTTAATGTCACACATGACAAAGTGAGACATCTCTTGAGGCTTCATGAAACACAGAAGGCTCATTCAGACATCTGCTTGTCTCGCCACTTTCACCTTGGAAAACCCAATACTAACTGCTGAATCAGAACAAATGTCAAGCGGGTTGTCCGTGGACTGATGTTTACTCTGATACAGTGCTAAAGAGCTGGTTTTCCCAGGGAAATCAGTGGGGCAAACAGAAAACCACTTGGATCTGTGCTTTCTAGGCACAGGACAAGCTGAAGGGTGAACTATGTATGGGAACTCAACATAGATATTGACCTCAACATCCAGTAAAATCTGAGTTTTTAGACCTATGCACTCACTGTTTTAGACCTCTTGCTCACTGTTTCTTCGAGGTGTAAAACATCAAATGCCATAAGCCGTTGTTGACTATCAGTGATAGATACTGAGAAACATAAAGCATTCAAATAAATGATTGGAAATAAATATTAAGATCAAATATTGGAATATATAAAATACTTATGCTAAGTTGAATATCTACCAAATATTTGGCACTCACATGTGCAGAGAAAAACTTTTGAGGATCGTTAGGGAAAGGGCAAATTCTCTTCAGCTCCACTTATTCCATCATTTCTAGTATTTTAACTTTTTGGGTCAGGCAGTTGAGGTCTTATACTTCAATGTCCGCTGGGTCCCTCCAGACCTTTTCATTATGCATTCATGATGATTCCTACTCATGAGGATATCAAGGTGGTCATACACAATCCCAAATTCAATACTGTTTGTGTGTGCAAAAAGGTTGGATGGTCACACGCATATCCCATAACTTCCTAGTGAAATCCCGTAATTATATATACCACAAATGTTCTGGTTTATCTTTTTCCCATTTTTGTTTCATGAAAGCCCCTCCAGACAGCAATAATGTGGCAGCATTAGAGATGCAACATGGAACAAACTAAGAACAAATTCACCATAAATGCACTATTATTGAGTCAAGAACAGATTGCAGAAAAAACAATAAAACATTAGTCTGGAGGGGCTTTCTATTATTCGACTCTTGATTGGCAGCTACCCTTCAGAGTCACAGAAAGAGATCTTTCCTAGTTCTAAAACCTGAGAACCTTTGTTCCTGCCTCTGTTTCAGAGTGTGGATTTGGACTAGGAAATGGATCTTGCTGCTCTCTTTATATCTTCAGCCTCTTGCAAGAGGTGAACAGTAGGCTAGCCCTTGGCATTTTTAACCACAGGCTGTGAGAATTGAGCCGGAATAGTTCTGGCAGCCCAAGGCCCCTGCTAATCTGGGAATTCTATGAGAGGAAACCCACACCCTGCAAACCTGCCAGACGACAAAGCCTTCTTCATACATGTTGACTCCCAGGGGATTGCAAAATAGAGCAGTTACTATTTTTGTACAGGTTTTATTGATTACTTTTCAGGATCTGCAGTTGCTTTGCCCTTAGCTTTGCAGCATAAGTATGGTTGGCATCCAGAATACGGCTAATGTGTCTATTTCACAAAAGCACATAGTTTGTGGGCTAATCATCTTAGGTGCCATCACTTGTCTCCAAGATATATGCAAAAGCCTCTGACTACTACTGCTACCTATTTTGATTATTGTGCCTCAGAAGACTCTCCTCAATATTGTACATGGTTTCTTTAGTTAGACACCAGGCTCAATAATAAAAAATTAAGGAATTATGGAATATTATTTTCTATATTTGTTATATATGGGGTGTATGGGGTGTTAGGGGAGGTAAGGTAAAGATAAAGGACCCTAGTCCTGTCAAATTTGACCGGGGCGCGGTGCTCATCTCTGCTTTCAGGCTGAGGGAGCTGGTGTTTGTCCACAGATAGGTTTATGGATCATGACTAAACTGAGAGCTGTTTCCTAGTTCTGCTGGATCTCTCAGCGGCGTTTGATACCATCGACCATACCATCCTTCTGGACCGTCTTGAGGGGCTGGGAGCTGGGGGCACTGTCATACAGTGGTTCCGCTCCTTCCTCCTGGGCTGTATTCAGAAAGTGGTGGTGGGGGATGAGTGTTCAGACCCCTGGGCTCTCACTTGTGGGGTGCCTCAGGGTTCTGTCCTCTCCCCCATGCTTTTCAACATTTACATGCAGCCACTGGGAGAGATCATCAGGAGGTTTGGGCTGCGTGTTCATCAGTATGCGGATGATACCCAGCTCTACCTCTCTTTTAAATCAGAACCAGTGAAGGCGGTGAAGGTCCTGTGTGAGTGTCTGGAGGCGGTTGGAGGATGGATGGCGGCTAACAGATTGAGGTACTGTTTTGGGGGGACAGGAGGCGGGCAGGTGTGGAGGATTCCCTGGTCCTGAATGGGGTAACTCTGCCCCTGAAGGACCAGGTGCGCAGCCTGGGAGTCATTTTGGACTCACAGCTGTCCATGGAGGCACAGGTCAAATCTGTGTCCAGGGCAGCTGTTTACCAGCTCCATCTGGTACGTAGGCTGAGACCCTATCTGCCTGCGGACTGTCTCGCCAGAGTGGTGCATGCTCTGGTTATCTCCCGCTTGGACTACTGCAATGCACTCTACGTGGGGCTACCTTTGAAGGTGACTCGGAAACTACAACTAATCCAGAATGCAGCAGCTAGACTGGTGACTGGGGGCGGCTGCCGAGACCATATAACACCGGTCTTGAAAGACCTACATTGGCTCCCAGTATGTTTCCGAGCACAATTCAAAGTGTTGGTGCTGACCTTTAAAGCCCTAAATGGCCTCGGTCCAGTATACCTGAAGGAGCGTCTCCACCCCCATCATTCTGCCCGGACGCTGAGGTCCAGCGCTGAGGGCCTTCTGGCAGCGAGCAGGTGACTTGGTTGCGGGGGGGGCGGGGGGACACGGGGTTGGGGACGGGGGGTCGGGGGGGGAGACGGAGGACTCAGGGTCGGAGGAAGAAGAAGAAGGAGAAAGCAGAGAATTTAAAAGAAAGAATAATACCAGATTATAAAGCAGAATTAAGGATAAAGTGAATTCAGTAATAACCCGAAATGTCTCTTAAATTTTTTTCATGGAATGTGAACGGCTTTAACGACAAGTCCAAGAGAAATAAATTTGAAAAGATTATAAAGAAAAAAAACATTGATGTCATTTGTTGCCAAGAAACCCATGTTGCTAAAAAACACAAACATATTTTAATAAATAAAAGGTTGGGAATAGAATTTATCAACTCAGACCCCAAGAAAAAGAGAGGAGTAGTAATCTATGCGAAAGAGAAATTGGAACCCAAACAAATATGCAAAGATGAGGAAGGAAGAATCCTAGGTATCCAAATTAATTACCAGGGAGAGAAAATAAATGTGGTAACAGTTTACGCCCCAAACTCAAATAGAATGGAGTTTTTTAAAAAATTGGAACAACTTCTATTAGATTTAGATAACAATAAACTAGTCCTACTTGGAGACTTAAATGTGGTACCGACACCAGAACTAGATAGAAATACAAGGAAAAAAAATCTAAACCAAGGGAAATTACCAAAATCGTTCAATGATCTGGAAGAAAATCTGGACTTAATAGATATATGGAGATACAGAAACCCCACAACGAAACAATTTACTCATTTCTCTGAACCACACCAGAGCTGGAGCAGACTGGACCAAATATGGATCTCGAGAGAGTTAATAACAAGAACGGAGAGATGTGAAATTTTACCCAGAACCTTATCGGATCACAGCCCAATAGCACTACAATTAAAATGGAGGACCCAAGGTCTATACAGATGGAGAATGAACGATTACTTATTTGAAAAAGAAGATGTGATCGAAAAAGCAAAAACCACTATAAAAGATTATTTTGCCTTAAATATTACTAAAGAGATTGGAATAGATACAGTATGGGATGCTAGTAAGGCAGTGTTAAGAGGTCTCTTGATACAACAAAATTCTCAAAGAAAGAAGGCTAAGGAAAGGAAGAAAGAAGAATTAATCCTTCAACTGAAAGAATGTGAAAAAAATATGATAAAAAATCCAAAAGATGACGGCCATAAGCAACTATACAAAATGCTTCAAACACAATATTCAACATTAATAAGCCAAGAGGTTGAATGGGGAATAAAGTTAATGAAACAAAAGTTTTTCGAATCGGCAAATAAAATTGGAAAACTTTTGGCGTGGCAACTGAGAAAAAGAAGAAAAAGTAGTATTATAAACAAAATAAAAGTAGAAGAGCAAGTACTGGAAGACCCTATTGTAATAAAAAAGAACTTTTTTAAATTTTATGAGAACTTATACAAAAGAGAAGAAGAAGATTTAACGAACATTATAAAATATCTAGAAGAAAATAGCCCTAAAAAAATAACAGAAGAAGAAAGAACCGCCTTAAACAGACCCATAAAAATAGAGGAAATTCGAGAAGCGATCAAGAGAATGAAAATTGGAAAAGCCCCAGGACCAGATGGGTTATCAGCTAAATATTACAAGGTCTTAGAGGAATATATAACACCAGTGCTATGTGACGTTATGAATGAGATATTAAGAGGAGGAAAAATGCCAACATCTTGGAAAGAAGCCTACATTACGCTGATCCCGAAACCAGATTCAGATAAACTTAACATTAGGAATTACAGACCGATTTCTCTATTGAATAATGATTACAAAATTTTTGCAGATATAATGGCCCATAGACTTAAAAATTGTTTAATTAACCTTATTCATTGTGATCAGGCCGGCTTTCTTCCTAATAGACAAATAAAAGACAACATCAGACACACAATAGACATTATTGAATACCTAGAAGTTCATAATGAAATTCCTGCCGCCTTATTGTTTGTTGATGCCGAGAAGGCTTTCGACAATGTTTCTTGGGGTTTCCTAATAAAATGCTTGGAAAAAACAGGGATAGAGGGCACATTCCTAGAAGGAGTTAGAGCAATATATACACAACAAAGAGCCAGATTAATAATAAATAACAACCTGACAGAACAGTTTGAAATAGCAAAAGGTACCCGACAGGGGTGCCCCCTATCACCGCTGTTGTTTATTATGGTTTTAGAGACAATTACAAACAAGATAAGGAATACCCCAGAGATCCGTGGCATAAAAATCGGCGTGCAAGAATACAAATTGAAAACATATGCAGACGATCTCATGTTGTCATTGGAAGAACCAAAGGAGAGCATCGGCAAAGCTATAAAATTACTGGAAGAATTCGGAAAACTATCGGGATTTAAACTGAACAAGGAAAAAACAAAAATAATGACTAAAAATATGAAAGAAGACACCAAAAATGAGCTTGAAAGACAAACTGGAATTAAAATAGCTAAAAAAGTTAAATACCTTGGAATTTGGATAACCATGAAAAATATAAATTTGATGGAAAATAATTATAAGAAAACATGGAAAGAAATAATGAAGGACTTAGATACATGGAACAGACTACATCTTTCGTGGATGGGTAGAATGGCGGCGATCAAAATGAGTTTATTACCCAAATTACTCTTCTTATTCCAGAACATTCCAATAATTAGGGGAATTGCAATATTTAAAGAATGGCAGAGATTACTATCCAAATTTATTTGGCGGGGGAAAAGACCCAGAATTAAATTCAAATTGCTTACAGATCAAAGAGACAGGGGGGGGGGTTTGCGGTTCCAAATCTGAGGCTATATTATGAGGCCGCATGCCTTTGTTGGGTAAAAGATTGGATCGTCATCAAAAATAAAGAGATGTTAGACCTAGAGGGGTTTAATTTAAGATTTGGTTGGCACGCCTATCTATGGCGAGACAAGGGAAGGGTCCATAAAGGTTTTTCTAACCATATCTTCAGAGGGCCACTACTGGAAGTCTGGGAAAGGAATAAAAAATTGCTGGAGCAGAAAACACCCTGGTGGCTATCACCAATTGATATTTTAACAATTAAAAAATCAAACCTGGAGGGGGAACGGTGGACATATGAGGACCTACTAACCAAAACAGAATCCGGGTGGAGGATTAGACCATATGAAGAAATAAAAAATAAGTTGACTGGTTGGATTCAATATCATCAAATAAATTCAATATGGACGGAAGATAAAAAGATTGGAATAAGTGAGAAAAAATCCAGATTCCAGACTGAAATAATAGAAAGTAAAACAAAATTATTATCAAAAATGTACAACCAGTTGCTTGAATGGGACACCAAGGACGAGGAAGTAAAGGAGGTGATGGTGAAGTGGGCGGTAGATCTAGGGTATAACATAGAATTTGATAAATGGGAGGCTTTATGGCGTAAAGATATGAATTATTCAGCATGCACGACACTCAAGGAAAACATGTACAAGATGATGTACAGATGGTACATAACGCCGATAAAATTGCATAAAATTTATAGAACAGGTGATAAATTGTGTTGGAAATGCAAGAACAAGGAGGGCGAATTCTTCCACATGTGGTGGACGTGCGAGATTCTCAAGAAATTTTGGGAATCTATTTATAATGAATTAAAAAAAATTCTTAAATATACGTTTGTTAAAAAGCCTGAAGCCTTCCTGCTAGGGATAATTGGCAAGGATATCAAAGAAGAAGATAGGACCTTTTTTCAATATGCAACAGCGGCCGCCAGAACCCTCATAGCACAGCACTGGAAAACACCAAAAATCCCAACATTAAAGGAGTGGCAATTTAAATTATTGGATTATTTAGAATTGGCAAAATTGACACAAAAAAAAGAAATCAAAAACGTACAAAATTTAGTAATGAATGGGATAAATTTAGAACATATATGGAAATAGAGACAAGGGGAACATCAAAATGTTAATCAGAAATATATATGTATCAAAAAAAAAATCAAAAAAAAAAATCAAATCACAGTAGGCATGAGATAACGCTTACTACGTTATAAATGTCATTTTGGAATAGACACAGCAGAAAGATAACTAAGATAACATTATCCGAAATCGAGATAAAGGGAAGTCGATTAATGTTGTTGTAAAATTAATGTTAAGTTGTGTTGTTTATGTAGTATGTATTGTATGTCTTTCTTTTTCTTCTCTTTTTTCTTTTTTATGTTTGTTTTATTTACTTTTGTTTTTTGTATGTCTGTGAAATATACTTATGCAAAATTTAATAATAAAAAAAGGAATATTATTTTCTATATTTGTTATATATGGGGTGTATGGGGTGTTAGGGGAGGTAAGGTAAAGATAAAGGACCCTAGTCCTGTCAAATTTGACCGGGGCGCGGTGCTCATCTCTGCTTTCAGGCTGAGGGAGCTGGTGTTTGTCCACAGATAGGTTTATGGATCATGACTAAACTGAGAGCTGTTTCCTAGTTCTGCTGGATCTCTCAGCGGCGTTTGATACCATCGACCATACCATCCTTCTGGACCGTCTTGAGGGGCTGGGAGCTGGGGGCACTGTCATACAGTGGTTCCGCTCCTTCCTCCTGGGCTGTATTCAGAAAGTGGTGGTGGGGGATGAGTGTTCAGACCCCTGGGCTCTCACTTGTGGGGTGCCTCAGGGTTCTGTCCTCTCCCCCATGCTTTTCAACATTTACATGCAGCCACTGGGAGAGATCATCAGGAGGTTTGGGCTGCGTGTTCATCAGTATGCGGATGATACCCAGCTCTACCTCTCTTTTAAATCAGAACCAGTGAAGGCGGTGAAGGTCCTGTGTGAGTGTCTGGAGGCGGTTGGAGGATGGATGGCGGCTAACAGATTGAGGTACTGTTTTGGGGGGACAGGAGGCGGGCAGGTGTGGAGGATTCCCTGGTCCTGAATGGGGTAACTCTGCCCCTGAAGGACCAGGTGCGCAGCCTGGGAGTCATTTTGGACTCACAGCTGTCCATGGAGGCACAGGTCAAATCTGTGTCCAGGGCAGCTGTTTACCAGCTCCATCTGGTACGTAGGCTGAGACCCTATCTGCCTGCGGACTGTCTCGCCAGAGTGGTGCATGCTCTGGTTATCTCCCGCTTGGACTACTGCAATGCACTCTACGTGGGGCTACCTTTGAAGGTGACTCGGAAACTACAACTAATCCAGAATGCAGCAGCTAGACTGGTGACTGGGGGCGGCTGCCGAGACCATATAACACCGGTCTTGAAAGACCTACATTGGCTCCCAGTATGTTTCCGAGCACAATTCAAAGTGTTGGTGCTGACCTTTAAAGCCCTAAATGGCCTCGGTCCAGTATACCTGAAGGAGCGTCTCCACCCCCATCATTCTGCCCGGACGCTGAGGTCCAGCGCTGAGGGCCTTCTGGCAGTTCCCTCATTGCGAGAAGCAAAGCTACAGGGAACCAGGCAGAAGGCCTTCTCGGTAGTGGCGCCCGCCCTGTGGAACGCCCTTCCAGCAGATGTCAAAGCGATAAACAACTACCTGACATTCAGAAGACATCTTAAGGCAGCCCTGTTCAGGGAAGTTTTAAACGTGTGATATTTTACTGTATTCTTGGTTTCTATGGAAGCCGCCCAGAGTGGCTGGGGAGGCCCAGCCAGATGGGCGGGGTATAAATAATAAATTATTATTATTATTATTATTATTATTATTATTATTATTATTATGAGTAGTACCTCTGCTGGGGGACCTGTTGTGCTCCTTCTTGTGTAGTTTGTCTACCTTTGGTCTCCACCATATGTGATGAGCGCGAAGGCACTTTTTCCTCTCACGCCATTGGGCCCACTCTCACTTAGAGAATTTGCCCCCACCTCACTGAATAACCCTTAACCTGAAGGTTTCTTTTCCTTTCCTCTTAAAATTCTAACCCAGAGTCTCCTGCGGGGGACCTTAGTGAGGGAATATTTAGTAAGTTGGAGTCTCAGACAGGTTTTCTTTAAATAAACAATAAAGACTTATTTAAGGCAAGATAGCATGTAACACAAACGGATTAAACTTAGGTTACTTCAGGCATACAGTACAATTACACTTTAATTCTTCCTTAGTTGTTGAGACCAATAATGGGTCTAACATAGGGCTGCCATATGTCCAGAATTTCCCAGACATAGCCAGGATTTGGCCGTTGAAAACAGTGTCCGGGCGGAAATTGTTTAAATGTCAGAAGTGTAGAAAAAAAGCTCAAAAAACTTTGCCAAAATGTCTTGATTTTCACTTTTTGAAATAAGGCAACGCTAGAGTCAAGAAGGTGGTTTCTGTAAAAGCTGTAGAGGGAAGTGAGGGGCAGATGGAGCTTGTCAGCCTGGGAAAGAAGCCCATCTAGGAGAAGGATAACTCTGATCCTACACCTCTGCTGCCTTGTGGGACATCCTACATAAATCTGGAGTGGGGTCCCTAAGATGGTTGGATGGAGTCTTGTATGCCTGGTATACCTCCTTCTGGCAACTCATGCAGCCAAGCTGCTGCCAAATATATTGCTCTGCTTTCCTTTGAACTACAATTGTACCTCAGGTTACATACGCTTCAGGTTACATACGCTTCAGGTTACAGACTCTGCTAACCCAGAAATATTACCTTGGGTTAAGAACTTTGCTTCAGGATGAGAACAGAAATTGCGCTCTGGCGGCGCAGCAGCAGCAGGAGGTCCCATTAGCTAAACTGGTGCTTCAGGTTAAGAACAGTTTCAGGTTAAGAACAGACCTCCAGAACGAATTAAATTCTTAACCTGAGGTACCACTGTATGTCAGTGAGGCTGGGGTGGGGGGTCTTGTCATCCGGGCAGCCCAGGACCTCCATACACACTGTTCAGGCTCATGCCCCAAGGAGGTCACTTCAGTGCTGCTAACACAGTGGTTGGACTTTACCCCCAGAAGCACACTCCATTTTCTCTTAAGATAGACGGATGCTACCAAAATCTCTCAGCCTGAAATATTCTATTTCTGTTTCTATTTAAGCTATAGGTGAGTCAGTGTCTACTATTTTGAGCGGAGCAGGAACCCTATGATTATCAACAAATATGGTGAAACCAAGGAGACGCCTTACAATACTTCATAGTTTAAAAAATTATGTATTGTAATGAGTTTACTTGGTTTCAGCATAGGTGGTTCCCGCTCCACTCAGAATAGTGGAGAACTGGCTCTCATCATCATCAACCTCCCAATATTCTGGCAATAATTAGACTTTAGTCACTGAAACCACTGGTATTTCTTCTTGGCATTGCATGAAATGACTGTACTCAGGTCAAGAAAGTTCATCACACAGAGGTCCGTATTACTTTTGTGAAGGGATGCAATTCTTGCACGCCTTATTCCCCAAGTGCTAAAACCTTGTGAGATCCAGATGGGGCCAGATTTAGGTTTGATGAGGTCCTAAGCTACTGGAGGTAATGGGGCCCTTTATATGTCCAGCTGTCCTTTGTCAACAACAAATTGTCGCTTTTTTGTGTTAAATATATGCTATATGGTAATTTATGGACCTAAAGCCATTATTTGTTTTTTATCTTATACTTTGGAAATGTACATCCAGATTTTTTTTCCCCTTTATTTTTTTTGGGCGCCCAAGAGAGTGGGGCCCTAAGCTATAGCTTGTTTAGCTTATATGTAAATCTAGCATTAGACCCAGATGTGGAATCAGGAGCAATTCATTCAGCACTTCTGCCTTGTTCAAAACTACATTTGCGGTGCTTGAGATATTTCCCAAATTTGTGGCGAAGCAGTTGCCTGCCTGATTCACCACAAGTATGGCTCACCATGCTGATTCACCATGTCCATACCATGTCATTGCAAGCCTTTAGAAAGCGAACTGAGCAAAGGAATGTTGCAAGCCCTAATTTGTGGTTATGTTGAAGCAAGCAGATGAATGCTTCACCATGAATTTGGTGATCACTGTGAGCACAGTACTCTAGCTGGTAGTGGGGCGGAATAGTCCTAGGAAGCCATACATTTACTGGCCAAATATATGTATGGGCAACCACAATGCCAGTCTCAAACACATTTCCTTGGGAGTGAGACTGGATTCCCAAGTTCTTTTTAGATATGATAAAACCATTGACAGGTGACTCGTACCCATCATTTTTGCAGAGTGCGAATTTCTTCTGATCCTGTCCCTAACATGAGGAGATGTTAATGAAATTATTGGAAGTTCTCATAAGATGGTTTTAACTGGCTGAGAACACATTTCTGTTCATAATGGACATTTTTTTTAAAATTCTTCCTTTGCTCTAGGACTTTGTGATCATGATATAGCGTTCAGCCATGCTTTTAATATCTCTGTCCTTGACTGGTACATCATAAACTGATGGAAGCACTAACTATCATTTAACATGATCCAGAGAAAAGGTTTAAAATTTAATCTGAGGAAAAGGTGCCAGGTTCTTTGGTGATTCATGGGCACATTTCTCATATTGTGTTTGGAACAAACCATAAAACAGATTTAAGAAATGAGCTACAAAATGGATTAGCTGCTCTTCAGGAACAGCTTAGCTGAACTATAATGTAAATAGGCAAGCTGTCAGTTTTGTTCTAGTAGTTGAAAGGTGATAATAACCTTTTTGTGCTGCTTGTTGCTGTTGGAGCAACCTCTTTATCAGAAGCAGTAGAAACTTTAACTTTCACTTCCCCTCAAAGAACCCTGAGAATGGTATTTCTCTCAGAGGTGGACTAGGGATCTTTGCTAGAGAAATCACACTGATAAAACCATAATTCCCAGAGTTCCTTTGGAGAAGCCATGACACTTGCCATTTTCCAGACTGCTTTAACTTTGTAGTACAGATGTGACTGTAGACACAATCAACAGAATTCAAGTAAACGAGTTGCCAGTTCTTGATTTTCTCTAAGCATCTGTTATGTAGTAAGCTTGGATCCTAGAACAATAGGCAAGTAGGATCCTAGAATACAACAACTGATTGGCCTGCAGTAGCAGCCCAATCAGGCTCCAGGAGGGAAGCAGAATCAACCAGTCAGATGGGACTCATTGTGTAAATAATGTATATAAAGCCTGAGGTTTGGGGGGAAATTCACTCACTGTTTTACGAGCCGCAATAAAGAGCATGAAATCACTATGTGACTCCAGGTATATTTCAGCATCTATTCATACCTAAGGCTGCATCCAAAGGACATCATTCCCCAGTAACTATAGTCTTTAAAATGTAGGGTTTTAGAGTTGATAGTCTGCACCAGGCATAGGCAAACTCGGCCCTCCAGATGTTTTGGGACTACAACTCCCATCATCCCTAGCTAACAGGACCATTGGTCAGGGATGATGGGAGTTGTGGTCCCAAAACATCTGGAGGGCCGAGTTTGCCTATGCCTGGTTTGCACAGTGCCAGTGCCAGTTGTACTGATCCTGCTGGTTTATCTGGACTTAATCAGTCAGTCAGGATGGGGCAGGTTTCATTCCTGCCACATGTGGCTTGTGGGATTCAGGTGCACTGATTCAGTATTCATTGTGCCTGATTCAGCCAAATGAAGTACTGTCTGGAAGCACCTTAAAATCTGTGCCGCTTTCTGCTGCTTAGATTTAAGGAACCTTCAGAGCTGTTTCACACATTCTGATAAGCAATGAAAAGCAATGTAGTTCACAGAATTGTGTGCAAAAGGGAACTTGCATGTCTCTCCCTTGGTAAGTTTCAAATACATGTGGGACTCATGCACTTTGCCATGCCTCCTCCCTTTCCATGTGTCTTAGAGATCTATGGAAATTTTGCAAGTACTCAGGTGCTTCAAATCCAGAATTAGATTTTAAACAGTGTGCAGTCTGCCTTCTAAAAGTTACAAGAAAAAATGGATTACTTACTATTTGTGGGTACTGTAATCTGTTTCCTAAATCCGCATTGAGTGCATCTTACAGAAGTGGCTCCAAAAAACTTAGCATGGTCACAGCTCATTCTGATGTATCCTTTCCATACATGTGTGTTTGTTTTGTGGGTTTACTTCAAGTTGTGATGCTGAGAGTACCAAACATGTTGGAATCAGAAACGTTTAGGTGGTTCAGTGTTGTCCATCTGCAACTGATGGCAGGTTTCCAAGGAGCTGAGCCCCAAGTAATATACTAAACAATGGTTTACATGTCCGAAGAAGCTTCGTACCTGGAAGCAGCTGCAATTGCCATAATGAATTGAATCCCACAGCAGGTTATTTGTTAAATGCTCTTAGGATTCATGCTTGTGGCTTTTTTGCAGTGTGATGTTAGCCTTCCCAGGGTCTTCATAGTCCCATTTGACACATATATATGGAAATCTCTTCGAACATTCTAATCAAATTGCATTTCAGTGATGATTGAAGAATGATACCAAGGACTTTTAAATCCTCTGGGATTAAAGGTGCCGTATGAAATATATGTTACCTTCAAGGCATTTTGTTAAAAGGAAGTGTCATGCTCCTGTAAACAAAATTCACTAAATGCTCATTTTTATAGGCGATAAACTGCGAAGTGCTACTCATTCTTCAGTTCTCTCCTATAGTTTACAGCTTTGTCAGAACTTTCTGATTGATTTACTGACAAGCAAGCAAGCAGAGTTTGAAGGCTTCATCATAATGTATAATTCCGCTCTGGCAATTATGGAGGCTGAATGAGTCAGCGGATGTTCAGGAGTGGCATTGTCCAGTTACTCAAATGGGCTTTGTCAACAACAGGCTTTTATAGTAGGGTCAAATTTCAGACCAAACCTAGTTGACTCACCTAGAGGAAGTATTTCTCATAGTCAGAAAAATAGGTGGGTTTGCAATCTCAGCTGTTCAGGTACATATAATTCGAATCCAAAGGCAGGCTGCTGTCTGGGTCAATATATATATATACACACACATCATATCATTTCATGCTTCCACTTTCAGAGAAGTGGGCAATTCAAGGTATCCCCTCTTCCTTTGGAGAGTGCTAGAAATGTAAAGAGTCTTTGTACGTACAGACGCGGCACCCATTCCTGCCTCCTCTTCCGTTTTTGCTTGCCTGCCTCCTTCCTGTCATCTCTAAAGCCTGCCTGCCTCCTCCAGGCGGGAGTGCGGGGTAAGGGCACGCTGCCCCCCACAACTCCCAACCCAGGAGGCGGGACGATCGTGCCCGGCCGGGGGGGGGGGCAATCCGGCCCAGTGGCCAGGCCAGGGGGTGCAATCCGGCACAGCCGCAATCGGGCCCAGACCGGATTTTGTCACCCACCCCTCAGGGATGGCACCCAGGGCGTACCACCCCCACCTTGCTCCGCCTTTGTGGTCCAGCCCCTTGCTAATGTAGGAAGTCCACTACTGCAGCATCCTTGACATTTAGCCACCTAGCCTCTACTTTAAGACCTCCAGTGAAGGAGGACCCAACGCCTTCTGAGGCTGTTCCATTGCTGAACAGCTCATACTATCATGAACTTCTTGATATAGGAGAAACCTAGAAATGTAGCCGTTTTGCATCACAGAATAGTATGGCTGTCTTGCACTAAATTATTCCAAGCAGTTGTCCAGATTCATAAAACTACACCAAGTAGCCCAATTACAACTTCCCAGAGCATGCACATGGATAAATACGGCCGAAAGGAGCATTTATTATGAGTGCATAAGTTTCATAGTAAATTGTACATCACATTTTCCAGGCCAGAACTTCATAACAGATGAAGCAGCCTCCAATCCACATTACGGACGTTCTCTATTTCCTTATATGTAAATAACCTCTTTTGATCTAGCCATTTTCTAAAGAGCGGAATGTGATGGTGCCGTGATTCAGCAGAACAAGTGATGAAGGAATAGCGTCCCCCAAATCTAATGCTTTTAAAACCAGTCTGTCTGTTGTTTTGCCCGGAGGGAAGGAAATTGATTTCCTGTGGGAGCCAAGTGGAGATACGGTTCCTTGATTACTTAGCAGCTAGGGAGGTTTCATTTTCCAGACCCTTGTCCAGCTAGTAGTAACATCAGCAGAAAAAACAAAGCCTTAATCTCCAAGGTCCCTCTTCTTTTGAAGTATGTGTAGTGCATGAATGAAGCTTACTAGGGCTTCCGGCTGTGAAGAAGATGGTTTTATTCACATCTTCTAGTAGAGGTTATAATAGGGGGGAAAATCTTTTTCAGGGCCGCATTCCCTTCTGATCAACTTTCTGAGGGCCAAGAGGCAAAAGTGGATGCACGCAGATTTCCATACCAATGTCAAAATCGGGATGCTCATTTTTGGGTCCGGTGCTCTGTTGTGAGCCAGCTGATTCATGTCAGAGTGTGTGGCCCAAAACCAGCATCTTTTGGTCCTGAGCTCTTGTGGGAACCAGCTGATTCATGCAAGAGTGAGACCAGAAAACAAGCACCTTTTGGTCCTGCGCTCTGCTGCAAGCCAACTGACTCAAATGCCATTGTGCTGGACCAAAAACTGGGACATACCAGGATGCAATCGGAAGCTGAGATGCCTTCTGTAATTCTGGGATGTCCTGCTTCAATCAGGACAGTTGAACGGTATGAATTTTATCTTTGTACAGTAGGCTAGTTTCTATACACACCCATCTCTGTCCTCCATCCAGACAAGCAACAGGTATTGTCAGAGGCCCAGGGCACCTTCCAGGCAGGCAAAAGACTTCAGGTGTGAAACAGTGGCAGGGAATGTATGGCCTGGGGAGAATTCCAAGGGCTAGAGAATGAAGCTTGGAGAGCCACAGCCTGGAGTTATATCACTGGGAAAGATATTGGTAATAATATAAATACTGAACATGGGGTGGTTAGCGATCCCATTACATTTCACACAGGAACTTCATTCCCTCTTTCTTCTCTACCACTGTAACTGTTCCTTTTATCCCTCCACTCCTCTTACAAGAGGCCAGGACAACTACCAACAGAACTAGAGCATTAGTTCTAGAACTAAAAGCAAAAGTAGAACCACCTTACAGAATCAAATGTAAATAATCACCAACTTTCATTGTACAAATGGCGTCACTCCTGTTATGCCCCCAAAGCTGGCAGGAACAAAGCGGTCTTAAGCTGCTTCCTGAATGATTGTGCTGTGGGGGACAATCCAATACATATGAGAGGGGTTATGGGGGCTGAACAACAGCAGTTTGAGGTTATTTTGCAAAGTCGCTAACAGAGTTTCAGGGCGGAGGTTGGCATTCTACCACCTCTGTAAGGGAGCCTGTATTGAAAGTTGCAATCTTATAATTGCATATTAGGAGATGGAGTTTTAATTTATTTTGGAAATGCATATGAAACCAGTGAAGCGTGCCACATAATACCCATTCCGCACTTCTAAGAACTCGATCAATGAGTGTGGCAGCACCTGCACTTTGCAATTCTCTGCCTACTGAGATCAATAGTACTGTTTTTGGCCCCTGCTGAAAACATTCTTGTTTAGACAAGTCTACCCAGATGTTGCTTTTTAATTTTTAAAAAGCAGAGACATCACCTTGCCAACAAAGGTCAGTATAGTTAAAGCTATGGTGTTCCCAGTAGTGATGTATGGAAGTGAGAATTAGACCATAAAGAAGGCTGATCACCGAAGAATTGATGCTTTTGAATTATGGTGCTGGAG
This sequence comes from Podarcis erhardii, assembly GCF_964252035.2. NCBI lineage: Eukaryota > Metazoa > Chordata > Lepidosauria > Squamata > Lacertidae > Podarcis > Podarcis erhardii. Next base: position 47,056,518 of record NC_138510.1, on the reverse strand, counting down.
GAGACTCTTGAGAGTCCCATGGACTGCAAGAAGATCAAGGCTATCCATTCTGAAGGAAATCAGCCCTGAGTGCTCACTGGAAGGACAGATCCTGAAGCTGAGGCTCCAATACTTTGGCCACCTCATGAGAAGAGAAGACTCCCTGGAAAAGACCCTGATGCTGGGAAAGATGGAGGGCACAAGGAGAAGGGGACAACAGGACGAGATGGTTGGACAGTGTTCTCGAAGCTACCAGCATGAGTTTGACCAAACTGCGGGAGGCAGTGGAAGACAGGAGTGCCTGGTGTGCTTTGGTCCATGGGATCACAAAGAGTTGGACATGACTAAACAAATAAACAATAACAACAACAACAACAACCCAGATGTTGAGAAAGTTGATGTTATTTTAATCTGCTTTAGTATTTTAAATTTTGTAAAAGTAAGGTTGTGATTTTTTTCCTCTGTTTGTTTTACCTTTTTGCAAACCGCTTTGAGGTTGTCTTGCTTTTTTGTTTTTTCCAGCCCCTGTCTCCCTCCTCCAGCCCTGCCGGCAGTGCCTTCCTCCCTAAAAAAGGGTCAACAACTCTGGGAAACAGTGTGTCTCTGTGTGTGCTGGAGGGAGCTTTGCACCACGGCACCCGATATGCTTAAGATGGCCCTGATCAAGAGGCGTATAAATTTTATGAAATAAAGAAATAAAACCACAACACCCTGCTACTTAACGTTATTTCCCCAGTAGTGATAGTGTTTGGCCATGTATATGGAGCTGGTGGGACCTTCGCCCTACAATCAATTCATCTTTCAAGGAAGTAGGAAGCACAAGGAAACTATTAAGGGTGTATATTTACTTCTGATTAAATGAAGGCAAGAGACTTGCGTGCTTAGTGTGGTCCTGACCACGCTGCCAATGGAGTCGCTAGGCATTCAGAGTCTAGTTGCTGAAACTTCTGTGCCAGACGAAGCTGGTTAGGATTTCCAATCCCTACCGGATAATGCCTGTCTGCTTCCCCGGCCAGCCTCCCTTTCCATCCGGCTGCAGCCTCCGTCCCACTGCTGGTTGGTCCAGTGGCTGCTAATGGCAGCTGTTAATTGTTCTTCTGTTCCGTGCTATATTTAATTCCTCACTAATTTTTACCCTCCTTAATCGTATTAAAAAGACAGAATTTCCCGAGGGAAGGTTATTGCCTCAACTATGGAAATTTACCTGCAAGTCACACAGAGCCATGCCAAGAGGGGATTGAATGTATTTTAAAACCAGAACTCAAAGTGACTTCATTTCTGAATTTGTTTAACTCTTTATCAAAAAAAGAAAAGGAGGATTTGGTACCATATCTACCCTGCCCCCCTGCCACTGACAATAGTTGTCTAATTTCTAAAAAGCCATGCGGTTAGGATTAATTTTATCCAGAAGACAGACTCTAATCCCAAATGTGTTTGCATGTGGCTGTTTGCTCAATGACATGAGAAATACACTCCTTACATGCTCAGAGTTTCTTTTGCCTTATTTCTTCACAGTGTCTGGGATTATTGTGCCTGGGGCTCACAGCTACTTTTCTGAGGGGCGAACTATATGTATGCAGGTATGCCTCTTTCCCTCCCTTTAATTAATGACTGGTGGGATGTGTATACACACACACACACACACACACACAAATTGTTATCAAGATTGTGGCATGAGGAGAGGGAGGTTTATCCCTTTCTTTCCCACCCACAATCAGAATGAAAACCAGAGCGCCTCACCCACCAAGCAGTCTTGAGATTAGAAAACAGTTTATGAATTTATATCAGTTTATGAATTTAACAAGTCATTCTGAAAATTCAGCAGCATTTGAGTGTGAATTTCTCGCAACAGACAGATATTTGTAAGCAATTTGTCCTTATATATACATTTTGGGAGAGCAATACTTCCTACAGCATTTGTGTCTGCTATTTTAAATAACAGATGCTTTTTATGCACACTTTAGCATGTTCATTTTTGTACGAATTACTTGCCTAGAAAACTGCGTTGCAAATTTCGATGGATGACTGTGTTTTGGTTTGCATCTTGTTTTGGAAGAGTGAATTGGGTAAATTTGCCTTTAAATGTGGAATGAACTGAATTTCTCCCCCCTCCCTGCTCTCAACCCACCATTTACTGGACTTGTGGCTGTCAATAGCTGTCAGATTCCCTTGCATGTGTCCTGCATTCGTAGCAACATGCACATTTTATATTGTCCATGGGAGACAATGCGCTGCTATTGCTGCTGTGCTACGCTTGCAAGTGGGCTAGGCTGCCAACCCCTGATAAGGATTGTTCTCCATTGAAGAGTGAGCAGATATAAATTCAGACCAGCCAGCGTGCAAGACTGGGGCAGGAAAACCTCTGGGGAATGGGAGGTTCCTGCACAACATCCTTTTGTCTGGTAACCTCCTCAATAGCTGCCCTGTTTCCTAAAGATTAGCGAGTGGTTGCAATGAAAGTTAGGTCAAGTGCAGCCGTCTGTTGGCCTTGCTGAAAAGAAAGAACTTCAGTGAAAATTACCAGGCCTTGACAGTGGCATAGCAAGGTCAGGTGGTACCCAGTGCGAAAAATTTCTTCTCACCTCCCACCCTTCGCTCGAGTACAAACTGCAGAGACAGACTTCGGCGGAAAGAAACACACACACAGTTCCTTATCCATACACTCTCCACTACACAGCATTGAGTTCAGCCATGTTTTGTTGCGTTTGTTGACTGAACTAAAAAGTTTCAATACATATTATGTTGACTTGTTGAGGTTAATTAATTGTCAGACCATATTATTAAACTCGTTTTTAATTAAAAATAAAATAAAAAGTGTCGTGAGCCCCGCCCATTTTTTTTTATTTTAAAAACACATATTTTTGCTATTTTGTCACCCCCCTAAGAGATGACACCTGGGGCGACCCACACCCACCACACACCCCTTCTTACACCACCGGGCCTTGATAACACACAAGGCTGTCCCTCTGTATCTCTGTGTGCTTTGTGCCTGATTCTCTCACTACCTGACAGGAATGGCCTGTCCTGTTTTACCACCTGAGACGAAACAGGAAGTGCTGCCTCCTTGCCCCACATTCCACTTCCGCCATGGCAGGGCTCCATCTCTCACCAAACTCAGTGGCAGCCAGGGCACTCCTCCAAGTGTTGTCCCACAAATTGTTGTTACTTGCTTGGCTTCTCCTCCTGGGGGCATGGAAGACAAGCAGCAATGCCGCATACTAGAACCCTCCTCTCTCAGTGGTGGAAGCAGTGGGGCAGGTGGGCAAAGTGCTGCTTCTTGCACTTCCACTGCCTGAGGCGTTCACTTAACCAGGCATAATGGGCAGGCCAGTTCTGCTACCTGCCTATCAGCATGCAGGTGAAATGTCTACAAGCACCTCTCCCTTAGGTCGGTGATTTAAAAACCACCTAGTTCCATGGAATGCTTGGCACATTGACTTCTCTGTCACAGAACCCCTGAGTGCTGAAGAGGGTAGCAACACCACAGGCCAACCCCAACCCCCCTTATGCAGGACCGTGGGGGATTTGGATTAGCGAAGGGGCCCCCATGACAGTTCAAACTTCAGGGCCCCTGAAATGTAGGTCCGCCACTGACAGTAGGTGGCACCTCAACCAATGGCAGGCAGGGCAACTCAATTTGAGTTTTGTCCCGTGTTTTACAAGAACAACACCAAGACTGATGTTATAGGGACACCCCACAGACTGGCTGTAAGGAAGAAAGGAGGCAGGTCAGTGGGGGTTGGCTGAGGACAAACTAAGATTGGTGGGGCAGCGCCCCATTTGTCTTAATGGAACAGCTTTCACCGCAGCTATGAGTGCCTGAGAGTGAAGCCCCATAATCTCTGCTGACTTTACAAGGAATTCTGTAACACGTGTCAAATTGGTGGCAAAATCCATTGAGCAGGTAGTCCTTTCTCTCTGCTTTCAAGGACTTGCTGCCCTCTCCCTCTCCAATTGACTGCCTTCATCTCTGCATGAGAACCTTCTCCTTTGCATCTCCTCCTATGCAGAACAATATCCCCTGTAACCTGCAGTTTTTTTATTGCCACTCCAAACTTTATTTGGGAACTACAAATGTCACAAAGTGCGGATCTCGTCTGGTGGCCATTTCCCTTCTCTCTCCCCCCCCCCGGATGATAGATTATCACGCTGCACAGCTTCTAGGGGGAGGGGGGGAGGGTGTGTATGGCATGAGAGATGCTACAGAGAACTCACTCTTCTGAGACTGCATTGTACTTCTGGGTTAACAGCTGAGGGCATTGGGGTGGGAGAAGATTTGTCTCACAGGCCAAGAATTCCTCCTTTTATATTTTCTCTCCCTGGAGAATTCCTTCTCTCCCTGACTTGGCTGTGAAAACAAAGCGTCCAGTGTCTCTTCTGCTCCTTCTAACACAAAGGCAGTTAGAGTCATTTTCACTTTCACATTGCCAGCTACTTCTTCCTCAAATGCTTGCTGGGCAGTGGCTGGCTTACTGATGGCCAGATAACATTGCAATGCAGAAATACTTGGCTGCACACACTCACATGACTGGCTAGGCTGTGTGGTTGCAGTTGTGGCACCCATGGGTGCAGATGTATCCTCTACGACTTCCCTGGTGCCCATGAAGTCTCTGACTGCCACCAACCCTCCACTCACTGCACCCTTTCCTTAGGAGGTAGCAAGGCTGGTTCCATTTCCCCCACTTGAAAAGTTTGTCAATTGGAAGATCTTCCAATTCCATGAGCTTTTACAAGGCTCGCATCAGCAGCTGATCAGGAAAGCAGAGCAACTGGGGATAGGAGGGAAAGAGAAATGATCTGAGAGGATGGGAGGCAGGGGAGGGACATAGAGTAGCTGGGGGGCAGGGAGACAGGAGGAGAAATCAAATCACCAGCATGAACTGGGAAGAAAGACTTCTTTCTGAAAAGGTGGAGAACTGCTGCCAGCTAGAATAGACAATGCTGAGCTCAGCTAGATGGATTAAAGGTATAATTCTGTATAACACAGCACCCCCACATGCAGGTGCTGATCTTGTATTTCTAGGACTCACCTTCCAAGAATGTACTGCCTCTCTGGGGTGTTTGTTTGACCTCTCCTATGCCTTTCTCAAGCATGTTTTGCAATGTTGTTTGATGCTTGTTCAAGAGAAATCCAGGGTAGGTCTGTTCCACTCACATGTTTAGAACAATTTGCACCCCATTTTCTTTTCCACCTGTCATTTGTTCCACCCCCAAGAAACTGCTCTCTTTTGTCACTGCCTCTGTTGACATCCGCCCACACTTCTACCCTAGTTGTTATTTGGAGTCTAACCCAGTTTCCAGCGGCTGTGAAAGGATCCTTGCTTTGATGTGGTCCTGCATGACAGCCATGGTGGGCATCATTCCTTCCTATGTGACATCATCCTGCCAGAGGGAGGGCATCTGTACCTGAGCATATTGGTGGTCTGTGAAGTTGAGGGAGGACATCTGTTTAAATGCAACGGTGTGAAAAACATGCCGAAACCAAAACTGATCCAAGGAAGGGTGTGCGCGCACTAGGAGTGGGTGGAGAGGCTCTGGTGCCAGAGGAAACTCCAATGTACTGGGATGGGGAATCCGCAGCTTGAAAAGCTTCCCGTTGATGAACTGCAGCATGGAAAAAGAAGGCAAGCTAGCCAAGAAGAGAGACTGTGCCATGGAGACAGATGACTCTGCTGCCTTAACCACACTGAGTCACACCCAGAAGCCTCTTGCAATCACTTCCTTTTCAAAGTTTTCCTGGATCCCCTGGTTAATATACACTGAGAAAGGATGCACATTTATAGTTAGATCCTTTTCCCTTGAATGGTGGGACTGGAGGCAGAGATAGCAGAATGCATGGGGAAAAGAGAAGACGGATGGGAGCAGAAAGGCAGCGTAATGATGACTAACTTGAGGAATCACCTCCCAGCAACACCCTTCCATGCAACACTTTTCTGAGATGATGTCTCAGCCTCTCCCAAGTTCTCTTTGGGTCACCAAGCCTTTCTGCAAATGTGGTGTGCGTTGTTTTCAAGACACCAATAAGGCATATCATGCTGTGGCTTCTCCTTTCTCTCCTTCCTCTGACATTGGTTCTTCTGTAATCTCCATATACTCTCATTAATAACCCACTTGACTTGAGGATTCACTAAGGTTCCCCCCCCAAAAAAAACAGGTCTTCTTCTTCTTCTTCTTCTTCTTCTTCTTCTTCTTCTTCTTCTTCTTCTTCTTCTTCGGTTTTATAACCCAAAACAGGTCTTTTAAAACAAATAAGCCCACCAGTTTAAGTTATCCTGAAGCTATAGCTCTTAGTCTCTTTAATTTATGGCTGGTAAACTTCCAAGATTCAATGGGCTAACCGGAGGTGATGTGGATTAAATGGCAAGGAAAGTGGTACTGGTTAATGAGTAGCTCCTCAGTATTAGAACTCCCTCCACAAATTCATAACTGTGTCCTCAAAGGTCTCTTTGTAAATGGCCATTATGTTATATATTCCAAGGGGCATGGATTTAAAACTTCAGTGCAGGCATAGTGCAAATGACCAAAGGCAAAGAGCAGTGATTCATGGTTGAAATATCGTGGGATTTCTTGTCCATGTTAATGAGAGTTGCTAACTCAGCATAAGAAACCTGAATCAATGATTTCTGAAGCAAGATGAGGTATCAAATTCCAGAGGGGATAATCTGCTGCTGCAGCAGAAAAAAGCAAAAAGTGTTGTGGCACCTTCAATGCTCACAGATTGATTGTGGCATCACCTTTTGTGGACTAGATTCCATGTTGGCAGACGGATGAAGTGTTATTCTGTTGGAAGACACATACATGATGGTAGGGAGGGAGAAAATATAGGCACCAAAAAACACAAAATGCAAGAAATCTGTCTCATGTCTAAGCAAAACTCAAATATGCCCAAGCTAAGCACAGTGACAATCAATGTAGTGGTAGTTGGTAACAACATTGTATTCCTAGTGTTGAAGTGCTAATTCAGGAGAGAGCAATGTTTTTCAGACCAAGGGCCATCTTTCCTTCTGGACAAGCTTTCAAGGGCCACATGCAAAAGGAGCAAAAGAGGACAGAGCGGCTGATGTAAAATCTGCCTTTGTGCAAGAGGCACAACCCCTCTCGACCCACTATCTAGAACAGGGTGGTTCAACTTTTCCTACCAAGTGGGTAGGCTTCCAGCGACTGGTATTCAGAAGCATGTCTGCCTTCAGTTGTGGAAGCAGAGCAGAGCCCCCATGGCTCTGCCTTCTGCATGCAGAGCTTGTGAGATAAAATGTCAGAGTTGGCTGTGGTGTACAAAATGGAAACATGTCTACTCACTCCATCAGGGTTCCCCCCCCCCGATCCTTAAAAATCTTCAGGCCTGGACGATAAATTTGCATAAAAACCCACATGCAAATTTAGGGTGACTTTAGGAGGAAAGCCACCATGTAAGCAACATTTTAAAAAGTAGAATAAAAAAGGGGATAAGGGGCAAAGGCCGTGAAGTCCTTGTCAAAAGGCTAGGAGATAAATGTGACAGCTCTTGAGTAGCTGGGGAGAAGAGAGTGTTCAGTGCAGCTCTTAAAAGTGAGACCTAGTTTCAAGAGCAGTGCGGCAGCTAAAAAAGCAGTGAGTTAATTTCTGACTGATTATTCTCCATCTGGGATAAAAGTTTCTAAATTTGCCCTGCTCTAAAAATGCAGCATTTCCTGACAGACCTGAATTTGCAGTACCCCTACAAAATCAGCATTACATGGTCTCCTAGCTCTGCCATATGTGTTGGTGTGTAATAGATCCCTGAATTATATCGAAATCTAAAAATTGTTTGCATTCTGGAAGAGAACAGAAGGAAATAGATTTCTATTTTTAAACGTATTTGTTATTACAACAGAGGCAATAGGTAAATTTAAAAGGTAGCACATGGAAATGCAGAGCCATCTGCTGAAGATACTGTGCCTTCCACATCCACCTGGTGCTGATTTTAATGCCTGGAACCACTCATTTTAAGGCCTGGAATCTGCTCAGAGGTTCAATGACAGAGGCTGGATGACTATCTGTCAAGGACTCTTTAGCTGTGATTCCTGCATGGTAGGGGGTTGGACTAGATGACTCTGGAGATACTTTCCAACACACCCACTCAATGATTTTATGGTGTGTGCAGTCTCCTTCGAAAGATCCACTGTTAATCAACACTGTGGACTATACAAATCAGCAATTCACAGGGCTGAGCCAATCTGGCAATTCCTGCCCCTGTGTACTGCCAAGAGGTAATTCATATTTTTTATAAGCTTCCTATGTAGGGATTTTTAGATAGGTTCAATGTTATGCTCAGGACATCCTTATACCTCCAAAATTCCAGACACGGCAATAACCATAGGCAACAGTTTTCTAATCGGCTATAACAAGAGGACTTGCAACAAAATGTTGCAGTGCCTCCTCCCTCCTAAAATGAGTAATCCTTTTCAGGCAGGAAGGAAGCCAGCCAGCCATTCCCTCCCCACCCTACCCCACTTTCCCCTTTTCTTTTTCTAGATCACTCTAAATACTATGTCTTACTGAGCGTATTCAGTCCTCATTGGGCTGTTTTCAGTTTTGCTGCCACTTGGGATTTTTGTAAAGCCCCTACCCTTCTGCAAAAAATGTTTTATTTTTTCTACAATCCCTACATTGAATGGCAATGACCATCAACTTTTTTTGAGGGGTGGGGCAGCCCTCTAAAATATTTTATTGGGGCAGGGGCAAAGACCTCTCGGCCCTTAGAAGCTGGCTTCTATGCAAGCAGGTGTGCTGTATTTTGCTTGGTGGGGTTCAGGTGCCTTTAGTGGTTGCAAGGCAGGGAAAAACTTCGATGGTGAAGCTTTCTTCATCATTGTATCTCCACACTTAGTGAAGCTGCGCAGGTGGAGTTTATAGCTGTTAAAGACACAGGAGCCAAAATGTATTTATATATGCTGGGGTTTGTGGGTGCAGGTCACCCATAATTCTTAGAACTGGCAAAAGCTAGAATTAATCAAGGTGTGATTAAACTGCCAAACATGGACTTTCCTGGGTTTAGCTCGTTCTAACAAGCCAGGCTAGCTTGACAGGTCTTGCTAAGTGTATGCCAGTGGTTCTCAAACATTTTTCTCTGGGCCACACTTTCTTAATAAAAATTTGCTCATGTCACACCATTTTTTTTAAATGGTAGGAAATAAATTGCAAAACGAAAAGAAACAACTCCTAGCAATGTTTGATGCATAACAGAACACAACTAGTTACAGATAGGTAGCCGTGTTGGTCTGCCATAGTCAAAACAAAACAAATTCCTTCCAGTAGCACCTTAAAGACCAACTAAGTCAGTTCTTGGTATGAGCTTTCGTGTGCATGCACACTTGTGTATCTGTGTATCTGAAGAAGTGTGCATGCACACGAAAGCTCATACCAAGAACACAACTACTTTATAATATGATCATGGGACAGCCAGAAAGTATAAAAACAATGTAGCTACAGAAGAGCACAAATTATACTGTTTCTGGTTGTGTCTGTGTATGTATAAATATATAATTTTGATACTATACTACACCATGCTGAAATGTTTATGTTTCTTTGATTGTCCTTGAGTCTTCCCACCCCACTTGCCCTCTCTCCTGCCACACCCTTTCAGAACCACTGGTGCAAGCCATTAAGACACAAAGACTAGTGACAGCTCATCAAGGAAACCATCAAGCAAACACTGCCAGACAAGCTGTGTGTTGGTGGGCAGAGAGCAAAGGGGTGTAGGATTTCAGGGTGGATGATGTAAGTGAACAGGGAAAAGGCGTCAGTTTTTGCAAATGGCTTGGCAAGCGGGTGGGTGGGTTGGTTGGTTGGTTGGGGGGCAACTTGATGTGGGCTGTCTGGAAGAAGCTGTAACAAAGAGACACAGAGGATGGCCTTTTGCTGTTCTTTAAATCCAAAGCTACATTTATGGAGGAAGCCAGGCCTGCTTGGAATGTGAATTCTCTGCAAACCTTTCATCTAAGTTCAGGTTTGTATATATGTGTAAATAAACCATATACAGTGGTACTTTGGAAGCCGAACAGAATCCTTTCCAGAAGTCCGTTCAACTTCCAAGACATTCGGAAATCAACGTGCAGCTTCCGATTGGCTGTAGGAAGCTCCTGCAGCCAATCGGAAGCCGGATTGGACGTTTGGGTTCCAAAGAACGTTTGATAACCAGAACAATCACTCCCGGTTTTCAATTGTTTGGGAGCCAAAACTTTTGACTCCCAATGCGTTTGAAATCCAAGGTGCGACTGTATCATAAAGACACTACAGTCTCTGTTGTGCCTCGTTGTCCCAAAAGGGATCACAGACTCTGGTAGGTGCACCTGAAACACCTGGAATCTCACACCGCTTGGGAAGATTGTTGTGGTGTGCAACAGCATCTAGCAAGCAACATGAGCATCAGTGTGGTAAAGTGATTAGAGTGCCTGACTAGGACCTGGGAGAGCAGGGTTCATATCCTGACTCAGCCATGAAGCTCACTGGGTGACCTTGGACTGGTGGTAGCACACTCTCAGCCTAACCTACCTCACAGGGTTGTTGTGAGGATAAAATGGGGAGGAGGAGAAGTCGGTAAGCCACTTTGAGCTCCCTGAAGGAAAGGCGGGATGTAAATGTAATAAATAAATAAACTTTGAAAGGAAGCCAGAACTCCCGGCACTACCTAGATGTTTTGGCACAACTCCCTCTCTTTCTGAAAGTGGTAAATAACTGTTGTTTCAAAGAAGTTCTTTTGCGTGTGTCAAATACGGGGATCTGTTAGGTTGGTTTTTTTTACAGGGTTAAACTGATGTCAGGTTCCCCTTTTATCTCCGCCCCTCCTCCTTTCCCTGAGTCAAGCAGATTCTGAGAATAAAGGGCCGCGGCCGCTTTAAAAACAACTACCGTAGCTACTCTATAGCCAAGCGAAACAAAAGGGAGAGTTAGCCCGAGCAAGTCTTGGCTTTCTGCTCTTTTCTCTCTCTCTCGCTTTCAGCGTGTCGCCGGAGGCTGAGCTGCAGCGCCTACCTCGACAGGAAGCCCGCGCGGCCGCTTCTCCGGACCGCGGCGAGAGCACTGTCGCGCGCAACTCCCGGCTTCAGCGCCACCAACTTTGTCCCCACGTGAATCAGCGGCGAAGAAAGCCTTTGAAGCACGGGTGTGGAGTGGGCTTGTGCGTCTATACACGTGTGCGTATATGCACACGTGCGCTCACTGATGCGCGAATTAAGAGCATTTCTCCTCGGATCGGATTCAAAAGCCCAAGAGAGCGCGTGGTAGGACTGTGAATGAAGAAGATTGGTGTAAGAAGGAAAGAGGGGCGTGTGTGTGTGTCTGTTTGTTTTCATTCTTCATTTTCTTTGGCAGGAGCCTCGCGCCGTAATCGTGGGCAGTTCCGGCAAGAACAATCAGATAATGCTCCTTTTTGAAGCTCACCAAACGCACACATACTTCGGGCGAGGGCGGGGAGTGGAGCAGAGGAAACAATTCATTTCCCTCCCCACCCACCTCCCCAAGTTTCTTGTTCCCTCCACATGCAAGAGAGACGCTTCTTCAGAAGCAAAAGACTTTTTTTTTCTTGCTTTCTCAAGGCTGGAAAAGTTTCTTCCGTGGGTGGGAGGGGGCGTGGCCAGCAGGGGTGTGGCTTTTCCGCCGCCACCCCCCCCCCCCAGCTCGCAGTCCCAATTTGCATCGAATGTTTCATCAGGACTTCCTGATCGCTTTCTATTGGCTGCAGGTAGAGAGCTGGACGAAAAAGAGAGAGTGTCTCGCTGGGAACTCATGCAAATCTCTGGCCGATCTCCGCCGCCCCCCCCCTCCACCGCGCGCCAGCCCCAACTACACAGCCGCGCTTCTTTCCCTCCTCGTTTGCTGCCGAGCCCAGCCGCGCCGCGTCCCGGCGGATAAGCACAAGCACGTGTGAACGGAGGGCGATCCCTTGCCCGGACGCCCCTCTCTGGCGGAGGAGCCTTTGGACCATTGCATCCTGGTGCCCCGCCGGCCACATGGTGGATCGCCCGGGTGGGAGGTGAACAGCTCGAGAGAGGAGAAGGGGGGCGGCGGGAAAGGCGTCGGGACACCAGCCGAGTTGGAATCATGAATGAGATGTCCAGCTTCTTGCACATTGGGGACATCGTCTCCTTGTACGCCGAAGGGTCGGTCAATGGCTTCATCAGCACTTTGGGGTGAGTTTGCAGCGCCCTTTCCTGCGGGGTTGAGGAGGGTGGGAAGAGAGAGAGCCAGTCCCTGCGGGGAAAGGAGCTCGGCGGCGGCGCTGAGAAGGAAGCGGAGCTGTTTCTAAGGGCTGCGATGGCTTCACTGGTGTCATCGAGGGCGATGCGCGAGTCTTTCGTTAGCCTGAAGTTGAGCTGAAGTTCCGGAGAGCGCCTGAGTTGCACACACCCCACGGCCCGTGGTTTTTTTTTTTTTTTTTTTGAGAGTGGTTGGAGCACAGACGCGGGCATGCAAGCACTGCTAAATGGCAGCGGGGATCTCTTTCTGTAGGGCCTGGATCGAGGGTGAAGTGGTTTGTTGTTCGTTTGTTTTGTCCTGCAAGGATCTGCTTGCCGAGCGTGGTCAAAGGCTCGGCTGGTGTGGAGCTCGAGATGTCTTCCTGGTTTGGGCTGTAATTTAGTCCCTAGCCAGCAGGGGTCCGGGCTGGATGACAAGGGCAACTCAGCCTCAGAATCGCAGAGTGGGAAGGTACCACAAGAGTCATCCTCCAGTTCACCCCCCCCCCCCGATATTACAGGAATCTTTTACCCAAAGTAGGGCTCGAAACCTGAGTCTCATGCTCTACGGACTGAGCTGACAGTGGGCTTCCTTGAGCCTCTTAAGTTTTTGAGAAAGACAGTTGCTTTGGCCATAAAAGTCAGTGCCTGTTCCGGCAATGAGAAGACCAGGAATAAAATTGCTCTGACCTCTGGGCCAATTTACACAATATATTTTTAAGCCACCCAGTTCTTCCTGGGTTTGCACTTGCCTGGGCGGATGTAATTGGTAACAAGTTATCATGCACATTGTCTCCAGAGAGCACCATGACTGTGACAATGGGTGTGTGTCGGGGGGTATCTGAACAATCCTGGGGATTGTTGCCGCCCCCATATATGTGATTGCCTGATCAACACATCAAGTGTATGCTCGAAACTGTGGGCATAGCCAAGGAGGAGGCAGGGAGGCAGCAGCCCCCCAAATCAATACAAATCGGAGGTTCTGCCCCCACTAACAAAAACCTGCCTCCCCTAAGAAAAATCCTGGCTATGTTCGTTCTTGAGAGCCCCATTTATCCAGAACTATTTGCTAGGACATAAGATGTACTGAATGAACTAGCCCTAACTGGCATTTTGATCCATGAAGTGGCAGGGATTTACTTTTCTCCTGCTCATCCCTGCCCCTTCTAAAGTTTTCAACAGTGATGTTGACAAATCCTGTTACTTCGGTTCTCACTTGTGATCAACAACACCCTGTCTAAAAAAAAAAGCGTGACCCAATATCATTAATGCAATTAATACTGTCAGTGTTGTGTAGATGAATGCTAATCTGCAGCAAACAGAATTCCTGCTTTTGCCTTTATTTTAGAAAAACAAACTGTATCACGAACTGTAGACGCCTTTTCCTGAATCACCCTGGCCTCGCCTCCCTAGCGCTGTCTGCTCCCAGCTCACCCTCCCACCCTTGTTCCTCCTCTCTCCAAATCTCTCCCTTCACTTTTGTCCTGTCTTCTGCTTAATACTGTGAGCCTGCTGGGCAGGGACTTTGTCACTTCTGCCTTGTGTGCAGCACCTAGCAGGGCTGGCGCTCCATAGTCGCCAATTGACAGCCATGAATCAGTGCCTGTAAACTGTGATATAACCTGCCAAGCAGCTTGTCAGTGCACAGTACTCAGTAGCTGCTAAGACTGTGCCATCCAGCTGTGCTAATTTATTCTTTGCTCTGGTGGGCTGTATCCTCAGCAGACCCTGTAAGCGTTCCTCGGGAGAAGAAAAGGAACAAAGTAATGTTAGTGGCTGGATGTGGGTAGATTCTTGCTTGCTGTCTGCCAGCCAAGGATCTTGCTTAGAGTTGTGCTGCTTGTAAAAACCATGCAGGATGCCTGCAAATCCAGAGTAGGAGTCAACAGCGATGGCGCTGCCCCCACAACCGGCAGACCCAGGCACTTTTTTAATGGGCCTAGCAGTCTGCTTGTGCCTAGATGGCAGAGTCCTATGTTGATTGTTCTATATAGGGATTTATACATGGGTGCTATGTAGTCGGTGGCTGAGGACAAGAAGAATTCCCTTCCTGTCTGAACTGGAAGTGTTGAAGGGGAGCACTGTGTTAACATCACAGCAGCTGCCATGCAGGCTGTAAACTGCTTTGTGCTTCTTTCAATCTTCGGTAGTTGGGAGGAGGTGCGGCAGAAGGCCCAACAAAAACTATGCAAGTTGGATACACTTCAGAGAAAATGCCCATTAGATGCATTTGGACTGGTGCAAACAGAAGGTGAATGACAAAAGTCACTTTATCCTCCTCTGGAAATAGGCAGGGGGGTTCTGTTATTGCTCTTCATTTGGTTCGAAGAACGGACTATAGAATTCCTTTAAGGGCCTGTAGCACTGTAACTCAGGAAGTTAGGACCAACTTTTAGGAAGCAGCTACTTGGGTCCTGTATAACTGAGCATTACGTTACCTATACAACGGCCATTGTGGTCTTTGTGGGACACCACAGGATGAAATCAGCTGATACCTTTGTCTTTTCAAGATTCAACTTAATTTATTTATCCACATCCACCTTGTCTCTGCCTCCAAACTTGGGTTGTCACATGTCTCTTTTTCCAGGACACGTCCTCTTTTTCAGGGGTAAAATTTGAGACAAATGGCATTTATTTACTTTGAATGGCTGTCATAGTGTTTTTTCTTTTTCAAAATATGGCAACCCTACTCCAAGCACCTTTTCTGGCACCTCAGCTGCCTCTCCCAATTCAGATGAAACAGAGAGATAGAGCGAGGTGTCACCTGCTTATTGGTTTCATTTCACTCAGCAACTCATTATGACCGCTCCCAGATCATTCAGGAATTCATCAGATTCCAGAAGTCTCAGAGATCCGTCTCAATTGGTCCCCCATCCCAGCAGTGTCAAATAAAGGCATTCGGCCCATACCTCACCAGGAAATGTGGTGGTTGTTCTTATATATCTACTGTCATTTGATGTAAAGAGTTACCACTTAGACACTGCAATATTAAGCAGCATACAAATTATTAAAATGAAAAAAATAAAATTTGCAAATGTGAATTGCTTTGATGGTCCCATGTAGGGTGGCAACTTACTCACCCCCAAGAAAACAAATCAGGACACAGATTTGCACAAAACATGCATGGAGATTTAGAAATGCTTGCTTTTATTGATGCATTAATACAGTACCCCAGACTGTCGTGGTTAGGTAACTTGTGTGCCTGCAAGTATGGTATCTAGGCGCTAACTGATAGGCATCTTCAGGGCCCCTCCTGCTTTCCCTTCTAAAGGTTCTTAGGCTTTAAATCAGACAACCCTTCAAATAGAGGACTGTCCTCTTTAAAATAGGACACATGACCACCCTAGCCCTATTGCATGGGTAGGCAAACTAAGGCCCGGGGGCCGGATCCGGCCCAATCACCTTCTAAATCCGGCCTGCGGATGATCCGGGAATCAGCGTGTTTTTACATGAATAGAATGTGTCCTTTTATTTAAAATGTATCTCTGGGTTATTTGTGGGGCATAAGAATTTGTTCATATCCCCCCCCCCCCAAATATAGTCCGGCCCCCCACAAGGTCTGAGCGACAGTGGACCGGCCCCCTGCTGAAACAGTTTGCTGACCCCTGCCCTATTGGAAAGGAGTGGTTCACTGCCTTTGCCATTGCAGTAATGCAGATCAGTGAGAAATGGAATGAACTTTCAGTTGCTCATTTTTGGAAATACTGTAGTTACTTTCTCTCATTGAACTCATTGTTTAAGTGTAGTTGGACTGTGTGTGTGCCCTTTGTGCATAAATTTCAATCGCAGCTCAAGCTCTTAGCTAAGGTTGGTATTGAAAGCCTGCCAAAACACTAAAATTGCATGAAATGACAAGGTTGGAATGAATGTAGGAGACAATTAAAGACTTCTTGCAGAAATGAAAGGCTTGCTCTCCTGCCTGTAACAGAAGAACCCGTTGGTGACCAAACATGTCAAATTACCCTAAGGCTAAATAAAGCTGCCAGTTACACCCTTCCCAATGCATACTTAGTTCTATCTGTAACTTAGTTCTGAAGGCTTTGCGTTAATCTCATCAAAGGTGGAGGGGGTTGGGGAATCTACCAATGATGCGGGATTAAAGCAGCAAACATGAGCACAACTGTGATCATAAAGGGGGGCTTATTTCTATTAGCAGATGCAAGCCCTTATTTTGCTCATTCCTGTGTCTCACTGAGGAGTTACCGGTATGTCTGCCCAGATAGCGAACCATTATTGTATAATTACAGTGACAGTAGCTTGGCTGTTGCCATGGCTAAGGAAATGACACTCAGTTGCCACGGAGGTCACAATTCTACATCACATGTGCCTTGCCATGAAAGGTCTTGCAATAACGTCACTTTTAATTTGCTTATCTAACAGAATCTTTATTTAGGAAATGCTCCTGATATTTTTTTTCTATGTTCAGTTCAAACTCCATACATTCATATTGGCATAATAATTATACCAACAATAGTAAGGGGTTGGGGGGCTAGAGCCTGGAAATACAGGCTGAATAGCTTAATGTCTGTTCCAGAAAAGACTGATGGAAATCATTGTTAAAGACAGAATTACTGAGCATATAGAAGGACAAGTCTTGCTGAAGCAGAACTAGCATGGCTTCTGCATGAGTAGGGCCCGTCTCACTAGCCTTTCCAAGTTCTAGGAGAGTGTCAACAAGCATATTGATAGAGGGGTTCCTCCTGCCATGGTGTACTTAGACTTCAAAAAAGAATGTTTAGCAGTGATGGAGTGAGAAAAGTCATATTGTTGATTAGTAACTGATTAACAAACATGACACAGAAAGAAGGAATAACTGGATAGTTCTCCTAATGGAGAGATGTGGAGAATGAAATCCACAAGGATCAATATACCCAGCTTCATGCTCTGGCACCGGGGGGGGGGGCAGAGAGCAGGCGGGAGTGGTGTCCTGGTGGTGTGGTGTGCCGCCCGTAGGGGCGTGGTGCACATCCTGGGGACGGGGCGCCCAGCGCGGGCGGGGGGACAGCCGCGATGGCACCCCACCGGGATTGCGCTGCTGGGGGTGGGGCGCTCCCCCCGCACTCTTCCTCCCCCAGTGAATATACCTGTACCTTTTAACTTTCTATAAGAAGGGAAGATGGGTAAGGCGGACCTAGGGACTGCTTCTGTGTTGGCTCTTTACTAAATTAGGACAGTGGTCTGTGCAGTCCACTTCTGTCTGCCCTGATTGACAACTCCTCTTAGGATGCAGGTCTTTGCGAACCCTCCTGATGGTGATGGACCCCAAGACGTTCTGCATGCTAGGAGTGGGCTCTGTCAATGAGTCATGCACACTGTAATCATTTTCAGCCATTTTCAGATAAAGGCACATTCTAATCATTGCCCTGTACAGATGGTCAACTAGGGCATGGAAAGATTGCCTAATTTTCAGAGTGTGACTGGACAACAGATTTGGCTTTTAGCTCTTAGTCCTCTGTCCTAATTGTTGCTTCCTTCCTTGCTGCTTAGCCTTGAGCTAAACACACAAAGCTACCTTATATTGAATCTGGCCTTTGTCCCATTAAACCCAGTGCTGTCCATTGGCAGTGGCTCTCCAAGGTGACTTACTTCCCAAATTTGCTACCTGAGGCCCTTTTTAACTAATGATGCCAGGGACTGAATCTGGGGATCCTCTGCCAGCAGCAAAAGGCAGCCCTGCTCTCCAGTGTGGAATTGGGCAAAGGGATCTATACCAGGCATAGGCAAACTCGGCCCTCTAGATGTTTTTGAGACTACAGTTCCCATCATCCCTGACCACTGGTCCTGTTAGCTAGGGATGATGGGAACTGTAGTCTCAAAACATCTGGAGGGCTGAGTTTGCCTATGCTTGATCTATACCATTGGTGGTGGTGTGCATGTTTCTTTCCTGACATGCATTGCTAGTGCTGTAATGATGCCAACCATGGCTTGGATCTCAACTCCTCATACTTAGCATAGACCCATTAAAATCAATGGGACTTAAATTTGCTCTAGATATGACAAGGCTGGATCTAGTCCTATAACTCTGGATGGGTATCCAGTGAATCATGAGAATTTGGTGAGGGAACTGAGCTAGATCTTCCCTACTGTTTGAGTTCCCAGAGTACCTTGGGGAAAGCAAATTACTGTTAAACCTGCAGTGTCAAGACACCCCAAAGCTGACAGGGATAATTATGGCAGAAGTGGGGGCAGAAGCTAAATTGTGACCTATTACCCTGTTTCTGGTGAACCATCTTGTAATGTCTATGGTGGATCTATTCCTTGATCTAGACCAGGATTCCAGAATATAGACTATCGGTAGTCTATCCCAGGACTTGCAGATAATTCTGGGAGGAAGAACACCAGTCCGCATGTAACTGTGAACAAGGAAAATACTCCAAAAGAAACCTTTTCATTTAACAACCATAGTCTCAGTCCATGTTCTGATTTCTAAGGGTCCCAGGCCTCTGAACTCAGCACTCCTAAATCCCTTCTGGTTGCAGGTTGCAAAAAGTGCTGGACTATGTGAACCTTGATTGGCTCCACAGGGCACTACTTATGTCTTTTAGCAAGAATTCTTAGTCATAATTCTCTACCATGATGCCTTAAAAGTTGAGGGAACTCCAACTTAAAGAAATAAATAAATAATTTATGCTTTATCAGTAAATTGGTATATCCATTTCACAATATTCTTCACTATCCTCCTCTCACTTTGAACAGGCAGCTAGTGTTAGTAAATGTTAGTAAAGAAGAAGAAGAAAAAGAAGGTAAAGTCAGTGTAGACCATAGGAATTTACCGTAAACCAACACCTGTTAAAATGTGTTTGGGGCAACACACACGTAGTTTCAGCCAATATTGTAGACACAAATGCAATGATTTGAATTAATAATTCTTTACATCACAAACCGCAAACTTGCATTCCATCAGTGTAGAACTACTTCTGCTTATTGTGAAGAATGGAGCATGCGAACAGTATGTCAGAAAAGAGAGTATGACGGTGTGCTGGATTTGCACTCTGACCTGGTTGAAGAGGAAGGGCTTTGAGTAAACATGGCTGTATAAGTGACTGCTATTTAGTTTTCAATCACACCTTCAGATAACTATTATTGTGGTTGCATGTGGATTTGCAGGGTGGGGCTCCATGGAACAGGATTTAGTACACAGGAAAGCAGCAGCAGCAAGTCTACATGGTGTGAAATATCGTTCTGTCTGCAACAATTAAACAGGCACAATAACATGGCTTTGGCAGTTATTATCTCATGCTATTCCAGTGTTAAGAAAGAATGGGGTCCATTTCAATTGGCTGGTAGGGAGGTAAATGCTCAGAGGGCACAGAAGACTCTTTTATAATGCAAAAATTTCCTTCTTATGAGTGGTCAATATTGTCACGAGCCCTGCAGTGCGCAGTCAGAATTTGGTTGGATTGGCAGAATCTGACTCAGAGGCATAGGCAAACTTGGCCCTCCAGATGTTTTGGGACTACAACTCCCATCATCCCTAGCTAACAGGACCATTGGTCAGGGATGATGGGAGTTGTAGTCCCCAAACATCTGGAGGTCCGAGTTTGCCTATGCCTGCTCTGACTCAAGAGAAAGGAGGAAGAAAAGTGTGGGGGGGCCCCCCTGAATAGTGGGAACACAAGTTGGAGGAGGTAGGATCTCCCCTTTCCACCTTGACTTCAGATGCTTAGGGAAGAGAGAGCAGGGATGCTAGCTTCTCCTCATTTTCCTGTAGAGTGGAGAGTTTCAGTGGAGGCTGGGGAGGGCTTGGAGCAGCCAAGTGGGGAGGCAGAACCAGAGGTAGCAGCAAGTGAACAGGAACCCGAGCCGAAGAGTGCAGTCTTGAATGAGGTGCTACCTTCACAGGTGGGAGTAACAGACCCACCCACCCAAAAGGTGGGTGGGTCCGACATTCCTGCAAGGCAAAGGTGTTTTGCAAAGGAGAGTGCCACACCTTGTCTTTCAAAGCTTGGTGGGTGAGGCATGGAAACTTGTTAGGGCATCTTCATTGCTTTCATCCAGTTCTGAACTTCTTGTCCTGCTCTTCAGCTCCTGAGCCATGACTCCTGTTTCTTGTGCCTGCTGCTGAACTTGGACCATTGTTTGCCTGGATAAATATCTCTTTCTTACTTACAAGCAAGAACCTCTGCTTGGGTGTGTCAGGGTGGCAGCCAGGGCGGATAGCCAATGTTCTCTGGTGCCAGCTTCTTGAGGCACACATGTTTATTAAGCATATGTTGGCTGGTTTGGCTGTAACGTAGGAATTGAAGGTTGGCTTCTAACATTAAACATAGTGCATGAATGATAGAAACAAAACCCACATCCTTCCTCTCACCCCTCTCCTACACTAAAATGGTTTATCCCACCTCGTCGCAGATACCCGATGTGAGCCAAGGGAAACCACCTTACAGTTGTGGAGCATGGGAAATTATGAGAGAGGGAGGGACAGGTTTCATTCCAGTCCTCTATGCACGTCATTTAATTTTAAAGTTAACTCCTCCTTACCCACCCACCCCAAGCTGATGTGTTAGAATTTAATCAAATTCTTTCCAGGCTTTAAAAATGTACACAAATGCTTTTTGGACTATGTGTGTTCTGTGAAAGAAAGTTTTATATATGCAGATAGTTAAAGAAGGCATCTATAGCTACACACATTGTTTGGGTAAGTTCACGTTTTTGGCACCAATACGTGATCTTCTTCAGACATAAAACAATATTTGTTGCAATCAGTACTTCTCATAAGATCATTGAAATAGTCTTAATCAGGTCAGGGTCCTTTGTTCATTTGGACACTGTCTGCAGAGGAGGAATGTCTATTTGAATCTGAACCTTGCTTGCATATGGACTTAAGGGGTTCACTGTAACTAATAATCAGCACATTTAGCTCCTTTGAACATGGACAGGGGTGTGGCCAGGCAGACCAAGTCAGCCCACTGGGCAATGAGGAATGACTGACTTTGGCCACTGGCCAGATCCAGTTCCATAGCTCTGATTTTTCTGATGGTGTCTTATGTGAAAGTGTAAGAAAAGCCATAGAACATCACCGTGTACTTAATGGAACACAACAGTCCTTGAAAATTGCTCATAGCAATTTAAAGCGAATCTGCACACCTAATTGCGGCAATGGCTTGCTAATTTGCATGTGCAAAATTGCCATCTCCTGATGAGTGATGATGATGGTTCATTTGTTCTTACCGCCTCAGGCAATTATTCAACAGGGGCCCCTTCCCTCTCCCCATATCTGCCGTCACCAAATACTCATGGGAAGGGAAGATGGAATCAGGCTTGCTGTCATTGCTCCAGACCTCTGTGCACTTGGTCAAAGGTGTGGTTAGAGCATCTGCGTGTACAAATAGACACACACAGGCTGTGTACATGTACAGGGACCTTACCTTTTGCAGAATTCACAGTTGCATGGAGAGAGCCTGTGCTTGTTTAGATGCTGCAGGCCCTATTCAAGGAACACTCACAGGTTGGAAGTGGGGGCAGAGGGTACAATCCCATTCCTGTCTTCAGAGAATGCATGAAAACAGCTAGGAAGGAGCAACATTGAAAGGAAAATAAGTGGGTCCTGGGTTGTCTCACAGCTTGCCTTAGACTGGATTAGACTGAATTATCCATTGAAAACCCAACAACCAAGATGAGAGGTGCCTTTCAGGATCTCAGTCAGTGATCTGTTGACAGCAGGCCTTTGGCTGTTCACAAGCAGGGTGCACAGAAATGACGGTCTGTGTTTGCCCTCAGTGCCTGGTTTTTTTGTATCCACTGCTGCAGAATGTAATGCTGGCTGGTTGAGCCACTAGTTTCAAAGGACTAGACCTGCTTTATCCAATACCTTGCCCCCTAGACGTTATTGGATTACAACTCCCATCAGTTCCAGCCAGCATGGCCAGCAGTTAGGTATGATGGGAGTTGTAGTTCAACAGCATCTGGAGGACACCAGGATGAGAAAACTAGGACTAAGTCTGACACCTCAGTGGTGTTTTGTTTTTTTAAAGGCTGAGATCACAAATGCATTCCCATCACTTTATGCTTGCAGCACCAAAAAATGATTTGAATGGAGCTTCATGTTGCATTTGTTTTTGAAGTGTGTCTTAGGCTAGGGCAAAATAAAACAGATTATAGATGGATGTTGAACAAATGGTGGAGAAGCAGGAATTCTGGTGGCAGATGTGTCAGTAGGAAAAGTGCTAAAACCACAGCTTCTATGTTTCCCTTTAGGGATTTTTTCCCCAGGACTTTGTGGTTCATGGTGTGTTGCAAGGCTGCATTTGCAATTTCCATGTCACAGTTCCATTCAAGTGAAAGCTCTTTAGCTAGCTGTCTTAGACACCTAGAGTGGCCAGATGGTGAAGAGGAGAGGACTGCTCTACCTTGAGTAGTTGTATAGAAGAAGGCACTTCAGCAGTTATAGGTCTACTCTACAAAGTCAGCACCGCTGAAGTGCAATGTCTGCCACATATGGATAGCTTGAAGGGGCAAAATCAAAGGGTAGGGCCACACTTTAGTGTTGTGATGTGGGCAAGGGTGCCTGCCTTCAAACTGAACTACTATTTTTTGTGAAGTCCCTGTTTTGTGGACTAGAAATGTCTGAGGGCATCATTGATGAGAGAAAGGAGTACCAGGGAGTGGAGTGCAGTCCCAGAACCATCCTTGGCTGAGAGCCTTGGGTGGGAAATAGCAACCTGGGTGAGAGCCAGAAAGCTGCCCAGAACAACACATGTGTGTGATTGATGGGTGGCAATATCTTAAATATTTTATACGCTTCTGCCAATGCTTTTACTGTTGCTTTGATGTTTAGCTGCAGACTAGATTGAGAGATTGGTGATTAAGAAGGAAGTTTTGGAGAGATTGGGTGGATGGTGCATTTGTGAGTATTGGTGGAGGTGTGGGAGTAATATGGCATGAGTGATAATGGATGGGGGGTGTGCTCTGTGATTTGTGTTTATGCAGTGTGAATGGTCTGAGTAAGGAAATCACTTGGGAGTAGGTGGAAGACAGAACTGGGTGTGATGTGCATGTGTTAGTGGGGCGAATACTGCAAATTGCAAGTCTGACTGTGCTTTGGCAAGATGGAGGGTAAAGAGAGAAGGGATGGTGCTCCTATCCAAGTGGTTATGGGCAGGAGACAGCATGGTGAGCAAGGAGGTGGATAAGGTTGGAGGGCTTGAGGGCAGGGTCAGAATAGTTGCAGACAATACCTCTCTCCTGTTCTTCATTCACCTTACTGACACTTGATGGCCAGGCTACTGAGCCATTTCCCCGATTCCTAAAAAGTTTTCTAAGAGTGTTGCTACATTTTGGGTTTCTTAAAAAAATAAAATTGTTTCATCTGTAACTGCAGTCTTAGTTGTATGTTGTTATTTCTATTTTGTCTGTCTATCTATCTGTCATCTGCCCCCCCTTGTTATCTTTTCGTAAACTGCTTAGAGCAGGGGTCAGCAAACTTTTTCAGCAGGGGGCTGGTCCACTGTCTCTCAGACCTTGTGGGGGGGCTGGACTATATTTTGGAAAAAAATTAAAAATGAACGAATTCCTATGCCCCACAAATAACCCAGAAATGCATTTTAAATAAAAGGACACTTTCTACTCATGTAAAAACATGCTGATTCCTGGACCATCCGCGGGCTGGATTGAGAAGGCGATTGGGCTGCATCTAGCCCCCAGACCTTAGTTTGCCTACCCCTGGTTTAGATAGTGTTCTAGTATTAAGTAGCATATAAATATATGAAATAAATAAATGGAATAACAGACATTTCAAGTGACCCTATTTTCCAGGGACGTCCTGGTTTCTGATTTGATCCTGGAATATCCCGCTTTTCCTTAGCATGTCCCCCTATTTTCATCAGAGAAATGCTGAAGGGTATGGAATAACACTTGCATTTTGAATCCTAAGCCCAGTGCCTTGCTCTCTGGATTGTCCTAGATTAACATCCTGTAGATTCATCCCAGCCCTCTGCTCTGTAACTGTACAACAAATGCAGGATTTCTATTTTGGCGAGTTCCCTACTGGGACAATGCAGTGTGAATGCAAGTGCAGCAATGGCCCAGCCTGGACCTGTGCTAATTAAACACTGGTTCAGCTTCCTTAGATCATGATGCACTAATTGCCTGATTCTATCATCTAGATAAGGAACCCTGAATGGCCTAATTACAATACGGTTCTGTGTGCCTCACCTCCTTGATGAATCTACTCTTGTATTAAATTTTATGTGTTAACTGTTTCACATCAGCAACACTTGCGCATGCAATGCGCTGCAGCTAATCCCTGAAGGACATTTCAAGGGAAAGCAGAAAGGAAAGCAGAAAATGTGTTTGGTTCTCTTCTGGCCCTGCTGCCTTTTCATTTCAGGATGCCTTAAAACAACTGCAAATTGACATGAATTTTGTTCTGTTCAGTCATTGTGCTGACCACAGCACAAGATAATGAAATTAATGTACTACATACATAACATAGAATTGGGGACCACCAAATTCATTACAAAGTAAAAAAAAGTACCCAAGGAAATAAAACAGTTGCCCACTTTAAAAGCAATCATTGACACGGGCTCCCTTTGTCCTCATGAGGCTTTGAGTATCCACAAATTATTGTCACTCAATGGGCTTAAACAGCACAGCGGGTGCCAGAAAATTGGATAGATACATACTGCGCAAACAGAAGTTACACAACTTCTCTTTGAGCATGTGTAAATCCAAACTTTCTTAACGGTGCAATCCTTTACATACCTCCTTAGAGTTGGTCCTATTGAGTTCAATGGGTTTATTCCTAGGTAATTTGGTATAGAACGGCAGTCTAAGTGTCCATTGATTTTCTTCGTTGTTTATTTATGGCATTCAAAGATCAGCAACTTTTAGTAACAGATATTTATGCTCAGTAATTTTAAATATACACAAAAATGTCAGATACCATGTGAAATGCACCCTTTAGCTTTTGTTTAACAATAACCTCTTGAAAACCTTTCATTAAATTAAATGTTCTAATGTGCTTGTGATGATGCTTTGATTCGCTCACCTTTGATTTGCAAAGGCAACAAGAGTCAGGATAAGTGAGAACCAATGTAGAGTGTCACTCTTGAGTTAGAAGACCTGGGTTCATATCCACACTAGGCCGTGAAGCTTACTAGCCAACATTGGATCACCAGTCAGTACCTCTCAACCTAACCTACCTCACAGGGTTGTTGTAAGGAGAAAATGCTTGTAGAATGAGTGAGTGAACGAACCAGGTATAATCTTTGGAGGAAAAGTGGTTTAGAAATGCAATAAGTACAGTGGTACCTCGGGTGACATACGCTTCAGGTTACAGACTCCGCTAACCCAGAAATAGTACCTCGGGTTAAGAACTTTGCTTCAGGATGAGAACAGAAATTGTGCTCTGGCAGTGTGGCGGCAGCAGGAGGCCCCATTAGCTAAAGTGGTGCTTCAGGTTAAGAACAGTTTCAGGTCAGGAATGGACCTCTGGAACGAAATAAGTACTTAACCCAAGGTACCACTGTAAATCCTTCTTCCCAGTGAACTCTGGGAAGTGAAAGGCAAGCCAAACACGGAAAGGAGAGAGAGCAGGTTAGTTCCTTACCTGAAAAAATGAGAAGATGGTATCTGTGCATTTTATCCCATATCTCAGATTCTACAAATGCTAGATATTTATTCTTTTTTAAAATAATGAAAGCTGGCAATCTGGGGATTATGGTTCATCCAATCCAGTGAACGCAGCTGCCCTCCTCTTGCTTGCCTTCCCCATGTGGATGACCATGGTGTGGAAATCATTATTATGAAGTTGCCCCCTGGGGAATTAAATATCAGGAGAGGAAATAGACTATAAACAATGTGTCAGGCACACCTTAGTCATCACTGTTTTTGTCTTTGCAAAGTGAATATTGATGACTAATATCCCTGGCCTCAAATATGTCTTTGTTTCGTACGCTTGTATCATTGAAGATTGTTCTCTTCTGTCATTATCATAAAATAAGAAAATAAAACCGACCATGTTTGCCTTTTTCCAGAGAGGGGAAGTGTCTGGCACTAGCCCCCAATTCCTAAATAACTGTGCGTACTCTTTGGAGGTGGGCATGGTATAAGTGAGATAATAAGACATGACAATTATTCTACAGCACTTTGAAATTTTAAAGTCTTTTGCATGCATTATCACAATGTCTTGATGACAAACCCGGTAAGGTAGATCTAATAAACGATGAGCAAAGAGTTTTGTTGCTTCTGAGTCAGACTGGGATTTGGGAGAGGGTGGAAATTCAGAAGTTTCTAGAATGCAAGCTTCATTTCTTAGTCTTTATCTTTCTCTCTAGAGGACTCAGATAGATTGGGAAATAAAAAGTGATTTATATGCGTTGTATATGCGATATAACATTGTGACACCAGATGGTGCTGTGGAGTCCCATTTTTCTCTACCCGTTTTCCCTCTTTAAATTTACAATGCGTTTAACTGAAATGCTTCTTTGATGTGTCTAGATCCAGCCTCTGTGTGCTAGTATTCACGGTCACTCACTGTGCTATTGAGTTAACAGTGCACTTCTGAAGGGCAATTAAGATTCTCTGATTGGTGGAGGCAACTCCCAACATTCACCCACCCCTCAATAAAATCAATAGGATTTATGCCCAAATATGAAGAATCATAGAATCACAGAGTTGGAAGGGACCCTGAGGGTCATTTAGTCCAACCCCCTGCAGTGCAGGAAGTTTGCCCACAGCCATCCCTGGATGGACTCAAACCACCAGCCTTCCGGTTAACAGCCAGACACACTAGCCCATTGCGCCACAGGAGAAGTGTGTGATGGTTTCAGGACATGCAGAACTTTGAGGCTCGGCACACATTAGCAGCTTGAAACGCAGCAAAGTCCACTCCTGGCCGCTGTGTTTCAAGACGCTTTTTAATATTGCTGTTCATACCAGAGAAGGAGTGGAGGTGTCTTCACCCAATCTCTGTTACCTGATTTGTTTCCCTTGCACCAAACTCCAAATCATGGAAGCTGTCATAGGTGCATACGCTATGATCTGTGCAGGCACAACAGCTGCCTGAAATGTACTCACCTTGGTTTACCTGTGGCTTCTGTTTTCTAATCTGATGGAAACTGGCGTGAGAGAAAGAGCATCAAGCAGGAGTATTTCTCAAGAATAAACAGGACGCTTATGGATTATGGCTAAAGTCATAGAATCATAGGACTGTAGCTTTGTGTACTTGGGGCTTTAAACTCTGCATTGATTACTGCAATGTGTTATATGTAGGGCTGCCTCGGAAAACGGTTTGGAAACTTCAGCTGGTGCAGAATTCAGCGATCAGGTTGCACAAAGGCCTGGAAACGATGCCTTATAAGGAACGGCTAAGGGAGCTGGGCATGTTTAGCCTGGAGAAGAGGAGGTTAAGGGGTGATATGATAGCCATGTTCAAATATATAAAAGGATGTCACATGGAGGAGGGAGAAAGGTTGTTTTCTGCTGCTCCAGAGAAGCGGACACAGAGCAATGGATCCAAACTACAAGAAAAAAGATTCCACCTAAACATTAGGAAGAACTTCCTGACAGGAAGAGCTGTTCGACAGTGGAATTTGCTTCCAAGGAATGTGGTGGAGTCTCCTTCTTTGGAGGTCTTTAAGCAGAGGCTTGACAACCATATGTCAGGAGTGCTCTGATGGTGTTTCCTGCTTGGCAGGGGGTTGGACTCCATGGCCCTTGTGGTCTCTTCCAACTCTATGATTCTATGATTCTATATCTTCTCCTTGAGAGGTCCAGAGGGTGTCAACACAAAAAGGAGCCTTTTCTGTGGTGGTTCCCTGCTTGTGGAAGGTTATCCCCAGGGAAGTTCGTCTGGTGCCTTCATTATACACCTTTATGCACCCGGCAAAAACGTTCCTTTTTAACTAGGCCTTTGGTTGAGCTGATCAACATCCCATACCCTTTTAAAATGTGGCTCTTTTGGGGGGGTATTATTGGGTTATTGAATTTATTTTTGTCTTGTATGCTGTGGTCTTTTCTGTGAACCGCCCTGAGAGCTCTGGGTATAGGGCAGTATATAAATTCAGTCAGTCCATCCATCCATACATACTGTGGTGGGAGGAGCATACTAGAGCCAGAGTAAGTGTTAATGTGTACACAGTTGGAGTTTTGATGTAGGTTAAAAGCAAGCACAGCACATTTGCATTTATCCTTCCCTGCCCCATATCTAATTATTTCCTCTTCCTTCCCCTGCTACAGATGGGCAGCAGAAAGAAGGGGTTGAAGGAAATGTTTGTGCATTAGAAACCTGGGGAATAGCTGATAAGGTTGGGAGGGGACACGCCCCGTGTAGTCCATTTAGTTTCATTTTCATGGAGCGTTTATGCCATCCTATCTCTTAAAAGAGATAAGATTAGAGATACTGCCTTTTAATAAATAAGAATCAAACAAACCACAAATCAATGAATAAATATGCGAATAGAGCCTGGATGTCAAACTTATGGCTGGGTGGGTTAACAACTGGCCACGTGGCAACCCTAACTTAAAGGCATGATATATAGCTGCACTGTGGGCTTTCAGAAGTAGGTCCTGGTTCTTGATATATGAACAGAAGCAGCACAGGCTATGGAGATCCGGTGTCATATAAATCCAGGCTGTGTTTCCAGAGCATCTACTACCTTTTTGTTGTGTTAATTAGGTTACACATTGAAATGAATGCTGCAGGAAGCCCATTCGAAAGGAACAGATCCATTAGCCCGTTTGGGAAATGAAACCCCACTAGTCATTGCAGGTCCCATTATGTGGCTGTGAAAGAATGTGATAAGCTGTGTAACCGGGGTGGGAAGAGGTGGTGGAACAATGTGGAAGGACCAGGAAGAGTGAATGGAAAGGTGAACTGACAGCAAGGAAGTTGTGCACGTCAGCAAAAACTGATTGGATGGAAGCCTGATAAATAGAAATAACAAATAGTTTCAGGGTGAAGCATGTGACTGATAGGAATACATGGGGAAGACTATTGTTGTTCTAGTTGGTCTGCTTCTCTGTGTCTCTTTTCCACTCCATATTTCCTCCTTTCTAATCCATCTCTGCCTCTATTTTCTCATTCCAAAAGTGGATCCTGGGATAGCAATCTCTTCCCTGATTGAACCTTAGGAACTTAATCCTTCTCTTCACATTGTAGACAGAGTTTCATAATCTCCCCATTGCCCTCATTCACAAGTCAGACGTCTTCAAAGCCAGGCTGCTGAACACACCCCGTTACTCTCTCATCTTCTTCCTACAAAAGTATATTTTTGTTCTTTTCCTTATTCTTTAGGTTTACATCCTGCCCTTCATCACTTTCGTGATCCCAGAGCGGATTGAAGCGATTTAAAATCTGCACCAAAATTAAAACAAGCCGTTTGCTGTGTAAAGCACAATTGTAAATCAGCAGCCAACAGCAACTTATCCCAACAAAGCGCAGCAGCAAATATATCAGATCTTCTCCAGCTGCATTACAGCAGCAGGCACATCCATCAAAGTATCTCTCATTAGCCCCTACCAAAAGCCTGGGAGAATAAATATGTTTTTAATTGGTGTTGAGAAATGCTCAGAGACAACCCTGAATCTCGTTTGGAAGGGAGGGAGTTCCACAGCCAGGATGCTATGGCAGAGAAGTGGCCCTATTTTGGGGTCACCACCCCACCCCATGGTAGAATCCGAAGAAGGGTCCCTTTTGCAGATCTTAACACCCAGGCAGGATAATATTGGAAGAGGCCTTGCTGCAACCTGACACCTGCGTAAGCAGCATCACTTGAAAGTCTGCTGCATCCTTCCCCATTCCATTGCAGGACTGTGGCCAGAGACAGACTCCATAGCCAACTCTTCTCATCCTCTAAACTTGTTTTTTAAAAAAAATTATTTATTTATTTATTTATTTATTTATTTGGTTTTTCAGATTAAAGTTTTACAGCCAATTATCCAACATACAACATAAAAACAAGATTCCAAAGAATCTCCTGGACTTTCCTCCTCCCCTTTGTGGGTCCTATTTTTAACCATTTCCTCCTGCATCTTTTGTAATTATCCAAATCTTTTACATCTCCATTATGTCCAAAATTCAACATTAAACTACAAGTGTTATTCCAGTCCTACTTATCCTCCGCACCTTTGATTGCTGTTTACTATATAGTTCAGGGTCAAGGAGCTTTTCAGAAGGCTTTGGAGCTGAGTTTCAGAACAGTTTCCCCGCCTTCATCAGGACCTCCTGCTGCTCCCCAAGGCTGCCATTTTAATTATGATTGATAATTGTTGGTTATTTATATTTCCAGACATTATTTCATTTACTTGCCTAAGAATTTGGGCTGGAGTTGATGACAACTTTATATGCTCATCAAGGTGCTTTATTATGTTTTAACTAATAAAGATGTGGTCCGAATTTGGATTTTGGGATCCATCTCCTCCTGATGGAACAATGCAGCCAACTTATTGAGTTTTCTTGCTGTAATTCTATCTGTCCCTCCTTCTCCTGACTTTCTACTTGATACCATACTTTCACAGGGTTACAGTGTGGCAATTAGTGACAAAGCTGCCAAATGCTCAAATAAACATAACATCTCACCTTTTGGAACTACTTCTTCTTTTTGCAGAGGCGCAACCTGTCTTATTTGTATAACAAGTTTTACTTTCTAACTGTGAACATTACAATCACAGATTTTACCAGTTAGGCACCTAAATCAAACCATACAAACATGTTCCATGAAATGCCCCTTTCAGTAGTGCTGGCCCAAACCATTTTGATGTCTTGAAGCAGAGTCCAAACAGCAAACTGTTCCCTCCAATAGTGGTTGATGGGGGAAGTGTTACTTACCTGGTTTCCCAATGCCAGGCTCACTATGGTTACCAAGAGAGAGACAGGTGAGGCAGCAGGGAGGTTGGTGTAGGAGTATTGCAAGCATCATCAGATTGGCTGCACCTGCATCTCAACAACCTTCCTGCCGCCTTGCCCCCCTCTCTATCAGTAACCAGCATCAACTGGTCTGACATTTATAATCTCATGCAAATCAATGCTTTAATTCTGATGGTTTTAAACATATCTCCCCTAATACAAGTGGTAGTCCATGTACCAAAAAGCTTTTATGGAATGCTTGAAAACAACTTTTAGGTCTTAAGATAACCAGTGCTTACTGTATAATATTGCTTGCTCACTGTCTCAGCTGAATGGAAATTTGTCTCATCAAGAAAAGACCAAGGGCACATCAATTAAGTGCTTGGTAATGATGCTGAAGCACATTCTGATTTCAGCAACCTTGATGTCAGATCAAAGCTGCTATGTTAGCTTCACAGAGATTACACTAGGTGCCGGAAATGAGAATATGTCACCTTTTGCTATATCATATTTGTAGCTCAGTCAGAAGACCGTGACGTGCTTCTTGTCAAGGTTGTGAGTTTGAGCCCCACATTGGGCAAAAAGATTCCTGCATTGCAGAGGGTTGGACTAGATGGCCCTTGTGGTCCCTTCCAACTCTACAATTCTATGATTCTTTGCTTCCTTGCACCTCTGATTTCCAGGATGGTTGCCTAATTTTTTTTTGTTACATCCAGGTCTTGGGGATCCAAATGAATTAGAGAATCTAAATACGAAATCCAGTTGGCAGGGCAACAGAAGAGAACGCTCTTCTCAGATTGTGAGAACAGTTCAGGGGATGGAAAAGGCTTCTTGTACAATCTTCATAATTTGAAGTAGCTTGAAAACACTGAACTGAGAGACGTTAGGCCGTCTATTTCTCTCACTTAAGAACAGAGGCAAACAATGTTTGCTTTCTGGGTTTGTTCCAAAGTACTCAAGAGGCCTCTTGCTGCTTAAGTGCTTGCATCTATTTCCCAGCTCTTCGTTGTTCTCAAAGCCCTTGGGATAAAAGACTGGCTGGTCCTTTGCATGTCAGAGAGGTGAGCAGATTGTCAGTTAGTCGGTCAGTTACACATATCTTTTAGGGAACTCAAGGTGGTAGATGCAGGATTGCCTTTGAAGACAGTTTAGAAACTTCAACTGGTTCAAAGTTCAACAGCAAAAATATTCAATTGTGCAACTGCCAGGACCATGTAACACCACTCCTAGAAGATCTACAGAACACTGGTTAATTCTTTGTTTCGTGTTCAAAGCAGTATTACTGTTTTGTTTTTTAACCTTTAAAGTGCAGTGCATCCTAGGTCTTGCCCTAGATTATATTGAGATTGTCAGAAAAGGCATTTGAAGTACTGTTGCTCACTACAAGATCTATTCTTGAGCCTTTGAAGTCAGATCTTTGCTCCATCTAGCTCACTATCGTCTACATTGGCTGATTGCACTTCTCCAGGATTTCAGACTGGGGACATCTCCACGTGTTGACAGCTGAACCAGTGACTTTCTGCATGTAAAGGAGATGCTCTGCCACTGAGCTATAGCTTTCTGGATGCTGGTACCTTGGCTCCGGTAATCCCTGCCCAAGGGATCCGGGAAGCTGCCTTCTATGGAGTCAGGCCATTGGTCCATCTACTGGTCTACACTGACTGGGAAGAGCCTTCCAGGGCTTCAAGGAGGGGACTTTTCAACCTGAAGGAGCCTGGTACCTTCTGTAAGCAAGGCAAATGCTCTACCACTGAGCCTTTACCCAAGCTGATGTATATTCCCATGGTTTGCTTTCTACTGGCTTTCAGGTGGCAGATGAACTTCATATTTCTGAAAGCTCTTAATTGATATAGGGTTTTTTGGCTGGAATCTGCCGAACTTGGTTTCCTAACTTCTTTAACATCCCCACCACTCCATAAAATCACTTTACCTTTGTTTGGGACATAGAGTTGTATCCAATCATGTTAGTCCCTTTCAGAGTAAACCTATTAAAATTTCAGGACATGACTAACTTAGGTCTGTTCAATTTACTCTGAGTACAACTTGAGATACAACTCATGCTATCTAACTAGGGATGTTTACACCCATACCTTTCAGGGTGTTTTCACAAGTTGTTGCCTGGCCCCCTTTTCTTTCCTGCATTAACAGACACTGCCCTCCACAAGATTAAAAACTCTTCTCAGTGTCACTTGTGAAAATGCCCCATACATTTTCACTTGTGCTGTTGGGTGGTAGTGATGGCAGGAAATGCTTTTGAGTAGTGAAGCAGCCAGAGGTGAAAAGGTTAAGTGACTCCCCCTCCTTTTGTAGTTGTTTTGTCTGCTTATGTTTAAAAAAAGAAAGTTGGGGAGGAGAGATGTTTGTGAATGAGCATCACATGTAGTTGGGGTCACAGTGTCAGTAGTGAAAACCCTTCTCTGGATTCTTCTGCTTCTTACTCACCAAGGTTCACTGCTGAAGTGTCCACTGTTAGATAATAGTTCAGCAAACAAAAAGAATTACTTTTTGAAATGGAAGAAAAGCACCCTTAAATTTGGATAAGTGTGCAGTATCATTTCATGGAATGCTAATGTCAACATGAATCTGGTGACCCAATATACATTTTTTATGGTTAGCTGGCACACCCAAAAATGTTGAGCTAGTACTAGCCTGGGTATCTACCATAACCTAGTAATGGATCCTGATCAGTCATGTTAGAATTGCTTGTTGAAGACCATCTCCAGTCACAAAGAGAAAGGATTACCGCTGTGGGATCCAACCTTCACCCTGAGCCTTCCTGCTGAGGACACCCTGGCAATGTTTGAATGCATTCAGTAAAAACTTGTGTACGTTTGAAATTTTGGCTGCCTGGTTAATGTGCTTCCCTAAGTGCCAGGAGCAGCTAGCTGTTTGTTTCACTACCATAGGAAGAGCTGGAAAGGAGACAGATGGAATGAAGTGCTCTAGCAGGCAGAGCCTGATTCTCTGGAGCAACAGGGTCCCCCGATATGCAAGCAACAGGTTGTTCAACACGCAGCTGTTCTCAGATCCTGCTGGAATCCCCATCGCCGCCTTTTGCAACATTCTTCCCAGCATAATGTATTGACAGCCTGTAATATAGCACCGTATTGTTTCTGTGAAGGCAATGGGGGGATTATTGTTCTTTAATCACCTTCCACATATGCCCCAAGGTGATGTACAAAATCTAAAAATAAAAGCTAAAGAACAGCACACAATTAACAGAAGTTGAGTTTAAAAACAATGCAAAATAGACACCTGTGGCCCAGTTGTATTCATCCAACTGGAAAATGTGCTTTATTAGTAATCTGGGGGGGGGGGGGGCTAAAATAAGCTTATCACCTACACCCTGGTCATGTTTTCACTTGTACACTGCAGCTCTGGCTCTGACTTACATGGCACGACTAACCTGCATCTCTCTGGCCCAAGGTGTGGTGGCTGGTGCCAAATGGAGTTGGTAGGGTGGCAAGTCGGGAAGCCGAGCCAATGACGCACAGAATGAACCCTGAGTTTTGTCAATAAGAAGGCAAGCTGGTGGGGGTTTGGCTGAGGCAGACTGAGGTTGGTCAGCCAGTGCCCCCTTTCCCTAATGGACCTGCCTCCCTTGCCTCTGACTCTGAGGACTGTAGCTCAGAAACCCTCATGCAAGGATGGGGAACCTTTGGTCCTCCAGGTTGCTGAACTACAGCTCCCATCATCCCGGGCCATTGACCATTCTTGCTGTGGCTGATGGGAATTGCAGTTCAGCAACATCCAGGGGGCCACAAGGGTTTCCTTTCACTCTGTTGAAGCTTATGACTGCTCAATCAAGGTGGTCTCGTTTATCATAGAAGGCAGAGGGAGCTAGTCAGAGCTGAAGCTGTCTGAGGTTGGCTGCTGCTGGAACATGTGGACTCTGTTCATATGGATTTTCCAGCCTGGGCACTTAATGGAGCTGTCCAGTCACTGTCACTGGAGACTAAGTTGCTTGCTTCAGAAGTTATGTGGGCCTTTTCCTAGCTTGGGCTGGTGCAGCAGCTGCAACTGTTCCTGAATCAGGATAATTTGCCTGCAGTGATCCATGAGCTGGTAATAATCTCAAGACTGGATTACTGTAACACACTCAATGCTGGGCATGCTTATATGGTCTCCATATCAATGTGCCCTTCCTCCTTGGCTCCACTGTTTAAACAGTGACACATCTGAATGATTAAACATTCAGTTACATGTTTTATCGTTTAAAGCTTGCAGCCATAGTCAAGATAGAAATAAACTTCAAAAAAGGGCAAGATGCATCAGAGTTATTGTGGCTTCTGAAATGAGAGGGGGGGGGGGTGGGAGCCTTAGGTTTGAGGAGGTACACCCCTAGCATCTGTGTTATACTACTGGCCTCTATTGATTTATGATGACAGTGTTCTGCACTATGTTGCAAATGGAAGCATACATGCCAAAATACACGGAGGAGTTATGTTATTTTATATACTGAGAGCGATGATGGCAAGTTACCAAACCACCTTCCTCATTAGCATAGTGCAGAGGGGTTTCTGTTGACAAATAGGAAATAACTTTTTAATTGCACAGAATGTTTATGTATTAGGTACTGTTGCCTAAGAAGGATGAATGAATTACAGTGGTACCTCAGGTTACAGATGCTTCAGGTTACAGACGCTTCAGGTTACGGACTCCGCTAACCCAGAAATAGTACCTTGGGTTAAGAACTTTGCTTCAGGATGAGAACAGAAATCGTGCTCTGGCGGCGCGGCGGCATCAGGAGGCCCCATTAGCTAAAGTGGTGCTTCAGGTTAAGAACAGTTTCAGGTTAAGAACGGACCTCCAGAACGAATTAAGTACTTAACCCGAGGTACCACTGTATCAAGGTCCCAGGTTTAACCGCTGGTATCTCCAGCTAAATGGATCTTGGGTAGCAGGCAGAAGAGAGGCCTGGTCTTTCTGTTCTGGTCTAAGACTGCCTCATATGTTTCATATCCAAGCACTCACTGGGTTCTTATATTAGCCAAGGTTGAGAAAGTATCCAGTGTGGAGGAAGAGTATGTAGAGAGACAAAAAGCTTCTTCAACATTTAAGATCATATTGAAAAGCGTTCAAAAACATGAAAGGTTATCACTGCTGATGTTGCGTTATTTCCAACATGAAACAAAAAGGAATTGTAATTCTTAGGTTATTGTGGAAATGATTATGCTTAATAGAGAAGTTAGTTGACACTTAGAATGAAAGTGATTGTTCTCAAATATATGGGCTGTCAGAAAGATGTACCAAATTATGTATTTTGAGTAACTCAGTAGTCTGGTATGAGTAACCCCAAATGTTCAAAATCATGAATTGGCTTCCTCAAAGTCACAAGATTAGACTTAAATTATTCTGCAGTTTCAAC
Organism: Podarcis erhardii; assembly: GCF_964252035.2. Taxonomy (NCBI): domain Eukaryota; kingdom Metazoa; phylum Chordata; class Lepidosauria; order Squamata; family Lacertidae; genus Podarcis; species Podarcis erhardii. Next base: position 47,020,190 of record NC_138510.1, on the reverse strand, counting down.
ACATAACACATTTTGAAGCTTTTGTATTAGCTGTCTGTTTTAGAACATCTTGGCAAATGATAATTTTCAAGTTTAGCTGCACTGCTACAGAATGTTCAAGATTTATTTTTATTCATTTTTTTTTAAAAAAGGGAATTTTTAATTTATTTTTGAAAGCACATTTGGTCTCTGGTGTGTGTGCACAAACAAAAACAAACAAACCAGATGCCTGATTGTTTGGATATCCCACCCCAAGGTGCTGCTGGTGTACCATAAAATAATGATGCTATATCCCCAAAATTTACGACTAGGTCTAGGAATCTATGTTATTGCTTTGAATTATTTTTAAAGCTTTAGCAAACACAAAGCAGGACGTCACCCTGTGTCTCCTGTTCTCGGTGATAAAGGTAAAGGACCCCTGGATGGTTAAGTTCAGTCAAACTTTAATATGGGGTGCAGCACTCATCTCAATTCAGGCTGAGGGAGCTGGCAGAGCAAGGAGACAATAGAACAGATAACTTTTCAGACCACTGAAATCATTGAGTTCAAAGTCAAGTGCCATAACTGAATATTTTCTTGCTTGTTTTTCAGGCTGGTGGATGACCGGTGTGTGGTGGAACCAACAGCTGGTGATTTGGATAATCCACCCAAGAAATTTCGAGGTAAGAGACTAATGAAGCAGTAAAGTCAACACTTTTGCTGGATCAACTGCTTTGAGATTCCCTAAAAACAATTCTCTGCTTAGGTACTGATTTACCTAGCATTGAGTGGCACAGTTATCACTGTTACAAATCTAGCATCATGGGTACTAATTTGGTTGTTATCCACAGTCCTCTCAGAGAAAGACAGTTTGTTGGGATAACCACTAAACTTAAAAATCCTCTCCTTGTCAGCTCTGTCAAAGCAAAACATATTTTAAGCTTTTTATATTTTGGTGCCTTCAGTTTTGCACTCTTTGAGAGAGTCAGTGATATCTTATTGATATCTTTAATTTTTTTATCACATTACATTTATTCACTACATTAGCTCCCCCCCCAGGAAACCCTATTATTCATTACTTTATATTTTTATTATCATTATTTTATTTTGGTTTATTACAGTCTTCACATTAAGGTCACTGGATAGGTCCCAACAATTTAAAATACAACATTCAAAACAGTTTAAACAAATCACAAGAACAGGGTGGGTCCCAAAAACATATAACTTAAGTGTCAAAAGCCGGGGTAAAGAGGTGTATCTTCAACACAGACAAAAAGGTGCCAGATATATTTTTGTAGGGAGGGAACCCCACCACCTAGGATCCCTCTCCTGGGCCACCACTCCTTGAGTTTTTCTGAGGGTGGTGGAACTACCAAGAAGACCGTATCTGCTGATGACATCCAATAAGGTTTGTAGGAAATAACAAAAAGTTAGGGTTCCAGGTGGAGAAATCGAAGTTAGAAACAGAATTGTTAGAACCAAAGACCAAGGTACTATCTAGAATGTATAACTTGCTGCTAAAATGGAATACACAAGACGAAATGGTTAAATCGGCTATGATAAAATGGGCACAGGACATTGGGCATAACATTATGTTTGAGGACTGGGAAAGGTTGTGGACCACTGGGCTGAACTTCACCGCATGTAATGCTCTGAAGGAAAATGTAATGAAAATGATATATAGATGGTACATGACCCCAGTTAAACTTGCCAAAATATACCATTCGTCTGATAATAAATGTTGGAAATGTAAAGAAAACGAAGGAACATTCTTTCACCTCTGGTGGACATGCCCTAAGGTGAAGGTCTTCTGGGAAATGATATATAATGAGCTGAAAAAGGTATTTAAGTATACCTTCACAAAGAAACCAGAGGCCTTCCTTCTGGGTATTGTCGGCCAGAAGGTGTTAAAGAAGGATCGAACATTTTTTATGTATGCAACAACGGCAGCAAGGATTCTCATCGCAAAAAATTGGAAAACTCAAGATCTACCCACACTGGAAGAGTGGCAGATGCAGCTGATGGACTATATGCAACTGGCCGAGATGACTGGCAGAATCCGTGATCTGGGAGAAGAGAAGATGGAGGAAGACTGGGAGAAATTCAAGATGTATCTACAAAAACATTGTAATTTGGCTGAATGTTAAGAAGGATGCTAGATTATAAAAAACTGGCCACCACTAAACTAGATTTAAATTTGATGATAAGTGAGACTAAAGAAAATATAAAATTTTTTGGAAGAAGTGCTAGATTATATTTGAATGAGTGGACATGAGATTGTAAACAAGTTGATAATTTGTTTGGAAAAATTTTTTAACGATGTAAATGGGAGCGGGAGACGTGAGGGAGTCCAAAGAAGTGATGAAATTGTTGTGACAGAAGTAAGATCGTTTATTATTTGTGCATTTATATTTGAAAACTTTAATAAATATTTATAAAAAAAACAAAAACAATAAGGTTTGTAGGAAATGAAAATGCCTTGCAAGTATTTGGAGCCAGGTCATTAAGGCCTTAAAAGTTAGTGTGAGCATCCTGAATTGGACCAGGAAGCAAACCGACAACCAGTGCAGTTGTTCTATAACAAGGGTTGTGTGGGTTCTAAACCAAATCCCAGCCAGTAACCTGACGATTGCATTTTTGGATGACTACTTCTTCTTCTTCTTCTTCTTCTTCTTCTTCTTCTTCTTCTTCTTCTTCTTCTTCCAAACTTCATTGACAATTTTAAAAACAATTACCAAGCACAAAGTGTTGTCTTTCAGGACAAATGCAGGTACAGATATTGAAATAGACTTAGAAAATCTTTTACTTTGGAGATTAAGCTCATGTCCATAGGGTATACTTCAATCGAGTGTTACCATAATTTCTCCATAGTGACTGCTGTGACTGAGACAGAAGGGAAATCACTGTACTATTGTTAATCGTTTCTGAGTTCAAGGGCAGTCCCACGTTGAGCACATGGCAATAATCCAGTCTGGAAATTACCAGAGCATGGAGGGCTGAAGTGTAGAGTACAGTATAAACAAATAGAAGTGAACGAAATGCTTTTGTTTTCGTAAAAGGTCAATAAAAATATTATTTAAAAAACAAACAAATAGAAGTGAATAACAATAAATCTTGACAAGGGTTCACAGCACAGGAGCCAACTCCTAGGGGCCGAGGTCCCTTCGTGCCCCCCCCCCCAGTTGATGGGCATTGCCATTCAAATGGTGTGCGCGTGCTGTGTCATGTGATCGATTATGTGGGACAGGGTTTCCCTCCCGCAATATTCTACCCAAGTTGGCACCCCTGGTTCACAGTGTATTGTAATTCTAATCTTACTTTTAAGTTTTGGATTGGAGCTGACTGGGATTGTAACAAATGGAAGTATAATCTATTTTTGCTGTATCAAACCAATTGGAGAATTGTATGGATGGATGGGAGGAAGCAAGCAGACAATGACTGCATTTCTTCACCCCACAACCCTGTGAAAGGAGCGAGAGTCACAGGCTCTCCTAAGCCACTGTGGCCATCTTCTCCCCATCCCCATACCTGGTTTAGAAGGATGGAGAGGGATGGGCCTTCTGACATCCAGCACACTCAACGTGGCATTGGCTGGCATGAATGCCCAGGTACGGACGGGGAGGCTACCTTGGCTTCTTGTGAAAGGCCTTTCTGTGCCTGCTCCCCTTGTACATGGTGTAGGGTTGCAGCTTGTGTGTTTCAGCCAAACGCTGAGCAGCCAAGAAGCCACTCAAGCCAATGCCAAAGCAATAAATTTTATTGGGAGCTTGCATTGGCTCTCTAATGCCGGTTAGATGGCTGGGCTCCCAAGCACATTCAAGTCAGTTGGGATTTTCTTTTTTTAACTGAATGCATTCTCTGATCTCTCTGGCTGATGCATTGACTTGGTTAAAAAAATTATTTGAAGTTAGACCAAGCTGGGGTAGAGGAACATGATTCAAAGACAAAGCAAAATCTGAAACTTAAACTGATACAGGGGTAGAATGAGTTTTCATATCATATAAAATATAACTCTTGGTTCTCTAGATTCCCCCCTCCCCCTAGCCAAATCCTATTGCTAAAGGGGGAATAATACTGAACTTTTTTGTGGTGCTTTCAAAGCTTTTTTTGGTGTTCGAGGCATATTTTTCATATATTATCAGGTTGCAATCCTTACTTGTAAGGTAAGTCAGTATTATTATTAACCTCCATTTAGCAGATGGGAGACTCAGGCTGAGAAAGTGGATCTCCCAGTGCTACCCAGTGAGCTCATGGAGTTGTGAGATATGAACCTGGGATGTCCTGATTCACAGCTCGGTTTCTGAACCACCACACAACGCGAGTTGTCTTCTCTGCAATTTGTTTCATTCACTCTGTTCTGGCAGTGTAAGATACTTGGAGGTATGTCAACTAAGGAAGGGCACTTCAGGAATACAATTAATTTGCTAAGCTTTGTGTATGTTACCTTAGATTATTTTTTAGTTGTCTCTGTGGTGCTTCTTGAGCTCTGTTAATGCTCTGTTAATTTATTGGTAACAAGAGTCAGTGGCATTCTGTCAATCAAACATTAAACATTGTTGGAAATGTAAAGATGAATGTAGGATGTATACCTAGGAAGGTGAAATCAATCTTATTATATTTCAGTTCAAGGAACATTCCCCCAAGGCTATTGGTGGAGTGCCTCTTTCTCACCTCGTTCAGGGATGTTTCCATCTGAGCACTGATGAAAACAAAATTGCAGGTGTGGCTAAATAAACATGGTGCAGAATTACCTAGTCTGTTTTTCTAGTGATTTGAGGGAAACTTTGGGTCAGGGTTATCTAGCCAATGTTTCCTCCATCTTGATTTCTTTGACAGCTACTGTTGATAGGTAGCCATGCTGCCCCCCCACCCAAGAAGATAATTTGGCAGGCTGCCAACAAGAGCAGAGCCACCTCATGCTAGTTGCCAGAACACACAGTGAGAGGCAGGCCCATCCAAGGATATTGGAGGTCTCTCTCTCTCTCTCTCTCTCTCTCTCTCTCTCTCTCTCTCTCTCTCTCTTGTAATATAGGAGGGTAGGCCCTTAGCTGAGCACCTGCTTGGCATGCAAAAAGTCCCCAGTTCAATCCCTGGCATTTCCAAAGAAGGCTGGGCAGGACCTTTGTTTGAAATCCTGGAGAACCACTACCAGTAAGCATAAACAGTACTAAGGTAGATGAACCAATGGCTTCTTGGGATAACCTAAGGTCCCCCATGATGCTGAATGCTGGTAGTGTGGAAATGTTGTGGGATAGTAGGAGAGGATATATTGATTAAATATTATCCTTCCCCACTCACGCTAGTGAGTCATTAGCAGAGTACAGTCCCCGGTGTATAGCAGGAAGCCAGTTGGTAGATTCCGTTGAATCTCTTTACTTAAACAATCCCATCTGGCTTGTCCAGATTGGGTTTGTTCCTGGTAAATTCCCTTTGTTCCCTCTTAAAAAGAATAAAGACACAAAAGTCTTCTTTTAAAAGTAATGATAAAAAGTTTACTTACATTCAGTTCACAATAGGTTCCCTGAAGGCAGGCATTAGCTTGTAGTTACAGAAAAGGGTTTGAGTTAATCCCATATGGGAATGAGCCCATGTGCTGCTGGGTGAGAGCCAGCAGACAGCAAAATAACATCAATATCAGAAGAGAGTCAAAGAGGAAGATGGCTGCGTGACTGGCCCTCTCACAGGGTCACACCCATCTACCTGGTCACATGCAGGGGGAGGATGCTCCAGACAGGTGTAACAGGAAGTCGTCCTGGCTGGAGTAACATCCCCCTGTGTGTCCACTCTGGGCAAACAGGAAGTATTGTACTTGACTGCTTATGCTACATCCCACAGGAAGAGGACAGACAAAAGGAAGAACTCTCTTCCCACTGTGCATAGTTAAACTATGGAATTCACAGCCACAAGATGAAGCAATGGTTCCCATCACCAACTTTAAAAGAGGCTTTGATAAATCCATGGATGATAAGTCTACCAATGGCCATTGGCTGTGATGATGACTATGTCCTACCTCCAGTATCACAAGAGGTGTTCCTCTGAATACCAGTTGCTCAGGTTAGAGTGCTGCCATGCTCAGGTCCTACTTTTGGGCTTCCCCTTGCCATCTGTCTGGCTGAGAGTGCAGGCTGCTGGACTAGATGGGCCTTTGATCTGATGTAGTAGGACTCTGATGTTCTTAGATAATCTGAAAGGAAAAAAAAATAAACAGAAAAGAGCCTTATGAAACTGAAGCCTACCGACACTTGAAGCCCAGTAGGCGTTCAGGATAGATTATCTGCTAAAGGAGCATGACGTGTCACAAACCATAGTATCACATGAACGTTGTGGACAGATATGTCACTGCTAATATTTAGGATTGGTGAGTTGCGTTTTGCCAGAGTTTAATCAGGAAACAGTCAGAGCTAGTGGCCTGGAGGGATGCAGGCAGTTCCACAGAACGTCAAGCTGGGAGAAGCAATCAAAGCGAGGGCTCAGGCAGCAGTCAGTAGCTTTTAAGTGTCAGATGACTGACTTATTATATCTGGGCTGTGCTGGCAGCTGCATCATCATCATCATCAATATTTCTTACCTGCCCTTCACCATAAAGTCCTATGGCAGGTTACAGCAATTTATAAATACAATATTAAAAACAGTTTATAACCAATTACATTTATGAGACTAGACCAGGAACTAAAATACTGTATGTATATCTATATCTCCAGGTATCTCTATATATCCTGGGTGTCAAATACTAGGGTAAGGCTGTGTAACTTCAGCACCTTTGGTACCACTTTCTGGCCATCTCCTGTGGTGATCTGCTTGTGCGCTACCATAGTGGCATTGGGCTGCCACCAGAGTACATGGTTTGTGACCTTTATGTGTTATATCAGAAGTGGGGAGGTCCCCCCCGGTTGAGGACATCATCGGTGGTGGGGGACCTGTATATCAGTAGTGGTTAGGGCCCAAAGGTCAACCCTTCTCTCGTCTCTTCTTTCTCCCCATCCATTTTTCTTTCTTTGCCACTCTCCTTTTAGACCTGATACCTGGTGATTTTCTCCCTGGACACACCCATAATATGCAATTCCAGCACCTGTGGAAATGGGCAAAGTGCTATTGAGGCTTTTTTGTGCTCCTGTGCCTTTGATTAAAATGCTATTTACACTTGCTTATGAGTAAGCCCCATTGAACTGGGTGGACTTACTTCTGAGTAGAACTTTAGAGAACTGCACTGTGGAAATCTCTTTAATGATGTGGACACGATGCCTGGTGAAGAACTAACCTGAGCCACTCCCGTTTGGCACACTTCAGCCATGCCTTCCGTGACTCAACTTTTGCTAATTGTTTCCTATGCATGCGAGAGCCATGGATTCTCAAGCATGTCTTTGTGGTGTGTTGGCTGCCTGGTGTCCTGTTCCAAAGGGAAAAGGTGATGAGTCAGGGAAAGGGCAGGGCAACTCTTGGCCTGTGAAACAGGATGCCAGGGCCAAAGCACTGGGTTTCTTTCCTAAATCCATCCCTTCTCTTAGTCCTTGTCCATTCCAACAACCCCACTTTCCCTATAAGTATAGTGGCTCATTTCCCTTCTCAACAATTTCTCTTTTGACTTGCCTTGTCACCACACTCTAGCATAAGAATCCTCCTAAACACACCATTTGGGATGGAATTCATATGCTCTGGCTGCCCCTGTGCAGCAGGGACAGCCATCAGGGCTGGCTCTACCATTAAGCAGAGTGAGGAAGCAACTTCAGGTGGCAGATTCTGGTGTACGTGGGTTGTTGTTGGTGGCAGCATCTCTCTCAGCTGCTCCTTCTGCTCTCAGGGACAGAGCTGTGTGTGCCCCCCTTGTGTTCCCTAAGCTAGCTAGCTGCCTTCTTTCTTCCTTTTGAAACAATTTATTTATCAATACATTACACAAACATACAGAAATGAATACAAATACCAACATATTAAAAATACAAAAGGTATGATTCTTAAAAAGGAAGTAGGAGCGGAGGACGGGTATAGAGAAAACTCATAAGAACAGTTATTTAAAACCAGTCGTTCTAGAAAAACCGTTACGAAACTCATCCCCATTCTTCCGTCTCCATGTTAAGGAGAAAGCTACATTTCAGGGGGAAGGCAGCCCACAACAAACAAATTGGGAAAGCAAAACTATAACCTGAATTCTTTTGAGACGCAGACTTTTGACCTGTTGCTCAAGCAATGGCACACATTCCAAGCTGCCTATGCGTTTTGCAGCATTGTATAATGGTCATGGGTTGAAAATATCCTCCAGCTATTTGCAAGTTTAAACAGAGTAATTGGCAGCTTGTGTCAGTTTTACTGCGGCTATTAAATTGCTTGTTGCTCTTCCACCACCATTTTATCTAATCTTTTAATCCTTGCCCTTTTGTTTCCAGGAGTATCCTGTACAAGGCAACACTATAGATATAATTGTATGTGGTAGTGATAATGTTTCCTCTATTTGAGATGGAAAGGGGTACAGTTATGCCATTGTCAGAAGTATTGGCTTTTAAACATTCGTGCATTTGTTTATTTCAAAATATATATACGGTGCATTTCTATGCAAAGCCCATCCGAAATGGTTTACAGCAATAGAAGAACTATATCATTTAAATAAAAAATAATAAAACCCATCCTATTCGTTAGGTTTGACTGGCTCATGGTTTTCTGTGTATATATGCATGTGTGCTATGATATTTGTGCTTCTGGAAGTGAAAAATCTCCCTTTGCTCTGCTGTCACTTGTCCTTGTCTTGTTTCCTTTGCCACAGCTCAGAATGGAAACACACAGGAAAACAAAACAGAAATACACTGTATTTGGGGTAGAATGTTTTAAGATCTGCATACACACATTTCTTTTCTGGGGCTTTCTGCATCTTGCCGCATTGGCTATGCAGTGGGTTTTTGAAGCAGAATGGATCTCATATTCTCACAAGGATATGCAACAAACCTAGCATGAATCCTCAGGTGTTTACACTTTGCCATCCTGGGATTCAGCAAATTTGACCCTGAATTCAATGCCAGCAGGGCATGCGCCACTCCAGGGCTGTTTCTTCTCTTGATGTCATAGGATTTCAACAGGAGCAGCTTCAGGTTACTGCAAGGAAACCACTGCAAGTAATAACATCGACTGGTCCAAACACTCAGAAGAATCACACTCTCTTGAAAACTGCTGGAGCTGACACACCTTTGGTGCAGTATTCCAGCTTTCAGGAAAATTCACTCTCAATGAATTTCAGAAGGCTGGTCTATTAACTGCTCAGACAGTGGTTCAGCACTTTTGATATTCTGTGATATAATTATTTACAGCACAAGATTAAAAATGCTATCATCAGCTGCTGGCCTTTGGCACATGTTATCACATCCTTGTGGGTCTTTGAGCTTTTTTGGTCCTAGGACTGTGTAGGGACTTACTGGGCAATTTCTAGAAATAGAACTCCCCCATTTCAGGTTCAGTTTTTGAGACAAAAACACATGGGCCTAGATTCAACAAAACAGTTGTATCAGCAATGAGTCTGGCTAGTGCAAAGTGGCTTTCCCTCATCTTCTCTCCCCATTTGCCCATGCACCCCCCAATCAACCCCAGAGGGTTGGGAGAATCCCTAGAACAGCACATGGGAGCAGAAGAGCAAAAAATGGTTGTACTGGCAGAACAATAATAATAGTGTGAAATTGAATTCCTCCCATGGTTTTGTCAAAAAAGAAGAGACAATCTGTTCGCCAAGCAGCAGACATAGCTCTAGTGGTGACCTGCACCAGACTACCAGACTACTTAGGAAACCTCCAAATTAAACTAAACTAAATTGAACGAAGTATATAATTCTGAGGCATGGATTTCTTTCCTGCCCTGGTTTGGACCTTGGCATTTCACTGACTGTATTCCTCTGATCCGCCTTAAGTCTCTTTTGCGGATTGGTCTTCAAATATTACTGATGATATTTCACTTCATAGTGAAACTGCCCTGATATTCCTTTTTAACCCCCCCCCCCGGACCCATGCAAATGTCAATTAAGTCTTTCCAATGTGCCTTTGTTTGATTGCAAATGACAAACATCCATGCAAATGGAGATTTACTGAATCTGTACGTTTCTAGAGAAGCAGACGTCTTAAATGGCATTTGCACACCTCTTCAGAAACAGGTTTTAAGCTGCACATGTTCAAAAAGTCATGTTGGCGGCAGCCCTTAGAATCCAGCTAAAATCACATAGTTCAGCTATGAAGTGTCTGGACTTGGCTGGGCCAACAGAAATGTCTGATCACAGCTTGGCAGTTCCTGCTCCCCGCCCCTTTCCATGCTTTCCCCTGAGGCTCTTTTAGCAAGGCAGATCCCCATGTTTGGACACGTTAGGGGGGGAAAAACGAAGGTATTCAAATCTTCTACTTCGTCAGAGACATGACAATAAATGCTTTAAGATTTATTTTATTTTTTAAACACACTGTGGGTGGCTGGCTGGGTGTAACAGACAACATAATTGCACATAATCACCACCCATTGAGGACACAGCAGCAGGACAGCTGATTCCATTCATATCCTCTGGTCAGAAACAGCTCGGTGTCCAGCAGGATCAGCAGGAAGCAGGGTCATTCCAGTAATGGATTCACACCTCTGCTCTAACTCTGGTGTTCAGTCCTCAGGGAAACTTCCAGCCAAGTCACTGAACTGCTGGTGCAGTTTAACCTTGACACGACTCACTTGCAAGCACATGCATATTCCTTTGGTGATAATGGCAGAGGCAAGGAGTCGGGGACGACGACGACCCTGCACTAAATGATGTGGGATGCATTGTCTACACTGACTGCCGGTGGCTTGCCAGGTTTTGAGCTAGGGTTCTTTACCAGTCCTACCCAGGGACGCTGGTGGCGCTGTGGGTTAAACCACAGAGCCTAGGACTTGCCGATCAGAAGGTCGGCGGTTCAAATCCCCACAATGGGGTGAAATCCCATTGCTCGGTCCCTGCTCCTGCCAACCTAGCAGTTTGAAAGCATGTCAAAGTGCAAGTGGATAAATAGGTACCGCTCCGGCGGGAAGGTAAACGGCATTTCTGTGCGCTGCTCTGGTTCACCAGAAGGGGCTTAGTCATGCTGGCCACATGACCCGGAAGCTGTACACCGGCTCCCTCGGCCAATAAAGCGAGATGAGCACTGCAACCCCAGAGTTGGCCACGACTAATGGTTAGGGGTCCCTTTACCTACCTTTACCTTTACCAGTCCTACCCAGAGATGGCAGGGATTGAACTAGAGACCTGCACACAGAGCAGATCCTCTACCACTCAGCTACATCCATTCCTTTTGCTGTATCCCTGGTGATGCCAGTGCATTGCTGTACCCTCAAGCTCCATTTATTAAAGAAGGGTTAACCCTTCTTTATTTAAGTGATGGTCTTTTGTGAGGATGCAGGGTTGATTTCCAGGTAGGAATTTTGAAACTTTTTGAAGCAGCCCTTACTCTTGTCTGGCCTTCCTCAGAAGTCAAATCGACAATAGCAACGATATATAGGCTCCCAGCTTGTTACCTGGAGAAGAAAATGTATGAAAAACAAGAAATTGTACCATTAATCTCCAGCTCAGGCAATTGATGATGCATTGGGGCACATCAGTTTTTGTACTGAGAGACAGTAAGGACCCACAGTCCCTTCACACACTTGTTCAGTACATGAGAGGTTGTTTTGTGTGAAGCTCCCTCTAGTTTTCTATGTACAAGCATTTGTGTGTGAGGTATGTCTGTGTGTGAATATGGAAATCTGGGCATTTGTCCATCTATGAGCACCTACCAGCAGTAGAACAGTACAGACCAGGCAGAGGTTGATCACTCAGTCTGCTGTTTGTGAGAAACTGGTCCTAATTCATGAGGAGGGGACATGACCTGCTAAAGTGGGGAGTTTCCAATATGATGTTCTCTAGATGCTATTGGATTGCAGCTCCCAGCATCCCTGATGGTTAGCCATGCTGTGTGGGGACAATGAGAGTTGGGAGTCCAGCAAAACTGGGGGAGGGGGAAAGGGGGTCACCACATGCATTAACCCTGTGCTAAGGAATTCCCCTGGCATGGGAGGTGAGGTGTCCTTGGTGTGGGACTTGCCAATAGCAGAAGCAGCCGTGTGGAATGAGACAACGAAAAATGGCTTCCTTCCAGAACTGGTGAGAATAATGTTTTGCGCCTGCTTATTCATCACTCTCTGATGAATAACTGACAGCAGGTTTGCCAGCAACTTGGGACGGGATCCAAGAATGGAAATTATTTTCTTCTAGTGTCTGAAGTTTCTGTGGTGCTATTTTAGGAGCAATTAAGAGCCATCAAGGACTTTGGTTCCATCCACCTGGGACTGTCTTTCTAACAAACAATTGAAATCACTGCTAGGCCAATTTTCAAAGCAATTTTCACATGTTTTGCCAGGGTGGGGCAAAAATATCACTCAAGGATTGGATTAATTTTAAAGCAGGGGAATTTAAAGAACTTTCTAGAGTAGATCTACCTTTAAATACAAGGTTGCTAGTTCCCCCTTTTAAAAAATGGTCACAGTGCAACTCTCCCCCTGCCCCCAGTGCCCCTGAGAGTGGCATTCACACATTGCAAGGCTGATTTTAATTCTTTCTCAACCCTCCTTTATTTTGATAATGCATTTTGTTCAGGGTCAAAAGTGAAGAAGAATTATTCTTACTGCTTAATAGAACTTTCCCATCCTTGCCTAAAAGCTGTACATGCCATTACATTTGCAGGAATTGCTATTTCCTCCTAAAAGATGTATGAGAATCTCTTTTCCTAGCATTTGAGAGCTACAGGAGAGATGGCGATAATGAAAAACGGCCCTCTTTTTCTAGCATCTAAAAGGTGTAGAAGGATTTGCATTATCACATAGCTCTTAGACACTAGCAGTGACACAAGGGAAGGTGGACTCCCACAGCTAAGAGTCTTGTCTTTTCCAGACTTCTCAGATATGTAACATTTACATCGTATTTAACCTGAAAGTTAACGTTAGTAGAAAGAGAATAATTTGGTGAGCAGCAGCTCTTAATAATCAGTGGTGAGCGTTAGAAGAATGTAATGCTTTCAGGCTTCCCACAGGCAATTGGTTGGCCACTGTGAGAACAGGATGTGCTAGATGGGCCATGGGCCTGATCTAACAGGCTCATCTTATGTTCTTATGAATTGTGGTTTTAGCATGCTAACGGTTGCTAACTGTTATGTACTGAAGTTCTCACCCTGGGCCAGCAGGGGGATACTGTAGATAGTTTTCACTCAGGTCCACATATGCAAATAAGGGATTGAAAGTGACATTCAGTGATTGGATAGTTACAGAAAATGGTTACTGTTGCGTTCTAGTGGAGCTCTATATAAGCAGGCTGGCTGAACCCTTCAGTTCAGTTCTGTTCTGTTCTGGCCTGTGAATAAACAAGAGCTGTTTGAAGAATCGCTGTGTCATCTGATATGTTCACCCACAACTTAACACTAACTTCTTCTCATTACAGATTGCCTCTTTAGAGTATGTCCCATGAACCGCTACTCCGCCCAGAAACAATACTGGAAAGCCAAACAAACCAAACAGGACAAGGACAAAATAGCCGATGTGGTACTGCTGCAGAAACTTCAGGTATGACAAGCTCCAAAAAACGTATTAACCACATTTCTTTCTGATCTGGCAAGGCTGGAGGACCTTTCCATTGCTTCCTGCTTGAGACCTTGCTGTATTGTCTACCCTCAGCATCACCCTTGCTAGGCAGGAAGTGCAGTGGTGGCTGCTGCCCCCCCTGGAATTGGTAGGGTGGAAGGCAGGCAGACCAACAGTAGGGGGTGCCAGAACCAATGACAGACAGAGCCAACTCAAGAGGGGACCCTCTTGGTTTTTCTGCCACCCTCAGAAGCTCAGCGGTAAGGGATTCTCTGTGGCAAAGCCCAAGTTGTGGAATTCCCTTGCCGCAGAGGTTCATTTAGCAACTTTTATCATATCCTGGTCTCTCTCTCTCTCTCTCTCTCTCTGTGTGTGTGTATGTATATAAGATACACTCTATTCTTGCGATAGTAAATTGTTTTTAATATTGTGTTTTTAAATTGCTATAACCCACCCTGGGAAGAAAATAATAATAATAGTAAAAATAATAATAGTAGCAATCCTCCAAATTTATCTTCACTGCTTTATGGCATAAAAACTTTCTTTAAAAAAGAAAGAAAGCTGAGATTCTCAGGATGCTGAATTCTGTGCTCAGAACCATTCCTGCACGTGTGCATTGTGCAGCTGGGAAATGCACAGTGACCTGACTATAGAAGGGCTTGTATTTGCACTGCCTTATTTTACCCCGCCCCCCCCGTATAATGAAACCCAGCTGTTCTTCTGGTTCCCTGGATCACATCCAGTGCCTCCCCCTCCGCACCTTGTGTAATGAGATTCTAAGAGTGATTCACACCATCAACAATTGTGGTTAGCCTACATGGAGACAAATGAGTAAATTAATATTTGAAATATAATGGAAGTAGATTTTCTGTGCAAGGAGAGGCATAGCTTGGCTCCATTGTTCCTCACCTCTCCCAGCTGAGGCATTTATGTAACGCATTGATATGCTGCTGCTCAGCCACAATTTCTGAGGAGTGTCCCCAGTAAAACAATAAATAAAAAGAGCAAAGCAAAAATGCAAGTCCAACACCCAAACAAAATAACCCACAACAGAAAAAAAGATTTAAAACAGAGGCAGAAAAACCAGCTCCAACATTCCTGATTCTTCAGAAGTGCTTGTGTGTTTTGAGGCTACAATGCAGCCTTGTTGCAGACAACTTTTAAAAAATGAGGCCTGTTTTCATTTTTCAAGGACATCCTCCCCCCTCCCCCACTGACCAGGTTAGGCTTATAACTGTATTTCAATCAGAGGAAATGATTTTCTAAAATAGAAACAGAAAGAACGGAAATCCAGTCTCTCTCTTTTTTTTAGAACAATCTGAATTTTGCTGGGGCAATTCTCCCAAATATTTGAAGTTGAATGGCACCATCAGAGCCAGCCTTTCAGCAAAGTTTTGCACGTGTGTACTCAGTATCAAGTCTCAATGAGTTCAGTACACAAATCCCATTAAACTGTGTATTGAGTTGCAGTCTAAATTCATTTTGGTGGCTTTGGTGAAATAGTAACTCATCTTTAAGCATCCTGATTGACTCTGTTATGGTCCATTAGGGTGACCAGAAGGAATTCCTGTCCTCCTTCCCATGTTGAGCCTAGGTGAGACCCTGCGTTCTGAGCCCTTGTTATCTGATGTTCAGGCAGGAACAGCAACATCCTTTAGAGCTTCCCCCTTCTGATTTTGGGCCTTTCATATGGAACACCTTAGCTGACCAACTCCCTTCTGAGCCTTAGAAGACTGTTTTTTTTGTTTTAAATTATTATTTATGAAGGCTCTTTGAATTGTTTGGCTGGTGCGGTAGGTGGGATAGAGATAGAGGCTGCTTTTATTCAATCCTTGGCTATTTCCTGATCCCTGCTGGTTATGCCATTGTTTGCTAATTTATTTATTTTGGAAAATATTTATATCTTGCTCTCTGTCCAACCATTTCAAGGCGAGGTATACAACAATCACTAAAACAACAAATACAGCTACAAGTCAGGAGCAGATAAAATACTAAAGTAACAAATAATCTTAACATGCAATACTGGTCATTGCAAAATTAAGAAGAGAGATTAACAAACAATTAAATGGCACTGTAATTTTTTATTGTGGGCGCAGGCTTTTCGGTGGGTGAGGTTTTTTTAGAAATAACATTGATTCATATTAAAAGTAAATAAATGCACAAAATCCTCCTCCTTTACCATGTGGTTTGCAGGCTTCCACATGGGAAGATCTGTTCCCATGTGGGCTGCTGGTTCCCCTATGCACTGTGCTTGCTCAGTTCAAGCTCCACTCTTAGCCTAGCCTGCTGAAAATGGGATCCCTTACCTGCTTACTTGTTGAGTTGTGATTCCTTGCTATGAAGGTTATTCCTCAAGGGGTGCTCTGTCTAAGAACCAGTAAAGTTATTTAAGGTGGGTCCACCATTTATGCATAATTTACATACATGATCGCAACCTTAGGCGCATGCTCAATTAATGGATGGATGGATGAATGAATGAATGGAGAGTGGGGAAACTGTGCCACTGAAAGAGCTTTTTAAGTCCTCTGCTTTGCTGACCCAACTCTGGGAAGGGCTCTCAAGGGCTCTAGGAACCATGGCAAAGCAGAGTTCCCATTTGTCCAACCCTTGGAGCTGATGTAAAAGGACACCATGACCCATGGTAACGAAATCTGCCAGGTTGAGGAACCAGGTCACCCCCCCCCACCTTGCTTCCAACAAAGGTAATCAAGCAGGGAAACCAAAGCTGTTCCAAACTGTGTACACATTTTAAGCTTAAAATGCAGCTAAGGTCATTCTTATTCTCAATTTGGATCGAAGCTGGCTTGGGGAAAAACACATCAAAACACAGTAATTCCTAAGAAATAACAGGACAGATCTAGATTGTAGCTAATATTGTACGTACACCACTTCCCAGACTGCATTGGATGCAGAGTAAAATTCTGACACAAATTCAATCTGGACACAGATTTCAGGCTGGAAGCCAGATTGAAATGGAGCTGCAAATAGCCCCATTGGTTCAAAAATATAATATTGTCTTTTTAAAAGCTCTACCCTAGGGAGATGCTAAGGGCTGGCTTCCAATAATGCTAGCCAGGGGCTCCTGTTGTTTTTTTGTTTGGAGTGGAGATGGGTGGATGGGTTCAATTTGCACCTGTGCTGTGGCACTTCATTGTTCCTGGTGAGCCATAGTTTGCTTTAATTCTGGCTTCTGTTACATGCAAACTAGGCTGTACTATACTTTCTCCAGTCATGGTGTAGAGAAAGAAGCTGCAAGTCACTAAGTTCTCTCCGCAAACGGTGGAAATAATCTGTCACGTTTTTAGTTTCTGAGACTACAAGACGTGCTTCCAAATATTTTTTTTACTGCTGTTAAGGCTAAAAACTTGCATTGAGAAAGCAAGCAAGCTAGTAAGAATGGAGATGCCTCTTTCTCCTCTCTCCTCTCCTCTTTCGTTAGGCTTCCCCTTTTCTTGTCTTTTCTTCTTTCTTCCTTTGTTCTATTTTAGACCAAGTAGCTGTTTTATATTAGTATATTATAAAAAGATACTTTGTAATTGGTATGTATTTTTGTATATCTCCGAATAAGTAACAATAAATAAATAATTTATTTTTAAAAAGCAAGCAAGCAAGCAAGAAGTCTCACAAAACTGAATTTTGCATCTAGTATCTAATTCTACCCTTATGTGCAATTGGGAATATGCACAGCCCCTAAATACAGACCATTGTGCCAGTTTAACCTTTATGGGCTACAGGAAGAGCAAGGACTCCACTGAAGCACAGAGAGAATTTCCAATGGTGCCTTCATTTGATGTTGTTTCTGATTTCTTCCTAGGATCAGAAGGTTCAATCAGGCACACTTTTCTTTGCCTTGCATACCTAGATCCGTTTCACTATCTGCTCCATCCCATACTTCCTGTACTCTGACCCAGCCCAGGAGCCTCAGGGGTTATTTGCTTATTTTTCTTTCAGTTCCTTTTGCTGCCGGTATTTCTCCTGAGCAGCAGGCTTGTCCCAAACTGTGCATGCTCTGCTTTCCTCCCCTTTGCTACCAGACTGGAAACCGAGTCAAATATTAATCCTGTGTTTTGGAGAGACTAGGGTTTAATTAAATAAAAAGTGCAGCAGCGTTTCTGAGGGCTTTGGATTGCCAGTGAAGCATCCGAGAAGAGCCAGCCTCTGCCAAGGTGGATTTGTGGTCAGGGCACCACCTACTTGGAAGATGGTTTAATTCCAGGGCTTGAAGTGGTTGACTCATAGCTAATGGCTCTTCTCTTGCACCGCACAAGCAATTCTCTTTCCTGCAGGGCAACCTCAGAAACCGCTCCTTTATCAGATACTCATTTGACCAGCAATGTCCTTACATTTATATCCCCAATCATCCTGAAGTGAACTGAGAAGTAGCAAAGAGCTTAACAGGCTGAAGGGAAGTTTCCTTGAACATTTCCCCTGAACTGATTTCATTTCAACAGTTCAGTTATATGCAAAGTGGCATGAACCTATCACACAGGATGAAGAGTGCAGTTGTCATGGACATCAGAGCTGGTGTGAAGGGTTGACATGGATGGGCATCTGCCAGAGGCCTACATCCCAGTGGGGGTCCCACTGACAAGAGCCCCCTGGTCCAGCTCTTCCTCTTCATCACTGCAAGCTGCCTGCTTGTTCACCTGCCTCTTGCTCTGGCCTCTTGCTCTGACTCTAGATTTGAAGTATTCCCTTCATTCTTTTTGTCATTCCTGGTTTGGATTCATTCTGCTATGGTCTGTGTTTCTGTACAGCATGCTGCACAGATGGAGCAGAAGCAGAACGAAACCGAGAATAAGAAGGTGCATGGGGACGTGGTGAAGTATGGAAGCGTCATACAGGTATGGAAGGTTGTCTTTCTCTTCCACTTCTGAGTGCTGGAAAAGGTGAAGGAAAGGCAACCCAAAGCTGTTGGGAGTGGGGCGGGCAGAGCAACTGGCCTACGAGGAAAAGAAAGGTTTAGAGAAAAAAAGGTGATTGAGGAGGGATGTGGAAAAGCATGTATGGTGTGGGAAAATGTGGACAGAGAGAGGTTTTTCTCCCAGTCTCATAATACTAGAACCTGGGGCTACCCAAGGAAGCTGAATCTTGAGAGAGTCAGGAAAGAAAGAAAAAGAAAGAAAGAAAGAAAGAAAGAAAGAAAGAAAGAATTCCCTCACACAGTGCATAGTGAAATGATGACATTCACTTCCACAATATGTGGTTATGACCACCAATTTAGAAGGCTTGGCAAGGAGATTAGATTACTTCCTAGAGGGTAAGGCTATCAATGGCTACTAGATATGATGGCTGGTTATGAGGTGGCATCCCTCTGAATACTATTTTACTTATTGGTTAACAACAACAGTGAGAGAGAGCAATTGCCCTCATCTCCTGCCTTTGGACTTCCCATTGGCATTGGGTTGCCTACTGTGGGAAGCAGAATTGGACTGGTCTGATTCAGCAGGGCTCTTATATTTCTGATCCTACATTTTTGTTCTGAGTTTCCTGGGAAGAGCGAATGATTGTTAAACCAGTCTGGGAATTGTAGCTCTGGGAGGGGTGTGGGGGTTTCCTATCAGCTCTTAGCACCCTTAATGAACTACAGCTCCCAGAATTATTGGGTAGGGGGCAGCCATGATGGGTTAAAGTGTTATCATAGTGCTTTTAACATATGTTGTGAGCGTGGCCTAAGTTTTTCTCAAGCACTCTGTGTAACTGAGTACCGCACAAGGTTCCAGGTAGGAACTGTCCTTCTTCATGTTTGGTTTTCCAGCTTCTCCACATGAAGAGTAATAAATACCTGACCGTTAACAAGCGCCTCCCTGCCTTATTGGAGAAGAATGCCATGAGGGTGACGCTCGATGCCACAGGCAATGAAGGCTCCTGGCTCTTCATTCAACCCTTCTGGAAACTGAGGAGCAATGGAGATAACGTGAGTGTATTGTGGGGAGGCAGAAAATAATATGTGACTCTTCCCAGTAATACTGCTATCAGCTTTAGGCCATGTGGTGCCCCCCACATGTGGCTGGACTACAACTCCCATCATCCCTATCCGTGGCCATGCTTTCTGGGCCTGATGGGAGTTGGTAGTCCAACAACATCTAGAGGTCACCTTGTTTGCTATCCCTGCTGTAAGCTATAGATCTCCAAAGGCTTTACAAGCTGAGATTGTTTTAGGATTGTCAACTTCCCCGTGGAGCAGGTGCCACTTTTAAGGAGGAGAAATCTCTGAGAGGGGCAGCAACTTGGCTTGAAACGTGCAAGGAATTTGGCGACTGAGTTCCCAGGGTGGATTCTCAGCCCCAAACCTAATTTTCCGGAAAGATATTTGCACATTTTCTGTCCTGAAATTTATTAAAGGAGAGATTGATTTGGGGGGTACTATGTCATGGAAAGGAGTACATAATCGGGCCAAGTTCACAGATGCCTCTTTATTACTCCGTGGTTGCAGTGTCAAATGATGATTTATGTGTGCGTGGCAACAGCTGCAGACTGAGTTTTCATATCAGCTCGCACAAAGTGCTTTTTGATAGAGGCGGTTCACATTGTTGCAAGTAATTGAATGGTAAGCTATCAACTTAAGAGCTAATGGGTGATATGCATGCATATGCGAATCAGCTCCCCCCCTGCCCCCCGCCATTGGAAATGTATTTGCAATTCAAACAGATAACTAAAGATTTGGCAGGAAATGTGGGGTTTATTGGCTGCAATCTTACACTTAGTTACCTGGAAGTAAGCCTCATTGTGCTCCTTGGGACTTATCTTTGAGTAGACATGCATAGACATGTGCTGCCAGTTCCTCAATTGCCACATTTTATTCATGTTCACTGGAGATATTTTAGGGGACCTTCCATACTTCAGGCCAACACTCACTAACCCTGAGGTTCTCAGACTGTGGTCCATAGACTACCAGTGGTCTGCTTCATTCAGGTTGTCCATGGTGTGTCTGAAAAACACTTGCATGTTGAATTCTACATCATTCCAATTGTAAGACAGTAACCTACATACAATATAAGACATCAAAGAAGTGCTAAAAATACAGTTAAAAATCCTATAGCATCTAGCACAGCGCATTACAGTTGCTACAGCAGGCGGAAAAGAATCATTAAGTGATCTGCCAAATTCCTCAGCAACATTTAAGTGGTCTGGGGCGGGGGGGGGAGAAGAGGCTTTGGAACTGCTGTCCTAACTATTATGACATCCTTCCTCAGGTAGTTGTTGGAGACAAAGTGATTCTGAATCCTGTGAATGCTGGGCAGCCACTACATGCCAGCAACTATGAACTTGCTGATAACCCAGGATGCAAAGAGGTACCAGGAATTGGGAGAAGGGAAGTGGTGTGAATATGAGGTGTTAATGATAGTGGCCTGAGCTAGATTGCTATTTTAGATTCCCCCCCTTACAGGAATTAATTTGGGGCTAGTCGTGTGTAACGGGTGTGGGTGGTGCTGTGGTCTAAACCACTGAGCCTCTTGGGCTTGCCCATTAGAAGGTTGGCAGTTTGAATCCCCGTGACGGAATGAGCTCCCGTTGCTCTGTCCCAGCTCCTGCCAACCTAGCAGTTCAAAAGCATGCCCGTGCAAGTAGATAAATAGGTACCACTCTGGCAGGAAGGTAAACGGCATTTCTGTGTGCTCTGGTTTCCATCATGGTGTTCCATTGCACCAGAAGCAGTTTATTCATGCTGGCCACATGACCCAGAAAGCTGTTTGTGGACAAACGCCGGCTTCCTCAGCCTGAAAGTGAGATGAGTGCTGCAACCCCCTAGTTGTCTTTGATTGGACTTAACCGTCCAGGGGTCTTTTACCTTTTACCTTAGTCATGTGTAGCATGTGGATCTTTTAATGGCTCATTGTTTTCCTAGGTGAATTCTGTCAATTGCAACACCAGCTGGAAGATCAACTTGTTTATGCAGTTCCGGGACCACATGGAAGAAGTGCTTAAAGGGGTAATAATGAGTGTCTGTCCATCAGTCTTGAGTCGCTCTGCTGAGGACATCTGCTGAGTTGAGTTTGGCTTTCAAAGAACCTTGCTTTAGTGTTTGCTACATATGTAGCGGGGCTCCTGGTTTAAAGCAAATATGGTTTGTCACTAAACAAGCTAATTTCAAACCATAGGCCATGAAGCTGGTTGGTTTAACTTATTGTTGTTTTGAACCAGGAACCCTGGTTTGCACATAATGGTAACTGACTAATGTTTGAAAGGGAAACTCAGCTTGGCAGAAGTATTCCTCCTAGTCTTGTGGGAAGAGGAGAAGGAAGGAAGGGGGAAGTGTTCAAGCTTGATGTTTTACTTGTCCTTGTTGAAGCTCATCCACAGAGCTCCAAACCATGCTTTAGTGTTACTTGCGGAGTGTACTGTTATTCCCTTGCGTTGCGGTTTCCCTAGACAGCAAGGAACTATTTTTGCATATCTTTTTTGTATTTGACTGACAGGGGGACGTGGTCAGGTTGTTCCATGCAGAGCAGGAGAAATTTCTCACCTGTGATGAATACAAAGCCAAGCTGCATGTTTTTCTTCGAACTACCTTGCGGCAATCGGCCACATCAGCCACAAGCTCCAATGCACTCTGGGAAGTTGAGGTGAGTGCCAGGCCTATTTGCAGGTTTTTGCTTGCAAAAAGTTCGCTTTCCCTTTCCTTATATTGTTTATTTAATCTGAATGCATTATTACCTTAGCTTACATGGCAGGTCTATGTGTTTTGGTGTCCCAATTTTGTGTCTGCCTGATGATCAACAACAGGAATGTCCTTGGGAGACAGCATTGCATTCTGGGTTGCTTTAAATAGTGACAATGAGGGATTAATTGTGCTCACACGGGCTTAGCCTTGGCATTTACTTTCAAAGCTTTAGACCAACCTTGGAACAAATAATTTTTAGAAATTAAGCACTGGGATAATGTGAAATTTCTCAAGTTTCGAATTATTAGCTAAAATAAAGTGGTCTAAAGATTCCTATTGGATTACTCTGCACACCAGGAGATGGCACATAACTCCTACTGAAGCCTTAGGGGAGCTAGAGAGACCAGGTCTCCTTGCTATTGATGCCTCTTTGGTGACAAAGAATAGCCTCATCACAAGAGCCAAAGCAAGGCTAGAAAAGAAGAGTGTATTCTGAGTAAATGTATAGCAATAGTGTCATCAGATAACTCTTTGTTATTACTCATTGTCAGAGTTTGCTTAACATTTTAAAAGCATCTCAAATAAGAGAAAGGCTCTTGCTTCGCTTTTCAGCAAAATAAATCTGAAGGTGTTACCAAATGTTGATGTGTCCTTTGTTTAAATCTATAAATTCCATGACCAGAGCCAATCACAAGGAGGGCTTCTGTGCAGCATTGGTGACTAATGCTTTAGTCAAGTGGCATGGACAGCTCAGGTAGCCAGGTGGCCTTGAAGAGCCAGAGGATTGAAGCATTCCTGTGCTTTGGCCAGCACTTGCAAAAAGGCAAGTATCAGACCTGCGACTTACAACACACTGATTTTGCTTTCCAGGTGGTCCATCATGATCCCTGCCGTGGTGGAGCTGGGCACTGGAATGGCTTATACCGCTTCAAGCACCTTGCCACGGGGAACTATTTGGCAGCAGAGGTGAGAGGAACTGAGTAGACTCTAGCAGGTTCTGTGTAGGCTCTAGTAGGTTGTGGTTTGGGTTCCCTTCACTAATCAGCACTACGTTAAAGCTGAACTTCAAGCTAAAACTTGGGAATATGTTAGGATGAGTCATCTTACTGGCTCCATTTAGGGCGAACTCTAGAGCCATGCCTTTTGATGTAGTATCAGTTTGACCTTTCCTCTTTCTTTAGCAAAGTGTCACAAACCCTAAAGCATTATAACATTCCAGAATTGCAGGCTGCATCACTATCTCCTCTGCACATCTTCCCGCCCCTGCAGGCTAAGTTTGACTGGTGGGTAAGGACTCTCACCTGTCAATTACCTGGTGTCCACAATGCTGCCTGGTGACCTGTACTTGCTTCCTTGTTATCCAGGCCTAATTGCCATGCCAGATCCAGGCTCATGCCAGACCTGCCTACCTCACCCCCATCTTTTGCCCTGGTTGCTGTTAGTGTAGGGCTGCTGACGTGGTGATTGTTCTGCCACTTTATAAAACAGTGTTGTACTTGGTGGGGAGTTAGCATTGCACCCTAATTCTGCAGAATGTACTTCATATTTTCAAGATCACAAACTAGGCAGATTTTAGTTTGTGCTTTCATATAAGCACATGCAAATTGAACTAGGTACTTCTGTCATCTGACTATGCCATACTTCTTAAGTGAATGCATTCTCAACAGTATATGTTCCATATAAGTGACATCCTATGGAGAATACCCCAGGGCTCTCCTGCACTCTCTATAGAGGGGCCTGCCATTTTTCTTATGCTGGACGGAGACTCTCCAGACTCTTCTCTGATGCTGTTTACATGAACAGCCATTCAGAAGTAGGAGTGTGTGACTGTACTCCAAAGCGGGGTCCACACTCCTATTTCCTCCTTGCTCAAATTCCTCTGTCAGTAGGGAAGTTATGGTGCATTGTGAGGTTTGCTGTGCTGAAGCCACTCTTTATATGAAAACAGCTTAAGGGGAGCCGTCTTCTTTGAACTGATCTTGCCTTCACTGTTCTAAATGGTTCTTGGGTGACTCTAGGCCGCTCTCATAGCTCTTTCTTGCTTACAGTGATGGACCAGGGCCATAAACAATATTATTGCTGGTCTCTGCTGCTCATGCCAGGCACTTCCCAGCAACTCAAGCCTACTGGTACAGCCTCTTCTGTTATGAAGCCTTTCATCACTTTATAGCCGTTTCCCTTTCTCGGCTTGATTAGTGGCTACAGAGGAAGGATTCTCTTTGTTTGTTCACTTTGAGCCAATATCTGCTTTCCCTTTTAGTGGATTATGCTCAGTGTTTAGTAGCTCCAAAAAATGTGGCCTGGCAGGTTGCAGCTCACTCAAACATCTCTCGTCCAAATCCTGTTTCCTTGTGCCTTTGGATAGTATGGTGATCTGGGCAAAGCAGCTGAAGCAGTTGCACAGGTGTCTCCCAGAGTCTGAATGTGTAGCATTATAAACTATGTTATTCAATCTCTGGGCTTTTAGTGTCATATCACGGATAAAAAAATATATGCTGATATTTTAATTTCTTCAACTTTCCAGGAAAACCCCAGTTACAAAGGAGACACAGGAGAACCAAAGTCCACGGTAAGTTGTCTGTTGCATTTGGCTTGCTTGTGATAGTTTGGCTTAGCCAGGCATAGGCAAACTCGGCCCTCCAGATGTTTTGGGACTACAACTCCCATCACCCCTAGCTAACAGGACCAGTGGTCAGGGATGATGGGAGTTGTAGTCCCAAAACATCTGGAGGGCTGAGTTTGCCTATGCCTGGGCTTAGCAGTATGTAGGAGGCAACGTTTTAGATTGGGCTTTTAAAAAGTTCACTTTCCTTTTTAAAACTATATTAAAGAAATAAATAAATTGTCCAGTAGCACGTTAGAGACCAACTAAGTTTGTTCTTGGTATGAGCTTTTGTGTGCATGCACACTTCTTCAGATACACAGTGTGCATGCACATGAAAGTTCACACCAAGAACAAACTTAGTAGGTCTCTAAGGTGCTACTGGACAATTTTTAATTTTTTAAAAATATATTTCTACTGCGTCAGACCCAACATGGCTACCTACCTGAATCTTTTTAAAACTTACATTCATAAAGTCATTAATTTATTTTTATCAATTTATTTATTACCCACCCTTCACCCTGAGGTTCTGGGGTGGGTGGGTTACAGCATTAAAAACAAAACCATGGGGAGTGTGAAGCATTCCTCTTAGTAATAGTTTTCATAGCACTCTCACCTCAGTGCCTCTAACTGGGTACCCAGGTTATTCCATTATCAATGAAATTTCTATGCCAGTGTATGCCACAATGAATTGGCCTGGACAGGTGCCAGTCATTAAGCTTTTTCTCTCTCCCACCCTCCTCTTCTCTCCTTCTCCTCTAGCTTAAATTGCTTTAGAATTTTGTATCCCAAACTCATGGTCGGCAGCTGTGGAATACTAAAACTACATTTTGTTTGCTTTATTCTTCCATTTTAGACTTTTAGGTCGTCTGTGTGTATTGAAAGGGCATGTAAAAATGGCAGAATTTTAAAATTAGGACTAAATAATCAACAGTTCACTGAAATTACAAGAAAAACCACAACACAGAGAACAGCAGCAATTACTGCAATAACAAAAACAATATTGACTAAATAAATTTTCATACCTGGACTGGCTTGCTGTAGGTTGGTGCCGGGAACTCCCTGAAGATCCCATAGCAAGTTCATGACCATTTTTGGTGCATGAACTTTGGTGGTTTTTGCTCACACATAACTGAAAAAAAATACCTTATTTTGGAACAGGCCGGAACAAGTCGCTCCAGTCGGAGATACACAGGGGAAAAGATCAAATATCGACTGGTGGCTGTGCCTCATGGCAATGACATTGCTTCCCTCTTTGAACTGGATCCCACCACACTGCAGAAGACCGACTCTTTTGTCCCACGGTAAGTTGCTTTATCCAGGACGCCCAAAGAATCCAAGCCAGAATGGAGATATAGGACATAATCCAGAGAGAAAGGCATTGCTGTGTGCAAACAGGAGGCATAAGAAAAGAAAGGTTAAGAAGGCCCCTGCTGGATGAGACCAAAGGCCCAGCTAATTCAGCATCTTGTTCTCATAGGGGCCAACTCAATGCCTATGGAAAGTTCACAAGCATGACTTAAATGCAGCAGAATTCTTCCCACTTGTAATCCCCAGCAATTGGTATTAAGAGGCATACAGCTTTAGTTGAGGTAGAACATCACTCCTGCAGGTAGTCATTGAGAGAGCCTTATCACCATGCATTTGTCTCATTCTCTTTGAAAACCATCGAGGTTGGTGACCATCAATCTGCATCTTGTGGGAGCGAATTCCATAGTTCAGCTATAGGCTGTGTACTTTCTTTTGTCTGTCCTGAAACTTCTGAGTTCTTGCATTATGAGAGAGGGAGGAAAAGGTTTCTCTGTCCACTTTCTCTACATGGGGCATAATCTTACGCACCAGGCAGAACAGGAGTGGAGCAGGCAGAGAATGCACACAACAGAGTAAATGCAAGTATGAAATAGGATTCAGAAGTGATGAGACTGTGGCCCATGGTTTGGCCACACAGCCCAGGAAGCTGTTTTTAGTGGCCTACCACTGATTTCCAAAATGGGGCATAGCACCATTGTTGTAAAGTTGTAGAGAAGCTCAGGAAAGTGGAAGGAGGGCACCTTCGTGTTTCCTCTCTAAAACCTAACAATGATCCTGTGCCAGAAGGAAAAAGCAATGCTTTTTAAAGGGGAGGAAGGACACATGGTTTTTGGAAGGGCTTTCCTCCCCATTACATAGTTGGGGTAAGAGGCTCTTCTCCTAGCCCAGGGTGTGATGGAGAGCAAAAGTGTTCAAAAAGGTGTCAGCCCAATGAGTGCAGTTCAGAGATGAACTGTAATCCAATTGAAATCAATGGAATTTACAGCTTTAACTGCTTCGGTCTCATTTAAGTCAGTATTTATATACCACTATATCATTAAAAATATCAAAGCAGTTTGCAATAATATCTATTTATAATAAAAACAGATGCAAATTTAAAAACAAAGAACATCAACTAATAATCATGGAAAGATGTATTAAGTTAAAAGCCTGGCAGAATAGAAAAGTTCTCAGCAGGTGTTTAAAATTTGAAATAGAAGGAGAGAAATATCTTCTTCATTCTTACCTTCTTGTGGTTTCAGGAACTCCTATGTCCGACTGCGTCACCTCTGCACCAACACTTGGATCCAAAGTACCAATGTACCCATTGATGTGGATGAAGAGCGACCCATTCGCCTTATGGTAAGTTTATTTCTGGGTCGGTGGCTGATTCTGCTATTAACAGAGAACTGGTCCTTGGTGAAGGGAGTGCCAGCTTGTGACAGGAACCAATCTGGCATTTCCACCAGCCCTGTTAGTATCAGGAAGGTGGCCCTGTGGCTTGTCCCACCACAAAGGCTGCTACTGCTTCTGACTGCTAGAAGCCTGTATGGGCAGTTCCACAGTTTTGTTTCTTGTAAGCTATCTTGGAAGCATCCAATACTGACTGCAGCTTAGAGACAGAGTTATGAGCTAGATGGATCGGTTGGTTATATTATTGTGGCAGTATAACGTCATGCTTGATTTTATTTATTAAGACATTTCTTTCTTGCCTCTCTCTAAAAAAAAATTGGACATGCAAGGTAGCTCACAATACAAGGAATACAATGAAATATATATACATATAAAAATACAGTGGCACACTATGCAACACCAACCATAAGAATCAGAAGAATAAAAATGATTTAAAAACAAACCAACCCATGAGCAGATTCATCGGCTAACCCCTCCCCCCGCTCACAAAAAAAGAGTCCAGAACTTATGTCTGTCACCCAAATCAGACACTCACTTATTCTGGGCACTTTTTGATCTGGCACTGAAAAGAAAGGATGGGGTGGGTGGCATGTGCCTCTTGGACCAACATATTCTAGGACAGGCATGGCCAAACTTGGCCCTCCAGCTGTTTTGGGACTCCAACTCCCATCATCCGTAGCTAACAGGACCAGTGGTCAGGGATGATGGGAATTGTAGTCCCAAAACAACTGGAGGGCCAAGTTTGGCCATGCCTGTTCTAGGAGGTGTAAATTGCCAAGAAGTGCAGACTTGCTTATTTGGGGGACAAAGCAAACTTTGGTATTGGATGACCAGGTTCTCTTTTTCAGCTTGGCACATGCCCCACCAAGGAGGACAAAGAGGCATTTGCCATTGTCTCCGTGCCAGTGTCAGAAATCCGTGATCTGGACTTTGCCAATGATGCCAGCTACATGTTAGCCAATGTAGTGGAGAAGATGAATGAAGGATTCCTCAGCCAGAATGACCGGAGGTAAAAATACCCCAAGTATTTTGATTCACTGTGTATGGGAAGGCAATGGTGGAATGGGATTCACTGACAGATGCAATCAACGTGTGGTTTTAGGTCCATCAACTTGAAGAACCAATAGCAGGTTGCATTTTGCAGGGAAACAAGTTTCATGTCCACGAGGTAGCCTGAGCATTTTATTTTGATTTGTATAATTTGTCTTGGACACATAATTTGATGTTTCTTGCTGCAGAGTTTGAAAATGTTTGGATGTAGAATTTGGTGTAGATTTGAATTGTAAGGAAACAAGGCAAATTATTAAGTCCATAGTTCACATCTATGTTGATTTGGTTTCTTGTTAACTTCATATGTGGGGTGTGTATGTATCGTGTTAATGACCCTGGTTTGAGGGAGGGGGGGTCATTTATTGATGACGCTCACTATAACTTGTCTGGCAGGTTTGTGATCCAACTGCTGGAAGACCTGGTTTTCTTTGTCAGTGATGTGCCCAACAATGGGCAGAATGTTTTGGATATCGTTGTTACCAAACCCAACCGGGAGAGGCAGAAGCTCATGAGGGAGCAGAACATTCTGAAACAGGTGATTGGGTCTAGAGAGAAAGACTTAAGATGGAGACAAGATCATTGCGGTATTAAGTGGGATGTTTGTACCTGCACCTTTCTCCAACATTGGAGTATGTGGTTATCCTGGAATTTGTTATTCTTCCAAGTTGTTCCAACAGGAAAAGCTTTGCTTTATAACGTTGCAACTTAGCTTTAGAAGCTTTGTCCTTGACAGTTGGAGGAGCAACTGCCCTCTTGTAGCTTCTGACTGCTTGTTCCACTGTGATAGGGCATCAGAGGAGCTCAGTCTCCATTTTCAACTTTATTTTGTATTTTTTTGAGTAACAGGCAGGAACCTTTTTCTCCGCACCTGGACCTAGATTAGGTAATCATAGTAAGGTGAAGGAAGCCTGCCATTACGAATTCCTCAGAATGAAAAGTTTATTCTACTTTGTCTGTTGCCTCAGTTTAAAGAGGGAAGGGGAAGAATGACCACTTTAGAACAGCGCCTTTCTGGAAGTGCCTCTGTAAACTGTGAGATGTTTTAACTCCCTTGTATATGTACCCCTAATAACTGAAGGGAATGTAGCCCAGTGGATCAAAAAGGTCCTTAATAAAGACACAGAGGCCAAGGTGGAGCATGCTGGAGGCGGGTGCAAGATAGCCATTATCATGAGGTATCTTCCTCACCATCTCCTAGTCCTGGTCCATTTCCATGGATGTTAAAGAGCATGGGGATGGAATAGGACCCAATGGGACCCCACAGCACAGCCATCATGGGGCCTAACAGAAGTCCTCCACGGCCACTGTCCAGAACTGGTTCTGCAGGTTCTTTTCAGTTTGGTAACTTCCATTTCCATTGGGTAGATCTTTGGGATCCTGAAGGCTCCATTCAAGGACAAGGGTGGGGAAGGCCCACTCGTACGACTGGAAGAGCTGTCTGACCAGAAGAATGCTCCCTACCAGTACATGTTCCGGCTCTGCTACAGGGTGTTGCGGCACTCCCAGGAAGACTATCGAAAGAACCAGGTAGGCCTTCACCGACATGAGGACGTAAGTCTGTGGGAGATAGAACTTGGGGGTTCTATTTTACTGAGACCTTTAGGCATAATGATGATGCATGTGGGAAACAAAGCATTCAGACAGTGAGGAATTAAGACTTGCAGTTCTAACTCGGGTGCGCTTTCCTTGTCCTGCAGGAACATATTGCCAAGCAGTTTGGCATGATGCAGTCCCAGATTGGCTACGACATCTTGGCCGAGGACACCATCACTGCCCTCTTGCACAACAACCGCAAGCTGCTCGAGAAACACATCACCAAGACGGAGGTGGAGACATTTGTGAGCTTGGTGCGAAAGAACCGGGAACCCAGGTATGTGTCGCCCCACTGGCAGGGAGGCAGCCAGAGCTGCCAACTTTAGAACCAGGCCTTTTAATTCACAGCAGTTAGCAGGTGATAATATTTATCTCCATGGTAAAGAGCTTTAGCTGCTAAATCAAGCTATTGCTAAAGACTGAAAAATGAGTCTGCCTTTTCTGGCTAGCTGGTGAACCTAGATACAGTTCAGGGTACTAATACGGAGGGAAATGTATTTCCCAATGCTTTTACTTTTTCCTTCCATGTGGTGCCTTCTTATGGCAGCTGTATGTTGTGGCAATGCCTCTTGCATGCTTGGATGGAGGCTGGAGATTTGGGCGTGGGTATATGTGAGAACCTCTGAAGGTTGCCATACAAAGGGTCCCACACCTTTTGCTCCCCTTTTGCCTCTGCCGCTGCCATCACTGCCCTGCGGACCCTTGGAAAGTTTCCCCTGAGAGAACGTGGCTGAAAAAGGTTCCCTTCTCCTGCTGTATGGGAACTCTACCCTTTTGTCAGTGTGAAAAACCACAAGCCAGTCACTCTCCTAGGTTTGTTTGACTAAAGGGAACTGAAGTGCTGTGGATATAGTGAGGTTGGCAACAGATTGCTGGAGGGTAGCTGTGTTAGTCATGTAGGTGGAGGAGTTGGAGGAACTGTGGCAGTAAATGCACAGGAAAACTGTTGAAAAGGATGGTCTGAATCAGACAAGGTGGAAAAAAACCTTACACAGTGAGTGTTGATAGCTGAGATAACAGATGCATCGGGTTGTTCTTAAATATAAAACGTTGCAGCAGGATTTACTTTTATGTATCCCTTTCTATGATGTTAAGAATGACGTTCTTGATGTTTGATTGCTATGTGTCATTGTGGGGTCAGGAAGATGATTTGGCCCACAATCCAGCCAAATAATTTGGCCCATAATCCAGCCAAAAGCAGCTCAGATACACCTGGGCGGAAGGTAGTCCTTGTAGGTTGTTTGGAAGATGATATGATAAAACCTCTCCTATGTCTTCTAGGTTTTTAGACTATCTGTCAGATTTGTGTGTGTCGAACCATGTGGCCATTCCCGTCACTCAGGAACTGATCTGCAAGTGTGTGCTGGACCCCAAGAACACTGACATCCTGATCCAAACTGAGTGAGTATCTAGAGAGCCCTGTTCTTTTGAACACTGGAGTTGCCTTAGTCTTCCGCTTAGAAATTACCTTATCTGAGAAGGGTCACTTTCAGCCCATATCAGTTAAAAATGGGAAGAGCACCCCATATAAATAAAAAAACCGAGTACCTTGGGTCAATGAGTAAAACAAGTTAATGAAGAATGTATTGAGAAGAGTTCTAATTTTTTATCTTACTACATACTTGATTTAATATTTGTATGCTGCTTTCCCTACAACAAAAGGGAGCTTCCAGGAAACCTGTTTATTGAGCATTTATGCTGATTCGTTTGCAGGGAGGTTAGAGGATGTGGCATCAAAGGAAGTTTCATCCCACACTTTCTAGTGCATTTCCCCATCACTTTCCTTATTTCAAAAAGTCTGATCCTTTGAGGAAGTGGATTTGTTGCCCAATTAACTTTGACTCTGCAGTCTGAATTTGCCAGATGTCATTGAATCCTATCTGAAAATCGCAAGTCTGAAAGTGCCCTAAATTCAGCTCTGAGTGGCTGCCAACAGTAACAAATACACAGAGCAATAACAGATAAAAACAACACTTCATCAATCTAATGATATAAACAAACACAAGAGCATTTCAGTAAGCAAAAACCAGCAATTCAGTAAAAAAGGACACAGTTCAATACAAACCCGTAATAATTCAGAAACAGTTCACTTTGACAAATTCTAACTGTGGGTTATGATGTTATGTCCAACTCAAGTCTGAGGGTTGCCTTCCAAAACATTTCTCTGTACTGTGAGTGGACGATCAACAAAGTTCAGTTTCTTCCAGATTTAGTTATTTCTCCAGCATGAATGGGGAGAATTACAGACAAATGGTGCTGATTACGGAGAAGGCATTATATTATAGCCTCCCTGAAGGAGTCAGTGTATCCTGAAGATTAAATTACTACATCATAATGTGGCCATTATTGGAGCCTCGTTCTGTAGTCGGAAAGCAAATTAGAAAAATAATGGACAGATTAATAGAAAGACAGGAAGGGGGAGAGACAGGCTATCATTGCCTGCCAGCTGCAATGTCAGTTGCTGGAAATCACAAGCACTGTTGCATTCAGATCCTCTTTGCGGGTTTCCTAAAGTCATCAAGTTTGCCACTGTGAGAACAGGATGTAGACTCTTTGTAAGTTCTTATGGGCGGAGAGGAGTCCCTTACCAGCTTTGATGGCTTTAAATGGCATTCGGCAGGTTCCTTTTTTCCTCTTCATTGCCACTCTACCAGTAAAGTGGGGAAAACAATCTTATGAGTTGGTTCAGTGTCCCATTCTGCTTTTCCAGGTTGAGACCTGTGAAGGAGATGTCCCAGACTCATGAGTACTTGAGTATCGAATTTTCTGAGGAGGAGGTGTGGCTGACTTGGAGTGACCGAAACAACGATAACCATGAAAAGAGCATCCGGCAGCTTGCCCAGGAAGCACGAGCAGGCAATGCCCATGACGAGAACGTCTTGAGCTACTATAGGTAACAAGTGGTTCTCCATTGGTATTGGTTCCGCCTGGTCCTTGACCCACCCTTTTCCTCTTTAGCAATTATTGCCTGTTACCCTAAGTCAGGCTTCCTCAAACTCACTCCAGATGTTTTTGGCCTACAACTCCCATGATCCCTAGCTAGCAGGACCAGTGGTCAGGGATGATGGGAATTGTAGTCTCAAAACATCTAGAGGGCCGAGTTTAAGGAATCCTGCCCTTAGTAGCAATCCTAAAACAGTCTTCTTAGCATGTTTGTTTTTAAATAGAACTTTAGCCACTCTGTTGTGATGATGGTATTTGTAGGCATAATTTGATTTCCCCTCTGTTGTATACATATTGGCTGCATCATGTTGTAGTGTTAATCTTTTAGTGGGGTGGGGTAGGAGCAGTGCTTTTTTTCTGGCGGTACTTAGGGTTACGCACACCCCTAAACATTTTGTCAATCTTTGTACTTTTGTCCATTTACTGTATTTATTTTTCCTGATTTGAACTATAAAATGCTTATTTTCTTGAGTCAAAATGAGAGTGCCTCTAAACATTTTTAAAGAAAAAAAGCATTGGGTAGGAGTCTTCCTGTTTATAATACTGCAGAATGATCACTTTTAGTAAATGTTGCTGTATAATTCTTTTGACGTTTGTTTCAAACTTTTGCATTTGTAAGTCTTTTTGTTAAACAAGACCAACTGAACTGACAGGGAACTGCCTTGGAAGAGTCTTCGACTTTACTAATTATTAATCTGCTTTTTTTTTACTTTCCACACATGCTCATACTTACATGACTTTTTCTCTTTTCACTCTTTATCTCCTCTCCATCCCTGCTTTTGCCCTTTACAGATACCAGCTGAAGTTGTTTGCCCGCATGTGCATGGATAGGCAATACTTGGCCATTAAGGAAATCTCCAAGCAACTGGGAGTGGAGCTCATCTTCCTCTGCATGGCGGATGAAATGTTGCCCTTTGACCTCCGGGCTTCCTTCTGTCATCTCATGCTGCATGTACATGTGGATAGGGATCCACAGGAGAAGGTGATGCCTGTGAAGTTTGCACGTCTGTGGACTGAGATTCCTACAGCCATCACCATCAAAGAGTAAGGAATATCTGGAGGACAAGGGGATGCATGTATGAGGGGGGACCATAGCAACTAGGACAATGTTCTTCAACATTAGATCTCTGGTGTTGTTGGACTGCAACTCCCACCATCCCTAACCATTAGTTAAGCTGGCAGGGGATGATGGGATTTGTAGTCCAGCAACATCTGGAAACCAAGATTGAATAACTCAAATCAAGGAGGTTCTAGGTGCATATCCCACCCTCTTCACTGGTCGCAGTAATAATAATAATAATAATAATAATAATAATAATAATATTTTAATGATGCAAAAATGGTGTACATAGGGGAGAAATAAGAAATGGTTTGAAAATAGTGTGCATGGGGAAAAAGAGGGTGGGAGAGCAGGAAAAAATGGCCAGCAACCTTTGTGAGAATGTTTGGGTGTGGAAGAGACAGTTGGAGAGGGCGATCGAATGAGGCCAGAGAGACTTGAGGGGTTTGCAGCAGTTTTAAAAATGGGTTTTTAAATGGTTTTCTAGGGTTTTTTATGGTTTTCTAGGGGGTGGTGGTTCTGGCTTTATGCAGGTTTGCTTATATGTGCAATGGCCAGGAACTCAACCTCCCCATAAATTATCTGTAATTCAATGCATTCAGAAAGCCTAGAGTTGATCTGTGCTGGAGATTAGGTACCTCAATCAATCAATCAATCAATCAATCAATCTCCTTTGCAGCTATGATGCCAATGTGAATAGCTCAAGGGATGACAAAAAGAATAAGTTTGCCAGCACCATGGAGTTTGTGGAGGACTATCTCAACAATGTCGTGAGTGAGGCAGTACCCTTTGCTAATGAAGAGAAGAACAAGCTCACTTTTGAGGTCAGTTTGCCTTTGCCATATTCTGGGAGTTTGGCCCTGGCATACCTTGCTGAATGTAAGCAGTTCTGGGTCTGATCAGTGCCTGGATGGGAACCCCATGTACATTGCCTTGGATTCTGTGATGGAAAAAAGATGGGATATAAATGTTAAAAAACAAACTAATAAAATAGTTGCACTTGGATGTCCTATCTTCTGTTTTTCCATAGGTTCTGTCTACACTGGGAAGAAATCCAGGTTATATTTTGTGGGGGTTGCCTTTGTTTCCTGTCATATAATGGCAGGCTGAAAAATTGGGTTCTTTCCTGTATTCTAGACAAGCATTTTGGGCTTCCTTTTCAGTCTATATTGTTATTACTATTTAATATCTCACATAACACTGAAATAATATAACTGTGTGTGTGACTGTCTCCTTCCCACAGCCCTCATGAACTGGGCATGTGAGTTTTTAGGTACACAATCAGCTCTGGTACAATTTGTCAATAACAATGTGTATCCCTTCTGTGGGATTCGGTGTATTTCCATTCACACAGTGTTTTGTTGTGTGTCAAACTGAAATATGAAAATCAATGTCTTTTAAAAGCCGTTAAACACCATTAGCCAAGTCCCAATTTCCAGATTCCCCTCCCCACCCCCCACCATACATACTACTTCCTCCAGCCCTGGGTTCAAGGCTTTTTCATGGCTTGAGCCATAATATAAAGGGGAAAAAATCCATGTGACATGGTCAGATCTTTCAAAGTTTTGCTAAAAACAGCCTCCATGGCACCAGTGGTAGCCAGTGTGGTGTAGTGGTTAAGAGCGGTAGTCTTGTAATCTGGGGAACCGGGTTCGCGTCTCCGCTCCTCCACATGCAGCTGCTGGGTGACCTTGGGCCAGTCACACTTCTTTGAAGTCTCTCAGCCCCACTCACCTCACAGAGTGTTTGTTGTGGGGGAGGAAGGGAAAGGAGAATGTTAGCCGCTTTGAGACTCCTTAAAGGGAGTGAAAGGCGGAATATCAAATCCAAACTCCCCCTCCTCCTCCTCCTCCTCCTCCTCCTCCTCCTCTTCTTCTTCTTCTTCTTCTTCTTCTTCAAACAAAACAAAACAAAACAAAATTTCCTCTTATGCCATTTACGCAGTATGAAGTTACAGTGGTACCTCGGGTTACAAACACTTTGGGTTACAAACTCAGCTAACCTGGAAGTAGTACCTCGGGTTGAGAACTGTGCCCTAGGATGAGAACAGAAATCGCGCGGCAGCGGGAGGCCCCATTAGCGAAAGCACGCCTCAGGTTAAGAACGGTTTTGGTTAAGAACAGACCTCCGAAACGAATTAAGTCCGTAACCCGAGGTACCACTGTATTCCCCTTATATGAAGTTGTTATTAACCGGGGGGGGGGGGATATACAGGTACTTACCTGTATGCCCCCCCCAAAAGTTAATAGCAGCTTCAAAAACGTATAATCTACCTTCCCCAATGCTGCAAGCTCAATTCAGATTTGGGCTCCAGTGGCTGTTTTTAACAAAAGTAAAAGGCACAGGGAGATCTGGTCCACAAGCTCTTTCATGTCACATGTAATTTGTCCCCAAGACCGAGGAAGAACTAGTTCTCACTGCTACAACTGTCAGGTGGCAGTATCAGGAAAATAAGTTGCAACTGGATGGCTTTTGACACCACCAGCTCTTATTGACCTCATTGGTAGTTTGGGGCCTTTTCAAGAGCGTTTTGAAGTTTAGGGTGATTTCATCTTCACTAGTTTGATAAAACCTCTCTCTCTCTCCCCAGGTTGTCAGTCTTGCCCACAATCTCATCTACTTTGGCTTCTATAGCTTTAGTGAGCTGCTGCGCTTGACACGAACTCTTCTTGGCATCATAGACTGTGTCCAGAACCCTCAGCTGATGATGCAAGCCATGTACAATGATGATATGACTGGTATGTCTAGTGAGTCTTCGTCTTATGAGCCAAGGGCAAATGCCATCATTTAAATTAAAAATAACATCTATTTTTAAATACTGCAGTCTAATAAAGCACTGCAAGTGTATGGTGTTAGATAGGGGCTGTTTTTCTTAGGTAGGACAGATGTGTGGCTCTCAGATGTGGCTAAACTTCACCGCCCATAATCCCTGACCATTGCCTATGCTGGCTGGTGCTGGAGGGAGTTGGTGGTCCTACAACATCTGAAGGGCCACAGATTCCCCATCTCTGTTTTACGAATTACAGAAGAAGCATAATTCATTCCATGAACCTTGCTAGGCCAGAAATGGTTAAAGTAGAACCCCACAATTCACCTTACACATTTCTCTTTTTTGGTTTGTACATCACATTTATTCACTTAATGGATATGACCATGACTCGCTCTTCATGGCCAGGGGTGTAATTTGGCAAGGATCATATAATGACCTGCACAGAATATTCATACACTGGATGACAATTCAGAAGAAATAAAGATGTCGACAGAATAATGAGGAGAAATAACTTGATATTAGCACAGAAATAAAAATGTGCTCTGCTTACCCGCCAAGGACTCAGACCAGATATTTTTCAGTTTCATAGTTCTTTCCTTTGGTTTGCTTGTGGAGGTGCATTTTCTGCTGATCTCCAGCAAAAGCTCAGCAAATAGCCATTGTAAGAGGTCTATGTAAGTAGGACCAGCTTTGACCATGATTTTTGTGGTTGCTCTTCCAGGGAAAAATGTCCGGAGGTCCATCCATGGTGTCGGCCAGATGATGTCAACTATGGTGCTGAGCAGGAAGCAGTCCATCTTTGGTCCCTCAAATATGAATGCCGTGGTAGTTCCTGAACCTGCTGATAGGGGAAGGAGCATAGAAAATGAAAACATTGTGGTGATGGAAACGAAGCTGAAAATTCTAGAGATTTTGCAGGTTAGGGCAAGTCTGAAATTCCTGAGACCTTGTGACCATGTGACACCAATAGTTGCTCATGATGGACCTTTTCTTGACAGTGACTTGGGGCTTAAGAAGGGAAAGTGATGATGAAAGGTTGGAAAGGTGTGCAAATTGGATGGATTGATTGATTATCTCTCCGTACTCTCTGTTCTTCCTCAGTTCATCCTGAATGTACGTCTGGATTACAGGATCTCCTATTTGCTCTCTGTCTTCAAGAAAGAATTTGTAGAGGTCTATCCCATGCAGGACAGTGGAGCTGATGGAACAGCTCCAGCCTTTGACTCCACAAGTAATCTCCTACACCTCCCTTGTATTTTCTCCCTATTTGAACTGTGTCATTGATTCCTTTCTAACTTCATATTGCTTTAATAGACAATACAAAAGCTGGCAGGTGTTAGACTTTTACCTGCAGATCAGTGGAACCCGTAACACTGCAGATGTTGTTGGATTACAACACCCATCATACATTACCATTGATGATGCTGACTGTGATTGATAAGAATCCAGCAACATCTGGAGAGCTACAGATTCCCCCATCTGCATTCTAAACAGGAAAGCAATGGTGGGGAACTATTATTATTATTATTATTATTATCATCATTATTATTATTAGGCATTTAGGGTGAATCATGCCCATCTTTCCCATGCCTAGGTGCACTTCTGATTTTCCATCTGCAACCCTAGCTTGCATTTGGTGCTTTTTGAATTCAAGCCACAGCTGCAAATATCTTCCTTTGCATGGCAACAGAAAGGGGCATCAGATTTTAAAAGTCTCAGATTCAAGCTGCAGCTGCGAAGGAGGAATCCCTATTCTTCCTCTGCAGCCTGAGGTTTTCTGCACCTGATGAGGAAATGCCTGACCTCACAGGATGCATCTGATGTCATATGAAATCAGATGATTGACAGGCGGGCCATCTGCCTGTCAAAGTGGTCCATGGAGTGTTGGCCACTTTTGGGTCCTGCCAAAAGTGGCTCCCCACCTTTGAGACAGAGACAGATGACAGGGTAAGAAATGTGGAGCTGTTCAGATGATTAGTTTTCCCTTCCTTTCTTATTTACATTCCCCATTATCATCTCTGAGTTGTCTCCTAATGGTGCACAGCATTGCTCACTTCCTATGCATTTCCTTTTCCTGCAGCTGCAGCAATGAACCTGGACCGGATAGGCGAGCAGGCTGAAGCCATGTTTGGGGTTGGGTAAGTTCTTGTCACTTCCAGCTCTTCTATTAGTGCTCCCAATTGCCCTTTTCAAAGAGCATCTCTTTGTTCATAGCCAAAAGTGTAGGCATAGGAGATAATGAATCACTAGGAGCTACCATAAAAATATATTTTTTAGATAATGCAA
This sequence comes from Podarcis erhardii, assembly GCF_964252035.2. NCBI lineage: Eukaryota > Metazoa > Chordata > Lepidosauria > Squamata > Lacertidae > Podarcis > Podarcis erhardii. The sequence continues at coordinate 46,981,033 of NC_138510.1, read as the reverse complement.
CACATCTGGATTATTGCATGCAAATCATTATTGAAACTCCAAAACCAGTGTTGGATATGATGTCCTTTTTTTAAACTTGGCGGCAGGAAAACAAGCAGCATGTTAGAAGTCGATGACGAAGGAGGCCGGATGTTTCTTCGGGTGCTGATCCATTTGACCATGCACGACTACCCCCCACTTGTCTCAGGTTCCCTTCAGCTCCTCTTCAAACATTTCAGCCAGAGGCAGGAGGTCCTGCACACCTTTAAGCAGGTAACTCTCTGTGACATGTGACTTCTGCCAACCAGCAAGTCATCTACATCTGCTTCCTTTCAGTGTTGTCTTACAATTCTTCCTCGATGGAACTGGCCACTTGGCTGGCGTGTTGTGCTTATCTGTGTGTCCCCTGTTGCTTCACTTTGTTTGGACCTAGCTGTGAAGGGAACAAGCATTGCCTTGGTACTGTGTGCATCAGGTGGTGCTTGATCCACTAAGATTCTCATCCAGCTGAGATCAGTGTGGGGCCAGTGTGTGCCTCCACACATTCTATGTTACGCACAAATTTCATGATTAGTGGCATCACAGCCATCTGAGGAACCCTTGAACAAACTGAGAGAGATACATGTCTCATATGCTATCTTTTAACAGAGCTAGGCCGTCGTCCTGGTTCTTTTTTTTGACAGCCAGCAGCATCAGCAGATGTTCTTCCCGGTATCTCAATGCAGGTTCAGCTGCTGATCTCGGCTCAGGATGTTGAGAACTACAAAGTGATCAAGTCAGAGCTGGATAAACTACGCATGATGGTGGAGAAGTCTGAGCTCTGGGTGGAAAAGAAGGGCAGCTCCAAGGGAGAAGACGGACAAGAAGGAGAAAAAAAGGAGAAGAAAGAGGTAGAGCTGGAGTGGCTCTGTGCCAGGCAGGGAGCACCTCTGCATTGCTGGTTCAAGTCTGGGTGTGCTTTGAATGATGAATGAATGAGAATCGAAAGCCTGGGTTGAGAACATTCCATACATTATTTCAGAAGTAACGTTTGCTTTGCCACTGAGTGATCCTTTGACACGGAGCTTTTGCTAATCCTGGATCTCTTGTGAGTATCTATGACAATACATGGATGGGAAAAGGAGAGCACTCTACTAGGAATGGGTGTGTTTGTGTGTTTGTGTGTGTGTGAAACGACGACACAGGGTAGTCACTTAGAATCAGGTTTGGCTTCACTTATTACACTATAGCATAATATGTACCTAAAAGATTAGTTTGTGTACAATATAGGCTAGCCTGATTTTTGACTACTATGAAGGGAGAGTAGGCTTTGCAGAAAACACGAGGGTAGATTTCTTCTTCATTAGCTGCTGCAAGGATGCCTGAATAGTTTTATTTCCTTCCCCTCCCCAGCGTACCACAGATGAGGAGCCTGGGACCCCTGGAGAAAAAAGCAGTGAGAACTACCAGCTGGTTAAAGGGGTAGGCATTTGCACCTGACATTCCTTCTCGGAAAGTTGTGAGGAAAGAGGGGAGAACCTTGCCCTGAGCTTGTTGGAGGAAGGTTGGGGTGGCAGTTACCGGTAATCCATACAGGCACAATATGCCTTGGGCTAAGCAGCATCTCTTGATTCTGGAGAGGAATGTGAGGGCACCTCTCATTTTGCTTCTCTAGAATCAAGGGTAAGATTGCTAGTTGCTTTCTACCACTAATTCATCTCCTGTTGGGCTGTGGTTTATGATTATGTTTTGTTTCAACTTGCTTTCCTTCAGATTCTGGAGCGGCTCAATAAAATGTGTGGGGTTGGTGAGCAGATGCGAAAGAAACAGCAGCGCTTGCTGAAGAATATGGATGCCCACAAAGTGATGCTGGACCTCCTGCAGATCCCCTATGAGAAGGTGAGGAGGAGGAGATGAATGAGTGGCAGTCATGGTTAGGAGAGCAGAACGTGCTGGGCTGCTGGAGATCTCATGGGGATAATGCTGTTCTAAATCTGTGGGATTGTCAGCAGCGGCATGGGGGAGCCAGCAGTGGGGTAGAGTAGGGTGTGGCGAGGAGGTGAGAAGGGGAGAGCTCCAGGTTGGTGGTGTTGGTGTCCCACACAGGTGTCCCCTGATCTTGATGCCACTTCACCCCACTCATGGTCTACTCAAATTAAGGTACATTAAAGACTTTGCACCAGGGACCTACCTTTTATTCTCCGTGAACAGGGTGACACCAAGATGTTGGAGATCCTGAAGTTAACCCACCAGTTCCTGCAGAAGTTTTGTGCTGGCAACCAAGAAAACCAGGCCCTCCTCCATAAGCAGCTCAGCTTGTTTCTCACCCCTGGGGTAAGAGAAGAAGGAGCAAGTGAAATAAAAGGCGGGGGGGGGGGGTCTAAGAAATGTTGTGTGCAGGCAGCGTGCAAGATATAATTTCCCGTAGATCTCCTGTTTCTGTTCAGATTCAGCCAATACAGACTTTACAACAGAGGCTTGTAGTTTCATTGCCCCACTTGGGTTGTGAGGCCATGTCTCCATGGAGCCCAAACTATCCCAGTCTAATCTCACAGGGTTGCTGTGAGGATACAGTTGGAAAACCCTGTCTAGGCCTTTCCTATAAGCTATGGGTGAAAAATGGGATCTTGTTTATTTTATGCTATTTCTTTACTTCAAAGAGCTCAAGGTGGGTTACATGGTTCTCTATCCCTCCCCTGTTTTTAACCCTGTGAGGTAAGTTAGCCTGAGGCTGTCACTGTCCTAACGTCCCTCAGAAGGCTTAATGGGGATATGAGCTCGGTCTTCCCAGTCCTAATCTGACACTGAGCAGACAGAAGAAAGAAATTGGAAGATGTTCCAAGAAGCCAACGATCAAGGCCAGATATAGGTATGAGCGACACCTGCTGTGCCTCCTGAGGCCTCACCTTTCCTTCTTCTTTGTGCCAGCTTCTGGAAGCAGAGACAATGCAGCACATCTTCCTGAACAACTATCAGCTGTGTTCTGAGATCAACGAGACGGTGCTGCAGCACTTCATCCACTGTCTGGCCACCCACGGACGCCACGTGCAGTACCTGGACTTCCTGCACACCATCATCAAGGCTGAGGGCAAGTACATCAAGAAGTGCCAGGACATGATCATGACTGAGGTGAGGCTCCATCTCTCTCTCTCTCTCTCTCTCTCTCTCTCTCTCTCTCTCTCTCTTTCTCTTTCTCTTTCTCTCTCTCTCTCCCTCTCCCTCTCTCTCTGGCTGAGCAAAAAGAGGGAGGAGGTGAGGTACAGATCACGACACAAGGAGATTATGGGAAGTCCTGTTCTAGCAGTAAGGAAATTGGGGTTTAAAGCTGGTAGGGTAAATCAGGCAGCCTCAAGTGTAGGCTTCCTTCAGTCCCTAACTGAATCGCCTGCTTGCAGTTCTCCCGCAATTTGAGGGGGAAAGCGTCAAGATGCATGTTTCTGGCTGGGTTAATGAAGTGCCAGGCCTGTGGCACATGCAGTTACAGTCTCATAGAAGGAAAAAACCTGACTTGCCTTGGGGGGAAGGGAAGAAGTGCCATTTTGTGGTAGGAAGGTAATAACAACAACATCAGCGTCTGTAACAATGCACAGGCCTGAATAGCTGCTGTCTGACTATAATGGCTTTTTAAAAAAGAAGTAAGGAAGGCGCTGTGGTGACCAGCATCAATGCCAGTATCTTTTTTTTTTTTAAATAATTTTTATTCAATTTTCAATTTTAAAAACAAAACAAACTTACATAAAAAAAATCAAAACAAAGGTAAAACAAACACAAAACAAAACAAAACACAACCGAATTTTCATCTCCTTCTTTCAATGACTTCCCCGCACTCCCCTGCCCACCTTCCATTTTCACTACATAGCTCAGCAAGTTATTTATTAGATCTCTTAAAAATTATTCAATTCTTTCCTTCCAATTTATCTTTTCCCCCTTTTTAACTTATCATAATTTTACATGTTCCCTTTCCCATATTGGATCTATTCTCCAAGGTCGGCCTAATTTCTCTCCCACAAACTCATCCTTTTTTTTTTTTTTTATAATATTAAATCTAAAATCATAATATTTCAGTTCCAAATCCCAGGTTTTTACCACCCCAAATTCCCCTCCCCCCTGCCCCCGCTTTGCCCCTATCCAAATAGATAAACAACAGCTTTAGCCCGGATTTCTAACATCCGAGGCCTTCAGGCCCCAGTTAGCCTCTCTCCGCCGATTTTGATTATAGTCCTCTTTGTTGGTCTTCCCTTCTCCATGAAGTTCTGTCAGCAGCTCCTCATATTTTCTTTCTTCCAAATCAAACAAAGGCAGTTTTTGACCAAAAACAACAAATCTCCCAAAGTCCAGCCCCAGAAAGAAGTCCCCATTGAACTTGTTCATTCTTTGTTGATTCAATATTCTGATTATTCCAGGGGCTTCTCTCTTCCTCTGGCCCTGCAGATCTGCAATCCCATAGTCATCCTCCTTGTTTCTTTGATTCCCAAAAGTTGCAGGTTTCTGTTTGCATTCTTGTTGAACTCTTTCTTTTTCTCCTTCCCCCCATAGGGTTATCTCTCCTTCTGCAGCTGCAAATTTTTTTTCCACTTGTTTAGTTCCATTGACAGAGTCGTTAAGTTTAAGACTGAAGGTCATCAACTGTTCAGTCATAATTGTGTTCTGTTTTTGCAAGGTTCCCACCAGACAAAACATTTTTTGTATCTCTGCCAGTAATTTTCCTTCAGCAGCCATTGCAATGTCATCAGTTCCCTCCAGAGGGATCTCCATCATGAATCTCACCCAACAGTCAGTTACTTTGTTGTTAAGGATTATTTTGTTTCCAATCAGTTCAATCAATTCAGTTTCAATGTAGCATTTAATCCAGAAAAGCAGTTATAACACAGTTCCACGTTTCGGCTAGTCGTTTGACAGCTCTTTTTGACAGCTGTCAAACTCCTTATTCTGTTTCTCGGGCTCCCACACTGGGCGCTACCCGGGTCTGGGGGGGGTCAACTTAAAAAAGCAAAACCCCCGGAATTCCTCTTTCTTCCACTCCTGCTCAAATTACTTCTTAATTCAGTTTATAAAAGTTCTCCGTTTAAGCACCAAAGTCTTTCCGACCTGGTGCTATCTCCTTGCTTTAAATCTTTTGGTGGGGAGGGGGAGTGCGGACTTCCTTTTTAACACGTCCCCCCGATCATACTCGAATTCGTAAATAAGAAACTTTTAGTGCCGAAATTTCCTTTTACTCACGGGTTACATTTTCAGTCCAAATTTTAAGAAGAAAGACAGCGCTCTCCGGTCATGGCTCGCGGCTTCGCTCCGCCAAGGCAGCGATCGACTCTCAGCACCACGCCACTCTCCGGTCCACTCCGTAGCCTTTAAAAAGGCTCTTCGCGGGTCAGGGAGGGCGCTTAAGGTGCCCACCGAGTCACCATGTCCGCAGGCTTCCGCGCCTGCGGTTTCTAAGGGTCCCCGTGTCGCCGGCACGGCAAGACCCGTCCTTAGCGGAGCCGACTCCCTCCGGAGCTCAGAGGGAGTCCGCCATTACCCGTTCGCGCTATCCCGGAAGTCCCCATCAATGCCAGTATCAACCTTGTTGGGTTGCATGTTTGCTTGTGCAGCCCAAGTGCTGATGCAGGGACTGTTTAGCTGCCACCATCACCTACTGCTTTCTGGGTGATCATTTGGGGGCCCAGGATCTTGAGCTCCACCTCTAGCTATAGTGCTGACCCTACCTCTCAGGTTATCTCTCAGACCCAAGTATATGGCTTGATCCCTATTGAGCCTGAGACTATGAGCTTTCTAGCTTGGGCTTCATTCTTCAAACTGATTGTGAAATTATACGAGAGAGAAAAACAGAACACTTAGTGTATTAGCAATGAAGAAGAGGGACTTTCCCATCCAGGAGATGCCATCACAGTGACTGCTGTGTTGTAAAATTGCCATCCTCTCATTGTATCTCAGGTCCTTAGAATTATATTCTCCTTTGGATGAGGCACTCCTCTTTAGCTCTACCACAGCCTATATACAGCTGGTCAGGGGTGCAGTGGGGATGGAGAGGGGCTCAAAACTGACTATTTTTTTGCAGATGTTTGCCAACCTTTTGGAGCAGGGATGGGGAACCTGTGGGCTTCAGACTCCATTGCTCCCAATCATCATGGCCCATGTTCAGGGGCGGTGGGAGTTGAAGTCCTGCAACACCACAGATTAGCCACTGTTCTTTCTGGGCTGTGTTGCTTAGCCTCCTTGTCTTTTTCCCACAGCTGACCAATGCTGGGGATGACGTGGTGGTGTTTTACAACGATAAGGCCTCCTTAGCCAACATGTTGGAGATGATGACAGCAGCCCGGGACGGAGTAGAGGAGAACAGCCCCCTCATGTACCACATCTCTCTGGTGGATCTGCTGGCAGCCTGTGCTGAAGGCAAAAATGTCTACACAGAAATCAAGTGCACCTCTCTCCTCCCCTTGGAGGACGTGGTGCGAGTGGTCACTCACGAAGACTGCATCACGGAGGTGAGGGCAGGATGCGGGCAGCTGCTTGAGGTGCAGGCACTGAAAGGCTGTGGCTTTGTGGCTGTTCCTGTATTCCAGGTTGCTGCCCTTCTAGGGAGAGTCACGATTCCAAACAAAGGAAAATCTGCTTTTCAAATGCATGTGAGATGGTTATTCCCCAGTGTGATGTGGTGGATAGTGTCAGGAATGAACCATTCCCTGCTTGGCCATGATACCCACTGGGCGACCTTATAGCCAATCACTGTAAGAATAAGCAGCATCCTTCTGGATCAGGCCAGGGGTCCATCAAACCAGCGCCTTGCTTCCTACTGGGCAGCCAGTTGCCTCTGAAGAGCCAGCAAGCAGAGCATGAAGGCAATATTTGTCTCTTGCTATTGGTCTCCAATAACTGCTACGCGGTGGCATAATTCCTCTGATTATGGAAGCTTCATTTGGCCATCAGGAAGTCTAATCTTCATCATGGAGTTGTAAGAATGCATCTTCATCACCTTTGCTCTTTGCAGCAGAGTGTTTAGATGCTGAAGTATCCCCCTTTTTTGGGCTCAAATCCCCCTTTTCCGTTTTCTTGTACAGATGTGGATGGGGCTTCAGGGAAGCATTTGGGGGTACCAATATAAACAAAGATGCTCCTATGAAGTCTGAAAGGATAAGTGTGGAGGTTTCTTGCCTTGCCTCTTCTCATCCCACACCAGGCAGGGGCTTCTGACCCATCCCTTCTTCTCTTTCAGGTGAAGATTGCTTACGTCAACTTTGTCAACCATTGCTACGTGGACACAGAGGTGGAGATGAAGGAGATCTATACTAGCAACCACATCTGGACGCTGTTTGAGAACTTCACTCTTGATATGGCCAGGGCAAGTGTTGGTACCTAAATAGCGTGGCTGGGATAATGGGAGGAGGGAGAGAGGTTCCCACTGCCCTTTGTGAAAAGGAAGTCCTTTTGCTCATAGCATAAGCCTGATGTTTCACTGATGGCAGTTATATGAACAGCTAGTTAGCTGAAGAATTGGCGGAAGGAGGAAGTGTCACACAACACCTCATCCATCTGTAGAATTCATTGCTGAAGGTGCTTTGTTGGCCATTAGCAAAAATAGCTGTTTTATTAAAACAAAAACGATGGGATTTAGTGACCACATGTGACGGATGGGTCTATTAGTGGCGCTTAGCCATGATGAAAAAGGCAGGGTGGCATTAATGCAAGAATGAGCAGAAGGAACCTCAGAGGCGCACTAAATATAATTTATGGAACCCAATGTGTTTTTGATTACAGTTTTCATTTGGGGTGCTGTAAAACAAAACAGGGCTCTGTATTTTCTTTGTGCTCAGTTGCAAATGGATTAGCTGTAATAGCCAGCATGACTTCAGAGTTTGAAGACGGTAAACCTCTGGCTACCAAATGCCGGAGGCTGTCAGGAGGGAATAGATATCCCTGATATGCCCTGCTTGTGAACTTCCCTTTGGCATGTGGCCAGCTGGAAGGTAGAATGCTGAGCTAGATGGTCTTGGCTCTTCATTACTGTTCAGTGTGCTGGAGCTGGTATGCCGTCCTCCAAGCAGGACGCTGTTTTATTGTCCTTGTGTTTCGTCTGACGAGAAATTGCTTCCTCAAATTATACTGTGCCATTATGACTGTAGGCAATGCACATTTGTTCCTGCTTGGCAGTATGCCCCAAGGCTAGGAACTCCCAAGCCAGGGCCTACTATTACAGAATACTGGTAATTCATGGTACAGACAAACTCTGCACAGTTCCCTGACTTTGGGGTTAGTGAAGGAGATACCAGTCTTCTGTCTCACAGATGCCACCTGGACTCATCTAACTGGAAATATTATCTCCATGCTCTGTTTTTTTGGTCCCATGAGCTATAATCCACTGCTTCAACAGTTCTGGTGGAATTAAAAGCATGAGCTGGGGAGTCTCAAACTGAGAACTTGTCTCAGCCACAAACTCATTAGGTGGCCTGAAGGAGGCCACTCAGCCACAGCCTCTTATCTGCAATGGGAGGATAATAATATTGACCTACCTTATAGGGTTGTAGTTAGGATTGCTAAGATAATGTTGAAGGAGTGCTTTGAAAAGTGAAGTACTTTTTTCATCTCCATCTCCACAGGTGTGCAAGAAGCGTGAGAAGCGCCTGGCAGATCCCTCTTTGGAGAAGTATGTACTCACTGTGGTGCTGGACACAATCCATGCTTTCTTCAGCTCTCCTTTCTCTGAGAACAGCACCTCGCTACAGGTACAAATGGGTAGCTTCAGGTTCTCAAATCCGTTCCAGCGTAGGACCATAATTGTGAACTGGGAAGGATGTCACTGGTCCCAGTACTTATAAGGAACAAGATTTGCAGTCTAATTCTGTGTCTACATAGGCCAGCTCTAGCATGCCTTTCCCTTCTCTTCTGAGGGACAGATGCATTCATAAGGTGAATGCTACTTGGCTTGGCCTATACTTTGTCGGCTAAAAAGGTATTTGAGAAGCTCAGTGTGACCTGCTGAAGCAGAAGTAGAATATTCTTCATAGCTAAAAATTAGGATTCAGTTTGCACACTTTATATTATCATTCTTTCTTTCACTCCCACTTGAATCAGGATAGCAATCAGCAATTGAGTGGATCCTCAACTCAGGTTTAGAATCGAAAAACAAAACCACTGTAAGAGGTTGATTTGATAAGCTGCTGTTCTAAGGGTAACTAGACCAGTCAGTGGGAGATCCATGATTGGGTACCTTGCTTAGTTTTTTAAATGTAAATACAGCAAAATCAGATCAGGTCTGTGGAGGGTCGGTAGTGGCGCCCGCCCTGTGGAATACCCTCCCATCAGATATCAAGGAAATAAACAACTATATGACTTTTAGAAGACATTTGAAGGCAGCCCTGTTTAGGGAAGTTTTTAATGTTTGATGTTTTATAATGTTTTTAATATTATGTTGGGAGCTGCCCAGAGTGGCTGGGGAAACCCAGCCAGATGGGTGGGGTATGTATGTATGTATGTATGTATGTATGTATGTATGTATAAATAAATAAGTTATTTCCCTTTTCGCCTGACCTTTTCCCTAATCCAATTTGTCCTCCCCCCCCCCCAACCTGCTGCTGCTAGCTTCGTGGGGCAAATATACTTTTTATGTTTCCCTCTGTGAGTTAAACTGCTACTTTGCAATTTTGATTTGGGAAAATGGTATGGGGGGAAAAGGTTAACCCTTCCCCAGTATCACAGCCCTGATCCTGTTCAGGCCTCCCCAGCTGCTGTTACATTCTTTTAAAAGCTCCAGGATCTGTGGATCACCTATAGTCTAATCTCATGGTCTCCTCGTCTCATTGTATCCAAACAGAAGCTGATACAGCAGTGTAAGCAATGTGCTGAAACATTCCCCTTAAATGCCTCACCTCTCTTGCAGACCCACCAGACTATTGTGGTGCAGCTCCTCCAGTCTACCACGAGGCTCTTGGAGTGTCCTTGGCTGCAGCAGCAACACAAGGGCTCAGTAGAAGCTTGCATTCGCACGCTGGCTATGGTTGGTAAGGAACTGTCTTGGGCTGAGTGAGTCAGGGGGACTGTCTGGGCTTTGTTCCCTGAAGTCAACATGAGAAAAAGCCATCAGACTTACATTCTTCAGTGATCTGGTTTGGATGGACTACAGATCTTCTCTCCTTGCAGTTTAGGCACCTGAGATTTTGCATGGTTGAAATTCCTGTCAGTGGTGGCCAACTGTGGTCTCCAACATGGGGTCTACTAGTTCTTCAAAGAAGGCTTGGCATGGGTGATCTGCCAGAACCAGGGCTGTGGGATATCACCCAGGTTCCCTGGGTGTACCTTGAGGCGCCTTCCTTGTTTGTAAGCCTTCTCTCCTTTCAGCCAAGAGCCGCTCCATTGTGTTACCCATGGACCTTGATGCCCACGTCAGCTCCCTGCTGAACAGCGCCTCCATCAGCAATGCACAGAGGAATGCCTCCAGCTACAAGACAGCCTCACGCACTTTTCCTCGGGTATCAGCAACAACCAACCAGTGGGACTATAAAAACATCATTGAGAAGCTGCAGGTAGGGACTGAGAAGAGGTCTTGTTTGGAAGGTATCCAGGGTGTGCTTCTCCCCAAGAAAGGGCTTAGGGTGCTGTTCTGTCAGAAATAAAAATCTGAACACCACTCTGAGGAAACTCCCAATTCTGTGTGCCCAAAAGGTGACAGCCTTTCTGAAGCCTGCATAAATGGGAGCTCTGATCTTTCGTATACTTGATATCCTACCCTCTGGCTGTGCCCACACATTTTCAGGTTTCTCTTTGCAGGCTTCAGAACTAGAAATTTGCATCTTCCTTTTTCTACGAAAGCCAATGTCACGCTTCTGCAGCATAATTTCATCTAGCTTTGCCCTGACGACACTGTGCTTTTCCAGGAGATCATCAATTCCTTGGAGGAGCGCTTGCAGCCCCTGGTAGAAGCTGAACTTTCAGTCCTGGTGGATGTCTTGCACCGCCCAGAACTGCTTTTCATGGAAGGCACAGAAGCCTACCAGCGTTGCGAAAGTGGCGGTTTCCTTTCCAAGTAAGTGGGTCTTGGAAGACAGATTCTGGAGAGTGGTCTGGGACAGGTTGGTGGTGACATTGAGGTTAGGGTAGCATGTGAGTGGGGCTTTTACACTGCCTCAACCTCCCTGCTGCCCCCCCTATCTTGGTACTGCCATCTTGGTGATGCTGCTGAGAGGCCAGGTCTGCAACACTGCCATGCCCTGCCGGCTACTCCTGGGAGCGGGTGGCACTGTGGTCTAAACCACTGAGCTTCTTGGCCTTGCTGATTGGAAGGTAGGTGGTTCGAATTCCCGCCACGGAGTGAGCTCCCGTTGGTCTGTCCCAGCTCCTGCCAACCTAGCAATTCGAAAGCACATCAAAGTGCAAGTAGATAAATAGGTACGCTCCGCTGGGAAGGTAAATGGTGTTTCCGTGTGCTCTGGTTTCCATCACGGTGTTCCGTTGCGCCAGAAGCAGTTTAGTCATGCTGGCCACATGACCCAGAAAGCTGTCTGTGGACAAACGTTGGCTCCCTCGGCCTGAAAGCAAGATGAGTGCCGCAACCCCATAGTCGCCTTTGACTGGACTTAACCACCCAGGGGTCCTTTAACCTATTTTACTTTTTACTCCTGGAAGGAGGAGATAAAAAGTGCTGGGATGAAAGAATTAAAGGCTTTGAGACTTGGTTGGCAAGACTGATGTGGCCTGTGGACTTGTCTAGTTAGGAACAGGGTCCTTGGTATTTTGTAACATTCCTTGTGGGTGGGTGTGCATACTGGTAGTGGAAATGAGAGGAATTCTTCTTGTGTTGCTAGATTGGTCCAGCACACCAAAGACCTGATGGAAAGTGAGGAGAAGCTTTGCATTAAGGTGCTGAGGACACTGCAGCAGATGCTGATGAAGAGGAACAAATATGGAGAGAGGGTGAGTGGCTGAGGAGGTTTGGGCTCACATATAAGGTACCTCCACAGCAAACTCACTTTTTCAGTCTGTTTTCCCTGGTAGGCTTTCTGGGCAAAGAGCCAGGCCTGTTTTACCACGTTCTGAGAGGATCCCCCATCTTCATAACAAGGCACTGCATCTTTTAACTACACAAAAACTGTCCAGTCACTGCTTTTTCACAGAGTTTAACTCATTCACTGAGAGCCTGAATGAAATGGATCATTAATATTCAAGACTTAGGAGGAGTTCTGCTGGCTCAAACCAAAGGTCTATGCAGTCCAGCATCTTGTTCCTTACAGTGGTCAGCTTTCTTCCATACTTACCTACTGGAACCTTAGGATCCTCTTTGGAGGCCCTGCTCCAGGTGCCTCCACTAAATGAAGTAAGGGAGTAATTCTCAGGGAAGGGGCCTTTTTGGTAGTGGCACCATTGTTATGGATTAGCTTTTCAAATGAGATTGCCTGGCATCATCTTTGTTAACTTCTGAGTGCCAGGTGGATACCTTTCTATTTACCTAAGCCTCCTAAACCAGTTATTGGGCCTCTCAGTTTTTTAATCCATGTTTTTAATCATAGAGGGTGTTGTTTGTTCTGTTTATTTTAAATATTTGTTTAATTTTGACTTTGTGCTTTTATGTTTTATATTTCTTTCCTTTCTCCCCCCCTTTTTTTACTGTAAACCACCCAGATAACTTTGTTATGGTTTGAAATACAAAAGATAATGATGATCGTGATGAGCAGTTCCTCCCACTTCTTTCTCATGCCAGGGCAACACATTGAGGAAAATGCTTTTGTCTAATTATCTGCAAACCAAGAGGTCTGGCTCCAAAGGGGAGATTGTTGACCCTTCTGGAACTGGTAAGTGGCCTGCAGTTCTGGCTTTCATCTTTCTCATTCTTGTGTCATTTTCTCTCCATCCCTTCTCTGAGTCCCTTAAATCCATCTTCTGCCACTCAGATGTGCAGGACACAGATATAGGATGGGCATTTCAGATGTTCTTGAAGGTGCACATGTTGGTTGCATACAGCTTACTGTGGACCAGACTCCTGGTCTATCTAGCTCAGGGTTTCCTGGTGCAGACTAGCAGTGGCCCTCTCATGGTTTCAGCCCTGCCATAGCTTGGATCTGGGGCTTTCTATGTGCAGGAGATGTGCTCTACCACTGAGCCTTGGGCCTTACCTTCCGCTCTTCAAAGCTATCACTGTGAACCAGGGGGCTGTTTATTATCCCTGGCCAAGCAGAGAGAAAACTGATGGATAGAGGAGCCAAGGTAGCAAATACTATTTGCAAATACAAATTATTCACCATCACCAGCTACTTAAGCTGATATGTAGCCCTTCATACAGTTTAATCGCATCAATGGTTTTTGCATCTTTTTATGCTTGATTGGGCCAAAGTCACATAAACCGCCCGAGGGTAGTAATTAAATGGAGCACCGTATTTTTCCATGTCTGAGGGTGACACATTAACTATTGAATTAGCCTTCCTCCCTGTATTTGTTAAGTTATGATTTTTAAGCTGTTCGGCTGCCTCCATCTCCCTCTTCCCCTAATATTCTTTTTGCCTACAGGCCAAGATCAGGATTGGTCAGTCATTGCTGCCATTCAGTGCCGGCTGGACAGAGAAGGGGCCACCAAGCTGGTGTCTGACCTCATCATGAACACCAAGAATGAGAAGATTTTTCAGGAGAGCATCCGCCTGGCCATACGGCTGCTGGACGGGGGCAACACAGAGATACAGGTTTGTGTCTGCTGCGACAACTTCCACTTAAGTTCAGATAACTACCCAAGTGCTCACTTTTTGCCTAGTGTAAATTCAGTTTAACTTCTAATGCCATACTGTGACTATGGGGTACATATCTCAACTGTGGCAGGGACAGAGCTACCAAATTTGACTGTCCCATGGTGTAATGTGATCCTGCGGCAACAACTTTGGGTGCCAGCAAGCGAGCACAAAACATGTTTGGTGGAATTAACCCTTAAAAAAATAATATTGCATCAGTTGGTTGACTATATAATTGGAAGAAGGAATGAGTTGTAAGACATATAGCCAGATTTCTTTAAAATCGTACCCTTGAGATGCCTAACTGTAGTACAGTGGTACCTCTACTTATGAACGCCATCCATTTGGGGTGCTGTTCACACCCTGAAAAGTCCATAAGTAGAGCGCTGCTACTGCGCGTAGTGTGCAGATTGTTTCTGCGCGTGCGGCGAACCCAGAAGTAAACACTTCCGGGTTTGTAACCTGAAAGTTACGTAACCAGAGCAGTATGTAACTAGAGGTATGACTGTAATAATTTTTCTAAAACAACTTTTGCTCCCTCTACTGTGCATCTTTAAAATAGCATGTTGTGACAACATTTGACTTTACCATTAACATTCCTTTATTTTAGAAACCTGATCTGGGCATAACTAACTTTGAAATGCGCATATCCAACTTTGTTCTAATTTAAGCTTTTCTAAAAGTTTTTGAAAAGCCGATGGGAGTATAATTTTCCTCCACTATAACATGAATCATAAATCTTGTAAGATTTTAACTTCTCTACCTCTGGGGGAAATTGTTGATGAAGCATGATGTCATATTATAAATCTGATGGTGCAGACCAAACCATGGACTTCCTCTGCTGGGTATCCTTCATTTCTTTGTGGTCATTATTTTTTCCCCTTCTTGATACAATCTGGAAAATGTTAATTTAGTATGAGTCTGGCTTGTGGAAATCTGCAGGATAGGAATTTTGTATTGTTACCATCAGATCCCAATTGTAATATGAAACTTGAGCTGCCTGTCAGAAAACCTTGCGATTGCTAAAGGTAATCCAGATGGCCTTGGAAGAAATGGTTGGTCCTAGCAGGATAAGAACCTAACAGGAGCCCCACTGGGTCAGGCCAAAGGCCCATTAATCCAACACCCTGCTCTTTTGCAACGGCTTCCCAAATGCTTATTGGAAGCCTGAACAGAGGACTAAGTGTCTAACCCCTTCCCTGTTCCTCCCACCCTTTCTGAAGAAATCATTCTATAACTTGATGACGGGTGACAAGAAGTCAGAAAAGTTCTTTAAAGTTCTGCATGACCGGATGAAGAAAGCTCAGCAGGAAGTCAAGTCTACAGTGACTGTAAATATGAGCGATATTGGCAACAAACCTCATGAGGACAAAGACTCCCCAGACCATACCAGCAAAGGTATGTGGAAACCCAGTTTATTCTGGGCTCACCAGAGCTTGTCTAGGAAAGCAACAAATGCTCTTGGCAAGAATCTCTAATAATGGCCACATCTCTCTCAACCCTTGGATTCCCAAATGAAGAATAGTAACTCCCTCTTGAAAAATGTGGGATCTGTGACAGCAGAGAGGAGCATATGGCTTGTGGGTCACATGTAACCCTCAAGTTCATGTGGATGACAAGGAGAGAGACAGAGAGATAGAAGTGCCCCAACCACTTTTTGCTCTACCCCACTCCCCCACACGCTGACTTTGGCCCTGCCCATCACCAGCAAGCATTCCCCCATAGATTACCCCTGAAGGAATGCAGCCCTCCATGGGAAAATAAAGGTTCCTTGCACTGAGAAACAGTATGGGTACTAATTTTTTATCTCCATCAATCTTTAAGCCAGATCCCTCAGCATTCTGCAAGTGTAGGGTTAACTTGGTCCTTAATAAACTAAAGCTCCAGGAAACACCCAGCTTAGGTGAAAGGCTGTCTGTCATCCAGACTGGCAATAACTATATTAGGGAAACACCTAATTACTGGGGGCAGGGATCCTTGGTGTGTGTCACTGTTGCCAGCCTAAACCACATGGTATTTCAGCTTCCTGGTAGAAGCCATGCTCCAGAATAGCAAATGGGTGAGCCTTCTGTCAGCACATAACAAAGTCTTCAGTGGCCGAGTCTTCCAGAGTGTCAAAAAGGGGACATCACTTGAGCTGCTGGGTGATGCTTACAGGAAGGGAGAGGCTAAGTGGAACAAAGGGGGATGCCTTTTTCTGAAGAGTCAGACAGACTGGCTTTAGGCCTTCCAGACAGGTTGCCGCAGCTCATATGCTAAGCCAGTAACCAAGTGTTGATTTCCTTGCAGAACGAGTCACATCTTTCATGCTGCCCAGCGCCCCATCCCGTTATCCAATGGGTGTAGGGCTCCGGACTGGCCATGATGCAAGGGATAGAAGCCAAAGCAATGAAATGGGTGTGTCTGTTTTGATCATGGAGCCAATTCTTCGCTTTCTGCAGCTGCTGTGTGAGAATCACAACCGGGATCTCCAGGTGGGCATCCTGCACTGAAATGGGTCCTTTCTGCAGCATATCTCATATCCAAGTGATGTCTGCTTTTGAAAAGCTGCCCGCCACTGAGATGCCTCTTAAACTCTGCTCTTGGTTTTACAGAACTTCCTCCGCTGTCAGAACAATAAAACCAACTATAATCTGGTGTGTGAAACCCTGCAGTTTCTGGATATTATGTGTGGTAGTACCACAGGACGGCTGGGCTTGTTGGGCCTCTACATCAATGAATATAACGTGGCCCTCATCACCCAGACTCTGGAGACACTGACAGAATATTGCCAGGGACCCTGTCATGAGAACCAGGTAACCCCAACTGACTTGTGGATAAAATCGCATTGCTTCCATCATCCAGTGAAATCGTGAGTTCACCTTGATTCACACACTCAGAATATGGAGATGATGGATAGAGCATCAAATTTATGTCTCAGCATTTGAATAGGAGCAGAGATTTGGAGTTGGCTGTGAGCCAGTTGAGTAACTCCCTTGTATTAACCCACAGAGCTGCATTGTGACCCATGAGTCAAACGGCATAGACATCATCACAGCCCTGATCCTCAATGACATCAGCCCCCTCTGCAAGTACCGAATGGACTTGGTTCTTCAGCTAAAGGTAGATGGCTTGGCTGGAAATGTGGTGATGGGACAGGGAGGGATGGGAGATATGGGATGGCAAGAGACGCTTCATGTTGGAGGTTGACTTCCTGCATGCAATTATTTCATGGTCAGACTAGAACGTATTTGAATGTGATCATTCTACCTCTTTGTGCCAAAACATGATTTTGCATGCACCAAGCTTCTTCCACTTCCTGCCTCTCAAATACTGCCCACCCAATCATATTGTGTGTTGGTTCCTCCTTGCTCTCCCTCATCCCTTTGGAGTCCTGACTTCTCTTGTAGCTTTGATGGAGGATTGATCTTCTGCAAAGTGCGCTCTGGATACATGGTGTGTTGAAACCATCTATCTTTACTGCAGTAGCTTTTTTTTGTTTGTTATAAGGACAATGCCTCCAAGCTTTTGCTGGCCCTGATGGAGAGCAGGCATGACAGTGAGAATGCCGAGCGGATTCTCATCAGCCTTCGGCCTCAGGAATTGGTAAGAAAGTTGAGATGGCTGGGATAGCTCTGTGTGGTCTTTCCTGCTTTTGAGAGATCTCTTGCACTTCAAATCATTATTGAAATAAAGGGGACCTGGAATTGTGTGGAGCACAATTGGGATATAGGACACCCATCCTTTAAGCAGCTTCTCATCCTCCTCTTTATCAGCTTTGCAGTTCCCTCTTGACAGAGCCTTGTAGAAATATAACCTGTTTTACTTCACGTACTTGGAATCCATTTGCTCCTAAGTAACTGGTCTCAGTCTGCACCATGTTAGATGGGTACCACCTCTGAGCACTCTTCAGACAATATGTCAGCTACCTTGCTCCTTGGCAAATTCAGCAGAGGGACCAAGAGAATAATAGATTATAGCAGGGGTGTGGAACATTTTTCAGCCTGAGGACTGCATTTCCTTGCTGGCAACATTCTGGAAGCCTCATGCCAATGGTGGGTAGAGTTTGAGGCAGGAGTATGCAGAGCAATGGATGTGACTCTGCAAAAGTCCAAGGTTTCTGTACCCACTTATCTCCATCTTCCAACAAGACAAGCCACACACTCTGTCCCAGTTTCAAGAACACATTCCAGCCAGGCAAAAGCCCTCAAGGAGAACGAGAAGCAGGGTCTGTGAGGGACATGGCATGGGAACAGGGGAAGTGACCTGTGAGGGACATGGCATGGGAACAGGGAAGTGACCTGTGAGGGACATGGCATGGGAACAGGGGAGAGTGGACATGGCCTCGGGAGATCCCTCACACCCAGTAAATAGGCCTAAAAAGGTCTTCATCAGCTCACAAGCCTGAGGTTTGCCCAGAGACCATAATACAGTAGGGTCAAAATTGAGACACTAGCTGGTCAGTTGACAAACATTTGCCTTGCTGCCCTTTGGTTTCCATACTACTTGGAAACATTTGGCAAAGACTAGAATGGAATGACTAGAATAGAATGGAAAGACTAGAATAGAATGGGGACGTGGGTGGCGCTGTGGGTTAAACCACAGAGCCTAGGACTTGCTGATCAGAAGGTCAGCGGTTCGAATCCCCGTGACGGGGTGAGCTCCCGTTGCTTGGTCCCTGCTCCTGCCCACCTAGCAGTTCGAAAGCACGTCAAAGTGCAAGTAAATAAATAGGTACCGCTCCGGCGGGAAGGTAAATGGCATTTCTGTACGCTGCTCTGGTTCACCAGAAGCAGCTTAGTCATGCTGGCCACATGACCCGGCTCCCTCAGCCAATAAAGCGAGTTGAGCGCCGCAACCCCAGAGTCGGCCAAGACTGGATCTAATGGTCAGGGGTCCTTTACCTTTAGAATGGAATAAGGGGTTGGTGAGGTGGGTTGGAATTTGTGGACTGTAGGATGGGGCAGCTATGTGGGAGAGAAAAAGACTCAGGGCATTATTTTCAACCCTTCTGAATTCTGAGATTTTTAGTCCATTTCTCTACAAGAGCTAGTAACAGTAAGGCTGTCCGTTTTCTTATTAAAAATGAAAGCTGTGATTCTCAGGACACCAATTCTTCACAGAATAGCAGATTCTTTGCTCATACAGCAAGCCTACCTGTTTACTATGCTGTTGCCTTGCCTATAGCAGATTCCTGCTTTAGTGACCAGGACTTATGTGTGAAATATTTCACAGGTTGATGTCATTAAGAAAGCCTATGTTCAAGAAGAAGAGTGTGAGAACTCTGATGTTTCTCCTCGGGAAGTTGGACACAACATCTACATTTTAGCCCTACAGGTATCCTTTGTATGAATGCTTTACTGCTTGATAAAGATTCCTTTCCCTTTTCCTAGGCACTGGCGCCCTTGAGGATGAAGGATGGATTAGAAAGGGTTACTCTTCCCACATTCTCCCCCCAGACCAATTAAAATAGTTTCTCAAGCACAACATTGGAAGATTTCAGCCTCAGTTGATAGGTGGATGGAGCTGCAGTCTTGACCCGCATGCAATACAACACACTTCCAACAGAAAGAAATAGACATCTGGGGTTTTGTTCTCTCTTCAAGCCCAAATCTGCTTTACCCTTCAGTTTTTATTCCTTCTTTCTCCACACAAACCCAGATCAAGGAAGTACATTGGTTTTTTTTTGTGTGTACCATACTCTCACCCCACAGTTCCATATACAGTGGTGCCTCGCAAGACGAAATTAATCCGTTCCGTGAGGCTCTTCGTATAGCGGTTTTTTCGCCTTGCGAAGCAAGCCCATTGACAGCTTAGCGGATTAGCGCTATTAGCTGTTTAGCGGCTTTTAGTGGATCATCTGATAAGCGGCTTATCAGCGGATCAGCTGATAAGTGGCTTAGGGCTTAGGAAAAGGGGGGAAAGAGGGGAAAAAACCCCCGCAGGAACTTGCAAGACATTTTCGTCTTGCGAAGCAAGCCCATAGGGAAATTCGTTTTGCGAAGCGCCTCCAAAACGGAAAACCCTTTCGTCTAGCGGGTTTTCCGTCTTGCGAGGCGTTCGTCTTGCGGGGCACCACTGTAAACCTTTAAATGGGGAGGAGGAAGCAATGGTACAACTGATGGGCAGAGCAATTAAAAAACCCAATCTGCTGTGCTGGAGGGAGTTTAGATGTGATGGAGGTATCCTTCCACCCAGCCCGGCTTGGCTCTCCTAACCTTCGCTGTGGAGGTTGCTCCTCCATCATTGGTGGGAAAGCCCTGCCAGCAAGGAGCATCCCAATGTTCCTGTCCAAATGATGGGCACAAGCGCTGCTTTTGGTTGAACTGGTGATGTGCATTCTGAAAGGATGCACTGCTGCAAAGACTTTTTTTTTTTAAATGATTGTAACTGAGTGATATTAGGCTTCAAAGCAAACAAGCTTTCACCTATCCACAAATGACTTTGTAGTCAGCTGTTAGGCTCTGGCAATTCATTGTTTGCTTTCTTTACGTTTTCAGCTGTCTCGGCACAACAAGCAGCTCCAGCATCTTTTAAAACCTGTGAAACGAATTCAGGAGGAGGAGGAGGAAGGGATCTCTTCTATGGTATGTGTATGCTCCCTATTGAAACAGGAAGGTGCTTAGGAAGTACTGCTGACATATTGCATCAGTCCTGGTAAGGGACAGTTCTGCAGCTGTTTCCCATAATTTAATTTTTCATCTGTTTACTTTTTCCTATGAGGTGGAGATGGGGAAGCTACACAAGCCTTCAATAATCCAAATCCATAAGGATGTTAACTAAGGACATTGCTACTTTGCCAGTTTACAAAGGATTTTATTAAAACACTGTTGTAATGCTTTTGAGATGTTTTGTGCTAGTGAAATCAAGGGCTGTGATTGAGAAACATTTATGCCATGGAATGTTCAAAAGCATTTATTTTTTTTAAAACTGCAGAGGTAGTGAAGCTGTCTACATCAGCATTTTGGCAAAAAGTCTGTTTGTGGGGGAAATCAAATAGTTTTCAGGGATTAAAATTGTGTACAGGCCCAAGGGCAATGTGGCTAAGGGAAGGAAGCAGAGTTGGCAGTGGACCAAAAAACAGAAACTTAAAGATAGGTAGAAGAGACAGAGGCTTTGGGAAAAGGTGGTCGAGGAAGAGAAGCAGATATGAAACAGAGCTGTGGGTTGCAGGCAAACTTCAAACATCACTGAATGGCTGGATGGCTAGAGCATGGCAGTTGGCTCTACTTAAGAAACTTTACTCACTGTTGTGGAGGTACACACACATCAGAACAGGTTTGTGGACATATGCCTTATATTAGTGTCTATTTTTGTTGTATGATTTTGTTGTTGTATGATTGTATATTTTATGTATATTTTTGTTGTATGATTTTGTTGTATGATTTATATGGTGTTTTTACTGTTTGATTGTACTATTGGTTTTTGCTGTTTGACCCTATTGGATTTGTTAGCTGCCCAGAGTGACCCAAGGTGCATGGTTAAGATTCAGGGTAGCCAGAGGGCCCAAGGAGGAATAGGCAATGGCTTAACAATAAAAGCTAAAAAGAAAAAAGGTGAAGGACCCCTGGATGGTTAAGTCCAGTCAAAGGAGACTATAGGGTGCGGAGCTCATCTTGCTTCAGGCCGAGGGAGCTGGCACTTGTCCAGTTTTCTGGGTCATGTGGCCAGCATGACTAAACTGCTTCCGGAGCAATGGAACACCATGACGGAAACCAGAGCGCATGGAAACGCCGTTTACCTTTTCGCTGCCGTGGTACCTATTTATTTACTTGTGCTGCTTGCTTTTGAACTGCTGGGTTGGCAGGAGTTGCGTCAAAGCAATGGGAGCTCACCCCATCGTGAGGATTCAAACTGCCGACCTTCTGATTGGCAAGCCCAAGAGGCTCAGTGGTTTAGACCACAGCGCCACCCGCATCCCTGGGTTCACAATAGGTCACGGAGGCACAGAATGGAACAATGAAAGGGCCTTACTTCTTGGCCTTCAGATCAAGAACAGGGGAGAAAGCTTTTGAGCGATAGTATGTTACACCAGAAAGGGGGGGGGACCCCATACACCAAAGTAGGAAATCTACTGGATGATTGTACAGCTTTGGGTTGCTTTCCTGTGGGCATAGTGGTCTCTGGATACACTTTCCCTCACCTCCCAGTAGTTCTTTATACAGCAGTGCAGTTGAGTTTTCCCTGTGGTACAACCAACGTTGCTTTTATTTTTCAGAGATAGCCACATTGACTGCTTGGCTGTGAGCTTGTTTGCTCACATTGCACAGTCTAAGACCACAATCATTACCCAGTTATAATTCAATTTCTGTGTGGGGATTTATGGGCAGTGATTTGTAATTTACAGATTAGTGGTCTTTGGCTGTTAATTAGTGTGCTGAATTGAATGGCTGTCTCCCAGGGGGAGCGCAGGCCCTGTCTACTCTGACTATATATGCTCCCCTCACCCCCCAGAGCTTGTCATACCTAGTAAATACAAGGAAATGTATTGCTAATACATAGCTGAAAGAGATTCCCCCCGGGCCTTTACAAGCTGAGGTTATAGTATTTTCCCCTTCTCTTTCTCACAGCTCATTCTACACAACAAACAGCTGACCCAGATGCTGAAATCAACAACTCCTGTCCAAGAGGAAGAGGAAGATCCACTAGCGTATTACGAGAAGCACACATCCCAGATAGAGGTGGGGTTGACTTTTTTCATAGCTATCTCTACACGTTTACAAATCTGTGTGTAATTAGAATTTTGGGGGGTCATGTCTGGTATCCGGATTTCTCTATCAGATGACCTAAACGGTGTAATATACAGTTCTGCATTTCATTATCTAACAGCATGTGGATGACCTGCTCTGAAATCTCCATAAGAAGCTTGTGAGGGGGCCTTGGATACTGTGATTCCAAGGCCTCCCCTGATTTGCCCTCACAAATGGCAAAAATGTACACCAGTTCTGAAGTTAGCATAATTGTTTTCTCTTCCATTAGTGTCAATAGTGGGAAAACTACTTTTCATGAAAGCTGAATGAAGGCAGTACACAATAGAAAACCCCCAGCTCTGGCTGGAGTGAGCCAGTAGGCTTTAGGAAATGGTGGTTTCTCCTCTACAGAATTTCTCTCCTCATCCTCAACTTTAGGATGGCTCTATTAGCCACCAGAGCTGCTGCTTTTGCAGCTTTTAAGTTGCATAACCAATTTTTCAAGAGCTCAGGCTGTGCCTGTCAGCTGTCATCCCATTAGTTCTGCTTGAATGTAAGGAATTGTGCCGGAATACACTAATGTAGCCTCCTCCCTTGTGACTAGCAAATCTCTTTGAAAAATGCCCTGTGGTTGACTCACTCAAGATTCCACCTAGTCATGTCTTCTCTACCTTATCCTGAGCCATATAAAAACCTTTATGATGCCGCATCTGGTGATGCTAACTCTTGCCTGCCAATGTTGAAGCACTGGCCCATGCTGTTTGCTGGTGCAGCGTCCTGGATTAGCTGCAACTCTAGCAGACATTGTGCCCCACCCCAGATGCTTATTTCCTGGGTTTCACTGCTGGGGGTGACTGTCACATATACAGATGCACTGCTTTTAGCTGTATATTTTATACATACGGTTTTCAACTGCTTTGACCCGTACTTAAGCTACCAGGATAAAGCGGGGGAAAGACCTAGGTCCCATCCAGGATATGAACCAAAGACTCCTCAAATCTCTGTTTTCTCCCAGATTGTGCGCCTGGACCGCAGCATGGAGCAGATCATCTTCCCGGTGCCCAGCATCTGCGAGTTTGTGACCAAAGAGACGAAATACCGCCTGTTCACCACAACAGAGCAAGATGACCAGGGCAGCAAAGTCAGTGACTTCTTTGAGCAGTCGTCCTTCCTCCACAACGAGATGGAATGGCAGAAGAAACTGCGCAGTAAGACTAGAACAAGGCAGGAGGCTGTTTGTACAGATAATAATTTAGAATGCCAAATTGTATGTCAGCTCAAGCCCCTGAAGCACCTGTTGAGGAGCGTGGATAGTCAAGTGATGTTCACTGGGCTCCACTGACCCTGTCCTGAAGGTGGCACCCAATTCATTCCCTGCAGCTCCCCAGAGAATCATGGGGCCATGCAGACTCCATAGCCCTGGAGAGGGCGCTTTGGAGCGATCATTTCAATAGCCGTTTCTGTTTCACAGTGAGACCACAGCTTTTTCAGGAGTGCCAACCACGTCAATCAGGAAACACCCTAGATGATTCAATAATCCATTGAATTCTATAAGTCTCTGGGGCAGACCATCTTATTTTATTTTTTTCTTTAAATTTGTATCTTGCCCTTCCTCCCAAAGCAACCCAGGGGCAGTCAACAAGTAGTAAAACAAAAAAGGAAATATTTAAAACAATTCCAGTACAGGTGCAGACTGGGAAAGATTTCAATGCAAATGTCTTGTTGAAAGTGGAAGGTCTTCAGCTGTTGCCAAAAAGACAAGAGATGGCGCCTGTTTAATATTCAGTAGTTCCACACCCCTGCAGGAGGATATTACTGTTGCCAGTCCAAGTGTCATCAAGGAATGATCTACCCATGACAATGAGCTCACTGCAAACTCTCTCTGCAGCCACTCACTCTATAGCAAAGACCAGTTCAAGAGTGTGCCCTTCCACTTGTTTGGGGCCTGTGATGAACTGAGATAGCCCCATAGTAGTCATGAAGGCCACGATGAGCTGAATCTGTAGAGGTAGCCCCTGCATGGACATTGACATCTCCCAACGCTGCTGTGTGGGGATTCTCAGAGACTACCAGTCAGGGGGGCTGCTGGGTGGGTGGCACATCTGCAGCATCCCTATTCCTTAGCTCTGAGAGAGCTTGTTGGATGTCCCTTTAAATCAACAGTGGCTAACCTGTAGCTGCCCAGACTACAACTCCCATCATCCTTGTCATTGGCTATGCTGGCTGGGGCTGATGGGAGTTGGAGTCCAATAAGATATGGAGGGCTGCTGTTTCACCCTCCCTGCTTAACGTGTTAGCATTGAAAATCTTAGTGAGTTTTTCTAGAGAAAACAGAGGTAGAAAGAATGAAATGAGGACATGATCCCGGACCAGTTTTATGTGCTGCAGTCCACTGAAATGTGGTAAGCACAAATATGAGGTATCATTTGAAAATTATGTCCCAGTTTCTGGCAATCGATAGTGTTTGCAACTGGGTTGGGGAAACAAGAGCATTGATCCCTGGCTCTATAAATAATTGCACTGAGATTGCTGGGTCTTTGGAGAGTTCTGTGCTACTTTCCAAAAGCATACAAGATATACTCAGCTTTGCCTTTCTTTCTTCTCATAGGCAATCCACTGATGTACTGGTTCTCCCGCAGAATGACACTCTGGGGAAGCATTTCCTTCAACCTGGCTGTCTTCATAAACATCATCATTGCTTTATTCTATCCTTATGTCGAGGCATCCTCAATGGGTATATGTTCCATCAGGCTCACTTTGATTTTTATATAACCACTGCCAGCATTCATGGATCCCTTTGCAGGGGTACTCTGTCCACTTGGTATTCATGCAATGAAAATGCTATCTGAGGCCCTGTGGTTCTTCAGTCAATTTTGCCAGCTAGGCCTTTGCAGCCAACTCGCTAGCAGTTCTTTACCTTGAATAAGCTATCATTTCAAAAACTCTAATCACTTATCTTTTTGTGAACATTAAAAATAAACCCCCTTTGGAAAGAACCTTTCTGCAAAACCTTTGGTAAACCAGTTCCCAATAAGAAGTTGTGTTCTGTTTGTATATTATGAGTGGTTTTGGAAACAAACAAGCATGCAGATCAGTGGTTTTCAACCAGTGTGCCGTGGCACCCTGGGGTGCCTTGAATGATTGTCAGAGGTGCCAAAGGCAACACTGGCCTCTGTCCATCTTTCCTTCCCTCCTTCCTCTGACGCCCTCTTGCATCTCTGCCTCCCAAAGGCTTGCACAGCTGTTTGTTGTAGCAGTCCTGGCTACAAACTCCCTAGGTGAATGGTGCTTCTGGCCCTGGCCGGGGGTGCTGGTTGCCAGGAGCTGAAGCAGCCTTGGAGTAAGAGAGAGCTGGGCGAGGGAGCCCAGCCAGGCAGTCCCCCAGCCCTTGCTGTTGGGAATGGACAGACAAGTCCCAGGCCCCTGTAGGGTAGTGTGAGGAAACACCACTCTTTGGGGCTGGGCAGTTCAGAGACCAAGGGCGGCAGCAGCAGCTGCCCAGAGGACTCCCAAGGAGAGGGGAGAGGAGGCTGAGGGAGCACTCCACAAGGGAGGCTGTTTGAAAAAGGGTGAGAGGCTGCCAGCTCTGCAGGCAAGGGGTGACATAACTGGGTTCCTGAGCCCCACAGGGGTGCCGCAGAAAGCATATTGTTGATCAAGGGAGCCATGGACTCAAAAGGGTTGAAAACCTCTGATGTAGATGACACTCATGCTAGACTATACATACCGTGATGTGGTCTCCTAAAAGAAATGCATCCCTTTAGATCTGGGTGCTCAGATCTTGGATTGAAAACAGATGAGGCAGGATGTGGGCCACTGAGCAGCTGTGCTGTTGGGGAATGGCTAGCAGTGCCTGTGCGGGTACAGGGTGATGGCATCTTTGGTTCCCACTAGGCATTGCAGGTTATGCATTAGTAGCACATCTGCATCATCCTGGGCAAGGAGGCATCTCCAGTTCTCCTCCCTGTCAGCTGCAGTTCTTTGCAGAAAATCCGACTGAAGTTTGTTCCAGTTCAGCAGTAAACTGCAGATTTTCCGACAAGCCTAGAAATCACAAACGAAAGCGTGGATGAGCCCTAACAGTAATGGCATTCACTGCCTTCTGCTTTGCCTCGCTGGCTGCTGCTATGCAAGTGCTTTAATGCTGTGTGCTCGCGAAGCTTGTTTCTTCTCACCTAATGCTGTGTGATGTGATCAGTAGCGGGGCATGCAGAGCTCCACTTCTGTCACTTGGAAGGTGTTGGGTGGGACAGGACGGTGGCAAGGTCCGGGCTGGTGTGTGTGTGTGTGTGTGCATCCAAACCTCACCCTTCCCCACCCCTGCACCTTCCAGGTAAGTCTCAGCGATGCCAGTGTCAGGAGAGCAGTTCTGCTCCATCACAGCAGCTGCTGCTAAAGGTTATGTTACAAACAAACGTCTTGGCTACTTAATGAATTAATTTGTGAATTTCCAGGGCTGTTGGATTCTCCACTGATCCCCCTGCTCTCCTGGCTTTTAATCTGCTTCTCCATCATGGCTCTCTTTACCCGACGCTACGGGATCCGACCACTCCTTGTGGCATTGATCCTGCGATCCATCTACCACCTGGGCATTGGACTCACTCTGAACATACTGGGAGCTCTCAATGTAAGTCACTTGGCTAACCTCAGGCCAAACTCTGGCTGCAGTCTTGTACATATTTAACTGGGAATGAGTTCCATTGAACTACCATAAACTGTGCAACCCCTTGCCTATTGAGATCAAGCAGGCGTCTTTGCTGTACTCTTTTCAGCACCTGTTAAAAACATTCTTGTTTAAATATGCCTATCTAGATGCTTAGAAAATCGAAGTAATTTTAATCTAGTTTAGTATTTTAACTTTTGTGAGCTTTTAAGTTTGGTTGTGAAATTTTCTTGATTTTACTGTTGTATCTTTTGTAAAATGCTGAGGTTTTTTTGGGGTTTTTTTACAATCAAGCAGTGTATAAATTTTATTAAGGAGACAAACCAACCAAGAAACAAACAAAAAAGCAAGGGGTTTTAGGTACTGGCACCATGCCTAGAGCTAAGACCAGTTTGTCTTTGCAAATCTAATGGCAATGGATTTATATCAGTGTTAACTGAAAGCAGAAGATTGCTGTCAGTAAAGCTAAAGTAGCATAATAAACAGCATAAACTCACTCCAGAAAGTAACTGCTTGCCTCTTTTCCCCTCTGCTTTGTGCTTGTTCCACAGCTGACAAATAAGATTGTGTTTGTGGTGAGCTTTGTTGGAAACCGTGGAACATTCATCCGAGGATATAAGGCCATGATCATGGATATGGAATTTCTCTATCATGTTGCCTATATCTTGACCAGCGTCTTGGGGCTCTTTGTACACGAACTGTTCTACAGCATCTTGGTATGTTAATTTCTTCTGTATTATCTACCTGTTGTATGCATAACATTTCACCTCTTTTTATGTCTGCTTTGTTCTCCCTAGCTGGCTAGGATTGCAATTATTCATTTTATGAAGTGGGCAAGAAAGAAATACAAATCATTGACTAGATGGGATGGTTTGGTACTGTCAAGCAACACCAAACCAATTCCTGTTCCGAGAAGTTGCTAGGCTCTTGAAGCAAGAGTCCAAAGGGCTTCTTGTTCCTTTATGGAAAAGAACGTTCACATTTATCTGTGAGAAAAGTGGGGATATTGGTGATTAGATGAATGAATGGCAATCATTCTCCTGCTAATAAATACTATGTGCCTGAAGGACTACCACAGAATGCCTGTTCTCTTCAGACTGATTCTATATAAGCAAGTTATTATTATTTTTCTGTTTCAGCTGTTTGACTTGATCTACCGGGAGGAGACCTTATTTAATGTCATCAAAAGTGTGACACGCAACGGACGCTCCATTCTTCTGACAGCCCTTCTGGCTCTCATCCTCGTCTACCTCTTCTCCATTGTAGGCTTTCTCTTTCTGAAAGATGACTTCATCCTTGAAGTAGACCCGCTGCCCAACATTAAATCAAAAGGTTTGCTCCCCCCCCCCCGCTATCTCTCAAGTTTGATATTTAACAATAGTGGTTTAAATAGAAAGGATTTTAAGATTTGCTGACTTCTGAAGCAACCCATTTGTCTTCACTGGGGTTCATCCAATTACACCGGAAATCTGTATGTTCCTGCCTGTGTTTATTTAAGGATTGGTTTTCACCTTGATTTTGTACTAGACCTTTCAACCAAGAATGAATAACTGGTAATGGGCAAGCTAAATCCACTCCAGCGTGTTTATGTCCTTAAGGCTTGCAATTTGGAGGCTTTGACATTCAGCGCTGCACTTAAGGGAAGTGCAATTTGAGACTCCTGGATTGGGCACCTTTTATGAGTGTATAAATAGCAGCTTTTACCAGCAAAGTACTGCAACTGTGAAAGAACTGGCTTGTATATGTTTTGCATGGCAATCTCTTCCCCCAATTCAAAATACAACATATAAAGACTCTTCTGTTCAAGTGTGTAGATTTCAGTGGGTTCAGATGCTTCACTTCAGGGTTTGCCAACATGGCATCTTTGGGCATCAGTGTATCTCCCATGACACCTGCAGAAGGTCTCTGTAAATAATCTCCTCAAAACGTTCAATGCTTGAGACTTTGCTCTTCCTTCTTCATTCATGTTTTCACCTGATCAACTCCTCCTAGACTGAACATGCCCCCCTGTCAGGCTTTGGGGAATCGGCTTCCCTTGTTTCAGGAGATAAAAAGATAAAAGAAAGGAACGTCTTACCAGTTAGGAACTTTAATAATCACAGTGAGAGAACAAAGAACACTTCTCCTAGAAATGGTGGTGCTCCCAATTAAGGATCACACACTCCTCCATCCCTATTAATCTACGTCACTCCTCCGTCTTGTAATCTGAGTTTGTACCCTCTGCGCTTTCTGTTCTGAGACTTTCTGAGCTCTTCGTGACTTTGGGGAGACCAGAGGAATGCTGTCCAAAGACTGTGAATCTGCTAACCCTCTCTCTTCCAGTGTTTCTTCTCCTAGCTGTTCCCCATCCAGTATTTCCCAGCTTCTGCCTTCTGATCTAGGCCCTTCTGCAAACCACTGTTCCAAATCTATACTGTCCTCCTGCTCTTGGGAAGATTCAGGGTCAGGGGGTCGCTCCCACCATTCCTCCTCAGCACAGCCATCCTCAGCATGGTCCCTGAGAACCCTTAAACATGTCCACGTTTCATTGAGTGCTTGGACTGGACACCCTACCTCCCTTATGTTCTGAAGAGATGCAAAGAGCTTCTATTGGTGTGTGCATTCGATGCTGGCTGACGTAGATGCATTTCCCCTTCTTCTATTGACACAATCACTCCTAAGTGCTCTCTACAGCCATGGGGTATCTGGAAGGCTCCTTGGTTTACTGAGGAGCCCTGAGTGATGAAGCCGGCCAGACGTCAGCTAGTGCAGGGAGTGCAAGTCCCGGCATGAATCTGACTGAATTGAGGTACAAGTACATAGCTGTTCATACCACATGGCAGTGATGGGAGCAGATAGTGTATCTCTTGGCCTCTATTATGTACTCAGTGAATTGTGCAGCAGAGCTATTCAAAGTGGTTGGCCCAGATCAGTATGGCATCATTAATTGACCACTCAATAGTCTCCTGTGAGAGATATGTGAATTAGTTTGAGGGTAACATTACTTGGCTCTGTGCTGAACACCATTAGTTCATGCTTGTTGGAGGTCCTTGGAGCATCATTCAAGTACAGCTTGTGGGATCGGTTACAGTTCAAGGATGTGGACAGGATGCTTGTGGTGGTGAGGCTATGTGACACTGGGTAGATAGCAACCTAGAACAAGAACATCATGATGGGAGATACTTTTTTGGCATGACTTCAGTCAAAGGAACAACTTTTCTAGACTTTGTCATTGTTATGAATTGAAAGATGATGTTTTGACACTTCTGCTGCCTCCTGTCCTTCCAGGTACTCCTTTGGGGATGCAAGCAGACATGGATGCTTTTATGGAGACATGCAGTAGCGACAAAATGAGCTGCTCTTCTGGTGTTGCTAAGCCCAAAGTGATAGAAGGTAGGTGGGGTGGCTGAAGCAACTTTCTCTAATTCAGATGCTTGTGGGAGTGAAGAGAAACTTTGCATATTTTATCTGGCACCTTGAGAAGGCAACTAGGATGAAATTGATCTGTGTCTCGGAAGTCAGCACAAGATGCTGTAAGATCTAATGTCCAAGTTAAGATGCAAGGTTACTTTGTTAGTACTTATCCACAGCATCTTAATGGGACTCGGGGCCACACTATGTAAGTAAGTCGGGATGGCAGCCAACTAACTTATTTCTGCCACTGCAAGGAATTCTG
The DNA here is from genome assembly GCF_964252035.2 of Podarcis erhardii. Taxonomy (NCBI): domain Eukaryota; kingdom Metazoa; phylum Chordata; class Lepidosauria; order Squamata; family Lacertidae; genus Podarcis; species Podarcis erhardii. The sequence continues at coordinate 46,950,385 of NC_138510.1, read as the reverse complement.
CTTGCACAATGGAACTCTTTTCCTCTCTTAGCCCCCTGTGCCCTCCTCAGGTCTGCTTCAGAGGACCATGAGAACTCCCAGAAAAGATTTTTGGGGCAAACATGGGAGGAGAGGAGGAGAGGAAATTTCGTTTTGCAAGTGGAGATCCTTGCACTGATGGAAAGAGTTGGATAGTGCCCTAACAATATAATGCAGGGTGAATTTTAGAAACAAGCAGAGCTGTTGCCCGTGGTTATTGGAAATGTCTCTGCTATTTTCTTCCATCTTCTAAAAAGGGAGGATTAGGGAGAACAGCCAGGTATTTTCTCCATATAGTTAATGAAGCTAAGAAATATGGATTTCACAATACTGAAAGCTAATCATAGGTGCTCTGTTTGTGTTTCTGCTGAGTGCACTTTTGCTTGCATTCCAGAAGCGGAGGAAGATAATTCAGAACGTGCCTGCGACACACTGCTCATGTGCATTGTCACTGTCCTGAATCATGGCCTCAGAAACGGAGGTGGTGTGGGTGACATCCTCAGGAAGCCATCCAAAGATGTGAGTTAATTTGGAGGCAACCCATGTTAGGCAACGCTGGCTAGGAGTCTAAACCAGCACACCAAAGGGTGCCTGTGCCCTACTGAAATCAGTGCATACCAGTGTCGTGTGCATATTTGGATTTATCCAACAGTTTGTCTATTGTGACATAGCGCAGGGGCACCTATGCTAAATACCAAATGCCGAACGCTACATTATATGAGGCAAGTGGGGTCCCCAGCCTGAGGGGTGTGACAGATCTTGTCACATTGGTTTGCTACCTTCCCTTCTCACATTTCTGACTTTTAAAATTCAGATGATCTTTTCTCACAAATTCACCTTTTGTGAGATCTTACAATACCAACATTATGCACACCTAACACAATCAATCCTTCCAAATATTTTCTTCATTGTTTACAAAACAAATCTATTCATCTTGTAGCCACTGGCATGCTGGCAACTTCTCTGCCAATTTCTAGAGGGAAATGTTTGGGATTTTTCAGCAAAGCACCAGATAAGAGAAGCCATGCTTTCTTTTAATGGCTGTCCTTGTCTTTCTGTCCTAAAGGAGTCTCTTTTCCCTGCTCGAGTGATCTACGACCTCCTGTTCTTCTTCATTGTCATAATCATAGTCCTCAACCTCATATTTGGTGTAATCATCGACACCTTTGCAGATCTGAGGAGCGAGAAGCAGAAAAAAGAAGAAATCCTGAAGACAACATGTTTTATATGTGGTAATTGCCCAGGGAAACTATTTATCCGGGAAATACCCTCATATATTCAGCAAACATCCAACAAGATCATTGCCTATCTGGTGGAGGAACGATCCCCTTCTCCAAAAGTAAACTAAGTATTCAGGGGATATTCTGCAGGCTCCTACAGAAAGGAGAGTTAGGCTTTGGGTGTTCATTTGACTGCAGCAGCTGAAACTGCCCACAATACAAACATACGTTGTACTTCAGATATTCATTGGTCTGCATACAGGATCCAAAACACAGCAGAAATGTATCCCATCTTAGTGCATTCAAATTTAAGTTTTCACAATTTCACTTTCAAAGCAAATTTTTATTGGCTTCTGATGGTCTGTCAGTGGGTGCAAAATGGCAGAAGTGCAGTTATCACTTGAGATAACATGCATAATATCTCAGCTTTCCTATTTTACACAATTAACGCTGGTGTTTAGATTTCAAGAGGTCTCTTGAAGTGGTTATAAACTACTCCATCCATCTTTTCTTTTAAGGCATGTCTTCAATTTTACAGAGATTTCCTTAAGTGCCCAAAACAGGTACACTAATTTGAAATTTTAACTGCTCAGCTGTGAACATTAGGCACTAGCCATTTTCTGCTCAAGACCTGCTAAAATTAGATTGGAAGAACCCCAAAGGCTTTCTCTTCCAGTTCCCTGCTGTGAACAATGACCACCCATCCATTAGCACCCCACTGACCAACTTAGGCTGTTCATATTTCTGTATGCTACAAGTGGAGGTCAAGTAGAGAAAAATGCGTGCAGAATCAGTCTCTTTAATGGGACTTAGGGATGGGTGCAGCAGTTGCTAGATAACATAGCATTCTCCTTTTCTTCATTACTTCCTTAGGACTCGAAAGGGACAAGTTTGACAACAAGACTGTATCTTTTGAGGAGCACATTAAATTTGAACACAACATGTGGAATTACCTGTATTTCATAGTGCTGGTGCGAGTCAAAAACAAGACTGACTACACAGGGCCTGAGAGCTACGTAGCACAAATGATAAAGGTAAAGGCGATCAATACTCTTGCATGGTGGGAAGAGTTTCACTTTGGAAAAAGGCAGTTTTAGTGGGTAGCCTGTGTGTGATGTATATAATCTCAAATAAAATCAGTTGCCCTGGGTCTACTTCCCTTCAGTTTTGCAGTCTGGCCAGTGGCCAGATGTATGAGAGGATGTAACTTCAAGAATTGGTACCTGTACTGGCTTGTAAGCAAGGACTGCCTTGGTTTTTAATTTCTATATAGTGCTTTTGAAGGGATGCTATTAATACACTGGGTGCTCTAACTTTATTGCAGAATCGCTCCTCCATCAGTGGAAGGATAACTCCTCTCTCTTGCTCCAACAGGCAGCACTTAGCACCAGAGTCTTTGTTCTTGACAGTTCAGTTAGATAGATAGATAGATAGATAGATAGATAGATAGATAGATAGATAGATAGATTCTTTATTGTCATTACACAAGTGCAACATTGCACAAGTGCAACGAAATTGGATGCCATCCCTTAAAAACAACAAAAGCAAAACAACAACAACAACCAAACAAACCACATTCCAGCCACACCCACACCCACACCCATCAAACTCCCAGGTCACACTATCGAGTTACTGCATTTAAGAAGGCCACAGCTCTTGGATAGAAACTATTTTTCAGTCTATTTGTCCTTGACTTGATGTTTCTGTATCTCCTGCCAGAAGGCAGTAGTACAAACAGACTGTGTCCCGGGTGAGATGCATCCTGCAGGATATTGTTTGCTTTCCTAAGACAACGGGAACCGTACAGTTCTTCCAAAGATGGGAGGGGATGACCAATAATCCTTTGGGCTGTGGTTATGACCTTCTGGAGCACCTTCCTCTTCCTAGCTGTACAGCTGGAGAACCAGGCACAAATACAGTATGTGAGAATGCTCTCTATGGAGCCTCGGTAGAAGGACACCAGCAGTCTCTCACTCAGATTGTTCTTCTTTAAAAGTCTGAGGAAATAAATTCTCTGCTGGGCCTTCTTCACCAGAGCAGTGGTATTTGCGCTCCAAGTCATGCCCTGATCGATAGTCACTCCCAAAAACCTGAATTCCGCCACCCTCTCCACCCGTTCCCCGTTGATATACAAGGGCTGAATGTCCGCCTTTTTTTCCCTGTAATCCACCACCAATTCCTTGGTCTTAGCCGTATTAAGAGCCAGATTGTTCTCTCCACACCAAGCACAAAGCCGCTCCACCTCGTCCCGATAGGCGGACTCATCCCCTCCTGAAATGAGCCCCACCACCGTAGTGTCAGTTAACTGCCCTCTCTTAGGTTCTGCCCTACCTGTTTTGCGGCGCCAGGCTACTTTTGTTCTGATTAGTTATTCCTTCCCTTAAAACACTTGTTTCCTGCAATGACTGTTCCAGAACAAGAACCTGGACTGGTTCCCTCGGATGCGAGCCATGTCACTTGTCAGCAACGAAGGTGAAGGGGAGCAGAACGAGATCCGGTGTCTACAGGATAAACTGAATTCCACCATGAAATTGGTATCCCATCTCACATCACAGCTGAATGAGCTGAAGGAGCAGGTATGAGAAACTTTAAGAACGGGGTGCTTTGGGGAGGGACTAAGGGAATAAACTAAGAGAAGTAGCGCCTTTTTGGAACTTTGGGATGTCATAGAATTAGACCACGTTTGCTAACCCTTCAACTAAATAATGCTCTCTGGGGGGGAAATCCTGTTGTCTGAATGCAATTGCTTTTAGATGAAGCACAGAGCAGCCCTGGCAACATTCATAGAAATGCAAAGGTATCTTATTGCTTTGAATTTTGTGCAGGCTGTCCAGAGGGCATGGTTAATAACTGTCAAAATAAATAAGTAAAATGTTAGGATTACAATTAACAATGTGGCAAACAGCTAGCCTTTGCCAGCCCTGAGATTCAAACTATTCCTCTCGTATATTCCAAGCACACAATCCAACTCGTAGCTATTGCCACAGTTAGTCTTTTCAAATGCTGTTCTGCAAAGAACTCTTATTTGGTGAAAGCTAATAGCAGGTTGCCCCAAAAAGATTAACAGTAGAGGATGCATTGTCCCAAAGATAACATCTGCCTTAACTGATCTCTTTCTACAATGGGGGTGGAGAACCTTTATGGGCCACATCTTCATCTCCCCCACCCAACAGGACCACCCATCTGTCATAGTTGGCCCACAGGCAACGGGGGAGAGAGCCACTATGGATTGAATTCTCTGTGCATCAGCTGATGAATGGGCAGCTTAATCCCCCCTGAAATTTTTAAGCATAGGCAATGCCATTCAAATAGTGTGTGCCTGCAGCGTCTTGTAATTAATCGGGGTAGGGCATACTTGCCCTTCCCCCATATTTTATTCAAGTTGGCATCCCTGGCCTGTGGCTGAAGGTTACCCCCCTCCCTGCTCTACAACATGTAGGTCAGGGAAGTGTGGGCACATTTCTACACGAGTAATGCCAGTTAGCTGAGTACACCCAACGAAAGACCTCACAAGCTTCAACATGCAGGTGTTTGTGGCAGAGAACACTTGTAAATTTGATAAAAGAATGGTGTTGTGAATTCAACTGAAGAAATGAAAACCATCTTTTAAATCCCCCGTTTTTATATTCCAGATGACAGAGCAAAGGAAGCGAAGGCAGCGGATGGGCTTTGTGGATGTCCAGAACAGTCTGAACCACTGAGACAGCAGAATCAACTTCACCAAGCTGAAACTCTACTTTACATATGCACTTCCTGAGGAGGATATTTGGTACTAGGTTGCCAGCACAGATCTCATCCATCAAAGAAAGCCGATTCATGTCATGATGATTCATATTTTGGCATTCCGGCACCACCTTCTGTTCATCTCCAGCAGGGCTGATTGCATTTTATTCAAGAGAGAGACCTGAAGCTGACAACTAGTATGATTTGTCGCTTTGTGCGGATTCATAGTTTACCATACATTTGGGAGCTTTGCTGCTCCTTATGATAGCTCTGTTGCTATAACATGGGTTATCTGTCTCCATGCACTACATTTTGATGGCTTCGCAGCCAGGTGCAAATAGGATTGACACTGTTACTAGCAAGTAGTAGTTGCTATATTTTAACTTATTTTAACAGAGTCCATGAAATTCAACATACATGGATCTCTCTTTACAAGCTTGTCATCTCAGTTTTCCTGGAGTCACTGGCATTTTTCTTCATCTCTAGAATCCTATCTAACCCAAGAAGAAACTAAGAAAATCTACTATTAGCTTAACACTTCGACTGAAGACGAGCGGCAGATTCCATTGTTGAGAAATGCAATGGCATTTTGTTCCATGGAGAGACTTTTATCAGCGTTAGCGGAAGATTGCATGTTTGTGCTGCACTGTGAAAGAGCAATCTCTTCCCCCCTCTTGCCCACACAATATGTTAGAAGACAGTACACACTTAGGCGTTAGCCTGCTTCTGGGAAGGTTAAAAGGTGGTAGAACTGGATTATTTCAGTTGGCTAATGCAAGGTAGCAGTAATATTTCAATTATTATCAGAATGGACATTGAAGGGTCATTAGTTAGTGTAAGAAAACAAGTTTGGGGAGAAGGATGGAGAGAAAAAAAAGAGTACATTATAAAAGTCCTGAGATGTAAATTAACTACACCTCTATCAGCCCTGCTATGCTGGCTGGGGCTGGTGTGAACTGGAAGGCACCACACTGCGAAAGACTTGTTTTAGAATTTCCCTAACCAACATACACTGCCCCAGAGCGTTTCCCCAACCATTTAGAAGCATTGCAAGTTCAACTTCAACAGCCAGGCTACAACTCAAACTCAACTGTAAATAAAACAAAGTACATTAGGTACAGGTTTGTCTAACTGTGAGAGTGGCCACTAGAGGGAGATGATTAGGGAGAGTTGATGACAGTTCCTTGTTCCAGCCTCCATATGCTTTTCCATTCCTTTCTGACCCAAGCAGGGTGTTCCTCCAGGGTACATATTACAGTGCAGGTTGAAGGGGCGGGGGGGCGGGGGAAAGATTTCATTAATCAAGAGTGCAGCTTTGCAATTTGTCTTGCTCTGGAATATTTTACAAATATTGTTTTAAGTTTTAATGTGGTAACTTCCTTAAGTTAACACAAACAGAACCAAATACAATAAAATGGAAGGGGGAAGGAATCACCTCTTGATATGCTTGTTGGTAAAGCTACAAACTTGTCGGACATAAATACGACTGAGCAGATTTTTTTAAAGATCTGTTGCATTAGTTGGATTCTGCTTGATACGGAAGCTATTTAAGCAAATATTTCAGACATATCCTTTTCGGTAGGTTTTCATGAAATGCTCTGACTAGCCCGACTAATCTTGCCACAAGATTCCAGGATGTTCCTAGGCTCACTCTAGGGTGAATTCCATGTTTGCACAGAATGCTGGAAGATCTACTGGCCCTAACTGTTTTCTCATGCTAGATGAGAACAGATGCTGCTTGTACTGCAGGGGCAGATCATGGTGAACCATTTGTTTTTAGAAACTTGTCTACCGTTGCCCATTTTTTTTACAGCAAAAACTGGTATTCTACAAAACAAATAGCTTGAAAATGAGTGCTCTACTGCAACCATTTTGCACCAACATATGGCAGTTGTGCCTTCCTTGAATAAGTGGTGGCATTCCAGTAAAACACACAAGACCACACATCTATATGATATAGTGCCTGTATTTGTTTGGGAATATTCTGAATTCTAAAAAGCCATGAAATACAATTCAGTGATGTCACCTTTCCCTAAAGAACATGCAAACACCTAGACATCCCAAAGAGTGGCAACCATGTCAATATATTTAAAGGCTTTCTAACATCTTCCTAAAAACCAATGTAATCAAGAAGGGCTTGCTTGTCCCATTCCAGAAATAGCTTCACCCAATACTGAAGCATTGTTCCCTGAGATAGAAATGGTTCTGAGATGAGATGTCAAAACCAGATCTCTTTGCTTTAAAAAGTCTGACATCATCCTAGGTAAGCAAATGAAACAAACAAACCTCTGTTTCAAGGAGGCAAAATATAGAGCTTTAGAAAAATTGGCTAGTGTCACAAAGTTATCATTTGGAATCTTCTTCAGGATTCTTGGCAGAAAATTTCTCACGTAACTTTGTCCACTTTCCTTTCTTTGCTTCTTCCATCTGCTTCAAGCTAGCTGCATTAAGAGGAAGTCAGAAAAGACAAAAAATAATAATAGGGCTTTCATTATAAAAGCAATTTTCTTTCAGAGGCTGCTTAAACAGTAACATGGTGATATATGCATGTTTGCCATCATGTATACATGTGACAGAAAGCCACAGCCAGTCCTAGTTCCCTGACGCATGTGCCTGTGCAGTTCACATGCCTGAACACTCGCATTAATCATGTCCAACCACTCCATTTAAAGTACACTCTAAAAACCATAAGGCGTGAAACAACCATTCGTTTCCATCTCAATAAGTTTATGTTTCGCTGCCCGGAGCAGACCTGCTCTCCTTAGTCAGAACAGTACATGTGGAGCCAGCAAAGACTAGCATTTTCTATGCACTGCAGCCAGAACATAAGACTGCTATTTAGCTTCAGGACACTTCAGGAATGTTTAAATTTACTGTTTCTATAAAGGCTGTTTGTCTCAATACAGCTAGCTTAGATAAATCATAGTATAATAGAAAACTCTTGAACTGTAAAAAGTGAAACCAAGCAGAGAAAGCATCTTCTACACAGGTTAATTTAGACTGTTCTTTATCTTATTCCTTGTTCCCAAGCAGAAACCACAAATGCAGGAAGAATGGAAAGCAACAAAATCAGTTGATTACTGATGTCTATTGTGGGAGTGACCGGGAGTCTTAATTTGAGGCTCATTAGCTCTGGGAACACACACTCCCTTCTTCAGACTTGTGTGTCTCAAATGCAGGGCAATTAAACACTGAAAAACCCAATTCTTTACTGAAAGGATTGGAGGCAAAACAGGGCTGATGAGAAACAAGAGAGCAGTATTAGCATGGTCAGGTGGACCCTGAAGTATTCAGTAGTACAAATTATTATTGTAAAAAAATCAAGAGGCAGCACTCCATGCAGCTTGCAAGAGAAGGAATGGCTGGCACCTTGAACAGCTGTTAGGGAACGAGAAATTGCAGGTCCCACTTGCATCTATATCCTAGACTAAGCTCAACTTCTTGGGACACAAAATCCATTTATTATGGTGTGCCAGAGTCCTCAACGTGTTACTCTTAGCACTAACATTAAAGACTGAATACAACTGGTGCATTACAAACAGCTTTTGCATAATGTTTTGCTCATGGGAAGGATATTTATGGGAAGGAGGGAGGGAGGAAACTCCTGTGCGCAAAGCAGGGGGGATGTAAAGGGCAGCTGAATCATTTTAGCCAACCAGATACAGAACAGTAAATGGATAAAGTATAGTTTGCCCAAATACCTGTTGCAAGGACTAGCTTGCATTCTTCAACTGTCACCCCAGTAAAGCTTGTATCTTTCAAACGTGGATACTATGCAAACAAACAGAAAAATATATATAAATATAGCAGCCTCCTGCTTCCCCTGAGAACAATGTTCTCTTAATGTTTCTTCTCATATGGCATCAAAATTGTATGCTGAAGTAAATTTGCTAAATGCTATAGCACGAACATGCTCACTGCTGATATATATATATACACACACACACATACACGCATTTCTGAAATAGCAGGGATGGCTAACGTGGTCCTCCAAATGCATGACTACAACTCCCATCAAGCATAGCCAGTAGCGTTGGATTGGGGCAATTGTAGTCTTAACACTAGGAGAGCCACAGGCTTGCCACTCCAATTTACACAGTAAAAGGTGAACTGGCTTGCTCAAGAAAAAGCAAAGACACTGTGGTAGATAATATGGTGCCCTCTGGATATTATTGGACTTCAACTCCCATTAACCCTGATAATGGAATAATTATCAGGGGGTTGGACTAGATGACCCTTGTGGTCCCTTCCAACTTTACAATGCTATGATTTTATTGGACATGCTGGCTAGGGCTGATGGGAGCTGGAGCCAAACAACATCTAGAAGGTGCCGTGTTGGCTTCCCCTGCTAAAGATAAATCAGAAGGGTCTTAGTATCAGGATTACAAAACATATCCCAGAGGCAGCTGTCAGATTCTAACACTGGGTACCTGGTCACAGTGATAGGACTTACCTTGTTTTTATAGTAATTGGTATGGATTTTGGCTAAACTCTCAAACATTTCATCACAGGTCACTGGATCAGAAATCTGCAAGAGTACAAAAGTACAGTGAAATTATTCCTAGAGTGCAAACAACACTTCCATTGAACAGAAATTTTATATTACCAGTGTTGTATTACCAGTTACATTACATTTTAAAATGCAAACTAGTTTTGTTCTTCATATCCATTCCAAAAGAGTCACTGAATTAAGATACAATCAGAAGCCCATCCCTGAGCAAAAACCTATCTAAGCTCCAGCTCTTTCACATATTAACCCAAAAGTCCTGAGTATACTATGAACAGATGAAGCTGTCTGTTGAGGGAAGGGGGCATTTTCTTACTTACTAAAAAATGACAAAACCCAAATTCCATGTCAATGGCAAATTCTAAACCCAGGCCCTGCCACCATTCAGTCTCACTTATTTCCTTTGAACCCTTAGCTTACCAATATTCCATAAATCTGGGGTACAGTCATGGTACAAAGCCAGTCAGATACAGATAATTAACAGATATAATTACATTAATTTATTATACGATTATTAAGTGCAAAAGTTTTTCTGGTTACTTCAAAAATAGGAGTTTATCTTTAGATTATACTTTTTAAACTTCTTACTGTCACTTTAAATACCAATAGCTTACATCCAGCTAAGACAGCTTTAAAGGAACAGTAAATTGGATAGCTCAGTCAGTAGAGTAAGAGACTCTTAATCTCAGGGTTGTGGGTTCAAGCCCCACAATGGGCAAAAGAGATTCTTGCATTGCAGGGGGTTGGACTAGATGACCCTCATGGTCCCTTCCAACTCTAGAGTTTATGATTAAAGCCCTTTAGCCAAATTGCTTTTGTATTCTCCCCACCCCAATTAACACTATAACTGAGGACTCTGTTGGAAGCCTCTTCATCCAACCCTTTACTGACCTATTGAAGAGATTTGTTTTGCTGCATTGCCCTGGAAATCTGCCCTCTCCTGCCAGTCACCAGAGACCAACGTTCAGGTTCTCCCTTTTCCTCCTCAGCCTAAGCCAAGTGATTCAGCTACCCACAGCACGTTATCAGCCAACAAGGCATTCTGTCCTCCCCTGACCCCCTTCCTCTGCTGTCACTGACCACCCTTAACTCCAAGTCTCCAGCCCACTCCAATTTTCAATTAACTAACAATATTGCACACATTTATTCTGGCCACTCAAGTCCAGCTCCATCCAATCCCACTGTCTAACTGAAAATTCCAAGCTTGCACCCAGCAAACAAAATATGCATACTCTCCCTCCCTCCCGAATACTAAGGATTCTCTCTCGGCTGTCAGTTAAGGCCCCATTCAACAGTTAAAACTAGTTTTCACCAGACCAGACAGAAAACTTCCTACATCGAATACATTACAATGCACAGTACGATACATATGTCAGAACACATTACACAACACCCATTACAACTTAATTCAAATAAACAGGATTTCTTCACACTGCGTTACACTGATGTGCTGCAAAGAAGTGTTCGCAGAATAAACAGCTCCAAAGTATGCCAAACAGATCAACAAACATGAGCAAACCTCTTCACAGAGGGGGAAAAATGCATTTAATCTAAGATACTGTCAATAACTGTGGCCCAGATGCACTAGATAAGAGGACAAAGCACACTTCAAGGTCATGTGGAAGGTGTGTCATCTAACTATCATATTCATTTCTAAGTTTTATTATAGTTGGTCTTCTCAGATAGAAAAAATGATGCATAAACATATGTTTTTAATGAGAGATGGGGGGGGGGAATGTGACATAAACTACAAGAATGATATGTAGTCATGTAATGACCAAACGGCATCTTGGAAAGCAATAATCGGCTGCATGAATTATGCAAGTCAGAATAATATGACGTGTCTTTTCTTCCACAGCCCAAGATATTGGCCGGTGTTCAAATCAGAAAAATGGGGCAGGCCGCTTGTATAATACTGAGTTTTACATATTTTTGTATTCACACTGAAAAACCCTGATAGTGTTGCAGCTATCATGTGGAAAGCAGAAATAGCTTTTCAAAAAAGAAAAAATGCCCCAGCACATCTCATTACACATGGATAAAACAGACATTAGACTTACAAAGTACCTTTATATCTCTGACTCTGCTCTTTATGCATCCCTCCTGCTATTTGGAAAAAAATAATAATCTCTTTACTATATAAAGTATTTTATACATACAAATTGATATCAGCGCTGCAAGCATCAATTTAAATTTTTCAAAACCGATGACAGTTTTGGAAAATTAAGGTAGGAATCAGCTGCTCTGAGCACAAAAAGAAAGGAAAAGCACGTTCTGAAATGGATGGAGCAGACAAAAGTAACAGAACAGCCCTGCTCTGAGGATGCTCAGAAGATAGTGACTCTCTTAAAAATGAGTGTCTGCCATAGATTTATTTCATTAATTTTTGCAAAGTATGCATTCTTCTTCCATGGAGACCATTATGTGGTGATGTACTACCACAATGCATACATACACTGATGTCCCAGGCATTAAGAACTGACTCCAAAACATTTTCAGTGCTGAACAAATCATGACTTGAAATCAAGAAAAGCTCAAGGCCATAGAAATGGTCTCTATCAGTTAAGTAACCTGGAAATAATCCAGCAAAAGCTGATACATCCTGCAAACGAAATGAACGTTTTAAACCGGCATCAACCTGGAGGGCAAGGGAACCTAACAATTTTTGGCACTTGACTGCAGCACAGAAAGAGGGCTATCATTTCAGCTAAGAGACCAGCTGCCCTTTGGCATGTTCCTCCACTGAACTGTTTCCAATGAAACTGATGGTTATAAAAACTAAATTTAAGAACTGGTCCCTGAGTTTCCTTATTTTTCTCTTCCCTTCCTTCCCCCTTTTTTGTTTTTGTGTTGTGTCTTTTACACTGTAAGCTTGTGGGCTCAGAGTGTCTTTGCTTTACTCTGTGTATAGCCTTTGGATACTTTTAGGTACTTCAAAAATGAAAAAGAATAATTTTTGAAAGCATCAGAGCCAGCAGAAAACCTAGCTCTGCCTGGAAATCAGAGACAAAAGACTTTAATGAGAAACTAGGGAACTCTTTAAGTCAGATCCAGATACCTACTATTCATTTCATCTGGCCCTAACTTCAAGTTCCCCACTGCACCAAGGTTCACATCATATACTAAATTTCTGAAAAGGAACTTTCATGTAAGAATTAATATGACACCCATTTGTAGAGCACTGTGATGATAATACACATAAGAGTATATTTTACTGAAGTCAGTCAAAAGAGGGAATTTCAACATGTGCAGCTCTTTTCACCACTGCATGTCGAAATGTACTTGCCAAAAGTCTCTATGCTATTAAAGCCACAGCCTTAACCTCTTAAGCCACCTGGAACAAGAAGTGTGTTCCTGTGATTGTTTCTTTAGCGCTAGGGATGGGTCTTTTCAAAAACTGTGCTATAATCCAGAGAAAAACAGAGGCTATGGACATTACACAGCAGTCATGGTAAGTGGCTTGGGGAGAAGTGAATTTATCTAAGTATTTTTATACAGCACTTCAGTCATTTACTCCTGCCAGGAGCAGTTTATCAGAGAATTTCATGCAACTGATATCATAATTACATTTATATTCTTCCTTGCCACATGCTGCGGTGGAGATCAATCCCACCTTACACAGGAAAAAACTGAAGAACTTTCTAACTTGTCACCCCATTTCCAATGGAATCTTCATTCTGAAGTGTCAAAAACCCACACAGTGAAGCAACCTGCATGTTAAAGTTGTAACTCAACCCTCACTCCTGCTGCTTGCATGGCTAATACTGCATTCGGAGCCCTGGTGCAAACAGTGACTTGAGGTAGAGGGGGCAGTACAATTGCAACATACAATTGGACTGGGCCTCATGCTGTTGCACAGCAGCAGTGAGATCGGCTCAAGCCCAGGAATACCCCATTTGGGGATCTTCCGCACTGTTACTGGATATCCCATCAATGGCACTCCTGCCCATTTAGCTTAGCCTTCTCTGCCCATTGCAAGTGGGGTACAGATTGTTCTGCCCCTTGACACCAAGTCCCATTAAACAAAAGGAGGAGGTCTCAAATAAGATATATACATAAATATTAAAAGCATTTAGATAGTGACTTGAGCTCTAAAATGGAGTTCATTAATTCTCCTGGAAACCTGAGAGCAGAGTGGTCAGATGCACAGTGCCGGCTCTAATATTAGGCAGCAGAAGAGGCAGCTGATTTTGAGAGTCATGAAAGGGTACCAAACTGTGATGCATTTATTATTGTATTTTACTGCCAGAACAGGGGAGAGATGCTTGTAGGATTTTCTGCCTCAGCTGCCCAAATAACAACATGATTGGCCTTGGCGTACTCCACCTCTTGACTTGGGCAGGGAAGGATTCACCTCAGGCAGCAGAATGTCTTGGACGAGGCCCATAGATATAAAAGGCAGGTTTTCTGCACCTTAAAAATTGCTTGCATGGCAGGGACACCTGCCAAAAGCACCCCTCTTCTGAACAACTATTAAAGTTGCAGGGACCCCACACTGTGTTCAAATCTGGCTACTCTAGCAGGGCCGGCCTCTAGCATGAGGCAACCACCTCAGGGAGCAGGATCCACAGGGTAGCCTATACCGATGAAGAGCTTTCTTCTCCTGTTGTCCTTGATGTAGATCTTCACGCCCCCTTCTTCCCTGGCCTGGAAAGTAGGGGCATCATCTTAATGGTTCGCCTCAGGTGCTAAAATGTATTTGGCATGACTCACCTTAGGGCCTGCTTGATTCAGGTTAAAATCCTGTGCACGCTTACCTGGGGAGTAAGCCTCACTGAAGACACAGAAATACAGTTGTACCTTAGAAGCTGATCGCCTTGGGATTTGTACATTTTGGCTCCCAAACGCTGCAAACCTGGAAGTGTTCCAGTTTGCGAATGTTCTTTGGAAGCCGGAACGTCCAACATGGCTTCTGCAGCTTCCGATTGGCTGCAGGAGCTTCCTACAGCCAATCAGAAGCCGCAATTTGGTTTCTGAACGTTTTGGAAGTCGAACGGACTTCTGGAACAGATTCTGTTTGGCTTCCAAGGTACGACTATATTTGGGAATAAGCACCCAGAAGCCTGTGCCGTCTCTTCACCATTACGCTACGCAAACATCCAGTGCCAGATTTATGTATAAGCTAAACAAGCTATAGCTTAGGGCCCCACCCTCTTGGCCCCCCCCCAAAAAAAGTTAAAGAAAAAAAACTGGATGTACATTTCCAAAATATAAGATAAAAAATAAATAAAAGAAAACCTACACACAGTGAGAGCTTAATAACTGTTAATTGTATTTCAGTTCAACAATTACTTTGATAAAATACATATTTTGTTATGTGCAAATGGCTTTAGTTACCTATTAGGTCCATAAATTACCATATAGCATATATTCAACACAAAAAAACAGTGACAATTTGTAGTTGACAAAGGGCAGCTGGACATATAAAGGGCCCCATTACCTTCAGCAGTTTAGGGCCTCATCAAACCTAAATCCGGCCCTGAAAGGATCACACAGAGGCACAAACACACACGGGTTGCCACCCCTCCTGTTTAATACAGGACTGTCCCATATTTCATGCAGAATGTTACGCCCTATATTTGTCCTGTATTTGAGCTCTATCTCCCCCAAGTTACGGATCCTCTCCAAATGCACGTGTTGGAAAGGGCGTGCGAATGGTCATGTGCTTAAGCACAGACAGGTTTACAAATTCACGTGTATGTATGCACGTGTGAAAAGTTCCAGAGGGGCCATCCTGTTCGTCTGAAATAGATTGTATTGCTTTGAAGTCACTTCAGCACCAGATCAAACCGCCCTGTATTTTGCCAGAACAAGGGTGGCCACCCTAAACACGCCACATAAATGTGGATTAAATAATGCGGGGACCACCAGCTGCCCAGGGCGCCCACCTTCCCCCTCCCCCTCCGGGGGTCGCCCCCGCCCCACCTGCGTGTTCTCTCCCTCGCGGAAGGCCTGCGCCACCCTCTGCCGAAGGAAAGTCCCCAAGTCCCGCCCGCGCTTGGTCTCCTCCACGGGCCACTCCTCGCAGAGCTTCAAGAAGCGCCGGTACCGCGTCACCGCCATCTTGGCAAACGCCTGCGCGACACCATTGGCGCGTGGCTCACGTGGTCCGGGCTATGCTAATCCCGTCATTAGTATTCCCAACGGAGGCGCGGCGATTGGCTCCTCCGACTCTCTAGTTCCTCTCTAGTTCAAGCGGAGAGAGCGGATTGGTACCTGCGCAGATGGAACCAGAGAGCTTCCCAGACCCGCGGGGCCGCAGACATAAGAAAAATAGAGAGGTGCCCTCTCTTTTTCAGGATGACAACATTCCGGATTTACATTGGCGAAACGGATTAATGGAAAGGAACGGAGAAATCTGGGATACGGTCGCTGTGATTGAGCAGCTGGGTCGTGCCCACCGAAAACTAAGAGTTAGCGGCAAAGGGACTTCATGCGCCTCCTCCTGACTCGGGACTAATCGAGCATTTGTAAAGTAGCCCTGCCAATGCAAATTCCAAATGCCAATCATCATTTCCCGAAGTTGGAAAGTGTGCGGTTGAGACCAGCGCTTTATGACAGCTCTGCAGGGTTGCACTTTGGAGTTCAGCCTGAGACTTGCTTGGATTATTTTTTTTGGGGAGGGGGGGAGGAAAAGAAAAGAGAAAGATTCACGCCAAACACCCCCAAATTGCAGCCAAAATCGATCTCCCTAAATTCCTCCAGTAGCATACAGAAGCTTGCCTGCAGAGACTTTGCATTAATAAATGTTCAGAAACTAACTGCATTCGTTTGTCACAATAAGAAACAAGTCCCGAATTACAAAGAGCACGACTCCTATCTTTGCTGCTATCTTTTGAAATTTCTTTTGCCGCCCAATGACAGCTGCGGTAAAATCCAGAATTTCTCTATAGGTTTCTGTAGGTTTGCGCAAGGGGTGCGGAGTCCATAGAAACCAGAAATCTGGCAACATGTTACATCGTTATTTTTTCCTATCTCTATGAAAATTCGTTGGATTGGGAAGACTTTAGGGATGGCGCTCATTCTTCGGTATTTGCGGGTGCGCCCGTGTTGGGAGTGGAGAAGGATTGGTAGGGGCGTCGTCTTATGCAAAGGAGACGGGCGCAAGTTTGAGTTTGATTAACACTTGATTTCTCCCAAAGAATTCTGGGAATTGTAGTTTATCCTTCACAGAGCAGCAATTCCCAGTACCCTTAACAAACTCAAATTCCCAGTATTCTTTGGGGAAGCCACGTGCTTTACATGACTAGTTGGAGGCGATCTTTTTCTTACTCCCCTCTATGAGATGCATAGTACGTTTAGGGGTTAATTCAGAAGTGAGGCTCATTTAATGCAGTGGGACTTAGTCTTTCGGAAGCAAGTTCAGGACCGCACCTATGCTATACCATCCTATTCATGCTTACTCCAAAGTAAGAATTCATTGGGATTCACTGTGAAGTGAATGTTGACAGAATTGCAGTCTTAGTCTGCACAGCCACACATAATTTTAAGGCTCTTCTTTCCAAGATGCAATCATATGGTTAACACAGAAGGGCTAGTTGGATAGCCCACAATATGTGAAATGCACAGTTGTTGTCTGACTCTTGGCAGAAAATGAACTACATTTGCATCTGATGATGTGGGCTCAAGTCCATGAAACTCCATGCCATAATAAAATGTGTTAGGATGGTATCTGGTGGTCACAGTAGACCCATTAAGATCAATAGATATAACTTGGCTAACTTAAAGGTAAAAGTACCCCTGCCCGTACGGGCCAGTCTTGCCAGACTCTAGGGTTCTCACTCTATAGTCCGGGAGCCAGCGCTGTCCGCAGACACTTCCGGGTCACGTGGCCAGCGTGACAAGCTGCATCTGGCGAGCCAGCGCAGCACACGGAACGCCCTTTACCTTCCCACTGGTAAGCGGGCCCTATTTATCTACTTGCACCCGGGGGTGCTTTCGAACTGCTAGGTTGGCAGGCGCTGGGACCGAACGACGGGAGCACACCCCGCAGCGGGGATTCGAACCGCCGACCATGCGATCGGCAAGTCCTAGGCGCTGAGGTTTTACCCACAGCACCACCCGCTAACTTAAGTGCATGGATTTCAGTGGGTTTACTCTGCAAATAAAACATTTTAAATGTGTTGTAAAGTGCAATATACAAGTGTGACACTAGATGGGGACACTGAGCTATGCAAAATTCAATTTATTTTTCAAAACATTTTTTAAAAAAGCATTTTCACAGCTTTTTAAAATGTGTATGCAGATTCCATATGACTGCTCTGAGTACTACATTGCCAGATGGCACCTGTAGCTTTTAAGTCCCCACAATACTCTTGGTTAATTTTGCAGCAACAAAAATGGCTATCCCTCTGGAAACTTCGATTTGCATTAATTACTTTTTGAAGGGGTGGGGAAGAGTGATTCTTTTTTCTTTTTCTTTTTACATGTAACAAGGATTTGAATTCTATGAGAAGTGCAAATGAAGACAACAGCTATTTGTGCCTGGAGACTTTGACAGCTCAAATGCTTCTGCTCTGGATGCTCGCTGTCAGTTGCATGTTAGCAATATTTGGTATTGTGAACTACTTCTTTTAGCAATTTCCTGCAGCTGGGGAGCAGTCTAAGCGGAGCATGTACTGGGCCTAATGATTTAATCTTCCTGTCACAATCCACGGCTATTTGCAAGCCACAGGCAACACATAGGCAGCAAAAGGATTTCCCTGGAGACCTGAAATTTAAACGAGGGGAAACGATGATTTTTACAGCAATTATGCAAATGCCAACAGATCTTTAAGAAACAGCAGAAAGGAAACACAGACTTAACCAGTTTGTTACACGGCCTATGCAATTTATTTACAGTTTGACATTCCCATTTTGGGCTTCTCTCTATTTAAACATATTCTAACAGTTTCCCCATGTGACATAAGACACAGGAAGGAATCGATTATTTGGTGGTTCCATATTCACAAAGATTCACAAAGTCTGTAAACATTTTGTCAAGTTTTGTCGGCGCGCACACACATGCACAGAAATGTAACACAAAACATCTAGATGACACTTGGGCCCTAACAGGGGCAGAGGAAGGGGGCCGGGGGCAGACCGCCTCAAGTGTCATCACTGAGGGGGGTGACATTCGACTTGGCGGCCACCCGTGACTCCCAAGCCTACCCCGAGCCGTCGGGGGAAGGGGCGGAGGTGCGCTGCCTTGCTAGCGGCCTTCCTCCTTCGTTTTGACAACTTGGGGGAGGTTTGGGAGTTGCGTTTGGGCGGTGCGCCATTGCCCCCTGCTACCAGGCTGCTTTCTGGGGGGGGGGGAGCCTCCCCCAAGCTGGCAAAAGGAAGAGGGAAGGGAGGAAGGCTCCTGGCAAAGTGGCGCGGCTCCCTTCTCCCCCTGTAAGCAGCCCGCTGTGGGTGGCTCGCTCCACCCCCCATGGGCGTCTCTCCCCTTGAGATGCTTGCCCCGCCCCCATGGGCCTGCCCCCAGGTGCCCCCAGGTGCCCAGCATGTGTGCCGCTCTGGTGGCCGGAGCAGCTAGCTCCACCTCTGGGCCCTAACCCTGATATCTGTGCACGCATGTCTTCAAGGCCTGTCTAATTCCTCAGGTGACGTCTCTCCAATATAAAAAGCCATGACATGAATTCATTTATGACTGTTATTCCACAGATTTTGCACCCTCTCCGTAACAACCCTTCTAGCTCTTCCATCAGAGAACCTTGGAAAGCACTGCCTTATTCCAGGAGGGGCTATCTCGCCCCTGCCTGCTTCTGCGCCTGCTTTTTATTGCTTTACTCACTCACTCCTTTCGGCTGACACATAGATTCCTTGGAGAATACTCCCCCCCCACACACACTCTGGTATGGAATATAAAGAATCAAGGAATTGATCTACAGCCCATTTTTAAAGTGCCAGAGTTTGGTGGCGGCTGAGCCTGTGGAGCATGGTTGCCATATGATTGAAAGTCCTTGGCCCATCAAACAGTGAATTAAAATGTAAAGCTGGAGGTTTTTAAGGACTTGCTAAACTATCTACACCACCCTTTTCATGAGCACAGCATGTGTTTGGCCTCTGTCGACCTTGCAAGTCTAAATGGTACTTTATGAACAAGTCCTAAAATGATTTTCAAGTAACATTTCCTTCTAGCTGAGAATGGACAACGTTAAAGAAGGGCAATAACCTTCTTATGGATCGCAGGTATGATGGATTCTGTGTAATCCACAGTAGCATTTAGTATCTTCAGAGTTTTTCCTAATATGCCATGAGTTCACCCCCTGAAAACTCTGGCTGTGACATAGTTGCTGGGAGAGCCATTGCTCTGAAGTACGGGGTGTGCCTTTTACAACCACAAGGTCTCTCAGTAGTTCAGTCGTTGTCATTCTCCCACAGAGATACTCTGAAAAGTTTTTATTAGGTTTTCTAGACCAAAAATGTAGCCATGATCTGGTCCCTCATAGATGGTGTGATTAAACCTAGAGCCTTTGTTGGTTGTATGAGCAAAGTCTATCATACGGACATCCACTTTGGGGTGGCTGTTTCCATGTGGAACAGAGCAGCTAGTATGCTGACAGTGTCCCTGAGGGTGATTGTCTGAAGGCGTTGCTTTCTCCAGTCCCTCATAGTTTATGAGAAGCGAGCTGGAGTAGAACCGGTAAGAGTTCTGCTTTTTGATGATTGACAGCAGAGCCTTCAACTGAGACACGATGGGTTCCACAAGATCTGTTCGGAGGTGATTCCCATTATGAAGGAACTGCAAGAGGGCTTGCCTGAAGCCGTCTGGTGAGAGTTTTCGCCCATAGTACTTATCTTTGCAGAGATATTGAACAGTGTCTGCCTGGTAGACCTTGGGGAAAAAGAACAAAGGACAACACATTAGACGTTTGAGAAGTTATTTTCGATAGGCTGTTCTTATTTTTAGGGTGTTACAGGAATCTTAATTGTTTTAGCAACAACAGCTACTCTGAGGGGATTTTGTTATTGGTTTTCAACAACATGAGGACTGTACTCTGTTTTTGCATAAAGAAGTAGGAAGTGTTTTTTTTTTTAAAGCTATAATATTTAGGAGGTATCTTTCACCTTTCTATGCCAGACAACCTTCACAAATCAACAAATATTTCAGGTTTATTATCTCAATTTTTTTTTTTTTACAAAGGAAATAGTCAGGCTAAAGCTGAGCTGTAAAATCAATAATGTTATTTTTTCTAACACTACATTCTCAGTTGGTATATATTATAGTTTCATTCCAATCCCTATTTCTTTGTTGAAGAATGTACTCTCTGATGACACACCTCTGTGCTTCTTTTCTTATTCTGAAACACTAGAATGAACTGTTCTTACCTGCATCCCACAAATACGGGCTCCAAGGGATGCTGATGTGCTCTGTTCACACTTCTTTATTTGGCGTGCTTTTTTCTCTTCTGATGCATCATCACCATGCTGTCTGGTTCCCATCTTTAAGTCCAGAATGCAAGGGCATTTATATTTGGATACCACATTTTCAAGCAACAAAAATTCTGGACACATGAGTTAAGGAAATCAATTTTTTTACTTAGGTTTACAACTGTAGCAAAACTTTGCAGTCCACCTGCGCTAGCTCCCCTGACCAGCTTTTGTTTCCATCTCAACTCATTTATCCTGGGGGTGTTCTACTGCCTCTGAGCTGTCCATCATTTTCAGTCACTGCTAAAGGCTGGTGGAGGCTTTCCAGGTATAAAGGACACCAACCAATGCATAAAGGTTGCTAGGAAGTTCTTATTACATGATTGGGCTTTGAGATGTGTATCAGGAGCTGGGTCTTACATGACTTCAGACAGATTTTTGTGCATGTAGACTCTTTTTTTTTCCTTTTTCACTGAGTGACATAAAGTGGAGCTGAAAGGAAAATCAGAGCAAATCCACACTGCTTAAAACTTCCCTTTGAAACTTTTACATTTGAATGCATAGCTTTTAAATATTGTCGAAGTGATATTAGAGGAGTGCAAAACTCAGGTTTTCATATTTTGAAACTCAGCTTCCTATACATGAAATAAAACAGTGAAGCTAAAAATCTATGAGATGCAATTCTCCTCCCTCCAATTTTGTGAACATGGCACATTGTGACAGAGAACTTCTGTTATAAGGTGGACTAGAAATAATATAAATAAACATTTATTTGCATTTTTTCGATTTATTGTTTCAGTATTTTTGAGACAAGGTTCATACAGAGCTTGGGAATGTGGGCAAAATCCAGCATATATTAGTTGTGACTAACACTGTGATACTTGCCTGCTTGTAAGTATGTCTCATTGAGTTCCATGCACTTACTTCCAAGTAAGTGTTCCAGCCCTAGTCCCACTGAAACAAATACCATTACTTATTATGACTAAACTGTATGGGATTGTTCCTTATGTATTTCTATTTTATTCAGTACTGCTAGAGCCTAAAATTAGAACAAGTTATCCACAATATATATATGTATGTTGAAATGCTCATCTATTATTAAAAGTGAAAGGGATACTGGGAGTTCTGCATTGCAACCTTGGGATTATAAAAATAAAATAAAATGTAGAAAAACAGCTAGGAAAAAGATACGATGAAGTTTGTTCTCATTATACTTCGAAGACATGCGGTTTAGATGCTGTTTATGGCAGTACAGTCCCCAGGGATTATAGCTGTTCTTTTCTGGCTGGTTCCCATTGGCATCCTCCATAATTGAAGACACGTCTCTGTGGTACTGAAGGTCTGTCTGTAATACCGCTTTCCCCTGGCAGCTACGCACATTGCAAAAGAAAAAGAAAAAGGAGGGGGGATATGATTAGCCTACTATCTAGAAGTAATAGCCTATCATCTGACCCTAAACATGTTTGCGGGTACCGTATTTTTTGCTCTATAAGACTCACTTTTTTCCTCCTAAAAAGCAAGGGGAAATGTGTGTGCGTCTTATGGAGCGAACAGGAAGAGGAATTGCTGCTTTCACTGCGCAGCGATCCCTCTTGCTGTTCTGGCTTCTGAGATTCAGATTCTTGTTTTCCTCCTCCAAAAACTAGGTGCGTCTTGTGGTCTGGTGCGTCTTATAGAGTGAAAAATACGGTAACTCACAGGGGTTACGTTCTGGAGATGGCATGTATACACAAAAGCATGCATAGTCCAAGCAACCCTTTGGAACTGCCACATGGGCAATCTCACCTTATGGAGATGGCATGCTGGTCTTACCTCCCACCCTCCCAGCAAGGCTTTTAAGCTCTCCACCTTGCCCCAGGGTCTCTCAAGTGGATTTTTATATGCACTGGGAAAACCCTGCACAGAAAGAGCTCTGAAGCTCTCTGTGTTCCATGCATTTGATTTGTGTGATTTCGACCGGTTTGTTTGCAATCATGCAAAGTTGAAATTGTGTAAGTTCAACATGCGTAAGTGCCAGTGACACCAGTAAAACTTAGTGCATATTTCTAAGCCTGGCTGGAATGTGTCCTTGAACTCTGATGATGCCTCTTGCATGTCTGCATAGAGAATAAAAAGGTGTGTGCAGAAACTACCCAACAAAGGTAACATATATGTTACCATATATACCATTGCCGTGTCCAATTTTCCCTCTGGCCCCAACCACTACTGCCATGGAAGGTTGCCCAGACAGGAATGCAGCCCTCAGACAACATGGTTCTTCATTCCTGGTTTAGTTTATGAGGGAAGGAAATATGGCCCCTTACTGAAGCCAAGTGCACTAACTTCTGTTCAACATGTGATGCTTTAAACAAGGACTTTGCCACTGAAAAGAGTTACTTCCCTCGGTGTGAAAGCTGAATGCGTTTCCAATTGCTCTCAGTGCTTTTGCATCCCTTGGGATAGACTAATGTTATGTGCAGTTCCTATTTCCATGTGGAATTCCTATTTCTTGAGCTACCCTTGAGGATGAGGACAACCTGAGTTCAACCCAGGTGTGTTCACTGCTGCTTTGTGAAGCAGGGGAATTGCACAGGTGCATGTTTAGCTGGAGGTGGGCTCCTTACCTGTCCTTGGCAGTGTTTGTGAGTGGGCCATGATTCCATTTGACAAACGTGTGGTCACCACTGCTGGTGTTTGCCTGGTTGAGCTTCTGCCAAATTGTCATTGAAGACTCCTTGGAGGCATTGTCCAGGGAACTGCGGTTATCTGTTTGTGGGCAGGCTATGAGGCTCAAATTGCCCATGCTGTCCTTCTTGAGGTGTACAGAAACAATACCTTTAAAGGAAAGACAAAAGTGAAAATGTGAGAGATATAAGTTCAGTATATTGGTGCTGGGAGGAGCAAAAAAAGTTCACAATTAAGCACTTTTAACGAGACAGTCAGTCACCGTTCCAATTTACTTCCGCTGAGAACCTCTGCAAATATTGGTTTCCTCCAAATTACTTAGGGTGGAATTCACCTAATAAACCCCATTTGCACAACAGGGATTCGCCTCCCCCAATGGACCCCCCCCCCAAATTAGCTCTGGAGAAGTCAGGGGAACCCCTAATAATGTGAGGTGGGGTGAGGGGGGTTGTTCCATCTGGCAAGCTGAAATGCTTGTGCATATGTAACATTCATCACAATGCAATGTTGGATCCCACCCTTTGTTTGTGAATTTGGTTAGTATGCTATAGATAATTTGTGAAGCCATTACCTACGTTTGGTTAGGGAAAATATGAAATTACTGTGGTTTCTTGGGATGCTATCATACAATCACAGAATTGTAGAGTTGGAAGGGACCACAAGGGTCAAAAAAATGCAGGAATCTTTTGCCCACAGTGGGGCTCAAACTCAGGACACTGAGATTAAGAATCTCATGCTCTACCAGCTGAGCTGTCCCAGCAGTATTGTGTGAAGCACACTTAGCTTTGGAGGTCACCTGGGCCTCTAGCAACAAAGATGGATCCAGAAGCACTCTCAGACTATGAACCTGCTCTTTGTGGGGAGTGTGGCTATATTGTGTGAAGAGAACTTACGAAAGCATTTGTAGTTGCTTAGGAAGCTACAGACAGTTCTTAGCTAGTTCTATTTAGATCTTTGACTTTCAGGAGTCAAGCATGTTCCCTGGCATGCATCAGAAAACAGTACTTGACCTCTCTGAAATGCCTTTTCCTTTCATCTCCATTCCAACACTGTACTTCATATGAAATCTATCCTATAAACTGGAGCGTGGGGCAAATGACCTAAAGTGCAGCATGGGTGTGTGTGTGTGAGAAGTGAGTGCTGAACCCTCCCCTAACCTGAAGCTGCTTTCCCTATCTCTGCCTCTCTCAGTGGAAGTTACATCCAGTATTTCCACTGGGGGAAATGGCTAGGGGAGGTGTTTTAAGAGAATAAAGTATGAGTTCAGTGTTCTCTTCCTGCACTTCAAATTGATCCCAGCTCCCGCTTTACAGGAATTCAGCAACAGTTTGATTTTAAGGCATGGCTCTCCTGCCATACACAACTTTACTTCACTGTTAGTAACTGTTCCTGTGCAGAACCCAAACCTTTAAATAAGACAATCAGATAAAAAACCAGTTCCTGAAACCAGGAAACTAACAAGCGTTCTTAAAGCTTTATTGTGTCCCGTCACCCCGACCTCTGCTGCCCTCTCATCTGTAACTGGGACTAAAGCAGTGGTAAGTGGTCTTATTATCTACCCTTTCGCCTTTCCTTTATATATGAGATCTGCTGCTTTGCATGTTCTAGAATAGCACAGGCCCTTACCCACGTTGCTCAGATTTCACATGTGTGGCAATAGGTATTGCCCTAAAATAAAACACCATGGAAAACGAAAGCAAGGTCTGGCATACTTAAGACAGCGGATCTTGTTGTCGGCATATTTTAGAGCAGGATATTCCAAGCAGGAACAAGTGTGACGGTATCGTACCAAAATAGCCCTCATTATTGTTCATTTGTTTATTTGGGTTTTAACTTGCCATGTCCCAAAGGCTAAACGCTCAGAATAGTCCATGGGCAGAATGTCTGTTCTTATCCCTGATCCTTAAACCCATGAGAGCCATTGTGGTGTAGTGGTTAGATTGCTGGAGACCAGAGTTCAAATCCTCACTTGGCCATGAAGTTCCCTGACCAGTCGCTGCCTTTAAACCTTGGTGGTCCTCAGAGGGTTGTTGCGAGGATTAAATGAGGAGGGGGTAGAACCATGTATGCCACCTGGAGCTCCTTGGATAAAAGATGGCATATAAATGCAATAATAATAATTAACAACAGTAATAATAGTTTGGGAGAGCAGTAGTTCCAAATTAGTTGTCTGCTACACCTGTGATGCTTCAGCTGAGGTTTTTGTTGTTGTAAAAAGAAACAAACAGATGCTGTATCGATGTGGTTTTTGAAATGCATGCTTGCACAATTGAAAAGCTGCCTTGCACTAACTGCAGAGTGGCAGAGTACTTTCAAGATCCCTGCCCCAAAAACTGCATCTACATTTTCTTTTTGTTTTATCTAGCGCCATTCAGAAACAACATAAGCCAAAATGACATGTTCTTTCCTCAAGGAAAAACAAGGGTGATAAAGCAAGAGAAAGAGGGAAGAAAGAGAAGAGGCTCATCTAACAAGGGCTGGTTGTAGAGATCAGATAAATTCCAGCCCAAATGCCTTTTCTCCCACTCTCCCCCCCCCCTTGGAGGGTAGAACTTCAGGTTTGCAAGTGGTGCTGTACCAGAAGAATTGTGGCTTGTATGAATGGATAAACCTTCAATATCCTACATCCAAATTGGGGCTGTGAGGCAACCACCTGGAGAGCCTTCCCATACTGTGAAAATCAGGACTAAGGTATAGGATTAAGCCATGGGTTGTGACAAGGCAGCCCCAAAGAGAGAGTCCCTGCACCAAACTTGCACCCTGTATTTCAGTGAAGTTCCTTCCTGCTGACTTTAATGGGACTCACATGGCTGAAGCGCCAGATGGGTAACCTTTTATATATTTACTCCACTCCCAATAAAGCCTGAGTGATCACACTTGCAGCCCAGAACATCTCAAATGACAGATTGCTTTCGGGCATGGCTTGCAGAGGAGGCAGCTTTGACCTTTGGAAGAAAGGCCAGCGGCAGTTGTCCCTCTTCCTTCAGGCACAGCTTTTCATCCCCAGCTCCGACTTCCGCACTGCGGGGGCCAGCTGAAGAGTCTTTTGCATAGCGACTGCCCTTTGAGGATTAGTTAGGACTCCTCTGGGCCATGTGAGCTGCTCACAGCAGTGCCCAGAGGCCTCCAAATCTTCTGGTGGGAACTCGGAACAGAGCAGGGTTGCCAACTGATGTCCCTCTGCCCTGCAGCTGTGTGTTGGCAGCCATTTTACAGAAGTTGCTCCACATATTAGCCCCTTCCACAGATACCGAGTGTGGGAGATTTGATGAAGCATGAGGACCTGGTTTTCTTCTCTATTCCAAAACCTGGAGATAGCCAACACCCCCGATTCTGTCAATATTTGATGAGTGGCAGAGGAATCCAAACCTGGCCAAGCAGTGGTGAGATATGATGGAGGAACAGAGCCTGGATGGCGCCTGACGCCATCAAAGGGCAACAGTGAGTCTGGCTAAGGATGCAGCAGATCCTGAGGCTGCTCAGTAGCTCACCTGCCCCTCAATGCCCCATTTTGGGGCTTTCCCTAAGCTGCCAGAAGCTGGAAGCCCACCGGCAGAACTTTCACCTGCCTGCGGCTTCAGCAGACAGAGCTCTCTTTGCACATGCTAGCAGAGCTATTGTGGGCTGGGTGGATGGAGACTTCTACCCCATCCAATATCCTCCTCCAGCAGGGCAGATTGAGGGTTTGGATTGCACCCTAAATGTATTTTTGTAGGTAATCTCCTGCACCATTAACTCCAGGAGCTGTTATCTGTCCACTGTCTTACAGGGGGGGAAATGCTCATAAAGCACAGCATCTTTTTACTCTACTAACCTAGTTCTGCATGTATTTCACATTCAAGATGCTTCCCTAGCCTGACTCAGATATCCTAAGCAGCTGTTGTCTCTTGGTGATCAGCATTAAGACTCTTGGGGCCCCCCTCTTTTTCACAGCTGCTCAAAATATAAGACCAGCACAGATATATGGCTGTGCTTGAATGGCTGCTCCCATAGCAGATAGCTTCTGTGCTGCAGAGTTAAACCAAAAGCAGAGACAGAAGTACTGAAAGGTCTCTTATTTTCAGCAGAATTGGCCAGTGTTGGACAATCTGAGATCAGTATGATTTCCACCTCTTGATTATGGGGTGTTGGGAATGCTGAACTAACATGCTCTCAGCATGCATAAATTCTTGGTCCTGACTCTGGCTATATACCTTAAGAGGTGTGTGTGGGGGAACACCAGATCTATTTTTGTTCATGAATCAATTAGTGTTTTTTTTGTGTGTGTCTGTGTGTGTTTGCCAAACAAGGAGGAGGGAATAGACACTGAATGGCTGCATAACGTAACACTTATTTTGTCCAAGACCAAGAAGTCTTAAACATAACCTAAAACTCATGCACCAAAACAGAATCAGAAATTTTGGAAGGGATCTGAAGGACCATGCAGTCTAATGGACCTTTGCAGGCAAAGCATCCTATTCTGTAGGCATATGTAATGAATGCCAGCTCAATTCTTCTTGAAAATCTCTGAAGGAGAGGTTCTGTACTCTACCTATACTTGTTAAACTTTTTTCCCAATGATCAATAAGCTAGTGGCAAAACCCTGACATTTCCAAAGTGAGTTGATCTTTCATAGGTTAAGGCAGCAGTGAGGGAGCCACTTCCCTATAGTTTATTTCCATGTCTCAACAGTTACATTTGGAGGTTTGGGACCAATTGGTTGGGACCCACACTTTTTGCAAATACAACCTATTTCTCTTGACCTGATGCAATTGGTGTATACTAATTGGAATGGCCAACCAGTATTTTTATGGCAAAGCTCAGTCGAAGAATGGGCTAGAGAATTAATTGTCACATATTTCAGAGAAGGGGGGCACGCGCATGTTAATCTGTTGCAACAAAACTAGCCAAGAGTTTCGTGGCACCTCATTTCACTGGTATGTGCAACATACGATCAAAAAAACCACCAGCACATGTAACTTGGTTTCAGTGCATGAGCTTCTGCAATGGGCTTTGCTACAGTTTAGAATATATCACCGAAGGGGCAAAAGCTGTTACCAGATTTCTACATCCTGAAGGCTTGGTTTAGCCTTCATTTTGGTACCCCTGGTGATTCAGTTGGGGTATGTGTATAGCAAATTAGTCAGGCAGAGAGTATTTATAGAAGGTATCAGCATGCTAGAAGCATCTCAGCAATTCTCAGAAGCTGTTTTGCTATGTAGCTCCCTAGCTCCATTCTTGTGTGTATATTTTTAAATTAATAGGCACATTTATTTACTGCCATGTGCAATATGAATCTGGGCAGAACCTGGCCTGAAAAACAAATCTGTAGTTTCACAGTAGTTCTCAGCAGGCAGCTTTGGGAAAGAGAGAGAGAGAGAGAGAAGCAAACTTGTCTCAAGGTCATTTTTTCCTGTTGGAAATGCATAAAAGGAGCTGTCGTCTCTGTAAACAGGTACTGCAATTCTATGCATGTTTACTCTGAAGTAAGTCCCACTGAACTCCTAAGTACATATGGTTGCAGCCTAGATTGTAGCAATAGTCAAGCAAAGTTTTGCAAAATGGCATTCTTACGCAATGGTCCCTAGGCCTCTGTGAAGCCTTCAGGGTGTATAAAAATAGAACCAAGGTCCAGCCACACTGGTGAATCCAAGCCAGAGAGCGCACAGGTATTCCCTTTGACATTTAGGCTACCATTTTGCCTAATGGAAAAGAGCAGAGCCAAGATATTTCGCTGTCTGAGGCTGAACTGCTAATGGCACCCCCTCTCTCCACATTAAGGTAAATAATAATGAAAGCTGGCCAAGTGTTTTTGGCAGCTGAGGCAGGAAATCCCAAAAGTGCCTCTCCCTGGAAGTAAAATATACAATTAAAATTTAAAAATTTTCTGCACAGTATCTTGTATTAATTTTAGAATTATTAGTACCTTACCTTTTTTATACCATTTAAAAATAATTATTGTATATATCTCATTGTTGTTGTTTTTTAATAAATATCAACATTGTTTTAAACTACACATTTAATATTATACTTAACAAATTTTATTGTGTTTTATGTGCTTTGTTTCCTTTTTATCTTCTCTACTGGGCATTGACCAAAATATTTATATCTGAAGCATCTAACTGACGGCAGACCTACTCAGGAGTAAACAATCCTGCCTGCCATTTCAAGCAGCAGGCTGGGTGCAACCCATCCTGGGAGCAGACTTGCACTGTGAAAATTCCTCTACCTTCCCTGCCTCCTCCAACTCTAGAGATGGGGAATGTCAGCATGCAGACAGCAGCACAAGAATACCCTGGCTGGAACAATAAGGTACAAACTACAGAAAGAGACCGAGACAAGACAAAAATCTGCAGAGGGGTCTTGATCCTCAGACAACGTTCATGGCTTCGTCACTGGAATTGTGGAGATGTAAAATTGTTTTTAAAGTAAAGAGATACATCTCGAGGCTGTTTCTCAAATGGCCATTGAGGGAGCATTAGTTGCCTTTACTGGGTCATGAATAGGGAACACCTCGCATATCCAAGACAAAACATTGGCAAGAGGCTGAGCTAAAAGAGAAGCCTTAAAATGCAGGTGCTCTCTCTAAAACCTCTATATGTTATGCTGCCATGGAAATCTGCCAGCCCAGGGCATGAGGGAAATGCTTTTTATCTTGCCTCAGAGAGAGAGAAAGGTGGAGGCATAAGGAGTTTGGGCTGGGGCAGCGTTGTCTTCTGTTGCTTTACTTACAGTCACTAGGGGGAAGTTAATTAACAACAGTGGAGGAAGTGTGTGAGCTGAACTGCTTTTAACGAGATTTAGAAAAAATAATGGGAGTGAGCGAAATATTAACTTTTTGGTTAAGGCAGGCAGCAAAGCGTTTGATAGAAGAATATCAGTTTAAGAGCCTCTTATCCCATAATACATATTGATAGTTCACTTCCCTGATCCTATTTTGAAAATGTATTGATTACAAGCTCTTTTAGATCTTTAAGGCTCTCTCTTCTTTCACAGATGTTTCATTTGAAATACATTTTATCGCCTGTCTGTGTAGATTAGAGTAACAAAATTTTGTTTTTAGATTTTAAGAAGCATGCTTCTAGATTCCTAATTTGTTTCTTTTTAATCTCTTAGCTATGTATAAGTGTCTCTATGCTTTCCTAAGTACTTATAGGCCTCCCAATAGCCTGGTTCTCGGGGCAGCTTGTAATAGAATTAAAAACAAGCTAAAATTTCATACATTTGAATAAAACACGTGGGACCAGTAATAGGGACTCAGAAACTAGCTGATTAAAAATCCCAGGAAAATGTCTTTGCTTGGCACCAAAAATTCAGTGCAGTTAAACTCATCCAGTTTATGAATTGCTTCACACAGGAAAAGTCCCAAAGCAATTTACAACAACAACCCTATAAAATCCTTTAAAGCAAAACAAACACACTAACATGTTCATCCACAGAAAACAAAGAACATAAAATCAGCCATGAAGCCCATGTAAGGATGAACACCGAAAACCAGGTCACAGCTAAAAATCAGAAAAGATACCAAGGTTGGCATTTCACAGCTAGGGTACCACCATTGAAAAAGCACTTTCCCCAGTAAAAAACCACTGTCCCTCACTCAGTAGGGGCATCTGGAGAAGGCCCTTCAAAGAGAATTTTAAGGTTTGGGTAGCTTCAAGTGGTGATGGACAATTCTTCAGGTACCCTGGTCCCAAACTGTGTAATACTTTCAAAGGTCAACACTGCCATTTTTAATTGGTCTCAGAAACAGATTGGGAGCCAGTGAGGACAGGGAAGCACAGGTGTGAAATGCTCATATACACTTTTTCCTGTATACATGGGCGTAGCCGGGATTTATGTTGGGAGGGGGCAGGCTTCATCTTAGAGGGGGCAGAACCTCAGTTAAGTATTGGCTATGCCCATGCCTGTATATATTTGAGGTCCTCTTCAGAGGCCCAGTTCTGAGCGCCCCCACCCAGTGAAGTGAGGGAGAGGGGTCTTTTCAGGCACGAACCCCTAGCTATGGAATCGCCTCCCCTGAGAACTTTGCCTGGTGCCTTTTTAATAGTCTTTTCAGCATCAGATGAACAACTTTTCCTTCTCCCAGGCTTTTTAAGAGGTCAGAACTTTCCCCACCTGGCACTTTAGAGCAAGCATTACTGTTTGGTGAGCTGAGAGATAGTGGAATTTGCCTTCTGGAGCATGCGCTACCTCTCTGGGAGAGAGGAGATGACGTCAGCTCTAGACACATGATCCCCAGTGCCAGTTAGATTCAGACAAGATGCCTGGTGTCCTGTATCTTGGCTCACCTTACAATGTGACTTAGGAGAGCAGGAAATGGGCAAAGATCAATGCTGAGTGTTAATGTTGTTTAGACTGATGATGATTCCATCTGCCTGCCCTGCCCCCATGACTTTGCTTTCTAAGACCTTGGATTTCACATCTAAACAAGCACAGCCTTCCAGCAAGTTGCTAATGGAGAGGAGGGGAGATCCCACATTCACCTTTGGTTAATGATAAATACCATGTACAGTGGCAGTGGTACCTTGGGTTAAGAACTTAATTCGTTCTGGAGGTCCGTTCTTAACCTGAAACTGTTCTTAACCTGAGGTACCACTTTAGCTAATGGGGCCTCCCGCTGCCGCTGCACGATTTCTGTTCTCATCTTGAAGCAAAGTTCTTAACCTGAGGTACTATTTCTGGGTTAGCGGAGTCTGTAACCTGAAGCGTCTGTAACCTGAAGCGTCTGTAACCCGAGGTACCACTGGAGTATTTTAAAGCTTTACATCACATACATAGGGTTGTATCCAATGCTAGTCCTACTCAGAGCAGACCTTAGTTGCATGCAATCCATTATTATCAGTAATCCTGACAACAACCCCATGTTGCAGGCTGGGAGGAGGAGTAGCTAAATCTGACAGTGGTTGACCTGCCTAAGACCACCTAGTGAGCTAATAGAAGAGGCGTCATTTGGCCTTCCCAGGTCATGCTCTTCTTAGTCACAGAAGTGCACCAGCTTATTTGAGTACAGCAACATGAATATATTAACCTTATGCAAGAAGACTTCACTGATTTGGGGGCTTCCTGCCAAGAAGAGGGACTGTCAAACAAGCACCTGTTTCTCTCTAAACCAATTCAAGGTGGCAGCCTAGCTCCGTAGGGAAACCCTTGGGGTCTCATTAAAGAAAAAGATCAAATTATTGCTGAGCAAGAGGATGGAAGTGCTTCTGGAATGGTCTCAGTGTGCTTGATGAAAGGTCTGTGCCAGATCACAAAGAAATGGCAATATAACAGTGTAACTGCATAAGAACACTACAGTGGTACCTCAGTTTACGAACTTAATCCGTTCCGGAAGTCCGTTCTTAAACTGAGGTGCACTTTCCCTAATGAGGCCTCCCGCAGCCGGTGCCCTTCCACCGTTCGGATTCCGTTCTTAGACCAAGGTAAAGTTCTCAAACCAAGACACTAATTCCGGTTTTGTGGAGTTTGTAAACCAAATCGTTCTTAAACCGAGGTATCATGGTATTCAGAAGAAAGGGATGGACAATTAAAATTGAAACCTTAAGAACAAACCAACCCACCATTGTCAACAAGTAGCACTCATTGTCAGAATTAAAACTAAAAGTGCATGTATACTGAAGGGTTGGGGTGGCTAGTAGCTGTTGCTGTTGCAGTTTCGAAGACATTTTATCAACAAATAGTGTGTCTATTAATGCTCAGCTATAGGCCTGTTTTTCTCATTCTCAGATGCAGTCTCATTATGGGAGGTGAAATGTGCACAGATGGCCTCCTCAAATGGAAATAAACACCATGAATCCCAGGAAGTATTACTTACAAACAGACATTGCAACAAGTGAGATATTTGCAGTGTCAACAGGGAAATTCTAAATGAGGAGGACACCAGAGGCCTCGCCTCTCAGTTGTAAATGGGTTTCTCCTTCTCTTCCTGTTTCTGTATCTTTGAAAGGAGCTTGATCCAGCCCCCTTGTCTTCCATCCTCTTTCCCTCCTGTTTTTTCATGTGTCGTTCCCAGATGTACCTGTGAAGTTTCCTGACCATCTGAGATTGCAATCCTGACCACAACCTTTTTGGGGGCTTGAAGATGTTTGTTCGCACAAAGGCACAGCTAGCCTAAAAGTAATATGGGTTGTAGCCTGACCTGATAAAACAGCAATGGGAAAACTGTGTCTATCCAAATGCTGCTGGACTACAACTCCCATCATCCTTGACCATTGGTCAGAGGGCTACAAGTTTTCACCCCTGCTGTACAAAAAGTTGGCAACATTTTATAATGGTGAAGTCACCTCTTCTTGCTTTCACCTTCACAGCTTAATCATGGTTTTTGTTTTCAAATCAGATGGAAACTGGTTTAAGAGAAAGTGCACCAATCAGCAGTACTTCTCAGTAAACTAGAGGATATAGTTGGATGGTGGCTAATGTCACATATACATGGCTTCAAACACCAGCAGCGGGAGCCCATTGGAGTCACAGTAAACAGTAATGCGTACACAACCCTAGCCTGACGAATGTTAGATCTAGCCCCATGTTTTCACTTGTGTATCAAATTTCATTTTCCTTCACAAGCAGCAAACAACAACTGGCCTACATATTTTGGCTACTTTTCAGCAGCAAATAATTTCTCCATGGCACAGGTGTTTTTGTACTGCAGAAAGCAATCTTGTAATTGTAGACCGAGCAGTTTCTAGTTCTGCTTGCACAATGTCTTCGGCTACAGGCTGTGACTGTGAGATTGACGCAGGCACAGCACTGATAGTGGAGTACTGAGCACTGACAATCCTGTAACCCTGATCAGACGGCAGTAAAAATTATTAGTGGTCTGATCTGCATGGGGAAGAAGGGGATGGCAAACCTCCCTCACCAAAATGCATTATTGGCAAAGTCCATCACCACTGTTGCTGTTCCTCCCACCACACTCTTTTCTTTCAGCTTTGGTAACCTATGATGAGGAACCACAGATGGCACCTCTCTGGGAACCATGCAATAAACACCAATCACTGAATGCAAACCCTCTTTCTTGCATTAACGTTGAATCTTGCGGCCTGATTTCAATTATGTTTACTCAGCATTCAAAGGGACCTACTTTCCAGTAGATGCTGGGGTCTTGAGCCTACCTTTGTACTGAGGTGTGAATCGTTTCATTGCTGCAGGGAGAGTTTCATAGAACCACTGCTCCTGGGAGACGAGGGGTTTGCAGACAGTGTAGTCATCATACTTCATCATGCTCATGTGGCCTCCAACCTGGTGGATAAATGGCTCCAGCACAATCCATTTTCTAGAATCCCCAAGGTCCAGATTATTCTGCACCACCATGGTGCAGCAGAGGCACTGGAGCACCTCTCTGTGTGTCTCTGCCCGTCTCTCTTAGATGCTAAGCCACGAATGGAGAAACAACCCGACTTTCGTTCTCTCTAGCTGGGAATAGAAGATGGCTTGAGGCTCTTCACGCCAGCAAGTGAGCTCAGTTCTAAAGCGCCTGTGCCTTCGGGCTGCTGAGTAATCCTCTGAGAACTTTTCTGTAACCTAAAACATAAATTAAGCAGGTCAGAAAACGGGAACAAATTGCTTCCTCGCTCCCTATTCTCCACCATCCAGTGCAATTCCCATAAAGGTCAGACACTTCACAAGCATTATATGTGCTGATTTCTGGGCTAAGGGAAGGCTATATAGCCAGGAAATGAATGCATATTCCACATAACACACTTTTAGAGACATAGTTACGGACTGCGTTCCAAGGCCTGAGGTATGTATCCAAGGTGGACCCAATTTAGATTGCATGGATAAGGTTGGCAGAGCAGAAAGGTAAGGAAACATGACCTAGGAGAGCTATCAGGTTAATGTGGCTCCCCTGAAAGCAGCTAGATCAGGGCATTCCTACTGCCAGCTAACATAAAGTTATTAATAAGCACCTTCTCTCTCCTTATGGGGACTCCTGGTTGGGAGAACAATCTCCACTTGCTTACCGGGGAGCTGCTAATGAGCTTTTCTACTTTGTCTCTGGGACCCCAGGATCAGGACGTCCCCTGCCAATAAAGTGGCACATTGGGGAACCCACATAGGACATTCCTCACCCACTAACATCTTGGCATCAACAAAAGTGTTTTTTGCCTTTCCCTCATGGAATCACTTCACCTCCCCACACCCACATCTTCCCGAAAGAAACCTCAGATCAGGATGTTCCACATCTCCTAACACTACGACACAGGGAAAGGTTTCCTTTTTCCTTGTAAAGTCACAGGACAGTACTTTTCTTTATTTTTAACCTCCTCCTGCAAGGACAATATATTTATATATGCCCTGATGTGACTTCGTGAGGCAAGGGGGAAAGGAAAATGTTTGCTGATGTCTTTTTATTGACTGGTGTGGTATGTCCTGATTTGAGTTTTGTTAATAGAAAAACTGAGGAGGGCACACACAGAGAGAGGTGGACTGTCTGTCTTCCCTTGCTCTCAAGGCACCCTCCCAAGATACAGCAGCAGTGACTAGAGGATGTTCTTGGCTGTTCTTCCATGAGATTGCTCACCAACTTATTCTATGCAAGCTCCAGGACAGACAGTTATGCAACAGGTGAAGGTGGAGCTGGTGCCACAAGAGGCACTGAACCCACTATCCTTGCTGTCCGTTGAGCCACTGTCAAAGGTGAAAGAGCCCTGTTGGGTTGACTAGTTGGCAACCCACTCATGTATCTTTTCCATTCGAGATCTGGTTCATGTTGGATGCTGCTCAACAGATGCTTTGACTTTGTCTCTCGTGTTGTTTCTTCATTGTTTGGGATTTATCAGAATCCTGTACTGACAACCAATATGATCTGGCTACACCTGGTCTTAGGGTGGGACTTGGAGCGGTGCAGGCAAGGAGCTTGCTGGATTCAGGGCTAGTGGCACCTCCACTGTCCACTGACTCAGGTAGAGGTTCTCTTGGCATTGTTCCACCAGCACCAAAAAATGGTGTATAGGAATACTTTGCTCATGTCATAAAACATCCTCCCACTTTGGGAACAATTTTGATTTATTTTTTTTCAGATTTAATATTTACCTGCTTCTTGAAAACATTAACTACCCTACACATGTCTATATGTTTAGATCCATCAGGTGTTATAAAGTGTTCTGTTTTAAAGTCAAGAAAGAAGCAAATGTGTCACCCAAACAGTAATGGAAAAATATATATACTAACTTTAGCCAGTAGAGGGCAAGGATGTACGCAACTGGTTCTGTACAATCGGCCTTAAATATCAGGCACAGGGGCAGATCCATACAGTGAAATCTAGTAAAATACATTGGGGCTTCTAAGAAAACAGGATGAGGGTTGGGGTGCAATACTGCCATTTTAAAATGTATTATAATATATTTATTGCATCCTGATCTTTATTTGTATTTGTACTTTAAAATGTCTGCAAATCACTCGTGCAAAATGTTATGTGGTATAGACATTTTCCAAATAAATGAATTTGAGCCTGACAAACTGAAAGAAAGTCCCACTGAAATAAAGAAGAGTTTTTTTCCCCCAATTAGATATGCTGATTTAAAATATCACCGCCTGATCCTTTTAGACTTGGCCATTAAGTAGACATGGTTTCTATCCTCCCAGAGGTTGCAGACACAGATAGAATAGAAATTTGGCATATTCAATCAAAATGCAAACAATCGCCCAAAGCTATTAATCACACACAAAATGGCTAAAGCTTGAAATAATTTAAGTGGCTAAAATATATACTTTTATAATCCACACGTAGTCCCTAAAGATGTCAATATGCTTATCTTAAAAGCATTGAGAGTTGGGCTTCCACAAGCCTTACAAAATCACTTTATACAACAAAATAGTGCCTCTGGGACTCCTCAGATCCATTTCTACTTTTCCATGCACTTAAAATACGGAATTTACCACCATAGAATGTGGTGGTGGCCACCAATTTAGACAATGGCTTTAAATGAAGATTACACAAATCTATTGAGGATTAAGCAACCCATGGCTAGTCAGGATGCCTATACAGTATATCATTCTCTGCTGTCAGAAGTAGCAGGCCTCTGAATGCCAGTTGCTGGGGCTCCACAGCAGGACTTTTGTGGACTACCTGTGGGCACCTGGCTGGCCACTGTGGGAAAGAGGATGCTAGACTAGAGAGACCTTTGCTCTGATCCAGTGGGGCTTTTCTTCTGTTCTTACTGAGTTCCAAAATTAATTGTTACATCAGTGGCTGGATGGGACACCATGGGCGGCTTCACCAAGAGGCAGTAAGCTAATCAGCCAGTTTAGCCTATCGTACTCTTATGAGTTTGGGTGGGAGGAACTAGGTTGTATGCAAGATCCTTCTAACGCCTGGAACCAGCAAGTGTTAGAACATAAGCCAGGCTATGTTGAGGAGATTGCTTGGGTGATGGACCATTAAGAGAACAAAGGAAAGAGAAGTGCAGCACAAAAGGAAGCCCTTAGTGAATGGCCCCATCCTTTCCCAGCCCATAAGAGCTGCAGCCTCTATCGCCTCTGAATACCAGTTATAGGAGTCACGAGTGGGGAGAGGACTCAGGTCCTGTTTGCAGGCTTTCCCATTGGATGGGCTAGATGGGCTTTGGTCTGATTCAGCAGGGCTTTATAATGTTCTTAACACATTGATAATGGCCCTTCCCACTTGTACCATTACAGCCCATTAGGGAAATTTGCTCCTAGCTGATGAACTAAGCAAGCCACTAGCCACATATTGTAGCAAGGCACTTATTCCAAATCAAAAAACTGCAAGCAAAGGAAGCCATTTCAGAACGAAGCAAGGAGGACTGTAATGGGCAAAGTAAGTTGCCATGAGTACCGTGGCAAATGCAGGGTTATTTTTTTTGGTGAACAGCAGGGTGTTAAAGCAGTGGTCTTCGTTGCTGCTAGGTGGCACAAATAGTTACACATCCAACTTTGTAGTCATATATGTATATTAAGACTTGAAAGCAAACGTTAGTTAGCCTATTCCCAAAGGCCAGATTTGCAGCAGAATTGAGAGTGCAGAGTAAATGGAGCCCCTTTGGTAGTCCTAAAAATAGCCAACTGATTTAAATCTGCTCCCCCCATTGTGTAATTCAGTCTCTCATTGCAGCCTGAGACATTTCAGACAGACAGACAGACACGTCTCTCTGTTGCTTTGTTGAAAGATTGCCCTAGTATCCGATTGAAAGCCTCCTGCAGATATTGGGGAAAGATTTGGTTGACTTCAGCTAGCTCTTTGCTTATTTCCATACAGACATTTCATGCACAAAGACGGGATGTGTAGCATTAGTCCTCAGTGTATTTCTAAATCTACTTTGGCTCCTTTTCCTTCATCTGAAAGAATAACTGTCTTGGGTGACAGAGTGCTGAAAATGAAAAGCTTCATTCTCTGTGAGGAGTCAAGTTCCAGCACCAAGGCCATAAATCCTTGTGTGCACAGACTCTGAGCCCTTTTAATCTTGTATTTCCTTTCCTGAAAGAATATGATGTTCATAAAGTTTATGTCTGGTCCCAGCATCCCTCATGTACAAGAAGCAAAGATACAGTTTGCTTCACTGAAGGATTTATATGGTTGCTCTGCAAAGCTGGAGGATTGCAGACAGCAAGGATGGGAGAGGCATTAGCCAGGATTGATATGCTGCTAAAATGCTGCATCTCTTTGCCTGTGATTGCTTGGGCATTTGGGATAATGGAGGAACTGCTGTTGCTTTGGCAGGTGGTTTGTGTACCTTTAGTAAATTTTCTGTAGCTGTCCCTCGGTCTCCCCCCTGCCATAAGATATATCTGAGTAAGTGCCAATATTTTGGGGTGGGTGGCTATAAAAGCTTCCCCCCACTTCCTGCACTATAGTTGGCAACTTCTAGCTACCTTCATAAAAATGCCTTTGGCTTTCAGTTTTTTCATTTCAATATGGATCTAGGCCAGTTTGGCACTAAGTTCTGTGATCACCCTTTGCTAATTTAGGCAAAGGGAGGGTATTTTGCAAATATGCATATAGTACAGAACTACAAATAGGAATCTCCCTTGCTCTAACCTTTAGGGGGCTGAGCATATGGCCTGGAATGAACTCAAAAGGTACTGTGAAGCTGATCTCCAATTGCAAGGCTTTTCTGTGCCTTAGTCTTAATTGACTTTAATATAAGGTTACCAGATTTTTTTTTAATGAATCCGGGAACACTTTTCAATTTCAGTAGGAATGTTAGGATTTTGTCAGGGGACTGATTTATAAATCTGGTGACTGTCCCTGGGAAACGGGGACATCTGATAACCTTACTTTAATAATGCTTGCAATCAGACCAAATTGTGATCTGAATTTGGTGGCAGCACCAGGGTGGGAAAATCACTTTTTAATGGGGGCATAGGAAGGGCAAGAAGTTTGTCCCCAGTGACAGATTTCTGAAAGAGAAAAATATATTTCACTTCAACACTCTGGTGTTAACACATTTTCCTCTGTAGTCAATCATATTGATTTTGAGGAAGCCAATTTTCAAGTAAACATGCTTACAGCTGCAGCTTTATTTTAAATCCCAGTGTAATTAGTATGTGAAAAGTGAGTTTCCTTCAAGTAGTGGTCCGTGGAGAACAAGTAGCAGAGATTAAGTTACTTGTCCGATGTGTGGGTGTGTGCTTCTCCTCTTCCCTCCTCCTCCTCCGCATCTAGCATCAGCTAGGTCTGAAATATTCTGCTATAAACTGGAGGTTACATCATGGGTTTATTGACAGTCAATACAGATTTATTAGGCTAGCTACCTCTCCTGTTGTACTGCAAAACAAATTTGATCTCAAAGGCAGCGGTTTTTTTAACCAGAGAGTAGTGGATTGGTCAAAATGTTCCATCACCAAGAGAGTTTTTTAATGGAATGAACTGGTCACATCATAACAAATACTCCCTCTTTACCACCACAGCAACATTAAGGTTACCCCCTCAGCCTAAGAGTTTAGGGTTTCAGCCAAAGACTGCTATCATACAATCTACTCAGCTGTGTAAGCAGATCTCATGGCCTTGGGCTTAGATCTCAAAGGCCTGCTAGTTAGAGACCCCTCTATAATTTTCAATGGGAATAATACCCTTTTTGTGCATGTTATAATATATTTAAAGAAGACAAGGTCTAATATTCTAAATTCTGTGCACTTAAGATTGAAATACACTTGCAGTTCAGCAAATATTTGGCAGCCTTTTGCCCACTCAGGAGCAATATGGGGATGCTGTAGAAACACTTACGCAGTGGGAACTAGAGAAGAATATTCAGAACGCCCTAAATTCTCTCTAACATGAACAGCAATGCAGTGAACTTTTATAGAACTGAACTTAGTAGATTTCACTTATTCAACCCCCTTGATTCATATTCCATCCTCATTGTCTAAGTCTGACCCTTTCTGATCCAAATGAAGGCTGTATACCCAAGTTTAAAGATCAACCACAACAGTCTATAATTTAAGAGCAAAATCAGAACCTTCCCTCTCTAGAGCTAAAAGAAGACCTTGGTGAATGCACAAAATAGTTACTCACTCAGCTGTTCCTTTGATAATCACCAGTATATGCAAAGGATATGGTGGTTCACAACTATCCCAGATTCATCCGAGATGTTGATCCACTTGGTTTGCTTGCTCTAATGCAGCCTTGCTTGGAAGTCCAGCCTCAGTATGTGAGTTGGGCTGTAAGGGAGGGAAGCGAATTGGAACACAAGGTGTCACCTGATCTTCTTGGAAATTCTTGACAAGCATCTGTTATGTGCAGCCGACAGCTGACGCAACTGGGCTTGGAGGGGGTTAAATGGCGACAAGGAGAAGGAAGAAAAACACTTGTGACATTGATAGGGAAAAACCTGTGACTGTGGGCTGCTTTTAATATTTTGCATTTCCTACAAAGGACACTGCTCTGTCTAAGTCAGTGCTACTCAAAGTGGTTGTCCATGGACTGTTGCCAGTCTGTGAGCCATTGGCTGCTGGTCCATGGCGACTCCACCACAGCCCAAGTTGGGTGGGACACTTCAGGGACCAAATATGGTACTTGTCCCTGGCACATTTTTTTTGGGGGGGGCATATATAGTACTTGTCCCTGGCACATTTTTTTGGGGGGGGGGCATTGCCAGTCTAGGACATCAGACAGCTTGAGAAGCACTGATCTTTGTGACAAAATGAACACTGCATGCAGATCGCCATATACATGTGCTCACATGTATTAGCATTTGCCACAGCTTCTTAACATGTGCACAGCTCATGTGTATGAAATAACATGAAATGGGCATTATGGTCAAACACAATGACCCCCAGGTCCCCCACCGACTGTCATTGTTACTTGGAACTCTTCTATAATTCAAGTGAGCAATATATTTATCGTAATATTCGAATCAGATTAAGGGACATGGAAAAACGAAACATCAAGTCAGCTGTAAATAAAATTTGCTCCCTCAAGTTTTATGGTTTAAATCCAACAGATAACAAGGTCACTTAGATTGCAAAATGAATAATTCTAGTCCAATGCAGGGCCTTTATGTTACCCCATAGCTTTTGTCAAGGGCAGATATTTAAACATCCCCAGAAACGATAGACATTGCAGATGTTTTTTGAACGTGCTAGACACAGTAGAACATATTCTCTTCTACTGTCCATTGTATACCCAGCTATGCAAACACATGCTATCCCCTTTTCTGGGTAGTCTAACATTATAGCACAATGAAAATATATGATTCTATCTGTCTTACATTAACCCAGAAGTAACTGCAAGGGTGGCTGAGTTTTTATCAATAGTATCTCTTAGAGTGGTGAATGGCACTATTTAGCGGGAAGAAACACCAATGAAAATCCTCGTTCTTACATATTTTTACATGGCTGTTTATTTGTATATATGTTAAAAAATTATATATGGGTGTTTTATGATGGCCTTTATTTGTAATGCCTAATAAAGGTTTGGAGAAGAAATAGATTGTCATTGTTACCTAGAACAGCTTGCCTTTGGGGGGAAAGCGAAGCATCTGATGCAGCTCAGAGTTGGTTAATGTAATAACTGCTGAAAGTTGCTGGTACCATCTTAAGTAGATGGATGGATAGGCTTGATTAAAATAGCACAGTCAGAATGAAGGTTCTTGCTCAGTTTCACAGTTGGCATCTCCCAGAATATCCCTTCCTTGCCCCAGGCACAGAAGTGAGATGTGTGTAGTAGCAAGTTGAACGAAAGCAGTAGCTTACACCAGACAGCAAGTGTGATCTGCATGCTTTTAGAAGGGTCAGGCCTTGTCACATGACTTGCTGTGGCTCATTGCCTTTCAAGAGTCTTCTCTGCTCGTCTTGCTGGTTACCCTGAACTTTTCTTCTTTGGACAGAGCTGGTGCTGGCACGCAGATTGAATCTGCCTGACACCCCTCAGATTCCAAATTCAGGAGTCATTGCAAACTTGAATCCTGATACTTGTCCTCCCTACCGCTCTTCCAGCCAGGCATGACTTTCAAGAACATTCTGTGCATTCTAGGTGGCTGCAAATGGTGGATACTGCCCACAGGTTTGGTGGTGCTCAAAACCTACCTTTAACAAACAAATCCAAAGTAAAAACAAAAACCAGACTTCACATTATCACACTCATGTAGTTGAATTAGCACCCTCTAAATGCTGCACTTTCTGTCACTAAAGTGAATTAGCACATCCATTTCACCCATAAACACACATTGAAAGGATGGGGAAAACATCATACTTCTTCACAACTTTGACTGATCCTACAATAGGATAGTAAAATGGTTTTTAGAGGTAGCCTGAGGAATGCAAAACAATGTAAGGTCGCATCTGCAACATTAAAGCACATTGTTTCCCTCATAGAATCTTGGGAATTGTAGCTCCATGAGGGTAATCTACAGCTCCCATGCTTATTTGGAGGAAACCATGTGCTTTAAATGTATGGCGTGGATATTTCTTATTCCTTCTCAGTCTCCAGTGAACACATTTCAAAGAGTTGAGGGCTCTTAGTCCAATAATTAGAATACTACATAAAAACTTTGAGAAGCAAAAATATCCGGATTTAATGGAGTGATTTCAATAGAAATTTTGGCCTCAGATTTTGTTGCTACTGTTGCGATGATAGAAAGGTAGGACTATAGATATATAATCCTGGTGTATCACAAGTATTGAGAGAGACAGAGAGCTCATCCACGCTTCTGCTTGTACCACCACTCCCCCCCCCCCGCCCCAGAAAATCCCCTCCTTAATGTTGAATCGGAGCAAACATTAGCTGAGTTTTCTGCAGATTGATATTTGCTCTGATCAGGGCTGGTCCAAGACATTTGGGCACCTGAGGCAAACCACAAAATGGTGCACCCACTCCCCATCAGGGAAGAAGGGGTGAGTGAAGTTCTACATCAGGAACAAGTGTGTGTGTGTGGGGGGGATAAAGATCTACATTGGGATTTGCTACTCCTCTGGATCCTGCCACCTGAGGTGGTTGCCTCACCTTGCCACTTGGGTGGGCCAGCCCTGTCTCCAATTCAGCAATAAAGAGTTCATTTTCTCAGGGAAAGTGGTGGGACAAAGAGAAAACTGCCCAGATCCATGCATATGAGGCACAGATCAAGAGGAAGTGTGGATGAGCCCAGAGAGAGATTGCACTCAAATTAAATCCCAGTTTCAGTTGGGTGCTGCAGTCAAGAGTCTATTAAAGAAAGATGTTGCATCCAGCCTAGGATGCATGGATGAACAAGAGAACAAATTGCTGGAGCAGAATTCCACAGTCCTGGTCTTCATTGCCAGTTACACCCCCTTCCGGTTAGTTTCCCTGGGTAGCGCTCTACTAGCCTTCAGTTCTTTGAACTAAATATTCTTCACATATATTCTGCCTTTTTATTAAGTCCACATTGTGTTTTGGGACTCCCAGATGTTATCATAAAACACGGATCACTGCTAATAATTAGCACTACACAAAGTGATTCATGTGGCAGGAGCAAATCGAGTTTTGCATGATGGGGAGGAAAAGTATTCTGTGGTGGGAGGGAGAGGTCATATATAAGCCAGGCTCTGGGAACACAGGGACAGATTAAACAGTTCTTTGAACTAGGATGCCTTGTTCGTTTGCTGGGAAATATATCAAACCCAACCCGTGTCTTCCCCTCTGCATAGCCCGAGGAACCCTGCTCATATCCAGATGTCATTTCTGATCTGACTCCTCAGTCCTTACCTTTAATGTTTTGCTTATGAATTACTTTTTAAACATTTATGTTATGTGGATCTGGAGAACTCCCTTTGAATAACTTTACCTCAGGCTACAGAGG
Source organism: Podarcis erhardii (assembly GCF_964252035.2). Classification (NCBI taxonomy): domain Eukaryota; kingdom Metazoa; phylum Chordata; class Lepidosauria; order Squamata; family Lacertidae; genus Podarcis; species Podarcis erhardii. The sequence continues at coordinate 46,905,701 of NC_138510.1, read as the reverse complement.
GAGGGAGAGCAAGGTTTTTGCTTGGTTTAAATGATTCTAAAGACCCACTCTGCTGCTTGGGGTGGTGGCAGCGGCAATTTGGCTGCATAAACAGCATCGCACATAGACTAAATATTGGAAAGAAAAGGAATGAGGAGGACTCCAGGTGACATTAATACATATTTTCTGATGTTACCACATGCATCAGACTGAGATGGCGGAACAGACAGTATCTCTTCAAATGTTAGATTGGGGATACCTCTTTTGAAAGCTTTCCTAAGTTTTAAAAAAAATTCCTACAGATAGCAAACTAGCATATGAGGGAGAAGTGTTCTAGTGTAGCCCTTTGCTTGCTTACTACTTAAAGGGAGTAACTGATTTAAAGAAACATTTAAAAATGTAATCTCCTATCTAGAAGCTGAAGTACCGCAGTCTGTTCTTCAACCACAGCATTTTATTCCTTCATTTTACTGCACAGAGCAGCCTAAGTCACAATGCACTGCGACGGGGATTCATTTAATCAATTTTATTTAATCCAGATTTATATTTGCATGCCAATTAGCCATGGCCAAACCCAAGGGGTCTGCATCTGTTTTACTGCCAAATATCACTGGTCCAAGGCCTGCCTTGAAATGACAAGAAGCAAGTAGAAATTGTTCACCTAACTCAACATGTTCTGTCTGACTTTCCCTCTTTTTTTCTTGGGTGTGAGTGACAAAACCACTTCGATCATTGCTATAATTTAGTAAAGGTAAAGGTACCCCTGCCTGTACGGGCCAGTCTTGACAGACTCTAGGGTTGTGCGCTCATCTCACTCTAGAGGCTGGGAGCCAGCACTGTCCGTAGACACTTCCGGGTCATGTGGCCAGTGTGACGAAGCTGCTCCGGTGAACCGGCACCAGCGCAGCACACGGAAACGCCGTTTACCTTCCCGCTATAAAGCAGTACCTATTTATCTACTTGCACTTAAGGGTGCTTTCGAACTGCTAGGTGGGCAGGAGCTGGGACCAAACGACGGGAGCTCACCCCGCAGCAGGGATTCGAACTGCTGACCATGCAATTGGCAAGTCCTAGGCGCTGAGGTTTTACCCACAGCGCCACCCGCATCCCTACCCGCTATAATTCAGTAGGGCTGCTCAATTCCCCAGGATGTTTCTCAGTTAGGTAGGGCTGCTAAATTCACTGAAATGTTTCTCCTCAAACTGCTGGCTCAATTCTGCAAAATTTTAGTAGAATCAGTGTTTATCGCCAACTAGCCTGCTTTTGAGCTTGGGATCCTGTTTGTATGAAGCATGTGTTCCACCACTGTAGTATGGCCTAACTCTAAGGGTAGAGCTCTCACTTTGAGGATAAAATGTTCCACTTTAATGTCATGGCTGATGAGGTCCAATGCAGTGCTAATATGTTCTGTGTAGTCCATGGATGTGGTTTTCTGTGTTGAGCTTAGGAGAGCCTTAAGGCTTCCCACCAAGTCTAGGCTCCACCAGGAGCCAGGCAGCACTGCCAAAGCCTTTAGGATAGGACAATGAAGAAACCTAAATGCAGCCTACATGACCTTTTTTCAAATGAGGACCCTAATATTAAAAAGAGGAACAAATAATCTATCTTTTTTGGCCACTATTGGAATAATCTGTGAATATTCAAACTATTTGAATAGTTTGAATAATCTTGACTTCTGGTACTTGACTTCTTGACTTCCAGTATGGCAAACAGCCATATTGGAAAAGAAACTAAAAGAAGACAGAGGACAAAGTATGACTTTTTCCAATTTGGTTTTCCTTTATTTCCTATACAAATAAATTTGAACACAACCACGTCACCCCACTCCTACGGTGTATCAAATTATTTGGTTACAAAAAGCTTATAAAGATCGACTGCTTTGCTTTATGTACATATTTCTTTGCCACACACACATTTTTACTCTGTATTGTATAAATTTTCCTGTTATATACTATTTGTTTTATGTTTGTTATTGAAAAGCAATAGAAACTTACATTAGAAATAAATAAAGTTTACAGCAGGAGGCTCTCGGCATTAAGTTTACTGGACTGTATAACAAGGCTTCACATCTGAAAGCTGCAAAAGACGTATCAATCCTGCATAGATAGTAGAATTATAGAATCACAGAACTGTAGAACTGCAGGGTTTCTGAGGGTCATCTAGAACAACCCCTGAAATGCAGCCAGCAGTGATTTATTTAGTCCAAATATTCAAGCTGGCCTTTTCTTTAAAAAGGAAAAAGAATGGATGTCATACAATGAAAACGATCGTTAATCCCCTATTCATTTATCTTTGTTCAGAAGCGTCTACTAATGTCAGGGTGACAGTGTTTTTGCTTTCCTTAATAGACTTTGGCAACTCAAGGATAATATTGCCCGACTATGGAAAGTGAGTATCTTTCCCTGCGCCACAGTACTTTTCCTAGTGATTTCATCTCTTTTTATATCTCAGTGACCAGAATAGAGAAATGGAGATTCCAGACAGCACTTCGCGGTATTCTCCGTGGCATTCACTTGTGTAAACCCAATGCGAGTCTCTAAATAGTTTCTAACAAAGGTTTCTGACCTCTTCTTTCACCACCACCCCTGTTTCGCTGAAGGCTGGCTGTAGGATTTGTTGGTCTGGCCACACCATGATGTGTGTTGACTAGCTGTACAACATATGGAGTCCCATGTGATTCAAGGGGTCTCTGCAGATTCTGTGTGCAAAGGGCCAGCATTCAATCTACACAGGCAGGAAAGGGATCCATGTGTAGATTACAATGATCTTTAAAACATATTCTTCATAAATGCAGCCAAAGGGGGAACAGACCCCTAACCCAGACTGTCAACATTCCATCTTGGACCTCAGGATTGCTTCACCTAAAAGGAAATATTTCAGAATGCAGTTGCTGCCAGGGGAACCAATATTTCCGCATCATTGCATAGCTATGTGATGGCCCTGTTCATGAGCTGAATAAAGAGCATTATGACTCTCTCATGCTAAAAAGTCACCAGCTCCCATTCAGCAATGCACTGCATTCATGTCTAGCATAAATTGCTTGGTTTATGTACTCCGCTAAACGTACAGAGTATGTATTGTCGGATGGTATTTTGTATTCCCATTACTTTTTGTTCTTTCTTACACTTTGGCTTACTATTATTATGAAGCAGCCGAAGACCCATCACACTGAATGCTCAATTCCATATATATGTATCAGATACATCTAGCATGCTGCTTACAAAAAGCTCATGTCAAATAATGAGTAAACATCTCTAGAACCATACAGGGGTGGGGTGTTTTTTTCTCCCACCACATTGGTATAAACAAACAATGCAACTATTTGGAATTTGTCCCTAAATTTATTTTTACATAGTCTGTTTCAGATACGATGAATCTTCTTTTTCACTGAAGGCTGTATACCCTTGAGGAAAATCTTTGGGCGGGTCTTATGCCCGTAGTGGGGAGTCAGAGCCCATATTGGGAGGGACACAGTTGCTTCTTTTCTCTCTCTTTCTGTCACCTCCCTTTCCCCCCTATTTCCTCCCTCCATGCCATAACACAGGCATGGCCAAACTTGGCCCTCCAGCTGTTTGGGGACTACAGCTCCCATCACCCCTAGCTAACAGGAGCAGTGGTCAGGGATTATGGGAATTGTTTGGCCATGCCTGGATTAGGCTGAGGGCTCCAGGTTAGAAAAAGGAACCCTTCGATGGATGGAATTTTCTGCTTGCTGGTCATAGAAGCCTCCCTCTTTGTGGAGATCTAAGCCTAAGGCAATATTTAGCCATGTGTTTGTATTTTGTATTAACCCCTGAAAGTGAAGATCCTGTCAAAATCTGTCATGTTGCAATTAAGATTTCATCAGGGTCTTCAATGTTTCTTTTTATTTCTGCTGTTGACTATGTTAGCTTGCAACTGTTACTTAACACATGTCAGTCCTCTTCTGTACTTGTGCAGTGACATAACTCACATGTCTGTGATAGAAGGAAGCAGACACATTGCCAGCTGGTGGCTTATTGAAACAGCAAGGCTCAACATTCGCCACATGCTGTGGGAGGGAAGGATCCATAGGAGACAAAGGTCCCTTTGAGAGGCGCAAACAGGTGTTAAAAGGCTTTCAGGCTCATGTCTATAGGCTTGGGCAGGACCAGAGTTCCCCTTGCTCTTTAATGAAGCCGTTGATAACTATGCAAGATAGGTGTAAAAATTACCATCGTGTTTTATACTTTCTTCATAGGGCTGCAACAGATGTGTAGGCTTGAGGAAAACTCAGCAACCAAAATCAGAGTTGAGGGGGAAATGCATTAAAAATACAGGATTCTCTATTACAATAAAACAATTGTCATATATACAAAAAGGCAAATAATAAAGCCTTACTAGGCCAAATCCTATGCAGTATATTTTAGAAGTATTTTAATAAATCCTTAATAGGCCAGATCCTGTGCTGCATATTTTTGAAATATGCTGCAAAGGATTTGGCCTGTTAAGAATTGATTACTGAAACATTTGCAGATATTATAATTATGTTACTGCAAAAAATAAAATAAAATCTGTAGTTTTTAAAATATTTTTTTTTATTGACTAGGGTTTTGTGTTAAGGACCATTTGTGCCTCAGTTCTTTGCATATTTATGTTAAGGAGAATTCAACCCACATTCAGAGTCTGGCATGTGAACGATAAGTACTGGAGCTGCAAAACTGTAAGTACTGGATTAGTACTGGAGCTGCCAGACTTACAACTAAATAACAGAACATTGTCCCCACACATTGCCTTCTCTTGTAAAAAGCAATTGTTCCAGATTCCTGCCCTAAATCCTATTTACTGCATGAATGGAAATGTTATCCTTAAAAATCTTCTAAATGGTCAAGTAATTGCTACATAGAACAGCCTGGTTTTCATTTCTTTAAGAAAAATGTTTTTAAATAGAACTTCATTCTGCATTTAGAAATTGCACAAATAATTCCCCATCATCTCCCAACCCACGCCCCTGTTTCCAGCTACAGGCTGATTCATTCTAGCACACCAAGCCTGACATCCTGTATGCTGAGTCATGATCCAACCCTATAAATGCCAACACTAGTGGAAAGAGCCAGGCTGACAACTTTCCTCTCAGGGCCAGTTCAATCATGCGTGCTTTTCCCTTTCTTTCTTTCCCTGTCCATGTGTGAGCAGTCTTAGCTATCCTGGGGCAAGAAGTCATGTGGACAAATGTAGCATGCAAATTCAGAGCTCATACTTAAGTCTGCAACAATTCCCATGGTGCAGCAGTGCAAAATTGCTATGCCTGTCTATTTCAAGTAACACGAATGCCAAGTAATGTCCAAGGATGGCCGGGACTATTCAAGTGTACACAAAAGAGTGCCGCAATTAAGTGCAATGGGGAAGAAGTTGTTCATGGACGCTTGATAAAGATAATCATTTCCTCAGGTGAAAGCAGTTTTGCCCTATTCTGGTCTGAACATACCAGGGAAATATTTGATAAATCCGCCATTGGCCAGGGAGTAAATAGCAAATTGGAATGAAATTGTGGTGATATTATGATCTAATTATAAATGCTGCACAGGGACATTCTATGCCAACAACAAAGAACAGGCTCATTTTAATAGTTAGCTCCAAGTTATCTGAAGTGTTTAGAACATTATTTCAACTAAGTGTGAAAATTACAGCATGCTTAGTACCTCTTGCTTCTATGCTTCTATTAATAACAGTGCTGTGGCTCCCCTAAAGCTATAATCTGTGACCTTATGTGTCCCTAAAATGGCTGTCGTCCTTCTACTTTTGAGTCCACATTTTACCTATCACGCTTTATTTATGACTGGATTAGTTCTTATGATTTACCTATCCTACCAAAGGCTGGATGCCTTTGAAATTCCCCACAAATGGAAGCATGGTAGATGTTATGACATAGACAGAGAGGGTGGCCATTTTGTCAGCCGAGGAGAAACTGATAATATAAACAAAAGGTTTAGCACAAGAGCAACGGGCATGGGCTTCATCTTATTTCACATTTCTGATATGGCATAAGTGTTTCTGTATATGTGTGCTCCCTGAGTGCCTTTGATAGATGATAGTGGCAGCTTAGGAACATAAAAACAGCCCTTCTGGATCCAACCAAAGGCCAGTCTGGTCCTATTTCTCACAGTAGTCAAACAGATGCCTCTCTGGGAAACCTCCTGTTGTTTCACAGCGACTGGAATTCAGGGCAGCACCCAAATGCAGTAGGACTGGTGGTGTATCAGTGCTATAACAATGTTACATGATCTTACCAGAGTCGGCTAAAGACATTTTTCTTGTGGAACAGCAAATGTCCCCCGTCAATCTCCCTGTCCCCTCAAGTCAGGATGTAGGATGTACCTCAGGCTGGTCAAGTTACATTGAGGCAGATAACCACACCAATTCTTCACTTCTTCCTTGGCAGTGAGAAAAGAACAATAATAACTTTAACAATAACAACAACTTCACAAATTAAAAAACTAACACCTTGATACGCTTTCAAGACATCCAAAAACAACTGCCTGAGGTGGCTGCCTCACTCTATTTAAGGACTGCTTCCTTGATACTAGCTGGGCTATAAATTTATAATTTGACATTTTCTCTCACAGCAACTAGAATCACAGGCACCAAACAGCTTGCTTACCGTCCCCTAGTGACAGCTTCTGGGCCATTTATTTGTGTAGCTACTGCGGCGCACCAGACGGTGCTGAGGTGTTGCTTACAGTGATATTTTAGCTGGTCTTTATCCAGGCCAAGAAAAAGCAACTACATAACTAGGCCAAATACTGGTGATAATCCCTGACTTGCCCATATCAGCCACTGGGCTTTTAAAGCAGTCTTGTCAGATGGAATTGAAGGTGCTTCGGTTAGAAGGCAGTTCGGTTAGAAGGCAGCCAGAGAATGAAACATTTGCTTTCCCACCTTCCTGCCTCCAGCCTAACACCCTGGTACGTCCATGAAACGTCATAACTGGTGCATGCACTGCTATAGGTAACTTGAAGACTGGTCCCCTTTCCACACCAGTAATGCTAAGGTTTAGATGGAGATGAGCAAACAATTCCTTATTTTTCTTTCATAGCTTAATGTTAATGTTTACATATTGTAATGGTGTTATGCAATAAAAATATTTTAAACAATTATTATTTTAAAATTTTAATTTTATTAATAGCAGCAGCAACAACAACAACAACAGTTCTGAAGATGAATTTCTAAACAAAAGCTTGCCTCCATTACTTTATGGACTAGCCAGTCCAGTCAAAGCTCCAATCCACTATCTCTCTTTCTCTTCCTAATATGAGGGATGCTTCTTGTAGACTAAAATGAATGACCTGTGAAATACCTGTGGCACCTGTTGGACATGGAAAGAAATAGCACAGCACCTTGCTGCATTGCAGCAAAAAGAGCGGTTGCAGCAAGTCTAGTCTCGGAAAATAAGACAAGGGGACCAGCTTCACTTTAAAGACTATTGCAGCAGAGTTGCTCATCTGGAAGAAACCTGCCAGCACTTTCCTATCACCCAGCCATTAGAGAGTCCCTCAGATGAAGGAGGAGGAGGCAGGAGGGACAGCAAGCCAAATGACCATGCACAGATGTGAATTTGGGGATATGCAAGCACTGCAGTTGCATTGGGCACACAGTAGAGGAGGAGGCCTTCTCAAAGCCCAGTTAATGCTTGCCCAGCTTCGAGAAGGAGGCGTGAGGGCTCTGCCAAGGACCTAGACTCCGCCTTTCCAAAGCCAGCCAAGCACTTACCAGGACCCTGACAGAGCCTCACGCCTCCTTCCCAAAGCACGGCTTAAACTGGTGCCACAAGGCTGGAGGAAGTTGTCTAATGGCCTTGCACAGGGCGGCATATTACCATGGTCTGCCCTTGCCATGCATCAAGGGAAAGGGCAAATACCCTTGCCAGCCAGTTACCTCCATTTCTCCACTGTGCTTGAACAGCTAAATAGCAGGGGAGTGTAGGACCCATCCACTACACGCCTTATCATGTCCTGAGCCAACTGCACATATTCCAATATTCAGAGCTTTATGGTAAAACACAGGCTTCAGCCAGCCTGCTGTTGTCCCTTGAGTTTTGTCATGTCCTTAATTCGGTCATGACACCCTACAATGTGAAAATGTGTGTGTGTGTGTGTGTGTGTGTGTGTGTGTGTGTGTGAAACCACCATAATTTTCCAGTATCTTCCTGTTCACATCATTGATATGGCTTTGCTACTGAGAAGTTTCACATTGCCAGAACATCATCTCAGTGGCAACACCTGTAATAGTGAGCTTTACTTACAGCTTCAAAATCAAATAAAACAGTGGCTCTGGATTCCGAACCACCTGATTCATGCTAATGGACGGAGCTGGGATTGGTATGTAATCTGCATTTGCTCTGAACAGTAGTTTTCGAAGTTGGCTTACAAACATGCCCACAAACGTGCCATGGAAGGAATTTTGCTGCAGTTGGAAGCTGAAAAAGTTCCTTAACAAGGCTCATTATGGTGGCTGCAGGTGCCCTGGGCTGAGAATTATGAACGCCAGAGGTTCATTTTCACCCCACATGTAATTGTCACCTCATCAGAGCCTCCTTCAACCCACCAAGCTGCCTGAATGTAATTATAGATTAACTTGACAGACTAACACTCCCTACCATAGCCTCCTGGGTAAAACAGCTGCACATCTAGGGGGAAAAAAGGTCACGAGATAACTTTCATTCTGCTGCCACTTCAGATTCTGCTGCGTGCTGTGGGCTTCAGAATAACCACAGTCCCTGGCCCTGCAAGTGATAAATTAATAGCTGTAAAACTCTAACTTGCTTCAGTCAATCTCACATAAACTAGTAAAGAGAGATGATGATGAGCTTCTGTGCTCTGGCTGCCAGAGTGTCATTAGCTTTTTGTTACATCAAATAAGCACCCTGGAAAGGAGTCTGAGATGAGCTTGTGGCATTGCCATCATCTCATGTTTGTACTGATATGAGCACACATTTCTTCACTGATTGTTCTCCTACTCCCTCCGCACTATGGAAGAACAAGTATAGATGTGTCACCACGTGAGTGGATGAGATTATTATTTTTTAAATGTTCCTGCTGCCTGCTATAGCAGTGACAGACGGTTCTAACATTTCCCTTTGAGAAACAGATAGTATGGAAGCAATGCTTTACAGCAAAAGTGCCCATGCCAACTTGATTCGGTTGCTTTGAATGGGGCGAGTCCAGACTTCTTGTTTCCACTGGGCTGTATCCGATGCACTACGTCACACAGTGGAATACTTGCTACACTGGTGATCCCCCCCCCCGTGCCAGCAGAATATTGATGCATGAGGGAATGCATAAGCAGGTTTCTGGTAACCTGGTTGCACAATAGATTGTGCAATCAGCTGCCCAACGAGTTTCTGCTGGTGCAACTGTTGTGTTGGAGCCCTTCCTCCAGAGCTCAGCAAAACCACCCTGCCAGGAGTGCCAGCTTGACCCTGCAACCATGGGTGTCTGGGGCTGTGGGTGCCATGCAGCATGCATGGCCCTGGCACCAAAATTTGTGGGTGCCCAGCCCCTTTGTAGGAAATTTTGTGGGTGCTCTGGTACCCAGGGCCCCAGGGAGTTGGCATCTATGCATCCTCCCCTGCCTCTCATTATCTCCTAAGCTGTAAAGGTGTCACAAGAGTCTTAGTTGTTTTTAGCAGGTACATTGTTTATACAGTGGTACCTCGGGTTACATACACTTCAGGTTACATACGCTTCAGGTTACAGACTCCGCTAACCCAAAAATAGTGCTTCAGGTTAAGAACTTTGCTTCAGGATAAGAACAGAAATCGTGCTCCGGTGGCACGGCAGCAGCAGGAGGCCCCATTAGCTAAAGTGGTGCTTCAGGTTAAGAACAGTTTCAGGTTAATAACAGACCTCTGGAATGAATTAAGTACTTAACCCAAGGTACCACTGTGTGTGTGTGTGTGTGTGTGTGTGTATTTCACTGGTTTTTTTTCCTTTTTAAAAGGGTCATAGAGATGCTTTATTGTTTGAGCCCATTATTTGCTACTTTGGAGACCAAAGACTTGAAAGGTGGTGTATAGTTGGAAATAATGAATAAACACACTGTATAAAGAAATGTTGGCTTAATTATGCACTCAGAGGTATTGCGCAGGGAATGTTGTGGCACCTCAGGGGTTCCATGCTCTAAATCCATGCAATGAAACAACACTCTTATGTGAGCTTGTGCATGCCTACAATCCCCTGCACAAAGTTTCAAAAGAAATACAAAGGAAAAGGGAACATCACCCCAGAGGCTGTAAATGAATCCCAGATAAAATATAGTGTCTCTGGCACAGTTTTGCCAAGTATGGCTCAAGCACACCTAGTGCTGTTTCAAAATGGTTGCCTCAGAAACCCTCTGCTTTTATGAGTGATAAGCTGGCTTATTTATAGACCAAACATGCACCTGCATGAGAGCCCTGTTCAGCCAGTATTATTTGCAGACTCCTACATTTGAGGAGTGGGAAAAACACACACCTTAAAATTAGCTCTTCTTGAAGCCTACAAGATGCAAGCTGAGGTGAGCTACTGTAGTGCAGCGGAGCTGGACAGCTCCTCCTGTTTCTTCCTTGTAATTGTTATTCTCTCTTTGCCAAACTCTGCATCTCTTTCTTCACATGCTGTGAGCTGGCTCTCTTCAGCCAATTGAAATCAGCAGAGCCTCTGTGGTTTCAGTGGCATGAACTGCCAATGTGCAGATATGTGGTCTTTCGACTTGTCTAGCTCACCTTCATAACAAACGCTGTGGTGTGAGAGAGAGGACATGTAGACTTCGTGAGCCCTCTCTCCCCTACAAGAGTCCACTTCCCATTCCTTAGCAGCACCTATCACAGGAGTTTTTAGTTAGTCCAGGTCCCATTTTTTCACAATGCTTTTTATTCCTTGTGAAAATCCTAGTCCAGGCCGTGATGAGAGTTTTCTTTATCCAGCACAATGCTTTGAAAAATAAAAACAGAGAGAAAGGAAAGAAGGAAATTTTGAGGCAAATAACAGAGAATGAACGAAAACTGATAAAGAAACCTAATAATGTGAAGATAAAACAGAACATAAAGACTCTACAAACACAATTTGCAATGATAATAAACAAGGAAGTAGAGGGAAATATAAAAAGGCTGAGACAAAGAAACTTCGAGTTTGTGAATAAATCAGGAAAATGGCTGGCATGGCAGATAAAGAAAAGAAAGGAACAGAACACAGTAAATAAGATCATCATTGAAGGTACCGAGATAGACAATCCGAAAGAGATTAGAAAAGGATTCTTGGACTTTTACAGACACTTATATAGAAGCAAAGGCAATAATAACACGAGAAAAATAGAAAGATTTTTAAAGGATAAAGAGGTGCAGAAGATCCCGACGGGAAAAAAAGAAAATTTGAATGCCCCGATTGAAACGGAAGAAATAAAAGAGGCAATAAAACAGATGAAAAAAGGGAAAGCTCCAGGTCCAGATGGATTTACAGCCAGTTACTATAAAGAAATGAAAGACATCCTAATTGTACCTATGAAAAATAGAGAAATCCCAGAAACATGGAAAGAGGCGTTTATTACATTCATTCCAAAACAAGACTCAGATTTAACGCAAGTCAAAAATTACAGGCCTATTTCATTGTTAAACACTGACTACAAAATTTTCGCAAGTATTTTAGCAAATAGAATGAAAAAGGTTCTACGAGAAATTATACACAAGGATCAGACAGGTTTCCTTCCTGACAGACAGATGAAAGACAATATAAGAAATATAATTAATATTTTAGAATATCTGAATGCCAGGAATGAGAAACAAGCTATGATGATTTTTGTGGATGCTGAAAAGGCCTTCGATAACATATCATGGGATTTTATGTTAAAGAATTTAGAACATATGGAAGTGGGTAAGGAATTTTTTAATGGAATAAAAGCAATATATACAGAACAGAAAGCAAAGTTGATAGTAAACAACATTATGACAGAAGATATAAAAATAAACAAAGGTACAAGACAGGGATGCCCGTTATCGCCACTATTATTCATCTTGGTTCTGGAAGTTTTGTTAAAGTCAATAAGGAAAAATGAAGAAATAAAAGGGGTGACTGTGGGTAAGAATGAATATAAAGTTAAAGCGTTTGCAGATGATCTGGTATTTATAGTGGAGGAACCACTGGGAAGTGTTAAAAGAATACTAGAAGAAATAGATCAATTCGGTCAAGTCGCAGGGTTTTATTTAAATAAAAAGAAGACAAAAATTATTGCGAAAAATATGAAACAAGAGCTAATAGAGGTATTGCAACAACAAACTGGAATAGAGGTGGTGAACAAAGTGAGATATTTAGGAATTTGGTTGACCCCCAGAAATATAGATTTGTTTCAAAATAATTATATACCTGTGTGGAATGGAATAAAAAGGGATTTGGAGGTGTGGGGAAGGTTGAAGCTATCCTTTTGGAGGAGAATATCAACGATAAAGATGAGTGTGCTACCAAAGATGTTATTTTTATTTCAATCACTCCCAATAATCAAGGGGACATCAATATTCAAAGAATGGCAAAAGATAATATCAAGGTATATCTGGCAGGGCAAGAAGACAAGGATTCAGTTTAAATTGCTAACAGATGCGAAGGAAAGAGGTGGCTTCGCCCTGCCAGACTTGAAATTGTATTATGAAGCATCTTGCTTATGCTGGCTAAAGGAGTGGATTAAATTAGAAAATGGAGAATTGTTGGATTTAGAAGGGTTTGATAATAGATTTGGTTGGCACGCATATATATGGTATGAAAAGAAGAAAATTCATAAAGGGTTTGAAAACCACATCTTCCGAAGGTCATTGATAAATGTATGGGAAAGGTATAAAAATTTGTTGGAATTTAAACTTCCCCATTGGATTTCACCCTTAGAAGTGATGAGTGTGAAAAAGATTAATATGAGGGGGAGGTGGATAACATACGGAGAATTGACAGTTAAAGAAGGGGGAAATGGAAAATGAAACCCTATGAAGAAGTAAAAGAATTTGTCTATGATTGGTTGCACTACTATCAGGTCTGTGAAATGTTTAAAAAAGATTGTAAAGTGTATGGATATGGAGAAAAAGAATCAAAATTTCGATTAGAGATATTGAATAATGAGTATAAAAATTTGTCTAAAATGTATAAAATGTTGCTAGAGTGGTATACAAAAGATGAAGAGGTTAAATCGGTAATGATACATTGGGCCAGAGATTTTGGTTATAATATACAATATGATGAGTGGTCAAAATTATGGAATGAAAGACTAAAATTTACGGCATGTACTGCATTAAAGGAAAATGTAATGAAAATGGTATATAGATGGTATATAACGCCAGTAAAATTAGCTAAAATGTATAAGACATGTAATAAGTGTTGGAAATGTAAAGAAAAAGAAGGGACATTCTATCATATGTGGTGGGAGTGTAAAAAGGTGAAAGGCTTCTGGGAAATGATATATAATGAACTGAAAAAGATGTTGAAATATACGTTTATTAAGAAACCGGAGGCCTTCCTATTGGGATTGGTAGGAAATGAGATAAGTAAGAAAGACTGTAGGGGGGGCCACCAGGTGGCGCATTGGAAGATGGCTGACAATAACATCTCTCCGACCCATACGAGGTAATTAAGAGGCTGCTATGGGAAGTATGCAGTCTCCCCCCCCCAAAGGATATGGGGGGGGGACTGCCTTGCTAGCGGTGGCCACAATGCACCCCCAGACTCGAGAGAAGGGGGTGTGCCAGTCACTTGGCTAAGCCCTCAGTGTGTTCGGCTCTTACCGGACACCGTCTCCAATTCGCGCGTGCTGGCTTGCTTTAACATGAACATATAATTGGAAATATATAATTGGAGATGTTAAAGCACATATGTCAAGCAAAGGTCGGGAGATAAGACTGCTGATTAATGGATTTCTGGGATTGGAGCGGCGGGCAAAAGACAAATAAATCAAGAGACGAAGTGCCATTAAGAGATGGGTATGTTTGGAGCTAAGAAGGTGGGGTGGAGGAAAAACTTTTCTTTCTTTATATTATATTATATGAGCATAAATAACTCTCCACCCCAAAGAAAAAAGAACCGCCGTATTTTACTACACAAGCAGGAATCTAAAAACTGTGTGGGATGAATTAATGATGAATGAAGAGAGGATTGGTAAAGATCGGAGAATGGAAAATTTTATGACGCAGTTTTAAAATGGCGTCTCGCAAGACAGGCTTGTTTAAGAAAGACGGGGGGAGGAGAACCAGGACTGTTTGAAAGTGAACGATGTTTGGAATTTGATCTTTAACCTGGCAGAGCCCTCTAGGAGATATTTTACAAGCCTGGGACAACTAATGGGCAGACCGAAGATAAATTTTCGAAGTAGGAGTGGAATGGTGGCTGTCCCTATGAAATATGACTTATGGAATGCGTAAAACCCACGCAGACGATGTTTATTCTTAACCTGCCTGAGAAGATTATCAGAGATCTCAAAGAAAGGAATATATGACAACAACAAGAATGAAGAAAGTAAAAAAGAGACTATCTGGATAAGAACTGGATAGAACTGTTTAATTAATGCAGTAATAGAAGTGATGTTTGGATTCTCGTCCGGAGCTTGATGTATGGGTACCCCCAACAAAATTGAAAAATTCAGCTGTATAATTTGGAATTAATGTGATTTGAAATAATGTGATATGATTGGCCTGTTAATAAAAATTATGTTAAAAAAAAAAAGTAAGAAAGACTAATCTTTTTCAATACGCAGTTACAGCAGCGAGAATACTTCTGGCCCAAAAATGGAAACAGGAAGAAATACCGATGGTGGAAGAATGGAGATTGAAACTGACTGATTATGCAGAATTGGACAAACTAACAGGGAAGATTTGGTATCAACAAGACCAAAAGTTTATCGAGGACTGGGGAAGATTTACCGATTATCTGAAAGGCATATGTGATGAACAGACAACGTTTGTTGGTTTTCAAGAGACTCTGTGAAAAATAGAGGAATATTGTTAAAAAGAGAATATGAGGGGGAAGGGATATCTAAAGGCAATACTAAGTTAAGAAATGCGTTAATAATATAGATGCAAACGAAAGATCGGCAGAGGAGCTGAGGGAAGTCAAAAAAAGAAATGAATGTGTGATAAAATGTGTATGGATTGTATAAAAAAATGTTGTTGTTTTTTTCTGGAAAATGAATAAAAATATTATTAAAAAAAAGAAAAGAAAATCCTAGTCCATACCCTTAAACAGGCAGACATACAGGTGACAGACATCACAGGGACAACTAGACACCCTCCCCCCATTGAGATTTCACTTCTCTTATCAAGTTAGGCTTAAAAAACCCCTCAAAGTTGAGAGCTTTCCATTGGCCCCATTCATAACTGAGGGCACAACCCTGCCTTGTGCTCGTGCAATTTCATGCAATGCCACTGAGCCCCATGGAGTCCCCTCTCTGCCTCTGTAACCAGTCAGGGCAGGAGTCCAGCATATTTTCTGTTCCCCATCCAACCTTTCTACTCCAACACAGCATCCCAGCCTGGGATTTACTCAGGTTTGAAATTAATCCTGCACTGGCCCTTGCCCCTTAAAAAGGGTCTCTACTGGCCCCTCAGCAAGTGCAGGGCTGAATTCAGAAGAAGAGTTTGGATTTGATATCCCTCTTTATCACTACCCAAAGGAGTCTCAAAGCGGCTAACATTCTCCTTTCCCTTCCTCCCCCACAACAAACACTCTGTGAGGTGAGTGGGGCTGAGAGACTTCAGAGAAGTGTGACTAGCCCAAGGTCATCCAGCAGCTGCATGTGGAGGAGCAGGGAATCGAACCTGGTTCACCAGATTACGAATCTACTGCTCTTAACCACTACACCACACTGGCTCTCACAGCAGGATGGATGGTGCTGAGTTTCAAAAGCAACACCCACTGAAGATGGAGCAGGTTCTTCTCTCAAACCACAACAGCCCATTTTATGAGTCAAGACAGAATTCCAACTGGATTTGGGCTTTCTTTTGCCCAGCCAGAACCCACAAGAGTTTTCAAAGGACTTGTCAGAAGCCACACCAGGTTTTGTTAGATTTCCATTGGCTGAGGCCTGACAACACATGGACAAAGGTCTTTAAGCACCAATGACATCAGTATGTGCCACTGCCTAAAGGCTTTGGTGCAGACTCCGTTTCACATGGAGGCTATAGAGCGGCAGCACTGGTGGTGGTGGTTTGGTGTGTGTGCAGAAAAGTCCTAGTTCGTGTGGCACAAGCTACAGTTTGCACTGGAAAGCCCTGACTAATCATCTTTACTCAGAAGGAATCTCTCCCTGGCGCAAAAAAGACATGTGTGCAATCAAAGCATGATAATCTAAATGTGATTTCACACAATTCCCTACACACAATGTCTGAAGAGGCATTCCTGCTATACTTGGTAAGGAATTATATTCTGTGTCTCCACTACTGTCTAGCTTCCAATGACCCAAAGATTACGGTACATAGTGTATCTCTTACGTCAGTGAGATGTGGTGTTAGATAATCCACTGCCGACACTGCTCCTCACATCACATAATATAGACTTGGACATTACAATTGCACTAGCAACCACACTCATCTGTGGTTACTCGGGTATTCTGCATGGATCTGTTACAAAAAGCGCATCCATAGATTGGCGCTAGTGGAAACTTTCCCCTTATTTCCATTTAGCAGCAATCCTAAGAGCATGGGACTCCGATTCCTTTTGTAGAACTTGGTTAGACACTTGTGGGGCAGCTCCTGTGCCAAGCCAAATGAATGTAACATTGTGTGCATTTTATAATGTATGATTATTTGAAGAGATTAAATTTTCATGTCGAGTACATTGTGGTGCCAAGAGACGTGTCCTTTGCAAGTTATTATATCATTAAGACATGCAGAGCTGAGGATTGCTGAACAAGAAGTCTATGAAATATGGGGAGGTTGTGGCCTCTGCAAGGTCCCTGGGGCAGCTGGCCATGCAGAGTACCACTGCTGAAGGAGTCACAAAGCACCAGAGCCAATTACTCAGCCACTTGTCAAAAGCACAGCACTCTAAGGGGAGACCAGGCCTGCTTTTGATTCAAAGTATGCTAATAAGCACTAATTATAGGCACAAAGATATTATTACTCTTGGCCATTGGCAGCCCAGAGTAGTCTGCATTATGTTCTTGGCACTTGGAGCTGCTAAGGTAGGAGACTCTAGATCTGTAGCTTGTGCTCTGTTGCTGTGCAGCCTATTTGGCTAGAGCATCCTAGCTGTGTCTGCAGCAACGTCTTATTTGGGGCTAAGACTTTCAGTCAGAGTTTTTAGTTACCAGATTTCATCTGAAGACAAGTTATGCAAGTGACTTGGGCTCTACTTGTACAAACACCTAACGATTCTGGACTCAGTGAAACCTGGCCTCTGACCCTAGGCCTTGTCCATGTGCCACAATTAAAAAAGAAAAACAAAAGCTGGCAACCAAAATATGCACCGGCTTGTTATGGCAGTTTTAATTGGTGCTCTGAGTAAGGACCAATTATATCCAAACCACCCTTGTGCTGTCAACTGGAGCTTGGACTATTGAGGCATCACTGTCATTGTGAAATCATGCAGACTAAACTATTGTACACTGATAACTACGGGCAGGTGAATCTGTCAATTTCAGTTTCTCATTTTTACTCTCTTAAGTTCTTTTCTCCCCATTTCCACATCAGTTTGTGAATTTTAAAAAAAGAAAATAAGTCCTCAAGAAAATTTAGCAACATTTTAGTGTGAATTTCTCCTAATATGCACATCTTTAATTGGAACTTTACCTGATGCACACACTTTTGAAAAGCAATTTCCCATAATGTAATACATTTCTGTAGGCTATTTTTGGAAATATATGCATTTTATGGAAACTTTACCTTAGTATCTGCATGTTTGAGCACATCGCTTTGCTGAAGAACTACACTGCAAAATTCAGAGAAGTGCAAATTTCACAGGGTTGTGTTGTTTCAGTTTGTGTATCATTTTGGAAAATGCAAATTAGGTAAGTTTGCCTAAAAATGTGAACCTTTCTCACATCCCTGTTAAGCCACACTAAAGCATACCCTTCTTCCAACTGGCAGCTTAGACACATTTAACCTTTCCCTCACTTTCCCCAGGCATGGTCCACTATTTAAATCTCCATGTTTGAGAGCCCTTTTCTTTTTTGCCCTGAGCATTCTCTGCAAAAACTCATTCTTTAAAGCTATATTGGAGCAAACTTCAATCCGTGGGAAACCTGAATTGATGTTTGCTCTGATTCCGCTTTAAAGAGCTGGTTTTCATGGGGAAAACCTCTGGGCAATAAATAAATGCTTGGGTATGGAGCATTAAAGTGCAGACCTCTTCCTGGAAAAAACAAGTGTGGAGAAGCCCTGGGTTGACTTCAGCCCTTTAAACAGATATTTACAGACACAACTACCTGGGAGCAAGTCTTATTAAATGCAGTGAGGCTTACTTCTGAGTAGAGAAGTATAAGCTAGCCATTAGAATAGGAATCTGTTTACATACCCATCAGAAATTTTATTCCATCCCACATTGATGGTGAAATTAATTTCCCAGGTTTCAATCTGCATGATCTCAGGAAATTTATTAATAACAATCAAGTCCCACCCAGGAAACCTTATCCAGGATGTGTGTTTGGAGCTGTGCGTGGGTTGTGTAATCCTGTTTCTAGGCTTCATAAGCAGGTCTGCTCGTCCTTATCTGACCCATGTGGCTATCCTGTTTTGCTGGAATGCTAATTTTAGTTGTGTGGCAGAAGAGGGCTGAAAATATGTCCCACAATTTGGACTATAAAACTTTTATTTTTAAAGTGATCGTCATAATAGCAGCCCAAACCAAGGCACCATCAGAAAGGGCATATTCAGAGACCCAGGATAACACATTGTTCAGTGCATTGAAGCCCATTGATTTCAGTGTACTTCAGCATGCTTAACATTGTGTTGGACTGTGGCCCAGGTATGTAGCTAGGCATGTGGCTGCCATAGCTAATGTCTGAAGAAGGGTTATATTTGTATGACAAAAATGGGTGCAATCTATGTTTGGCTGCCTTTGCAATGTTATATGTGCTATAAAACTCATATATAGACAAACACATGTAACTGTAGCTCCAGTGACATTAACATTTGACCTGGACATTTGGAATGAAAAGCTGAAATCTCCAAGGCACGTTGCTTGGATAGCCCTGATAAATCTCCCCAAACTCTCAGTTTTAAAATCCTCTGCAAAATCATTCTCTCAGCAACCCTTATCATTTGGACTGTAAGAGCCTTCAGTGAAGTTCGTTCAATTCAGGCATATCTTATTTTCAGATATATGGGTGCTTTTAGCTAAAGGGTGAGAAATTGACCATTTCCCAATATGGCAGCTTTCCATTACCCTGGATATTTTGGATCTTTCATATGCTTGTCACAGCTGTAAAATAAACACCCCCTACAATTTTCAGCTTTATATTCTAAACATTCAGAATGGGCCTAAACTTTTCCTAAGTATATTGGACTGCTAAGTATTAGTTCACACATTCTGCAGAGACATGCCTGAGCCAATGCATTTCCAAACACCTGTTTGATGCAAGCACACTTTCCTTATTTAGCTGAACATTTTAAAACAAAATCCTAGATGTATACAGTATCTAATGTGTGAAGGAGCCCTTAGCATTGAAGTCTTACACATGAGTCACTTCCACATGGGAATGAAACCATTATCTGCAGCAATGCTATCCATCTGCCTTGTAAGCTCTCGTTCCCTTGGGTGATGAGAATGTCATGGATTAATGCCTTCTAGGAATTGTTTATACAGACCTATTTGCCATGTGCTATCTCTTACAAAGCACGTTGCAAGAACCATGTTCAAACTTCTGTTCTGCAAGGAGAATTTAGTTAGTGTAAAGGGGACGGTGGACATGTCTACTGACTTTTTTTTTTAGGCAAGTTAATTGAGTGTCACAGCCCTTCTCAGTTTTATTCGCTCTGCTTTTCAGAAGGACATGATTTAGTTCATCCTTAATCCACCTGTTTGGGCCTGATAGGAGCTGTACTCCAAAACTCCAAGTTGGGGAAGGCTGGTTTAGTGGAACGCTGCTTGCATCCATTTGCTTAACTTCTAAGGTTTGTCAGCCACCATGTCTTATGCTGGGTGCCATCATGGCCAGGAGTCTGGCATTTGTAGAAATATGTTTAGAAGGTGCTACTTGGCTCCAATACTTTCCAAAACAAAGGATGAGTACCTTCTGGAAACTTAAAACACACTTGGACAGACATTACCTGAAAGCAAGCACAGTCGTACCTTGGAAGTCAAACGGAATCTGTTCCGGAAGTCCGTTCGACTTCCAAAACATTTGGAAACCAAAGCGCAGCTTCTGATTGGCTGCAGGAAGCTCCTGCAGCCAATCGTAAGCTGCGGAAGCCGCACTGGATGTTCAGGTTCCAAAGAAGGTTCACAAACCAGAACACTCACTTCTGGGTTTGTGGCATTCAGGAGCCAAAACGTTCAACTCACAAGGCGTTCGGGATCCAAGGTACGACTGTATTGTGTTACGGTGTGTATGTGTTGTTTTACAGACCAACCTAGGACCTTAAACACACCTGACCAGCTGTAAAAATGATAAAATCATAATCATAATCATAATCTGATGGCTGTTATTTTGCACTTTGATTAGCCTTTTTTAAAAAAACCATCAGGTCAGTTATGACTGTTTGCCCAGTGATGATCATCCTGTGCATGCAGGAGAGGCTTTTTGATGCCTGGAAATGCTAAACCCTCTTTCACCTGATGAAGGAGGCAGTTCCAAGTAGTTGCACTCCACACATGCAGGCTGTTGTTGGTTACTGCTGGTGTGGGCATACGGATGTGCAGGCCAATGCAATTTAGGCAGTGCAGTTCTGTCCTCCCTTGCATACAGGATGGCTGGGAGCGTGCTTACGCATCCGTCTGTCAATGGGGATGTAGAGCTGCCAGCTCTGCGTCTGATGTCTATGTGGACACAGCTTTTCCACTCAGCTAGCTGTGAACAACTTCCTGAGCATTTGAGCATCTTTGAATCAGGACGACTGCTGTGATTTACCGCAGAATCAAAACACATTCGTTCTGGGCTGTGTACTGACTCATTGCTAAAGGGAATGAGCATTTCTTGATTTGCCCAAGCATTTGTCTCTAACAGTTTTCCTCTCATTTGTTCTAAGCTGAGAGATAATCCAGACAGACATTGAAATAAGCAAGAAGAATGGCCATATTTAAAAAAAGTGTTTTCTGAGTTTCACAGCCCTTCAGACAGATTTTATTTGCTTTGCTTTCCAAAACGACACGATTTAGTGCATCATTCGCCAACTTCATGCCTTTCAGATGTCCACGAGATATGCATTAGATATGCATTAAAAGAAGCAAGAAACTTGAGGCATATGATGAACTATTGCTTAGCAGAACAGCTATTGGATCTGGTACTGTATGTTAAGGTGCAAGAAAGTGTCAGCTTTGGTGGGGAAGAATGTGATACAATCAGGAATGAAAGCACGCTCTGGAGATAACAGATGACAAGCCAGAGCCATACTTTGCCATTCCTTCTGCAACTTATGTAGAACACCCAGAATCATACAGTGGTACCCCACAAGATGAAATTAATTCGTTCTGTGAGTTTTTTCGTCTTGCGAATTTTTCGTCTTGCGAAGCATGGATTTTGGAAAAGCTTCAAAAATCACCACAGTCTTCAAAAACCTCAAAAAAGGCTACCACACCGCATGCTATGAGTTGCTCCTCGAAGTCAAGTCGCAACTGCACCCCCTGAATGCACCCTGGGTATTAACGGTTTTAAGAAAAAGGAAACAAACTTGCAAGACGTTTTCATCTTGCGAAGCAAGCCCATAGGGAAATTCGTCTTGCGAAGAAACTCAAAAAACGAAAAACTCTTTCGTCTTGCGATTTTTCGTCTTACGAGGCATTCGTCTTGCGAGGTACCACTGTATTTTACTACCTTGACCGATTCATTAATCCCCCATCTGAGCAGAGCACACAACCAATATCACTACCTTTTTACAGAGCTTTCTAGACAGAGGAAATCAGAGCCAGATCAGTCTCCTTCCTTTTGCAGCAGGGATGCCTTTTGCAGATGGTGTTGGCTGCCAGTGAGCTGCCAAGCCTGTGTAATTGTATAGTCAGGTCCTCCTCATGGCTAGGCAAGTGAAATGAGACTGACACGTGGCCTTGTGCAATGGCAATAATTTACTAGGGAAAGTGACTTAAGGCTCAAATTCATGTGTAGACTCCTAGCATGATTTACCTAACACCTGTTTTGTATGTTGCTACTGTATGCTGCCATGTCCAGTGCTGCTTAATGCATCTATGCACACATGTAGTAGCCTCTCCATGAAGATCTGCCAGCTAACGGAACTAAAATATTATTTTTGCACCCAACATGCTGACCTACTGCTTGGAGTCCTAGCCAGTTTTTCTCTTTTGTGTAGAGAATTTCCCTTCCATACCCAAAGATCCATTCATTTCCTTCAGAGCAGCTGCAAATATTCTATGATTGACCCATGAGCTATTCTCAGACACGACAGCAGAGACCTATGTTCCTGTATGTGCAAGGAGCAAAAATTATTAGTCTGCAAATTTAACTAGAAGCTTGTAGAAAACTTACTGAGGCTTGGCTTGGGCTTTTAACCGTTACAGCTTGAGCATTTATAGGATGAGCATTGCTCACACAGTAAGACAGTTCTGTTAGGGTTAACTATATGCAACCATATGAAAAAAATGCCACAGGTCCAAGGATGACAGTAATTTTTTTTGCCTAGAGAGCAGAGACAATCTTTTTAAGGAGTATGGAAAGTGATACAATAGGGGTATCCTGTCTTGTGATGTATACACCACCTGGAAAAACCTTCCCTGCAAACAGAGAAAAGTGTGGGATGAATGTTCACCATGGGCAACGTTGCTTCTAATATCTAACAAGCCACCTTCTGCCCACCAGAATGAATGAGTTTTGATTGTACACACAGGGCGGTGATTCATTATGTGTGGAAATCCTTGGTGTTGGTGTTGACGCTGAGTCTTTTTATCTCTCCTGTGCAGAGTCTGAAGCTTGGTTTCCAGCATCACTCAAGAGGTTTGAGGAATAGCCTCAATTTTTGATCAGGAAGAATAATTGTCACCAGCCTTGGCAGAAGCAAGTGGAAGGACGGCAGTAGCTCCAGTAAGAAGCGCATGAAGAAGCTCCTCTTCAGTGACGGAAACGTGGGGCATCTGCTCCCTCTTGTCTGATCAAACACTGAACGGCAAGCAAGTCCTTCAGTGCTGACAAAGCACCAAAGCCTATAGCTATATTTTGCTTGCTTTGGGATTGTGGACGGGGTTTTAGAATTTGTGTTAATAGGTTTGTGTTCTTTTATTGCAGTAGGTTTGCTTTGCCTCCCTACCAGTTTGTTATGGGGGGGGGGGGGAATAAACCTTGTAGAACTGCTAAGCCTGCTGCCAATTAAAAGGATCAGCTAGCTAGGTTTGTAATATAAACGTACGTCTTTGAGGTTCTTTGTACAACTGTATATTCTGCTGTGCAAATTCTCCAGTTCTCTTAAAACAACTTTAAAAAAATCTATAAAGGAGCAGACAAACCCCCATACCACTGGAGTTCAGGAAGAAAACTCAAGACAAAAGGCTGGCGGGGGGGGGGGGACATTGCCATTTTAAAATGGACTTATCTACAGCTGTAGAGAACAAGGGTTGTCTTTATGATCTAACACTAATTTTAAAAATTGGCTGAGTTATCATATCTACCCAAAAACTCCAATGGTCAATGCCCTGAATGATAGCCTTTCCAGATTATTTATATTTGTGTATGTGTATGATAGGGATGTGGGTGGCGCTGTGGTCTAAACCACTGAGCCTAGGGCTTGCTGATCGGAAGGTTGGTGGTTCGAATCCCCGTGATGGGGTGAGCTCCTGTTGCTTGGTCCCAGCTCCTGAGGAGATTTCACCCTTCCCATATCCAAGAATCTGCTGATGAGTCTGCTGATTCTCCAGAGAGGAGGGGGCGGTTTCTGCTCTCTACTTATTCCGCTCCAGCACCACATCAAAGAGTCAGTCAGTGTGTCGGAGAGAGAGAGACTGAGTGTTAGAGATCGTGTGTATAGATAAGGTTGCTGCTAAGAGCAGCTGCAGACAC
This sequence comes from Podarcis erhardii, assembly GCF_964252035.2. Lineage (NCBI taxonomy): Eukaryota > Metazoa > Chordata > Lepidosauria > Squamata > Lacertidae > Podarcis > Podarcis erhardii. The sequence goes on along the minus strand of NC_138510.1, from coordinate 46,881,608 downwards.
TCAGTGCAGTTCAGCATTCATATTTTGCTTAGACCTCATTTAGCTCTGTATATAGTTGTATAATAGTTGTAGATAGAATAAAGAAGATATTCTACAGAGCTGCTCTCTGTAAGTCGTTTATGCTCTGCTATACTCTGCTGTGCGACGACTGTCTTCTTGTGGGAGTGAATCCGGTGCTCACAACACTAAGCTGTGAGTCCACAGCACTTTGACCTATTCCTATGCAGAAGGTGGTCTCTGGAAGTGCTACCCAGCTCGCCTAGCCCAGTCGGGGTTGAAGTGGATGAGTCCAGTTAGTGGCACTGGCTCAAGGGCGATGCTGACAGCTCCTACCAACCTAGCAGTTCGAAAGCACTACCCAATACATGCCTATAATAGCAGAAAACATATGCACTTGCAACAATGGAGACGTTCCAGAGGAAAGAACAGCATTTCCTAACAATAAAATGGCAGTGGGAGAATGTGAGCTATCCCCAGATTAAAAGGACTACCAGTGGGAGAGAGCTGCATCCCATGCAATAAATGCACAGCCATCACACTGAAGACTGATTCTCTGAAAGGGAACAATGGACCTACCATTGCCATTCAGGGGACAAACCTTAAGCTCACTCTGCTTGTTTGACCTTTTGCTGGAAGGTACCTTCTGCACACCTAGCAGTTCAAAAGCACGCCAAAGTGCCAGTAGATAAATAGGTACCGCTCTGGTGGGAAGGTAAACGGCGTTTCCATGCATTGCTCTGGTTCGCCAGAAGTGGCTTAGTCATGCTGGCCACATGATCCGGAAGCTGTACGACGGCTCCCTCGGCCAATAAAGCGAGATGAGCACCACCACCACAGAGTTGTCCGCGACTGGACCTATGGTCAGGGGTCCCTTTACCTTCTGCACACAGAACATAAACTATGCACTTCACTCCCAACAAGATATGGTGAGTTTCCACCTTGGAAGGCTTTAAAAGATTAGACAAAGTCATAGAAGATACCACTGCTGATGGCTACTAGACAGCAAGCAAGTGAATATTCCCCTTTGGATGTCATGGTTCTGACTCCCCCTGCCCCATTATATAAAGCAAAAGTGTAAAAATGTAAAGTCCATTTATGCATTTTGCGTACCATCTAATTTGGCCTAAGTGTTTGAAGGTTACAGTCCAGGCCTTTGGGAAATGAGATGCTTTGGGCACATTTCACCGCCTGTTCCTTTTTATTATTTACTTCATGCTGATTTTCCCAGTAGAACTGGCACTGTTCCCAAACTAGGCTCCCATAAATAGAAAACAGCATCAGCTGTCATGTCAGTGGGAGACAAAACATTTAATATGAAAAGCCTTTAATGGAAATGGAAAATAAAAAAGATAAAGGGCAAATTTTATTTTAGATACTTAGTTGGTGCATATTTTTTCTTTCTTTTTGACAGTAAGAGGACGCAATGGCATTATCAACCCAGATTTCTGAGATTTATAAATAGTCTCCCTAGCGTGTGTCACAATGACAGAAGAAAACAGTCAATGGAAACTCGAAACTGCCCCAACACAAGGCAACTCTTGCTGAAAAGGTGCATTTGGATGAACAGGCTAATACATGTGCCTGCCTTTGCCACAGGGAAAAAAATACACAAAGCACATCAGCAGCTCAGTACTTTTAGAAAGGCATAAAAACAGGGCATGCATCCAACACCCTGAAATAACTTTCAACAGAGCAGCTGCAGACAGTACCTTTGAAGCACAAACCATTTTAAACTAAGATCTGTAAAACTTTGTCTGCTACATCACAGATCAGGATGGGGTGATGTAGAAGCAGGGGCTACCCCAATATTTCATTAATGGCGAAGGAGGACAAAAAGAAAAACTCAGTGCTGGCTGCATTGTTTTTGTTTTCTCTTTGAGCCCCTCACTAGTGGCTTAGGTGACATTTTCTGTAGAATGAAGGAATTAGACTTGGCCTTGGGTTCAGATCCCCAGCTTTGTTTATAAGTTAGTCTTTCAGGGCAAAGTTCATTGCTTGCATTTTCATTTTGCAAGGGGTCCATTTTGTCTTACAAGTTATTTCAGTACATTCTGAAAACCAGGTCTTTTAAGCTGGAAACGAAGCATGGCCTTGTTTGCATAAGACCCCTAAGCCAAACATGACTGTGAGATGTAAGGGCCCCTGGGTAGAAGCTTGCATCCATTTAGCTCCTCGTCATTTTTTGCAGCTGCACTAAGCAAGGCCAGGGCTTGGTGCTATTTCGATGTTTTGTATTTTATTGTTAGGCATTGTTTCAGCATTTATTAACGAGATGTTTGTTTGCCCTAGTGATTATGTGATGTTTTGTTTAAATTGTGTTATTGTAACTGTTGATGAATTATTTAATTGTGGTTATATTTTATTCTGTATGTTGTCCTGAGCTACTTTGAGCATGGTTCTACCATGGAAACCTGACATACAAAAAATTCATGACGATGATGATGGTGTGCCATCCAACCTGATACTTATGGTTAAAGCTCTCTCTTGACTAACCATGAACTGTAAATGAGAATCTCTGTTACAGCTTGTGGCTAGTGAAGAGAGTGCTTCACAACAAACTTTTTTTTTTTTTTAAGAAAGATTTTCTTTTACAGATTATTTAAACACAATCATATTCAACAAATTACAATTTTTTGACTTCCACCGGCTCCCCCCACAATCCTCATACTTTTATATTTGTTCCGCATTTCCTTTATAATTATATTGCCAGTTTATAAATCTTTACAACTCCTTTTCCCTTTACAATACCCTTTCTCATCACAAAGCCTCTTTAAATCCAACTAGCGTTGTCTGTTCGTCACAAATATTTTCCAGATAAGTCGTAAACCTAACAACAAACTTGTCTGGTTGGCACGCTAAGCCAAACCTTAGCTAGGAGGACCAAAAAAGAGCAAAGTGGCTGCAAGTTCCTCCCCAGAAGCCAGCATGTTCACATGCTCTCTCACTAAGCTAAAGCCCAGCTTAGTGAGTTAGGGTGTTGCGGGAAACCAGGTGAAAGTCTTAAGAGTTTGAAGCAGTTTGAGAGATTTTTATCCCACTATCACTTCTTGGTCAAACAGGCTTAACAAGTGTTTACCAGGGGCAAAAGCAGGATGATCTTTCTTCCAAATCCATTATGAAAACCTATCATTTCCCTTCAACTTTTAAAATTCTCAAGACATTGTGGATGTTTGTGAATTGTTTCTGAAGGCTGGAGTTTAGCTTTGGTTATTTGCAGGCCAGTGTAGTACCCTTCAGATGTTGTTGGAATCAGGCTCTCATCAGCCCTAGCCAGCATGGCCAATGGTCAGGGATGATGGGACCTCACCCTAAGGCCTTAGTTTTTACAAGTACCATTGTGCTTGTCCAGTGCTGTCTATAACTCATTGCAACCCAATATGATGAAGTTCAGTTCAGGAGTGCTTTCACCATTAAATATCCAGGGAATCAAACTGCCTGCATCTGCCTTGTCAGGAGATGGTACTTGTTACCAATACCAGTCAGTCCCATTTGTAGCAAATTTTTATTTTGCAAGATAAAATGGACAGAGACAAAATGTATAATAAATAGCACCAGCCCATCTACATAAAAATAAATGAACAGCTTAGTCAACTGTACATAATATTGTTTGGCATTTCCTCTTGAGAGTCTGATGGTAAAAAATACCCACAAATGTTTCTTTTAAAGCCCTAAGAATGCAGGCACTGTGGAATTTTTTGCAAACATCAGCAGAAATTAAGAATACATTAAAAGCAATAATTTGATTATCTGCTTCAACAGTATAAGGGGAGTGTTTGTGTGTAAAAAAAAAAAAGGATGGCTAATGTCACGGAGACATCTGTTACATCTCTTCTTTTGCTCTAAGACACCGCCTACGCTACAGATGGCAACATGTGGGGATAAAATTCAAATGAATGCAAGATTTTCTTCTACTTAACCAATAAGACCTCCTGGTGCTTTGTTTTTGGAGGCTGCTTTTCTTTGCACTGATTTCAGCACTGATGAATCAGCAGGAGGCACATAATGAATTGCTGCATGCTGCTAAAACAGCCTCGAAGGGCACCTAGGTGAAAACTCCAATCCGTCAGTTTTTCAGCTCTGCCAGCAGGGGGAGTAAAAGGGCAAACTTCCAAGTTCAGGCTACCACCCACTTGCAAATAAATATGTCAGCTGAAACAAAACATGTCATAAAAGGTACCATAAAGGCTCAGCTCATTTTACTTAGAGAGGCTCAAATGTGCACACTTTATTCCAAGTTCATATGCCACTTGCTATATCCACCGGACAGAGGTGAAGTTCATGATGAGTTAAGTGGATGCCCTGAACCAATAATGGAATGACGTGCCATCATGCCAAAGCCTCGGACTTTATGACGTCACTGAAGAGGTGCATGGCAATTTTGGTGCGTTTCTCCCCCTCACAAACAAACCAGCATGAACTTGGACCAACTAAGGTGCTATATGCGCAAAACATGTTACTATATTGGCTGAATAAAAGATTTCCACTCCTTGGGCAATCCTGTAAACACTTGATTTGTGAGGAGTTGATTCTGTACCAAAGACTGTTGGTGCCCCATCTGCTCTCTAGTATGGCACACGACCCAAAAGCACAGCTGTTGCTTTCTGGTGCTCCCCACCAAGCCATTTTAAGACTGAATGCTTTCTACCGCTCTCGTAAGAAAATGTGCTCACCTACCACTGCCTAAGGAAAAAAGCTTTAAGCCCCTCCCACCTTGCCTCCAAAGGTTCAAGACCTGGCCCTCTCAGTCCCACCCATCACCCAATAAACAATGCCAGTAGATTATTCCTGATCAGTTTCTAAGAACAAATATGCCTTGCATATTTGCTGTCCACTCTTATACACAGTGCTTCTGTAATGAACACCTTTACAAAGCATCTTTTAGTGGTCTTAGCACCGACATTCTGAGTAGATGGTCAGATACAGGCTTCCCTAATACCAAAGCAAAACTATCAATGGCATCTTTCAATTAGGGCAAGGAATCCTGTTTCTTCTTTTTTAATTGACACGTTATGGAAGCCAAATATATGCCATGAGAGTAACTTTGGTGTGCACCTGCATTTCAACATTTATATTCCTTACAGAAAATGATCACCCCCAAGGAGTCATTCTACAGCTCTCACACACATGTACAGTAGTATCAGGGGTTCACCTGAGTATGGGCAACAGGACATTCCCTAGCTAGAAGAGGGCACATTGCCCTGCACAGTGTTAAACCAATGGCTTGGCCTCTGGTCAGAGCTAATGATCTGAATCAGAGAGGTAAGAAGGCTGCGTCCAACGCCACACCAGCATATCCTCTCCTGCCACCCTGTGCGACTCGGTCTGAATACGTGACTCATTTGAAGCGAGGAAGTCCACTGCTCGGTCCCAAACCCGCTTCATTTTTTTCCTGGGGATAAAAAAAGAGCACTGTAACCAAAGCTGAGCATTTGTGCAATGCAGGAAAATGGTGGTTTAATCTAATGCTTAGAGCACGATCAACCAAGGATCATTTCTGTAGCAGCCAACATTTGAAGGTACAAAAGGGGGAAAAAGGCCCCTTTCCAACTTTCCACGTCATTGTCCATCTCTCTCTCTCTCTCTAAATACTGGAACTCAAAAGACATCATCTGCAAAAGCGTCAGGCCAAGCAGAAGGAAATATTCATTTGACTCATGAACAATCAACTTATAGAACTCATTGCTGCAGGTTATCGTGTTCCCGAGCGTAGATGGCTTGAAATGATCAGGCACATCCCTGAAGGACTAGTCCTATCAGTGGCTATTATCTATATTTGGAGGAAAATAGTTCTTAGGCATTCCAAATATTGGTGACAAATATGAGGGGATACTTGCTTCCTCAGCCTGCTTCTCAGGGACAACTGGTTGGCCACCGTTTTGGAAGAATGATCCCACATCTACACGGTAACTTAATCAGGACCATTAATAAAGTCAAAGAAAAACTCACCTGTCTTGTGGTGGGATGAGTGTGTCTCTGATGTGAAGGATGCCTACATATGGGTACCGTTCCAGATTCTGCTCCCATTCTTTGTAGTGACCTTGGACGGCAGCTGTTGAGAGAACAATGCATGCAGTCAGGCAAACAAGCAAACTGATGAAATTGAGAGAATTTTACCTATAATTTGACTAGCAGGTGAATGCTACCTATGATTTTCTGCACCATTTTATACATGTCCCGTTCCTCTTCTTCCCTTTTCCGCCAGTAATACTTTAGAAGAATCAGAATCCCCCAAAGGAAAGCTAAACCTGTGAGGAAGGAAGCACAGAGATGAAATCTTCCGAATACACATGAGCTAGCCTGAAATATTTCATTGCAATCCTTAAGATCCCATCCATGCACCCAGCATATAGCCATTATGTAGAGACGTGTTTGTTGCAAGGTGCTACACAGCTATGAGACTTTCTTCACTTGGAGACCCAATAAAGCCTGAACACCATTTGCAATCTTTGTAGATTAAAAACAAAATACAATCAGACTAGCTTTGCTAGTTCCCGGGGTATCTCTATGCTTCGGCAAACAAAGTTAAATTACTATTAAGACTTCAGTGAAGGATTGAGCTACAAATATGGCAAAATAACACGTTGTTTTCACCAGCTTGGCAGATCATCACAGTATTTCACTTTTTCAGCAAAGAAATTCAGAGCTATCCCATTTTATCCTGACAATTCATAGTGACTGGCCCAAGCAAACTTTATGACTGAGTGGGAATTTGAAACCTTGTCTCCCCTTCCCAAGTCTAAATCCAAACAACATCCACTATAACACACTAGCTGCGTAAAGGCTGACTACTGGTATTTTCCTCTTAAATCCTGTTCCCATTTATATCATTCACATGCACATTCTTTGCAGGGAATTCCCCCTACAACAGGAGACACCCAATGAGGTCTGTCCATCTGTGCAACGAAAATCCTCTTGCACAGTGGGGTTCTAGGTTTTGCTTCTTCTTCATGCAGCTCCCAAAATTTCCTTTGGGGGGGCAACCTTCTGGAGGTTTGAGGGGGAGAACAGATGGCTGCAGGAGAAAGAGAGGAAGCAGAAACCCTGCTGCACGAATGTATGCCTAACCACACTACTTTGGATCTCACCTAATGTGTGTGCGTGATCTGTGCTTAGTCAGCAATGCATGACTAAGAATAATACTGCGACTGTTAAGGAAGCAGGGTATTAATAGTGCCTTGTGAGGAGGAGGGCAGAATTCATTGGGGTAAATGCCAGAGCACAAATGAATGAAGTTGTGGTGCACACAGAGAGACCTCCACGGGATGATTTTCATGAAATGGCAAACACCCACAGTGCATGAGCCAGTCTCAAGACTGCTTCTTGCTGTTAGGCCCAAGATTAAATATTCAGCAATTTCATTCATTATTCCCTCAACCTTCCAGAATCTCACACTGTACAAGACTGTTGGGAGATCTTGGCTGTCACAGATAAAGTAGGGGAAAACTTACTCCAAAAGAATATAAATAGGTTAGTAATTGCTGTATTCAGTGCCCGGCGGAAACGGCAGCCTAAGCCCATTCGGGGACGGGTGGATTCGAGACAAACCACTTGGCTCACTGCGGTAACTGTGTCGGAACTCTCATCGCCTTGTAACCTGAAAGGATGAAGCAGAAAGATTCCTTGACTGAACAATGCAAAGAAGTTGATGGTCCATATTTATTATAAACATGCTATCCTCTCCATCACAATCCTTAGTTTCTTGCTCCCAACCTTCTCAGAATATTCCAGCAGTGGCTCATTAACAGCAGATTGAGGAGGATATGAGAGGAGAGCAAACAAAGATATCACACTAGCAAGGTAGTCCTCTTCTATAGTATTTTTGTTTCTTCTGACAGCACCTCTTAGTACAGTATACAGGAGATTAAACTTTTAAACTGGATTCCCTCCTCCAGTGACTGCACAGAGATCAAGTGAAAAGTATGCATGCTGAGTCTACTTTCCTTGAAACAAATTCCAGCAGTTAATTTTGTTGGGAAAAATGTTAAGTTCACCGACATTAAATGTTGGTGCATCTTTGGAAAAGGACGAGGGGAAAGCCTATAATTATATGCACACCAAATTTATTCTGTGCAAAATCTGCAATAAGGAAAAACCTCATCCTGCAAAATGAGAAAACACTGGAAATGGCCACTAGGATAATTCCAGCTCCTAATTCCCACAAAAAGATAGTTTGGCTAACTGTGCCAGAGGAGAAACGAAACAAAACAAAACAAAACAAAACAAAACAAAACAAAACAAAACAAAACAAAACAAAACAAAACAAAACAAAACAAAACAAAACAATTCTTTCCAGTAGCACCTTAGAGACCAACTAAGTTAGTTATTGCAGTGTTTCCCAACCTTGTGCCGCCAGCTGTTTTTGGACTACAATTCCCATCATCCCTTGCCACTGGTCTTGCTAGTCAGGGATGATGGGAGTTGTAGTTCAAAAACAGCTGGAGGCACAAGGTTGGGAAACACTGAGTTATTGGTATGAGGTTTCGTGTGAATGCATACTTCCTCAGATACCAGAGGGGCTTTACAGGAACTTGGCTTCCCATGGACCCAGCAGAGTAAACAGTGATAAGAGAGTCTCAATGCAAGAGATGATTGACTCAGGATATTTGGTAACTGGGCATGGAGTGCTTTCAAACCATGCAGTTGAGTAAATGGACTTGCATGACAGCAGAATGTGTGAATATAGAATTTAAGAGTCTGTACATGCTAGGCCTGGGAGATATATCAATTTATCACCCAGGACCGGTATGAGGAGAAGACCATGACATCAGTTTCACTCAGCGGTATATCACTGGTGAAACCGCCACCGCTCCTGAGTCCCTCTGCTAGCAGCATCCACTAGCAGAGGGACTCAGGAGCGGTGGTGGTTTCCCCAATGATATATCACTGAGTTAAACTGCCATTCTACTCTGCAGCCAGGCCCCGATACAGCTTGTTCCTCCCTCTGCATCTTTAAACTGTTCGACTGAGGAGTGTGCAGCTGCCCTTGCCGCAGTTAAAGGAGCCCCTAGCCCAGCCCTGGCTCACACAAGCCTGCAACAGGGTGGGGGTTCTGTGAAGCTGTTCAGCTGAGGGGAGTGTGTTTGCCGTTCTCTGTAGTGAACAGTTAAAGGAGCCCCAACGCTTTGCCTGTGCAAGAGCATGGGGCAATCTCAGCTGGGGGAGGTGACGTTCCCTCCCCCCAGCTGAGCTACGCAAAGCAGCCCTGATGCTTCTGTTGCTTGTGTACGAGTGGCAAGAGCACTGGGTCTGTCTCAGCTGGGAGGGGGACCTTTTAGCCTCCCAGCTGAGTGGCACAAACAAGCTGAATTGTCCCACCCTGTGAGCCTGGGTGCAACTCGAGGTGAGAGCTGGGGCAGTTTCACCTGGTGTCTCGAATGCAGAGACCAATGCATCTTGTTTTTTCAACACTGTGATATATTGCCAAACCACAGTGTTTGGCTGGTGATACACTGGAATGTTGAAAAGCTGATATTGGCCATCCCTAGTACATGCTGGTAAAATGCCTGTGAAAACCTCTCTCAGAAGTTGAAGGCAGATAAAGGAATTACCGCAAAACAGAAACATGGAAGTAGTACAGCAATTACCGCACTTTGACTCTAGTCTCTGCAGGCTCACTAAAGGAAATCTGGAAGAGCCCTGCTGTAGAATTCCCAGTCTCCAGGCCTTTTCAATCAGTGTATATAAAAAAAATCCAGGTGATCACATTTTTGGCAGCTAAGTGATGTCACACCAGGGTTGCAATTAATAGCTCATCATACAGATAGTCCAAATCAGTTGTCTAAGAAACACTGCTGAACAGTGCACATAAGCTCCTGACCAATCTGCATCACACTCAAATTTTTTCCCATCCCCATGGATTATTTGGATCCCAAGTTTCTGAAAGATCTTAAAATATGCAGCAGCGTTCCCAAGCACAGCTGTCTTATTTGGTTCTGCTCTTAACAGAACATTTTCAAATAAGTTCGCACAACATTTGTTGGAAAGCCTGCAACAGGTCTTTAGTATGCTGTACATTCTTACTGAGTTTCATATTGAGCTGCCAGAACAGGATCCATTTGCTCAAGTGTTGATGAAACTCTTAATTATGGTGAATACAAAACTGGGGAGTGTATTTTATGCTTCCAGGCTATGACTTGTAACAGTGAAGAAAATCTTAATTAGAAAGCACTGAATTCCATCCCACCAGCAATTCTAAGCATGTCCCTAAGGGAACAGTGTTTAGCAGTATGGAGTCTTCCTATACAAAGAATGGAAAAATGGAACACGTTTTCGAACATTAGGTTACAGCAGTGTTTTAGATAATGAGATTAGGGGAGGAGAGTATTTTATTGTTGCTCACAGCCTCGGGCTTGTTGAATTATTCTGCAGCAGTGAGAGAGTTAAGAAGGCCTCAAAATTATGTCTGAAATCTAATAAACACTACTGAACTGAGGCATTGGCATCTACCAACTTACATGAAAACACAGCAAGACTGTACTTTTGGGATCACCTTCAAAACATTACGTAGAACTGTATTCCATACTAAAATAATTAAAATCTGGTACCTGGCATTCTATGCAAATTTGTGCACTAATCTCACTGGCTTCAAAAAGAATACATATAGAGGCAAATTGTTTTACTCTTCTATCATTTTACCTTGATAAAAGATTGAATCTGATATCATTTTAACAACAATGGCTTCCCCCAACAAACTCGAGGAATTATAGTTATTTATTTATTTTCTTATTATTTTTATATCCATTTTTATATATTTTTATATCCTTTCCTCCAAGGAACTCAAGATAGAATACATGATTCTCCCCCTACCCATTTCATCCTCACAACAACTCTGTGAGGCTGAGAAGCAGTGACCAGCCCAAGGTCACCCAGCAAGTTTCACGGCCTATTGGTGATTTGAACCCTGGTACCCCAAGTCTGAGCCTAACACTCTAATCATTACATCACGCTTATAAGTGTGCTGGGACTTCTGTGAAAGGCTGAAAGGGCTAATTTAAAACAATCTTTCTCAATATCTTTGGTTAGACTGAAGCCACAGTGGCTTAACAGATTTAAAATCTGTTGTGAAAACAGGGTCCTAACAGGCTAACCCTACCCCAAAAAACTGAACTGAGACATGACTACAAGCTCCATGAGAAACAGTAAGTCATTTGAGGCCTATGGGAATTTCAACAGTAACTTTTGTAGACAGGACTTCAAATGGAGAGTCTCAAATAAAGAATTCTACACCATACAGAAATAACTAAGATGAGTGGAGATGGAATAATCTTAGCACACTAGCTGGCGTGAATCCCTGGTAACTGCAAAGGAATGCATTTCAAATTGCTATTATCCATCCTTTCCTGCTCACCAAAATAATTGTGTTTTCAAATAGCACATCTGTATTAGAGAGTTTGAAAATATATTTATATGGGCTCCCTGCCAGCAGCAAGTGGCTCTTGATATCTCCCTCACAGTTCAAGAGAGTAATCTATAATATCGGGACGAGACAGGCAAGGAAGTCCTTATAAATATATAATAGGCACTCAGAGAGATGGCATGATTTTTCAAAGAGCTGAAATGATTTGCACAGGGTGATGTTTGCTCTCCAGACACAGTCTGCAGCCACCATTTACAAATAAACAAACTCATCTGCTGGAAAAAAGCTTATTCTGTTCTTCCAGAACCAACTGAAGACAGCAAGGATATTGCCCTTTATGCCAGTGAGCAAGTTAGCTACTCTGAAGATGTGACCAAGATTATCCAAATTTTGTGTGTTATAGATGCCTTAAAGAGCATAAAACTTCCCTTTAATATAACTACATTTACTTCGAGCACAAGAGAACGAGAACAAATGCTCCGTGCATCTCCTGAATTTAAACCACAGGAAAGCTAGGCCAGCACAACCAAGTTCATATTTCAACCACCTGCATAAAGTACATGGTATTCAGTATCAATCTCGTAAAACAAAATAAAATTAATAAATTTCAGAGGACTGGAATCAGTTTTACAGTCCACCTGAAAGACCAGAAATGGCACAGTGTACCCTTGTTCTATAACTGAGAGATCACTGCATTCTGAACTGCTGGTTTTCAAACAACTCCCTGGTATTAGCAGGGAGAGAGTCTCAGGTTTCTCAGTTATGATGTGCCAAAATACTGCTTACCTCATATAATCCAATGAGGTTTCAGATTGAGAAATGACAGCCAGTCTATGTACTGAGTTATATCCAGAGCAGTGCTAAATAAGCGTCCTGTCAGCACAAGGATTTCTGAGTGTGCAGTGGGACTTCCCCTACCTTCCCCCTGTAGGGTAGGCTGTTATCATCTCCATATTACAGGTATGAATGTGAGAGCAACTGTCCTAAGGAGATGTGAGATTTGAACCAGGAAGTCCCCTTCATTACACCACACTACTTTCCACAAATAAAAAAGAAATAAAGTGTAATAGCCAAGCATTACAAGTCAGGCCTGAACAGATCATCAAGGCCACATTAAGGCAGTTGGAGGGCTGGTGAAGTTCACCAAACAGCCCCCCCCCACTCCTCCCAAAAGGAATGCATGAAATAGAGTACCAGAAAATATGTCAAGATATTTCTTAAAGACTCACAAATTTATTATTACTTTCATGGACTATGAAATAAATACTCTGAGCATGTGCAGTTTTACAGCTCTCAGCAAAACACGAAAATTTTGACAACCAACAAAATGAATAGACACGCGTTTTCATATTTTATACTCAAATCTCATTGGTTTTGCTCACTTCCTAACCTGGGTCAGTCAGTGAAACCTGTTTCGCATGCCTGTTGTGGAGATACAGGAGGAGGCATTAAATGGCTACAAAAGGGGACTGGGTGTTTTTATCATAGGTGTCAACTTTTGGTTCCTTTAACCAGAACGATGCACCTTTGTACTACCAAAGGGCCAGATTTTTCTGCCCACTCCCACTTAAATATACCTCCAAGGCTTCAACCAATACTAACCTGGCCAGATGGTTGGATGCTTTAGATGCACAATTCCACTTGTGTTCAGCTGTGATTGCTCCCAGGTTAGAGTGCACAATAGATTTATTCCTAAAGAGTTATTTTAGACCTATCTCCAGTGTTAGAAACTGATAAATGAAAGCTAGGAGCTAAATGGCATCTTAAACCTAGGTTATGTCTAGGCACACTTTTTAATAACAAAAATACAAAGCTGTAAATTAATTAACTGCTGCTAAAATATTATGTTCATTTTTCAGATAGTCTAGTCCTTTCCCTGCTCACCCCCTAATATTTTTTAAAGGGTCTCTTCTCCAGCCTTCAGAGTAGCTGGAAGTGGGGAGGCAGAAAAAGTCCTCCTTCCACTCTGCAGTTTTAATCTGAAATCTTAGGTGCAGTTCTGTGCCCAGAGCTCAGAAACTGCTTGCACTAATGAAATTCCTTGTCACAAAATGCACCTAGAACAATAGGAGTTTCGAACACTATCTATAGCCACTGGGGGTAGGGGATTGTGGAGAGCAGATCAGTTTTCTTTAATTTAAAAAGGAACAAAACGGAATGGAAAGAAACTATAGAAATCCCAAGGACAGAAGCAGGAAAGGAAAGCACATTCTAACAGGGAGAGGAGAAAAGCAGCTCTTTAGAACTACAGGGATTCCTGTACTATGTTGTCCAAATAACTCACTCATCACAGTTCTGACTTTATTCACGGACTACAAACACTGAAAATTGGGAGTAGCCAGGCTGGCTTATCTCTCAGAAATTGCTTAAAAGGGTGTTTGCACATCTTGCTTTATAAGATGTAGGGGGACACTGAAGAGGAGGAGGAGGAGGAGGAGAGAAAGGAAGCTCAGTCCAAGCCCCCTTGCAGGCATTGGGCCCTGGTACAACTGCACTTTTATAAATCCAGCCTTTCGTTTCTTTGAGAGTTATGGAGCTGCACAGCTAGCAATTATGACCTTCCAGATGCCCGTCAACCCATGTTTTGGCAATCTCAGGCAGAAAGCAAAAGGGGGTGAATTACCAAACCACAGGTGGGCAACTTGGTGGGTATCAAATTCTGCAGATCAAATGCAAATCTAAATAAAAACATCTTACAGTGCCAGGCTTAGAAGAACACTTGTAGTTAGCTGGTTCTAGAAGCCTGGGGATCTTCCTAGGGAAAGTCTTACACTGCTTGTTTTTCAAACAGTCACTTATGGTTCCCTGAGTCACATCTCCACTGAATCTCATGGGATAGTGAACAGATATGGAGATAAATTTAACACAGGTCATTCCAATGAACTTACCATATGCCTGAGTCTCTGTGATTGTCCAGTAACCGCTGCAAAGCATCCGCAAACCTTTGTGCACTGTAGGCAGTCACATTCTGCAAGGAAGTGGGCCCCAAGATGTAAATTCTGCATTCAACTAGCAGTGAGACTTTTCTGTAAATACATTCTTTCCATATTATTTATTATATTTATATTCCACCTGCTTTTCCACGGAATTTGAGAAAATATACATAGGGCACCCACCCAGGTAGTCTCCTATTTACAGCACAATTAGTTTAGCAACGCTTTAAATACATTAAAATGAGTGTTAGGATTCTATTCAGTTTTCCAAGTAGCTAAGACTATAATTTTATGATCATATTTGATGCAGGAACACACTCCATAGGTGTGCATAACTATAGTATACTAACAATCCTTTTCTATAGAGAGGTACAAAAAAGAAAAGAGGAAAGCAATGTGTTTACTACTGCTTTGTAAGCAACGACTTTAAAATGCTGGAAGATTTTGGTTTCTCAAATGGAAAAAGAAACAGCAAGTCTCAGCAGTCATATTATTTAGGTTTTCCAACGCAACAACCCAAAATAAAAAAATGCCAACCAAGTAACAGCCAAAATAATAATAACAGAATTACTGAAGGGAAAAAAATAAAATAGAGGTAGTTTTAATGCACTAAATAGCAGATACACATATATACAATAACAGAAAAATGTCATGACCTTGCTTACCTCTATATATTCCTTTGCCACACTAACTGGAATGCATTTACTTTCTAGATTATCAGGGTTTCCACACTCAAAGTTGCCTGGTGGTGGTGGTGGGAGAGACAGAAAATGTTATTGACATGGAAATCATGAAACTTGCCAAATAGTACAGAAGCACTGAGCTAAGTTCCTTTTTAAAGCACTTTTAATGCTAGCCAAAATGTTTTTACAGAATATAGACCTGGTTTAGTTTTATGACTTAATAAAATTTGCAGTGCTGTATACACGCTAGCATAAGGCAATCAAACCTCACATTTATTCCATGAGAGCAGCTCTTACCTTTGAAGAAATGCGTGTATGTGTCCCTCCTTTGTGTAACTGTACCTTGCCTAATGCTTTGGGTTAATAGGATACTATTAAACAGTGCCTGAAAAATTTACTGAATTATACAAAGATTTATAACATGTCTGAGGACACCCCCACATGCCCCTTAAAAAAAATGCTTTCATGATGATTCACATTTGGGATGGGATCAGGGATGTTACACGTTGACCGGCTTCCAATGCTGAAAAAGTTTTAGGGTGGGCCTGCCACTTAGCTACTGGTCAGGTTATGTTCTGTGGTTCACCTGATGCCTTCATTACAAATCTTATGTGCCAGGCGAAAACATTTCTCTATAACCAGGCCTTTGGCTGATTAACATTCTATGACCCTTAAAATGTGCTTGTGGGAGGAGGGCTAATGCTTTGTTCTTGTTTTTATTATGTATTTTGTTTTCTCATTTTGTTGTTGCCATTTTGTTGTGACTGCCCTGTGATCTTTGGAAGAAGGGTGGCATACTATAACTTTCACAGTAAACACAAGAGGGGAGTGAGACGGGATTGCTGCCTATCGTAATGGACACTCTAAGATACAGCCTGACACTTAAGCAGTTGTCCAGTGCGAGTTTTCTTTTGAAAGCTGGTTTCTCATCTGCAAGGCCATGAAGCCATCAAGAACACTTTGATATTTCCACCACATGCTGATGACACAACCCAATTTTAAACTTAAACTTCAAAATCTGAACTGAAAAGCAGCCGAATTCTTCAGGAGTGCAAGCAGTTTATGCACCGCCCCCCACTGTGAATGTACAGCACTGTGGTTATAAAGTACATAACCAGACATTGATTTTTAGTTCAAAAGACTTTTAAGTATCCTTCCCTGCAGAGTGGCCACAAGGTAAGAAAATGTGATGTACAAAGAACAAACAAATTAATTTCAACAAAGCTTAAGAACCACTGAAATTCAGGAAACAAGCCTACTATATGAAACAGTGGCATAAAACCCCTACCATCCACTGCCCACACAGTAGTTTTGGCCAGCTATTAAAATGTCTGTTGTGTTGACAGCTGCAAAAAAAAATAATGTTCAAGATACAAACGATCTTGAAAACTATGCAAGAAGTTATTTAACAGTGCAATCCTTTGCATTCTGATTTGAAAGTCCCACTGTGTCCAATGTGTGCAGAGGATTACAGCCTACTGCATCTAGGACCTTGTTGACGTTAAAGAAAGGCTGCCTAGTAGTGACCTCCAAAGGTTTTCCCAGACACAGTTCAGTTCTGCAATGCAGACTGGGATACACACAGAGAAACGTAACGCTTAATGATATAAAATGGGCCAGCCTGGTGGAAAGGGGGCATATACATTGCTGTGATCAGGGAACTCATTCCTGGAAACATTCCATATATCCAGAATGAGATGGGTGAAGGATGAGCTCACCATCAGCACACAACCATGGCTTTCATAGGGAAAAGCGTATCAATATCCCTTGGGATATTTTGATTAGTCATCTGCTAAATGTAACAGTGTTCTGGAAATTGTTGGATTGTGTTGGCCAGCCCTTTAAAACTACGCTGTGTATCTGTGAAAGCTAGAAGAAGGTCTTGAAGGTCTTGTGAACTGCATCTTTATTTTGGACATGGAGTGGGCATCACATCAGGAAAGCACACCTGAGAACTGAAATGCTTGACATAGCGCAAAGAATATGTTAGCATAAGGATTTTCCTTACTTGATGGAACCTTGTCCCCCTCTCTTCTCATCAAATCTGTACTGTGCTTTCCCCCATCCTCCCAGAGCTGATTTGGGAATGGCACAGCGTATGTGCAGGGGGAGGAAAGGAGGGAATTCCCATTGCACTAGTGGGAATCCTTTCATGGTCTCACACTACCACAATGGATTAGTTGAATATGACCCTAAATCTAATTTTATCTATGTGAAAACATCAGTGCCATACTAGGGGGTCATTGTTTTAATAATAATGCAGCTCAGATGTAGAAAGGCTGTTTTTCCTACATTCCTCGGCAGCCTTTGAAGGGAAACAAAACAGTCCTCACTCTTTTAAATTCAAATTAAGGTTGAAAATACCTAGCTAGTGTACACCTATTTTCTTTGAACAAAGTGATTAGTAAAAAGATAAATAAGAACTCACCAGCTTGAACTGCAAGATAATTGTATAGTTCATACAGAACGGTCATTACCATTTCTTCATGTTTTTCCTGACAGTACTGAAAAATTAAGAGAGAAAATTATTCAACAGATCTTTAATTCAACCAACTACAAAAATTACAACTAACTATTAAATAGAACATTTCTCATGCGCTCTAATTTAGCTACTGAAAACTAAGGATGGACTCATAAGACCTCATTTCTTGCCAGAAGTTTAATTCTCTCTTTCTGCAAATGTCATTGCTAAGGTATATCATTTTGTATGACGACGGGGAGAATGAGTAGACTCAATATATATCAGTTCCCTTCACTGCAGTCACTATCAGAATAAAATCCATCACATCCTGTGGATTATGTGCACTGTAAAACACTGGATTCTGGGGTGGGGGGTACAAAAACTATACAGCCCTCAGATCTCAAATTCTTATATTCTAAGTAAGTTTGATGATAAATAACCTTAAATCTACGTATGTACAAAAAACAAATCAAGGGCTTTCATTTTAATTATATGCACTATATTGTATAACAAGGTCTGTCTTATTCAGCTACATGTTATAGAAAAAGTTACAACTACATGTGCACATCAGGAGAGATTAAAGGCTCTTAGCTCTATTAAGCTTGTTATTGAAAAGTAGCTTTACAGATGAAATCCTTGTCACAAATCAGTCTCACTTTTGTTACAACTGACTAACGAATATTTCTGTAGGATAAGAAGGATTTAGATTTGCAGCAGCTTAGATTTACACGGTCTGAATTACTAATCTATAACAAGCTGTCTGTTAATTGCACATCAATAAATCATTAGATTTCTCTTGGAAAATAGCAGAGGCTTACTTCGGTAGCAACACAGACACTAAGTGACCTGTGGCCAGTGCTTTTTTCTAAAAAAAATGTTTAGGGGTACTCTCATTTTCCTACTCATAATGAAATACTGTCCCTCAATGAGGCCAAACTTAGACTCACAAAATGTTTAGGGTTCTGCGTCACCCCCAGAAAAAAAGCACTGCCTGTGGCCCTCCAGATATTGTTGGACCAAACTCCTCATCATCTCTAGCCTTTGGCCAAACTGGCTGGGGCTGATAGCAGTCACAGGTAAGTAGTACATTGTAGTTATTAACGAAATTTAACATTGGAGATAGTAAGAAGATTCAAACTTACGCCTTCTTTAGTTCTTTCACAATCCATGGACAATAGGTTAACTGTGAACGAGAAGAAATAAGGATTTAAAAAAACGAGTCTTGTAGCATCTTCAAAACTAACAGATTCATTGTGGCATAAACTTTTGCGGATTAAATCCCACTTCGTTTTGTTACAGAACATGGACATGGCTACCCTTCTGAAATTTATTCTCTAAGCATTTTATTTTGTTAAACCTGCAATACGAACCTAATAATGTTCCTTGGAAGTGCCCCATTTTGTTCAATGGGACTTACTGCAAAGTTAAGCACCCACAGATTTCCCATCAAAAGGAAATGATTTACATAACATAGTAACAAGACAAGAGAAATAACTATTCTGCATTCATGTCAAAATAAACACATTTGTTTACTTTGCAGAGTATCTGGGGTTTTGATTCTGAATATAACTACAGACAGAAAATGTGATTTAGCTTCTTGAACACTTATGGATTAAAACATAGTGCAGACAAAGCTTGACTGAGACAGTATTTTGCTATCATACTGTAGGAAAAGTTACTTTGTAATGCTGGTGAAAGGATGCTAGATTGATTTCTGGAATGAGTAAGAACATCCCACTACCTCATCATAAACCTGTAACATAAGGGTAACAGCCAATATACCGGCATACTGCCACATAAAAGTTCACCAGATTTTAAAATACAAGTGGGTGGGAAGAGTCTTTTACACATTTTCCCACAATGCTTTGCAAAAACAAAGTGACCAGAAAAACTGTCCAATTGATCATGAATTTGTAGTCACTGAAGTAACTGTTAGGACTTTTGGAGTGGTAGTCTAAGACAGTGAAGGAAACATCCTATTAGTAACAACCATGTCCACCTCCCACTTGTCATTCTAAAGTCATACAAGAGAATCATTATTTGATACATCAGGAGAATTCAGTCTATCCTTTTCAAAAGGTAGAAAGAACCCTTTCATCTGCTTAATCTCTTTGGTGTGTGCAACTATTAAACATTTCAAGATCAGTAGTTGCTAGGCAGCCAGTCTGAAAGACATCATAAAGCTTTCTTTTGACAACATGGGCCAGGACAAACTTCCTGTAATGGTTATTTGAAAAGGTATTCATCCTTAGGCTATGCACACACTATAACTTTAAAGCACATTGCAACTACATTCTTTCCCTCAAAGGATTCTGGGTACTGCAGTTAACCCATCGAGTTACAATTCCTAGCAACCCTTAACAAACTACAGCGCCTAGAATTCATTGAGAGGGGAAATGTGCTTTGAAGACATAGTGAGCATGCAGCCTCAGTCATTTTTGTACATTGATTATGAGCTTTTGAAGGAACGGATGCTAACTTTCGCCACAAAAAGTTCTACAAGTTGTGCTTCTGTAAGCAACAAGCTGAAAAGATAAGGGACTGGAACAACAAAACTCTAAATGAGACTATCTATAAGAGGAAGAAGAGATGGAAGCGGGGTTGAAGAGGATAAGCAGCGTTACATCCCGCACACGTACAATTCTCAGGCCCTTCCAGTCGGGGAGGTCCCATCATCTTCACCCAAAGGATGCCCAGGAAAATGACCAGCAGCCCTATGGTTGCCAGCCACAGGAACCAGGAGAGATAAAATTCTAGGCCTCTGCCTTTCCTCCTTATGCCCTGAGCTTGGGGTTTCAAGCCTACATGCTGGCGCGTCCCATCCCAGCGTGTCTCCCTACTCAACTCTCTTGCCCCCCATGGCGGTGTTTTCAAACTCCTGGGCGCAAGCCCAACCTCCTTCTGCGCCCTCCACGGGGACCTGTAGGTCAGCCCCTCTTCGCTCCTTTGGGTCAGCGACCCCAAATAGGAGCTTGGGGTGACCCTCCTTTCGGCCTCTAGGTGGGCCCTGTTACTGAAGGAGCTTGGGGTGACCCCCCTTTCGGCCTCTAGCTGGGCCCTGTTACTGAAGCCTGCAGCACTGCCCTCCACTACGGGGGGCTTCCAGGAAAGGCTGGGGCTCACGCTCTGCTCGTTTTCCCACCACTTGCTGGGACTTAACCCTAATCCACCTCCTGGGGATGCTGCTCCCCACGAAGGGCTGGAGGTAAACCTGGGCGCCGCCGCCGCCTCCCTTTGGTAAGGGGCCTGGAAGCCTTCTCCCGCCTCCAGCCGGGCTCTCCTCGAAGCCAACCCGCTACTGCCCTCCTCCCAGCGGCTGCTCGGCGTCGCTCCCTCCCGAGCCGTCAACTGGGGCCTCCGGGCGGCGGCGAGCCCGCTGTCTGCCCGCCAGTCATTGCTCTGAGGCAGCAGCCCTCGACTCCCGCTCGCCGCCTCCCGGTGAGGCGGCTCGTAGTCGTTCCCTTCTTCTTCCTCCTCCTCCTCCTCCTCCTCCTCTTCCTCCTCCTCGCTCTCCTCCCTCCTAACCGGGACGCGGGGCCCCCGGGGAGCCGCCTTGGGCCCGGCCGCGGCCTTGGGCCTCGCGGGGCCGCTCGGGCCCTGAGGGTGTGTCCGGGCGGCGCTGCCGCGGCTCCTCAGCCCAGCGGCCACCTCGGCCCTCAGCCGGGTGAGTTTCTTGGCGTAGAGCTTGCGGGTGGAATCGGTAATGGGCCCCGGCTGGTAGCCGAGGGCCAGCAGCTCCGCCCGCAGCTGTGCGTCTGACAGACCCGCTGCGGCCATAGCCAGAGAGGAGCGGAGGAGCGCCAGCCGGAAGTGATACCTTCTCCGGCGAGGAAGGGCTTTCCGCCATCTTGGTAGGGGCAAGCAGGCGTCTCTCTTCCAGCTGCCATCATGTGGAGGTCAGGGCCGCCTCCGACGCGGCCGCCATCTTGAGAGGGTCGCTTATGGCGCCCCGAGAGGCTGCATTCCTTTTTATACGCTTGCCTGGGAGAAAGTGCTTTTGAGCTCAGGAGGGCTTGCTTCCGAGTAGACGTCTATACTAGGATTGTATTGCAAACCGGCCAGGCCCTTGTAGCGAGATAAATAAACAAAAAAGAAAGCAAAAAGCACCTACACATATCAGTGGCAGAGTACACTGCGGACTTGCCCCCCATCCCCCAATCTCTGTTGCACCTTAAATATTGTTATTGTTTAAAGTCCTCCCATCTTTAATTCCGAAATGTGGAAAGATGATTATTTCTTTATTTTAGTACAGCCTGACTTCTGTCTGGCCTCTTGCCTTCCTTCCTACCTTAAATATGCCTTAGGGATGCATTCCGGTGCATGTGTTTCTGCCTGTAAGGCTAACTGAACGCAGCGGGGCTTACTTCCATGTAAGCTCGTATCGGATTGTGGCGCAAGATTGCTTTTATTGGTTTTCAGCTTCGCGGGAAAAGGCTCGCAGGCGGCGCAATGCACCCAGTGGGCCACTGGGGCAAGGAATAACGATATTAATGAAGAGCCGATGAGAACGATCCCTTTTCTTTGTTCATTCCCGTGCCTTGGCGATCTCAGCCCTCGTTCGTTAGGAGGACCTGTTTTAGAGGGGTTGCAGCAAACTTGGATACAAATAAAACTAAAACGACCCTTTATTGTTGCGTTTCATTCCACCAGCTGGAAATTGGGTAGCCAATAGAACTGTACACCTTCCTCTAAAACTTTATCTAAAGAAATACTGTAATTGTAAAACAGAATTTTGTATCCTGCCAGCTCAAGAATTTGCGGCTATAACTTTCTGTTTTTTACCTGATCTGGGGCCAAGAGGGTTTAAACTGGCCTGGAAAAGGTGAAGAATGTAATGAAATAAACTGAAGAAATAAATTCAGAATAGACAATGCAAAGTGTGTATATCCTGTGTATGGAGAAAACCTTGCTCCTCAGTTAATGAGCTTAACATTTTGCCCAGGCTGCTATGTATTAGTATTATTATACCTTAGAAAAATTCCCTTTTTAACTTGCATCAAATATAGTGTAACCATCAAATGCATTTCTAGTGAGGCAAAACATTACTGGATCCCCTTTGGTTCCAAAGGAGAAAATTACTTTCTGGGCACATTTTTCCTATTTGCATGATGGGCTATAACAAATTTAACATTGGCTATTATGTACTTGATGTCAAATACTGGTATGATATAGTACTAAGTATTCAGCCGACATCCAGGGCTGTATTAGAGTAGATTCATTAAAGGTATGATCAAGGCTGGAACCCTAACCACACTTATCTGTGAGTAAGCTCCATTGCATTCAGTAGGACTTACTTCTGAGTAGGCATGTCTAGGAGTGTGCTATTAGTTAGGATCCAACCCTCAGTCTCCAAAGCTGCAGTAGAAATTTTTTGATAAGGATTTAGGACGCAGGATTCATTTCAGCACTAATGTAAGGGGCATTTGTCAAGGGGAACACAGATATGCCACTTCTATTGTCAGTTTACAAATCTCTGGACCCCCTCCGTGTAGAATTCTTAACCAATGTCACCTTGCTCCCCTTTGCAATTTACTGCACTTGATCATCTAACACAGAAGTTTACAGGAGCAGGAATAGGACTGAATTAAGGGGGGGGGGGAGAGACTTGGTGCTCATAATTAAATAAGAAAAAAAGGCGTGATTTGAAAATTAAATTTAGCACATCAGAGATGTAGAGTAATTGCTTTCCCTGCTGCTCTATATAAAAAATAAATGAAAACAGCTGAAATATTGCTGCTTAATATTTGAATTTAATTAAAGATAATGCAGAAATAGTGACTAATGTTCCTCATAACAGCAACAATATAAGGATCTTTAAACGTACCTTGGGCACTCGTTGAGCTCTTCATGTCCTATTGGGGGGTGTCTTTGAGCAGTGATACCCACTTTCAGAGTTCTGAGAATAAGAGGCAGACTTTCTGACAGAAGTAATGTGAGGGAAAGATTGAACTACTCTTTACTCTTTCACCATGCCAAACTTTTCATTTTGTGATTTGATTGGGCTAGGATGTTGAACAACCTTCCCAAGACAAAAAGTCTCATTCTGGGAGCTACGTGCCAGCGAAGAGCCAGGCCAGGCGCAAACGTCGATAGAACAATGGAAGGGACCTGTTTGTGTACAATAGACTACATCCTGCCACACGAAACCCAGAGGTTTCTACACAGGATTTGACTTAGGGAGAGTATCAAGGGCCCTCTGCCTATTTGCCCTTCTGCAGCTGCCTCTGCCTCTACACCTGCTGGGCTGCCAGCCACTGCTTCTTGCTTGCTACTGCTGTCCCCACTCATCCTGGTCCATTGTGGCATGACCTCTAGGAGCATTGCTGTGGTGGTGGCATCCCTAAAGTGCTTTCTGGAATGGTAACTACTGTCAGGGACTGGACTGAGCAGGAATGGTGGGAGCCCCTACCTGCTTTTCCTGAATCTTCCCAAGGGCAGGAGGACAGTATTGATTTAGAACAGTGGTTTGCAGAAGGGCATAGTCCAGAGGGGGAAAGCTGGGAAATACTGGGTGAGGAAGAGCTAGAAGAGGAAATGTCACGAGAGAGACAGCTGGCAGAGTCAGTGTCCTTGGACAGCATTCCTGACCGCGCCCCCCTTGGCTAAAACTAGACGGGCTTGGAAAGTGATAGAACAGAAAGCACAGCAGTAACAAGCTCAGATTACCCGGCGTAGGCGTGACGTAGATTAATGGGGACGGAGGGGGCAAACCTTTACTGAGAGCAACGCCATTTTTTAGTCTCTTTGTCTCTTTTAGTCTCTTTGTCTCTTGCTGTGATTATTAAAGAACTTATCTGGTAAGACTGCTCCTTTCATTTGATCTGCTTATTTACTGCCACCAGGGAAGGGATCCGATTCCCCGAAGCCTGACACCTACGCCTTGATCTGAGGAAGGGTTGTTCCTCAGAGTGAGGCATGTGGGCAAGGTGGCCCAGGCAGGACCTCTTTAAAGTTTAAATGTTGACTACTGTGAAACATAGAGCTTGTTCACCCTGGAGTTGAATATGGATTTGAAGCTAATTGCTTGCTTGTTTTTATTTATTATTACATTCATATCCCATATTTCCCCCAAAGAGCCCAAGGTGGTCTATATTTCTCCTCTACATATTACCCTCGCAACAACCCCCTGAAGTAGGTTGTGTCTCTTTCATTTTGTGGCATCCACAAAATGTTCTTATCCAAGTAGCAGTTCCTACTTCCCTTCCACTAATTTCAGATTTTCCTGATCTGTGAATAACCTGATAAAGGAAGAAAATTCAATATAAAATTGAATGCTACCTGACTGTGAATGAGCTGTAGTGCATTGTATGGGTAGGCCTTTCAACATATGTAATAATGTTTTATTGGGTGCTTTCTATAGCACCCCCAGCCGTTTCCTTTCCACCAACCCAAAAGAAAGGATGGAGCCTGCCCTTTTCCACTGGTGGTTGCTGAAGGCACATTTGTGGTGTTTTTATTTTTAAAACATCTCTTTGGTGCATAACATCTATTGCACAAAACAGCTGTATTACAAATAAAAATTTCCCTTGCAGGTATAGGAGGCTGGAAAAGAAAAAGAAGGAAAGGAAGCAGCAGCCTTTAATGCGAGCAACTCCAAATCCTTGCCTGCCTTGGAGCAACACACGTCCTTAAAAAAAAACAAAAAACAAAAAACAAATTGATTGCTCATTTGTGCAAATCTGGTATATTGGAAAACACATACCTAAACACATGCCACAGTGGACCTCAGGTACCCTGTTTTGAAATAATATTTTTTCTTTATTTTTTAAAGAAGTATTGCTCCTGTGTGCAAATCTGGTATTTTGGAAAACCTGAATTTCAAAAAAAGCTTTGCAGAACATATGGTGATGGTGTGGAGTACTAATGGAGGAAGGGTTCAACAACACACAGTGCAAATATAGCAATATATCTATCTATCATCTATCTATCTATCTATCTATCTATCTATCTATCTATCTATCATCTATCTATCTATCTATCATCTATATCTATCTATCTATCTATCTATCTATCTATCTATCTATCTATCTATCATCTCTCATCTATGGGAAACATTGAGATGGATTTCAGAGGCGTAAAACTGGATAAAGGTGCTTAAAAGGACACCAGGAAATAGCAGCCCATATATGCACGAATACCCTGGTGTGTGCATACACTTACTTGCTTTTGCTGCAACAAATATTGTTTAAGATTTCACAGCAGCATTTGCCGCTGCTGCAAAATGGTGGCAGAGCTGTCACTGCCTGGGGCGACCTCACCCATGGTACCTCTGAAGAACGACTCTTCCCCATGGAGATATTGTGTGATGAGATGGTCTCCGAACACCTGTGCTGCTGCTGTTAATGTGGGAACAAAAATTGGGGGAAGAAGGAGCCAGTGGAGAAGGAGCCAGTGTTGGTGGTAAGTCCACCTGTCTCGAGCACTTCAGTGTGTGCAGGCCCACGTGAGACAAGGGGCACATGCCTTGTCTTCTGTGTGGTCTTTTGACTGTAATCCTATTATAGGCGCTTACTACTAGTCAGGCTTATGAATCAGGTCAAACGGCAAGCTGTGTGAGGTATCAAATGCCCTTTGGGTCGGATAGTGTTTAACTGAACTGTCTCCATTCCTGCCCCTGGCATAGCTTTTCTTCCAGTCCTTTCTGTGCTACATAACAGTTTTGGGGACTTCCACTGCGCTTCAGCAGACAGTGGTGGCTGCTGATGCTGCACATGGGCAACAGCCTAGGTTGGGTTGTGACCAAAGTACAGCTCCCTTCATTGCAGTGAGGCAGACATCATGGCTCCCTGTCTAATATTTTTATGGTTTACCCTAGTTGGTGTCTGGTGAAAAAGGAAGCCCAGGTTGCTTCATTATGATTTGGTCCTCTATTAGGGCCTCTTGCTTTTCTTCAGGAGAACGTGACTGCCGAACTGGAGCAAACATCAATTGGGTTTTCTGTAGATTGATGTTTGCTCTGATTCAGAGGTAATGAGCAGGTTTTGCCAGGAAAACTGGCAGGGCAAACGGAAAACCGCTTGGACTCGTTTTTTCTAGGCATGGGACAAGTGAAGTGTGGCCAAGCTCACTTATCACACAGTAAAGAAACCGATTGTCCAGTCTTCAGACTCCACAGTGTTTCAGTGGTTGCAGCACTAAGAGTGGCTCCTGACTGTAGTACTTAACATGGTTACTAGTGGAGCACCAGTCCTGTTGGACTCAGTGAAAATGGCGGCATAGCTCCACCCCTTCCCCTTTATGCTACTTTCAGAGATTGCCCAGGGTCTCTTGTCCTCTGTTCTGTTCAGATGAAGGACACATTCAGGCCATATATTTAAACGATGACTCTTTAAACAGTCATGGCTTCCCTCAAAGAATTCTGGGACCTGCAGTTTGTTAAGGGTGCTGAGAGTTGTTAGGGATCTCTGATTCCTCTTCCAGAGCTACGATTCCCAGAGTGGTTTAACAATCAATCCTTCTTCAAAGGGAACTCTGGGAATTGTAGCATTTTTCAGGGTGTGCACAAGGAGGGAGGAGATCGTGGGGAAGGTCCTGTTGCACAAGAGGAAATCCTTGCATTGATGATATGTGTTACAGTTAGTTGAATACCACCCATCATTCCAGAGAATGATGTCCAGGGCTTTCTGCTGCCTTTCATAGGAGTGGGCCATTAAGTTGCCACCCGAGCAATCAGCGTCATTGGCACTTCTATGATCAGTGTTGTGCCCTGTGCTTCTGCACTGATTCTAACCCCTCTCCCTAGCTGTGAACCCCTGAAACAACCCCCTCAGCAACTAGAGCTGAAAAAGTATTCTATTGGCTCTAGTAGATGGCTTTTACCAAGCCCAATTGTAGTGGAGGAGGAGATGCTAAGGGCCAAACAGGGTAAGCCTCAAGGGCCACATTTGGCCTTTGGGCTGGTAGTTCCCTACCTCTTTTCTAAATAAATGTTCAACAGTGGCAGTAACAATCAACATAATGCTTGTTTTATGTAATTTCAGCCAATAATATAAATCAATTTTTATTTTTAAGCTTTTTGTTTTTATAGATTTACTTCTTCGGAGCTCTGATAAATGATCAGCTTTAAGCATCTTTTTCATTTGTATGCATCGCGAGTGCCTAAATGGAGAAATTATGGTTGGAGCTCTCTCCCTTCCCTTTATTTATTTATTTATAAAATTGGGAAAGAGAGTTTTAACTGCCAGGTTTTTATTTGCATTTATTTATGAGAGTTTTTTGTACTTTGTTTTATTTCTATAAATTTAGATGTTTACAGTTGCTGAAAATTATGGACTTGGATAATAATTATTTGATTATAGGAGATGCTGAGATTGGTAGAGCCTTAGTCTTCATAAAAACCGTTAAAGCTCTGAACCATGAGTCATTTTTTTTGTGGTCTGAGCTGTAAAACACAAATTGTCAACCCTGCATGACAAAACGTACAAAATACATAACTTTAAACCATCAAATTGCATTTTCTTTTCTTACCTATTTTGTATTAGGCAGATATGTTAATAGGTACTATTCATTACTTTGCCTTACTATAACTTCTGGTAAGCAAGGGAACTCCTGGAGAAGTATATATTGGTTTGTGTATGGATGTATTTGAAATAATAATAAAATAAAAGAGTTTATCAGGTTCCGCTTGCACAACGAGGATAATATTTGTGCATTTTATGAGTATCCCTGCTTGTGCAATCAATCCTTGTGTGTGTGCAGCCTGCTCTGACTGAAAGTTCTCTCTACCTTCATGTACACACGAGGGCCTGTGAGGGGAGATAAGTGCTTGGGGGCCTGTGTGTGTCAGTGAAAGAGGGGAGCTAATGGTTCACATATTGTAAAGATAAGAACCATGTAGAGTTGAAAGGGGCCGCAAGGTTCTTCTAGCCTAACGCTCTGCAGTGCTAGAATCACAACAGGAAAAGATGGGCATCCAACCTCTGTTTAAAAATCTCCAACAAAGGTGAGTCCACCACCTTCTGAGGTAGTTGGAATATATATTAAAGGTAAAGGGACCCCTGACCATTAGGTCCAGTCATGGCCGACTCTGGGGTTGCGGCGCTCATTTCGCTTTATTGGCTGAGGGAGCCAGCGTACAGCTTTCGGGTCATGCGGCCAGCATGACTAAGCTGCTTCTGGCGAACCAGAGCAGCACACGGAAACACCGTTTACCTTCCCGCCGGAGTGGTACCTATTTATCTACTTGCACTTTGACATGCATTCGAACTGCTAGGTTGGCAGGAGCAAGGACCGAGCAACGGGAGCTCACCCCGTCATGGGGATTCGAACCGCCGACCTTCTGATCGGCAAGTCCTAGGCTCTGTGCCACCTTCGTCCCTGTTGGAATATATATTACTGAGATTATTTATGCCAGCAGTGTGGAACCTCAGGTCTGGGAACCAAATGTAGCGCTCCAGATCTCTATTTGGCCCTCAAAACGCTTTTCAGACCACACCCTCACTGGTCTTGCTTTGCAGCCCAGCTTCTTTTGCTTGGCTGGCATGCACCCTTGAATTCTGGCTTTCAGTTTTTATATGGTTTTTATTGTGGTTGTAAACCTCTTGGATTTTTTTTTAGTGAGCAGCAGTATACAAACACTTTTATCAAAAAATAACAATACACGTTGCTTGTCTGCACAGATGAAAGAGAGAGTGCATGTGAGGGATGTGTAGGAGCTAGCCTACTGTACAAAATATGTGGTGTGCAGTCCTTGGAGGATTCCAGAAGGAAATGTGGTCCTTGGGCTGAAAAAAGCTCCCCAGACCTGATCTATGCAACTACAGAAGTTTAGCATTTAGCCCTCAAGCTCTGTAAGAAATGAAAACCTTGCATTTTGGAGAGTCAACTTTTCTTTTTCAGAGGCATGCCAGTGGGACATATTGCCTCATTTCACATGTCCCTCTCTGGTTATTCATTTTAAACACCCTTCGTCCCAAGTTCTTCCAAGTTATGTAAATTGTAATAATTACTAGCGCTGCTTGAGGGGGAAAATGGAATTGTATGTGGTGTATGTATTATTTAGCTTTCTGTAGCACCCCTTTGAGTCATTAGAGCAACGCAGAGTATAAGCTGACAGGGTGTTGCTAGACTGCTCATACATAAAAAAGCCTTGTGTGGTTGGTCCCATCAGCGGAGAAATCCTCCTCCTCTCATTTATGCAGTTTATATTCCCTTTTAAGATGTGTGAAGACCTTTGAAGTTGAGAAATTTCATCTGGATTCTACTGGGTGCAGTCGTAAGGGGAGAACATGCAGCCTTTTATAGAGTTGTGTCAGCTGATTAGAAGATGCATTTTGGTGCTATTTCAGTGAGCAATTGTGCCTTTGATTTTAATGAATGCATTAAAGTAGGGGGGGGGAGTTGGTTGTGATGCTTCTGCCTCCTGGTGCCTTCCTTTCAAAGCCACTCTGCTCTCATCACTTACTCTAATTTGGGGCATCAGGATCAAGCCATGCTCAACTTTCTTTCTTTATTAAAGGAGGCGCCTGCAAATTATAGTGCAATTTCTTAATCCATTTAGCAGCTGCAAGTGTATGTTTAACAAAGGATAGCGTCTGGTCTGAGGGGAAAAGCCCGGGAGCGTGAGGGTAAAGTTGTGTCTTGCCTTAACTGGAAAGCACAAATAGCAGCTAATAGGATGGAGCAGGAACTAATATAAATATAGAATTAAAGTGCTACCTCCTTCTTTCACAGAGATTCTTAACTCGGTATTTGGTCTCCGGGCCTTCAAATTGTGTGGGTTAAGCAGACAAATCTGATCAATGTAACCAGGCAGGCTTCCAGACGGATGCTATTTTCTGGTGGGATTCAGCCAATTTTGCTTGTACAACTATATTTTATTATTACTATTTAATTATTTTTATTAGATGCCTTTTCTTGCCACAGGCAACTCAAGGCGACTTTTAGCAAAAACAAAACAACAAACAAACATTAAAACCAAGAAAAAATACATTAAAATGAATACAAAGTATTCAAACTCTTGCACAACTTATCCGTGTTCCCAAACGACTAGAATTTTTGTGTTTAGGGAAATGATAGGAAACTGCAATGAAAAGTGCCAGACATCACTTGCTTGGGTTCATTGTCATCTAACCTCCCTGCAGATGTAGCAGAATGAATGCTCATTAAATAGCCAACATCATCTAATCTCCCTGCAGACAAATCAGTATATATATATTTTTAAAAGTTAATCTGGAAGGGCCCCAAATAAACTTTCCCTTCTCTGTTAAAAGTGTTTTCTTCTAGACAGGACCTTTACTGATTGCCATTTTGAGTATCATTTTACTTTTGCCCCTCATTGGCCTGGTATTACTCTTCATACATTTACCATTTCAATGCCATAACAACAACAACAACAACAACAACAACAACAACAATTTATTATTTATACCCCGCCCATCTGGCTGAGTTTCCCCAGCCACTCTGGGCGGCTCCCAATCAAGTATTAAAAACAATAGAGCGTTAAATGTTAAAAGCTTCCCTGAAGAGGGCTGCCTTCAGATGTCTTTTGAAGATAGGATAGCTACTTATTTCCTTCACATCTGAAGGGAGGGTGTTCCAAGAAGGCCCTCTGGTTCCCTGTAACCTTACTTCTCGCATAATAATAATGCTATTATGTTGTTTGAAGTGAAACAATGCCATCATTGACATAATAGGCATTGATGGTACGTTGATGTTTCCAGAGTTACCCAAAGAGGCTTATTCAAAGGTTTTGATCGTTAGAACTGTGGTTCCCAACTTGGGGCAATTTGATTTTTAAGGGGGGCAATTTGAGAATGAGTTATTAACAGTTATTGGCCTTCCTCCATGTGCCTAGGAGTTCACTTTTTGAATAATAAGAATCATATGTCATGGGGTGTGTGTGGAATCAGGATTTTAGAGATGCTTGGGTGCCAGTTATGAAGCATCCTTCAAGGCACTAGCATTTGATCAACAAAACTATTGAGTTGGTGCATTATTATTAATCTGTTCTAAGTAACTTTTTTTCTTTAAGAAACAATGGGGTCATAATTTAGATTTTTTTGCTCCAGCTGATGACATTTTAAAGGCTGGCATTAACTGGGATTCAGTTTTTATTTCCACCTCATTACAAGTCCTGTGGTCTGCCCAAAGTTTATTTTAGTGGCATTTCCCTCTCTTTTTGTCCCAGTCTCATCTAAGGAGGGGGCAGGATTGTGATAAATCTCTTTGGAGGCCTGTTTGCAGCTAGCCATGTATTCTTGGAACAGCAAATGGAGTTTGCCGTCCCAGAAACTGGATGAGCTGCTGCTGGTAAAAATAAATGATTAGAGCCGATGGAGAACAATTGAATGCTGATGATTGGGGTGACTGTGGGAAAAAAGGCTTCTGAACAGTGAGATGGGCTGCTCTGCATACAGATGGAGAATACAACCTGATTCCTGCTCTGGCTCATTAGAGAGGAAGGCATCAGAGACAAGCAATGGCAGGGAATGGAAGACAAAATGTATGTTTATATACAGAAATGGAAAATAGGTGTCAGGAACTGACTGTAGCCAAATGTTTGCAAAAATTAGGCTCTTCTATGCCATAATTTCAGATTTATGTTGACTGGTAAGGACACTGTGAAAATTATATTGTTTTGTTTTTCAAATTAGGCTGCATTTATAACAGCAGAATCCCACACGTCTGGTCTGAAACAAGGCTCTTGAAGCTCAGTGGGACTTATTTGCAGGTACCATAGAACTGTAGATTTGGAAGGGATCCCAAGAGTCATGTAGACCAACCCCGGCAATGCAGGAATCCTGCCTACAGCCATCCCTGTGTGGGCTCAAATCACAACCCTCTGGGTAACAGCCAGAGACACTGACCCATTGAAACTGTGTGCATACAGTATTGCAATGCATGTTGCATCCTTCAAAACAACTCACTTCCAGGAAAAAGTGCTCTAGAAAAGCAGATTCTGGGTGATGCCACATCAATAGGAAAGAATCCAGAAATATTCTATCTGTTCAAATTCTTTCTGCATTGGTTCCCCCTTGCCAAAGCAATCCTTTTATGCATATTACCTTAACAATGAAGAGTGAAAATATATGTGCATGCTATTCAGTTAATATGGAAATGGTGTCCACCATTGGTGACCATAGGAATCAATTAGACCCTCGGAGGGTTCTCATTGAGACTGGCATCCATAGCAAAGTGCAGAGCTGATCGAATGGCATGTATGCCATTTTGGCAGCAATACTTGAGCTCGCTCAATGATTCAGAGTGACAGAAGAATTCACATTAACTTGGAAGTACGAAATTGGATTGGAATTGAATCTGTGTCACACATATCATTTGTCACGGTGCTTCTCTCTCCCCCCTCCACCTTTCAAACCTTGCTGCTGTTAAGAGCGTGTGCCACCTAGAGAGTGACAGCTCTTCGTCAAATGTCAGGCCTTTAAGTGGCTAGCAATTAATGTAAAATTGAAGAATATCTAAGTTTTCCCCCAGCAGATTTGTTTACAGGGTTGAAATAAGCACCAGTGTGCATTCCTAGATCCTATAACACCAGGCAAACCATGTTGGCAGGGGAAGACATGAGGGAAGCCTAGAAAGCTGAGAGCTTGTAATAACGATATAGAGTTGATACTCTGGTGAAGTGCATGTTCATGGAAAGTCACATGTGGTTAACATAACACCTCAATTCTTCCCTGTTTAGGGAAGTTTTAATGTTTGATGTTTTATCATGTTTTTAATATTCTGTTGGGAGCCATCCAGATTGGCTGGGTAGGCCTGACCAGATGGGTGGGGTATAAGTAATTTTATTATTATTATTAGTATTATTATTATTAATGCACACAGCTGTGAAAATTGATTTCAAAACGTGTATTTGGCATCCACTGTGAGACAAGTAGGGGAGGTTTGTCCTGCTATACTATTGGCCACTAGAAGCAAAACTATTCTTTGGTCACCACTTGGTGTTAGAGTCTGATGTGCAGGGTTGATTCAGCTGGCTCAACAATAGTGGAAATATCTTTGGAAAGGTGCTTGAGCCTGGAATCCATTCTGACATGCTGCCCTATCTCTCCACACCCATGAACATACTATGCAATAGCTTTGCATGACACCACAATGCCACATCTTAGGATGGTAGCTGTTGCCCTTTTGTCAGCCCATCTGATGACATTGACATAACATCTTGGGTCAGCTTGAACTGCCAAAGATACTCGTTAACATTGGTATCACACATTTACATGGTTCACATATTGTAGCTCAATAATTTATACGATAGTTTTGTAAAGGCAGGGCAGGATTGTGTGTGGAGGCTGGCACAATAGTAGTTTCCCTAAAGGTGCAGTGAGCTTATCGCTGCAGTGAAATTTGAGCCAGGGACATTCTACCACTGTGATACCCTAGCTCTGTAATGTAATATGAGCATACACAGTTATTTCTGGTGTGAAGGTTCATGGGATCAGTCAAGAAGCAGGACAATGTTCCTTATTAGCTGAAGGAAAGTTTAGAAGTCAGGACTCTTGCCAGGTGAAGGATGAAAGATCTCTCCATAACTGTGACACCCTCTTTTCTTCTCTCTTAACTTCCCTGTTCCACAGTCTAACAAGCTCACTAATGTTTCGGCTGAAAGCAGAGTAAAATGAGATTTTATGGGACCTTGGTGCTTTGTGGGGAAAATAGGCAGGGATGGATAGTTGTGGATTCTTGACAGCAAATTGTATGGTATGTTTTTAAAACCTTTAGTTAGTTTTCATTATTTAACTCAGAATACTGGTAAAGCATTATGAGAGTTCAGGAAAGCATGGAATCCACTGTCCACGACAAACCACACTTTAGGTCCTCATCTCTCTGACCCATCAACTTGACTTTCCTAGTCCAGCATTTGCAAATAGGAGCATAAGACGCACGGCCGGATTTAGGTATAATGAGGCCCTAAGCTACTGAAAGGGATGCGGGTGGCGCTGTGGTCAAAACCACAGAGCCTAGGACTTGCCAATCAGAAGGTTGGCGGTTCGAATCCCCGCGACGGGGTGAGCTCCAGTTGCTCGGTCCCTGCTTCTGCCAACCTAGCAGTTGAAGGTAAACCTGGCGGGAAGGTAAACGGCGTTTCTGCAGCTTGGTCATGCTGGCCACATGACCCAGAAGCTGTATGCCGGCTCCCGCGGCCAATAAAGCAAGATGAGCGCCGCAACCCCAGAGTCGGCCACGACTGGACCTAATGGCCAGGGTTCCCTTTACCTTTAAGCTACTGAAGGTAATGGGGCCCATTATATGTTCAGCTTTCCTTTGTCAACAACAAATTGTCGCTGTTTTTTGTGTTGAATATATGCTATATGGTAATTTTTGGGGCCCTCAAGAGAGTGGGGCCCTAAGCTATAGCTTATTTAGCTTATACGTAAATCTGGCACTGATAAGATGTGGCACTTTGGTGGCCTGCAAAGCTGTTTTATAGCATATACATGAGTTGAGAAATAAGAATGGTATGTCAGGATGGGTTCAGGACTCAAGTTCCATTTACTAGCACAACTGTAAAGGGACCCCTGACCGTTAGGTCCAGTGGCGGACAACTCTGGGGTTTCGGTGCTCATCTCGCTTTATTGGCCGAGGGAGCCGGCATACAGCTTCCGGGTCATGTGGCCAGCATGACTAAGCTGCTTCTGGCGAACCAGAGCAGCACACGGAATCACTGTTTACCTTCCCGCCAGAGCGGTACCTATTTATTTACTTGCACTTTGACATGCTTTCGAACTGCTAGGTTGGCAGAAGCAGGGACCGAGCAACTGGAGCTCACCCCGTCACGGGGATTCGATCCACCATCCTTCTGATCAGCAAGCCCTAGGCTCTGTGGTTTAGACCACAGCGCCACCCGCGTCCAACTGTAAATATGCACAAATATGCACAGGCAAGCTTTCCTCTCTTCCTGAAGTTGCTGACACTAGGGCTTTATGCCTCATTATAATCAGCATAATACATTAGGCCCTGAGAATGGTACAGAGGACAAGCTCTTAATTGCTTGGGATTTGCAAAGCATTTTGATGTTGGTGGAAGGAAGTTAATGTATGTTACATATGCACAGTGACTTGTAGTGACATCTTCCTTTCATGTTCTCAGATGCCATTTGGGTCAATTTTTTCAAATGAACTTTGAACAAACTAATCATATATTTAAGTTTCATGCTTTATTATCTTGCATAAGTACCCCCCCCCACTCCTGACAGCCTTTCTGTTAAGTGGAATCTTGCAAATTTGCAGTTTAGTCTTTCGCTCTTGTCTTCTCATTCTGAGAACATCAATTAACTATAAAGAGAGGAGACAGAAACAACAATGTAAGTTTGTGAATCGATACTGTACAAGATCAAATTTGGATTTTCTTAATCCATCAAATGAAGAAACAAAAGGTGGTTTCAACAATAAAAATGGTTTGAAACTAAGTAGATTTTTGTAACAATTCTCTGTGATAATTACATGGTGTTATTCAGAGGTTTGCTGGAACAAACGAGGTCATAAACTGTGGATAGAGTTCTTGAGGGTAGGGAGGTTTCTTAGTGTGTTCAACTAAATGCACTTTGAAACCCTCTACAGACCTTTGTGTTAATTGCCTGGCGGTCTAAAGAGGAACATGTGCAGAGACATGGGGGTGGGGAGTTGCATGTGTGTTTTAAGATGTTGCATTTCTGGGGGAATGGCTAAACATGTCTATGATGTTAAACTGATCCGCATTTTCAAACAGCAGTAGTAAGCCCTGCTCACCCACATGTGTAGGACAGACTACAATCCTACTCTATTAGGCTATTGGCAGTTCTGATTACAATATTCTGAGATTTTAATTAAATTTTCAAAAGAGCTAAGTTGGCACATGTCTTTGAGTACCTGGCTCCAGTTACGGATGCAGAGGTAATTTGAATATTTTGTCACATCCTATCCAAATGTCTTTAGCTATTCAGTAGAATCCTGGGACTAGTATTTTAATTCCCCATTCCCGCTTTGCATAGCTTGGAACTTTTCAGCGAGATGAGGCTCTCTGATCGTGCCCAAGCTCATGTACATAAACTCCCTTTGATTTCAAGGCTGAAAGATAAGCAATCCTAAAGAGTTATTAACAGCAATATCTTTTTACAAGCCCACAGTGTAATTCATTTCCAAGTCTATTATCAGTTCCAGAGAGAAACAGGAATAGCTCACATGAAAATAATGCATAGTCCAGTCTGAAGCCCTTGATTCATTGCGTACCATAACCACACAAAACTCCAGGTTTGCCACAGAAGTGCAATATAGGAGAGCAACTCCACAGTTGATAAAAATGGGCACAGAACAATGGCAGGGTGTGGTTTTTTTTGGTCACATATACGATTTTCCAGTAGCTGATGTATTGCCACAGGTCCAAGCAGGTTTTTTTTGCTTGACCCATACTTTCTAGGCATGGATCTGAGTGGTTTCCCCCTTGCCTCGCTCCTTTACCCAAGGAAAACCTGACGCAGGTGGCACTGTGGTCTAAACCACTGAGTCTCTTGGGCTTCCTGAATCCCCGGTTTTAATGCCCATGACGGGATGAGCTCCCATTGCTCTGTCCCAGCTCCTGCCAACCTAGCAGTTTGAAAGCATACTAGTGCAAGTAGATACCACTGTGGCGGGAAGGTAAACGGTGTTTCCATGCGCTCTGGCACTCATCATGGTCCTCCAGTAGCGGTTTAGTCATGCTGGCCACATGACCCGGAAAACTGTCTGTGGACATACACCGGCTCCCTTGGCCTGAAAACGAGATGAGTGCTGCAACCCCATAGTCGCCTTTGACTGGACTTAACCATCCAGGGGTCCTCTGCCTTACCTTTTACCTAGGCATGGGTCTGAGTGGTTTCCCCCTTGCCTCACTCCTTTACTCAAGGAAAACCTGATCTTTAGTGCTAAATTGGAGCAAATGTCAATTGAGTGGATACCCATATTGCTGTTTGCTCTGATTGGATGCCAAAGGAGTGGTTTTCCCTGGAGGAAAGCAGTAGGACAAAAGGCCACGTGGATGAGGCCTAAGTGGGGAAGCATTGTGCCAATGAAAAATGTGGCTGGGGTGTACTTTTTCTTGACTGCAATCACCGCTGATAGAAGAAGGATTTCTGATCTTTGGTCAGGAGTTTTCTAAAAGCAAGT
Source organism: Podarcis erhardii (assembly GCF_964252035.2). Classification (NCBI taxonomy): domain Eukaryota; kingdom Metazoa; phylum Chordata; class Lepidosauria; order Squamata; family Lacertidae; genus Podarcis; species Podarcis erhardii. The sequence goes on along the minus strand of NC_138510.1, from coordinate 46,844,100 downwards.
CAACATGACACAAAAGCTATTCCTGGAATTTCTGCGCCGAGGACTTCCAAGGAAAGGGAGAGACAGATAATATCGTACCATTCTGAGTATTGGGTAACATCTCTGTTAGGAGTTCCTTCAGGACATCTTGATATTTTTCCAGCTGTTTGGACAGATGTATTCCTATTTCTACTGGAGCAATCAGCTGTGAAGAAAAGCAGGGTTAACATGCAAGGAAAAAGCAATGTTTCCACAACTTTCTGCCTCACACACGCTGAAGGAATCATTAGTGTTGGATCATTTGTTATTGCTTAAAGGTATTTCCTGATCCAGTATTTTAGCATTTGACTTTGTGACCTGTGGAGCAGGGTTAAGTTGCTCATTGAAAGGGAGGTTGCAAAAGCCAATGCCAGTTGTTTCTCATCTTGTAAGTCTTGACAATTTATCAAGTTTTTAAAAGCTCAAAGCTGCAGTCCAGTACACCATGAACAGCACCATTTGAAATCAGTGGAACTGTGATCTGGATTGTGGTTGAGCCATAGGTCTTAAATTAAAATATGTCAAGAATCTCACATAAGGAAATATCTGGTCCGCATAGATGCAGACAAATTCCTGAAAAACAGAACTGCAGGATAAGACTTCTGGGAGCAAAATTAAATAATATGAACTCCATATTTAGTCATGCTATCCAGTTTCATGATTTTAAAGCACTTCCAATAGGCAATCCAGCTAGATGGATTAGAAGAATGAAGATTTTGGTGTGGTAAATCTGAGATGGATGGGAACTTGATCACAGGTCTTGAGTGGTTGGACAAGCTTAATTTATAAAATTACTCAACTACAAAAAAGTCTTCATCTACTGAGGCTTGCCAATATTGAATAGAGGGTAGTACCTATACTTTAGGGACATGGGAAGCCACATTATCCTTAGTTAGACCACTGGTCCATCACTTTGGTATTGTCCACACTGGCTGAAAGCATCTCTTCATGGCTTTAGGTAGGGGTTTCTCCCAGCCCCACCTGAAAACATCAAGGATTAAACCTGCAACTTTCTGCTCTACTCCTGAGCCACAACCATTTCCATTTTCAGAACACATTTGCTTGCAGTAAGATCAGTGAGAGGGATGTGGAGGTAAATTTGGCCTTGGAAAAAAAGACACCTGTCTACATTTTTGAGGTTTGCCATTAACATAGTGTTGCTTCTGGAAGAGTTAGTGGAAACTTCACATCACAATATGAACATAAAGTATATTAAAGATTATGAAGGAGACTAAACAATGAAGTAGATGAGAGATGCATAAACTGTAGATCTGAAGTAAGTGTTGCAGTTAATCAGTAAGCTGGTGGTTGGGGGAGACAATTTCCTAAGCCAAGTTGTAATTCACAATAGTAGCTAGGCAGGACAGCCCCTGAAGCCTTTGTAGCTTTGTAATTCTTAAAAAGGTCAATTTGTATGTGTGACTTGACTGTATCACATCCTGTTAGGATTTCAGCTGTACAGAACACATTAAAGCACACACCTTTTACGTAGGCACAATATTTCAACAAATATAAACTGACATTTCAGACTGCTCTCAAGCCATTTCCCTACTTTCATTTAGATTGTTTAAGGAAATTAGTCAACTTCATATAAATAATCTCAGGGACCTGTATTTGAATAAGAGGAAAATAACAGTCATATTTTTCTTGTGATTTTTGATAATTTCTCTTTCATTCAGCTCTAGTGCCATTCTAGGGACTAAGTGATAGTTTTGATATAAGTAAAAAAGCTGCTCTTTTTCCCTTATGGGGTACCCAAGAGCCCATATGGAGTCCTTTTGTAGGTTCTGATCTTTGCAACATTGTGCTCCCCCACATACAACAGGAGGAGGCCCCAGAGCCACGCGTGCAAGCCCTTCTATAGACATTTTAAATTGCCCGCCCTGGAGTCCAAGACCACCCCACAGTATAATGCTTTGTCTCATATGTTAGAAGAACTACCTGCCTGTACCTATCTTGTCTGTTTGTTTGAAAGCATTTGTAAGCCACTTAATACTTTTAAAATCTCTAAGTGGTATACAATACAAGAAACAAGCAATATCATTAAAATGTAGCAGCCTAAAACCACAGAAAAGCAAATAACACAAAAATCAAGGGAAGTGAATCACATAAAACAGAGTATAACCTTATGGGTCAGGGAAAGCCAGGACAAAAAGTTCATGAATGGTATTCAACTAAGTTTGGACCCCCCCCCCCAGCACAGGTATCATATGTGCACATCTATGTGCTTCATTCAGCAACTTGGCTGCAGCACTCTGCACCATCTGTAGCTTCCGGTCCAATCCCAGTTGTAGTCCACAGACTCACTCATATAGTCTCTGTCTTACCAGGATTCAATCTCATTCAGCCCACCACTGCATCTAGGCACTGTTTTAAAAAAAGTCATGGCCTCTCATAATTAAGGTGCAAAAGAGAAATAGAGCTGGGTGTCATCAGTGTAATGGCTGACATAATTTGGAGCACAATTTACCTTGATGATCTGTCCTTCATCTTCTGAAAGCTCAGGAAAATCTCCTATGTCTGATTGCTGCTGCAAAGTCAGAGATTTCTTCTGTGCTCGGTTCCTCTCTTTCTCCTAGGGCCAAACGACAAGAGATATTAAGAATGGCACTTTGGGGTGGGTCACTGTATGAGAACCAAGTTGGCTATGTTGCCATTTCAAATGAATATAACAATGGTGACAGACAATAGCAACTGGTCACAGCATCTCTGTCAACAAAATCTGGCTAAAGCTCACTGCTTGAGCAGTGTCACTGCCCTGAACCAAAATTCTTCAGAAGCAAAGACTTCCTACAACATCATTTCCAAGGAGAAGCTTGTTCCACTCCATGGTCCTTTGAATTTAAGTCCGATGGCACTGGGGTCCTCATCTCATTCCTTGAACCCCGAGAAGATATCACTGCTACATTACTCTGATTACTGGATCACAGGCTCTTCTGAGGATCAGGAGAGCCCCAATGAGCTTTCTCCAAAGCAGTCCCCACAGCTTGAAACCCCACTGCCTAGAAAAAGCCAACAGCTGCAGCAAAAGGCACTGGCGTTTTAACTGGCAAGATCTGGCACTCATGGACTACGCTGGTCAGATTGTAGAACTTTGCCAGCTGCTCTAAAACACTGCTGAGACAGCTTGCATTTTCTGTCCATGCAAAACAAATTCCTTCCAGTAGCACCTTAAAGACCAACTAAGTCAGTTCTTGGTATGAGCTTTCGTGTGCATGCACACGAAAGCTCATACCAAGAACTGACTTAGTTGGTCTTTAAGGTGCTACTGGAAGGAATTTGTTTTGTTTTGACTATGGCAGACCAACACGGCTACCTATCTGTTTCTGTCCATGGTTCTGAACCAGCAGCTTCACCCTTATCCAGGGTCCTGACCTTGCCTTAATTTTCTGTCTGTTCCTGGGCTTATTGAACTACTGTGGGCTTGGGCCAGAATTTCCATTGGTGGTGGACATCACCATGGATCATGCCAAGCAGGAGGTGGAGAAACAGTTGCAGAATGGTGAGCATATAAGACTTCCCAGTACTCTTTCTAATTCTGTCATAGGAATATATGAAGCTCAGTAGACTGGCAGTAGCTCTCTGATGATTCAGACAGGAACTTTATTCCAGCCCTGTCTGGAGATGCCCAAGACTGAACCTGGGACCTTTTGTATACAAATCATGCATGTTAACATTGAGTTGTGGCATTTCCTGAACACTGGCACACTGTTTTCCAGATACCAACCTGCATTTTTCTGAAGTCATCAGGAGTGTAGAAGGCGAGATACCCTTCACTCTGTTTAGCCAGCATGGCTACCATGTAGAGGAACAGAAGAGTTACCACCACCTTTCTTGGAACCATCCTAGAGCATGACAAAAATAAATAAATAAATAAAAATACATGTGATTGGCCATAGACTTGCCAGATACCACATGTGACTTTCCAATCCAGGTTTGGTGGTCTTTTCCACCATGAGAATCTACATGCCAGAAATTATGGTCACAGTTAAGGCTGAGCGGCACTCTCTGGCGAGGTCGGATGGACATAATTGTGGCAGCTCAACCAGCCAGAGCTGCAAAGAATCTTGCACAAAAGTGATGTCCATGCGTCCCACTATAGGTTTTCCAGTCCTCTACACCAGGAATGTGAAACCTTTGAACATCCCAATGCCACTCTACTACAACTTCCACCAGCCCCAGCAAACATGACCAATGGTCAGGTTTGGTAAGAGTTATAGTTTGGCAACATTGGGCCAAACACCAGATTATTTTATTTTTATTTATGGGATTTCTATCTCACTCTTCATCACACATAATCTAGGGACAGGTCACAGCAAGCTGAAATATAACACCCGGTAAGAACAAAATGGAAAGTGCTTAAAAATATTACCACCCCTCCTCTGTTAAATACATTAGTCAGAATAGCCATGTAACACAGCATAATACAACAAAGAAGTGTTTGGTAAGCTGGACTCTTCAGCAGGAATGGGGAACCTGTGGCTCTTTTCATGTGGAACTCTAAATTCCCCAGACAGTGTGGCCAATAGACAGGGTTGATGGGAGCTGGAATTCAAAAATGTCTGAGGGGTGGGGCTACAGGTCCCCTGACCTTGATCTAAAAGATGAAATAGAAAGCTGGTTCCCTGTTTAGAACATGGAAATCACTATATAGGGAGAGCAAAATATGATCTGATGGCTGATGATTAATAAGCACTTATTAGTTATTCAGCAAGTCAGCTGAAAAGCGTTCATAAATCTGCAATTTACAGGCGAAACTGCACACCATCTGAAACTGCTATTATATTGCTTAGGACTTTGCTTGCTAGAATTGAGATAATGAAGCAGGAATGTGATGCAGTAAAGTGTATCTGGAACTACATCTTTTGCCTAATAAAAAACCCACCTCTTTTCTCAGTGGCCATTCATATTCCAGAAAGTAAGTCATCAGAGCAACTGTAGGTAGGGGAATTGACTCTGGACTTCTTCTAATAGTTTGAGAGCCTAAAGCTGCAATCCTATACTCACTCAATAATAAACCACATCAAACTGAACGGGGGCTTACTTCTGAGTATATACACACACAGGAGTGCACTGTTTTTGTAGCATTCAAATTCATGTTCCTCAGGAAATGGCAACTGGATGACTCAAGATGCAAAGTTCTGGAACACAACCCAGACAACCTTCTTTGCTCACATGCCAAGTGGATTCACACACAGCCATTTCCACTTCTGTGATCGTGGGGCTTGTGTGCTCCTGTGTTACCTCTTCCTGCATCTTGGTGCCATTATTCCCAACACCTGTGGGCAGCATCTCAAGAGCCATTTGAGAAAGCTGACCTGTGCTCACTGGCACATCAGAATGCTGACCATCTTCTTCTTCTTCTTCTTCTTCTTCTTCTTCTTCTTCTTCTTCTTCTTCTTCTTCTTCTTCTTCAATGGAATTATGAAATTGTGTTTCATGTGAACTGATGCATTGTCCTGAGCTGAAACAAGGACTTGGGGAGACCTTGGTTATGTTTTCTTCTCTAGCTACCAGCAGCCAAGGGGTATTGACAGGAAGCTTTTATAACAGTTGACCAACACCACTGGCTTGTTATAAGGAAAAAACCTACTGCATTTATAACCGAATCTCCAGGAGTTTTAAATTGCTGTTCATTGTTGCTAGCTATGCTGTAGATTTATAGCTGTGTTTCAGAAATCTAATCATTCAAGTACGGGAATGTGCATGAGGGTTTTGCATCTTTCCTCCTTACCATTTGTCCCCTGATGAGAAAGCTCTACTGGTTTTGGCAGAGAAACATATTGCTTTCCCTATTAGTATTATTATAATTTCCCCCTTTTTTTCTTTTCCTCCATAAGCCTCACAGAGGGGAAGAAAAGAATCAGACAGCTGTGTCACAGTCCCTAATCTTATAAGAGACCTAATAAGCTCATCTGGTCAATTCCCATTGGTGCGCTGAGCTCCTTAATAAACCTTGATAGGTTGTACAGAGCTAAGAACATGGTTTGTCACTCTCACTCTATGGGAGCCTGACTTTAAGGGGCTGCTGTAAACCAGTTTTCGACTTGACTGGACAGCAATACCACATCACAAGGAGGATTTATGTAAACATTCAAGAGCCTTTTAATTATTAAATGCTCTTTGTTGAACAAATTTAATGAAGCATGGTCCAAGTACTTAGAAGCTTTGCTCATTTTTATCCTGAGACTTAATTAATTTTTTTAAAAGTGCTTTTGGCATTATTCAAGTACTGCTCTTGGGTCAGATTTAGTTCTAAACCAAGCCTTTATGTACCAATAAAATTGTGCAGGATCTGAAACCAATATTGTACAGCACCTAAAAACTAATTCTTCTGGTGCATTTATTACCCAGATGTATTAGGGCATGGGAGATGAAAAAGAACTGAGCATGGTGCCATTTATATGACATTCTTCTGTGGAGTTTTGGGGGAGTATTTTAATTTAGTACATCAAAAACCCAAAATTTTCATTGCACCCAGGAATCTTGATCTCACACCTATCTGCTCAGGTGCTACAGGGTCACCCAAGATGTGCTGCAGTACTCACATGAAAAGTTGAAAAGCTAGTGCAAGAAATGTTGCACCTCATTGTGCACAATGCACATTTTTGACTGCACACAAGAGCACAAACCTGAGAAGTATCTGATGTAATTACACCTTTAACATGGATGAGGTGGGTTTCACTTCTATTCTTGGATCATGTTCCATCTAGATCAGAGATAGGGAAGCTGTGGCCCTTCAGATGTTGCAGACCTCTAACTCTCATCTGCCCCAATCAGCATGGTCATTAGTTGGGGATAATGGGAGTGTCCAACAATATCTAGAGGACCACAGGTTTTCCATCCCTGATATAGATACTGGTCCAGATCACATGTTCAAATGCAGAATAATAAAGGAAATTGTGTCACAATAACTGCATGGCTACAGATGCACAAGGTGTTATGATCCCTGAATCCAGCAACAATTCAGACACAGAACTGGAGGCTGCAGAGGAACCAGCTAAGGAGCTAGATCAAGGAGCAGGGCTCTAAACAGACTGCTCAACATCAGGAGACCACTCCCCAGAAGAACCTTTCATTACACCAGGGCTTGTAGAACCAGAGCCAGAATCCTCAAGGGCACCATCCCATGAGCCTGAGGAACCAAATGCCTCCCACACTACCTCACTGGTCCAGCAGTGCAGGGCACACATCAGACAGGAGGGCATAGAATGGAAGAGAAGCACCTTTCTTCAAGTCAGAGGCTTCAGCCTTTAAGAACTTGAAGTTCTCCACATAGGGGCAGAGCCTAGGAGCAGTGGCGTAGTGTGGGTTGTCAGCACCCGGGGCAAGGCAAGTAATTTGCACCCCCTAACCCGTGGATTTGCGCCCCCTAACCCGTGGATTTGCACCCCTAACCCTAACCCCCAGATGTTGCGCCTGATGCGGCCGGCCCCCCCTGCACCCCCCATGCTACGCCACTGCCTAGGAGAAGCAGTCTGGAGTCAAAGGCTTAGAAATCTCAGCCTGCTGTCAGTTTCTGTTATAACAAGCTGCCTACATGGAACTATCCCACATTAAATTCCTCACTACAGGGGAGGCCCATCCCATTTCACCACTGAGGCACTCCCCCCTCCCCCATCAAAGCCTTTCTTACCAGGATTGCATGGTGGTGGCTTCTGGCAAATTCTCATGAGAGTTCCGTGATATCTCACAAGATCTCACCAGAAGCTGCCGCCTTTTCTCCTCACTTCTCCAGCGGCAGCAGGGGCAGGTGGGGCATCCGTGGGGCAGATTCTGCCACCAGGGCAGCTGCCTCAGTCTACCTTATGGGCTGCCCAGCCCTGCTCACAACTCTCTGAAACATTGAAGAACTGTTTCCAATGTGGACAATACTGATCTAGATGGATCAATGGTCTGACTATATAAAGCAGATTTTTTTTCTTCCAGGGGCAAATACCCTTTTGAAATCCTGCAGATGATAAAGCAGCTTGGAGGTCAATGTAGAGTGGAGAGGTGGCTGACAAGGAAAGGGGTAAGCACCCACTGGCCCCAACACCACACCATTACTTCACAAAGCTGCATTCTCTGCAGGTAGGTGGATATGAAAGGGCCACTAGGAGTTTGTTACACACTTAGACATGCAATGTCTAATTTGTCACTGAGCAGCCAAGTGCAAAGGAAGACTGAGCTTTTGTTGCTCTAATAGTAGAATCTAACCAGTCTTCATCAAGTCACACAAAAACTGGGCTAGTGGGAGCATGTCAGGGAGGAAGTTATACTTTTAGTAATTGTCCCTGCTTCTCTCATAGAGCTGTTGCCATGATCCTGGAACTCCTGCACCTGTATCTGTATATTCAGTGGGAGAAAAAGCAGTCATTTGCATATTTAGTTCGTAATGCACTGTTTGTACCAATTAGTGCCCCCCTCCAACCCCCTCCAATTGCTACTGGGAACCAACAGATTGCAATAAATCACTATTTTGCATGTGCTCTTTATTTGCAAACCACTTAACTGCTGCCGTTATCTTCTTTTTACATTAGCACTTCCATCCTTTGTTGGAACATTTGGAGCAACCTTCATTCATTTCAAATGGTGCCCTTAAATAAACCCATTTCTTTAAATAATTGCTGTGTTTAGTCCCCCCCCCCCAAGAACCTGACAGTTCAGAACTATTATTTTGGCTATTTTTTAACCCAGTGATGATGAGCTTTGTTTCCATTCTGCTGCACATTTGGCTGTGCATCATTTCCATGGACACAGTGCGCACAGCACATCAGAAACCGGAAAACGTCCAGTTTCTAAAAGATTAAAATAAAACGTCTTCCTTGAATAGGAAGAGAGACAAAAGGTCGACATTTTTCATCAGGTAAAAAAAGAAGCAGCAGCATATATTCTATTTCCTGACCAGCTGTCATGCCTGCAAATTGTTGCTAGGGACCAGAACCCCAGAGTAAATTTGTGGATTCTGCTTCGAGCCAATTGCACCATAAGGTTGAGGGAAGTGTGGTTTGCTATGATTTGAAAGGGTGCTGCCCAGATCTATATAACACAATCTGCCTCTCTTTCTTTGCACAACGTTACCTTTGCATGATTGTGCTTTCGTGCTACTTTATTTGTAATTTCAGCATAACACTGCAGAGCCTCAAAGCCAGTTAGCTTCCCCCTTGCTCTTGACTAGCCTTGCTGTTTCTCTGCTACCGGGGAAAGAGCCCCTAGTTTTTCTGTTGTTTGATTGGTGAGACTACGGATTGCCCCTTCCTTGTTTTGCAAGCAGGGCACGTCTTTCAAACATTAACACTGCAGCTCGGTGCCTCCCAAGGCGAATAGTGTGTTTGCTGTTTGTAAATTAGCTGCACTGGTAACATTTTGAAAAGGTGTGATTCAAAATTGGACATCTTCGGGGCCTGATTCCCTTTCTCTGACCATTTTTTCCAGGTGTCATCGTGCACATCGGTACAAAACAAGGGGGAAATTAATGTGGAGGCAGAGAAGGAATTGTAGGAAACACTGTCTCTTTTGTTTAAACATTTGCTTTTTCCCCTCTCCTCTACCCAGAAAGATTAGAATTGGGGAGCCAAACTAGACATAACATTTGTCAGGTTCATTTTTCTTTAACAAATAGGCAACTTGGGGAGGGGGAGCTGAATTCGGACCAGGTCAGGGAGGCATGGGAGTGTTAACCCTTTGTCCACACCATGGCCTGGGGTTGAAATCAGACTGTTTCCCATGCCTGCCTTTCGCAATGGGAATAAAACTCCCATCAGTGTCAAGGAGGGATTTCTTCCTATTGAAAATAGCAGGTGTGGGGGTGAACAATTCCAAGTGGGAAACTGGTGGGGGCAAAGGGTTAAAGGTCTCTGCCCATAATGTCAAGGTCCCCCAATTCAGCTTTTTGTTGAGGAAAAAAATCAACCATGCAAGGGCAAACAATGTGTCAAACATCACATTTATTTTGGACCAACATTGTTCCTACTGTTAAGCAATTTTTGATAGTCTGTTTTCTTCTTTTCCAAATTCTGTACCTTGAAAGAGTTGCACATTGCTTCTCTGTTTATGATTGCCTTGCCTTCCCCTAATGTTCCCCTCGTGTTGGATTTCAGATTGTATGCTCCTTGGGGCAGCTGGGACCTGTGCTATTGTGCTCTGAAAAGTGCTACGCACATTGATGATATTTTTTTAGCCATGTTCAGTCAGCAGAAACTCTCCCCATGATCAGAAATGGTGGTAAGTCAGGATTCTCACTCTTATGGAGGTTTCTCAGACCTTCATGCTAATCATGCAAAGATCTGAAGCACAACCTGCTTGTGCCTGAGGACACTGGGGATGGTACTTAAGTTCATGCATGCCCCTGCCCTCATCAGCAGTTTAACATTTCCCTGGTTTAACATTTTGCGTGCTCAGGCAAATGCCTGGATATAGCTTTAGTGTTGGGGCTAAACGACATAGCATCACAAATGTGTGGCTGCTGCCAATTCACATTGCCTTGCAGATCTCCTGGGTGATTTTAATTAAAGAAGATGCATTACATGATAATGTGGAGCTTGTTATTTCCCTTCTCTACTGCAGTACCTGCTCCATAGAAACTCTGAAACAGTGAATGATAATGGGGATTCTGTGACCCACCCTGGGTATTGCTGGACTACAACTCCCATCAGTCTCAGCCAGCTTGGCCAATGGTCAGGGATAATGGGAGCTGGAATCCAGCAACAACATTTGGAGGGTCACAGCTTCCCCATACTTGGTGTAAGGGATGGGGGAGAAGGGGGCGAATGTGGGAATGCAAGTAGCTTTCCAAAAACGATAAAATAAAAAGTCATATTTGGATTTGACCTTCTGTCCAAAATTAACCACAGTCCTCATTGCAATGTGATAGTTGCTTTAAAATGGTTTTTATTCTTATAAACTGCTCAGAAGACCATTTGGGCAATGGAGGGGGCTATAACTACAAGCAATGAAAGATTAGAAGAGATAAGTGTATAGAAAAGCAATGCATATGTGCCAGAGACTCTGTTTTAATGAGGCATCAGCTTTTATAGGTAAGGATTTAATTTATCAGGTACACAAAGTGGACTGTGACACTGAGAAGATGCAGATGTGATGGGACCTTCTAACTGCAGAGTCCCAATCATTGTAATAATATTGGTGTGGACACAATGGTAGCCTTTCTTGACATCCCTAGAGTGAAATTCACCCATACTTTGAGCCTCCACAGATCTGTGCATTGTCAAGAATTTTCTAAAGTATGCTTACATTGCACAGAGATCGAAAATGGTTTTTTAAATTATTATTCACACAGGGAAAGAAGCCAGAAGCCCATTCTTGTTCAGTTGTCCTGGGCTTACAGAGTGAACATTCTGGGCCACAAAACAGAATGAAATATCCATATAAGGAGACATCTGAGATCCCTAAACTCCACTGTCTCTCCACGGAAGATTTACATTGCATAGAAATGAATGGGCAGAAATGCTTACCTAGTGAATGTGCTGCCTCCTTGTCTGTGGAACAGTGCTCTGCAGATTCCCCTTGTCTGTTCTTCTCTCTGGTCTGATCTCATTGGCCTTTATATAACCATTACCAGCTCCTAATGACATCAACAGCCCTTGTCAGTATTCATGGCCCTTGAATACATTGGATTGATTGGAAATGTAGGAACATAGAAATGGTTTTGTTGCACATACCAGGTAAGAATCCTGAGTTTCCAAGGAGCGTTGCTTCCCTTGGTTGCTGCCACTGGGAATTCTGGGCTGTGCTTTCATCCCCATCCCTTTCCTCGCCTCCTTCCCAGTGATTTCGTTAAAATGTTTGATCCACAATCCTAAATAATTGTAAACACTCACAACGCCATTTGAATTCAAGGAATGGCCTTTTCATCTTAGTGACAAAGCTCTTGCTGAGCGTCTCTTAATGCAACATTACATATTTTGGAGCATATCTTAAAAACGTACACTGTGAATGCAACAAATATGTTTGCAAATACAAGTATATGCAGAGGTATACGCATCAGAATGCCAGGCTTGGCTGCAGCTCCCTGTTGAGTATATACTTGCTGACAAACCCAAGTTTACTTTGGGTAACAGGGGTGGGGAATCTCAGACTTGAAAGCCAAATGTGGTCCTTCAAGCCCCTCTATCTAGCCCTCAGCATTGTCCCCAGAGCACAACTGAATGTGCTCCTTGCCTGTTGTCTGGCTCAAATGTGTGATGATGCCTCTTGCTTGACTGGATAGAGGTTGCAGAGGTGGCTGTGTCGAAACCTGTGACTTTTGCTTGGCTGGAATGTAGCTTGCCACACATGCTCTGCCCAGTTTTGTATCTGGTCCTGAGCACCACGGACATGTGCCCCCACCCCCGGAAGGTGGTCCATGAATAAATGTGGCCATGGGCTGAAAGAAGGGGTTTCCTTTCCTTGCTGTAGAACATGGGCCAGGCTTCAAGCCCGTGAATCTTGTCGACCATTTTCTGTGTTCTAGAGTAGCTGGCTTGATTTCCTGTTACTTAATTTGCTAAGTCTTAATATCTATAATTAGGCTGTGCAGAATTTCATACCAACAGAGAGTACATCCATGTTTGTTTGTAAAGGAAGTCTTTCAGTGTTTATCAGTTTGGATGAATTGTGGAAAATTACAGCTTTTAAGCATTTTTTTTTACCACTTACCCATACCTTTTAAGTATTACAGAAAATTAAGGTGTCACTCCATAATTATGTAAACACTGAGATTCTGAAAGTTAAATCTTTACCACTGTCAGAAATGATAACTCACATTACTTACACAAAGCTGTGCCAAATAAACATTTTTAATTCAATGTATCATCATCTGGAGTGTGCAATTCATTTTTCCCCCTCATGGATTACTTTGCCTAGACATACATGACACTGATTTATGATGAACCTTTCTATTTAATGCTTTGTACATACATGGTAAAAGTTACTTACAAACGGGTAGATCTTCCAAGTCTGCATTTCATTCTGTTATTGAACTATTGCCCTGGGGGGCTATTCTTTGAAGCCCAGACACTTGAAACTGTAATCTCAGCTTTCTTCCTTTCATTAGTCTAAGTGAGTGTGTGTAGCCCTGAGGTGAGTGGGAAAATGCTTCAAAGTATGAAGGTAGCAAACTTCCTCTGAGACTATATCTATCTATCTATCTATCTATCTATCTATCTATCTATCTAATCAGTCAGCCACTTCCATTTCTTGATACACTGTACAGTGGAACTGTCTGAGTGCAGATGGCCTGGAAAATCTGATGTGACCAACAGAGGACCCGCATTGCCTCCAAAGGTGACACCCTCAGTGTTATCCCATTGTTATGGGAAGAAGCAACCACAATGGAGTTTGGCTGGAGAAGCCACAACTCTCGACACAAAGGCTTCCAAATATATCTCAGTTCTGATTAATAGCAGCTGGGTTATTTCCCTTGTTCATAAGAGGTTGCCAGAGAGACTTGCCTGGTTTATTTTATTTTATTTATTTGCCAGGTGAATTCATCTTAGCCTTCCAAAGTAGCCTGCATTTTATGCTGGGTTTTAAAAACCTTTTAGATGTGGGCCCTAATTGCTGCTTTTATTATGATTATCTGTTTGGTTCAATTATTTATTATCGGTTGCATCTATCCTTGATTGCATTTGTAAGGTGCTCTGGAAGCCTTGTCGACCAAAGCGTAGGGCAGATGTATCTAAAATAAATGACAAATAAATAACAGATTCTTTCTTTATTTATTTCAAGGAACATTTCTCCTGCTGTGTACGGATTCCGAGCATTCTCTTTGCTTTCCAGATACAAGGGGGTTGGAGACGTGGGCTGCTTAAAAGAGTTTTCCTCATCTGCTTTGGCTGACAGCGTCTCAATGCAAACACGTTCAACTATAGAATTTTGCCCAAGTTTTATGACACGTTCCCAGTTATCATCCCAGTCAATAATGTCATCTTTGATCAAAACACACCCTAGAAATGTGCTGGTAGTTAAGGCACTCCCCAGAGCCCTTTGTATTTATGATAGGTTATCGTAAATCCTGTGAAGGGGGCCCAGCTGTAAACCTCCAGGAGGGGTCAAATGGCTTTGCTGCTCAGAACTTTGTGCCTTCCCCTGACAAATTTGTGACACCAGTTTTCATTTTAATTGAGCTTTAATTTTTTTTACAGCAATGATGGATGTGGCTGCGAGACAGCAGATGGTGTTGGGAACAGCAAATTAATTATCAGGAAAGGTCATTCTTTGAAAGCACAAAACTTTCATATCTTTCTCCCTTTTTTGTGCCAGTGAAATGTGTCTGCCAGCCAGCATGAGGGACAGTTTTAAAAATAAAAATAAAATGGTTAGATCAATCATATTTGTATCAATTAGATGTCAGAGAACAAATTATCTATGCCGATGTGGTTTCCACGGCATGTGTTTGTAGAGCTGCTGCTGGAGCACAACCAACGCTCTTCAAAAGACATACCTGGTGGAAACTGCTGAGGAATCATTAATTACAGTGAGGCGATGCTTGTTTTCAACACGCGAAGATGAGATCAATAGTCTTCTGATGGAGGAAGACTCACAGCTCCTGAAATCCACTGCTAAATTCACTGTTTCAGTTTAAATGGAGCTGAGTTTTGGGACCAAAAGTTTGGATTAGCACCGTAGCAGACGGTGCAGTGGGGCTGTGCTGCTTACCTGGCCAAATTGCTGCTGCTGCATACTGTGACGGAAAGGAATGAAGTGGAAGCATGGGCAGCATGGTGCAAATGTCCCGGCAGGAGCACCAGATTGGCTTCAACGGTGTGTTTGCACTGCACCAATCTTGCTACCCTCTCTTTCATGGTATGCAGCAGGGACTTGGCAGGAGGGAGGTCGGCAAGCAACACAGCCTGACCACATCATCAGCTATTGAGCATGTCCAGTCCCTACTATCTCCAGAGAAAAGGATCAGATAGCAGGTGATGGGAGATTTCTCAGACAAAGGTTCTGGAGAGCCGCATGGGCTACATCAAGCATGGGGAACCTTTAGCCCTCCAGAAGTTTCTGAATTACAACTTCCATGATCTCTGGCTATTAGCTATGTTTGCAAGGGCTGTTGGGAGTAGTAGTTCAGCAACATCGGGGGGGGGGGGGGGCAAAGATCCCACTCCTAAGCTAGATGGGCAAAACTCTCGTCTGTAGCTTCCTATGACATGATGCTCAAACAGAATGGTTATTGGAGATTATCTCCATTGCTCAGTGGATGCATTCAGATGATTGCCAAAGGCTTCCTAGCCATGGCATACAAAGCTGTGAATGAACACCATAACTGTGTGCCCTTCTCTTAATCCTTCCTGGCCCTCTTCCTGTTGTTCTGGCTTCTGCATTAAGAGCCTGTTTTGAGTTAAGCCAGGGTTCCCTGTTGCATCTGAACAGGCTGATGCGACATCTGTTCTGTCTATGATCCTGGCTTATTTTCCTGGTTTGTTAACTGGCATGAACCCTGAGTTCCTGGGTTCAGATATAACAGGAAACTCGGCTTAATGCCGAACCCAGAGTGCAATAGAAGGATGGCAGTGTAGAGGAGGGGGGAGTGAGGAGCAAACAGCCTTGGTGCTCATCCACACCTCCATAAACCATGGTTTATAAAACCTTTGCAGACCATCTAAACTCAGCCATTGAGTCCTTGGACCAAAATTATATATTCAAGTTGCTTCTCCTCTTTTCCTGAAAATCCACAATTCTTTGGATGGTTAGGTGATGGAGGACCAATTCACGCAATCCCTGAGCACGTAGAGTAGGTGGTACTATAGAAATAAATACAATTAACATGGGTGGCTGCTTTTTCTTGATTGCACTATGATTAACAAATGATTTGTTGTGAACACAAATTGTGATTTGGCACATCTCTGCTCAACTCTCATTAAGTTGATTTGTGCATAAATCACAGCATAAAGGGTTTGTGTGTGTGGTGGGGATCCATGTGCTGTCTGTTCATGAGAACTAGCATTTATTTAAATATCAAGCTGCGTTTGGTAACCAAACTCAAGGAAAACACAGCTACACCACAGATTTCTAACACTGCATGTGCGCGCACCTTGCTCGGAATTCTAGGTAATGCAGACACATCATCTTACAGAGGTTTGTTTTAGAGGCACCCATCTTGTCCACTGGATCAAGCCCACGCAAAACTCCAATTTTAATCCCTCTGTTTGCAAATGATTTGATCTGTGGTGTAAAACAGAGCATATTCTTATCCAAGCAGCATTTGCAAACGGGTGCCAGTGAATGCACAGATGCATTCTGGACAACAGCCGCCACCGCCACTATCTGTGGGTGTTCAGCTTTGCTAATGAAGAAAAGTGCCTTTGGCAACTTTTAATACATTTTTCTTAATATTAGATTTTGTCCCCCTGCATACATAAATATTTGAAATTCAGAGGGTTTAAATACATGTTCACTCACAGCATAAATATTTTAAATGCACAGCCTTTAACTTGTGTTTCTATTCTTCCCTGCAGACTGGTTACATTTCTCCCAACTTCTCAGCAATGTAATTCATGTTAATTCACTGGAGCATAGCCGGGTTGGAAAGAGACAATCAATAGTAAGATTTAACTCCTGCTGGGTTCAGACCATATTGCATACTCTGGCTCTTGGCCGGGGAAAGCAATGTCAGTTTAATGGGGAATTCGGTGGGGGGTTTGTCACTTTCCTGGATTAACATTAAACTCTCACTTTCCCTGTCTTCTCAGATCCATGCCAAAAGCCCTGTGATCCTGGTTCTAATTTCAGCTGGGAATGTTTACTGATCCTAACAAGAGCTGATTCATTTTCCATGAGAGACCACGGTCCCCTACAGATTGTGGCATCTTGTCATCTTGTGCTCCCCCACAAATAACAAACTGATTTTGGCTACACCATTAATCAGATGCCAATGGCTGCCCCAGGCATGTGATAATGAAGGATATCAGAAGTAAGGTTTCATCCTGTCTGTGAGTGCTACATAGCCTGCTATGTACTCCTGATTCAGATGGAAGATCAGTGACAGGCACATTGATTCAGCGTACCTGACACTCATAAGCCATATAAGAATGGTGCCAAATCCTGGGTTGATCTCCATTAGGCCAGGTACCACACCTGAGGGTATCAGGGACTGGCAGGGCTCTGAAGTAGAGGCAGGGGGCTAGGAGAATGACCCAGGGTGCTGGTCGCAAGGCAGCAACCAGGCCAGGGTGCACAGTATGTGGCAGAGGAAAAAGGGACAGTTCAGGTGAGGGATGGGTTAGTACTGTCCTCACCTTCCCCCACCCCACTGTCTCCTTGAACCAGGAGGGGCTTGAAAAGGGAAGAGCAGTGATGACTTCCATGCAGGATAAATCTCAGGTTTCAGGCATGCAACCCATCAGAGGAAGGTATATAACCCGGAAGGAATGGCCCCGCTGTTGCTGCAACTTCTCCATGGGGTCCAGACCATGGACAGCTGCCTAACGACTAGAAGCGTGTGTGCATGTATATCCAGAGCACTGTGGGAGCTGATGTTCCATACTTCTCCATGTATAAGACAAGGTTTTTTTCTTTAAAATTTTTGGTAAAAAGTGGGGGTCATCTTATACATGGATAGTGCATAGGGTGGATGTTTGATTGGTTGCTGCCATGTCTGTCAGTGTTTATTGGGTGTGTTATTGATTGCTGATTCAATGGCTGGTGTTGATTGCAGTGTCAGCAGCAATTGGGCAGGTGATTGACAGGTTCTGCTGGCAAGGGGGCAGATGAGAGGCGGATTTTGTGATGCATGTGCATGTGGGTGAGCGATTTCTGGGTAATCCTCCGCAAAAAAGCTCAACAACTCTGGGCAATCCTCCCCCCCCAAAGTTCAACAACTCTGTGCCATCTCCCTCCATTTTCTTAAATTTGAGTCCCCCCAAATTTATACACGGGGGCGTCTTATACACAGAAAATTATGGCAATTGTTTTTCGTGCCAATAAAGAGTTAACTATCAGATGTGCGCCTTCCTTGTCTGGGGTGGGCTGTGACAGAGGCAATAGCAAGACAGGCTTGGGTTGTATAGACCCCGTCAAGCACACCTGCAGTTGGGCTTGGGATTCATCTCCTGAAGCCACATCATCTGTTCCTACCCAACTTACAGAGCAATCCTAATGAGGGGATGTGCAGACTGGCAAATCTACAGCTGCATCCAAAGCTCTGCCAGCTCATGCTGGCCAGGGTAAAAGGTGGGGTTCCCTCTCTTGATCTGCCAGTGGTATAGTTGAGAGGCCAAAGATTCAACCCTTCAGGGGATCCATGAGGCTTTGGATCCAGCAGATCCAAAGCTGGCAGATTCCTCCCAGTGCCCCATTTGGGGACTTTCTGGTGGTTATCACTAGCTGGAAAACTGCTGGTTTTCATGCCCACTAGGCCTGTGCTGTTCCTCTGTGCAAGTGGAGGCTAATGGAAAGATGCTTGTGTGCTATTTTCCCTGCCCCCAGCACCAACAAAGGGGAGAGCATCACTGCACTCTTAGTAAAAGTGTAGGAAAAACAAGCAATGCTTAGTTTCACTTGTAAGGAAAAGAAGCAATGAAGATCCTTTCGTATTTCATATGAACTTTATTGTGTTGGTATTTGGGGAACTGCTTCCTGGGTTGGGCTTCTCAATCAGAATATTGGGAACTGCCTTTTACTCATACAGATGGTCCATTTACAGATATAGATGAATGGAACTGTCAATTCCAGGTCTCTCCATTTCTCATTTTTCCAATCTTAAATTTATTTCTCCACTCTTCTATAGCAATCTGCATTACAAAAATCCCCATGAATATTTGTCAGCATTTTAGTGCAAAATTATCCGGGGGGGGGGGGTTTACACATTCATATGCAGTTTTGACTAATGCATTGACAAGGAATTTCTCCTAATATAATGCATTTTGCACATTGTTTTCACATGTGTTCCTTATTATGCATCTTTGTAAACATTGGTTGGTTGGAGCATTGCATTGCAAAATTCAGAGGAGTATAAATTTCAAAGAATGGCTGTGTTTTGGGTCTTGTATTGTTTTCGAGAGTGCGAATTAGGTAGGTTTAAATGCAAACTGAATAGAATTCCTTCCACATCCCTATTGACAGGCCACCTGACAGGCACATTGGTGACTTTTAATCATTTTACTTGTTCCTTCCCTCCTTTCCCTCTTGCACATTCTCAACAGCAGCATACCAAACTGAAATATATTAAACTAAACATAACAAGATAAAATACCACAGAACCAGGAAGGACATTAACTATGTCTTTGTAAGTTGCCTGTACAATCAAATGAGTAAGACAATGATACATGATATCCAAGGCCCTCTTGACAAAGGATGAAAAATTGGCTTTAAAAAAAAGGAAGCAGAAAAAATGACGAGGCTGTCCTCTGAGTCCTGAGTGACCAAGGTCTTTTTGCTCACATAGATTTCTTACAGAAACCAATGGATATTTTGCCTGGGTAAGAAGTGAGAGACCCTTGGATTCAACTTTACCACCCAAGTCTTGTCAGTAGATACTAGCTGTCACGGTAAGAGAGGTGTACAATGAAAAGAAATAGCTGTTCTCACTGCTGTACAATTCCCTGGAGATTTTCTGATAACAGGAATTGGATTAAATCAGGCTTGGATGCTTTAGATTTTATCAGCATTTTTGATTGACAGTTGCGTGTTTTGTTCGCAAAATTCTGTGCTGTCAACCTTACTATTTATCTGCAACTATTAGCATTTGTTTGTTTGTGAAGATTAGTGGGGCGGCCATTCGTTCAGCATTGACACACGGATGAGGAACAATGCTTCCACCCCCAACCCCCACAGACAGTGCTGCCCTCATTAGCGCTATCACAGCAGTAGCAATGTAGTAATATTTCTTCATTAACATAATGTTTAGATCACTTCCCAACCACGGATCCTGAAGCTGTTTAAAGAATAAAATTCTAGCACTAAAATGTTAAAAAGATATAAAATCAACTGAGTATTCAAATATGCAAAAAACAACAACAAAAAAACCCCTAAAAACTAAATAAAACCAACAGTGAACAATAAAGAATGTCAGGGATGTGCATCATCTTCATCTTCATCATCATCATCATTTATTTATTTATACCCTACCCATCTGGCTGAGTTTCTCCAGCCACTCTGGGCGGCTTCCAGCAAAATATTAAAATACAATAATTTATCAAATATTAAAAGCTTCTCTATACAGGGCTGCCTTCAGATGTCTTCTAAAAGTCAAATAGTTGTTTATTTCCTTGACATCTGATGGGAGTGCGTTCCACAGTGCAGGCGCCACCACCAAGAAGGCCCTCTGCCTGGTTCCCTGTAACTTTGCTTCTCACAGTGAGGGAACCCCCAGAAGGCCCTCGGCGCTGGACCTCAGTGTCCAGGCTGAACGATGGGGGTGGAGACGCTCCTTCAGGTATACTGGGCCAAGGCAATCTAGGGTTTTAAAGGCCAGCACCAACACTTTGAGTTGTGCCTGGAAACATACTGGGAGCCAATGTAGGTCTTTCAGGACCGGTGTTATGTGGTCTCGGCCACGATATCTAAAATGAACCAATAATCTAGTTGGGGGGAACTGGCACAAGTATGTTAACAGGCAGAGTGTGAGAGTGTGGACCCTAGAATCAATCCAGACGTGCTCTTCTCAGTAGCAGATGGCATGGAGGGTCTGTGCCACTCAGCTGACCTCCCATTGGCTAAGTCACTGCGGCATAGTGGGATGGAGAGGGGGAAGAGGGAAGTGGCAGCATGGACCGTGAATAGCAAATGTGCTGGCATGAGTGCCCCATTGGCTGCATGGATGCATTCACACTGCGCTGACCTCCCCACCGCCTCATCCCCCACTCTCTTCAGCAGAGAATTGGCCAGAAGGGGGTCAGACGAGTGTTTCAGCCCCACCATGCTATGGCTCTTCTACTTTGCAGACAGATGCTCAGCAGCTAGAGAATTCCATAGGTTTTTGCCCAACTCCTCACCCTAAGTAGTACAACACTATCACAGTGCTAATCTGCTGGGAAGGATAGAAGAGGGACATAGGGCCAGGACATTCCCCCTCTATTATTACCGGTATATTATATATGTGCTGGAGAGGGCATGCATACTTGCTTTCTCACTATAAAATCATAACTGTTGAGAGGACCTCAAACTTAGAGGCCCCCTAGCATCAGTGGTGGAGCAACATGCTGCAGCCCTTGGAGCAGAGAACAGGCGGGGGTGTGGCTGGCTCATTGCCTGCAGGGGTGTGGCACATGTCCAGGGTTGCATGGCGTGCACCCCGGGAGGGCGCGGTGCATGTCCCAGGGGGGTGGCCACGATGGCACCTTTCCCCAAATGGTGCCCAGGGCAATGCGCTCCCCCGCCCCCCCATCGTACGCCAGTGACTAGCATAACACCCTGCTCAGTGCTTGCTTGGACTGCATGCTCATTATCAGGGCACACACAGAGAGAAGGAGAGATGTGACTTATTCCCTCAGGAACAATTAGTTCTAGAGTTCCTTAGTCCCTACTGGCATTTCCATTCAATGCTGACTGCAAGCCCCACTTTGGGCAGGGATCGGCTGCATTCTGGAGCTCCTGATCACAGCTGACCCAAGCAGGTTCCACTTTGGGAAAGAATCCTCTTCACTTGGAACTCGTGAGCAGAGCTAAACCCAGCTGCAGCTGTTCCTGGACTGGGAGAGTCTGACCACAGTAGTTCTGGCACTGGTAACTTCAAGACTTTAACTAACAGAATGCACTCTATGCGGGGTTTCCTTTGCAATCAATCTGGAAACTGCCATCAATACAGAATGCTATAGCACGATTGCTGACAGGAGTTAGTTCCTACCAGCATATTGCACATCTGCTCAAAGATCTGTACTGGCTGCCAATTTGTTACTGGTTCAGGGTTTTACTGTTAGTACACAAGGCCCTTAACAGCTTGGGGCCAGCTTACTTGAAGGATTGCCTTGCCCCTTATGAGCCAACTCGACGGCTTCCATCTGCAAAATTTGCACTTTTACAAGTGCCATAAAATGTCAGTTCCACATTTTGCTAGGAGCTAGTTTTTCAGTGTAGCAGCGCTGTTGCTTTGGAACTCCCTGCTGATTAATATTAGGCAGGCGCCCTCACGATACTGTTTCAGATGCCTGTTAAAAATATTTTATTTCAGGAAGCCTATCTGGACACATAATTTAGTTGTGTACACTTGTTTTTAACTTCTGCTGATTTTTATCTGTGTTTGATTGATGATTGCTTTATGCACAGCCCTTGGAGGTATTTATTTTTAAATTAAGTGGTTTATACATCTTTCCAAATAAAGCAAAACAAACTCTAGTTTTACCATTATTTTCCTGCAAACTACAGAATGTCAGCGCACCAGGTTAGCTTGTCTCCTTTCAAGCTTTCAAGCTGTTGTTTTATTTTTAGTCTTGTGTAAAATTGTGCCTTCCTGTAGCCAGCAGAGGGCTTAAGAGCACAGAGCTGGAACAGCTACCTGAGCTAGAGTTAATCTTGACTCTGAAGGGGAAAAAAACAACAGCACAACACCAACAAACCTAACTGTAAATATATCTGTGTCCTACTTCTTCCCTGTCACACATTTAAATCTATTTGATCCATACTAATGGATTGATCTACAAGTTTGTGCACACACATCCTGCTTGGGGCGGCCCAGCTGACAGCAATGCACAGATCATGACCTGTCACATCCACTCAGGCTCACCTTAGCCAGGAGCTGCTGGGAATGAATCCAATTACAGGATAAAGAGTTTTCTTCCCCTTCCATATGGTCTCTACCACTCTCCAGCTTTATCTCCATTTAACCCCTTTCCCATTGGGTGAGCTCACAAGCCACAGATAAGCAGCTCAGCTCCTCAACAATGCACAACTTGGTCTCTACTGGGGATAGAGAGGGGCAGGCAGGAGGGGTGGAAGTCTGGCTATAATAGGAGATTTCCTTTCTCCTGCTCAGCAGGAAAGCAGCAACCCTTGCCGAGAATTAGGAAACAGGTCAGGACATCATTTAGGGAACTGAGCAAATGTTTAGCCAGCCTGTGAGCTTGCTTGCCTCACTGCTGGTTTCCACTGTGACCTTGGGCAAACCTCATGGTCTTGCCAAATGTTCTGTTTCCTGGCTCTCCCACTTCATGCACAGGATAAAATTGCTTTTATTGCAGACGAGACAATTTTGTTCCTCTGAAGCTGCAGCCAGTGGGACCTTGTTTTGAAGGTTTTGTTTTGTTTTGAGATGTGGAAACCAACATGCCTGCATCAGTGTGTGGGGAAGTGGAGATAAGAAATGGAACCCCACCCAAGCAAGGCATTGCAAGGGGCAAAATGGTCTAGAGAACAAAATGTACTGGGGTTCAATAGACAGGAAGGATGGGCAGTGTAAGTGGAGAGATCTCATGCGCCAGGTGTCACAAGCACAGCTAATCTGTTCCTCAGGCAAGAATTGGAAAATGACCTGGAAATATTTGTAATGGCCAAGGTCAACAGGCACTAATGATCAGGGAGGGGGATGGAGTTCAAGAAGATATCTAGAGGACAGGAATGCAGTAGGTCTTCCAAGCTGAGACTATAGAGCAGCTGTCACTTATCCCAGAGTTGCTGGAACAAGCCTAACAGCTCCAAGTCCAACATTTATTCTGTACTGCTCATTTTTACATTGATGGTTGTTAACACATGGTATACCTACTATCAAGGCTGGCTCAAGAAATTTTGCTTCCTGAGGTGGAATAGTGAATAGACACCCCCCACAGAAGCTAAGGAGCATAAGACTCAAGCCCTGATGTCATCATGGCGCACATATCTCCACCCACATCTACGGCACCCTGATGAAGTTGAAAGGGGTGAGAGTAAAGTGAACAGTGTAGTGACTCCTGGGTAACTTGAACTAAAAATTACAAGAGAGAAGGAAGGTACTTGGCATGAAGCTGAGTACAACCCATGTTCTTTGTAATGTGTAGTTTTGCCCCCGTCTGGACTAGATTTCTAAGCAAACTGTATTTCACACCTTCAGCTGTCCAGATGCATTCTTTTCATAACAATATTCCCTCTTTTCCCACTAGCTTTGCTGAGAGTAAGTGTATCATAGCATACAAATGCTGAGTGCTTAATGCCTGTAGCATTATTTATCCCCTGGCACTCTGATCCACAGCCCCTCTTTAATGAAGTACCAGGATTTAACCCAAAGAGATCATTAGTGATTATTTCTAAGGTGAGCACAGGAAGTGACTCTGGTTTTATCCCGTTGAATAAAAATAAGGTTTCCATAGTGTCCCCGTTCCAGAATGAGTAGCTGTGAATTTGCAGCTCTTTGGGACACAGTATATTAATATTGGGGTTTGTTTTCTTTGGAAAGTTGCTTTGAGTTGCCTGTGGCAAGAATA
Source organism: Podarcis erhardii (assembly GCF_964252035.2). Classification (NCBI taxonomy): domain Eukaryota; kingdom Metazoa; phylum Chordata; class Lepidosauria; order Squamata; family Lacertidae; genus Podarcis; species Podarcis erhardii. The sequence goes on along the minus strand of NC_138510.1, from coordinate 46,819,768 downwards.
CGCACCTAGTAAATTTAACAAATAATAATTCAGATTTTAAAGTGCATATATAATATTGGAGGTCATGGAGAAGCTACCAGGTCCGGTCATCCCCCTTAGTCAGGAAGGAGTGATTCTCTCTTTCAAATGGTGAAAAGAATCTTAATGGGGCTACTAAATCCCCTGCACAGTCTGACAAACTCTCCTCCTTCCCATTTACTGCAACTGAAGGACAGGTCCAATTTGTATAGAAAGCAGGCTCAGGGGAATGGCTGGGAAGTGTTAACAAATCACACTTTTTGTTATTTAAACCCCAGCGCATCTTCTTCAAGTGACTCAGGCCCAGGCCAAAAATAGCATTGTTTTATCACCCCCAGTGAGCGTCCTTGCCAAGAAGCTTTCTGCTTTTCAAACTGTATTGTGCAATCAAAGCTGTCCATTCCCTTCTAGTTCATCCATCCCCCTTCCCTAAGCCATTTCCTCCTTTTTTGCTTCCATCTCCTGGCCTGGGGTTATGCACTGGAGGGATCATAACCACTGAGCTTGGCAGGCAAACACACTCACCTCCTAAATGAGTGTACCAGAGCTTGTCACAAAGGTGCATAGATGGCTCAGAGCGATTGCCTTACAGACTGGGAACACAGAGAATCACAGCTATTTCAGGCCAGGAAGGGGATTCATTCAAGGGTGCTGATTGTAACACTGCAAAGACATCGAAAGTCGTCTCCTTACAATGCTCCTGACCTTTGAAGAAATAAATTGACCCCAATCTCAACAGATCTGTTGTATGTGAGGCTAGGATTTAACAAACTTTAATACTATGAGGTATAATAACTTGTATGTCTAACCCCCACCCCCTCGGGCTTCATTCATGACTGGGCTTGGTAAGCCAACCTATTTTCCCCAAAGACGGGAACAATAGGATGTTTTCAGAGCCCAGTTTCAACTCTAAAAACCCTCTTCCACTCCTGATAACATACGAATGCCCTTGCATCAGGAGCTCCTGATCCCTTTCACTTATCTGTGGCTGCAGCAACACCAGAGAGAGCAGCAGAATGCACCTATAGGGAAAACTCCATCTTTCAAGGCCCTTGGCATGCTGTTTCAGGCACCTGGGAGGTGAGAGGAAGGCCTCCAGGTCTTCCTGTCCACTGTCACTGTTGCTGCAGTCACCACTTCTGCCATATTTCAAGCTGTGGAAATCTGGACAGAAAAGCTGTCCAAAAGTTGGGCAAAATGGCAAAAAATGCAGTTTTTGAGCTATTTTTATGGGAAAACAACTGCCATGCGCCTGGATTTTCCCTGACATTTCCCAAATTTCCACCCGGACACTGCTCCACTGATGGAAGGCTCCTTTGGATTAAAGAGCTTTTCATCAATGGAGGAGCACCAATTGGATGTAACTCACAGAGAGCAAGATGCTACCTTGCTTTGAGTTTCCTGCTGCCTTGTTGCCCTGAATCCTTCCTACTTTTCTTGGAGTGTGAAGGCTTAAAGAAAAAGGAGTCATGCAAGTGTGCTTAGGTCCAATATTGCACAAGAGGGCAAGGGACAAGGGGCACATTCTGCACCAGTATCATAATAATGGTGGCATCTCATTCAGTATTATAACTGACGTTCATTGAGGCCGAAGTTCACGGTGGTTAAACTCCTTGGAAAATATAACCCAGACAGACTTGAGATTCTAAATGGGAGATAAAGTTCTTTGAAACCTTGGCTGAAAAGTATAGGTTGTAAATTACCAGCCTCCAAATTGAGTGCTTGTCATTTATGTTTATGAAATTATTAAGGCTGTATATTTTTCACAGTAAGCAATTGCTTATTTCACGGTACAAGGGGTATTTTTTCATGGTATGTTATCCCCTCCTCAAGATTTGTTTCTGAAAATCTTAATACAGGAAAATAAACTGTCTGACATTAGGTGGATTTTAACAGTTAAGCTCTGGTGGTTTCTTTCTTTTAAATGAGATGTAGAAACTCAGGTGGCATGCTTTTGCTCATTGTAACATTTGAAAAGCCAGAAGAAGAAAGACTGGGAGTGACAGGACCATAAAGATCAAAATGGAATGTTCCTTGTTTGAGAGGAATCCTTTAGCTCAATGCAGGTGGTTATCTTGGCCTTTTTTGACCAATGATGGATGTTTACACACCATATGGATAGATCTTTCCCATCCCTTCTAAGGCAGAATCCCATGTAGGTTGCCTGAATGGAATCCAAAGATCTTGCTCATGCATTTTAATGCACTAAGGATTTTCACAGAAAATAATAAGGTATACACATATAATAGCCCATAATTAGAATAACAGCATTAGATTTCTGAGGCTTGAGAAATACTTCCTGGATTACAGCATGGCACACAGAAATATTATTAGATCTTAATACTTTAATGTGTTTTTAATTGCAATGGCTTAAACAACTCTAAGACCCAACTGAAAAGATTGCTGTGAAAGAACTCAGATGAATGAATAAACAAGCATTATTTCAGATTGCTTTTTCTTAACAAGATATGGGGGTGCTATTCTATCTGATATTGGGTCCCCTCCACTATTTTTAATTTTTTCCCTGTTACTGGATTTTATTACTTTAATGATGGTTTGATGTATATATGTTTGATTATGTATATTATATTGTTTTATGGAAGCTTCCAAGGATGTTTTCCATGAAAGATGGTTTCTAGGGACTGCACAGCCTCTCCTGATTCAGATGGAATAGAGGGAGAGGGAGAGAGAGAGAGAGACTGATGACACTGTGCCACAACCCCCTGGATGATTGCTCCCAATGGCTTCATATAGAAGAGCATAGGAGACAGAATGGACCCCACTGCCCAAAAGCCATGAAGCTTTGCAACTGTCTCCTAGTGTTACTTCCTGGTAGTAATGCTGCAGGTAGGAGCAGAGCTACTGTAATACAACACCAACTCCCACTTCCCTGGGTCATTCTAGGCTGACACCATGCAGGGCCAATGGTGCCGAAAGCCACTGACAGATCAAGAAGAACCAAAAGAGTTGCCCTCCCATTGTCCCTCTTCCAATGAAGGTCATCAATCAGGGCAACAAAGGCTGTTTCAGGGCTAAACCTGGTCTGAAGCTATTTTGAAATAGGAAACCTAGATGATTTGCTTCCTCCAAACATACATGCAGCTGGTTGGCCACCTCTTTATAATCTTACCCATGAAGGGAATATTAGAAACTGGGTGGTAATTTTATACAAGCTTTGGATCTAGGAAGGGCCTTTTCAAGAGGGGCTTCAGCCGTCTCCTGCAGTGAGGCATTAACCACTTCATGGACCCAGCCAACCAATCTCCTCCTACTAGATTTTACCAACCATAGTGGGCAGGGATTGAGACTCCACATATTCAGCCTTAAGGCTGCAAGTGTCTTGTCCACATTATCAGGCTGCAGCAACTGAAACTGATCCCATGGCAGTGCTTCAGGGACTTCCAACAAGCCTGAACTAATTGTGGCATTAAATTTGGCACAGTTCCAAGCAATTTTGTCCTCAAAGTGCTTCTCAAAATCTCTTGCAGCAGGCTATTGAATGGTTCATTGTTAATGATATTGTACTGGTTTGTACTTGAGGCAGTTTACAACCAGTTTTAAAAATAAATAAATGAATGTTTTAATAAGAACCTTCGACATGCAGTTTTTCAAAGTGTTTGTAGTTCTCTCCCTTTTATAGGCAAAGAGGTGTACAGGGTTTGAGTGGGGAGGCAGCAGTTTCAGGCATCTGGATATACCCTAACGAGCTTTGGATTAAATATATCACTTCCCAACTCTATTACTAGTGAAGAGAAAGTTGGGGAGAACCTAGTTCATGTCCAAATATGCACTGGAAAGCCAGTCAATTGACCTGTATCATTTTCCTCCCCTGAGTTTAGCTGAGGTCTTCAGCTGTTGACTGCCTATTGCTGACCTGATGATAACTCTAAATCCATGTCAAGTAAGGACTTCAGCATCTATCTATTATTCTTCAGTGAAGATCGGGCACATAGAAAGACACTGGAATGCAATATCTAGCAGACACAGTGGAAGAAGCATAGAGCCAAATAAGAAATCTGACATATCTGTATTAGCAAAGAAGAGATCTATCTATCTGTCTATCATCTGTCTATCATCTATCTATCTATCTATCTATCTATCTATCTATCTATCTATCTATCTATCATCTATCCAACGGAATATCCATTTAGGTATGACATGGATTCCAAAGAATTACCGGTATTTGATCAGTGGATCCTAAAAATTCAGAATTGCATAACTGTGAGTCAAACACTGTAACTCACATAGAGAGAGGATGAGATGATCATGGATTCTGTGGTTAGTTAAGGATAGCATTTTGATGTTTTGATTTGGATTTCCCTGCTGGAAATGTGAATATACAAAGTAGAAGTGGCATTTTCCTTTGAAATAAATATTTGCCTTGGAGGCAGCCCACACTGTTGCTAGCAAAGAAGCACTTGGGACCATCTAATGAAATGAAATTGATTGACAGCTGGTTCAGGATAAGCAAAAGGGAAATGTTTCTTCACATAATACATAATTAACATATGGATTCAATTGCCACCAGATGATGGCCAGTAGTTTTAGATGATTTTTTTTGAAGGATTAGACAAATCAATGGGGCATGATTCAGTTAATGGCTCTTAGCATGGTAGTTACTCATGAAACCTCTGTATTACGAGCAATGCAATCCTCACATTGTAATGCCAACCCAAGAAGCAGAACCTTCCCATGTGGTGCCCATAGATCACCAGGTGCAGCCTGATGCTTGAGTGCCTTGGCCTGATCGTTCTGTGCTTTATCAGAGGTGTCCTAGTTCTCTGTCCTTTTAAAACCACGGCTAAAGGATCAGAACATGCAGGTGATGCAGATATTGTTCCTACTCTCTGGCCTTCTGTTCTTTCCTGGAAGCCTCTGCTACAAAACCTCCCCCCACCTTTGCTCAGTGCTCACAGAGCTTTGGGGACAATCCAGTTCCTTCATCTACATGACGTTGACTTTTTCCATCTCTCTCATCCTGGCAGAGGGGAGGGGAAAAGGAATGAGAGATTACAGAATTGGATTAGGGCAATGAAACCCGGCAAATGCCACAGATTAGACAGAGAGCTCTCCTTACAAGGTTTGGATCCTTTGCCTCATTTCAGGAAGGCCTCCAATTAAAGAAAACAGGCTGTGAGAAGGCAAGCAGTAGACAATTTGGAGGGTTTTGATTTGGAGTTACTTATTATCCTTGCTCTTTTATCTATCCATGGTTTGAAGTTCCATGTAAGTTAGGGTTGAGCCCCAGGCAGCATGGCCAATGATCAGGGTGATGAGTGGGCCACAAGTTCCACATCCCTGAAATGGTTCCTAGGCTTTCCAAATGTCCCTTTTTACCAGGAACATCTTCTTTGTGGTTGATCTCCTTCCCCAGAGTTTCTAGAAGTTAACAGTGCTCTCTTAATCCTGCTCAGAAGCAAATCTCATTAAGTTCCATGAGGCTTACTCCCAGTAACTGTCTATAGAAATTCAGCCGAAGAGCACAATCCTATTCTTATTTACCTAGGAATAAGTCCCAGTAGACATGGATATAGATGGGATTGCACTCTGTATCTGGTGAACGGCGAGTGGTCACAACTTGTCTTGCACGCATATAGTGTGCACGCATATAGTTCAGGAGGTACAGGGCTCCTCCTGAACTTTTCATAGCTGTGTAGAAGAGGGGCGTTTCAGCAGGTGGAGCTTGCATGACAGCCCCTTCATCTACACAATGGTCCTCTTTTGTACCTGTCCACCCTAAGCATGTGCCTATAAATCCATGTACATGAGTGATAAGCTACTTGTGATGCACAGCCTACCATATTACACACTGTCGCTGCTGCTGAGACATATGTAATACATATAAATTAACCTATTTTAGGACAATTATGTTTTATAGTATATCTGTAGCCTAAGGAGCAAACGCACGCTTGGTTTTTAATCAGCTGGGCAGGTTGCTGCAGAGTAATGGAAAAGATCACCCACAGAAGGTCATTAAGAGCCTTCAGTGAGGTGTCATAATGGAGGAGGTGGGGCTATGGGAGTCATCCTTCAAATGGACAACTGACGTGTTGCATGCCTGTTACTGTTTACAACTGTGAAATGTCGTAGGGTGTTGGCTTCAAGTTTCTGGGACAAAATGGCTTCACATTTGTAGAGAGGCTGTTCCATGTTGCAGGCCATTCCTCTGAAGCAGTTTGCACATGATACTAACTTTATATACCTTAAAGTAGTGAAAAGATATGGTTAAACCTTGAGATGTAACCGCTCAGATTTCCGGGCCATAAGGAATGATGACTGTTGTGTCTCTTAAATGGAAGGGTGTGTGTGTGTGTGTGTGTGTGTGTGTGTGTGTGTGTGTGTAATGTTCATTCCTCATATTTTGGCTCTCAAAGGGCTGGCTAAAACACCATTAAAAAAACTGTATGTGGGAAAATCTCTGCCAGGCGTATTTTCCCTCTCTTCTCTAAAGCAGATCACCTACTCTATGAGTCCACATTTGCTCAGCACATCTTAGAAGTAAAACCCCCCACTATGTTTATCTTTTGCTTCGAGAAATTATTTGCAGGCTTGAAAACTAAAATTGCATAGGACTGGGACATCTCACTGTATTTGCACAGTAGCAATAAGGCAAGTCCTGATAACAGGATTCATACTTCCTTAGAACCCTTGGAGTTCAATTTATTGCAGGAACTGCTGCAGGCATGGGCTATGTTTGTTTGAGAGAAAGTATTGCCAACTTTCTTTTGTCACCCTACAGCTGACAGATCCAACACAGCTGTATGTCTTTAAGGCTACAACCCTACTGTATGTACACATACCTGGAAATAAGCCTCATTGAACCCAACTGATTCATAGGATTGCATTACAAGCCCAGTTGCTTTCTGTGGATTGTGTATGCATATTAGGGCTGGTACATTAATTTATTGATCAGCTTACTCAGTTATATGTCTTGGGGAGTTTGCAAAATGAAAGTCATATTAAAAATATACACAAAAGAGAAACATTAGCAAAATTCCCATAAATTGCATAATAAACAGCATCATGAAAATGACTTACAGAGTAAGCTGAAGTCCCTCTGCACTAGGTTGTCTGGGTGTGTGTGTGTTGGACTGGGTAGAGGTGTCACTCTACTCAGCCCTATCAGCCTCCATCAGTCTCCCATTGGACGCTGCCTACAGAGGGAAACAGGACCTGCCCCTTCCATTGAAAATGGCAGGGAGAGATCAGGGCAGGCTGGATTTGCTGGAGGAGAAATTAGATTTGGTCCACACTGAAATGCAAGCCTATTTTATCTTTCCAAAACAATGTGCAAAGTGAAACACAGACATCCTTAATGGACCTTTGAAGCAAAACTGAGAACCCAAAGTTGGACTGGAAGCAGAAAACCTGGAGAGAAGTCCAGTTAGGAGAACAAGAGTCTAAGTGGGGGACAGCTGGCCATCGCTTAGGAGCAGAAGGGCAGAGAAGTCCCTGAGGAAATACTCCAAGCCTGAGCCAAGGAGTAGGAAAATATTGCTTGCTACTCCAACATTCAGTAAAGCTAGATTCAGTTTGCATTCAAAGGTCAACCTGCCTCATTCACACTTCCTGAAACAACAGGAGGACTGAAACACAGCCATCCTTTGAATTTCACACATCTCCAAATTTTGCAATGCCATTCTCCAGCCAAGTAATGTATGCAAAAACGCATACATTCAAATGTGAATTCAAATGAATATATTAATGAAAACATAAAAAATGTGCTATGTTAGAAAAAAAATTGCATGTGAAAATGAAATTTGCAGTAAAATGCTGGTGAATTTTACAGAGGACTTTAAAAAAACAATTTGCAAACAGATGCGAAAAGGTAAGGAACTGAATGTAAGGCTGGGAAAACTAGAAACTAGGAGAAATCAGAATGGACAGATTTGCCCAGCCCTGTGTAGCAATTTGGGTCCTTCTCCCCCATCTTCCACCCGAGCCATTACACACAGGGCTGGCTTACCCATAGGCGTTAGGAGTGTGGGGCACCCGGGAGCTGGGCTCTCAGGGGCGCCAGGACGAGAGTCCAGGGCCAAGATTTGGAGTCTGGGGATTTGAAAAGCCAGGCCAGCCGACAGCCGCTGCTGAGCGGAGCAGAGCCCGTCAGAGCACTGCAGGCTTTTTTGCTGCGGGCGCTGAGGCAGCCAGCTGGATCCACCCTCCTGTGTGCCTGGGATTGGTGGGCCTTTGAGAGGCACGCCCAGTGCATGCATTGTGCTCACACAAGGCGTGCAGCTTCCCTCCCAAACCTCTGCGGGAATTGTTCTCCTCCTGCAGTGGCATTGTGCGCTCGCCACCCATATGGCTGGCAGGTGCACAGCTTCCCTCCCAAGCTTCTACAGGGATTGCTCTCCCCCTCCACCCGCAGTGGCATGGGAGAGAGTTGCGCGTCCCCCCCAAAAAGCTCAACAACTTTGGTCTCCCCCCCAAACTGGGGGCATTGGGCAGTTTTTTGCACCCCGGCACTGCATATGCTAAAGACGGCCCTGATTACAGCTGGCAGGGCTTTCAATGTACTGGCGCCCCTTCCCTTCCTGTTATGCCTCACTTGGCAGGGGGTTAGAATTGTTCCTTTCACCCACCAGACTCTAAAACAGTGGTGTGCCTTGGGTCTTAAAGATTGGGGCACAATCAGTAACAGCTGGTGGGGCAGCACAGGCAGGGCTACATTGTTCATCTGGCTTCCCAATGCCACATGTTGCCACAGGTTACTAAGAGGGAAACTGGCAAGGCAGCCAGAAGCTCAGTGTGGTTTTGGGGCAGCGCTACAAGTATCAAAATGGCTCTGCTTCTATACCTGCACCACACCAAGCTCCCTGCTGCTTTGCCCGCTCCTCCTGTTGGCAAATAGCAGTGATACAGATCCCTGGAAAGCCAAGTCAGCAATGCAGTGCCCCCTGCCACGTTCCACCAGAAACACATATTTCAGTGAGGAGATGAGATCGTTCGGCAGAACATTTGTTATTTTGCTGCATCTTGCAGTATTTTAAGCACTCACGAGAGTAAGAACTGCAACCCTTCTACTTTTTCATACCCTCCCACATGTCGAAGGCAGAAACCAGGATTCCATCTTCTGGGATGCCATTTTTTCCTCATGAGAGCATGGCAGCCATTTTGGGCGCCATGATCTCACACAATTTTGGGCCACCCCCGAAAAAGCGGGGTTTTTTGGGAGCACAGTGCCCTAAAACACGTGTTTTGGGGTGCCACATGAGATCACAAGAAAACCACTTTTTGGGGGGGAGGGGACCCACACGAGATCACAACACCCAAAATGGCCACTGTGCTGTTGTGAGAAAAAATTGAGATGTCCTGGTTTTTCCAGGACATTTGATGGGTACACATTTTTAGCTGGCTGGAGCCATTGCAGGACAGTCTAACACTGAGGATCTCTGTCTGTGGCTTCATATGCACACAGTAGTAGCAGCATGAAGCCACAGGACTTGGGCAAACATTCATATGATGAGTTCTTTTTAAAGCTATTTTATTGGGGCTCAGCTTTTCAGTCTGCTGTGAATATTAGCAAGTCATCTGCAGGGGGCTGTGATTGTCTGATGTCATATATCAGTGACAGCCCACATCAACAAATTATGAGACTAAATTGGATTTCTATAAAAAGCTGGTGGCATGAAGTCCCATGACAGATCCTTCCTGATGAGAAACGCAGAAAGGATACATGATGACATAAAAAGTGAGCTTCTCTACTACCATTTTTCTGAGTTAAACTGTGATCAGTTTGTGGCTGAAATCCTGAAACTGAATTAGAGAGCCAGGAAAGGCTCGCTGGGGTTAATTACATCTGTTTATTTCTTTTCAATTGCACAGATGTGAATTTACTAGGCTTTTATGGGGTAGACTGAAGTAGCAAGTAGAAATGAAGCCCCTGAGACTTAGGGAATCCTAACTTTGCAACACATACTTAGGAATTTTATAGAGCATCTCATGTTTTTCCTTTCCTCTCATATCTTTCAGTACCCTGGGAAAAGAAATTGTAAAAAGAACATTGTGGTTTAAAAATCTGGGTTGTGAAACAGGCAGAGGCATTCCAGCCGAGTCAATTAAGATTTTGTGCCTGCCAAAGGTGGGCCTGGATGTGGTGGACTCATTAAAGAACTGCATTTGGAACCTGACAATTTCTATTGGATTGCAGATCCATACATTAGGTACATTGGGACCTAATATTAATGGGATGAGGGCATTGCCTTCTTTTATCCATGCACACAGCCTGGTCACCCAGCCAACACCAGGCCTCATTCACTGTGAGAAGCCATGGATGTCATCAATCCCTGAATGTGCTAGACCATGGATGTCCAACAGGTCGATCGCGATCTACTGGTAGATCCCTGCGAGGTTTTGGTAGATCGTGGTCAATCTCTGGCTCCCTTTCCTTAGTGCTGCTAAAACTGACTCCTCCCCACCCTCTTGCCCTGCTCTCCATTGTTGTTTGATCTCTGGAAGGGAAGACGGAGCTTTCTCTGCGCTGCTGTTTTCATCCATAGCTAACTTTTTGTAAGTGACTTTTTGTAAGTGATACTGTTGTCCTTCACCTTTAACTCCCCAAAACAGAAGTCCAGCCCCCAAAGCTTTCCTCCTCACTAAGAAAAGCTCAACAACTTTGAGCTGAATCCCCCCAAAATGCGGGTAGATCACTGCCAGTTTTTAATTCTGAAAGAAGTATTTGGAGAGTTGGCCACCTCTGTGCTAGACATATTAGTGGAGATAATTTCAGAGCCTATCATAGACAAAATATATTGCTAAATCCACTAAATCCATAGATTCTTTAGATTGTATATAATGCTCTCTATGTGTAGTTTTGCAGGTGCAATGGGACCTCCATTTCCTATCATCCCCCAAAATCTGCTCTAAAGTATTCCATAACTCTCCAGTACTGGTTTTGAGGGTGCCTGGGTGTGAGTAGAAGAGGCAGGAGAGGAAGAGGATTCTCAGTTGCACACATAGAAGCCTGTGGTGCCAGTGGAGCTGCAGAGATGGATATAGCCCCATATTTTGCTTCAAGGTTTTGGAGAGACTGAAACTCATTTTTTTTATAGAGTCCACCAAATTTTTTCAGTATAGAAGCTGACACTTCCACAACACTTAAAATGATGCTTAAAATGAAGAGGTTTATTGGGAAACCCAGAATGTCTAAGATGTATCCATGTTTGGTAATCACCGGGAGCAAAAGGATTCTGTTCAATTTATTGCAGTAGTTACTTGAAAACATGTTTCTTCCCCCCCCCCCCCATAGAAGGTGAAACACCAGGATGCACAGGGCCACTATATTGCCCAATAAATTTCTCGATTTCAAAACCTTCCCTTGTTTTAGGGAGTTTCTTGTCTTCTTGATACTACTCTCCCTCCCCAGTCTATTGGTGTGAGTGCCCATCTGAATAATGAATAGTATATCTGCACCACTATTTGGGTTAAGTTTCCTGCTTTCTTGAAATCTGGCACAATCTAACGGAAAGGTCCGTATAGTTAAAGCTATGGTTTTCCCAGTAGTGATGTATGGAAGTGAGAGCTGGACCATAAAGAAGGCTGATCGCCGAAGAATTGATGCTTTTGAATTATGGTGCTGGAGGAGACTCTTGAGTGTCCCATGGACTGCAAGAAGATCAAACCTATCCATTCTGAAGGAAATCAGCCCTGAGTGCTCACTGGAAGGACAGATCCTGAAGCTGAGATGCCAATACTTTGGCCACCTCATGAGAAGAGAAGACTCCCTGGAAAAGAACCTGATGTTGGGAAAGATGGAGGGCACAAGGAGAATGGGACGACAGAGGACGAGATGGTTGGATAGTGTTCTCGAAGCTACCAGCATGAGTTTGACCAAACTGCGGGAGGCAGTGGAAGACAGGAGTGCCTGGCGTGCTCTGGTCCATGGGGTCATGAAGAGTCGGACATGACTAAACGACTAAACAACAACAAACGGAAAGGTTGAGCCACAGGTTTCTGGATAATTGGGAAGGTAACCAACTTGAAAGGTGTGGACTGCTCAGACACCAGTTCCTTAGATGCATGTTCCATAGATGCTTATGGCAGATAAAAGAGGACGTGTGGCACACATATATAGCCACTGGATAACTTTCCTTCTTGCACATTTAAGGGCAACCTGTCAAGAGGATATTAGAAGCAACAGCCAAAGAGCTTCTAAAACCCTCCAATCCCTGCAAAGCTGCATGGTGATGGATTGGCACCTCATTTCCTGAGGAGGAGTTTTGTCAGGGCAGGGAAGGTAAGCGGCAGGGGAAGAACCCAGTGACCTTCTTCAAGCTTCCAGAGAGATGGCCAGAATACCAAATGGAGCCCTGCCTCTATGTTGGGACATAAAGCAAACTTCCTTGTTACTTTCATTCAGAGTGTATGACTGAGACTGCATTGGGGAAAAATACTACCTGTAAATCAGTGAAGGGTGCCCCAGAATGCCATCATGTGTGAGATTGGAGTAGGGCTTCTGTTTTCTGATTCCAGGGATTGGTGCTTAGGGTCTTTTCTGGAAAAGCTCCATAGGCTGCTTGGTTGGGTACCCCAGAGCTCACAGAAAAGAAAAGGAAAAAATTAATGAACTAGACCAAGGAAAGGAAATCTTAACATTCTAGTGCTATCCTTTTTTTTTTTTTAACAGTGCAATCCCGGTGAGGACAGTGTGAAACCAAATGATTAATATAGTACCAGAAATGTCAGATTCCATGTAATGAAGTTTCGCACCTTTGAACAGCTACAGCATGGCAGATGGCCTGTCCCTGTGCTTCAAGCACCTGTACCACGGCCCATCTCTGACATACTTTCCATAGTCTTCCATCTAAGATTCAACTTCTGCTAAATTAGGCTAAGGTATTACACTAAGTGGCAAAGCGTAAGATTACAAAGTGCAAAGAAGATCCCCAATAAGAAAATAGATGACCCTTGCCAGCTACACTTTGCAAAGTGCTGAAGTAGGTCATGAGGAAAGCTCATCTACAGAGGTGAAGAACACCTCCCCTTGGATCAAATAAACACAAAGTATTGGCACAAACAAAGTCAAAAACTGGAGAGCTAGGGTGGATACGGTGTTGGACTGGTAGATCCAGGTTCAAATCCCCATTTGACTGTGAAACTCACTGGGTGACCTTAGGCCATTCTCACTCTCAGACTAACCCACACCACAGTGTCACTAGGAGGACAGAATGCAAAGAACCAGAACTCATTGGAGGAAAGTTGGGAGATACATGTAACCAAACAGCAGCAGCAGCAGCAGCAGCATAGTGTATGTGAGAAAAGGTTGGTGTACCAACATATTCTGGTTTCTGATTTTCTACCAGAGATATATTCCTTTGAAGATACAGAATAATTACCATTTTTGCCCCAAATCAAGGTTTCAAAATCATTTGGCAGCCTCAGCACTTCCCACTACACCCTCCGTGTTATCAAATTTATTTATTTATACTTCTAGCTTTCCCTCCACCAAATGGCACCAGGGTGGGTTACAAAAATATCCCAATCAAAGTTAGTCCAAGGAACAATAAAAACCATAAAATAAAACCACAAAGCGGCCAATATCAGAAGAACAAAACAGCAACACAGAGCAGAGGTGCATAGCAGTGTACAGAAATGTGGGAAGACATACACTCAACCAAAGACCTGGGTAAAGAAGTGCATTGTGACCCATCATCAAAAAGTATATATTGGTGGTACAAGACACAACTCGGGGCAGAAGCCATTCCACAGCGTGGGGACCACCAACAAGAAGATTCTCTCTCAGGCGATGCCATTATTTGAACCTGTTTTGTTTCTAGATAGCATATGGTAATACCCTCAGCTCAAGATACTCTAAGAACACTGTCTTGTTATGAACTTGCCTAAACTTTGAGGTCCACAATAGAAGTTCTCTTCTGTGTTCCTCAGCTGTCAAAGTTGAGGGAATGATGAAAGTGGTAGTCCAATAACATCTGAAGGCACCTTGTTGACTATCTCTAGAGTTCTCTCTCTCTCTCGATTTGCAAGTTTGCAACCAGTTTGATTTTCATAAGGAAGGAATTGCATATCCTTTCATACGGGTGTATTTTTCTTTTCTTTTCTGTATTTTGGTACAAATATAACATTCTTCTATAACAACTACCTGCCAGTCTAGCTGCCCCCCTCATCTCTAAATAAAACAAACCCTTTAAATAATATTAAACACTTAGTAGAAACTAATACGCCTTAGGGCAGGTTTTGGGGCCAACTAGCTGCTTAGAGGGTGCTTAAAGCATCAGCCCCTCTCAATCCCATTGCCCTTGTCATATAAAGTTAGCCTAGACCCTAATCCTCCCTTCCCCTCCCTGCTCCTTCCTCTCCCTCCAGCAGGACTGGGCAGAGGGTATAAAAACCCCCTTTGGATCCTGGCTGCGCCAGCCCCGGGACATAGATGACGGCAGACGCACCAGCCCTGCATTCCCTTAGGGGATTTGCTATTTATTTTAGAGTTCGTAGAAAAATAATCAAAGTTGGGGGGCGGGAACCCCAAATCGATTTGACTTAAAAACAAAACAAAAAAGACAACCGCAAAACCAAAAGAAGCAGTTGATTAAATAAGTGAATCATGAATGGAACAGAAGGTATCAATTTTTATGTGCCTCTTTCCAACAAGACAGGGCTGGTGCGGAGCCCCTTTGAATATCCCCAGTATTACCTAGCAGAGCCCTGGAAGTACAAAATGGTGTGCTGCTACATCTTCTTCCTCATCTCCACTGGGCTGCCCATCAACCTCCTCACCCTCCTTGTGACCTTCAAACATAAGAAGCTACGACAGCCGCTCAACTATATCCTGGTTAACCTGGCGGTAGCAGACCTCTTCATGGCCTGCTTTGGCTTCACGGTCACCTTCTACACAGCCTGGAATGGCTACTTCATATTTGGTCCCATCGGCTGTGCCATTGAGGGCTTCTTTGCAACACTGGGAGGTAAGATCCATGAGGGGATTAGTCAGCACTACTTTGTACCGAGTTAAAGGAGTGGTCCTCTTAACTCAGTATTGTCTTCATTGTCTGTCAGTGGTTCTCTGGGATTTCAGACTCAAAATTCCCTGCCATACTGGGAGATGTCAGGGGATTGAACCTAGGATCTTTTGCAGATGCTCTAGCAATGAGCTATGGAAACATTGCAAGGAAGCAGTGGCACATGACTAGCCAAGCGGTGGGGAGAAGCGGCATGGCTGGCTCAGCTTCCGCTGCCCACGTAGGGTTCATTTATCATCAGACATCTTGAATATGTGAACCAAACACAGCTATCCTTTGAAATTTGTGCATCTCTGAATTTTGCAGTGCAGTTCTCCAACCAACCAAAATGTACAAAAATGTGTATGTTAGGGAGAAATGCCTATAAAATGCATATACTGGTGAAAATAATTATATTGGGGAAATTGCTTGCAAAAATGTGTACATTAGTCAAATACATACAAAAATGTGTTTATTAGAAGAAGTTCTTCATGAATTTTCATGAAGATTTTTAAAAGAAAAGCTTATCGCTCCAAAAATGTACCGAACTCATTTTAAGATTGAGAAACTTAGGTAACCAAAATGGACAGTTTTGTCCATCCTGACCCATTTATATATTATTTTTTTATTTGAATTAGTGGCCAACTTCATGAAGATATGAATCCCCCTTCATTTGCTTCAACTATAATTACTAAAAATATATATGAAATATTTCATTATTCATTGTATCTACTGGTTCAAAGACTTGTGGTTGCTCATTTGACAAAATTCCTACCTAAAAAGCATTGTACACACTGTGACACATATCTGTGTGCAGTCATTGTGTATGGTAATCAACACATGATTTTTCCTACATGGAGACAGTTTCCATGTAGGTTGTATCTCAAAGGATGGAAATCTGGTAGAGGCTGGTTTGTGTATGTCAGTGCAACATCCTCAGGGAAATATGAAATTCCATCTGTAGTAAGAAAAGCACAGTTCCAGTGAATGAATAGAAAATGTTGTGCCCCCTAGATCCTTTCTGTTTGTAAGGAACGTTTTACTTAAGTATTCCTACTGACAGGAGATTATTGTTTCACATGGAAAGAGAAGCGGTCCAACAAATAAATTCCAGTGCACTAAACTTGCAGTAGGAGATGTTGCCATATGCAGACAGGAGACTCTATCCCATAGGCTTCCAACAGCATAAAATTGAATTGGGTATCTCTTCTGGCAAACCCATTGGAGTTCATTTAAGAACTGCTTTTCTGCATTGCAAGTTGCAAGAGAACATTATTACCCTATGGAAACCATTTCCCTATGGAGTCTATGTGCTCTGTTGTTTCTCTGCCATCTGGAGAGAACACAAACTAGGCAATGCTGAATCTTTGGCCCTTGCTCTCTGGAATGAATATTTCAGGGATAAAACAGCTCCTACTTGGGCACATGGAACAAAGCCCATGCCTAGTTCAACCACACTGACATCACTCCAGGGCTAAAGTAAGCCAAGTTTTAATATAGTTAACATATACTTGGGTTGCCATATTTCAAAAAGTGAAAATACAGACACAAAAGTTGTTGAAAAAGGAAAATCAGCAAAAACAACACTGACAGCATGGGTTGCTGTACATCCTGATCTCCCCAGACATTTTTTCAATTTTTGCCTGGACACTGCAGTATTCCAGGTATGCCTGAGAAATTCTGGATGTATGGCAACCCTATAAGGGTGAGGAAATCTCTATGATCTTTACTATTATGTCAAGCCTGTGTGCGCGCAAAAAATAGAAACACACATTTATTTTCAATGTGCATGCCATAAAATATATACAATTCTTTATGTTTGGAGATGCAGGTAGACAACAGGGAGGTACTCAACTGAAGGCAAATTTACCATTGATAAATGAAAACCTATCCCCTAACTAGATTAGGAATCAAGTCAGTGTTGTTATTTCCTCTGCTTGAGAAGTATCTCATGTCCTGCAAATTTCTCACATTTTGTCTAATGCTCAAATAGATGAAAAATGTCACTTCTTATTCCACTGGACACATCTCCAAAAGAGGCTCTGAAAGGACACAGCTGGTGCTGCATTATTCTCTGCACTGCCAAAGAAAATGCTCAGCGCACATCTGCATGATGCTCCTTATGGGAATTGGAGGCAATCATGTAGAACACAGTCCTTAAAATCCACATAGTCGGGGGGGGGGGGGTTCCTGGCATTTGTTTCCCTCTATATAACTTAAAAGGGCAATTGCAGGACCAAACTGGGCTGTGCCATGTACTTCACTTCTTGCTGTGGTCCTGAGAGGGAAACACCAGCCTGCTAACCATATGTTGCTTTTTCAGAATATTAAGGCTAATACTTGAACACACAATTCTCTCTAAGTTTTGGCGAAGGTTTCGATTGTTTTCTACATAGACAAAAAATCTAGTTACAAGTAGGAACTTGTAAATTTCACTGATTTCAATGCGAAGAAGTGAAATCTGTGCTTAATCTATATTATTGTAAAGCTGGAGCACAACCAGCCGATACAAAATAACTAACATGGACATACTGTAAGATAAGCTATACATGCCAGCCATTTTTAAATAAACAGTCCAAACCATAACAGTCCAAACCATGATCATGGTTTTGGAATGAGATAAGGCAGTTGACATTTGGAGAAAAATTGGTGCTGTGCCAGAGAAGAGGATGTTTTGTGTGTTTCAGAGGGACTGAGTTTCAGGGGGAAAGCCAGGACATAGGTAGCATAATAGGTACAGACGGAAGCTAACAGTAAACAGGCAGAGAGGAGGGAAGAGATGTGGCAAGAAACAGAGAGAGTCAAGGAAAAGCATGGCAAGAGCAAGAGAAGAATGAGCAAATGGATTCAAGGCACAGCCAAGGTGCTCCAGTTGGGAGCCATTGAACAACCTGCCAGTAGCATCTTCCTGCTTCCTGGAGTCAAAGGGAAGCCCAAGCGCTCTCAGGTGAGCTCTCATTCCAAGATGGGGTGAGGCCATGGAGCAATTCCTGTGGACACAACTAAACATGACATGAGAGAGCCATGATCAAGGCTTCATGCGAACCTTTGAAAAAAGTGAATACCTCCCTAGTGAGAACATTCAGATTGGGACTGCAGTACTGGCATTGAGGCTTGCAACCCAATTCTATGTGGTTTTTCTGAACTAAAAATCTGCACCCTCTATCCAACATGCTATTTGCTCTCTGAGAGAAAAAACATACTACCCCACATCTTTCTTATTTATTTGTATTCAAAATTTTTATTCCATGTTTTTTATACAGAAACACTCCCAGACACTGATAAAAATAACATTTGAAACACGTTTTGATTTCCACCACAGGAAAAATAGCTTGGGGGAAGGGAGCAATTTTATTAGGGAATCTGCATGGAGGCAAAAATATACCAGATCACCATCCTCCAGCTGCTATTAGTTCTTTAAAAAATCTGTGGGAGATCCCAATCTTGGATCTCCTGGTGGGTCAAACCTAATTGTGTCTAAAGATGGTAGAACTCCATCTGGTTCGTGCTGATTTGGTTTGGAAATAACCTAAATGATTCTCTCTGTAATCAGGAAACAGATCACCTAATTTCAGATCCAATCTGAATTTGCTATTTCCCCCACAGCTGCAATCTTTGAAAGTAGTTTCTGTGCAAACAGATGGAGATAAGGGTTTCCATCTATTTGCATATTGGCTGCTTTCAAAGACTGCACCTGGAAAAACTGCTGCTTTGGGGATAAAAGCCCTCTCTCTTTAGGAGATCCATGGGGCAAGAGGGTTCCTTGAAGGGGATAGATGTTTATGTCACACCAGCAATTTTCCAGGATGCAGCCCTTCTAAGCAGGGTTAAGCCAGGAAGTCCTCTCAGCTAATAGTTTAATCCAAGCCAGAGAAGATTCACCTCTTCTTTGTGCTACTGAAGTCCTTTTTTGGGCCCAAGTTTGGCAAAGTTTATTGGCATCTTTAGTTGTGCTGTGAGAATGGCGAAGCAGTTAGAAGTCATCTTCAATGCTCTGCACAAACCACCCCCCAAAAAACAACAGAAAAGGGGAAATAAGATAATATAGCCTGGGGCTTCTATCAGTATTTTTGTGATGAAGAATGGGCTCAAAGAGACACCTAGTAGGAGCTCTGAGACTAAAGAAGTCATTAAGAGCATCAAGAAAAGAAAAGTCACTTGTTTCTAGCTTGAGCTGGGTAAAAAAAAATCTCTGCAATAATAAATGTGCAACTTCAAAGGGTTCCATGTGTTTCTTTAGGAACTGTGTTTAGCACATCCGATGACAGCTCTCCTCCCTTGTCCATGTAGCGAACAGGAGTGATTGCAAGGCTGCTACTGGCTACACAGATGGGTTTTCTCTTTCAGTACTGCAGGATTCCAAGGCAAAAGTAATTCGCTTTCACAACATGTCAGCATTTGTTGCACTTCTGGCTATGTGCTGTAGTAGCCAAACTGGAATCTGGAGCAGATTCACGAGTCTCAGAAATGTAACTGAGATTTGAGGGAGCCCCCCTGCCTCCCTCAATGCTTTTCAAAGCAGAATCAGTGCATGTTGTCTTTATTCACCCACTAAACGAGCAACCTTCTCATGTAATTTAGTTGGCTAATCCAAACCAGCCAAGCTTGAACCCTAGCGAAATCTTCACTATCAGTTGGTAATGGTTGTGGTGTGCCTTGTTTGTTGGTCGGTAGATGTGGGACATCTCATCACACAAGGAGGGATAAACCAAAATAAAAAGAGCTGGAGTCAAAGAGCTGGAGCAGACTAAATCCTTAGTAAGAAATGAGAAAGCTCCCATTTTAGTGCTGCAGTTAAGCCACAATTTTTGACCAAATTCTACACTTCTGTTTAATGCATCAAACTTGCCCCAGAATTTCCTGATATGCGCCTGCCCTCACATTTTCTCTTGCTTTGAAATAAATGAGTTGTTTATAAATGAGCATTGACAAGCATTCCCTACAACAAGAGAATAATCCAAATGGTGATTATAAGGTCCCAATAGGATTATATGAAAAGGATGTGCGTATATTCAAATAATTCCAAAACAAGGCACATGCATGTTCATGACGCAACAGGAAAATGTGAAGCATCACTTTACACTTTAAACTTAAGACAAAAACTTGCCCTAGGTCCACAGGAAAACAACACTGTAAGTGAGATACCATCTGGGGGGCGGGGGAGAGAATATGTTATATTTCAAATGGAGAGTGAAAAGAACAGTCTAGATATAAAAGCGGCAGCTGCCTTTCCAACATGAAACCCTGCATACTTATCACTGGATAATCACATGCTGGGGGCATTAATAGGCTTAAGGCGCAGCCTAGGCTCAGATAATCCCCTGAGTTTTGATTACATTTGATAAAGAGATTAATAGGCCCATATGCTCATGTACACAATCAAAGGATGATAATACTTATACCACTGTTGGCATTTTGTCAGGAGCTTTTGCATCGCCATGCCGTGCACCACAGGTCTTGCAGACCATCTTCCATTAAATGTGGACTCAGATGATGTAATGTAAACTACGAGGCTCCTGATTCCCCATCATGCTTCTGTGCTGTCTTAAAAAGACCTGAATTAGGCAAACCCCCACAAAGGGCATCCAACCAACCTATATACATTAATTGCATTTCATTGCTTTGTGTTTCTCCCCCCCTTATTACTTGCAGGTCAGGTTGCTCTCTGGTCGCTGGTTGTTCTTGCCATAGAGCGCTACATCGTGGTCTGTAAACCAATGGGAAACTTCCGCTTCTCTTCCTCCCATGCCTTGATGGGCATTGCTTTTACTTGGGTTATGTCCCTATCCTGTGCATGTCCACCCCTTTTTGGTTGGTCCAGGTAAGTAAAAATGATAGTTTTGCATTATATACAACACTGGGGTACTATGTTGCACTGACTAAATACTGAAATCCAATTACCGGTAGTTAGGAACTGACTAGCTAAGAAGTAATTATGGGAACAGCTATAGACTTGATCTCTTTTCATAGGCATCAATCCCATTTACTTACCAAGGCTGGCACTTGGAGTACTGTACAATATCAGATATGGAAGCAGAATTGAACAGAAATTTTGGGAATGCCTGCACATCCAAGCCTGTATGTGCAATTTCCTTATATTCACATAAGAATGAGTAAATTTGAATGCATTTCCATGCATTTTGGCAAAAGTTCATCATAGAGATGAAATCACCCTGTTCCAGATTAATCTGGGGACCTGTTGTATGATGATTCTGTCAATTTCTGACATCAGCTTCTAAATATTTCCCTCCCTGTGGAATGCCCTCCCAGATGTCAAGGAGATAAAGAACTACAAACTTTTAGAAGATATCTGAAGGCAGCCCTGTATCAGGAAGTTTTTAATGTTTGACTTTTATTATGTTTTTATATGCGTTGGAAGCCACCCAGAGTGGCTGGGGCAACCCAGCCATATGGGTGGGGTATAAATAATAAAATTATTATTATTATTAAATATCTCCATGGGGTCTCACTCATGGCAGACAACTGAGGCATCTCAGTTTGAGGCATCATTCTCAGTAGAACCATTAATTCTCTAATTTCAGGCCCACTCACTCATGCAGTGAGAATGTGGGTGAGTTGAGTGGATAAGGGCAAAGTCAGTTTGGCATGCCATAAAATTGGTTATATGAGGACTTCACAAGTCACCCGGAGTCTTCTAAACTTTCCACTATTTAGTCTGAGAAGCCCAAGCCCTTAAGTGAAGGGGGTGAAGCGCCCAGGAGAGGAGAGATTCTCTGTACTAAGCTGAGAGTTTAGTGGAAGTGCTGGCTGCTTGTAATGCAATTGTCTAATGCCATGTCCCACCTGCTGTGCTCCATTTAACAGCTGCTTTCTCTTCTGGAGTGCCCGAGGCATATTTGTGCATGCATACTTGCACATGTGCCCGGGCACACACACAGCATCTCTTTTAAGCACACGTGCACACAGAGACCATCTATTTCTACTCCAGCAGCTGCTACAAATTAACCTTAGCTTTAACGAAAAGATGGTGAGTCCCATTTTAACAGCCTTGAACCACTCAGTAGATCCGTATGCATTTGTGTCATTCTCAGAGTCTGTGGGTTTCCTCGTGCAAGTAAGGGAAGCTGAGGTCATGCTTTTCAGATGTGGTGCTTAATCAATTGCCATTTACTTCTGAACAGCAATAATGGGAAGGAGCTGGGTGATAATCTGCACTGGGTCACCATGCCGGGCATCGTGAATTGCCTTAGTATTTGCTTACAGTTCAATGGAAAGACAAGGGATTTCTCTACCATAGAAGGCTGTCTATTCAGTATCTCCATTTCCAGCCTTCCAACACAGAAATATTCCCCACAGCTTCCATTTAGCTTCCCAAATCCAAGGTTTGCACCAGCAAAGTAAAAGCAGTGACTCACACACCTAATCTTTTTCTTCACACACAATGGCCAAGATCCACAGAGCCCATGGGGTGCCCAGCAAGATGCTTGACTTTTTTTTCTTTGAATGGCAGCCTTTATGCTGCATCACAAACACCTTTGGAATTTCATCTCCATTTCAAAAGCAGTTTGCCATGGGGCATTGGAGGCCTGCTGATCGAGAAACACAAATTCAAGCCCTTTTTGAAAAAAAGGCAATAGTTTGTGTGCCGCCCCCAAAATCTAAGCTGAACAGTTTTCTTCTACATCTGACTGTTTCTGGTCCTTAGTATATGGAAACACAAAATCAGTAGCCATTACCGAAAAACCTCACCATTGGTTGCAGTGGCCTAGTGTGGGTTGCCAGTACCCAGGGCCATGTGGGGGGGGGGGGATGGGACCTGGCAGAATATGCATGTGTTCATCTGCCTAATGGCATCTGCACCACCCAGGAGATTGCCCACCCAGGAGATAAGAAAAGAGAAGTTGTCCAGTTGTCTGGAGAGGTCACTTCTTGGTTCCCATGGAGAAGCCATTTTCAACGGACCCCAGCGATGGAAGCACGTAGCTGTATTGAGGCAACAGTGGGTGTTGAAATTTTGTGCCTCTAATAATTTTTCGCCTGGCGGAACTGCCCCTTTGTCCCCCCATTGGTGGTAAATCTTAACTGCAGTCCTGGACATACTGGTGAATTTTAGTAATTTTCATGGAGTGCTAATGGTGTTCAGGTCAACAGACCTCTCCCATATGTACAAGTGGAAAGCATCAGTATTTAATATATTAGTGCCTTATCAAGCAGTAATGCTCTAGCATGCTCTCTTATTATTACACACTATGTTACATGCAGCTCAAGTGAACATTTAAGACTAGGCTTCCACAGCTCTGCTTCCAAAGCATTGTTTATAATTCTATTTACAACTTAGCTGTGTGCTACTTAGGCATAAGGACCTGGCAAATGGGCACTTCGATACTCCCCTGCTCCACTTCCTTTGGCAGCTGCAAATTACAGACTCCTTAGAGTTAGCAGTGCCCTCAAGGACCCACATAATCTCTGTTCCCTTCCTCATCTGCTTGCCACAACGCGATCAGGTGTCTGACAAGTTCAACCACACGCACTCAGCTGCGCAGAGATTAGACTAAATCGATAGTTCCCCGTGGGAGGCAGCGAGCGTCACAACAAACTGATGTTATACATCCAACTGCAACATGCCGGCTTGGAGCGCATTGGGAATGTGTTCAACTCATTTGTTGCCTCCTTCCAAGTGAATATACATGATGGCATGGCATTGTCCCTGTGAGACTGGGAGCAGGAGGCACCGGGTCCCCCAGAGAATAAAGCCGGTGATCCCTGCATGTGGTGTCATTGCTTGAATATGACAGTGTTCCCTAGACATTTTAATTAATCATAAGACTTTCAGTTGATGACTAGATCAGATTTGCCTGTTTTCTATTCTTTTTCTATTCTTTTCATTCATTCAATGTATTTATTTAGCAAATTTTTGTATACCACTTGACTGTACCACCCTATAAATGAAACATAAAAATTCTTGATAAAAACAGTTAAAAGCAGGCATTTAAAAACATTCAAAGATGTTTAAAATCAACACTAGCTAGAAAGAGATAAAACACATGTAACTTATACTGGTGAAATTCAGTGTAGCATATATGCATGGCTAATGAAATCCCCCTGCGTAAGAGGAATTTCCCTCCTCTCTTTTCCTCTGTGCTCCCTAAACCTGTTTCAGTTCTGACTCTGCCGGCTACTGGTTTTGGTTTCACCTACCAATAGCATGTGGACCTCCACAGATCACCGTCAAGGGAATGTGGTTTTTGACAGAAAAAGGTTGCCCACTCTTGCTTTAGAGTAAGCAGGAGGTGGTTATATATCACTGGATGTACAGTGGTACCTCAGGTTACAGACACTTCAGGTTATAGACGCTTCAGGTTACAGACTCTGCTAACCCAGAAATAATACCTCTGGTTAAGAACTTTACCTCAGGATGAGAACAGAAATCACACGGTGGCAGCGGGAGGCCCCATTAGCTAAAGTGGTGTCTCAGGTTAAGAACAGTTTCAGGTTAAGAACGGACCTCTGGAACGAATTGAGTTCTTAACCCGAGGTACCACTGTACCTCCTTTGTCAAATCATCTCCTGCCCAAAAATTCTGGAGACACAACTGATCTCGGAGAGAGGCACTAGGTGAGCAATCTTCCAGAAAAACACTATGGTCCCTTATTAGCCTACGATGAATATAGCCCAGGACTTCTCTGGATTGGATGGAAGTGCCTGGAAAGAACTGTGTGCTGAAAGTGGAACTCAAAGTTCACACTAAAGGATAGTGGATGAACATGTCTGAGACCAGGTTGAAAGCGACTATGGAATGCTGCAAGAATCTCTGGTGCATCTCTGAACTGTTGAAGGGAGATGTAGAAGGGAGTGCAAAGACAGGAAACTGCTAGAGAAACTTCACAGAAAGATATTCTGGAATTATAATGACTTCAGTTAATGCTATCAACTGGGAATCAGTGGAATCATCCTGAAACAATTTGCAGGCTTTCTTGCTTCCCTCATAACTTCTTAGAGGCTGCAGATAAGTGAGCGCCTCCACATTAATGTTGAAATTTAGTTAATGGCTATTTAGGGAGGTGTGCAGTTGCTCTGAGAAAAGTTGTTAGTTTTAACTACATTCTTCGTGTTTCCTTTGAAACCCTCAGAAGTTTCACCTCAGAAAGAACCTCCAAATTTAGCTGACAATTTGACTTATAGGTGAAATTTGGTGGCAACAACTCTACTTGAGCCAGTGACTCTTGTACTGATCCAAAGGCTTTGTGTAAGATAAACATCTTTACTGACTTGTTTTTGTTGTTGTTCACAGATATATACCTGAGGGGATGCAGTGTTCCTGTGGCCCAGACTACTACACCCTCAACCCTGATTACCACAATGAGTCCTACGTTGTCTATATGTTTGTCATCCACTTCGTTATCCCTGTGGTGGTCATCTTCTTTTCCTATGGGCGGCTCATATGCAAAGTCCGAGAGGTAGTGTATCTCCCTCCACACTCAAGGTATGAGGAGGCAGAGGCCAAGAGCAATAGGTGTACACTGGACTGTCTCCGGGATGCTGCAGGCTGGTTCCACCCTGATGGGCGGCCATAGAGATAGCTGGGCATGACTTCACTGTTATATATGCATCTAGGTTTTATGGAGGCTCTATAAGGGAGACAAATGGGAAGGCTACAAACTTTGAATAGGCAAGATCACAAGTCATTTGTAATATGTAATAGTGGAATTTGTATATCCACAAGGATCTCCGAATTGGGGACAACTTTATAGGTGCACCTGGTCTGTTTTGTTGCTTCTCAGGCCACATTCACACCATACATATAAAGCAATATCATACCATTTTAGACACCCATGGCTTCCCCCAGAGAATTATGGGAGAGTTGTTAGGAGACCCTGATTTCTCCCCACAGAGCTACAGTTCCCAGAATTCCCTGTGAAACAGGATTTACTGTTAAACCATTCTGGGAACTGTAGTTTTGTGAGGAGAATAGGGGTCTTCAAACAACACTCAGAACCCTTAGCAGACAACAGCTCCCAAAATTCTTTGGGAAGCCAGGACTGTTTAAAGTGATATCATAAAGTGTGGTGTGAATGTGATCTGAGCCCCAAATATTCTAGGCCTCTGGTCTCATGGAAGGGCCAATTCAGACATTAGCCTCTTACATGAGGAAATGTTTGAAACTCATTTCCCCACCACTTGTTTTGACCACTGGAAGAATATAGGAGATATCTCAGAGAACTTACCTCCCCCAACCCAAAGGAAGTGGGGACTGTGACCAATTCACAGCCACAGCTTCCACTTGCTTTAACCAAAGGGAGAAACCAGCAGATAGACTTCTTCTGGTTGCCTGGACAAATGGAATCTGGAGTGGGGAAAGAGAAGATATGAGCACCAACATCCACTTCCCTGCAGGGAAGGACAAATGATGGAACAGCTTTCAGTTGCCAGTCCTGTTTTGGCTACTGGAGGACAACAGTCTACTGCCTTCTTCTGATGTTCAAGGCAACTGCAACTCAACTCTGAGGGTGATGTTGAAATAGCTCCATAGCTGCTTGGCTGGAGAGAGCCCTTTTGAGTAACTGTCTTCTCTTGCACCCCCAGGCAGCTGCTCAGCAACAAGAGTCTGCAAGCACCCAGAAGGCAGAGAAAGAAGTTACCCGCATGGTGATCTTGATGGTGCTAGGGTTTATGCTTGCCTGGACCCCCTATGCTGTGGTGGCATTCTGGATCTTCACCAACAAAGGGGCAGACTTTTCTGCTACGCTCATGTCAGTGCCTGCCTTCTTCTCAAAGAGCTCGTCCCTCTACAATCCCATCATCTATGTCCTCATGAACAAACAGGTGAGATTCCCCCCGAATTGGGAAATGAACCCGACTTCCCCTCCAATAGACTCCATTGCCAACTTCTCTGAACTTAAAACATTGCATATTCCTCTCTTAAATAATAACCTCAACCCCAGGTGGTGTTAGAAGTCTTCATTTGCAGGTTTCGGACATTACAGTTCTGAATGTTAATATAGCTCTCTTGATAAATGTCTTTGTCAAAGGGGGAACATAAAAACAATTAAATCTCAGTGGTTATCAGTTAATGTCAATTCCTGCTAACCAAGTCCAAAGTCCAAGTGGATGCAATAGTGTATCTTATTCTACTACATGAGTTAATTGGAATGTCATACTGCCACTGAGTTGCTACTCTGAAAACACATATTTGTGATGACGGTTAATATGCCTAGAGTTGACAGCCCAACGAGGCATGCAGAGACCCTCTGCTTTCTACCAGAATATCTCCCTTGCAGCTGAGCTTCTCTGTGTGGTACACATTAATTGTTCCAGAGCATCTCTGTTCTCTTTTTCTCTTTCCAGTTCCGTAATTGCATGATCACCACAATCTGCTGTGGCAAGAACCCCTTTGGGGACGATGATGTCTCATCAACTGTATCCCAAAGCAAAACTGAGGTATCCTCTATCTCCTCCAGCCAAGTGTCACCTGCATAGGCTATGGACAGTTTGACCTTTGGTGACCTGCCACACTTTGGAACCAGGAAATGGAAATGGGCTCACTCAACTGAGCTCTGGTTTATGAGTTCCTCTCACCCATTTTTTCTTTTATGCACAAATGTTGTATGCCATACACATACAGGAGTGCACAGTCTAGCATAACCCTGTTGATGGTATCTACTTGTAATCTACATAATTCCCTCTCTGCAATAGTTGTGTGCATCCTATAACCATTTGTGCAAGCATTCCTCTGGGCAAAT
Organism: Podarcis erhardii; assembly: GCF_964252035.2. Classification (NCBI taxonomy): domain Eukaryota; kingdom Metazoa; phylum Chordata; class Lepidosauria; order Squamata; family Lacertidae; genus Podarcis; species Podarcis erhardii. Next base: position 46,792,092 of record NC_138510.1, on the reverse strand, counting down.
ACCTGCCCAGAACACCTGGGATAGCTCACTCGGTACAGCATGAGATTCTAATCTCAGGGTCCTGGGTTCCACGTTGGGCAAAATATTCCAGCATTGCAGGGAGGGGGGGCACACTAGATGACTCTGTAGATGGACCCTTCCAACTTTATGATTCTATGATTCTATGTATTCAGCACACATTTGTGGAAATGGATCTGCTCCTCATCACATGTATTTGTGTTGTTTGTACATGAGAACTGCAGTTTGTACAAAGGCCCTGTTGACTCACACCTCCCCGCTTGACACACAGTCAAAACAAAGCTTGTCTGCTCACTTGCACAGACAAAGAAAAGGAAATAAAATGTTCTCCATGTCATTGGATGCTGATGATTGTTGGTGGTGTGTGTGTGTGTGTGGGGGGGGGGGGGAACTGACTTGTTAGGTCAAGGCACACTGGGGTCAAACTTGGTCAAACAAATGTGCATTACAGTGCAGGGGTGTGGTATTTGGCCAAAATGGTGAAGCTTGGCATGCAGCTCAGCTCTGCCTTCTTAGCAATGCTTAATGCTTTAAGTGCTGTGTGCAACTGCCTCCATTTGAAACAAAGCCAGAGAAGATGTCCATATTGAGACTGACATTAGGAATCAGCAGCTCCCGGCTACTGTTCTTATAGGAAGATTGCTAGATCACTTAAGGGGCCACACAGGTTCATTTCTAGGTACTGAGTTTTTTTAAATGAACAAATGCAGTAAGCCCACAACTTATGTACATTTAACTTGTGTGCATTTAACTTTGCACAGTTGGCATTTTTAAATAAATAAATAAGGGTTGGAAAGGAAGCCAGTGACTGGGAAAAAAGCCTTTGGCATTCTACCTGCCATTGCGCCCAATGTGTTTTGACTATATGCGATGTTGACTTTAGGTGCTATCCCCCAAATGCAACCCCCATGTAAGTTGTGGGCTTACTGTAATTGCTTCTGCTTACAGTATGCAGTTATTCTTAGGTTTTAACACTTCTCCAGATTTTGAGATGCAGTTGTTCACTAAAAAAGAAACCCAGAGAAAAATATATACCAGAATGTGTTTACAAATGCCTATTTAAGGTTGAAATGTATCCAGAAATGTGTGTCTTGTGAAAAAAAGGTTATATGTGAACTTTCGTGCAGGTTTTTAAAAATGCAAATTGATGCAGAAATGGATCACATGTGATTTATGAATGAATTTATGAAGGAATGCATGTGTTACTAACATGGAGCAGAAATAGACTTATCCATCCATACTTTTTACCACTTCACCATGGAATAAAACTATGTAGCACAAGGGAAGGCTAGGATATCAGATCAAGAAGCAATCTCTGCATTTCATTCAACAGTGGTTACAGCTAAGGAATGGTATGATTTGCTTTCTGTGTGCTTTGAGGACAAAGATTGGAACAACCACCTGAGCTGTAGGTTCAGCTTTCCACATTTTCACCAAAGTCTGCTGGAAGGGAGGAAAGGAGGGAAAAGGGTGAATTATCACAGTGGTTGCTTTTAACCCAATGGAACAACGCTTTGTTCCTGGATAGTTGCTTTTAGTTCAGGGTCTCCCAACCTTTCTGGGACCAAAGGCACATGTGGCAATCCGATAAAGTCATGGATACCATGACAAAATGGCTGTTTTGGGAACCAGCCTGGTTATAATAATTTGTGTGAGAAACTAAAAAAAGGCAAAGCATCTAGTCCGAACAAACAAAAAACAGGCAGCCCCCCCAATAAACAGACAAATTTCCCACACCCCAAAACAGGTAACACACATACACACTAAACAACAACAACAACAACAACAGGCAAGACACCTCTGCCTCAAAACAAACACACCCAATCCCTCACAACACACAGACAAGGTACCCCCAAAGAAAACAAAAACAAGCATCCTACAACAAATTACACAAACAGACATGGTAGTATCACTCAAGCTTACCAGGCCAGGTCCCTCCCACAGAGTTTTAGACAAGAGAGGCTGGAAAGCAAAGTACTGGCCTCCAGCTACTTCACCTTATTTTACTATAAAAATGGGGAAAGGAAAGGAAGGGAAGGTGGCAGGGTTGCTGGAGGCCTACACGTCTCTTTCTAGCCAGCCTAGCTGCCACCGAAGGTAACAGAAAAGAAAACAACAAAGTAAAAATATTGCCATAAAAACCAAGAACACAGGTAGCTTTGCCCTTTGTCACTATCCGTGCTTAACTTGCTTTATTGACTGATTAAAGACATCATCTTCACTCAAGCTGTTTGTTACTCACTGAATCCTATTAGAAGGCACAAACACATTGTTTCTAGGAGGAAGAAACACACTTCATGTTTGTATTTTCCTTGTGGCGGTGGGCAGGTTCCAGAGTCCATTCCAGCTGGACCCAAAGATGACAAGCCTAGCTTCTTTGTATTCTGAATCCTCTTGAAGGCACACGTTGTATGCAAATTATGAAAGCCTCAAAGGATTATTGAACTGAATTTTTCTCTTTCTGGAAGGTATTCAGTGTGTTTCTGAAGTTACACAAGATTCAGGGGCTATTTTCAAGGCATCCATTTGTATCGATAAAACATGGAGCCATGAATCCAGAACTGTCTCTTTCACTCCTTTCTAAGTACAAGAAAATGAATGCAAAGTCATCTGAGTTGTGCGTTCTTGCTGTAAGTGTATGGATGATGGAAATCAATATACATATCACTGATAAATCATTATAACAAATGGAACTGTACAGAGTTCTGAGTCTTGCACAAACCTCTATATCCTCAAAATGGCACCATAGATAGCTTTTTGTCTTGAAACCTGTAAATATTTGCTTGAAGGCTTTGAAATCTTTCTGGTTTTTTTGTTTGACAACAAGCTCTTTATCCCTCTCTCCCACCCCCAAGGCAGAGGAAGCGTCTTTTGCTATGACATTTGGTTTATGAGCCGAACGGACTATAAAGGGCGGAATGACTACTGTGGCAATTTTCTGTACATATTTTATAAATAACTTATATCAGTGATGACTTTGTAAAGTTGGAAAGTAGAGATTGGAAAAAGAGAGAGAAAAGAATAAACAGCAGCAGTACAAAGGAGGAGAATGTTTGCCTCTTTTCTATACATCTCAAGAAATAACATTTTTTTTCTGTATTGTGTTGAGTTTGTTTTTTATACCCCTCTCTAGATAATTGTCTTGCAAAGCAGCTCATGCCAGTAAAGAAAGAGGCCCAATCTGCTGTACACATTTCAAGCAGTACCATAACATTCTAAACAGATAATCCCAGAAACTGTAGTTTGTTAAGGATGCTGGGAGTTGTTAGGAAACTCTTATTTGCCCTACAGAGCTACAATTTCCAGAGTCGTTTAACAACCAATCTATCTTTCCAGGGTGCTCTGAGAATTGTAGCTCTGTGAGGAGAATTGGAATCTCCTGGCAATTCTCAGCATCCTTAACAAACTACTCTTCTCAGGATTATTTGGGGCGGGGGAAAGCCATGACTGTTTAAAGATGGGGCCTGTCATCAGACTTACAACGAAAAAAAGGGGGGGAATCACACACAGTAAAGGAAAAGTATCTCCAAGGCCAGAATGAAGATGTAAGCTTCAAGTGGGCATCTATATCCAGTTTGGGACAGACTGATCTTTCCTTGCTGGTGTTCTTGCTTGAAAAGCAGTTGGTTCCAATGGTTCCTTGGGCTGATGAGTGAGGTCCTATTGTCCTTTCTCCTTGTTTCTGCAATTTGAATCCTTCAGCTGTTCAATCCCTGGACAACATCTGGTGGGCAAGACACTTTTGTGGATGAGCTGAATGAATCCATACTAGGAATATATTTCCAAAGCTTGAGTTTTCAGATCTTCTGCAGAGTATGTATGATGTGAACAAATATACTACATAAACATGCACTATAAATATATTGCTTGATTTTTGGTTGAGAAAAAACACCTATTTGAGCCGCTTTTACTGCAACCAGTTAAAAAAGGGTCTCTCAAAGAGGAGCACACACACACACACACACCCTTCTTATTGGGGGTTGAAGAGACTGGAGGAAATTGGTTTTAAGTCTGTCATTGCAATTGTGGATTAAAGTATTCGCCTGTCACAAGTATTTTGGAGACAGAAGGAAGGGGGCACCATCACAATACTTGAATAGATTTGGCCTGTACCACCCTCAGATTGCATCAGAGGAAGAGGTCGCACAGTTTCACCATCCAGGTGATGGGCAAATCAGAGCTTGCTTGGAACTTTAATCACTAATGGACAGTTTCGGCAAGGACAGTGCGTTCATTGGATATGTGGAGTGTTTGCCTTTCCCAAAGGAAACAGCCCGTTTGTGAAGGAGGCTATGCTGTTATGTATAAGATAGTGGAGGATTGCACTGGAAAGAAAATGGCAGTGGATGGACCAGAACTGGGAGCAAGGTGAGGAGCCATGGAGCCAGGCTCTTATCTACAGTGTATCCACCCTGATCTCAGTGGAAAATGTGGGTACAACTGCAGTAATTAAATTACTCCATCTTAAAAGGACTTGTAATCTGAATATCTGCTAGTTTCTTCAGTGTGCATATGAGGTTGCCTTTTGTGTTGTGTCAGTGCTAGGATCTCATCATCTTTATTATCTCAAGAGGAGGAAGATGGATATCCATACACAGTTGGGGGGCACTCTAATTCACTTAAAGGTCAATCCTTTTTTTCCCACCCCCTAGATAGTCTTTACTGGAATCAAAGAAATTACATTAAGAGCTAACTATAGTATTGGGGGTACAGTGGTACCTCGGGTTAATAACTTAATTCGTTCTGGAGGTCCGTTCTTAAACTGAAACTGTTCTTAACCTGAAACACCACTTTAGTTAATGGGGCCTCCCACTGCCGCCACGCTGCCAGAGCACGATTTCTGTTCTCATCCTGAAGCAAAGTTCTTAACCCGAGGTACTTTTTCTGGGTTAGTGGAGTCTGTAACCTGAAGCATATGTAACCTGAAGCATATGTAACCCGAGGTACCACAGTATATTCCTCACTGGCTCTTCTCTTTGATTTTAAGTGTCCCACTGCATTTTCCCCCCAGTGAGAAGAGGATATTAAAAATAGATCTTGCAGCAACATAATCGCAGCACGAGCTTTACAAACCCAGCCTCATGCCCATCTAACTCACTCTTCAGTCTTCAACCATAGTTCGTCAGCAGCACCAGAAGCTTCAAGGACATGTGGCATAAGGAGTTCTCTTGTCTTGATTCCCCCAGCTTTTGTTGTAGGTACGGGTCTTCGCTTGCAGCTTTGACATGGATCTCTCCTCTTTCCCTTATCATGCAGTACTTTTACATTTCCAGGAAAGCTGGCTTTGCACAGCATTCAGCAACAGCTAATTCTGGTCTCATTGCTACAGCAGCATATTTACAATATTATGACACACGCGTACAATGTGTGCTTTATTTTGCTTCCCCCCTTCCTTGTAATCTTCCTTCATAGAGCTAAATTAACTATTATGCTATGCATGCTACAGTACAGTGTAAGATCCCAGTTGAAAAGAGAACTCTGTTGTGGTGTAATTATTAGGGGAAGGTCCTTATTTACTTATATTTTACATTTCTATCTCCTCCTTTCTCCAAAGAGCATAGAGGACATGGTTCTTCCCTTTCACTTGTTCCTTATATCACACTAGCTACATGTCTGAAAGTGGGGGGAGGGGAAGCAAAGAACTCCAGTCCTTCCCAACTCTCAAAAATCCCAAGCTCGTTTACAGTTAAACCCCATAATGTCTCAAGTTAGCATAAGAAATAGAATGGGTAGGTCCCATTGGCAGACTAACACTGCTTTACAAAGATGTCTGCTTACATGATACAAAGTCTGGCAACATTAACTCCGCTGTGTGTGAACCCTTTGCAGACAACCACAGGGCCTGGAGACAGGCAGTCACAGCAGTGACCAGAGGAGGAATGACTGCTGGGAGGAGTGCTGAAAGAAGATACACCATGGTGCATCTGCAGCAGTGTAACTAGATGCCTGCATTAACAGTTATCCTTCTAGCTGGTTAACTGGTTTGGCAACTTCCATGCACATGACGTGTGATGCTAATTATTTTCCCCAAGAGTTAAATTATAACTAATCAGAGGCAGCTACAGGAGAGCTACGAGATTCAGGTGAGGGTCAGATGCCTTGTCAATCCCAGCAGGTACATAAGAGGATGACCCGGCCTGGGCAGGCCGTAAGCACCTAGCATGGAATATAGTGTGCAGATCTGAAAGGGCCACAAATAGTAAACTACCCAAAAGGTATGCCGAAGAGTTTGCTAAAATAGTCATAGCAGAAACAGCTGTTGTTAGTAACTCAGAGAAAGTTTGGGAACCTTCAAGCTTCCAAGAGGTCCAAAGTTTAACCTCAGAGGATGCTGAGCTGTGGTTAAATGCCATGAAGGCTGAACTTGATTCCTTAGAGAGGAACAAGACATGGGAACCTGTTCCAAGCCTTCCCAGGCCACAAAAGGTTTACAAAGTTCGATTATTGCAAAAGTTTTTCAGTGTTAATTTTATGCATTTTTAAAAATCACCATGGTAATTAACAATAATATCTTATGTCCTTTAGGGGAGAAATGGTAAATTGTAGAATTTTAAATACCTGTCATCATCCTTGGCTTCACTCAATTTTGTTTCTTCCATTTTCTTCTAGTTGTGAGGGTGGGGGGTGGGGAGGGGCCTCACAAATGGAGTAGCCTAGGGCCTCTCTTCATCTAAATCCGGCCCTGTCCCCATCCCTGGTATAAATGATGAAAGGGAAGGTGCAGAGTGGCCTAGTCTGTTGCAGTCATTGCTACATGCAGCATCAAGTTTTTTTGCGCAATGTTGCAAGGGTTCAAAAAACATTTGGAGATGATTCACACCTGGCGTGTTCTGGCAGCACCTTCTGAACCACAGCAAAAAACCCCAAAATCTGCAGACTCCCTGTAGTGAGAATTTGCAGTAGGGTTATACTGGCTTCCATTAGCAATACTTGGCTCTGCGTACATTTTACATCAGCGCTTGACATTAGGATGATCCCTTTTAGAATACATCACCTCCCTTGTCTTGAAGTTCTGAGTGCACTGGCAAAATGGAATGTCCTCCAGCCCCTCTCCTGGGCCATCTTCAAATGACCAGAGAGCCTGCGATTTCTGCTTGCACAAACCCCTTGGAGAAACTAAACAAAGAGAAAGAAAGCAGGCCAAGAACCACCAAAAAAGAGGGAATTTGCAAGTTTGCAGGTTTTGCTCTCCAAAAGGAGCTGTGGGCAGGGTGGGGGTGGGGACTGCTGATAGAACCTAAAACAGCAGCTCAGCCTTTGTTGTTTGTGAGTATCCTAAGCAATGTCTCTTTCTGTATTGATACTAATTCTTAACTGAAGAATTCTAGGGTAAATTCCGTTTTCTCTTACCACAGTGTAAATTCACTGATTCCAATCAGATGACAGATGACTAAACCAGAACTTCAGAAGTAAAATGATAGTTCTTGTGATAGGGCTCTAGAATTTGATGGAAGTGACATCCTTTAAAAAAGAAGTAGAAAAGTGATATCTGGCATAGCTCTGAAAGGAAACTGAGAGCAGAATAAACTGTTTGGTTTCCCTATCCTCTGAAAAACCTCTTAAACACACACACACACACACACACACACACACACTTTCTCTCTACCGTCAGTCTTTGGTGAATGTGGGCTCTGGGAGGTGGCTTCTCCTCTTCTGTCTAAACTAACACCATCCATTATTGCTCAGCCTTTAATATTTAAACATGCCCAACATAGCCTTAAATAAAGCAATTCTGTTGCAGTAAAGGGTTTTTTGTGGAGTCAAAGTTCCTCTCCCTCCGGAGCCCTTAGAGTCAGCATCGTTAAAGGAATTGGCAGCGTCAGGGGGGGAGGGGAGACGGTTCCCTGTGTCAGTGAATTTGTTATCAAACCAGTTAGTCATGGCACTCCTTCCCTCCTGCTTCCTGCTTTGCTTTCCCCTTCTCCCGCCCCTCGCCAGCAGCTTCTGCCTTGCCACCTTCCAGCTTGAAACAGCCGACAATATACGGCATCACCCAGAGCAGAGAGCTGTAATGTCATTTGAAAAGGAACAATGGACTTTTCTCTGCTCCCTTTAAAAAACTAAACCCCAACCTTTCCCAAGAATCTGAGCCAGCACTGCCAACCCAGCTTGAGAGGGGTCTTCTGGAAATGCTATCCATGTGGGGGCGTCCTTGCCCCATCTGTGCACATTCCATGGCTGGGCTGACATTGCATGACATCAGAGTTCCTCTCCCATCTCTGTCTTTCTGTCTGGCTTTGGAAGCGATGCTTTTCAAAATCCTCTTTGCTGTTTTAACCTTTTCAAGGCTGGATCAAAAAAGAGCAAGCCAAAAGAGTTGGAGGTAGGTCTGCCTGGAAGGGAGCCCCAGCGAGTTCAGCGGGACACACTCCCAGATGGTTACCTTACAATACTAAATACTTGAAAGTCAGCTCCATTGATTTCAATATGGTTTCCTTTCAAGTAACTGTGTGCACAGGACAGGGACATGGGCTACAAAACATAGGGATTGTTCTGGAAGGCTGAGATTGCTTCTATACTGACCGGATTTGCTACCCTTCATTTCCACTTTAGAGAGAATCCAGATGTCACTGCTATTCTGTTGCATTCCAGAGTTTTCTGTGATATCCTCCCATCTTTTTTCAGACCTGATTTGTGGCAATCCACAAAGTCCCCATCTTAAAGCACAGTTGCAATGCTAGACAATCCAGGGCTAATGTACTTTTACTTAGAAGCTTCCTTCTTGTTGCATCTAATTGCTTCCTGTTCAGTGTAGCTGGGACATGGCTGATAAACTACCCCTTACTGTTCTGCTTCTTCTCTCACAAAAGGGTTTCTTTTCATTTGTTTTTTTTTTAATTGTGAAATTATGCTATTTTCCAATAAGAAGAAAATAATACCCACCCCCAGCCATTAAAGCCGCTCCCCAACATCAGGTTCAAATAGGAATTGATCAGTTATGGGGACTTCATTAGTGATGTGCCGAACAGGAAGCAATTACAGATGGAAGTTATGTCTGGGAGAAAGATGTACTAGTGGAGAAGCAGAAACCTGGGGAAGAGTTAAGCACATCTTCCTTGTCTACTGGTTCTTCAGTTCAGATTGTGCGTTTCCCCTCTGCTTTTAAGATTTTCCATGGGGAATCAGGGTGCTATCATTCTGTCGCAATCTTGGGCAGGAGTCAATAATATAATGGCAAATTCAAGTCATGCAATTATAGCTGATGGGGGAGGTCTCACGCAACAAACCCACTTCCTCTAAAGTTCAGCCTTTTGTGAAAAGGAAAGTGATGGGACAAAGCATTGGGAAGTGTGGGATGACACTTGTTTTGACGCAGCATTATCTCCCTGCAGGCAAATCAGAGTGAATGCCCAATAAACAGATCTTCTGGAAGTGTCAACAGGTATCAGAACCTGAGTCTACTGAATGTCCACTAGCAGCCTTAGTCCATGCAACAAATTGCAGGGTCATTAAAATGCCAATAAAACTAGGTTAGACCTTTCTTCTTAAGATTTTGAGGAGCAGGAAGTGTTCTTGCTGCTTTGTGGATGAGCACTGAAACTTGCAAACCTCTCATCTATAGTCCAAAGCTGGGAAATTCCTGACTCTGCTGAGAATCCAAGCTGTCTTAGTGAGTCCTAGATGCACTTCTTTGAGGAAAATGTGTATGCCAGTGCTTCAGATGTTGGATGTACACGTCACTTTTACACATTTGCTGGGTGCTTCCTCGTAATGCCTAAAGCCACCCTGAGAAGATGGTTCTCTCCCTGCTTAGAATGGCCAGACCCAACCGGATGTGAAAGATGATTGTTGCAATCTCTAGGATGCTCACCAGCTAACAGGGCCGCAAATTCATTAGCAAGGTGAAACAAGATGTTGGGTCCTTGCTTCCTTGTAGCAAAGCGTCTTTAATTAATTGACTTTATTCTCCATGTTGTTAAACAAAAGAGGGGATAAGAACAGCCATAGGTGCCTTGAAAGACACTGTGCCTGGACTCATTAGTGTGTAATTAACCTTTGAGCCTGTTGCTTGGCAGGCTTGTGGCTGAGAATGCTTGTCAGCCCAAAGTGATTCTAGGTTGGCAGAAGGACTCGTGAGGCATTCAGGATTCCCAAGTTTGCCTTAGTATTTGTGGGGTGGAGATGCATTCAGGTTCAGGACCTTAACTCTGCACAATCACAACATACAGGTCTTCACTCCAAAGCAGACATATTCACATACCGGTACTGTCTCTTCATGTACTATCTGTGGACCTGTTTTCCTATGAATGAGTGGCATCAAGTGCTCCCAAGATGCTTCAGACCAAGGATTGAAGTGATCTATCAAGGGCCACATGCTAACTGTGGACAGGGCTGAAGCTAGTGGTGGGCAGGGTCAGAGCCCAAAGCAGGTGGAGTCACCCCTTCTCTCTGTCTCTCTCACTTCCATTTGTCCCAAGATTTCTCGGCATGGTTTGTCTCAGAGGTTTCACTTTTGTTCCACCACTTTCTCCAGGAAAACCCTCTGTTTACTGCTGAATCAGAGAAAACATCAACTGGGCAGCAGTATTAGATTGGCTCAGCTGGTGAATTTGCATCATGCCAATCTCCCTCTCTGTAGGCAACAGTGACCCACCTTCCAGGAAGCTAGTGTAGCAGCTCCGCCGCACCTGGTGAGCCACTTCTGGTAACATCTATTTGCATTGGTCCATTATATCCCCACCTTGCTGAAGCAAGCTAGCTCTGGGTCTGGTTAGCACCCAGATGAGTAATCCCATGTATCCCTTGAACTCCTGGGAGGATATATATATATATATATATATATATATATATATATATATATATGTGTGTGTGTGTGTGTGTGTTTGTGTGTGTGTGTGTGTCCATGCCCGGGCCCAGGCCTAGGCCTATGCCTATGTATGTATATGGGTTTGCTTCACAGTGTACAACTAAAAATGTGATGTAGGAATGTTATGGACATATCTCACATGAGTACACTCGTCTGGAAGCTCCGATTGACTGAGTGATTTATCCTTGGTATCCTTCAATCCCATGCATCTCCTGGTAGGGCTGGGATAAGCCGCTGCGTGAAACCTTTGAGAGCCACTGCCAGTCACTATGGACAGTACTGAGTTAGTTGGAGAAATTGTCTCAATCTGCATAGGGCAGCTTCCTAAGACCCTTTTGTAGGAGATCCTGAAAATGACTGCATAATGTTGCAAAGGTAAGTGCAGATTTGGAACCTAAAGGACACCAGATGTTGCATAGGAAAGATGCTCCAACAGCTTTTTTCTTTCTTTCTTAAGTCTTGGGAGGCTGCAACTTTGAGCAAGAGAAGCAGCTATTAAAAGGGTACCAAACTTTCCCTCTGTCAGCTATTCTTCTGTTCAAAACCACCACAGCTTTGCTTCCCACCCTGAAGGGTTCTAGATGTGTTTATTTAACCTTGTAAAGATGCGTCCTGAGTCAATAGAGGGCAACTGGTAACAGGGACAGAATTTCTCCATGGCTGTCTTTGGAGTTCTTGTTTGAATACAACCCCCTCCCTCCCCTTCCCTCTTCTCTTGGCTAAAAAGAAACTTCTAACTCTGCCTACAAAGGGAAAAACATATTTTCTTCTGGTCTTTGAAGTCAGGGACAAACAAAGCAATGGAAGCACCACCAGGCTATTTTATGTCTCATGACTGAAAATGCAGCATTCAAAGGAGACCTTGTCGGTATTGTTTATCTTGCCCTATAGACTTTTCAGGGTAATAGATTATCAGCATTCAGATCCTGCAACCTGCAAATCTCTCCCTCTGTTGCTGGGTGGGTTCCCTCTCTATTTTTCTTTAAACACTGCAGCTGTTTCAGGTGAGAGCCACTGTTCAACTTCCTGCTGAACAATGTATTCCGGTGAAATTCGTAATGGGGAAAACAGATACTGCAGGAAGATAATAACCAGATCTGAGAAGGTGCAGGGTGAACAAGAGCCCTTGGGTATGCTGAGATCTGTGACACCCACACACATAAACACAGGGGTCTAGGGCAGAGGCACATTAAAGATGGGAGCCCCCTTGCATTTTTCTACTGCAACTCTGAACTCTGAGGACCCCCTAAGTTCTATGACACTTTTTTAAAAAATCGCAAAGCTTACACATTTCTTTTAGGTAAGTCTGCAAAGAAGATATACCATGTTTTCCAAGGAGAACAACAATTCAGCTAATCCAGACATTATAGCAAAAGAGTCGAATACTAATTATACAGTCAACTGAATGTTGTTACTCTATATCACCCCATCTTCATACGTCCTCATGCAGATTAATTCTAGATCAGTTTGTATTAAAATTCCAAACAACAGCATCGATAGCTTTGTTGTAACAAAGCACAGCACTGATAATATAAATATAACCATGTTCAGTACAGCTCAAGATTATAAAATACAGCCATTGACAACAATGTCATATAATCTCATGATTACTATTTGAAATGAGTTTGAATAAATTACACATTTCTCTTCTATTCCAAGTGTTCTGATGAAACACTTGCCTGCTGTGCAGGAGGCTCCCCCTTCAGTTTTATGGCCAAGAAAACTGTAAATGACTTTGACAATGAACTCCACAAATTGTGGACCACATCAATGTAAAGGAAATAGCAGCCTTAGTAGCACACAGCCAGGACCTAGGGCAGGGCAGGGGAACCCATGATTGCCTGGTTACTGTTAAATAACAACTCCCAGAATCCCTGACCATTGGCCATGCTGGCTGGGGATGATGGGAATTGGAGTCCATCAGCAGCTGGAGGGCCAGTAGCAGGATTGCTTCCACCCTGACATTTCCAGTGCTTCCCGCTGCCCTCTCTGAATGGCCAGAAACTACCCAGAAGCCCTTCCAACTCTACAAGTCTATGAATCTATGATAATGATGAAATAGTCTCCAAATACTCACTCCTTCACTTAGACTGCCATTTTCTACAAGTTGTGTGACGCTGATCTAGCCAGCTGCCCCTACTGCATGTCCTTTCTCTGCAGTAGCTTCCTTTGTTTGGAGTTTCCTTAATCAGACCTCTTCTGTATCGAGTTTTGCTCCATTCCCCTGACATTAAGAGAGAGAACACAACAACATGAAGAGCCCTACTGGATCAAACCAGATGCCTATCTACTCCAGAACCCTATTAGATGCCTGGGGGTGGGGCAGCCCTCAAGCAGGATATGGGCCCAGCAGTCCTCTCTCACTGATGTTCTCTGGCAACTGGCATTTGGAGGCATGCTGACTCTGATAGTGGAGGAATTATATAGCTGACATGATTAGTAACCCACTGATCTCAAGCTGCATCACTACCTTGGCAACAAAGCAAGGTTTCAGACACCATACCTGCAGTCTTTAATCTCCCCTCGCATTCCTCTTGATCTGCCATTCTGAAAAACAAAGGGCCTTCCTGCTTCACAGCCTGCCTTGTGCCCCCAAGTTACACCACCAGCCACCTGCCAAGTGCACACCAGCATCCCCCATCCCCACCCTGACAAATGGGTAGCTGCTAGCAGTGATTTGTTTCCATAAAGCAGAGCACAAGGAGGATGCCGGTGGAAAGTCTAAGATAAATCAATTAGGCATTTGCGAAGCAGGCAGAGGTCACAATTATCCTGTCCATTACCATCATGGTTTCAAATGCATCCAGCTGACCTCAAGTGATTCATGTTGGGCTGGAGAGGGAATCCCCCTGATAAGGATCTACACTTACTCCCTGTGATCTGATGGGCCAACAGGCATCTCTCCCACTTCCCTCTGCTGTATTCAGCCGTGATGAATGGCTCACCAGGGTGCTATAGCCTCCCCACTGATAAATGCTCTGAATAGGTATGACTCTGCTGGGAGCCTTTAAACACTGAACTACTTTGTTGGCATAAACAGATGCAGCCTCAAAAATCCTCCTGACCATGAAGCAAACATCTTGTGGTGCACAACTGGCTCTGATATTAAGGAGACAAAGCATTAGATGTTGCTACTGAAGGGAAGCCAATTGGAATCACAGAACTAGAAGATCATCTAGCCCAACTCCTTACTGCAATTCAAGACCTGCGGTTCAAGATTCTGGTACAGTATCCCTGGGAGATGGCCAGTCATCCTTCTGCTCCACTGAAGGGCAGTGCACTCATTGCTGAACATCTCTAACCATTTGAAAATTTCTCCTAATGTTTAGCTGAAATCCACTTCCCTGCAATTTCCACCCATTGCCCACTAAACGGTCAATTCTAAAATTTATTATCAATTTTTTATAGCCAGGTGTGTGTGTGTTTCATGATACAGTGGAGCCTCGGGTTATGTTGCCTCTGGCTTACATCACCCTCAGCTTGCGACCAGAATGGGTTACTTCTGGGTTCGCACCGTTCGTGCATGCGCAAAAGCGCTAAATCGCGCCTGCGCATGCACAGAAGCGCTAAATTGCGCCCTGCGTGTGCGCAGACATGTCACTTTCACTTGCATCATTTTCGGGTTGCGGCTGGGCCTCTGGAATGGATCCCTGCCGTAACCCGATGTTCCAGTGTATTGTTACAAAAGTTGTGACCACCTCAATCTCTGCTGAGTGGCAGCAGGATTCCAGGTGGTTCCAAGCATGTACCGAGGGTCGCGGTTCTGTTGGGAATCAAGACACAATGTAGACTGTCATGTCTTTAAGAAATATAGTTTATTTTACACATATTCACAAACTGGGTGCAGATGGAGGGAGTGCAACCTTTACAGTATTTGCATAGCAAGAGGGGCTTGTTCTCCACAGCAGTGCAGCACTGAAGTCCAAGGCATCTCTGTGCCTCTGTCTCAGTCTGCCAACATGGTTCTGGCCTTCAGTTCCCACATGAAGTTCTGCTAATGTCCACCTCCTTCCCAGAGAAAAAAACTCCTCTCCTCCCACTTCCCGCATCCTCGCTATCTCTCCATCACCTCCATTCAAAAGTCCCCTTCCAAATCACTTTTCCCTGTGATGACATCACATCTGTAATATTTGCAGCCTCCTCCTTTCTTGTCTGATACTGAATGTCTCACCTTTTGTCTGAATAATGACTCTATCGCTTGTCTCTGTTCTTGGAAGGCACCTAAGATCAGATCCTGAGGGTGCTGGCTTGACTTCAAGTCCACACTTACTAATTTCAGAAATTATGGGGAGAACCTGGTAGCTAGGAATTTTAGGGAATCCTTGGCCCCTACAAACCCATAACAATATGATGCTTTAATCTGTTTTAGCATTTCCTAATGTAATCATTCAGATGAAAACATCACTTTGATTACAATGCATTTTCATTGAAAATGGAGCTCCTCTGCTTTCTGTCCCACAATCCCATCTGGATACAAATTATCTGAATAAGGCCCTGTGGTACTATTAGATGTGTCACATGTAAATAATACGCTCTTTATATTAACCATTCCTGCATCACCATTTCATTGGATATACAGCACCTGTTGAGATTTTGCCCATTGCAACCTTTTAAAGACATCAAGTCAAGGTGATATACATCCAATTTCAGCTGTCATTCTCAGTTAAGTATACAAAGATGCCTATGATTGCCACTGATGTGATGCCTTTAGTGTCAAAGAACATTTAATATACTTCCCCCTTTTTAAAATGCTGCACTGGAGACTCGAAACCATAATTTTCTTGCACCTATCTGTAGGCTTCACACACCTCATTTTTCACAACTAGGTGCTTTTAAAGATGCTCTTTATTGATCACACGCTTATTTATGGGCGAACAATGAGAGAAGACAGTTAGTTCAGTTATTAAATTTAGAGCTCTGACAAAAGCAATCAGAAGATATATGGTTTAATAGGAGATTAAAAAGCTGGCTGCAAGAGTCCAGATACCTGACCTGTCATCACAGAGATTTCATATATGTGTGTGTGTGTGTTTGCTGAAGGGTTTCATTAATTGATTCTGCTGCAGACTTCCTGGTTTGTCTCTGGCTCAGAATAATTAATTTGAGAGCTTCTCGATTTGGCAGGTTGCTGAGGAGAGGAGAGGAGAACAACTGCCGTTCCCTAGCAGGAGATCTGAGTTTTGAAAACCAGGTATAGTGACTTGCATGCTCTGTGACTATATAGGATTCCGACACACACCTAGGCTACAAATATATCCCCTCTAGTGCAGAGCAGGATAGATGAGGTTCCAAGCATGTGCATAAGTCAAATCCTGAATTGTGCCATAGCGCTCAGTTTCAAATCAAAGATGCTTCTGATATTCAGAGGATGTCCCTATAGAATTCTTGGGTGGGGTGGTAGTTCCACATTGAATGGTTGTGTGTAGCCCCACTTTGCAAGATTCATTAGCAGCAACATCAACAGGTGTGGTGGTTACTTCATCCTGATGATTACCTGGGAGTAAGCCCCATTAAAGTCAGTGGAGCAGGACCATAGCTTGGTGGTAGGACACATACTTTGCATGCAGAAAGTTCAGGCAGGAGATGATGTGAAAGAGCCCCATGAGCTCCTTACTGATTCTTTGGGAGAACATCAACTTCTATACTTATTTTTGGCACATACATTCACACAGAAACATTAGCACTCCTCTCCTCTGTTGCGTTTAGATAGACACTGTCTTATCTAACACTGTCTCTTCTTCAGTGTTCATGGAGATGCAGCCATTCCAGGCAAATCACTCAAACACAAAACAAAATGGAGACTGTAATAAGATACCTCCCATGTGACCAAAGTTAACCAATCACACAAGAGTTACTGGGGAACATTCCAGAATTAAACAAACAGTAATGCATTTAAGCACTCCCAATTTCAGTAAATTAAATCACTCTACTTAACAAGAGATCTGCAGAGGGCACACACTGAGACACCATCCCTTGCAGCAGCCTGAATAGCTTATGTACATTGTTAGTCTCAATGGCACCAGTGTGTACCAATTGGCATTGCAGATAAGCACTGATTTGTTTGAGCAATGTGCAATCTCCCCCTTTCTTGCTACTTCTGTACTTGGCATGGATGGGTCATTGAGCCCCAGGGCAACCGCTCCTCATCTCTGCTCTATCCATTACTCTCACCCACTGACACAGCATTGGTTCTTGAGCCGAATGGAATGTGAGAGCTGGGAGTCAGATCAGAGCAAGGGTGAGGTTGAGGAAGTTTGCTAGAGCTGCTGGCATGACATAAATTATGGGAGCCCTCCCCTCTGCTGTAGTCCCAAGAGGGGGATGGTTAGAGGGTGGCAGTGGCAGCAGCTTCATATTAGCATGATGAATGGCTGTTCCACAGGGAGTCAGAGTTTTCCAATTTGCTGCCCATTTGGAGTACAGTTTACCCACAATTCAAACTGTCAGGGTCACAAATCACTCAGGAGAGTCTGCAACAGCTAATCCACAAAGTGCCCAGGGACATCACCCACACAAATAGGAAGTGACTCAAGCCCAGGACTAAGCCATACTAACATAACACGAATCAGACATTTTAGAACATGTACAAAAGATACACAACTGGGGCAGTGAAGAAAGAGCATCAACATCTGGCTATCTGAAAAGTAGCATCTGAAAAGGAAGCTCCTTTTCCAGGACTATCCATTCTGACTTTTCTACCATGAAGGTATGTATGCATGGTAAAGTGATTGTCTGCATGCTCTCTGATGTGTAAAGTCCTCCATTTAATGCGGTGCATTGTGAACACCTGAAAGAATGTTTGCAGCAGCACCATAAGCCTGGATTTCTGCAGGGAGAGGCGTACTCAAATGGCCACTCTGTTTTTCTGATCTTTTGTTTTCACTTTTCTACATGATGCAGTTCTCCCTAAATTAGCAAGATCTGCCCAGGATTCCAAGAAATGAGGGATTTAGGCACCATATGGGGATTGGCTGTACAATTCTTTAACTAGACTGGCAAGTGAACATAACTGACAGTTCATCTTGAATGCTTTTAAGATTAATAAAGAAGCAATCATCTCCCCATGGCCCTTATTTGACTTGACACTAAATTTGATGTGACATGACACATGGCCCTTAGTTCTTTTTCTAATCAGCACTTCTAAGTTTGAGGATAGGGAACAGATGATATACTTCTTCTAGGCTACATTTGCTACAAATTTCTCATCTCTCTAGGACTCCAAAGGATTGAGTGAAAATGGCCTCCTGAAAATCATCACTCGATGGAGGTCATCTCATTGATGAAGACTTGCACCTCTTTTAATTCACCATTGTCAATCTTGCTCTTTGTGTAATCATTATATCTGGGACTTCAAATCATAGCAGGGTCCATGAGCACTTTTTATCAACCCAAAACAATGAGAAGAAGTTGACTTTGAAATGAAATCTGGCAACCCTTCACCTGAATATCTAACAACATATAACACTAGTGTTCTGGTGAGCTGTCTTGGCTTCTGATTGTGTTCCAGCTGTAAGCCTAGATCCTGGCTTTGACCTATGAAACTTCCTCTCCTTACGACATTTCATTGCAATTTGTACAATCTGCTCAAGCATCCTCCAGATGATGTCTAAGCAGCCTCTAATTCAGGTGTGGGGAATTTTTTTGGCTGTCTAGATGTTTCTGAACTACAACTTCTATCAACCATGGCTATTGGCCATGCTTGGTAGGGCTGATGGAAGTTGTAGTTCAACAACCAGGCAGAGGGCCTTCACAGTAGTGGTGCCCGCCCAGTGGAACTGTCAGTGTTTGTAAAAAGCAAAAAAAAGAAGGAAAGGGTTCTGACCTCCCTTTGTCTCTTCAGCCTGGTCCTCGGACCCTTGTCTGCATAAAAGAGTCCACGAGAATATCCTTGCAGAGTTTTATTCTTAAAAGTCTTTGTGCAAAACACGACTGAATAACTATACACACCAGCACTAACCAACCAACCAACCCAAACACCAGCCTCAGCACAAACTAACATTTCTCACTTATATATACAACTTGGTGCAGACCGCTGAGTCATGCTGACCCAGCTTTATTCACATTAAAGAAACAGCGGCCATTTTAGCCATGACACCCCTTCTGTTTCTTAAATGAGAAAAACCCCAACAGAAACAATACATACATACATACATACATACATACATACATACACACACTATATACATAAACCCAGTTTTGTCATCAATTCATTATGGCATGTTGCTGGCAAAGGCTTGGTAAACAAATCAGCAATATTATCTTGTGATTGACAATACTCCACTTTGATCACCCCATCCTGTACACAATCTCTCACATTCGCATGACGGATAGCAATATGTTTTGATGCGGATTTCATTATTTCCGAGCCTGCTAATGCAATGCACGATCTTTATACACTTGGATAGGCAAATCTACTTTACAATCTAGATATTTTAGTATCTGTATAAACCACAAGATTTCGTTGCATGCTAGCGATAGGCTCCCATATTCTGCCTCACAGGATGAGGTCGCAACAAATCCTTGTTTCTTTGACCTCCATCCAATTATGGAATTGGCAAACATCATAACCATTCCACTTGTAGATTTTCTAGTAGCTACACAGCTTCCCCAGTCCACATCAACAAATACTTCTAGTTTTTCATCTTTTGTACTAGATATCTTTAAACATACATTTAATGTCCCCTTTAGATATCTGATAAGCCTTTTCAAAGCACACCAATCGGCAGTACTGGGTTTAGATACACGTTGGCTCAGAACATTTGTAGCAATGTCTGGCCTTGACCACTGGCTTAAGTACAACACTGATCCTATATTTGAGTGATACAACTCAGGTTGATCAAATTCATCATCACACACTGTCTTTGGGAAATCTGGTGTCATGGGAAAATGAAGAATTTTCTTTTTCTGGCTCAATAGGAAGCTTCCATCTGCTTCCTGCCTTACTTCTACTCCCAAGTAATTGCTTACAGGCCCTAAGGCTTTAAGCTTAAACCTCTTTTCCAGTTGGCTTGTGAACTTCTGGATCTCATCTGTGGAACTCCCTGCTACAAGCAAATCATCAACAAAGACTAAGAGCATTAGATATTTGTTGCCTGTCCCCTTGGTATACAGGCATGGATCAGCCACACTCCTTTTAAATCCAAGTTTTACAAGGGCTTCATTTAAACACTGGTTCCAACACCTTCCACTTTGTTTGAGGCCATAAACAGCTTTTTTCAAATGCCAGATTGCACCATTCTCCTCTTCAAACCCAGGGGGTTGTCTCATTAACACTTCATGGTCTAAATTTGCATGCAGATATGCAGCATCAACATCAAAATGGTGCACTGCTAATTGTCTTACAGCAGCAATGGAAAGCATTAAATGAAAAGTTTCACTCTTTACAGTGGGAGAAAACACTTCATCATAACTCTCCCCTTTAATCTGAGTGAACCCTCTGGCTACTAATCTGGCTCGAAAACGTGCTTCCCCAGATGCAAGGGTTTTCCTTTTGTAAACCCACTTGCATGACACCACTCTGCCACCAGGTGGCGGCATTATGACCTCAAACACTTTGTTACGTTTAAAAGAGTCCATTTCTTCTTTCATGGCTTGTTCCCACAAAGCATGTTCTCCAGGGGGTAAGTCTAAGACTTCATTATAACTTTGTGGTTCCACACAACTCACACTGCATCCTCTCACTCCTCCTAGGGTCAAACGCTGAGGAGGTACACCCTTGTTTGAACGCTGGGAGCGCCTAGGCACAACTACTTCTTCTTCCCCCCTTATCTCTGGCTCTTCTTCCTCTTCCTCTAGAGAAGTAGTATTATCTATTGCCACATCTTTTGGGGAAATCTGTGCCTCCTCCTCATCCTGCTCCTGTGTTGCCAATGGCTAAGAAGAAGCCTCTTCTCTTACTTGCAGGGGCAGTAGGCAATCTAGGTTGGCATGGATTGCAGTCCATCTGTCCTGGTCAGCAAAGTCTGCACTTCGTGACAGAACCACGCGTCCTGGGCGTAAATTGAAACGCCACCCTTTGCCATAGGACTGATATCCCACAAACCGCAGTTTCTGTGCTCTAGCGCCCCCTTTCTGGCGCTGAGCTTTGGGAATGTTTACATGTGCCCAAGAACCCCAATTATGGAGCATTGTCCACTCTGGTTCTTTCCCAAACAACACACGATAAGGAATATCTTTTATAGAGCTGGACCAGGTTCTATTAATCAAAAAGTTCACTGTCAGAAAAGCCTCGCCCCACAGCCTATGGTTGTGGTCCAATCCTGCATCCACTAGCAGGCAGTCGTTTACTGACTGTATTACAGCCCCACGTCTTTCACACAGACCATTTTCAACAGGGCTATAAGGGTTAGTCAAGCGATGAGTGATGCCCTTACGTCGCCACCATGCCCCAAATTGTTTGTTCAGAAATTCTCCACCCCTATCTGTTTGCAACTGCACAACAGGGCGAGCGAAGAGCTTTTCAGCTTGGGCAACCCATTCTCTGAATGCGGGGAAACACTCAGATTTCTGCTTTAACAAAAACAACCAACTAAAACATGATTTATCATCTATTACCAGAAAAGCATATCTGGCGCCCCCTTCAGTCTTCTGTGGAAAAGGGCCTATCACGTCACAATGGACAAGTTCTAAAACCTCTTTAGATACTCTGTCGCTTTTTGAAGCCACAGGTTTCCTCTTAGATTTGGCCATTTTACATACATTGCAATCTAGGAAACAGTTACAGCTATTTACTTTTAGGTTCTTGCACACCTTTTGCATCTCTGCAAGCACACGGAAATTGGCGTGACCCAGTTTCCTGTGCAGTTCATGTACACACCCCTTATGAACTGGCAAATTATCCTGAACCACCTGGGCTGCTTTAACAGGCTTGTCCTGCATTACATATAACCCATTTTCCATCTTTGCATGGCCACATACCTGAGTTCCATTCTTTATCAGACAGCCATCCTGTGTGAAGTTAACACTATATCCTGCATTAATCAAACAGCTTACAGACAGCAAACAATAGTCCAAACTGCTGACAAACAGAGTCTCTGGTAGAGTAGTGTTCAAGCACTGCAGGAAACATGTTCCCTGGCCATCAATCTTGCTTCTACGACCATCAGCAAGATAGATTGAGTCTTTTCCATCAGCTGGCTTCCCCAGGGTCTTAAAGTCCTCCCGACTGTTGCAGATAATCCTGCTGCTGCCAGAGTCCAGCAACCATGTTCCTCGAGGTATCTTTCTCTCCTCTCGAGAAAATGCAGACACAAACTGAGCAGAACGTGTGTTCTTCTTCCCTGAAGAGAACCCCTTCTGCTTATGTTTCTGTGTCGATTGCTGTCTCTGCTCCACGTAGTCTCCTGGAAGTCTTGCCCTCCACTGACGTTGGAGATGCCCGGGTTGGTTGCATCTATAGCACCTCCTCACTGCCATGGCCAAGTCCAAACCTTGGCATTGCTCCATTGGCAGATTCTGCTGCTGGCCCCCTTTGCTGTAACTCCTCCGCTCTTGGAGTTCAGCCTGTCTATCTGACCTTCTTTCTGCTTCTTCGGTCAATCTTCCAACCACATACTCAAGGGTCAGATCTCGGGGACGCATACTCTCCATGCTGTTAATCACAGGCAACCAGCTTTCAGGCAAACTTGAAAGGATAATGTAGGTTTGGTCAGTCTCATCATAACGCTTACCTCTCTGCTGTAGTTGAAGAAACAGAGATTTCAGCGTTTGAAGATGAGTTGCCAAACTCTCACCTTCTTTCATAACAGTCCTGAACAGCCTTCTGGTCAGAGAAATTATAGTTCCAGCAGTTTCTCTGACATGCATTGCCCTTAACAAATTCCAGCACTCAAACGCTGTGCTGGCATTTGCTACATGCAATAACTGAGAGTTGCTCAAACACAGCATAATTTGGGCACGAGCCCTTTCATCTAGCCGTTTTTTCTCAGCAGAGTCCCGTCTCAAAACCTCAGTTTCAACACAGTCCCATAGTCCATCAATCCTTAACAACTGCTGCATTTTAATTGACCAACTCAGCCAGTTGCTCTCTGAGAGAAGTTCAAAAGGAATGCCTCCCCCAATAGTCACAACTTGGGAAGACTGGAAATCTGCCATCTCTGCTGGTGCTTGCTGAGCCCCTTCTGTGGGGCCTCCAGCAATCTCTCCAGACTCTCTCTTTAGAGTCCCACTGGATGGTCCTGGCTGGCACTCACCGGCTTCTAGCAGCTGCCTCTGTCGACCCTCAGGTCCCGCCTGGCCTTGCAACTGGTGTAGCCGCTCTGTGAGTCGCCTGCTGTGGTTCTCTAGCAGTTCAAACTGTTCCAGTAGCTGACGCTGAGTGCTTTGCTGATCCTCAGATCCTAGCCGCTCCAGCGTCACTGCAGACAGTTACAGCTTGCCACCAACTGCTCCAATGCACAGCCACTGGCTTCATACACCACCAGGACTCACCAGCTCCCTGCTCAGATGCTGTCAGTCATTTTGCACTCTGCACATGCTCAGAAACACTGGGCCCATAACCTGTCAGTGTTTGTAAAAAGCAAAAAAAAAAAGAAGGAAAGGGTTCTGACCTCCCTTTGTCTCTTCAGCCTGGTTCTTGGACCCTTGTCTGCATAAAAGAGTCCATGAGAATATCCTTGCAGAGTTTTATTCTTAAAAGTCTTTGTGCAAAACACAACTGAATAACTATACACACCAGCACTAACTAACTAACTAACTAACTAACTAACTAACCAACCATACCATTTCCCTGATGTGTGACAAAAATGTAACAAAAAGCAGGAGCAAAAAAGAAAAAAGAATGAAAAAAGAGAAACTGATCCTCACAAGTGCCAGTTGTTAAAGTTTTAATGTTTGTAGTTCAGTGTGTGTTTCAAAACTAAAGTTTCTTCTTCAGAAGCAAGACATTTCCTAACTGTGTCAGATAGGGAGGAGTGTCTGTGTGAGCTGCTCCAGAAAGGCTAAATATTTTCCTCTAATAGCAGTTCTACTCAAAGTAGACCCACTGAAATTAATGGACACGACTAACATTAATTTCAGTGGGTCTACTTTGAGCAGAATAAATGTTGGATACAACTCTAATATTGTTTCTGAAGGAGGAACTTCTGAAAAGTGCTGAGATACAGCAAATAACCCTCTAGAGAACAAAGATCTCAAAATGTAACTCTGCGTACTTGAGCCATAGCTTAACTCTTAAAATCTGTGTTGAATGCTACTCTTGGAATATGAGTCATAGTAAAAATAATAAGAATTAATTGACTTCAAATATATCCAGAGCGCTTTCCCCGAGTAACCTAAGCTCACCCTTACATATCTGGAGTGTGTGTCATGTTTTCCAGGTCCAGGCATCCTCGACTAGTGGTGCCTCTCATTTTACAAATTAATCATCATTTCATCCAGTGTTAAACTATTTTTAAACTGAAGGCACCACCAAATGCTCAAGTATTAATCTGAAGCTATTTTAGTGGGATATTTTACAATATATTGGTATTATGTTTACATTTTTTTACCATGCATTATAGCTGCTTTTAAAATCATGAAGTTAAGAGCTCTCTGACTTAGTTTAGGAAATCAAAAAGAAGCAAATCATGCAGATCATGAACTATGATTAACCACTCAACAGCCTTTAAGGAAATTGAGACACCCACTGGGGCAGGGATTTTAAATCTTCATAATGTTCCTACTGAC
This sequence comes from Podarcis erhardii, assembly GCF_964252035.2. NCBI lineage: Eukaryota > Metazoa > Chordata > Lepidosauria > Squamata > Lacertidae > Podarcis > Podarcis erhardii. The sequence goes on along the minus strand of NC_138510.1, from coordinate 46,767,602 downwards.
TTGCTTGCTGAGGAACTCCTGCAATATGCCTTCCACAGAATCCCTGCAGAGAAGATCCTGGGGTGCATTTTAGGACATACTGGCAGTGGCAGATTTGGGGCTTTCAAATTTCAGCAGCGTCCTGTGCAACGCCAAAATTCAGTGCCCCCCTGCCTCTCACCTTCCATTCTAAGTTATTGTGGTGGCACCCTTGTGGCACCTTCTTGTCAAAGCACCCCCTAAATCCACCTCTGACACTGACCAGGCTTGCTTGACTTCAGCATCCACTCATCTGAACTGCAAAGCACACCAGAACAAATTCAATTCTTTGCCGCAGTTATTAATTGCAGGAGTAGTTCATTAGCAATGAGCAGGCTGCCTCTCAGGGCATCTTCTCTGACATGGCTGATTTTATCACTGATAAACCTCAGGGTTTCCCAGAACCATTTGAAAACCACTGCCCTAGGTGAATATCAGAGAATGGTTCTGACCATTAATGCCTTCTCATTAACGTCTCCACAGGCAGAGCTAACTGAAATCCGATGCGTAGAGCAGGATGCTGAAGATTATTCTGCTGTTTACTTCCCCTGCTTTTCTCTGACCATTTGTTCAGCACCTGAGAGTGGCTCTTCTCACTTCTCCTGCCTGCCTCCCTCTCTTCTCACCTCCTTGCCCCCCTTCATCCTCCTCTTTACTAGTACTTGCGTGTAGAGGTGCCTGTCTCAGTGCCAGCAGCACCCCCCTCTGTCCCTGGCCAGATGATGGATAATTCTGGATTGGGATGTTATTTTCTCAA